>NC_134853.1:133757023-135244523 GCF_049852395.1 Peromyscus maniculatus bairdii
TCTAGCTGCACCCCCATCTCTCCCCTTGCTTGTTCAGCTCTACTTATCCTGGCCTCTGCTTTCCATCATGTGCACACAGGGCCTTGGCACCTGCTGGTCCCTCTTCCCTCCACACCCCTGCCCCCCCTTTTCTTGATTCTTTTCTGAAGCACCTATCATTTTTGTTATCCAAGAAATGGATCAGTAGAAGGTATGTACACATACCCACACCTGTAGCTAATGTCCAGCTTAACAACAGGAATATGTTGAGAAAAATGGATCATTAGCTGCTTCTGTCATTGTGCACATGTCACAGTATGTATCTGTATGACCTAGAAGCCCAGCCTCCTGCACACCTAGACTATATGGTACAAGCTATTGCCACTAGCTACAGATCTGCACAGCATGCTACTTACTGCACAGAAAACTGTAGACATTTGTAATATAATGCAAATATTCTTACATCTAAATGCAGAAAAGGTATAATTAAAAAAAAAAAAACGAGGCCATAGATACCTGGCTCCACTGTAATTTTATGAGGGCATGTTCATAGTGTTGTTCACCATTGACCAAAACCCCATTATATAATACACTTGTATGATACATAACTGTGTGTGTGCATGCATGAATGCATATGCATGGGAGGGGTGCAAAGACAGAGTGAGGAGACAGTGACAGATACTGATTTCAAGGAATTGTCTCAATGATATAAAATATGGCAAATCTCCAGGGTGGGCAGCAGACTGGAAGTCCAGGGGAGAGTTGATACAGCAGTTCCAAGTTCGAAGCTCTGCAGGCAAAGTGCAGAAAGTCGCTTTTCTCTTAAAACTCTCAGTTGATTGAGCCCCACCCACTCAATGGATAACGATTCATTTTCTTCAAAGTTTGATAAACGAAATATTAATCTTGCCTAAAAAATACTTTTCTAGAAATGTCTAGAAAAAAGATAGCCTATTCAATAGCTGGTACTGGTAAAATTAGAATTCTACCCACAGAAAAAATGAAGTTAGATTTATACTTTTCATCTTGTACAAAATCAATTTTTTTTTTCTGTAACAGATAAAGTCTTTATCCAAGAGAAAACCAAATACAAAGATTGCTGAAAGTTCACTAGCATATAACATAATTAATCAAGTTCATACTCTGAGATTTTCTAGACTCTTCTGGATTTCACCTTGAACTATCTTAGACCCTAACTTTCTAGTGTGGCTATTTCAGTTAATGCCATTTGTCTGAGTTCTTTTGTGCTGCTATGAAGATTATCACAGAATGAGCATCAATGAGGAACACAAAATCAATTTTTTTACAAAAAGAACTTACCTTGAAACCTGAAGCACTGAAACTTTTCAGAAGAAAATACGGAGATATCCTTCAAGGTATTAAGGTAGGCAAGAACTTTTTAAGTAGAATACCAACGCCCTAAGTATCAACAGATGGAATTATATGGAAATAAAAAGTTTCTCTACGACAAAGGAAACAGTGGCCAAGTTAACAGACAGCTCACAGAGTGGGGGGAAATCTACTGCCTACACTTCGGACAGGAGAGCAATATCCAGAATTTACAAAGAATTACAGAGATTAAATACAGAGGGAATAAAACTGCCAGTCATCAAACTGTCAAGTGAACTGAGTAGACACTTTTTTTGATGTATGCTGTTTTATTTGCAAGGATTTTTTTTAAAAAAATAATAAAAGTCTATTTGAGAAAAGAAACATCTAGAGAAATATTTTCTTAAGTATCTGGGACCTCAACTCAGTCATCAACCATGTGTCTACTGCTTGTCAACTTGTACCCATGTTCATTTCCATAAGCCATGCCTTGGCTTCAAATAAAGATGATAGCTCTGCTTAACATGAGCAGCTGTCTTGGACATAACCAAAAATGCAGTAGGCCTTCCCCAGAAGAGGATGCTAGACACTCAGCCACTTATTCTTCCCCTTGACATCCTGTAACTAGTGTGATGTCTAGTTACAGCACTTAAATACCATGATAGAGACTGTCAATACATCACTGTTACATGACTAGGGGACAAGAAAGCAAATAGATTTGAGCAGACATGCCTCCACACTTACCCTCACATACAAAATAAACATAGTCAGAGCTGAGAACATTGGCTTAGCATCCACATAAACTGGGAATGGTGGCACATGCCTGTACTCTCAGCATTTTTGGAAGTGAAGGAAGGAGGATCAGAAGTTCAAGGTCATCCTCAGCTATATAGTAAGTTCAAGGCTAGCCTGAGCTACATAAGACACTGTCTCAAAAATAAGTATTTGTAGCTATTGCATTCTCCATGTCTTATGAGTGGCCACACATGATAGTTTCTGGTACTTCCCATCTACTCCACTATCATCCATTCTGTACTTCCTTTGCCTCAGCAAGAACCTCAGCTTCCAAGGTCCAGAACTTGGCTGGGACCTAAAGCTCCATCCTTGGGCTTAATTCAGGAATCTGCCTGAGCCCAAGTGCTGTCATTTTCCAATGACTCTAATCACAGGGCATGGGAACATGGAGTCACCCTAAAGACCTGTGTTCTACACATTCTTTTCACCCCCACTGTGGGGAAAGTGTTCGGAACCCAGCCTCCAGCAGCAACTCTTTGTCTCCGCCCTCTTCGCCTGTGGTTGTAGAGGTGTATGGACCCATAGTAGCAGGGAGACAGCTTCACTGCCAGTTCAGCGGGATCACACTGGATCACCACTGTGCTGTTTCACTGATGGGAGTGTCCCTTCTGTGTACACTTAGCAGGTATGCTGTGTGAGAGGGAGCCTGTTGTCAGTGCGGACCTTGTCTGGTGCACTGGCACCTAGAAGGTACTCAGGGAACACTGTCAACCTGCTTCGGATGTAGCTGTCATTCTGGGCTCCCATCTCGGTAGAAGTCCTCACTGGTCATTCCAGACCCTTAGCCTGAGGGCCAGGCCTGTCCCAAGAGCCCTGGGTTCAAATCTTCCCTTTAGGTGACATGGGCAACCAAGTGAGTATAGGCCTCAAGTCAAGCATTCTAGTCTGTCTAGGATTATTTACTGGACTCTTCTGGGACAACAAGCCTGTTTCCAGCCTCCTGGTGCCTGCCATTCTCTGCCTTAGGCTTCTGTTTCAAGACCTACTTACATTCCAAGCCTATACTCAACAGACACCTCCAGCCGCCTTGTGCCCCACAAGCCCTGGGGGGGGGGGGGGAGTAGAGGATGCACAGGGTTTCTTGGTGACCAGGGTTCCCTGTGGCCAGGACTCCACACAGGCATCCAGGGGAGGGAGGCCTCCACTCTTCAGCTAGTGTTTGTTATTCCATGTCGCAGCCTTATCATAAACATTATCCTAGTGTGGGCCACTGAGGCTCCTTGCAAGGGCGGTTTGTTGTTCTAAGGTGGCCTGGAGTAGAATGCCCAGAGGCCTGGGGGATTCTGGGAGCTGGAGAGGGAAGCAGAAGTCAGGGCGGGACTTCATTCTAAAGCGTGTGCCTCTGTCACCCTGGCGTGAAGGTCAGTGGCACGTCTGCCTCCTCCATGAGTTCCATGTGCTTAGAAACCAAGTCATATTTCTGCATCAAATTCAAGCCCCTGCTGAGAAGCTGTGGAAAGCCTTTGTTTGGTGAAGGAAGGAAGGGAAGGGGGGAGGGGAAAGGGGGGCAGGGCTGTAGCTTCCCCCTGCTTGTTGGAAGCACCAAAAATGCTCACAAAAGAGGACACGGAGCCTAAAGGCCTGCTTGTAGTAAGCCAGTGCTCTGGAATTCTACTTCCACTCTACTTGTTTTGAGCAGTGCAGCCTACCACTCCCTCTGCTTCTGCTGTGTCCCATCTGTGCGTCCCTGCTGTCTCTCTCCTCAGCAGAGCAGAGGGAAGCCCCTGTGAGCGGTTGACTGGCTAAGGAAGTGTGCCAAATGTCCATCTCACATCTCGCTAGCCTTCTCACCTTGGGAAGGCATTTTATGTCTCTTTGCTGTGGGTTTTACATCTTAATTTTACCTGGGAGCTGCTGTAAAGATTAAATAATGAGTCCACTTAGGAAGTTTATGGTGCATAGTAAGTGCTCAATAAAACCAGGGGTCCTAGTATGAATGGGGTGATGACTCCTTTATGAGTTACAAAGAGTAGGTATGGAGCAAGAAGTGGTGGTGGTCGTGGGGCACATGATTCAGGGTCAGCACCTTCCTTTTGCAGGGTTTCCTAAGTGTCTGATGTTCGTGACATTGGGGTTCAGCAGCAAACAAAAAGACAGAGTGCTGAATCAATTCCAGGACATGTACGCGCCTCCAAAGTGGTCTGTGCACAGGGAGTCTGTGGGAGGTACCAGATCCCACCAGGATACAGTTAATGTCACAAACCAGCTGAGACATGCAGGGAGCTCAAACTCTCAAATGGCCTTGTAGGCCTTGGCTTCCTGTCTGCAGCGCTCCAACAGCAAACACTCCTGGCTGCTTTACAGTAATCCAGAGAAACAACGGGCGCGGCTGTGCCAGTAGACTTCAGAAGGTCCTGCATCATCAGCCTTGTGACCTAAGGCTAGGAGTCAGGACCCTTGGGTGGAGCCCCTTCTGCCCAGCTCCCTGTATGGACTCATGCACACCCCATCCTACCTGCCTGGGATGCTGTCCCCTCTCTTATTTTGCATTAAGAACGCACAAAATGAAATCGGGGCCCTTGACTGGGCTCCAGGGTCCCTGTGGAAATCCCTGGAGCAAGAGGGCGTCCCACTCAGCCTCCCTCATATCAACCAGGACCTTAACTATTTTCATCTGTTCCATGTTCAAGACTCCAAGTAAGATTCCTTTAGAAGTCAGCAACAGCAACCATAACAAGGACAAAAGAGTTCTACAGCTAAAAGTACTTTGAAACTTCTGCACCAGAAGAATTCTAGGGAGCATCTCTCTCCCAACATCAAGCTGGGAAGATTGGGCGCTATTTCCTCCTAAGTTTTTTTTTTTTTTTTTTTTTTTTTTTTTTTTTTTTTTTTTTTTTTTTTTTGGTTTTTCGAGACAGGGTTTCTCTTGTGTAGCTTTGCGCCTCTCCTGGAACTCACTTGGTAGACCAGGCTGGCCTCGAACTCACAGAGATCCGCCTGCCTCTGCCTCCCGAGTGCTGGGATTAAAGGCGTGCGCCACCACCGCCCGGCCTATCCTCCTAAGTTTTATGTAACAAACACGTGCTCAGCACTCATTTCATGCCAGGACTGTGCTTAACACCCTGCAGCTGGGAATATACTTAATCCCCTGGAATACCTCCTGACTTCATGAAGGCCACATCATTGCAGACCTGACTTCATGAGTCAAGCAGGGTCCAGCGGAGACATTTACCCTCTAGCCAGGTCTTCTGGTGCCCAGGCAGATGACCTCACACCAGGTCAGGTGGTATCTTGGCCAGACTGATCTAAGAAGCAACAGAGCAGGTGTGTGCAGCAGCTGGGTGTGGCCACAGGAAGTCCCTCTGTCTTGGGCCCTCAGAGGAGGAGAGTGGAGCAGCTCGACACGGACACTTACATCGGAGGCATGCACCCTGTAGGAGGAAGTGCTTGTTGCCTTAGCAATGTCCACAGCAGAAAACGTCACTGCCTCCTGTAATTCATCCCCAGCCACCACACTGCCATCGACACTCTACACCAGATGGCTGCAGATCTGATTTCAGTGGTGGCAGCCAAAGCCCAGGGGCCTGGAGAAGGCTCAGGCGTGGGGCGAGGGGTCTGACCTCACCTCCAAGCCTCTCATTAAAGGGAACAGTGGGGGCTGCTACAGTTTATGCAATCCAATTCTCCTGCCGTTAACAAACACGGAGGGAACAGAAGCATGGCCTTATTGCCTGTTGACCTGGCCCTCTACACCTATTTCAAAAGCTTTTTATTCAGATTATATGTCTTGGTAGGAATGTCTGCTGCCAGCCTTCTAGATATTTTTCTTAAGTGCTTATAAAACACCTTTAACTATAAAGGAAACAGCAGGTCCCCAGGTCCTAAAGAGAAACAGATCACACTGCCCTCTCTTCCCCATGCACAGTGCTGAGAGCTGCAGATTAAAGACCCAGGAAGACAGACTTCCTGACTTCAGGAAACTCGGCCTATTTATGTAAGGCTGGCAGCTAAACACAGTGAAAGCTAGTATGCACACATTGGTGGAACGAGGCGTGGTCTGCCAGTCATCTGTCATCTGAGACGATGCTGTGTAACAACAGCATGCAGTGCTCAAGTAGCCAGGTAGACCAGTTGCTGGTAGGCTCCACTCATCTTGCTAGTGTCCCATGTCTAGAAGTTGGCTGTCTGTCCACTAGTCTGAGTGTCACTGGCTCTGTGTGTCTCTCTCGCCCTCCATCAGAGTAGAGTCAAAGGCAAAGACCATGTGAAGAGGTAACAACCACAGTACCCAGGTGCATTTCAGGTCTTCCTGTGTAATGCTTACTGCCGTTTCCCATTGGCTGAAGCAGGTCTAGCATCGGAATGGGTGCGGTCAACAAAGTCCCTTGGTTAGCCAGAAGAGTCTGGGATACCAGACCTTGTGATTCAGACTCCAGCTCAAGCTATGTGGGTAAAGTGCCATCCATGCCCTGGGCCTCAGTTTCCCAGTCTAAACTTGAAGTTGCTGGCCAGGTGTGGGAGTCTGTGCCTATAAAGCCAACACTTGGGAGGTAAGACAGGAGGACTGTGAGTTCAGGGCAGCTGAGGCTACATAATGAGAACCTGTCTCAAGTAAACAAAATAAAATGGGAAGGCTGAAGTGGGTAGTCTCCCGGGTCCTGTGTCTAAGACCCCTGTGCTCATGGGAGCCATGAACTTCAAATGCCATAAGCTGCTTAGAAAGTGCCTGGGAATCATTCTGATTCCAGGGCCGAGGGAGTCTTCTGTACAGTAGTCCAAATGACCCTGATGCCTGGAAACTGCATCCCTGGAGCCAGTAGCCCAGAGAATTTAGGAGGAGGGTGCACCTACTGAACGCATGGGAAGGTGGGGCTCCAAGGATCCAGCTCCTGAAGCCTCTGGGCCTGGACACAGAACTGAGCTTTGTTTTATATTGTTCATTGCCTTGACTGCATTTGGGGGTGCTCTTGATTATAGAATGGGTTTGCTTGTTTTAGAACACTGGTAAGCAAAGCAGGACAAAGGAGCCAAGAGGAAGACTCACCCCAAACTCCAAACTCAGATGGTTTGCTGTGTCATGCACCTTCTGTTTCATGCCTGTAGCCCCAAAGTCCGGAGGGTGGAGGGCCACTCCCAGAGGCCAAGCAGTCCTTGAGCACATCCCTGATGCCCTTCTCTTTCCTTGGCCAGGTGCTGTTTGCCCTGAACCAGACTCTGCTGCAGCATGAAAGTGTGCGGGCTGGGAGCCTGCAGGCACCCTACACCACAGAGGACCTCATCAAACACTACAACTGTGGGGACCTCAATGCAGTCATCTTCAACCATGACACATCCCAGGTGAGGCCCTCCTCTCTTCCTGCCCTGATGGCCACTGCATCACCAGCCACAAAGACCTGGAGCTAGACCCACACGATCCCATCTGGATTTATCAGATGTCTGCTATAGTGGGTATAGACCAGCTTTCCCTCCAGCTATGATAAGCTATAGAAGCTACTGTCATCTCCTCTGTAGAGGGGGAAACTACGGTTCACAGAAGACAACGGACTTGCTTGCTCAAGGCTGTGCAGCTTACAGCTGTTAAAACATCAAGAACAGCAACTTGAAGCAGAAGGCCCACGGAAGGGATAACCTAGTTACTGTGAGCTTGGCCTTGCGTCTGTCTCAGGACCTTCCACTTTAATACAAATCCTAGAGCAAAGACTACAGACAGGCTAGCAAGACCCTGAGTAAGGCCCCAAAGGGTTGAGTCTGGCTTGACTTGCCCAGACTTTACCATGCCTCCTCAATGGTCTCCCAACAAATTCCTAGACGCTCCACCCAGCACTCAGTGATCCTCTAAGACCTGCCCTCTGGTGGCCTTGTCACAGCCCATGCTCCCCACCCACCCCAGGCCTGTGGAATTTACAGCTTATCCCTTAGTACTTCTGAGCTCTTCCAGGCACTTCCTCCCCTGGCTTCCTACAAATTGATCATGGTTCAATGTTGCCTGCTTTGAGAAACTTCCCCAGTCCCCTGGATGGAATCAGGTATCTCCCCAAGCACCACATACTTGTCCCCAGGGTTTCCTCTGCCATGGTATTTGGATGTTTATCCATTCAGAAAACTTGGATAAGGCAAAGGAGGCCATATCCCTGTTCTGGAGCCTGCCTGTAGTCCCCATTTTCTCAGGGTAGGAGCCAGTCTCTGCAGCAGACTGTGTGTTCCTCCTCTTCTGCCCCTGCTCTGGACCTCATCTCCTAGATACACCCCAGCAGCCATCTACCATGCCATCTCAAGAACCCATCCACATGCTTCTGCCTTTTCACTGGCCAGTCCCTCAGCATAGATGCTTCTCCCAGGTGTTACCATAATGTGCTCCCTCTCCATCTTCAGACATCACCAGCCCCATAAGACTAGCCCATCCACCCTGTCTGAACTGTAGCCTGAACCCCATCCCTCCCTCCCCCAAAAAATAAACCAACTATCATTACTTTACTATGCCCCACTTTCCTCCCCTGGTCTGGAAGGCCCTCTAACACACCATACACTCAGTCCTTTCTCTAGTCCTTCCCGCTGGAACTCAAGCTCCATGAGGGCAGGATTTGGATCTGCTGTTAATTCAGTTATCCCCTTTCTTGAGAGAAGTCCCAGCCTGAAGTAGGACTCTGTAAATATTTGCCAAATAAATGAAATCGTGTGTAAATGTGGTAGCACAGTGCACACAAGGATATGGTGGGGCGCCAGGGAGGACAGCTCTCACGAGAGATACCCTCTCTCAAGGAGCCTGGGAGACCTGGGAAATCTCTGCCTCATATGGGAACCCTTCCTCTGGGGACAGAAGAGCCACAGCTACAGCCCGTGGCAGGCATCTCTCATTTAGATGTGGCTGCAGCTGGGGCTGGGGCCATAAGGAAAGATGCCACAGAAGTAAAGTAAAAGGCCCCAGAAGAACCTACATTAGCCACAGACAGAGGAGGAATGTTCCAGCATTGAGCACAGCGTGCAAGTGAACCAAAGACCCAGAGGAGGAGGAGTGGGGAGAATTCTGGTTGGCGGCCAGCCAGGCTGGGGCCACAATGTTCTGTCTGTGCTTGCCACCCAACCCCCAGACACAGGCTCCCTGAGGGCAGGGATGAGCTGCTCATCCCTTGGTCCCCACTGCTCTGGAGAGACCCCTTGGCGCCTGGTGCAGAGTGCTTGCCAGTGAGTGACTGTCACGCATAACACTGGAGGTACATCATGTACTTAGGGAAGCTTAGAGAATGGAAGAAGGAACCCAGCCCTTACTGTGGGAGGCTCCAGGTCTCAGGGCTCTAGTCTCATGGTGGAAGAGGGAGGAGAGGAAGGAGCCTGATACCATGAGCTGATGGGACTCTCACCAGAGCCCCACTTCTGGTGAGCCTCACTCTGAATCTACTAATGGCCAGGTTTGGTTGTGGGGGACGGGGGGGGGGGGAGGGGGGGGCCGGGCCGTAGATTCCACAACAAAGAGGTCTTACTTGTAAGTTGGACAACTGGCTGTGAAGTTTCTGGCCTGAGGAAGAAGGGGTGGACAGGACAAAGCCTGTGGCTGACTCTAAGCTGGGCGAGAGAGGCATGGGGTAAGCTTGAGGGAATGGTCAGTTCATATTTCCTTTGAGCCTCTCTGCCCAGAAGCACTGCTGATCTCTGATGACAGCAGCCATGTCCCCCAGCAGAGCAAATGGTCCAGTCCACCCAGATTTGAATCATAGTCCAGGCTGCATATGAGGTACACAGGAAACCTGCCCCAAGGTGCAAAAAGGCCAAGGTCACAAAGCTGAACCCTGCCTGCCCTTGCACATATTGCTATGTGGGGCCACATCTGCAGTCAGAAGCCTCTCGATCTCAAGGTCTGGGGAATGTAGAGATTTAGGGCTCGTCACCCTGATGCAGTCAGGAAGGCATCGGGGGTAATCATAAAGTAGTTCCTGGGGTTGTCAGCGGAGCTTCCTGGGTGAGAATGACCCCGGACAGTAGGGGCTGGTGGGTGTTTGCAGGGGGCGTGGTTTGCAAAGCAGAGAACAAGTATAGGGTGGGAATGCAGCTAAGGAGTGGGGACCCCCGCCCCTGGGAGTGTGAGCCAGGGAGCATTGCAGTCAGGAAGATGCCTCTGGCTGCAGTGGGGAGGGTGATCAGGTAGCCTTTAGAGGCCAGAGTGGAACAAGTGAGTGCCTGAGGTCCAGTGCTCCCTACCCCTAACTGTACACCTCCACATTCCACGCCCCCCCCCACACACACACCCTCAGCAATGATTGTGCCCTCTCTCTGCAACTCCAGGTCACTGATATTGTTAGTGTCCATAGTGCGAGGGCCACACAGAAGTCCTCTCTGGAAAGCCTGGGGTCCCTAGCTCCCTGCGGGGCACAGTAGCCACATACATGTTTTACCCAAACCCGGACACTTTTGACAGCAGAATATTACTCAGGGTCAAGGTAATTGACAGCAGCACAGCAATCTCATCCAACCACAAACCTAGGCTGACCTGGACAAACCATACCACATAGTCACATACCAGGGACCTTCTGTGAACTCTGCTCCCCTGCTACCCTCTCCAACTACACACCCCACAGTGTTCTTACAAGCATGGCTGACTCCTCTGCTGGGCTGGTACTCTCAGGAGAGACAGCAGACCCAGCTTGAGGGTACTGGGATGTCCCCTAGCCTGACCCAGGGCAGGACCTAGAGAGGTTCTCAGAGGTCATCTACTGGGTAGGTGGGTACAGGGAAGTGAGTGGTTGAGTATTATCAACAGACCTAGGCACTTGGCCATCCCCAGCCACAGGTCAGGGGAGCCTACACTGACTCCCTCCCCCATGACCTCACCGCAGTCCTGCCTGGCCCATCTCCTTGTCACCCCATCATACACCAATCGCTCTAGGGACATTCCATGATCTCTTCAAAATGTTATCATATGCCCTGCACTTAAACTTGTCATGGGAGATTTAAGGCCCCAGACAAGTCTAATGACATCATTAATTTGCCTCTCCCCCAGCCCTGGCCCAAACCCAGGCCCCATCCTTGGCGTGGAGCCAAGGCCCATCAGCATGAGACACACAGTGAGTGCTAGCCAGTGGCTAGGAAGCCTAGGGGAAGCTGAATGTCCAGCCCCACTTCTTCATGGTTTGGAAATTTTACTCTTTTTCTTGTCCTTGTAAATAGCTTCAGTCCCCGGGGGAATCTTTCGGGTGCGCCTTGTGGGCAGTAAGCATACAGGAAGGAAGGGCACGTGCCCACGGGTCCCATAATCCATGGAAGAAGGAGCAGAGTCAGACCTCTGTCTTTACATCTCTCTGGTGATTCTAATGACCATCTGTCATCTCTGGAGGCCACCCTTCTCTAGTAACCTGTGACATCACATGGGAAGGTGACAATGCACAATGAGGTATATAGCTCAGTATTTCCACAGTGCCTTACCGTGCTAGCAAAGCTGGCCTCGTTGAACCCATGCAATAAGCCATGCATGTCGCCCTGTTGCCAATGAGGAATGTGAGACTCAGAGAGACCATAACCCAGTGAGCACCAGGCAATGAAAGAGCTTGGCAACCCAAGCTCTGCCCTGACTGTGGGACTGCAGAACCTGTGCTCATCACCACTCTTCCTCAACTGCCGCTCATCCCGCTCGTCTGGCCGCTTGCTCACTGACTAAACACTTACGTGTAGTAAAGCCTTGCCTCCTGTCCTTTCCCATACCCCGTAAATGGGGAGAGGCCTTTGAGAGGCGTGTTTCCAGAAACAGCCCTTCTAGTCATGGCCTCTCTGTTCTCCACCCTGACTCCAGAGTCTCTGGCGTCTCCTGTAACTGCGTCAAGTCAAGTGTGACCTATTTCGTCAGGGCTGCCAGTCAACCCTTCCAGCGTGGAGGAGGGTAAGCACACAGGTTCCTTCATTTGTCTATCTGCCAAACAAGCAGTCTCTGGGTGCCAGCTCTGTACCGGCCTAGGCACGAGCAGGGCTGCTATGTACATTGTACACATTGTGCACTGCTCACCTTGAGACAATCACATCATTTCCATCTTCATCTCAGAACAGTGAGTCTGGCCTCTTGGACAAAGGAGCCGTATGGTGCGGGTGCTCTTACCACCCATTTCACCCACTGGTCCTTGGCCAGCATACCAGAGGCAGATTCAGTCTCTGTTGACTCCCCGATCTTCCCCAGAAAGGATGTTGACAACTCAGCAGTGGCTGTAAAGAAGCCATGTGACTGGGCTAATAATTGGCTCTTCTGAAGGACTAAGATCTCTAGGAAGTTGGTATCTTCAAACGCAGTCTCCCCTCATCTTTCAGTCAGGACTGGTATTTTGTGCTTTGTGCTTGGGTAGAAGGCAATGAGAAATGGAAGATGATCTATGAGCAAGAGCTTGGAGGATGTTCTGGCAAGGGTGGATTAAGAGGAAAGACAATGTGTTTGGATTCATGGCCTTAGTTTCCGAAGCAGCCTCCATGCATATGTTGGAGGAGATGGGACTAGACTGCCCGGACCTACCATCCAGGCCAGACAGAGGAAATGATAAGAACACAGCAATCCAAAAGGGGTAGTGCAATCATATATTCAAGGTTTGATCCCCGATAGGCATCTTCCTTGTACCAGGCCCTGGGGACTTGAAATGGCATAACTTCATCCTTGAACTCAGGGATCCCTCTGCCTAGATCAAAAGCACATCAGCAAAGCTGTTGCCAGGCCTCAGGTTGGATGTGGAGAAGAATGAGGATAAAGGACCCAGAACTGTAAGGATGGACAATCCCTAGATAGCTTATCCCACAAGCATCAGGCTGGAAAGATCTGAGATCCTGGAATAGTTTTCAAGAATAGACAAAGGTCTGAAGCCAGATAGGCAGACAGCAGCTCAGACATGGGAAAAGCCAAAAGTACTGTCCTGCTCATCTCTGTAGAGCAGAGGGCAGAGTGGAGCCCAGCAGTGCCCATCATCTCATTTAGTCCCTCCCGGCACATGAGCCCTTCCTACAGATGAGAGCCAGGGCTCAGCTTTTACAAGTGGAGTAGCTTGTTCAGTATACCTAGCATCAGATTTGAACCCAAAGCTCAAGTCTCCCTAACCCCTAAGCTCTCTGGCCTTCTTGCCATACCTGTTATCTAGACCCCCTTGCTGAACTGGGTTCCTTGCCCAGGTCATGCTGGGCTCAGAGTTGAAGAAAGAACATAAGGAACTCAGCATGGCCCCAACCTCCTGGGCCCCAGCCTCTAGAGAAATACCAGGCAGGCCTGTGTGGGAGTCTTACCATCAGGGCACACAGCTGGGCTGTGATTGCGCTAGCTGTGACTGCACATGTCTCAGGATCCTTCCCTCTCGGGCTTGCTTCACAAGCAAAACCAGAACAATGCTCATCTTTGAGGGTTTGAGGGTTGATGAAACAGGAAACACAGAGTCTGCTGACCTCAGAAAGGTAAGATGCCAGGCCTGCCGGCACTATGCCAGGCCTATTGGACATGTGCCCTGCTCCATCAAGACCTAAGATGGCGTCTGTCTTACCGTTGCAGCTACCCAATTTCATCAACACCACCCTGCCGCCCCATGAGCAGGTGACAGCCCAGGAGATTGACAGCTACTTCCGCCAGGAGCTCATCTACAAGAGGAATGAGCGTATGGGGAAGCGAGTCATGGCGCTGCTGCGGGAGAATCAGGACAAGATCTGCTTCTTTGCCTTCGGAGCAGGTTTGGCCCCAACCTCTACTTGTCAAGGGAAGAGCTGAGGCCCAGAAGAGGGCAGGAAAGCCACGTGGTACCCAGGAGCAGAGCTAGGACCTAGCACTTCCCCAGCTTCTGACCAAGGATTCTCTCATAGCATCTTCCTTGGCAAGGGAAGCAGCCCCTGCCCTGTCCATGGTAACTCTTACAGCCCCTCCAAGTGCCAGGTGGACTTATGAGAGCCCAAAACAATGCTCCAGGGCCCAACCCAGCCTGGACCCACCCAACTTAGAACCAGGGCTAATCATAATGGCCCTGTGACCTCAAGGGTGAAGGAGATGGGCTTTGACAGCCCACAGTTCTGATTCCAACTTCAACTGGGCCATGTGGCATGTCACCCTAGCTGGTACTTTCCCAAGGCTCCAATTTTCTCTTCTGTTAAAGGGAAGGAGAACAATAACCATTTGATAAGTATCTATGTTGTAGAATAGTTGTAAGGATGTGTGACATTTAAATAACCTGCCATATAGTAGGGATCCAGAATGGCAGCTACAATCATCATCATCACCATTAAAATGAACTTAATTATCACTATGGCAACACAGGGCACATGCTAAATGTTTCTGGGGATCTTTCTTCTCCTGCAAAGGGAACTAAAGATGTCCATACATGACTCCTTGGGGTCCCTAGTCCTTCTCTGCTCCTCCTCACCCTTTCTGCCTTTCTCTGTGGCTGTCTCTACAATGGCTGCATTGGGGCTGGGATATTGGATTTGAGTTCTTTGTAAGTCAGCTTTTGCTCAGTGATTTACAATAACCATTTGCTTCTTGCCACTTGAATTTGGTGAATCCATCTGTGTTTTATGAGAATTAAGAGATAGCTTATAGCTTGGTGTGATGATGTACACCCATAATCCAAGCACTTCGGAGAGAGAGGCAGGCAGATCTCTGAGGCCAGCCTGGTCTATTTAGATAGTTCAAGGCCAGCCAGAGCTATGTAGTGAGACCCTGTCTCAAACAAAGAAGATGGCAGCTTATAGATATGTTCAACAATCTGCTGCTCTGCCCTCTCTTTCCATGGCCTTTATCTTCCAGACCAAGAAGTCAGTCCAGTCCACACAGACCGCTCTGGACATCCTGACTTGGTAATGGGGCTGTCTACTGTCTATCTCTTTGTCTCCCCTATCCCCATTCAGCTCCAAGTATGTCAAGGGCAAGAGCCAGGGATATATTTATCCAGGCTGTTCTTCCCCCTTCTGAACCTCCATTGTAGAGAGGCCGGTGGGAGGAGCTCAGTCGTGGATACAGGCCCTTTGAAGACAGCTCATTAAGGCCACAGAAGCGTCACAGAAAGAGCTCAGGATTCACAGGGATTCTGCTATGGCCCACTGTGGCCTCCAGCAAGGCTTCTCCCTTCTTACAACCTCAGTTTACTCACTTAGACATTGGGGGGGGGGGGCGTTGCTGGCTTTGGCTTGAACTGTCTTGGATTACAGGCTGTCTAGGATTCTGGCACAGGTGTAGGAGACAGTTGGGGGTCTCACAGGGGATCTAGAAGGGCCTCCTAGAGGACCCTACAGGAACAAAACCTAGACTAATACATGGAGATGAAGGACTGCTCTCCCTCTTGCAGGATATATGCATGGGGCCTGGTGTGAGCCGGGTAGCTGTGAGGACCTGTCCAAGGAAGTGGTCCCCACCCCCCAGCACCTCTCCTCTCACTTACCACACAGCTGCCTCTGGGCAGTGGTTCTGTACTTCATGGCCTTAGCTGACTGCAAAAGGGCAGCCCCTGGGGTCACCTAGTCTCTGGTTCCTCAGACTTTCAGGAACTTCCAGAGAGCACAGTCACTTAGGGAGGCCAGTGAGAGAGCAGGATGCTCCTCCAGAATGGGCCCAGGATGCAGGTCTAAGGTTACCCAGGGCCTAATAGTCTTTTAGCACCAGCTCTCTCCTGTAGCTGAGGAAGCTGAGAGCCTGAAGAAGCAAAACACAGACCTGCTTGTGATGTCCCAAGCCCACAGGGCACAATGATACACTCAGGCACCTTTGCAAATTAAAGCATCCTGCAAACAGCTGGTGGAGACAGAAGCAGAGAGGGATCTCAAAGTCCTCACTTGGCAACAACACTGAAAACTGGTAACTGCGTTTAGCCCCACATCCATCCACATTGCTTTTATATGGGAAATCGTTTGGCATAATAAAAGAAACGAGGGAAGAGGTGCTGCCAAGTTCAAGGCAACTTTTGTGGCCCTTTTAAAGCCTCATTACCTAAGTGAGATGGCTGAGGCTGCCAGTATAGAAGCGGGTAGGAAAGGAGGACTGGAGCAAGGGGAGAGAGTTGGTCTCCAGACAGAAGAGGGCACCTCCTCACCTAAAGTGTGTATGAGCAGGTAGCTGATGGCTTCTGGCCAGGTCTGCTCTTTCTGCTAGAAGGTAAAGTTGAGAAGAAGAGCAAAAAAAAAAAAAAAGACTCTTGGTTTGAAGAGGGGAAAGCATTAGACATGAATACAAGAACGGCTGATCACAAACTTAACCAGGACAGGAAGTAAGAGTAGATTTAACTCGGGCCATTTGTGGTTGATTGCTACTGGATGCCTAGAGTGTGGTGCTGTAAAGAGCACATCAGGGCCCAGCAAAGAAGAGCTTTGACTGATCCATAATATCTGCTGAGGATCAGGATTCCAGCAGGCGCCTGCCAGGTACTTGCTCTCTCTGCTCTCTCTGCTGACAATGAAGGCCCATAACCCCATGGGGTTGGCAACACCCAACAGCTAGGATTTAAAGATGGACACTGTATCCAGATGCCTCCTGATTTTACCTGCACACTCCCTGCTCTGTGACCACCCTGTGCATGTGAACTATACCAAGACAGGGTCCACAATCTCAAAATTACTAACACCTGGCAGATTTTGTACAAAGATATGGTGAACTAAATCATATAGAATTGAGTATATTCCATTCAGTCCCAGGGCATCTCGTGAGTGAGAGGGGGCTTACTAGGCACTAGGAGGAAATGGTTATCTTATCCTTCATTCTAGAGAAATAGATTTTCTCGGGATGTTTATTTGTTCAGCCATTCAAGAAACTTGTAGCATCTTTTTTCAATAATAAAATGTGTGATTCAGAACTGAAGGAGCTGAGTTGAAAGCATGAGTCACCAGCAGTCTGAGTGTGGGGCAGGAAGACAGGTAGCCTTTAGGGCCCCTTCATTCCCAACTCCAACAATTGGAAGTTATCAGTTTCTGTGGCCCTCGCACACTACAGTATGAATACAATCTGAACTTCTGACACCCCACATCCTTGGACCCCAGCATTCTGTTGCTCTAATTGCCTGGTTGCAATATCCTGGCTCTCTAGGCTCATAACATTCCAGCATGGTTTTTGTTTCAATCGCTCTTGAGACTTGGGAGCAGTACAGAACCTTGCAGAACCTGAACATGCCTTCTAGGGCAGCCACCAACTGCCCCACAGGAAGCAAAATCCAGACAGAAAGAAGGCAGGCAGGGTCAGAGACAGGAATCTGTTGCTCTGAGTGTTGGGACATCCAGGACACTCAGCCTTCAAGCTGCTGAAGCTCATTCAGAACCACACTCATGGGCCTGAGGCAAGAACACATTAGTGGTAAAGATTTATACTTGATAGAAAAGAAAGCTATTAGCCCACCATACTGAGCCATGAGCACACTTTAGCTAAAGGCAACTCTGTTGACTGAGATATAGCTCAAAGATAAAGCATTTGCCTAGCGTTAATCCAGCACCACCAAAAATAAATTAATGAATGAATTAAGCAGCTACTTCCTGTAGAAGTTTGACAGTCCACTCATACTCAGGGCTTTCTGGAAGGACAAGATACTCCTTCAGTTCCATTTGGCAGACTGATAAGTAGAGGTACACACAGGAAGCAAGAGAGCCTCAGAGTTATAGTGAGGTTATGGTGATGACTCTTCCTTGTGGCTAAGCTCCCCAAGGCATCATCCAGCTGCTTGAGCCCTCTCTCTCTCAAGCTCTCACAGTGCCCTGGAACTTCATCCTCACACTCTACTCACACAGCACACTGTCATCTCTTAGTCCAAGTTGACCCCTGGAACAGAAGATGCTCATTCTTATCTATTGAATGAATAATTGGATGAATGAATGAATGAATGAATGAATGAATGAATGAATAAATGAATAGATGGATGGATGAGATGACCCTGAGGTATATAAGTAGAAGTGTCATTCACTTCTATGTTACCCCAAGCAGAAGTTGATCCAGAATCTAAGTCTTCTGTCTCCATGGTTGGAATTAGGGGCTCTGGCAACACTGTACCCACCTTTTGGAAGGTGAGATTCCAGCAACAAACAAAAGGCCTGAGAACTCACTAGAAAGAGAGTCCTAGGTCTGGTTGAGCAAACCACACAGGCTGAGGCAAGAAGCAGAGAGAGGCTTAATGCTAAGTGGGATTTCTGGGGTGTGGGAGGAGGAGGAGGCAGCAAATGGTAAGAAGGAGAATCAGTGAGAAAAGTCCACAACAAGAGTGAAGTCCAGGCCATGAGGATGGGAAAGGAAAACAGCTTGGTGTCATGGAAACAGCTTGCCTTCTGAGATATTCCTATAGTCTTCTCAGAGTCTTTCCCACTCCATCTGCACAGCAAAGGACCCTCAAGAGGCGAGCTGTTAGGCTGCTTGCATCCCACATCCCATGCTTGTTGACAGAGGCTGACTCAGAGAAGGTTTCCTGGAGAAGGTAGGAGCTAGCTGAAATGTCCCTTATGCAAGCCCAGAGGCCCTCCAGCTTCTCACACCAACCCCCTAGTCCTCAAGACAAGATCCATCCTTCCCTGCACTTGCACTTGCTTCTCCACTCACGACCTGCAGAAGAGAAGCCCCTCAGAGCTTTCTGATGGCCCAGGAATAGTCAGAGTCTAGAATAGAGGCTGCCCTCCCAATAGCTTCTTCCCCACCCCCACAACATCTATGCCTGCCCCACTCCCCAAGCACAAACACAAGGCTAAACCTTCCAGAAGTGCTTCAGAATCCCCAACAGTGCTAAAAGAGTCCTGTCACCACACCACACATGCATCTAGAGGCTAGCATGTTTCCAGCGGCTACCATCCTCAACCAGAACCATTCCAGTTCAACCCAGAGCATCCAGACAAGCAAAGGAACACCCGCTTCTGGCTTGTGCTGGGCTAGCTTTTCCGTGGACAGGGCGAGTCAATAGGAACTGTGTGCCATGTCCCCCAGCTCGTCTCCACGGCTGTGCTGTCTGTGGAAGATCTGAGCATCCCAGCTGTGGGCTTGACACTCTTGCTGGGCAGTTCCAAGAAGGCAATAGGAGGAAATGACAGACTAGTTTGTGGCCTTTGAAGGTAGGTTGTGGGAGAACCCCGATTCTCCTGAGAAGTAGCTCTGCGCTAGTCAGTACCTCCACTTCTCCCAGCCTGAGTCCCCTCTGTAATTGGCCTGGAGTCAGTGAACAGCACCCAAATAGCTTAGTGCCAGACATGGCTTAAATGGCCGGTCAGTGTAATTTTGTGCGGCCATTACTACTCCAGGACCCCTGGTTTCTCACAGCCTACTGCCCTCCAAGGACAAGGCTCCTGGACGGAAGAGAGGCAGGCCACCCCAGATGAGAGGCTAGAGGACCTCTGTGGTACTGCAGGGAAATCTCAAGAACCAAGATTGGTGCTAAGTAACAGTGAGGCTGAGGACAGGATGAGCTTCTGCCCTCTAGCCAACGGAGGGTCCTAGGGCCTGGGTACTGAACCTCAGGAAAGAGCCTGGTGTTATAAAGAGTGGTTTTCCTGGCCACAGCTGGGACCTGATACCTACAGTCATTGCCTGTGTCTGTGGTCATCTGGCACCAGAAGAAAGAGGGCCATCTCTGACTCATCTTGGGGCGGGGGGAGGTTCCCGCAGCCTAGCGTGCATCTGATCTGCATTAGATGCCTGTAAAAGTTTTTAGATAAAGTACTGTGGTCACCAAGGCCTCGGGACCAGGCTAGCCAAAGCCTCCGTGACTTCTACCTCCCCCTAAGTTACCCGGAGTCACCCTGGAAATGACAGGTGTCAGCAGAGACATGCCTCCTGACCTCAGAGCAGAATGTTCAGTTTTGAAAGCCTCTGATCCAAATGACCTAGAAGCTTCAAACTCACGGTTTTAGAAACAAGTGGATGGCTTGATAAGGGGAGAGGTGCTTCCTAAGCAGAAATTCACGCCCAGTGGCATCCTGAGGAGGAGACCCACTCCAGAGCTGTCAGATAGTGGCAGAGGTTCCAGGGTACAGGCTGCTTTGAAGGGGAGTCTCCCCAGAGCCCAGAAGCTGGCCATTGTCTGGGCAGCTGACTCCCCAAGTGCCTTGCTATGGACTTGAGCCATGCCTAGACACAGACCCAGCTCTGCCTTCCTTTTTTTTGTGCCTGTATGGCCTGGGCAAGTTGGAAAGCTGAGAAAATGAATCTAAAGACTTGGCACATTCCCCTGCAGCTGCCCCTCCTGGTGTTGGTGTGTACCTTTGCCACACTGATGGCAGAGCAGAAGTGGCCTTTCATCCATCACTGCTTCATTTTCGACACCTAGCATTCCAGAAGCTGCCACACAGCAGCAGAGCAATGGCTACTAGAGGACATAGGGGCTGGGGTGCCACCCAGGCATCACCAACTTCCAAGAATGCCCATGTTCCTCCTTGCCACACCTCAGGAAGTAGAGAGCTCCCTCCAGGCCAGTCAGATGGTTCTGGGGAGTTTTCTGGTCCCATCTCAAGTCTGCCATCTTCTCTTACTGCAGCAGTCAGGGTTCCACAGCTTGTCCCTCCTGCCCCCGTCCTCACAGTACCCACCTCCTCTTCCTCTTTATATTCAACTGCAGAACCACTGCTGTCTCCAGCACACACCAACGTCTCTCCTCTCTGCCTACACTCTCTGGCGCCATGCCCTCCCAGCTTCCCTCTCCATCATCCCTCCATCTTCCTTCCCTGATCCCTGTGCCCTTCATCACCGTCCTGTGTGTGCCTGTCTCCCTCTTCACGGGTAGAGACTACAGTGTGTCTCAGATCCTGGCATGAAGCTGGCTACGCCGCAGGCAGTGTCAAGTCAGAGTCCCTGAGGATCTGAGAAAGCTCAGCCATGTGCTGGGGACTGCAGAGCAGGAGAGGAGGCCCAGGTCAGCCAGTTCCCCTCCACACACGGTCCGGGAGAGACTAGAAGCCCTGGTGCCCCTCATTATCCATCCCTCCTGTCACACTTCCTAGGGAAAACAAACACAGCTCCGGCTTGATATCCGGCCGGAGGCCCTGGCAGTGAGATTCGCGTTTGAAAGTTTCCCTTGCATTAATTTCAGACGGAACATAAATACGGACTTGGGATGCCTCTTCCAGGAGGAGAAAACTGGAAACCCTCGTGCTCACTGGAGAGAAAACATGTGTGCTGGCCGAAGGCACCCGAGTTACTCTGGAGCCTGTGCGGGGGAACATCTGGTTCTCTCCTCCTCCGCCACCCAGCCCCCCACTGCAGTCTTGAAATTGCCCTGTTAATTGGCGCATTGTTCATGCTGAGCACTTGACACACTTTCCTCTCCAATCTGCTGAACCTTGGAAGGTACACACATTTCTGACCATTTCCTGCCCCCAACCATGATCTTGGCATCTCGGCAGCTGCCAAGTGCTTCAGAGTGGGCGTGACAGAGCTTGCTGTGAACTGGGGCCGTTCTGGGAGGGAGCCCAAAAAGCTTAGCCTCTTCCCAGCAGTGTGACCTTGAGCAAGTCCTGCTCCCCCTCACTGAGCCTCAGTTTCCTCATCTGTAAAGTGGGAGCACCTTGAAAGGCTACTTCGAGGATGGTTTGGAGGCTTGCTCCATGTGTTCAGGTTACTACCTGGTGGAGGGAGGCCCAGGAGGCCACTGGGACAACCCCACATGGAGAAGTTGAGACACAAAGAGAAAGGGACCTACTCAAGGCCACAGGGTTCATTGGTGAGTGGAGTTTTGTGTCCAAGCTCTGCCCTGCCCTACGTACCCATGCTGGAGGGTCAGGTAGGGGTGCCAGACTGTGCTCTCTGCTCCCCAAGCCTTGTGCACTGGCACAGCCGGTCATGCACCCAGAAAAAAGAAACCTTTTCTCAGCTCTGAAACATTTCACTGCCCCTTTCCTGTGTGGTGTGGTGTGGTGTGGTGTGGTGTGTGTGTGTGTGTGTGTGTGTGTGTGTGTGTGTGTGTGTGTGTGTGTGTGTATCTGTAAGTGACCCCTGGTTTTTCTCAGGGAGACAAGGCCCGCCCCGCCCCTCAGTGTTGACGCTCGGTACTCCCTGAACCTGGATCCTCCTGATGTCCATCTAATACCACCCATCCTGGGGCTATCTCCATCTCCCCAGTGTGCTCTTTGCTTCCAACTCTGATCCTCTTTCCTCTTCCTCGCTTCATCCTCTTCCTTTTCGCTATGGATGTCATTCCATCTCTGTCCTGCTATTCCCCACCACCGCCCCCCCCTCCTCTTCCCTCTTCTGTCTCTGAAGCTGCATTTCCTACAGCTGGTCTCTGGCTCCTCTTCTCTGCCTTCTTTTGCTTCCCAGGTCCTGGAGTTCTCTCCCCACTCACCCCTACCTCTACCCTGTGATAGTCCCTCTGCTTTTCTTCCTGCTTCCCTCCTGACTCCTTGGCTCCCTGTACCCCACCCTCTCCTTCCTCTTCTGTGGTCCTCTCTGGACTCAGCAAGCGAAATGGAACGTGTCTTCCTGCAGAGAGAGCTGGCCAGAGAACAGCTGGAAGCTAATGCTGGAGGGAGATGCTGAGTGGTGGCCAGGAGCCCCAGGGAGGCTGGGCAAGCCAAGCAGGCTGAGCCCCAACATTGTGGGGCCCCTTTGGAAACCTTCCACCACCTTGCCTGCAGGTTCCAGCATGGGGGTGGTGCCTTGTCCAGAATTTCCAACTTTGGAGGCAAGCCTAAGGCCTCTCTGCCAACCCCTAGGGACAGCATCCGCTGGACCCTGACTCTGGCCTGCATAGGGGCCAAGCTCCTAGAATTGGTGGGATCTTGGGGAGAATCACCAAGGGCTAGGGCTGGGCTACAAGGACAGGGGAAACTCGGGTCTCCTGGGGACAGGATGAGCTCATGGAAAGGATGTGGAGTAACAAGCTGTGTCACTCATTCATTCAACAAACATTCACGGAGCCACGGTGGTGCGCCAGATTTGGGCTTAACTCTGGGGACAAAGATGAATCAGGCATGGTCCCACCCTCAAAAAGCTTATATCCCACCCCCACCCCCATCAGGTGGCTCTTAGAGAGCATGTTCCAACAGAGTCAGCTCTGGGCTGTGGGCAGGTCAGGTTAGCTGCAGTGGGAAGGGACTAAAGAACGGTGATCTCTGGAGTTCTGCTGCAGGTGGTAGTGGCTGGGCAGTCTAGTGTATTTGAGAGGTGACATCCGGGGGGTCTCTGCTGGCTGTGGGAGGATGAGGGCCAGTATAGCTTGATTAGCAATGTCCAGTGGAGGCAGGGTGCCAGCATGGAGAGAGGGCAAGCAGGGTTGGTGGGCTCCCTCCCTGGAAGGGCTGGGTGGAAATGTCCATGGGCCACTGGGCACCACTGTGTCTGAAGTAGAGGGCAGTTCCAGAGTCATCAATACTGTAGCTCACCGAACTTTCCAGAGATGAGGTTGGTAGCTGAGTGTGAACAGGATGAAGAGGAAAGAGGCCAAGAGCAAGTTTCCAAGGCTCATACTTGGACTGGGCAGAAGAGAGCCCACCAAGAGCGTCACCAGAAGAGTAAGAGCGTGATGAGAAATGCCCAGGCCAGAAGGGGGCTTGGACACTATGAAGGTGCAGCTGTGGGTCTCATGAGACCGAACACCAGAAAGGGGGAATGTCAGGAATACTGGCTGGGCGTGAAGGATTCACATCGCTCCACCGGGAGCCCCTCTCTGTCTCAGAATCTGGCTTTCGGGATCTGGGAACGCCCTACGATGCACAAGACGTCACAGGAAGTTGTGCACGTGTGTGAGGCATTAGTGTGGTGACAGGGAAGACTTCCTGGAGAAGGCGGTACTGCTAGGTGAGGATGGGAGTCCAGTGGAGACGGGAGGAGGGGCTCCAGGTGGAGGGCAGCAGCATTTGCAAAGACTGGGAGAGAATAAAGCCGGCAGGATCTTGACACAGAAGCACAGGTGTGATCAGGTCCCCCAGAATCTGGCCTTCACCTTGCATGCTGAGGACAAGCCTGTGTCTCTCCCTCAGCCTGTGTGCTGGTTAGTCTCTGTTAACTCAATACAGACCAGAGTCATATACTTATGTCATGGGATCTGCAATAGTCAATGCTCACTAAACCAATGCCATAAGTATATGAGAAGAGGAGAGAATCAAGAAGAAAAGGAAGGGGAAGAGGGGAGGAAAGTAAAAAAACAAAAAAAAAAAGAGGAAGGGAAAGGAGGAGGGAGGGAAGGATAGAGAAAGAGGAATATCTTTTCATGGGGGTTTTTAATGAAACAAAACTCTCCCCCATGGACCATGAAATGAGCCATGTTCATCCTGCACTCCAACCTCACCCTCTGACCTAGAGAAGACAGACACTGGGAGGTCCCCTACATGCCCAGGAAGAGTAGCAGATCCTGGATAGAACCCTTAGCAGCCTTCCCTGTGTGGTAGTCACTCCAGTGATCTCCAGGTGGAACCACAGCTACTCTGACTGACCAGCTAGGGAGACATGGCTGGACTTGGGGAGGTGTGTCAAGCTGAGCATGGCCCCTCCGCTCCAGCCACTGCACAGGCCCCGCAGACTCCGTGTCAGGAGCTTGTCTCTGCCTGCCGGGTTGTCCACTGTGTTCTCCACCTCCCTGGGGTTGTCAGCATGCTGACCCTCCTGCTTCTTACCTGTCACCACTTGTCACAGGCAATCAGAGTCAGGGGACAGTGATCAAACCCCCTGCTTCCCATGCCCAGGTTCCGAGCTAAATGTAAGCAGGAAGGCAGTGTTGCATGTAGAACCATGAGGCAGACTCAGCGTGGGGAGATGCTGGAGCACTCAGGAAGCATAGGCACACCCAAACTGCTCATACAGCAAACGTAGGGAGACTGAGGCCAGGAGGCAGGGCTTGGGAAGAGGGCAGGGCCTAACCTAGGCTGTCCTATGTCCACAATCACTTGGCCTCCCCTGAACTCTCCCTAACCAGAGCTTGAAGAGGTGCAGACATCTTACCTGTGTGCTGGTAAAGGGAGACCACTCACTCCCTTCTTCTGGGCCTTGGACTAAATTCTCTGTCTATTTATGGTATCTCATATGGAGCAGGTGCACTGTAAATGCTTGCTGAGAGAATCGATAGTGGGTCGGAGGTGAGATGGACCACACACACACACACACACACACACACACACACACACACACACGCACGCACGCACGCACGCACGCACATGCACGCAGAAGACCATGTTAGGAGAGTCATTTTGTTTGCACCTCCTTTAGGTAACTGTCCATTGGGGTCCTAGACTCAGGAGGGTTTTTATGGCTTCTCTAGTATGTAGACAATCATGGATAAATGGTGAAGAAATTAATCTAAATGCATAGACCCAGCCAGCACATGCTGAGCATGTGTAAGACTATGTGTAAGGCTATGACAAGGTGGTCTCTGCCCCCTGGAGGGCTCTTGGGGCACTAAGGAAAGGAGGCATGAGTTCCTGATGGAGTTTACAAAGAGGAGCCGTAGACCCGTGGAGCTGAGGGGTTTCTTAGAGCTAGGCCTTTCATGACTGCTGTAGGCTACCCACCTTAGGTGGACTGGCCCTAGGGTCAGCTTAGTGGCGTTAGGCACAGTGATGCAATAGGCTGCTGCACACCAGCCTCTGATCTCTGGAGTCCTCACAGGTTGGAGAAAGTGATTATAATTACTCCCACTTGACAGGTGAGGAAACTGGAGCATGCAGAGATGCAGCCTGTGAGCAGAGCTGGGGTGTGAATACAGGCTGGGTGGACCAGGTTTATAGCTCCCTACTGGGACACACTACCTGGATGTAAAGGAACCCTATTGCTGACATATGAGCATTCCTTGTCCCAGTACCCATCCAGGAGACCCTTGGGGAACCTCCACTGGTATAACTCATTAGCCCAGACACAAACCCAAGGGATGGCCATATATCCACTGGATGACAACCTGGCATGTGGCTGAGACCACGCTGCATCTTCTGTTCTAGGTCACTTTCTGGGGAACAACACTGTCATCGATGTCCTAAGACAGGCAGGGCTGGAGGTGGACCACACACCTGCTGGGCAAGCCATCCACAGGTAAGCATCAGGGTATATGGTGGCATCTTGGAGCTGGCTGGCTGACTGCTACCTCACCACATGCTGTGGTCACTGCCCCGGTGACCTGGTCAGGCCTCAGTGAGCGCTGTGAAGCAGAATGCTGTGAGATGGGGTCCCTCTTGGGAATAGGCTGGACCAAGCATTGTGACTAGAAGGTGACAGATGGGGTGAGTAGGCTAGTATGCAGTATTGTTGGGGATTGCCTGGTGCAGTGGGAATGGGGGCAGAATGAGGACTCGTAAGATGCTTGGGGTTCAGATACAAGTAGATTGGGCAGGGGCATAAGTGACCTCAGTCATGCTGAAAGCCAATGGACAGCCATGGCAGATGGTGCCTTGGGAAGAAGAGGCTACAGTTTGTTTTCTTCCCTGTGTCCATCTCCACTGCACAGCCCTCTGGCTGTCCCACCCACTGATGATCCTCTGTTTCCTGCCTGTATCTGCTCCATTGCCTCCTCAGTCTGTGCTCCTAGCTTCCAACTCTCCTGCCAGGACACTCTCACTTTGCCCACAGAGCCCCTCTCCCAACCTCTTCCTGTGTGGGTTCCTATTCTAGACCACCCCACCTATCACCACCCTGGAAATTTCCCCGGGGCAGGGCCCAGCTCTGCCTGTCTCAGCTTCTATAGTTCCAGCATCGGGCAATAACCAGACTCGAGATCTCCTGAAAAGTGTCAGGCTCCTCAAACTCAGAGATCTATGGGTTTATGCAGGAACCTCACCAACCCACAAGGATGGCCCCTTTGTGATTTCAGCCCCTGGCCTTATGGCTACAAGACCAAAAAATGCTTCCTTAGTCACAGACAAGCAGACAAGTGGTATTGGCGGCTACTCCATGTGGTACTCACTCTGTATGTGTCTAACTCATTGCCATATCCTGGCAAGGTAGGAACTGTAAATATTCCTGACTTAGGGCATCTGAGCCTATTGTGAACTCGCTTGCAGAAGGACACATTTGTACGACAGTCTGATTCTGTGGCCTCCCTCAGCTCCTGACTACTTCTAGTACCTACTCTAGGCACAGGGAGCTCAAGAGTGACTGAGACCTTGACCTTTGGAGAGGAAGCTCTCTTGGGTCCCCAGAGCACAGACTGCTCCATACCACACACACCCAGTTCCCTGTGACTTCTATAGGAAGTTACGAGCCTCAGTGTTGGGACTCCATCCCAGCCTCCCACCACTTTCCCCAAGCTCTGCCAGAAGTCTTGGAGGGATCTAGGGCAGGTGTATTTGGGGAATAAGGGATGCAGGGTAGCCTCAGGGTCAAGGCATTCCTCTAGTCCCCTCCTGTTCTCTCACTTCACCCTTCTCCCCACACCCCCAAGGATCTTTCCCTTGAAGCTCATTGTGTGTGGCCAGGCAGGCAAGGGAGGCAAGCAGGCTCCTATTCATCTTGGAGCGCAGGCATTAGAGGAGGAGATCCCCTCCTCTGCCCCCACTGGCTCTGCTGGAAGCTCTGCTCAGAGAACTCTCAGCCTTAGTCTCCTGTACAGGGGGATGAAGGAGCTAGCAGGGCAGAGGGGGTGGGGAAGCTGAGGAGGCAAACGACAATAAAAGCCATCCTTGGCCACAGGTGCTTCCTGTAGCTATCTTTTTGTCTGACTGTTTTGAATTATCTCCTCAACAGCTGCAGCATCTCCAATAGCCTGGACCCTGGGAGTCTGGAGTTGCCATGGGGGCTGGGGGAGGATGAGCTGAGCCAATGGCCTTTTTCTCTTCAAAGAGAGAGAAGCCCCTCACCCACTCTCTGTTGCAGTGTGAGGGTAGGATGGGAGGAGAGGCTGCTTTCAGTCCCGGGTACCACCTCCCTTGCAAGCTGTTTGCTTGGACACAATTCCTAAAACCACTTCTAAACCTCAGGGGCCAGATGTCCCCAAGGAATTCCTTTGGAGGGACAGAAGGCAAAGAATAAAAGAGAGAGTGTCTGCAGGCTGAGAGGCATACCCCTACTTTGAGCACGAATTCCACAAACATAACTAAATGACCCTTGAGGGCCTGCACAGTCAGGTCCTTTTGCTTGGTGACCTGCGTCAGAGAGGTTTTGTAGGTATCAGGCATTGTGCATACCATCCTGACGAAGCGGGTAGCAATGTTCTTCCATCCCCTTTCCAAGCGCTACCCATCCAGCAGTCTGGGCCATGTGTTACCAAGTGGGATGTGGACTGTATGTATCAGTCTTCAGGTTGAGCTCCAGTGGCATCCCTATCCTGCCTCCATTCAAAAGATGAACCATAGACATCCAATGCACACAAACAGCTTGACCATCATAAGCTACTCAGTGGCCTGGGCTGCCTGCCACTGCCAGGCACCATTCTAAGCCCTTCACCTGTGTTTACCTATAAACTCACCATGTCCCCGGGAAGGTACAGGACCATCATACCCCCATGTTATAGGAGACTGAGGCACAGCAAAGTTAGGTAACTCACCTAGAGTTCCTCCGCCAGGGGTACTGCTGATGAAACCTTGATCAAAATGAAATAATAAGCATAGACCTCCTTGTCCATCCCTATGCTCCCACACCTGTCTCCACCATATGCTCATGTTCTCCTCCTCAGCAGTGTGGCCACGTGATATCCTGTGTGTTTGTCTCCCACTGTGGGGTATGAACTGCAGCGGGGGCATCTGTTTGGGTCACTGCTGATACTTAATTTCTAGGAAGTGCTGGCTGCAGGGAGTTCGTGGACTAGAAGATGAAAGAGTGAATCCATGTTGTATCTCCCACTCTAACAGACAGTGCTTGCCCTGGGTCCCTCCAGCCTGCCCTAGCAGGGCCGGTTCCCTTTCCTCGATGACATTCCCTCTGCATCCCCCCCACCTCATTGCACATATGGCATGCTCACATTCTCTTCCACCCTGCAGTCCTGCTACTGGGAGCCCAGCTCCCTCTCCGGAGGGCACCTCTGCGGCCAGTCCAGCCCCAGCAACCCCAGCTGCTGCTGTCCCAGAAGCAACCTCAGCAACCCCCACCAGCCCTCCTGAGGAGGAAGATCCAGTCCTGTCCCCACACCTCCTGCTCCCCGACAGCCTTAGCCAGCTGGAGGAGTTCGGGCGCCAGAAGTGGCGCAAGAGGCTGAACAAACACCAGCGGCCGAGGCAGTTCAACGACCTCTGGGTCCGCATCGAGGACAGGTGAGCTGGGAAGGGACAGGCTGCCTAGGAGCTAGTTGTCAGCCTTCCTTGGGGCCTAGGGCACTGCCGCAGACCCTGCTCTGAGCAAGCAGGGACAGAGGGGTCAGAGGGGAAGCTTAGAGGCAGTCTTCCCGGACTCTTGAGGATCTCCAGGGGTACCTTCTGGGGCGCATCAAACATGTACACATCTGACTTTGGAGGTTTATTCTCGGCATAGCAGCAAGTAGAATTCTCTGCAGTTTAAAAGTGGCATGGGGCCTGAAACGCTGACACCGGAGGATAACAAGTTCGAGGCCAGCCTGGGCAATTAGTAAGAATCTGTCTCCAAATAAAAAGTAGAAGTGTGAGGATGTCGCATCATGATAGAGTTCCTGCCTGGTATGCACAAGGCCCTGGCCTCAATCCCCAGGACAGCCAGTAATTACTCGGTTAATTAGTAAAATTGAAAGGAAGACGTGGAAGCATCCTCCGGCGCCACGAACAGAAGTCTACCGTGCCTGGCCTGCCTCTGATCCGTTTGTCCCATGGATGGGGATAAAAGCAGGAGCAAACATGGCCGGATGGATATGCCGTGAAGTGTCAGATTTCTGTGCTGGGATGTGTGAGCAGTGACACCAGAGCACAGACACTCTGAGGGGCCCCTACCCCGTGAGAGAAAGGGACACCAGGCGAGGGATGCTGTGGGTCCAGAGTGTCACTGAGAGCCTTTCTGTAAACAGGCAGGTACAGGACACAGCCTAAGGTTCTGGCACTCTCCCACCCTCCTCCCATATGCTCCTCCTGCCGCCGACACCTCTTGCCTCAGCCTGTCGCCAAAGCTCCTGTTGCTCCAAGATTCTGTCTAACACCCCTCACTCAGTTCCTCTCCAGAGCAATTTCCCTGAGTCAGCTGCGTGGCAGAAATCCCTACATATAGTGAATAGTGTCACTAAGGAATGTCTCAGGAATGGACCGGAGTCCTCCCCCACTGTGGTAGCCCATTCCTGGATCTGATGTTTAGGCAGTGGAACCTCAGAACCCAGAGTTCCAGTCCGGATCTTATTGTCATCCAGAATTTTCCTCAGCATCCTGGACAGAATCACCTTGGGTACTTGTTAAGTAAGTAAATCTTCAGCCCCACACAGACCTCACGCCTGAGAGTCAGAGGGAAGAGGCCTGGGGTGTGTGCTCCAGGAGGTTCCAAGCAGCTCTAGGGAGTTCTGGCCCAACTGTGTATTCATGAATATGAACCAAGATATGGAGCCAGAGAGCCTGTCCCGGGCCACCCAGGGACCCAGAAGCTGACCAACCAGTACCTTCCACTTCCTGGCTCTTCTACGGCCAGGTGACTGAGCTAGTGACAAGAGATTGATGTAGTCCAGGCCTCATCACAAAGAGCATGGCATGCACTATCATGAAAAGACTTCTAATGGGTAGGCATCAAAGCCTCTGAGCCTTTAGGTGTTGGTGCCACAGCGCCTCCTGTGGGCTACTGGAGAATGTACTTCTGCGGAGAGTCAGATGCCACCACAGAGGCATCACTGTAGCTTTATTGGCGAGACACACTAAGACTGGGTGCCCAGCATGGGCTACTCTGCCTAACTGGGTGCAAGAGTCTAGAGTTTTAAAAAGCTGCATCTTTCAGGTGTGGGCAAGCTTACAGGCTACCAGCAGTCTACTAGGAGCTCTGAATAGTCTGGTCACTCACAGTCCTGGTCAATTGAGGACTCTTAACTCATGGGGTAACTAACAGGAGGCTAGGCTGTCAGCTCTGGTAATGAGCCCGCAGTCCCTACCTGTGTCTGAAAGGGAAAGGCAGACAAACGACACCAGACAGTTTCCTTTTTGTAAAAAGAGGATCTGGAATGCAGGCCCTGGCTTCAGGGGAAGAAGGCAGCTTTTCTTTGGCAGAGGGAAACCCTTCTCCACCCCAGCAGGTAAAACTGGGGTTGGCTGATGCACCTCCCTCTGCTCAGGTTGGAAGAGAATGTTCCACCAAAGAGCAGTTCTTAAAAGTTCCTCGTTGCTTCTTGAGAAAGCGGGCCCTGTACTCCCTGGGAAGTCCAAGTACAGGGCACAGGCTCCCTCCCATGTGCAAAGGACCCATTCCACCTTCCCAGACTCCCCAAGTCTCCAGTTTTCTGAGAAGGAGCAGAGGACAAGAGTGGAGCTCATCTGAAGCCCTTCTGACAAAGAGATTTGTTTTATTCCACTTCTCACTTTGCTCTGAAATCCAGCTGGAGCTGGCTCTCCACTTCCACCTCTGATTGCCCGTCTTCCATCTACACTCCTACACCAGGGCCCCTGAGGGTCTTCTGGTCTCTGGTCTTGCCTGCCTCAGGGTTCTCCCCTTCTTTTCCGCCTTCCACCTCCACTGGATCCTCTCTAGGTTATGGGCCACCCTGGGCTGTCTCCCCCCCCCCATGCTATTGCTTCTCTCTGCTTAGGGTGGCATGCAAGCGGGCCTTTGTGAAGCCCCCACTGTGCCGGGCACTTACATCCATCACTTCATAGTCCTATACAGAGTCACAGGAAGCAGGCCTGTTTCACAGGGAAGGAATCAGAGTCATCCAGATCAGTGATTTTGCTGAGAGATGGAGACACAGAACTGTCCTCCAACTCTTCAGGTTCATATTCGCCACACTCACCACTGAAGTGCTCTTCCCATCCTCACCTGGCTGAGCTCTCCTATCTGCCCTAGCCACCTATGGGAGCCCTTTTCTTGGCACCATTGCCCACACTACATTTCTCTGCCTTTGTTTCTAGGCTGGGGAATCCTGGGCACAGGTCTGGTTTGGACGGCCACAGGTCACCCGAGGCCTCACTAGGTGGGAAGGGTCTTTGACTGTATGCTCGAGTCTGAGGAGAAGGGAACCAGGGGTGCAGGCTGTGAGTGCCTGGCTGGGACACCACCTGGAGCAGGCTGGCCTCCCTTCGCCCCTCATTACCCCGAGATGTAAACAGAGTGGAGGAAGTTTAGAGTAGCAGCGGCCTGTGGCAGGATGATTTATGGGGACCCGTGGAAAGGGCCGAGCGTGTCCACAGACGGATGCATGGCAGCGGAGCATTCTCAGGAATCCCTTACCTCTGAGCACAGATGGAGACAGCATGGAAAGGTGTGACCAGGGCAAGCCAGGACAGAGACCATTCCCATAAAACATGGGCCTGCGGCAATCCTAAAGTGATTCCTGCTCCATTAGGGCCTTGGCTGGTTTCTGGAGGCTATGCCAGCTCTCATTCTCCGTGTCCCCAAGTCTGCAAGCACACAGGTGTGTGTGTGTGTGTGTGTGTGTGTGTGTGTGTGTGTGTGTGTGTGTGTGTGTGTGTGTGTAAGAGGGAGACAGATGGAGGCACAGTGACTGGCACATCTGGGTTGGAAGCACGTTGAGGATGCGCAGGTCTAGAGAAGAGAATACCTTCCAGCTGCTGGGCATTGGCCAAAGCCTGGCCCAGAGGTGAGCATCAGTATGTAGCAGACTTGGTGAGTGCCACTAGGCAAGGTCAGGACATACATGGTGCACATGTCAAAGCCCTCAGCGATGGGAGGGAACACAGTACAGAAGGGATCTGCACACCTCCTGTCTGCTGCTTGTCCTGCTCAAGATATTCCCCTCATTCCTCACAATGTGGGGTAGTCCAGGGTAGCTAAAGTGTCCTTGCCAGGCCAGAACCCCACCCCCTGAAGTGGGTGGTGCCCCATGAGGGTTGGAAAATGAAGTCATTCAGTCATCAAAAAAGAGAAAAAAAAAAACCACTGAAAGAATCAGACAGAGTAGTGTTGCAGTCCCACCCCACAGGGCTTTGACAGTAAGGAGATGCCAGTAAAGCCAACATCAGCCCCTCAGCGACCCTGAAGTGGCTGCTGCTAATGTTACTTCCAGAGTCTCTGGTCCGGGGTGTCTTGGGATCAGTCTCCCTAGCAAGGTGCTTCTTTCTTGAGACCTTCAGTGTGTCTTAGACGTAAAGCCATCAGTGAGCCAATGGGTGGGAGCTGTGGAACACCACCCCCAATTTCGCAAAGACATGTTGGACACACACCAGTCACCCGTTACTGTGGATTAGTGCTGGTGGTAGACAGTGACATATGGCTCCCAAGAGAGTGTCACCAAAAAGGCTCTGGAGCCTCAGCTCTACAAGGCCCTGGCAATTCCCATCTAGGGGCCCATTTTCCATCTCAGGATGGAAAGTTCCTTCCACCTCTGGCCCACTATGAAGCGATTAGAATGCATCAGACAGTTACCCCACAGTCTGCAAGGTTGAGGGGAGAGTAAAGGCATTCCCAGGGAAGGAATCATGGCACAAGATGTGAAAGCTGATAGGCTCCAGGTACCGGGTGGAGGCAGGGGAAAGCAGCAGGCAAGCTGAGCAAGTTGGGTCTTTGCCTACATCTGACTTCTTGGCCCAAAGCGGCCAAAATCCAATTAAAAATCACAAGTTCTCCTGCAGTGATGACCTAGAGGATCCTGTCATCCAGGCCCTGCATTCTCCAAGGCTGGTGCCCCCTGCATCTCTCTGAGGGTCTCTAAGGAAGTAACTAGAGGCTGGTCCTCTTCACCAACCACCTCCCCCCCATCACTTCTCTGAGACTCCACTCAAGCAATAAAAAACTCTAGGCTTTGGCAAGGGGGGGGGTTCGTCTTTGGTTTTCAAAGAGCAAAAAGTACATTTGTGCCTCCTAGTTAGCCACCAGCTCCTCATATTAGCAAGAAAATTAATGTCAGTGATGCCCAGGACTGAGTCCTGGAGGGCTCTTCCAGACCTCTAGTGCCAGATTTTATCCTTGCTCCAGGGAACCTCCAGGAAGGGGTGGCAACTGACAGTGCCGGGCAACTAGCCTCACTTGTCTATACTTGCCCTTGGATTTCTGCCTGTGATCTTACTTCCGGCTTTTACTGCTGGGAAGCAGTTCAAAGTCCCTAACTCCATTCTTGCCCTTTCTCTGTATAGAGCAGGAAGCTGAGGCCTAGAAAACAGTATTGGCCCACATTTACAGATCAAGCCAAGGAGGTAACCCAGACTTGCACAGAGCTCTGTCTTCCAGTCAGCCAGAGGGGCCTTCTCACACTTGGGGTCCTGTCTGCTCAGGGCAGACTTAGCCCCCAGTGCCAGCCATCTGCAGAGCCTGGGAATGTGCCGTGTGTTTGGTTTGGCCTCTAGACCGTTGTGCCATGAGACAATTTTCCCCAGCATGAGCCTGGGAGGGGGTGGGGACCTGGACTGGGGACCAACTTTGTGAGCTGAGTAAGCTAGGAAGGAAGGGGGGAGGTTGTGTTCAGAGGGGCTCATCCCCACCCCCCAGTCCCATTTCATTTTCCTGGGACTCTTTCCAAGCAATAAAAACCCCACTTGGGCTCCAAGGGAGAGTTTTCATCTTTATTTTTCAAAGTGTGAAAGAAAATGCCTATAGGTGCCTTGTGAGACGTAATTCCCATTTGGTCTTGCCCCCCAAGGACAGCCTGGGCCCTGGCTCCAGCCACCTCACAGGGCACCTAGCCTGCTGCCCTGAAGCTAACCCTCAGAGCCTCCCAACTACCCAGGATGGGACACACAGCAGCAGCTAGGCATGGACTTTTATGGTGTGTGTGTGTGTGTGTGTGTGTGTGTGTGTGTGTGTGTGTGTGTGTGTGTGTGTTACTTGCAGTTTTCTTTTTCATTAGACAAGAGGAGGAGGGTAGAGGATGAGGTAATGACCTCTACTAGGCACGGGCATTAATCCCCTCCAGGGGCTACAGCCAGCAAGGCCTCAGTCTGACCCTGGAACCAGCACATCAGTGTCCAAGGTCTTACCAGGAAACACTAAGGCTCACAGTTCATGCTACAGAAGCAGATGGCCCCAGCGCAGCTCATCTAGTTAAGAATCCTCATCTCCTTCAAGCTCAACAGAAACAGTAATGTGGCACAGGTATTGCACTGAGCATGGTGACTGCCTGTACTCAGAAGTACATTGCAAATGAAAGATGTTATTAGTGGAAGAGGCAGAGACACAAAAATATTAATGATTTTTTTTATTAAGAAATTTTTTTCATTCATTTTACACACCAATCGAAGATTCCTCCCACCCCACCCCCAGCCCCAGCCTCCCCTCCCAACCCACCCCCCATTCCCACCCACAAGAAGAGAAGGCCTCCCATGGGGAGGCACATCCAGTAGAGGCAAGTCCAAACCCTTCCCCTTCCTCAAGGCTGCACGAGGTGTCCCATCATAGGCAGTGGGCTCCAAAAAGCCCCCTCATGCACCAGGGATGGATTCTGATCCTACCACCAGGGGGCCTCCCAGGCAGATCAAGCTACACAATTGTCTCACCATGCAGAGGGCCTAGACCAGTCCCATGCAGGCTCCACAGCCAATGATCCAACTTGCATGAGTTCCCACTAGTTTGGTTTGGTCGTACCTGCATGTTTCCCCATCATGATCCTGATGCACTTGCTCATAGAATCCCTCCTCTCTCCTGGAGCTCTGTCTAGTGATTGGCTGTGGATCAATTTAAAAAACAAAACAGAAAACAAGCCTTCCCACACCTCCCAGGGCCAGGCACTGTTCTAAGACTCCTCAGTAGAAACCTCTTCTTCAACCCTCATATAACATATGTCCCACGATGATGGTGAGGTTAGTGGGAAGTGGAGAGTGTTTTATGTGAGCCTTCGCTCTTCAAGGTGCCGGGCCAAGTCTCTAGAGGTGAGTGAGACAGTAACAGCAAGGCAGTGGATGTGACAGGGATGAGGCAGAGGGTAAAGCAGCCCCGTATAGTGAGATCGTGACAAGCCCCATGTGGTTGAAGGCCAGCATGGCAAGAAACAAAGCCCACTGGGTTCTGTGAGCAAAAACGTGCTACCCCCTGGCTCAGCCCCGTTTTCATACACACTCTAGGAGCACCATGCCTGCCTCCTCTGAGAGAGACAACAGTCTTTCCTCTCCTCCCCGTGGGTGTACAAACCTGCTTTGCCCCAGAACCCAGCTACCAGGTAGTGTCCTCGAGGTCCCCCCGTTGCTGAAAGGGGGTGGTAATACCCATTCTGAAGGCTTACTGTGACGATGGAAATCTTGTTTGAACAGCTGGCATGGGGCAAGCTCCAACCAAGGCAGATAGGATGATGTGAAAATTAAAGTGTGTGTGTGTGTGTGTGTGTGTGTGTGTGTGTGTGTGTGTGTGTGTGTGTGTGTGTGTGCTGCCACCTTCAAAGACCTTGGAAGGAACAACAAGGGGCCAGAACACCTGTAGACAGGTGGAACTCTGGGAACCTCAGAGCTATCTCCTCCTCAACTTTGCAATCGTTTCTGCCTGGGACCTACCCTCATGATTGGTCACAGGTAGGGCCCAGCCTGTCTTTGGAGGTCAGCTGAGCTGGCTGGGGGGTTCTGGACTTTTCCTCTTCCCTAAGATACCTGGTAAAGAGAGAGCAGAACCCCAAGCTCTCTTCCCGGGAGGAGGCTGCTGACCGATACTGTTTCCTCCCTCCAGCACCACTGTCTCGCCGCCCCCGCTGCCCCTCCAGCCTACTCCCAGCTCCGGGACCACCAAGCCCTTTGTCAAGCCCGCACACCAACTCCGGCAGCAGGACATTGCGGGGCCTACCAGCGACTCAGCGCCCACACGGGGCCTCCCCCCTGCCATCGCTGCCACCATCGTCGCCCCCTTCCTGCTACACACCCTTGGGCCATCCTGACCTTGACCACCCCTGCAGAGAAGCCAGAGAAGCCACAGGAGTCTGTGACCATGCCCGCCATCTGACACCACCTCAGAGGGTGCTGACACCTCAAGGCAGTTCACACAGGACAGGGACCTTAAAAACACCAGAGCTTTATTGCATCCAAATTACATCTTCTTTTTTGTAGAAGGTCTTAATTTCCCATAGTGCTATGGGGCTCTTTTGTAAAATATGTGTCCATATTAAAAGAGAAAATGTATTTATTCTATCGATAAAAACTATTTTTATGTAGCCTATGTTATAGTCCCTGAATTAGCCCCAACACCAACCCAGGGAAGGAGCCCAGGTTCCCTTGACCTCTGTGACCTGTGTGGACTGTGGCTTTGAATTGGCCCCAAGCTTCCTAGTCAGGCTTGGCTTCTCCCACTGTAGGTGCCTCTGAGGGCAGGCAGAAAGGCAGCCCCAGCTCTTGTGAAGCTGATTTTCATAGCCAGAGGCATGGTGGCCAACCATCCTCCCCATCCCTGGATGTGTGCGGGGGGCCCTGGAGGGACAATTTAAAAAAAAAAATGCTGCTATTTTGAAGTCCTGAGTGTCTGTGGACTGGCCCTCCGGAGCTCCTGGTGAGGTTTTCCATCAAAGTAGGAGATTGGTACTGAGGCAGGTGAACCCAGTCCCGTGGTCAGATAGCTATACTGAGACCCAAAAGTGAATGGGGTTTACCCAAAGTCACAAAGCAAGTGGGTGATTTATGATCCAGTAGCACTGGTCCAGCTTCCATTTAAGAGAGGCTGGTAAAACCATAGCTGCGTGAAGGGAGCTGGGCAGAAGGACAGGAGTGGGCACAGGCAGTTTTAGGGGTGATGGAGTTCAGGAGCCACCAGTTATTGGAATAACGATGGTAAAGAGGGCCATGGGCCAGAAGCCTGCCACAGGGTAGGCTCTCTGCACTCTCCCTTCTTCGTAGATCCTCACACTAGTGCTGTGAGATATGATGACCCCGTTTCAATGATGACACTGAACCCCCAAAAGAAGGTGAAGGATCCACGCAAGGTTTACTCCCTCGCCCCAAATCAGTGTGATAGAAAAACTATCCTTGTCTCATGGACTGTGTTCTGCCCCTATTCCTGTCTGGAGAAGTGCCAGGGGAGGCAGATCTCCCAAACTGGAACCCTCCCAGGCTTCCCATGGCAGGCAAGGAGGCTGTTTCACCAGCTCCCTCTGCTGGTTCCTGCAGCCAGGGGTTTCTAGCAGGATGGTAGTGGGCAGGCAGGGAGTTGACTGGGGACACAGTAGGCCAATGTGGGCTGAATTTCAGCCCATGGCTCAAAGCTGGCCTTGTAGCTCATTCATTATTTAAGGAGTCCTGGATCCTGGCAGCAGGAAAGACCCCTCACCTGTCAATAACAGTAAGAGTAATACTACAGTCCAGAAAGAGGAGAGACTTCTCCAAAGTGGCATAGCTGGGCCAGGCATGTTGACTCCAGTCCTGTTCTCTCACCTCACTGCACATGGGTTTCCCTGGCAGGCTTGATGGCGCCTGGTTGGCTGCATCACTGCCATGCTAAGGTTGGCAGACTTCTCCCTTCTGAGATGGCAGGATTCTGGGCAATTCATTGGGTAGTCAGGGGTCCCACAGGCATCCTGGCAGGCATCAGAATTCTTTCCAGCTCTGCCCCAGTGGACAGGTTTTAGCCTGAGACCTGGCAGGATTCTAGAACTCTGCTTCACAGGGTCCCGCCAGCCCCATGGGCACCACACTGTAAACTGAACTTGACCTCAACCAGGACTGGAGTCAGTTTATCCTTGGCAAAAAAATGTGACTTCCTATTGCTGAGCGGGAAGGGGCTTAGCTGACTTTTAAAGCAGGCTCAGAAGTTAGACATCAAACGGATCGTGCAGAGCGCTATTGGGATGAGATAAGTGTAAAGGAATTGGAAACACACAGGCCAGATTCCCCTGTTTGGGGCAGAGTATGGCATGAGATGTATGGAGATCAAGCTTGAGGTTAATTAAAGATGAAGCATTTGGGGAAACAGTCCAAGCACCTGACTGTGTGCCCAGACCTGTGCCAGGCGTGGGGCCAAAATGGTGAATTAATGCAGCATGTAATCACTGTGAAAGCACAGTGCCAGGGTTACACATACAGGCTGAATTATACCTACCCTCCTGGGCCCAGAAGAGTCACCATCAAGATGGGACCAGTGGGGCCATCCTGGGCTACTGCTGTCCCAGCCCCGATGTCAGGCCACTGTCTTTCCAGATCCCTTCTTAAGGAAGATTAGAAGTGAAGAGGTGTTCCAAACTCTCTTCCTCAGCCCCACTTTAAAGTTTTTAAAGAAAGACAATGTGCCATGCCTAGGAGCACATGTCTGTAATGACTCTTCTTGGGAGACTGAGGCAAGAGCATCATAAGTTTGAGCCAGCCTGGGATACATAGTGAGTTCTAAAACAGCTTGAACCATATAGCCAGACCCTATATAAAAAATAACAGAAGGGACGGAGGAACAGAGGGAGGGAGGGAGGGAGGGAGGGAGGGAGGGAGGGAGGGAGGGAGGGAGGGAGGGAGGAAGGAAGGAAGGAAGGAAGGAAGGAAGGAAGGAAGGAAGGAAGGAAGGAAGGAAGGAAGGAAGGAAGGAAGGAAGGAAGAAAGGGCATGCAGGCTGGCTAGGCCAACAAATCAACAAACTTCCAGGTTGGCATAGACTTAGAAAAGATCATTTGTTGGTTAGACATCGAGGGCCAAAGTCTCCTGGTCCCTGGAAATCTCTCCTAAGCCAGGGTTTGAGTAAGTAGCAAACTCAGCTTCTGGCCTACATCCCAGGAGACCTTAGGCACAAAAACAGAATGTATGGCTAGGCCGCTTCAACTTCTCGTTCTGCTCTGAAAACGCCAATAATCCATCAGCAGTTTCTCAGACCTCATATCTTGCTGGCTGGACTCATAAAACACAGAGCGCTGTACCTTTGAGAGTTTCTTTAGTATTCTTAGGACTTTCATTTTGACTTTGAGGCAGACAGAAAGATGGAAGGCCTGAAGCCCAGCAGATTAAGTGACCAGCACGTGGTGAGGATAAAAGAATCAGGGAGGGAGGTGCAGGGACCAATCCCCTGGGTCCAAGATCCAGAGTCTGCCGTGTGTGGACTGAGGGTGACTCAGAATGTTCATCTCACATGTGGTCATCTGCTACTTCCTGGCCTCATCTAGTCTTAGGCAAGCCTGGGAGCTCAGGTACTTTGTCCCATCTATTGTCCCAACAGATCCCAAAGACAAGAACTGCTACCAAAAGAGACTGTCTTGAAAAAGGTGACATTCTATGCAGGAGTTGTAGCTTAGAAGACATGCTGGATGGCAAAAACCAGAATTGGGGTAGTGAGGACCATGAGATAGACACCAGATCCTCCACTTGGCATTCCAGACCCTCCATAACCTGGCTCAGCTGACCTTGGCTGGCCATTCTCATCCTTCCCACCCCGGACCTGACAGATGGAATCGTATTTGTTATGTCTAGAATATACATAGTATTTTATATATGATGCTCCCTGAGGGAAGCTCTCTTCCCTTCTTCCAAACATTTATCCTGTCAGGATAGCCCATGGGGCACTAGCTCCAAGATGTCCCCCTGGAGCCCTTGGTGCAGTCCCAGTACCCAGTACCATGCCCACATTCCATACTTGGGGGTGTCTAGATAGGAGTTTGCTCCCTGTTGGGAATGCCAACCATTTAATGGGGTGGGGTCATGTGTCAGTTTCTCTGTGTCCTTCAACACAAAGGTGATGCTTCGTAGATGCACTAAGAGGGACAAGGGAGGAGGAGAAGTTTGGAGCTAGGAAAGAGGAAAGACAGCCTTGGCTCTCTTTCTGAGACAACCTCCACCGCCCACCCGGTAAAGGACCGCACCTGAGGGCAGAGTTCTCTGGCTGGAGGGAAGAGCATGGTATACAAGGCCCCAAGACCCGACGGCTAAAGGTGTGGTAGCCAGCTGGAAGTCTTGGCAAAGGACTGCTGTAAATGACATGGAGGTGCCCCCTTGGCTCAGTAAGACTGAACTTCTTTAAACGTTGTTACGTTTCCAAAAATTCATCTAAGCAGCCAAAAATATCACCCTGGCTGGCTGTCTAAGCCGGTAAATTCAGGACTCAGTCAAGCCTCCCTACACCCCCTCCCCCATTCTTCCACAGCCCAGCCAGACTTGCCATGAACTGGCAGAAATGCCTGCAGCCCTTGGGCAGGGGATCTCTTGGGGAGGAGGAGTCTGGGTTGAAACCCATGGCTCCAGCCCAGAGCACTTCTGTCTGTGCCCAAACCTAGGGGAGGGGAGAGAGGGCTTAGAAGGACCCCTGGCCCCCTTCCTGGCCCTTTCCAGGGAATGTCAGCCCCTCACAGCCTGTCTCCAAAGGCAGACTGGGACCTTCCCCTCGGGAGGTGGGCCACGGCTTCCCTTTGCTTGCTGACCTTGGGTAAGCCCCTGCCCCTCTTTGAGCCTCCATTTCCTTATGGACCATAGGAAGAGTTTCCTGGGGCCAGGAGGAAGTTCTGTGTGTTATCTTGGGTCTCCTTGAAGGTGAGGTTCCACCCTTCCCTAGCCCAGCTTTCCATGTAGGCCCCGCAGGCTGCCATGATGGGAGCATGTGACAGACAAGAAAGCATTACTTAAAGGCTCCCTCCATCCTCAGACCTGCCCTGAGGAATGTAGTTCTGAATGGGATCCAAGTCTACGGTGCCTAGTGTGAAAGACCAGGGACTCTTAGACAGGAGTCTCTCTGGTTGCCAGGCTGGGTGGGTGGAGCTCTTGGCTCTCAGTGGGGAGGCTGGCCTTAACCTTCCTCCAGCTCAGAGTGTCAGATTTGTTGGCTATCCCATTGTGCCTCACTGTACCAAGCTGGCTTCAGCTCTCACCATATTTGTGGTGTTCTTTATCACCTCTTCCCCCACCCCTGTGAATTGTCATGAAGAGTTCTTTAAGAGTATAATAGAAGACAAAGAAAGATGCTATTAATGTTATTTTGCCAAAAATATTTTTGTAGCATAATATATTAATAAAAGATATTATGAACTTGACCCTGGTGTTTCCATGTGCTGAATTTACACCCCCCCTTCTCTTGCAGGGAATTTTTGGGGAATTGCCTGGCTTGTGAGGGCCAGGGCCTGTATCATTGTGGCATAGATAATGGGAAGGACCTCATTTTCTTTGCATAGATTTGGTTGTGGGCTGAAAAGGTGGCCAGAGCAGGGACCTTGTAGGTGCATGGCCAACCACCAGGAGGTATGTTTGACCCTTGCCAGGCAGAGGGAGCCGCCCATGTTTGGAGTAAGTGTTGTACAGCTGTGTTACACACCACTGGGGCCTGGGCTTTGCTGGGGGAGCCTCCTTCCGCTAGCTTCCTCTCACACCGGAGTTGTTACTGCTCCTCTTCACTTTCTTGGCCTCTCATCTCTGTGGCTCTCCTTGGCTCAGGCCTGCTGGGAAATTTCTTCAAGCCACATCCCTGTCCCTCTAGTCTGTCCTCTCCCCTGCAGCCCAAGTGAGTTCTGCAAACCACAAAAATGACCGTGCCCCTGGGGGACACTTAAGAACCAAACTACAGCAAAACACAAGGATCGAAGAAGATGGAGAGAGACCTGAGGGTGAGAGACCAAGAACCTCTCTTCTGGGGAGAAAATCTGCAAGCAGGTATTTCCACATCTGAGCCCACAGCCCTGGCCTCTTTGGTAGGTCTCCACTGCCAGTGAATAACCAAGTGGGACCAGTAGAAGGGGCTGATTTGCATGACCAAGTAGACATGGGGAAGCCAAGTGGCAAGCTCTGGGACAGGGAGGAGTTGGGAAGGGTTGGGGATGCAAGAGGACCTTCAGGGTAGGAACAGCCTGGCCATGTCTGGGCTGTGAGTAGACAGGGAGAGGTTGGGCCTGCCAGACCAGTGAGCTAAGGGAGCCGGGGCCTCAGGCTGTCAGAGCCCTCTAGAACCCCTCCTCCCTCCGTCCTAGAGATGCTCGTGCTGGGCAAATGTCAGCAGAACGGGTAGGATGGGCCCAGGGTATGATTCCAGCTGCTGTTCACACAGCCGTGGACCCAGGTGAGCAGGCAGGCCACCGTTATGACACTAAAATAAAATTATTGTCCGAAATTCCTTTATGTTGGTTGGTTCTGGTCTTCGGAAACAGTTCCTCTGTTCCTCCCTCATTTCTGTGTGTAGTGTGTGGTGTGTATAGTGTAGTGTGTGTGTGATGTGTTTGTGTGGCATGATGTGTGTGTATGATGTGAATGTGTGTGTGGTGTGTGTATAGTGTAGTGTGTGATGTGTTTGTGTTGTATGTGTGTGTGATGTGTGTATGTGTATGTGCTGTGAAGTGTGTGTGATGTGTTTGTGTGGGTGTAGTGTGGTGTGTGGGTGTGATGTGTATGTGTGTGTGTGTTTGTGTGTCATACATGTATATCTTTTTCTCATTTTTCAATTCTTTCTCCCTGATCAGTTACAAATAAAGAGGAATAACATTTCCAACCTGAAGATCAAGTTCCTGACAAGGAGAGCTGGAGCATCATGGAATCTTCTGGTGTCCCTTCCTGGCTTCTATTTACCTCCTATCTCCTCGGAATGGTGGCAGGAGATAGTTGGTCCTGCCACACAAGCAGGACCTTGACCAAGGGCTGGGGAAGTGAATGCATGAGGTCAGGGAAACAGAGAAAAAAAAAACATAGTTAGGGAAGGGTGGAGAAAAAGCAGGGACGTAGAGACAGAGAGGGTGCTAGAGAGAGGAGGGAAAAAAAGGAGCAGCAGAAAGGGCCTGGGTTAAGAAGACAGAAAGAAATGAACCTAAGGGAGTCTTGAGTCAGGGGACTGGACCACTGCAGTCTGAAGGAAGGAGTAGAGTGTAGCAGGCTCTCTGTGGCATGAGGAATGTCACCAGGGCCTCGGCAAATTCAGCCCAGGCATGGGCCTGGAGACAGCACTTCTCAGACAGAAGCCTCCTCGACCCAGGGAGACTTGAAGTAAAATCACTTCCCAAACTTGATAGGACGGTCACTTCCTTCATCCCACCTAAGATGCTCCAGGCTCAGTCAGTCTTGGGCTCATCCTCGGGGGCCCTGGGTCCCGGGCCTGGCTTCGGGCTGGACCTCCATTCCCCTTCTCTCAGCCTCGTTTTCCCTGGTTCTATAATGGAATAATAATAGTGCTTCAGTGGTGAGCATTTAGGGAGATGGTGGGTGGGAAAATACCTTGGAAACAGGCTCACAGGATGGTTAGCTGTGGTTGCTCCCCCTATGGGCACCACACACCTGCAGCAGAGGTCAGGAAGCAGCTGAGGGGGCTGAGGCTTCTGGGATATACTGCATTCAGAATACAGGATTGCCGGTAGCAACAAAAGGGCTATGCCAGTGTAGCTGAGGTGGAAACCAGAGGCTCTGGGACACTGCTCTGTGAACAGCCGGGGGCCACAGCAGCTTTAGAACAGAGTGGCAAAATACGAAGTAAAACTGCTACCCTGGGGCCAGCCTCATCCTTCTCCTGAGCCTCAGTGTTCACACCCTTACAATAGGAAAACATAGACAGAGCCCAGAGTTGCCCAGAAAGTGAGTACACCTATGCTTTGGAGAGATGAGAAGCGAAGACCAATAGTGCTGGTCTCAGGATGAGGGGAAGGAAAAGAGAGAAGAGAATTTACTGGGCTTCCTGCCTTAGGCCTGGACACAGAAACAGAATGACCCATGGGCTCACATATCCCAGAGACCCTTCTGCTGCCCCACTGGGATCCCTAAGAGGAACGGACTCGGCCAAGTCCTTTCAGCCTCTTCCTTCTCTGTATCACCCACATCAGCCACACCCCAGAGGCATAGAGGTTTTGGGGAGTGTTTGGGCTTAGAAGGTGGTCCCCTACATCCAGCAGCTGCCACCAGAGGGCAACACTACTCAGGCTGTGACCTTGAACTCTAAACAGAGGACCTGAAGGAGCAAGGCTGGAAAGAAGGGTGTGGAGAGGCAGACTGGCTGGGGCCCCTCACTGCACAGAGAAGGGCCAATGCAGAGGAAGCATACCCCTGGACTCTGCACATTTGAGGTGTCGGCGGGTGTTCCATAGCCCTCAGGCTCCTCTTCCAGCCTTGGCACACTGGGGCTTACCTAGATACAAAGCCCTGGGCCAAGTTCTCCTGTTCTCAGTGACACAAACCGTCTGCTCCCCAGCACCTGAGACAGTGGAGCACCAAGCCCCATTCTGAGAGCTGAAAGCATAAAGCTATGTTCAGAGGAAACCATTCATCCCACAGAGACTGTGAGGTGACCGCTGTTCTCCCAGCCAAAGAAATAGCACCTGCATTCCCAGAGAGTGCAGCTGAGTCTGGAAGCAGGCAGAACTGTGAGTCAAGTGTCTCCTGTGAGTAACTCTAAGCTCAAGGGCTGGCTGGTCCTCAGGGAACAGGGACACTGTGGTGCATACACTTGCATCCTCTGCCTCCTGGCTGTCTCTCTCCCTTCAGATCTCTCCCTAGGCCTCTATATCTTGTCCCGGCAATGTCTCCAACCATGTGTCCCATCTCTTCCTGCAAATCAGGTTCCAGACACATAGAGCTGGGGGGGGAGGGGGCTCCCTGAGCATGCTTCTGGTTTCTGGTCCCACTGTTCCTTCAGCTTGTTGCCCATTCTCCCTATTTCCAACTGAATGTTTTCTTCCTGTTGCTCAAGGCTAGCCAAATTTCTACCTCCTTGTAAGTCCGCCCTGCCCCCGCCCTCACACTTAACACCTCTTCTGAAGTCCCAGAACGTTCTGTTCTGCATAGCCAGTCTCAGGATATGGTTTTCTGTTGTTTGTTGTTGTTGTTGTTGTTTTTTAAAGAGAAAGCCCAGGCCTTATTCATATTTGCATTCCCTCAGTGGTGAGAGTGTCTTTAGAACAGAGAACGTGTTTATTTTATCAGATTTAAACCTGGATGTAAGCACCATCCAGGATGAGTGTTAAATTATGTTCACCAAAAGCAAAGCAGTGGCTGGAGTCGTAGATCAGCAGCAAAGCACTTGGCATGTGCAAGACCCTGGTTCCATCCCACCAAAAATAAGCAAATAAATAAATAGCAATACAAAGAAAGATGGAGGCAGATACACCATCTTTATCTGTAAATTAGCTTCTACATATGCTTTTCCCCAGGAGTTGCACCTCTATCCACAAGTACCAAGGGGTACAGGGATTTGGTGCATATAGTTGTTGGGGACACAAGGGATGTGGCTGTGGATCAAAAATATGGTGCTTGTAGAAAGACTCCTATAAAAAAAAATTGCCTCACTGCTTCAACACCCCACCACCACCTCAACCCCGCCATCTAGCCTTAACAAACAGTCTGAGAAAAGTACGTTTGTAATTATCTGAGATGTCATATAAACACAAAGTATGTGTTTGCTAAGTTTTAATTCACACTAGTGCTTACAGGAATACAACCGACGTCCGTACTGGAAGGAGGCTATTCGGAGGCTGTTCCACACTTTACCAGGAGTGGCCCCATTCCAACCCTGCCCTACAGAGGTTATGATGGTGTGAGAACCACTTACACCTACGCCCTACTCCCCTGCCCCCAGATTTTACCTGTCACAACAGCATCAGGTGCAAAATGGAATAAACATGAATAAAATAAACATGTTCTCTGTTCTAAAGACTCCCATCACTGAGGGAATGCACACATGAATAAGGCATGGGCTTTGCCTTAAAAAAAAAATCAACATTTTAACAGTTAGATGTACAGAACACCATATCCTGAGACTTTGGTCTACTGTGTCAGATCTACAAGTGGTGTTGGCTACAAGCATTAACAAATCAAACCATGTATTAGTTTGTTTCAAACTATTTTCCTTTTATTTTTTTTCTTGTAGCTAAGGCATTTGGTTGGGTTTGTTGTTGTTGTTGTTGTTGTTTGTTTGTTTTTTATTAATCACATTGGTGTTGCCCATGAGTTTTACAGAGGACATGAAATATTTGCACTGACGTAAGACACTGGATCCGAAAGTCTGAAGAAACAATCGTTGCTCAGCACAACTCAGCTTTGAGAAACAACCTCTGGAGGGTCTGTGCCTGGAACTAATGTGCATTTGCCCTGTTTCCCCTGGCCTTCACTGCGTGGGCATCCTAAAGAAAGCAGCACTTTGCTCCCAGAGAGGGAAGTGGCATGGTGGAACACTACAAAGGACAGCTGGCCTGGGTCCCAAGGCCTGCCGTGGCTGCTTGCTGTTAGCCTGTCCTTGAACGTGTCCCTGAACCCTCAGTCTGGGAAGCGAGGAAAACCAAGGCTGCCTTTACAGAGCTGGGATGGTGATCGGCTGTGACAGCACCCTGGAAAGCTTCGTACCTGCAGGACGACAGCAACGCTGTTATGGTGGCCCTTCAAAGAAGCAAAGCAGGTGCCCTGCATCTTCACAATCCCTATGACTTCACTCAAAGACTCCAAGGGGCTAATTCAGACCCCAGCGGTGTTTCCAGTTCTGTTTGCCAGCAACTTCATAAATAACATCAAGACAGAGACTCGGTTTCCACCCTGGAAAAATGCAGGATTGGAGCAGACATCTGCAAAGTGATGTCTAGTTTTAATGGGCTGGAATTCTTTCTCTACCTTCCAACCTCTTGACTCAACTGCCAGATTTGGAAATCATCTCTTCCTTTTTTTTTTTTTTTTTTTTTTTAAGTGATTTGATTCTAAGGATAAATCCTACCAGCTAACTGCCACCTGTGTGAGCTCTCTGCCTGGGCAGTTTGACTCTGTTAAGCTTCTCCAAGACATAACAGGGAGCCCCAGGGACATGCAAGAGGTGTGCCTAGCACTCCTAGACAGAGAGAGGAGGTCAGCATCCATCATAGTGTAGAGGGTAGGCTTGGGGTCTGTGGAACCGCAGGCAGGAAATGCAGCCGTGGAAGTGTGGGTGGGGTATGGGAAGGCAGGTGGGAGGGAACCACCCAGGAGGTCACAGTCTGGTCCTGTGTGAATGACAGAAGATGTAGAGAGGTGACTAGAGCTCTACCAAGCTCCTTGTCTGGGAAGTACTGAGCAGTACTTAGGGGTCCAGACTGGGGACCTTGGACTTGACCAATGACTGATACTTCACAAAGAATAAAAGCCTTTTCTCTGGGTAATATTGATACTCCAAAGGCATGCAGGAGTAGCAAGTGAGCCAGGGAAATCAGGAGGCATAGAAGGCTGAGCCAACTCTCCCAGCAGGCTCAGGCCAGTTTGCCAGAACAGGGAAAGAAAACAAACACAAGGACCAGACCAAGCACCAGAGATCCTGCTGAAGCCCCCCTGGTCTCCACCCCTGGCCACACATCGGTGTCCACAGTTCTGACTGGCTCAGCCCAGGTTAGAAGCTTCTCCCGGGCTCAACACCATCATTCCCGGCCCTCCCTGCCTGGGGACTCCTGCCAGCAAGAAGTGCTCTCCTGCCTGTAGTTAGTTTTGCTCCATGAGGCACTCTTTCCTTCCTGGAGAAATCTGCCCAGCCTGCTGCTCTGGCTCCAATATCACACTTCCCTTTCAGCTTTTGAATTTCAAAGCAAATCTGAGACTGACTACAAACAGATGGATGGGGTCATAAAAATCCCCAAGCAGGGAGCAAAGAGGCTCAGGGTTGTAAAGGAGAGGCTCCCTGGAAGAATGCATGTAGCCATGCTGGTTCCTCCCTCTCTACCTTCTGTGAGCTCTCTGCGGCAAAAACACCACACATATCTTTCTCACCTTCCTCTCTCCAAACTCTACTGGCCTTCAAACCTCAACCTCATTCTACATTTCCCAGGAAGCTTTTTGTGGCTTCCTCTCTCAGACTATAACCTTCCCCATCTAACCAGGCACCAGATTCTCCCTGAATCATAACACCTTTAACTTCCTGGACTCATGGTATCGGATCATAAACATCTTGCTATAGTATTGGCAAGGAGTTTACATGTCTTACCTCTTTAAATAGATTATAGGCTTAAGACTGGAAAAAGCCTCTTTCTTTTTGACTAATCCAATATTGGACAAATCAACACCAACTAGGTACTTTATATAGTTTAAAAGACAGTGGTATGAAGTAAATAGAGTCACCACTACTAACTGATGTGAGGATCTGTTATAAAGTGATTCAGGAAGTATCCTTCAGCTGGAGGGGGTTGGGGCACTCTCAGGGTGATTGGCTGCTCTCAAGAAGAAAGTGACTGAACGATCTCAAATGGGGTTTCAAAAGGGACACTGAGATGGATTGTTGGGGGTATGGAGTTTATTAGAAGAGTTATTAATGCCACTGGCAGGTAGACAGATAAATAACAGCAAGGCTGGGGCTCTGAGTAGAATCCAGACTCCAGCACCAGAGTCAGACAGCATGGCGGGGGTCTGAGGAGAGGAATCAGAGCCCACATGGCAGAAGTGGGAGTCACTTCTTTAACCTTTCTGAGGGTGGATAGGTTTCAGAGTGCCAGCCAGCAGCCATGCAGAAGGCAAGATAGGGAGCAGGATGTGTGGCCACCAGTACCAGCTTTGATGTCATCTCCCTTCTCCAAGTGAGAGATCCTGCACTTGCAAGTCTGTTAGCTAGGGTTGCGGGGGGGGGGGGGGGGGGGGGGGGACGGGGGACGGACAATATTTCAATAGAGTGCCTGTCTATATCTGTGAAGGGGGGAGGCTTCTGCCTATGCTGTGGCCTGAGCATCAGCTGGAGTCTAACATTGCATTCTTACAATGACTTCATTCAAAAGGATGCCCTATTGTGTCCACGAAGTGCAGAACACTTCCTCTTGGCAGAGAGAACAAAGAGACAGGGCTCAGGGCAAGCTGGGTAAGGGAGGTAAAGTAAGCTCAACACCACAGGCTTTGGAGTCAGATGGACCCAGGCTCAAATCCTCATTCTGTTCTTCATGAGTTCGATCCTGTGAAGTAACTCAACCTCTCTGAGTCTCAGGGTTTTTTTTATTTTTTTTTATTTTTTAGTAAATTTATTTTACAACATCATTTAGTTCAACATAATAGCCACAGATTCCCCTGTTCTCCCACTCTCGCCCCCCTCCCCCTCCCCCCGAGTCTCAGGGTTTTTGTTTTTTGTTTTTTAATCTGTAAATGAGAATGATAGTAAATTCCATGACCTGCAGGCTTACCCACCTTCTGTGTTTCAGAAGAAAGTGAAGCACTTGGGACGAAGGAACTAATGTCTTAGATAACAAGACGTTACTTGGAATTTTTCCTAGTATCTCCAAGACACAGCTGAGGCTTCAAAATGACTGTATCGCTAGTGGAGAAAGGAGCCGGTTGGTCCCTGTGAGGCTTGCTGAGGTAGGGCGAAACTGGTTCAGAACTTCCCACACACCAGCTATAACAACCAATGGGGCTCTTACAATAACTGGTAGTGATGGATGAAAGCCATTGGATCTACATGAGTGGCCCTCCAGGGGTGTCTATAGCTCACTGAAGGAGTGGCTGGAAAACAATGAGTCATTTCCTCTTTTACCCCAGTGCAGCCAGATCAATAAGCGGGTTCCATTTGGAAGCCAAGCCACCAAAGGGGCCACACAAGCAGAAGGAAAGAGGAGTCCAAAGCAGATTGGCATGAGGTTCTGCCCTCAGTTATTCTGGGTAGTCATTCTTCCTGGGTCACTTGGAAAGGACACAGGAGACCCATCTCAGAAATCAGTGATGTGGCACTTCAGAACAATTAAGTATAATTATGACTGTGTTAACTACATAGCAAGTTGTGTGTAATTTTCATTCCAAGGTATGACTCAAACAGTCCAAAAATGAAAGTCCAAGTTACTTCAACAACAGCAACAACAACAACAAAATGCCCTTGCAGACCTTGTGGTGTAGACACATCTTGGCTGAGTTCAGATTCTGGAGTCGAGAATGAATGCAGTCAGCACTTGATAGGAGTTCATTTCAATAATGAATTCCTCAGGAGAGACCCTGAAGATAGCTTCTCTCCCACTCAAAGGAAGATTTGAATTCACTCTTATCACTTAAGCCCATGTCTCACATGGGAAATGCCAGTATCAAACATTCATTGAGAGCTGGGTGTGGTGCTGCATGCCTGTAGTCCTAGCCCAGGTTCAGGAAGATGAAGTTCAATCTTGAGTTCAAGACTGGGCAACATAGCAAGACTCTGTCTTGGAAAATCAAACACACACACACACACACACACACACACACACACACACACACACACACACACACCTCTATCTTAGGCCTTCATTCACCCAGTATTCCCACCAGGGTGCTGTAGTTAGATTAGCTTGTGCATTCCACCAATAATCCTGAGAAGCCACTGCTCCTGGTCCCAACTTACAGACATGAATACTAAGATTTTGAAAGATGAGAGAAGTGGCTGAAGAGCATCCTAGGACTAAGTTTTCACACCACCCCTTTCAGCCACTTTCTAGCTATGAAGTCTGGGAGAGGTTCTCATCCTTTCAAAACCTCAGCATCCATACTCTACTCCTTCTCCTGGCTTATCCATGCTACCGTATCACATGGCTCTCCTTGCCCTTCCCTGAGGTCCTGACATCTTTCTGTGCTGGAGTTTTGCACTTCTCTCCTCCACCCAGGGTACTCCTCCTCCCAATATTTGTTACCTTCCTCCTGCCCTCCTCACACTCTGCATAAAACCCCTTTTCAGAGACATCTCTGCGTACCCCATAAGAAACGCCACATCTAGAATCTGCCCTTCCCTTACATTAGTTTTTTTTTTCCGTGTCAACAGTCACCTTGATGGTACATTTTTGTAAATCTCTTTATGAGCCTGACATCCAGCCCACACCCCACTAGGACACAGAGTCCCTGTGACTGACACCCTTCCTGCCTCTCCATGTCTGACTCTGAGCTGCCTCTCAAAGCTCCGTGGTGTCACTTGAATGCTCTGATGCAATGAAGTTGGACTTCTTTATTTTAATGAGGTGTGAAAAATCATAGACCAAGTCCAGCCAAGACTCCCATTCAAGAACTCACTCGCTAGCCAGATCTCAGATGTGCATTCTGTGGGAGTCCCCAGCCAGGCTCTGAGGAGCCACAGATTAATAAAACACACTCCTCAGAGCACAACCAGAATCTGCACTAGAGAACTTTCTGGCCTCCTGTGAGGGGCCCAGCAGCTAACAGCAAGCTCTCTTGACTGTGAACTGTACCACATTTGACTGTAGGTCATGGCTCTGGGTTATAGGGCCAGAAACCCGTCAAGACAATACTAATGCCATGAAAAGTGGACTGAGTCTATCTGTCTGCTCAGCCCGAGATAGATAACCGGAACACATGGAGAGTGAGCCACAGGTCCTCAACGGCTTCTGTTCTGTCCAGTCAAGAGAACAACCTGTGATAGTCATGCTTTTCATTTTGAGTAAGTGTATTAAATCCATAGGAAGCAAGTGTGGAAGGATCAGTAAGCAGGAACAGAGAAGTGGCAGATAACAAAAAACACCATGAGATCAGGAGCTCATCCAGCGGAGATGACTGGTGCGTCCTGCCATCATCAACTCAGAGGTTTACAAGCATCCAGCAGAAAGCATCTGGGGAAGGTGAGGCAGGCAACTGGATTTCCCAATTGAGCTGCTCTCCACAATGAGCTTCCCGTGACTGAACTTCTGCTTCTCGCTCCCACTGCAGACTCTTTTATACCATGGGATAAACAATGGCTTCTGATGGAAATGCTTTCACTCTGGGGCTACTTTACCGTTCTCTTCCCTTCATGTCACAGAGAGGGACAGGGCCAACCCACTCTTTGGACAAAGAGTCTTAGAGGACTCATTGAGACTTCCATGCTTGGCTCTGAGACGGAGGAGTCAGCCCACTTCCAGAGCCAGCATCTCACTGAACTCAAACAGCAACAGCGCAGGACAGCTTACAAATACAGTGTACTTTACAGCATCACGGCTGTGCCGTGGATGTGCTGAGGGTTGTGATTTGCAGACAGACAGAATACTGAAGGGAAAGGAACTGACTTGCAAGCTAGTGACAGAGAGGAAAGCAGAGATTCAATAAACAGGGAGATGAGATGGGACTAAGCAGGGGAAAATGGGGCTTCTGCCTATGTGTGGGGTTCCCTGCACTGTGCTCCATTCCATAGCTTCCCTCAAAGCCTTAAGCTGGATGTGGATTTTCCTCTTTGTACTATGTTACTCCAAGAGGAAAGAATCCCAGAGGAAAGTTCAGAGCACCTAAGGGAAAGAAGAGCAGTGAGGAGGCTGGCCTGGTATAAGGGCCAAGAGGGCAATGAAAGTAAGAGGAGGAGCAGCAGGCAGTGGAAGAAGGAGGCAGGTGCCAGCCAGGAAGCCGAGTTGCTCTCCTCAAGCCCGACTGCAGGTAGAGCATGCATGCTGTCTGCCAGCCTACCTGGACCAGCCTAACCCAGGATTGGCCAGATCCACGTCCTGCATGGACTGCAGACGCAAAGCTTGGAAATGTGCTGTCAGAAACATTCAGGCTGCAAAGCATCCACGGGGCCCACCCAACCTGGAGAACTAGAGTGCAGTACAGGAGTGCAATCAGAGAAGGCCTTCCAGAGAAGACACCGCAGGCGCTGTGTCCTCCCTGAGAGATGGAGCCGTGCCAGCTGACAGCCAGGAACGGAGAATGCAGCTCGTTCCATCAGGATACATCCCTCACCCACCTTGTGCTTCCTCAGCCCTGTCAGCCCCTTTCCGTCCTGTTCTGCTGCTGCTCTGTGCACCAGGCTTTTTTCTTCAGGGCCACCAAATAGCTCTGAAATCATGACACAGAGACTTATTACTTATGAATGCTGGACCTTAGCTTAGGCTCATGTCTTGCTAGCTCTTATAACTTAACCTGGTTCTCTTCATCTGCGGTTCGCCTTGGGACTTTGTAGCTTTCTTTCTTTCTGTATGTCATACTTTTCTGCTGTCTCCATGTCTGGCTGGTGGCTGCCTAGCTTCTGGCCCTGGGCATGTCCCTCTCTTTCTCCCTCATTCTCTTCTCCTTCTCTCCCTTCTTCTCCTACTTATTCTGTCTGCCTGCCAATCCTGCCTATCCTTCTCCTGCCTAGCTATTGGCCATTCAGCTTTTTTATTAGGCCAATCAGGCACCTTAGGCAGGCAAGGTGAAACAGATGCGACACATCTTTACATAGTTAAAATAGTATTCCACAGCAGCTCCATTTGTGGTTCTTTCTAACCCCTGTGGCTCTCATTCACAAGGGAAGTGTGCATCCTTTTTCACTGAGCCCTTTGGTTTGGATTTCCTCAGATAGCTGCCTCACTCCAGGTCCCCAGGCCCAGACACACCAAGCACCCACACACACTCCCCCTAGTCTCAGCCAAAAGAGGACCCTTCTTTCTTTCAGGGCTCATCTTCCTACTCACACACAGGACTCCAGTCTTCTCCTTTTACTTGTCCCAGGACCTTGAGCCATCCATTACATTTCTTCTTTGCCCTCAGCCTCTCCTGCCTCTTTAGTATCTTCTTTCAATATAAAAAGCAGGATCAAGTACCAAGAGTGTGAAAAAAACAAGTAAAATCAGAAACTATGGCCAGAATCTTCTTTGGCGTTTTCCAAGAAGCATCTCTGCTCCAGAAGCCAGTTTGGACTTCCGCTCCAGGTTACTAAAAAAGATGAAAAAAATGAACTCTGTTATTTTTGCACTTGAATAGAATCGGTCATTCAGGCTGCCCTATGGGAAGGTGCATCTCCACTAGGAAGCTGACAACAAAGTTAAGGTCTCTGGTGGCACCCTCAAGCCCACACCACCCCTCACGTTTGGTTGAAAGCAGCACCAAGCACTAATGTGTTTTCCTGGCCTCATTATTACCCATGGAGGGGAAAGTAATCACATGGTCAAATCTCTAACATGCATACTTTCATACATATCTGGAATAGGGATTCAAATTAAACCTAAAATTGATTGCTGATAATCAAATGTAATGTTTGACAACATCTTTCATCAAAGGTGCTCTTCAGCTTAGTTGTCTTTCTCTCTCTTTTTTTAAATCACAATTAGGTTCTGCCATATGCACAGGGCAGGAAAGATTCAGTGAGTCTCTTTAGCTACCTTTGTCTCCCCAAGAAGCAATGTAAACATTTCCATCTGCTGCTTAGGTTTCAATGTGAATTTTAGAATTGGAATTTGATCTTTAAATAGTGTTTATTTTAATACATAACGAAATCTCAAGGCATGCCACCCCTACCTCTGCTAAACCAAGCTGCCTAGAGTAGACATGGTGGTAGTGACCACACCTGTAGTTGACAGAGGGCCTGCCCTCTATCAGTCAGTCACACTGTATGACAAACCACCCACATTGTGGAAGCCTCGATTGTAAGCATTTCCTCTGCCCATATGTTGCAACTGGCTACACTCAGCTTAGTTGTTATATTGCAGATTCTGCTGAGTATCATTGTCCACAATGCAGAGTGGTTGAGTTTGGTCCATGTATGTTCCTTCTTAGCAATTACCAAAACACAAACTCCCTTAGGTTCACTAAATCTACTGGGAAGATCAAGTCAGAAGGCTCAGCAAAAGTCAGCGGAAGGAAGCAGCTGCTCCCCTCACTGTAAGAGTGTGTGGCAAAGCAATCCCGCTACATGGCGGGAAGAATTGGGGCCAGAAAGGAAAATCATTCCAGTGGCCAGTGGGTTCCCTGTTCTAGCTGTCTGAGACTGTGTCTCTATCGCATGGGGAAGGAGAAATTTCCCAGCACTTGCATGATGAGCCTGAGGTGGAGGCAGGATCAGAGTGCAGACCCCTGGCCACTTAGGCCATACTGACCAGGCAGTCACAGAAAGAGCACTTGGACTTGAGGTCGCATAGACTTTAGAGGCTGCCCTGGACTTTGTATGTGACCTTGTCAAGCCCCTTCCCTTCTCTGTCCTTGAAGTGTTCCCTCTGGTACACCAATCAGAGCTAACCTAGGGTCGTGTGCCCTCCACACTCATCCACTTAGCAGATACCTCTGCTGCCACAGGGCTCTGCGGGATTGTCACCAAGTCTGCTGGTCTACTCAGAAACTCCCCATTGCCCTCCTCAGGCCTGCCTCTGAGCGCTGGGCTCCTGGTGAGACCTCTTACATCAGGGTGGTCCTGTCAGACATCAGCTGGACATCAGTGTCGAGCAATCTCACTTCATCTTTCCAGTCCCTGCCTTCTTGCCCTCCTTACAGCGTCCATTGCATACCTTACCCCTCTCACAGCCTCTGACCCGTCTCCTCTCTGCCGGGTGTGCAACCTTGCCTCCTACTTCACAGAAAAGCTGAAAGCCTCCTATGAAATCCCTCCTCCTCTGCTCACATGCTGGCCCACCCTATCCTCCGTTTCTGCCTCCCCTACAATGCTTCCCCTCCAGATGAGTGAGGCCCTCTCCCTTCACGCCTTTACAGGGTTCACATCATCCAGTTTCCCTTTCTTCAGCTGATCCCTGCCAAGCAGATCATGAGCAGCAATGTTTAGACATGCTCAAGCCTTTTACACCTTAAAAATAAAATACTTTCCTGACCTCAACGGCCTCTCCCAGCTGCCATCGGTTCTCTTCTCTCTTCCTGTTGCTCTGGGGTTTCTTAGCTGTGATTTGGACAAAAGCAAAACTGACCGACAAGGCTAAAACACATCATAAAGAGTCCTGCACACAAACGTGCCTTAGTCATAGTAGCCAAACACTGGGCATGACTTTAATCTTCCCTGCAGTGAGTGAGATACATACACAGCGGGCGCTCCTCACAGCCATCAGGGCTGAATTACTACTGCAGATCCACACATTTTCTGCAGGGAGCAGACACTTCCATGGGGAATCTCACAGCTCATCTCTTCCCCTCATAGCTGAGGGAAAGGAGTCAGGTACAATACATGGAGTTTGTATAAAACCCCCAAACAGGGAAACTTAACAGATAGATCTATGGAGCAAGGAGCTCCCTGGGGCCAGAGGTTCAGAGAGAAACTGGCTGCAGAGGGATACAAGGGAACTTGTAGGAGTGATGGACATACACAAGCTGATTGGAAGAGGGAGACCACTGGTGTATGCATTTCTCAAAATTCATTTTTTTTGCAAATGCACCACATTCAAATTGACTTAAACATCAGAGGTGTGCACAGGTGATAGGTAGGTGGATAGATTCTCTTGCTTACAAAATTGCCAGGACAGGGACCCTAGGTTTGGTCTACTTCTGTCACCTCTTTCACGGCTCCTGCCACTCCCCAACTCTTGGTGCCATGGCAACGGCCTCTCCACGCCTTTCACCTCCCTATCATTCCCCACTGCCCATCACCAGCTTTGCTGCCCTGCTGCCCGGGACTCCTTCCACAACCATCATCACTATAGAAACATTCCTCTGGGTCCAGCCTCTCCTGCTTGACAAGCCCCAGTTTTCCAGTCTGAGCTGACACTTGAGCCCTGCACTGGAGTTTTTCCAGATCCAGGTCAGCCATGAAGACAAGCACCTGCTACCCGCCTTGGGTTGTGTGTGGCAGGAGGTAGGCCCGCTTCTCAGAAACAGTTGAAATTAGGGAGTTCTCCAAACACAGGACAATAAAGCTATGGGCAGCTAAAATGAATGGGAGGCATATACCCCCAAATCTCAAAACATGTGTCTCCCCTGAACCCCTCAGTTCCACCCCCTGCATACTCTCCCCCTGCAGGCTGGCTTATGCAGTCCCCATCACCCTTCCAAATTCAGCTTGCTGAAGCCACCAGGGGCTTCCCTGTCACTTAATCTAACAGACATGTTCAGGCGCTAGCTGCTTCCGCTGATGCCCCCATCTCCTACAGGTTTCTAAGGCTCCACCTCATCTTCAGTTCACTCCTTCCTTTTCTGTTTAGTCTACTTCACGAGAACACCCTCGTCTGCCCCCCTAAAACACTAAGCTCTCAAGGCCCACCTAGAGCTGTTTTTCCCACTCCATGCTTCTTACTGGTGACTTGTGGTGCTCTCTGGCCCAGGCCTTTTCTCCAAGCTTCAGACCTGTTCAGCATCTCCACTTAGAAAACTGTAAGGCAATACACTACATTCTTCTCTTCCTTCTAGAACAACATAGAAAAAAGACCCTACAGAAGGAGAGAAACAGCTCAGCTTTAGCCTCAGTGAATTCAGATTTCAAAAGTGTCACAAGCCTGACTTTGTAAAAGTCAACTCAATGAAACCCTAGGAAAATGTACCCTGGTAATCATTTGGGTCAAGACATCAAACATAATCCTGCAGATTCCCACCCTAGTGTCCACAGAGCCATAGCCACCAGAGCAAAGTCCCAGCTTGAGTAAAGCTCCACTAGTCCGATGGTATCTGACCCCAACATGCTCCCCACAAGAAAGAGAGCACAGAGTAATCTAGTGGGATGGCCACACCTGCTGGTGGGAGGAAGTCCCCTCCTTACATGTCCTTGCCTGCTTCTGAGCCAAGGAAGCAAGAGCGGATGAGATTATGATTGTCCCTACAAAGTTGTCAAAAGTCAAATGCCTGGGCTTCTCATCCAAACCCGATCATTGCTCAAAGGCTACTTCCTCCATGGTGACACCAGCATCCATCCCTTCAGGTGCCACCGCCAGGTGTCCACCCACAGTGAGAGCCCTCAATCTCAGTCACCAGCCGTGATCTGCCCACTTCATTCCTCTGTTTGGGGCTCATCTCTCTCATGGAGTTCCACAGTCCCTTAACGGAAACACACAGCCTCCTCTCTGGTTAGCCCCAAGGCCGTTTCTGTCCTTAGACCAAAGTGGTCTTCTCCATGAACAACTCTGTACCCAGCTCCCACCTTGCACAAAGCTCTCAACCCCTTTCCATACTCTCAGTATAAAGGCCAAAATCCCTGTCTAAATAAAGTGCTGTGTGGGCTTCACCCTGTTTCTTCTATAAACCCCCTCCCACATGTCCGACTGGCTCTTCTCAGCACAGACCCCCTTTGCAGCTCAGCTTTCCTCCCTCATCTCTCTCTTCTGATTCGCTCTTGGCTACTTCAAACCTCACCTCTAAGGAACAACCATCCTTAGCTATGCTCTCTCCCAGGCTAGCTCAGCTCCTTCACCCCAGGCCTCCAGTGTCCCCGTCTCAAGCACGCCATTGCTAATTTACACAGAGGTCAGCTAATGTTGGCCATTCTTGCTTCTCATGAACCACGTGGTTTCAGGGAGGCAGCTGCTTAGCCGCTACTTTATCTGCATCACACCACACAGACCTCGGGTGGGACTCAGTAACTGAGTGGGTGGATGAGTGACTGAATGAACGGATGAATGAGACCTTAGCTTAGTTCATCTCTTCTGGACCAAGCACAACCCGTGGCCTCCCTCTCTCTCTCTTTTTCTCCCTCTCTCTTTTTTTCCACTTTCTCCCTCTGGCTCATCTGCTTCATCTCATTTCTTTTTCTTTATTTCTTTCTCTCCCAATTCCCAGTAGCTTTGCCCGGACACCTCAGCCCAAAACTTTTGCGGCCACAGTGCCACCTAGAGTTCACCCATGAGATGGGCCAGTGGCCAAAAGTCCAGCCCTGTCCAGCCCAGTCCAGCCTAGTTCTGCCCAGTCCAGCCTAGTTCTGCCCAGTCCACCCCAGTTCTGCCCTGTCCACCCCAGTTCTGCCCAGTCCAGCCCTGTCCTGTTCTGTGCATTATTCTGGGTATATCTCTGCATCTTGACACTCCACTTGCCTGGCTTTGAGAATCTGCTGTTCCTTAGTCCCCTAAGTGCCCCCATGGAGACTTTAAACAGAATATTGAAGCAGGGCGAGCAAGAGTGTGGGCAGGGCTCTCGGTGGCATCTTCCTCTGGCATCCCATTTGCCTGCCCTTTCCTGCTGCCCTGCAGCTCTGTTCCCCTCCACTCGACTTCAGCCAATCATTTCAACTGATATTACAATGTCACAACTGTTTTGTGAGAAGCAACAATGCTTAAGCGCCCATGCAAGATCTCAAGCATAATTTGCTGTCACCAAGGAAACTGAAAGGAAACAGGTGCTTCTCTTAGCCTAGACTGCCAGTTCTCTAAAATCACCATCATTATTTAGATCAAGAATCCTAAAAGCCAGTGTAGTAATCCTGTCACCAGATGTCCATGCATAAGGGTGCGTGGCACATTAAGGCGTGTAATAGCAAGTAAGCAGAAACAACCAACCCACCCCACAGCTGAAGCATGGGTAAGTAATGGGTAAGTGGCATGTGCAGATCCATGCTTAAGGGTGCTTGGCACATCAAAGCATGTAATAGCAAGTAGGTAAAAAACAGTCAACCTGCCCCACCACTAAAGACTGGGTAAGTAATATAGGATGTGCACCCTCTAAAAATAATACACAGGAGTGTTTTACCAGAATACCAGAGCTGATTTGTAAGCTAAATTGAGGTTAGAAGGAAGAAATCGAACTTCCCTTGTGTGCAAATTCTTATCTCCACCATGTAAAATAACAATAGGCATGGAAAGATCCAGTACAGCCAGATATTCTCTTAGTAGTTATTCTGAGGTTCTTGTTTTCTAGCTTGCTTTTCTGTTTCCTAAAATTTCCATGATGAGCTTATTTTAACTCACAATGAAATGTTGCAACAAACCTGAAAGAAAAATGTAAAATGAACTACACATAATAAATCTGCATTTACATAGCTTTCTGAATAGTCCATCAGAGACTCAAACTGAGACATCTCCAGACATTTCTTTGCTACAGAGTTCTGAGGTCCTCTCTGAGACTCACCTGATTTAAGGTCAAGAAACCCAAGTGCCTGTACATTGCCAAGGCCTCAGCCAGCATCTTCTGGGTGCTTAGTGATGTGGCTGGACCCCATAGACAGGGAAGATGCCTCACCTGCCGAGAACATCTCTGCCTTGCTTGACTGCTTTGCCTCGCTCCCATTGCTTTGCTCCCGCTGCAGCGACACCTTGTGTTGTAGTCATGTAATTACAGAGAAGATACTGGCTGGTTCTACTGTACAGAAAGGAGAGGAGAGGAGTCGGGAGGACAGGAGAATAGTCATTGGACAGTGGCTGGACAGTAGCTGAGATGGAATGTCAGGACCTGTCTGTCCCAAGCTCTGTGTTCTCTGTCTTGATAGTGACTGCATGAAAGAATGAGAAGACAAAACTAGAATTTGGCTTTGCATTTAACTAGATCTTGAATATCTGTCTTCCCTACTAGTTCATTGTGTGACTCTAGACAGGAAGGTGTGTTGAGCCCTGTTCCTCATCTGTATAAGGAAGGTAACAATAATATCAAATAATTAGTAACATTACTTAATTCCTTTCATTAAACATGTGTTCTTCCCTAAGATGCATCTCTCCCATCAATGCCTAAGGCAGGTGGGAGAGATGACCTTGAGGTCAGAAGGATGGGAAAGCTGCCCCTGCCTGCCACCAGCTGCAACACTGGGCAGCACAATAGAGCCAGCCGAGATATTGTGAGCATGGAAGAGCTGTCCCCATTACTCATCTGTCATGTAGTAGCATGGGTGAGAGAGATGCCCACCCCACCCCACCCACTGATCATCAATACCTGAGGAGGCAGGTGGGAGAGCTGGCCCTGAGGTCATAATCATGGGAGAGCTAGCCCTACCCCTCATCCACTGCAGCACTCAGGAAGGAGAGTGTCCCCTACGCCATGCCTGGACAACACAATGGAGCTGGCCCTGAAGCTGCAGATGTAGAAGATCTGACCCTGAGGGAGAACCAAGCAGGAGAACTGGCCCCAGCCCTTGCTCATCGCTGCCTGGGGTGAGTGAACTCACCAAGACAATGCAGGAGAGCTCCCCCTGGTGGTGAGGACAAGGCAGCGATGGCAGGCTGACCAAACCTGCTACTGTCCAGGTCCAGAACCAGGTTTATGTGTTGGCCCACACCAATATCCACCTCATCTGTGATCCGCTGGAGCACGTGAAGGGGCCAGACCCAAACGCTGGCCCAAAGCCACAGGATCTCCACAACACAGGGCAACAGCTGAATAACCGAAAAGAGTCCCAGTGAGGGCCCAGCATTGATAGTGTAGTAGAAACCAGAGGGCTCGAACCAGACCAGTGACTCTCTGCAATGAATATTTTCAAGTAAAGATACACGGACAAAGGGGTTTACTGTATGACTCACTGTGTCATAATACAGCTTCTGTGACGAGATTTGTTTTACTTTTTTGTTCTTTTCTTTTTTCTCTTACATTTTATTGGGGGGCTACAGGGCAAAGGGTGGATACGCAGGGATGGGGAATGAATGGGATCAAGGTACATGATGTGAAAGACACAAAGAAAAAATAAAAAGTTAAAAAAAATAACCTGTGTTCTGCCTAACACGTACACAGAGAAGCGTGGCCTCACAACGGCGAGAGCACTGGAGGGTTCAGGTAGGAGCTGACCTCCAGGCATCATCCTGAGAGAGCAAGAGGAGGTTACAAGGCAAAGGAGTGTGAAAGGCCCGCTGGACGAAAACCTAAACTCCTGGGACTGTTAGAAGAGGCCCTGAGCAAGTCGCTGGTCCCCTTTCCCAGAGCAGTTCACTTCTGCTTGAGAGGAGCCACATGAGATGGTCACAGAGGCAGAGAGCTGGGGGGTGGGGGTGGGATCTGAGTGGCAAGGGAATGGCTGCCATCTCTCTGGACTTTATTTGCTTACAAGGACAGGAGGCATGTTAGTCTATTTTCTTAAGTGATGTGAAGGAATGAGAAGGTCACCCACGGAAAAGCAGGTGATGAGTGGCATTCAGAGGGCGGGGGCGGGGGTCAGCAGACAAAGAAAGGCAGGCCACACGAGGAGCCGCAGCACCGTCAAGGAAAGGGAAGCACAACAGAAGATTTGGTGGGGGGGACCTCTCTCCCAACCTCCTAAAATTTAGCCTGCGAATAGAGACCCGACGCAGGTCTTCGAGCAGGGAAGGTGTCAATGCACACTACACATGCTCGCACACTACACATGCTCGCACACTACACATGTTCGCACACTACACATGCTCGCACACTACACATGCTCTGTCCGCAGTCTTCCTGAGAATCTCTAGACTTGGCATACCGAATTCAAGTGACTTGTTTCTGTAGCTGTCTCCCAACTGGGGTATACTTCATGCAGGGTAGATAGAATATCTGGTTTACCTCTGAATCCCCAGCACCTAACACGGGATCAAAAGGCATGTTAGCACCGAGTGTGCCCTGGAACATGCTGATAGATGAGATTTTTAAAATCCAATGGATAGTGCATGCCTATAATCTAAAAGCACATACTAAAAAGAAAGTGTCAAAGAACAAAAAAACAAAAAAACCTGACTCCTCTGTTCCACACCTTAATTTGCTCTGGCGTGATTTGAATTGTCCAAGGGCATACAAATGTATAAAGCTTCAAAATGAAAGTGTAGGGGCCAGGGAGACAGATCAGCAGTTAAGAACACTTGTTACTCTTACAAATGACCAGGGCTCAATTCCCAGCACCCAGGTGATGCTCATAATCACCCCCAACTCCAGTCCAAGAAGACCTAATGTCCTCTTCTGAACACTGTGGGCACCAGGCATGCATGTGGTGCAAATATGTATATGAAGGCAAAACACTCATGCACGTGAAATAAATAAATCTAAAAGAAAATTTTAAAGAAAAATGTTAAGCATTGAGGTGTGGTCCCAGTGGTTGCTTCATGAAAGGAAGAATAGGAAACTATGGGGAATCTCACTCTGACATTTGGATGAAAAACTTCAGTAAAACACTAACAAACAGAATCCAGAAGAACACTAAAAGAATACTGCCTTTTCTAAGTAATCCTCTACCTGTTACAATGATGGGTTGGTGTTAAGCATTGTATTAGTGGGAATTAGTATGGATGGGAGGTTGTGACTCTTGAGCCAGCATTTGATAGTCCAGAAGTTCAAGGCCAGCCTGGGCGATATAATGAGACCCCATCAAAGAAAAAAAGGGGGATGAGGAGTAGGCAGAGGGAGATAGAGGTTATTTATATGTAAAGACCTAAGAAGAAAATTGAGTTGAGATGACACTCTCCATAGACTATGATAAAACTTTTGATAGATTCAACCACTCTTCATTAAAAAAAAAAAATGGCAATAAACCCAGTGCACAGGCTCTTAATCCCAAACATTCAGGAAGCTGAGGCAAGAGGATTATGGGTTCAAGGCATGTAGGGGCTGAGGAGTGAGTTCAAGGTCAGCCTGAGCAACTTAGTCAGACCCTGTTTCTAAAAATAATAGAGAGATGGGACCACTGTGTAGCCGTGAGGTGCCTGCCTAGCACAGGCAAGGTCCTAGATTCAGTACTATATTTGGTTTTGTCCTAAGGAATGTATTTCCTAATGGCACTTTCATACCATACGATGTGCCAGCATCATCTTTGATGTCCCAGAAGCACTTGCTCTGAGCTCCAGGAGGAAGGTAAGAAGATTTCCTGTTGCCATTATCACTTTCTATGCTTCGCAGATACTCATTACAGAAGGAGGAGTGTGAAACTATTTCTTCTCTACTTCTTAGGTTTCCTTCCTCTTGAGAGGAACTCAAATACAGTAATATTCCTGACTTCTTCATCCATCCACCCAGGGGAAAATGGGTGAGGTTAGGAGCCTTCTTCCTGGGGAAGAACTGCTGTGGAGATGTCACGTTTCTTCTACACAACCCAGTCTTAAATCTCACAGGACCAGCTTCTGCCACCTCACCACATGGAGGTACTAACCTCTATTCCTATGTAGTCCGGGATTCCACTGACAAGTTGGCATTAGAAAATACTCTTGCTAGGTGGTCGTGGCACACGCCTTTAATCCCAGCACTTGGGAGGCAGAAGCAGGTGGATCTCTGTGAGTTCAAGGCCAGCCTGGGCTACAGAGTGAGTTCCGGGTAAGGTGCAAAGCTACACAGAGAAACCCTGTCTTGAAAAACCTTAAGAAAGGGGGAGGAGAAGAGGGGAAGAGGAGTGGAAAGGGGGGAGGGGAAGGGGAAGGGAGAGGAGAGGAGAGGAGAGGAGAGGAGAGGAGAGGAGAGGAGAGGAGAGGAGAGGAGAGGAGAGGAGAGGAGAGGAGAGGAGAGGAGAGGAGAGGAGAGAAAAGCTGGGCATGTTAGTACACAACTGTGACCCCAGCTCTTGAAGGCAGGGGGAAAAGGCGTTTCTAGGCCCTGGAGAGAGCTAGAGAGCAAGCGAGGGAGAAAGAGAGGGAGGGAGAATCAATACACATTCAATTAGAAGATATTGTATAATAGGGGAAACTTACAATACCAACAATAAAGATGAAATATCTAGGAATAATCTTAACTAGAAATGCTCAAGATCCATGTGAAGAAAACTTTAAGGCACTCCTGAGAGACATAAACACATGCTTGAACAAAGGGGAGGGCAAGCACATTTCTGACTGAGAAGACACAACATCATAAATATGTCAGTTCCCTCTAGGTCAATATCATGTGTCACATCATCCCAGTGGAAAGATCAACAGTATTTCTTTAAATGAATAAGTCAATTCTAAGGTTTATATTGCAAAAATATGTATGTAATAATGTTCCAGAAAAGCCTGAAAAGGAAGAGGAGTGAGGAATACTGACCCTGCGTTTGAGGCAATCCTCACAAAGCCACACTTAGTAAAACAACTTGCCCCTGGCACACAGATCAACAGAACACAATGGCAGGAGCAGAACAAGACCAAAAGACATATGGAATTGTGTATTGTGAAGCTGGCTTCGGAAACCGGTAGAGAAAAGATGAATTATTCACTAGTTGATATGGAACCAACTAGGTAGCCTTCTAAACTAAAGCTGAATTTAACTTCACACCTCACCCCAAATGGCTCAAAGATTTCAATCCAAAAGATCAAAGTTCCCAAAAGTGAGGGAGGACAGTTTTATAATTCCAGTGAGAATGACCTTTCTACAAATGATAAAGACAAGACATTTCAAGCGAAAAAAAGATAAATTTGACTGTTAAAAAAAAAACTATAAAGTTTCTTCAATGGTAAGAACACTCAATAAAAATATCAACAGTTTTTTCAACTTCGCCAACTCTTAAGTTCACATGGAAACGTTAACATGTAACAATTACTCCTAAGGAATTGCAGGCCAAATACTGGCCTAGGAAAATACTTTCTTCTCATATCACAGGTGAAAAACAATTTCCTTTAAAACCTGAGCTGTAAAGACCAATTGAATGCATGAACAGTGTACCTAGGCAAGGTGTACTGCTCTTAGTTAGAGAAAAACTCTTCTGAAGTGTAAGAAAGATGCTCATGATCACTGGCAGCAGAGACCTGCAAATAAAGGCTTAGTAAAATCTATTTTATACCCATCAGACTGGACATCGTCATAAAGCTTGATACGATTCTCCGTTGGCAAGGTGTGTGGAAGCCACCAGGCTCTCATTATAAAGGCATCTAACCAAGGTGGCTTGCCCCACTGACCGCAGTTTTGCAACATTGGCAAAATACATCATATATCCTGGGAGCCCTGCCACCAATCCAGGGACTTATCCTGCTAACACAGTTACATCCAGGCAAAGGGATGTTTGTACAAAAGTTGTTTTCTGAAGCATCTTCCATAATAGTGCATAATTAGAGACAAGCAACTTGTAGTCCTATAGGAAGGTTAAGTATGGTGAAGTATGTGTGTCAATGCTATTCTTCGTAACCATTCTTTGTGAAATTCTATAGGATGAGCTGCAAGATACATTAGAGAGTGAAAAAAAAGTGAGCCGCAGAATGTAACGTGTGGTGGACTGCCCTTAGTAACTTGAGAGAAGCGGGAGAAGACCATATATTTACATTCACTTGCAAGTAAGTGCATAACATAGCTCTGGGAAGTGTCACAAGAAACTCATGGCACTGGATCTTCTGGGGGACAGTGGTGGCAGGCAGCTTGAGCTGGCCAAAAGGTTTCCTGCACTCTGTGTCACTAGTAAAACAAAATCTATGTGTTAGTTCTGCCCTAGAGTTAGAATATCCATTTGTTTGTGGGAAAGTGAAAAACTGGCCATTAAGTAATACCTTATAAAGTTCCTTTGGAGGGGGAGTCTACACAGCGTGGGAAACTTTGGATGTATTAACTGTCGTGCATGGCTGTGGTGAATACTGAGTTTCTGTGGATTTGTATTGTCCTCTTTAAAACAGCAAAGGGATGGGAGGGCCCTTGTTGCTGTTGTCTTCTCTGTATGAGTTAGACTTCACTGTGCTAGGGAGTGTGTGTGGCCACACAAAGGCTCACCTTATAGAGACATTTTCTCAACTGAGATCCCCTCTTCTCAGATGACTTTGTCCAACTGACATAAAACTAGCCAGGACACATATCCTAGCAGATCCCCAGAGGTCTGAAGCACCATTATCTTTGTCCCAAGTGACATGATACAGATCAGAAGAGCTGTGGTTCCAGCACTAAGACTTCATTTGCTGCCATAGAGCCCAGAGTCCTAAGCTCTGATACTACTCTCTGCTACAAAGAACTGGGGCCTCTTAGAGAAGGGTGACTCCATGGCGCACAGAGAAACTAGAACATAAGAATAGCTATGGAGCCTCCTGCTCTTTCCAGAAACCAGGGCTGCCTTAGAGATCACTAAAGTATTTTTTTTTTAACAAGGAGCCAGCTTGCAGCACCTTCCAGTGGCAACATGGTGGTCATCTGAACATCACACAGAAAAGAGAAAGGCGGGAGAAGCATGGTTTACTACACTAAGGTAAGTTCACAAAAAGCCGTGGATTCTCCACGGCACCAGAGTTAGTGAAAGGCATACAGCAAGGTGGTTATGATGAAAAGGTAAACGATAAGAAAATCACTTTTATTATTTCTGCACGTTGGAGGATGTTTACATATGGGGATTTTACTTTTCTAGTAAATGTCTTTCTGTGTAAAGCATTGTTATCTGTGTGTTTCTAGCTATGGAAACAAGAGGGAGAAGTCACAGGGAACCATGAAGTCATGAAAGAGGAAAAGATCGTTAGATGGAAGATGAGCCTCCACTGAGCCGGCCAGCCAGCCAGCCAAGCAGGCAGCCTCTGCAGAGCCCCGTGTGCGCCAGCCCAGCGCCAGCGCACCAGCCCGGCCAGGTGTTCCTCTGTGATGAATTAACTGCGCTCTTAGGGAGGAGAAGAGACATGCAGACTCAATCCCTCATCTCCAAGGGAACCTCCAGATGACCCCACTAATTATAAGATAATAAAAGGATCTAGAAGCCCTAAATAATTCTCACAGACTAGATCCATCTGTCACAATGACAGGACAATGGGTTGTGTAACTCCGGCCAAGTGAGACTTGCAATGTTAAAGTTTTGGAAAGAGAAACCAGGTTGCAGTAAAACTGGAGATTGTGTGAAAGGCTCAGATTTATACATTTTACTGATGTAACAAGTGAAGATTAAGCAGGAGAAAAAGCTGCCCAGCCTGTATGCCAGGGGCTTCTTTTTCAGTCTCTTGGAAGATGAACAATGTTCCATGCTCAATCAAAGATGGAATTGGCTGCTACCATGTCCTGGCCTGGCTCAGTAGTACTTTTCAATCTGGAAGATAACTCACGCTGAGTAAATATAAAAATAAAATATCTAAAACATTAAGAGGGTATAACGATGAGTGTAGAAATAGTAAAGGAACAAGCTAACTCACAAAACTGCTGCTTTTAGGATAAATGTAAGTGGAAACATAGTCATAAATTTGGAGGATTGTTGGTTTGGTTTGCTTTGCTTTACTAATGAGACGGGAGTCTCATGTAACCCAGTCTTGCCTGCAACTCACTATATTGCCAAGGATGGTCTTGAACTTCTGATCCCCCTGCCTCCATCTTCTGTGTGCTGAAATGACATGTGCTCTCCCATGTCTAGTTTATGTAGTGCTAAGGGACTGAACCCAGGTTTTCCTGAATGCTAGGCTAGCACTCCAACAACTGGCTACAACCCCAGCCCTCTTAAGTTTGTAAAAATTATGTGTACATGTGTATGCAGGCATGGGTGCACATGTGAGTGCATGCCTGTAGAGGACAGAGGTCAGCCTCAGGTGCCATCCACCTTGTTTGGACTTTTTAGACAAGGTCTCTCACTGGCCTGAAGCTCACAGAATAGGTTCATCTGACTGGCCAGCAAGCCCCAAAGATCCACCTTTCTCTGCCTCCCTATATGCTGTGATTACAAGCGTAAACTACCACACTGGGCTTTTTTAAACAGTGGTTCCAAGGATCGAACTCAGGTCCTGTGTTTTCACAGCAAGCGCCTTACCAGCTGAGCTATGCCCTATCCCATAATAACTTACTAGAAGGTCATCTTACATAGCAACAGCATCGGGGCTTTCTCTGCAAGCCCAGACAACCCTTGCTCACTGTTTCAACTGTCTGCATCTATGTACAAGCAATCCTAAATTCACCAGCTTAGGACAGCAGTTTTAGTCTCTCTGTCCATCTCTCTCTCTCTCTGAGGCCAGGAGTCAGGCAGGCTGCCTAGGGAGGTCTGCTCTGTCAACTGTTCACTTAGACACTGGGCAGTTTTCAGATGGTGGTGGGGCGTGGGGCTTGGGACCGAGAAAGATCCACTCAGATTCCTAAGACTTGACAGAGTCGCTGGAAGGTGGAGTCTGGGACCCTGTGTCTCAGGGCCCCTCCTGGGTCACAGGAACCATCAGACTTCTTACCAGAGCCAGGGAGAAAAGCTCAGAACTGGCATCATGTCACTCTGCCATAGTTTAATGGCCAAAGTAGCCACAAGGCAAACCACATTCAAAGGAACAAGAGGGACTACACACAGATCTTGAAAGTGAGAGCAAATCGTGTTGAATCTTTCTTTCTCCCTGAAGACTGGGAAACAGGTTAAAGACTTTGGCTCAGGACTAGTTAGGAGCTGACAATGATGGCGGTAGTTAACCCTGAGGATTTTATTGAGTGTTTACTAGGTGCCTGGCAATGCTATAAATACTTTGTGTTGTGTTATTGAACCTATGCAGCACCCCTGTGAAGACTCTTTTACCATCCCGGTGTGTAGATTAACAAACAGGCTGACTCATCGGACCATGATCACTCTCCCCAGAACCACACCTCACAGAGAGGGAAGGCTGAAGCTACCCGCAGAGGCAGGTGAGGAAGCGCCTTTTATCCTGAACAAGGGGTCTGGACAATGTCCTGAGAGCTACTGGGGTCTTGGTGGAGCAGGGCCCACATTGTGGGTGGTGAGTAAGATGGAGGAGAGGCAAAGTGGGGAGGCTGATGAGGAGACTCACGCTGATGGAGAGGTGAGCATCAAGGCATGAGAGAAGAGGATGTGGAAGGAAACCTGAAGCAGATGAAGGCAGGAGCTGGAGGGAAGAAGGCGGGACTTGGGAGGTTAGGGACATAGTGGACCCAGGAAGAGCTGCAGAGGCCGAGTCCCCATAGCTATACCCCAAGCCTAATCTAGACACTGTGGAGACACGAGTCACCGAGCTCACTCCCTACTGTAGTCTGCTCTCTGAAGGAAGGACAAGGCCCCTCCCTGGACTCTCACATATTTGGATCTCAGAGAAATTGGGGTGTTGGCGGGCAAGATGGGAACCAGCAGGAAGAGCCCTCCAATGAGCAAGGTTAGAAAGGGCACATGCCCCTGAGCGGTGACTCCAAGGACCTTAAGTTGGCTAGGGAAGCTTGTCCTAGCCCCAGTCCTATACAGTCTAGACACAGAGCTAGATTCTGGGTCACTGACTGTAGGAGAAGACCTGGATTTTGCTCAACTTGGAGGCACATAGATTGAGCATGTGAGAGTGAACAGGTTGAGCATGCATGAGCCAGGTGCAGGCTTCAGACAGAGCCTATTTGCCTGTTACCCTCCAGCCCTGCAGACCCCCTGTGGCCTACATTTGTAAGCCACTCTAATAATCATTTAAGACCCACCCCAAAAACAGTGTGACACAAAACAATTGTTAAAGGCTTCTGCATCAAGTAAAATTCAGTCTGCATCACAGGTCTGGAATTGCTGACTGTGTGAACATGGGTGGACATCTAAACTCCCCAAGCTCCTGTTTGCACAGCAAAGGGCATGGCAGGAATGCTGTGCAATAATACATCACATACCCAGCACAGGGCTTAGGGCATAGTCATTGCTGAGTAATTAATAGCAATAATAATAACAATAACAATAATAATAGTAATACCAGTAAATCCTGCCCTCTTTGCTTCCTCTCTTTCTCAGCTCACATTGACTTCTTCCCTCTCCCCCACCCCACCGTGCAGCTGACCACGGATGACGATGATATTTCCGGATGTTTCTGTCTCTTGGATCTATTCTACATCTCGGCACTCCTTCCCAAAGGAGAGTTAAACAGCTTAGAAACTGGAGCTGGGGTTTCTGCTTCCCCTCCCTCTCCCAGGGCCCAGGTTGTCCTGGTCAGGTACCCATAGGAGCACAATAAAGACTGATTGGGCTAAATGGGCAATTTATGGCTTCTCTTTGAACAGGCCTTAGATGATTACCTTTTATGAGGCTTACACTTTAGACTTAAGATGTAAAACAGAAGCTGGGACTAGGAAGCAAATAATGGGATATTTTATGTGCTGTTCTGGAACAAAAGTCCACAGCTTTATGGCAATGGCTGTAAAAGAGCAGGATTGGTGAAGCTTTGATTGGGAAACCCACATGGAAAGATCTCCGGGTCAGGAGACCAGAGGCCCGAGTTTCCCACCCTGTAGCACCACCTAGCCAGACGTTATATTCTCTATCTCCATATGCAAAACTAGGGCCCACGCTCCACAGCACCCCAGCAACAAGATCTTCTCTATCCCAACTGCCCATGATTCCTGGGTCCTCACATTTAAAATACCTTCTTCTCGGGGTCCAGTGATTCCAAACGTTGATTGTCCAGACACAATCTAGAACACTGAACTTGAAGACAACGTCTGAACTGTCTCCTGATTCTAGAGTAGAGAGAGCATAACCATTGCAGGCTTAGACATAGAGTTGAGAGGCCTGGATTCAAGTTCCCACCTGCTGCTCATCACAGTGTGACTTAGGACAAGTTACCGTATATAATGGAGATAAAGCCCAACACCGTGGGATGAGGTGTCGGAGAGAATGAAAAGAAACATCTTGTAAAGTTGCTGCCTTTGTGTCTGGCACAGAGAAAGCGCTCCGAGCTTGGTGGGTAGTGTTAATGTCCCAACACTCAACGGCCATAACATCTGAAAAATCAAAAATGATCTGCCACACAGGAACCTGAGATTTTTAACCATGACACTTGTCGCCTTAGGTCTGTGAGCCCAGCAATCCAGAAGCAGGGCTGTCAGCATAGCCATGGCCACCAGAGGGCAGGCTCGGGTTGCTGGTTTTCCAACTCTGCAGGGCCAAGGAACTGCTCCGGAGCCAGCACCCCCTCCACCCTCCCTCCCTCCCACCCCCACCCCGACTTTTAGTTTTTTCCTCTTAGGTGAACAGAGAGACCTAGCATAGGAAGAGAGAATTGCAATTACTAAGCTTTTCTGAAAACTCGAAAGTAGCAGCACAAAATGAAAGGGGAGCCTACGAGGTGGATAGGTGTGTTATGAAATGAGCTCCATGTGTGCAGTTTTAACACCTGGCTCCTGGCTGAGGCCTGGAGAAGCCTAGCTTTGGCATCAGCATGTTGAAGCCTTCTCTAGGAGGTGGTTCATTGCCCAGCTGCTGAGTGTCTACCCTCACCTCCATGGGATGCTGAGCTTACAAGGATCACCCTTGTCCGTCGGTGCAGAGGCCAGGATCTAGGTGTGAACTGTCCCGCGACAGTGGTTTGTCCTGGATAAGCTGGGCCTAGCAGAGGCTAACTCCGAAGTGGCCTGAAGAAAACCAGGTAAGAAAAAGCGGGGATCTGTTTCAGACACCTGGCTATTATATCTCTAAGGCCACCCTTCAACAGTCTTCGGGAAGGGATTTTAAAATGACACCAGGGGGGGCCCTGCAGAGAAAGATCTGCTCCATTACAGAGCTGGAGCCTGAGGTAAAGCCAGGTGTACCCAAATCAGACCTAGGTATGGCACCAGGCAGGAAGGAGGTGGGAGACTGCTGCTCCTCAGTGACCTTGGCCAAGGCCTGTTGATGTCTGGCCTTCAGGTACCTCTTCAGGCCCAGGGTCAGTTGAGACGGCAGGAGGGGGCCCTGGCGGTCCTTACTCAGCCCTGGGCTGGGGCACCCAGCGGGCCTCCTGGATGCCTGGGCGGCGCTGTGGCCAATATTGACTTTGGTAAACACCATTTTGCACCGAGCGCCCGGCGAGGGCGGGGGCGCCCTGACCCGGGGGCGGAGGCAGCGGCGCCGCATTTAGACGAGGCCATTAGCAGCGATCGATGGCTGCTCCGCGCGCTCCGGCCGCTGGGCGCTCCCAAATGAAGGTTAAGTTTGCTCTGCGCCCCTGCGAGGCAGGCCATGCGCCCGCATAATGGCCCCAGGCCCAGCGGCCCGCGTGCCCAGGTTAAAGCTCAAGCGGCTTGGTTGGGAGGATGCGGAGAGAATGAAACTTGGCCTGCAGACACAGGCAGGGAGGGCTGGGCGGGTGTGCTCAGACCACAGGGTGAGCGCCTTGATCTGTCTTCCTGTAGGTCACTTGCTGGACTCCTGTGGTTTTTGTCTGGTTGTTTGGTGTATACTGAGCTTTCTGCCTTGACTTTCTGGGTAACCCCTGGAATGCACGGTCTGCATCTGCAGATGGTGTGAGTGTGTCTGGCCCTGCAGCCTGGTCCTGATCATCTGGAGGGGGCTGCCTGGCACTCTGGAACTAGCCAGTCTGGGAAGCAAGAGGCCTGGGTGCTATTCTTCTGACTGACACCCCTCTCTCTACCCAGACTAGGTCTCATTCCTTGGAACCTGGTTAGCTTGCTCTAGACAGGGACGTTGTATTTCACATGTGTACTTGTGGGTGCTTGGTGTGGTGATCGATTGTGTACCCTAACAAACTTGCCTATGGATCAGAGAAGCAGAGCAAGCCATAGCCAGCCTCACCTCGCTCACTCCTTAGCCGATCCTGTTTCCATGAATCTTAGGCTGAAAGCCTCTGAGTCCTTATCCCTGAGGGTCTCAGCTGAACTGCTTTAGTTCCTGTTTCCTCACGCCTTAGATACCTTTCTCTGCCCAGCCATGTCACTTCCTGGAATTAAAGGCCTGTGTGTTTCCCAGTACTGGGATTACAGGTGTGTGCCACCACTACATGGCTCTGTTTCCAGTGTGGCCTTGAACTCACGGAGACCCAGATGGATCTCTGCCTCCTGAGCGATAGGATTAAGGGTGTGTGCCACCATTGCCTGACCTCTATGTCAACTCTAGTGGCTGGCTCTGTCCTCTGATCCTCAGGCAAATTTATTAGGGTACACAATATGTCACCACAGTCCAGGTTGTAGGAGTACATTGGAGGCTGTGTGTGACCGAGGGTATGGCTGTGCCAAGGTGAGCCCTGGCTCTGCAGCAGCAGGTTGAGTAGCTCCAGGCTGGAAAGGACCTCCTAGGCCCTGTTGAATGTTCTCTCTGTAGCCCTAGTGGCTTTGTGCTTCAAAGTGACAGAGTGGGCCAAATCTCCTGGCTGTTTCACCTGTCGGCGCTACCTCAGATTGAGGATGGTTGCCACTTTGCATATCTAATGAATGTCCTCAGAGTGCCCAGGGCAGCAATGCTATGACAATAATTCTTGTACTTACTCTTCTCTCCACTTTGTGCAAATGGAGACTCAGAGAAGGGGAATAATTTGCCAAGGCAATGAAGGTCAACCAGTGGAGGAAGGGGGATTCAAACCATGTTTGGCCCCCTGCACCTTGCTGGGCTCTGGCTGCAAACTTGGGGACAGGTGATTTGAAATGCGAGGTCCTTGACAAGCAGGGGGATAAGGAAAAGTGCTGAATGCCACTGCCAGAGGTTTCTGGTCTCTTTTGCAACCCAGCCCATACCACTGTTAGAGCTGAGCAAAAGGCAAGGCTCAGAGATGGAAAGGGCGTTGCCTCTACTCACACAGCTCAAGTTAGTGCCACTGAGCTTGGCTTCTGTGCTGTGTGCTACCGGAGGAGGCCATGTTCTAGAAGACAGTCAGTCAGAGTGTGTGTGTGTAGAGGGGAGAGACCAGCCAGTCTCCCCACCAGGAGCCCAGTGCCTTGTTGGCTACTTAGAGACAGTCCTAATTCTCTTATGACTCAGACCCCCATCAGTAAGAGAAGTCTGGCAGAGCATTGAACTCTGGGCAAAAGAGGTGATGGGTCGAGTAGAAAGGGTTGTATGCTAACTCCTGGGGACACTAGAGAATATCTGTGGACACGCTGTCACAGCAGGTGGCCTCACAGTATGGATTTCCTCTGCAATGCTTTCCCTGGGAGTGGAGGAGAAAGGATGCCAGAGCGGGAGAGTTCTCTGGCTCAGTGTCTTTGGATAGGCCGCTGGCTAGATGCCCTGGAACTGGATTCTGTTTGGGGCCCACTGCCACATCAAGTGTCTCTAAGACACAGAGTTAAATAACACATCAGGGAACCAGTGGGATAGATGGACATTTCTCTACCTGTCCGCGGAAGCCAAAAGCATGGCGTAGAGAGAGAAGCCACAGGCTAGGAAAGAGTGGAAATAAAATGAGATGGAGCAGCAGAGGACGATGGTGCTGCCGAAGAGAACGCAGGGCAGGGCCCAGGACGAAGGGCTGGTGCTGAGCTCCCAGGTTCAGTACCAAGCCCTCTCGGGCCCATGCCTGCTCAGTGGTGCAGAAGGCCGTCCGCTCCAGGTCTCTGGCCACACCTCCTCCCCTCAGTGCTCCAGGCTTCTTGGAGCATCTCTCTCCCCGTTCTGGGGAAAGGGCAGATGGCAGAAAGGACAAGGCCTTGGAGCTGCCAGGCTGCCTTCTTGCAGGCAGGTGCCCTCTGAATGCCACGTGTCAAATGTCAAAGCTCTGTAGCTGCCAAATGCCACGTGTCACGCGTACTGTGACACTCAAGGGACACCAGGCATCTCAGCCTGTGGCTCGTAAGGAACACTAGATAAACACAAGCTCCCATTCTCCGAGCTTGGGTCCAGCTGGACCAACACGGCCTGCCCTGTCTCTTCACTTTCATCCGGTCAGTGAGCTCTTAGCCACCTCAGCTTCAACCGGAGCCTGACCTTCGGTAAGGCTCAGTGAGATGAGAGCCGGGCACTGTTCAAGGGACTTCTTGCATGAAGACGGGTGGAGCCAAGCCAAGTGAGACCCAGAAGAACCCCACCCCCACCCAAGAGTGCAAGGAGGAGCCGGGGGAGGGAACAGAAAGATAGGACCGACTCCAGGAGGGGCAACAGCTTGAACACATTTTTCCCAGTTGAGGGGGCTAGGGAATGACTTCTCTGCTGAACTTTGACCTCCAAGTCACATATCTTCTTTGAACTGTCAGGCAGCCTCCAGCCTCGTCACTCTCCATCTAAGCTGGGCCAAAAGTGAAACTCCAGCCCTGCCCTGGAGCAGTTCCCATGAGCTCTGTGGCTGGATTTCATCTGTGTGTGTGTGTGTGTGTGTGTGTGTGTGTGTGTGTGTGTGTGTGTGTGTGTACGTGTGTGTACGTGTGTGTGTATGTGTGTGTGTGTACGTGTGTGTGTGTGTGTGTGTGTGTGTGTGTGTGTGTGTGTGTGTGTACGTGCATGCCATATCTCCTAGCCAAGACCCACTGCACATCCCTGGCCCAGGCTCCTTGGCTATCTCTAACAGCCTAAGTTCCCTGGTGGCTTTTCTCAAGCCTGGAAAGGGAGAATCAAGTCACCATTCAGGACTGGGCAGGAATCCTGCTCCCCACCACACACATGGAAACCTGAGGGACTGAGGGAGCTTCCCTCACAGAACTCTGTGGGCCGCAGTTTGCCTGAAGAATGGGACCCTTGGCAGGAGATTCACTGTGAGGATGAAAATGATCTAGAATGAAAGCTCATAGCTTGACGTGTTAGCTTCCTTTTGCTCACTTCAGACAATGGCCAGAGGAAAGGCACGCACTCCTGTCTCCCCTGTACCACCAGCACCTCCTCTCACAGAAACTCAGGCACTGAATGAAGAGGCCAGGCATTCTACCCCCGTTTTACTTGTAAGGAAGCCAGGGCTTATAAAATTAGGGGAGCCTGTCCAAGAGCAAGTGACTTGGCTCCAAAGTGGCAGAGCCAGGATCATAACATAGGTTATGTGACCAAGGCTCAGCATGCCTGGCTGCAATGAGCACAGAGCAAAGACTAAGAATTGGATGGACACTCCAGTGTCCCAGCCTCCTACCCTCTGATCCACCAGCAAGCACAGATCCCCCAACACCTCTGAGCTTGTCTCCTTGCAAGAAGCTGGAAGCCCCATGATTCTGCACCAGCTCCTGGTGTATCTTGTCACTGCATCTGACCACAGCCCATCATCCAGAAGCGCTCGATAAATGTCTGTGGAGTAACTGAGTTCCCAACTCTTTCTAGAACATTCATAAAGCAATAATGGAAAAGCTATGGGAAAGTAAACATGGCAGGTGGAGGTAGAGTAATGTGAAAGATTCACTAGGTTGCCAATCTGACGGTTTTTTCTTTGTTGTTTTCTTAATCCATTATCCTCCCTTCCTTTTCTATGCATGGACACTCACGGTTTGAATGAGAACCATCTTGCATAGGCTTGTGTGTTTGAACACTTGGCCCCCAGCTGGTGGTGCTGTTTGGGAAGGTTATGGAACCTTTAAGAGGTGAGGCCTTGCTGGAGGAAAACATCACTGAGGGAGAGCTTTGAGAGTTTATATCAGGGGTTCTCAACCTGTGGGTAAGGACAACCTTTGGAGGGGGTCACAAATCAAATATCCTGCACATCAGATATTTACATTGTGATTCGTAACAGTAGCAATTATGAATCACAGTTATGATGTAGCAATGACATAATATTATGGTTGGGGGGGGGGTCACCACAACATGAGGAACTATATTAAAGGGTCACAGCATTAGGAAAGTTGAGAACCACTGGTTTATAGCCTTGCCCTACTTCCTACTCTCTTTGTTCCTTCCTGTATGTGGATGAGATGTGAACAGCCTGCTTCCTGCTTCTGTTAGCAAGAAGTAGGAGCTGCTATTATCCCAATTATCACATCTGGAAACAGAGACCAAGATATTAAGTAGCTTCTCCGAAGTTACTTATTGGTGGAGCTGGGCTGGCAATATGGTTAAGTGTGTAAAGAAGCTTGCTGCCAAACTTGAAGATTTGAGTTCAATCCCCAGGACTCACACGGTAGAAAGCAAGAGGTGACTCCCACAAGTTGTTCTCTAATCTCCACACATTTCCTGTAATTACACACACACACACACACACACACACACACACACACACACACACACACACTACATATGATAATTTAAAAGGAAAGTGGTGGGGCCCTGATTTACATGGGTAGTCAAACTTCAGAAGAAAAGGTGAAAACCTTTTTCAACCTCAAATAGCTCACAGATGACAAGCTAAGATGTGTGTGCAGTTGAAGTCAGACGGGAAACAGACGTGAGAAACACCCCAGGGCTCTCTCTAATGCGTCAGTTTGGACTATTTCCATTGTCATTTCCCTATTGCTATTGGTGTTTCCTCTCTGTCCCTTGGGATGTCATGAGCTATTTTTACAGGTCTATACAAGGTCAGGAATGGTGGTGCATACCTTTGATCCCAGTACTTGGGAAGCAGATGCAGGCAAATGTCTGTGAGTTCTAGGCTAGTGTGGTAGTCTGAATGAAAATGGTCCCCATAGGCTCATAGGGAGTGGCATGATTGGGAGGTGCCTTGTTGGAGGAAGTGTGTCACTGGGGGTGGGCTTTGAGGTTTCAAGTGCTCAAGCCAGGCCTAGTGTCACTTTCTCTTCCCATTGCCTGCAGATCAGGATGTAGAACTCTCAGCTGCTTCTCCAGCACCATGTCTGCCTGTAGGCTGCCATGCTTCCCATCATGATGATAATGGGCTAATCTGAACTGTAAGCCAGCCCAGTTAAATGTTTGTCTTTATAAGAGTTGCCATGGCAGCCGGGCAGTGGTGGTGCATGCCTTTAATTCCAGCACTCAGGAGGCAGAGGCAGGTAGATCTCTGTGAGTTCAAGGCCAGCCTGAGCTATAGAGTGAGTTCCAGGACAGGCTCCAAAGCTACACAGAGAAACCCTGTCTCAAAAAAAAAAAAAAAAAAAAGTTATCATGGCACAGGAGACCACTTCCTAAATATAACACCAGTAGCACAGACACTAGACACTGAGAGAAATAATAAATGGGACCTCCTGAAACTGAGAAGCTTCTGTAAGGCAAAGGATACATTAAATAAGACAAAACAACAGCCTACAGAATGGGAAAAGATCTTCACCAACCCCACATTTGATAGAGGACTGATCTCCAAAATACATACAGAACTCAAGAAACTAGACATCAAAATACTGAACAATCCAATTAAATGGGCTACAGAACTAAACAGAATTCTCAACAGAAGAATCTCAAATGGCCAAAAGACAAAGAATTGCTCAACATCCTTAGTCATCAGGAAAATGCAAATCAAAACGACTCTGAGATACCATCTTACACCTGTCAGAATGGCTAAGATCAAAAACACTGATGACAGCTTTTATTTGAGAGGATGTGGAGCAAGGGGAATACTCCTCCACTGTTGGTGATTGTGCAAACTTGTACAGCTACTTTGGAAATCAGTATGGCGGTTTTTCAGAAAATTGGGAATCAATCTACCTCAAGACCCAGTGATACCACTCTTAGGCACCCAAGGAATGCTCAACCATACCACAAGGACACTTGCTCAACTATGTTCATAGCAGCATTGTTCATAATAGCCAGAACCTGGAAACAACCTAGATGCCCCTCAACTGAAGAATAAGTAAAGAAAATGTGACATATATACACAATGGAGTACTACTCAGCAGTAAAAACAATGACATCATAAAACTTGCAAGCAAATGGATGGAATTAGAAAATATCTTGAGTGAAGTAACCCAGACTCAGAAGGACAAACATGGTATGTACTCATTCATAAGTGGATATTAGAAGTAAAACATAGGACAACCAGACTACAGCCCACAGCTCCAGAGAAGCTAGCTAACAAGGAGAACCCTAAGAGGGATGCATGGATCACCCTGGGAAGGGGAAATAGATGAGATCTCCATGAGTAAACTGGGGGTGAGGGGGCAATAAATGGTAGGGGTGGGGGATGAGAACATAAAGGAACAGGATGTTGAGCTGGAACAGGGACAGAGTAGGAGAGCAGTGAAAGAGATACCATGATAGAGGAGGACATCATGGGGATAGAGAGAAACCAGGTGCTAGGGAAGTTCCCTGGAATCCATAAATATGACCTCAGCTTAGACTACTAACAATAGTGTAGAGGGTGCCTGAACTGGCCTACCCTGATAATCAGATTGGTGAATACCTTAACTGTCATCAGAGAACCTTCATCCAGTAACTGATGGAAGCAGATGCAGAGATCCACAGCCAAGCACCAGGCCAAGCTCCAGAAGTCCAATTGAAGAGAGAGAAGAGGGATTCTATGAGCAAGGAGCATCAAGATCATGATGGGGAAATCTACAGAGACAACTGAACCAAGCAAGTAGGAACTCATGAACTTTAGACCAATAGCTGTGGAACCTCCATGGGACTGGACTAGGTCCTCTGCATAAGCAAGACAGTTGTGTAGCTTGATCTGCTTAAGGGGCCCCTGACAGTAGGATCAGGATCCATCCCTGGTATGTGAGCTGGCTTTTTGGAGTCCACTACCTATGGTGGGACACCTTGCACAGCCTTGATGTAGGGGGAGAGGTTTGGACCTGCCTCAACTGAATGTACCAGGCCCTGCTGACACACCATGAGAGGCCTTACCTTGTCAGAGGAAGGAATGGGGCAGGGGAAGGCTGGGGAGGGGTGGGAAGAGAGGAGAGAGGGGGATCTGTGGTTGGTATATAAAATGAATAAAAAAAATTTCTTAATAAAAAAATTTAAAAAAAAGACTTGCCATGGTCATGGTGTCTCGTCACAGCAATAGAAACCCTAACTAAGACAGCTAGCCTGGTCTACACACCAAGTTCTGGGCTAGCCAAAGCTACATGAACTATGGCATCGATAAAGGAGGCAAAAGTTGCTGTTATATGAAATTGAAACATCATCATACCTACCTGCTTCCACTTGATATGAGATGCTGGCGAGAAACCTCTTTTCTGGTCCTTTGGTCCTTTGGGCTGATCCCCATAGTCCTGTATGATCTCTATATTCAGCCTCAGCTCATTTTCACCACTTGCTCCTGACTAAGCAAATAACTAATTCAAGAGCTGGTCTCAGTGCCAAGCTGATAAGCGACCCCAACTGGAGGGCTGTGCAGCCTCCTTCTCAGCAGATCCCCTTCGTGCATCTAGAGCCTTTCCTCTGCATCCAGTCAGTGAGTGTGACTGTAGTTATCCTGGAGGCATAAGGGAGAGGAGGGATTACTAGAGCCTTGGAGGGCAGGCAAGGGAGAGAGGCTGGTCAGTGGGAACAGGGGCTGTTGGACAGGGGGAAGAGCTACCTGCTGGTGGCTACAGCACTGTGGGTGATGGTAGTGGACAACAGTTTCCTGGACATCAAAATAGTCAAAAGGATCTTGGTGTTCCCAGTGAAAAGAAATGATGTATGCCTAAGGTGATGAACATGCCAATTATCTTGAGTTGATCACTGCATATCCAATACATGTATTGAAATGTCATACTAATGTACAATATATACAAATATATACAATTACTGTGTGTCAATTAAAATGCATTAATAACAATTGTCTTGATATTACCATTGATGTAATAAAAAATAAAAGAGATATTCACATACTCGAATATCTTTGAGCTGATTCCCTGATATCAGTTAATTGCTATCACAAACAAATGAATACTTAATTCCTACTATGGGCCATGCATAGGATGTGTGGTGTATTTAATATTCCAACCAAACAGACCGGGGAAAGCATTGTCTCAATACTTTACTGATGAACAAAGTTCTGTTTAGTGAGATGATGTTGGAATCAAATGGCCAGTAGGTGACTGAACCAGGATCAGAGCCCAGGTGTCTGTGCCCAGTAGTCTCTTCTATAACTCATCTTCTGGGCTGATTTGGAGGGGAGGGGTCAAGATAATTCTGAGAGAGTAGACATAGGCCAGACATTTTAGCTTTCTATTGATGCATCATGAATTAACACACACTTAGCTATTTATAGGAAATGTATTGCCTCGTGATTCTGTGACTTAGAAATCCAGGCAAGCACACCTGACTCCTCTACCCAAATCCCCACAAGGCCAAAGTCAAGATGACAGCTGCCTGGGGTCTTTTAGAAGACCCAGGAAAGATTGTTTCCAAGATCAACAAGGTTGTTGGCAAAAGCCCATCTACCCCTCCCACTTCTGATGGAGGTCCCTGGTTCTTGCTGATTGTGAGCTCCTCGAGCCCACACATATCCCTCCTCTCATGGTCCCCTCCATTTCAAGCCAGCAAGAGTGTTTAGTGTCCCTAAGTTTTCCTCCAGCAGTCTCTGACATCTTCCTCTGCTGGCAGCTGGAGGGGGCCTGCTGCTTTCAGGGGCTCCTGTGATTGTGTGGGACCACCCAGATGATCCAACTACTGTCCCCTTCTTAGTTCAAGCATAACATACGATATAACTGTAAGTGGAGAAGCCTCCACACTCAGATCTCTGAGCATAGGCTTGGCGTGGTGGGTATACAGCCGCTGTTACTCCCTTCTCCTTAGGCCCTCACACAACGCTCTTTGGAACACAAGACAGAGAAGTCAATTCCATTTGGAAGCAAAGCCTGCTCTTCCAAGAGAAGATGGCAGTCAGTCCAGGAGAAGGACTGCTCTGTACTCACATCAGCTCTCAGACGTGTTTCACTATAAGCACAAGTTGTAACTACTGGGGCAAGATGTCCTCCCCAGTGAGTGTGTTTCAGGAATCCCTCCCCTCTGCTGTATAGAAGGAAGCTGTGTGGTAGAGAGGATGCTGGGAACCCCTCCAAGCAGGTGGCACTGAGTTGGAAGGAACATCCCCCTAGAAGTCTAGAACCTCCACCTGGGCACCATGGGGACACTGGATGCCCAGATGGAATGGGCATAGACAAAGAGGGTGTGTGGTGGGGGAGAAAAGGAAGAAATAAATGCTGACTAGAGAATTCAGCTGTGTATCTGCAGAGAAGTTCAAATTCACTCTGTGCCTTCTCAGGGGCTCCCGAACTATTCTCAAAAGAAATGGGCATGATGAAATGGACTGTTCTGCTCAGTTTCCAATGACACCGACCTGGTGGAGAGTCCCTGGGTGGGTTAGGATGAGATAGAGTCTGGGAAGTTGAATGCACACATTCGGTTAAAAATCAAAAAGCTTGTTTGGATGACAAGAGCTGGCCTGGTGTGGTATGTGAAGCTTGTGTATGAGGGAGGTGAGTTAGGAGCACACTGATTGGAGCTGGCGTGGCTGGGCATGGCTGAGCTGGCCTGATTTGACGCAGGCTGGCTGGAACACACACAGATGAGTTAGAATGTTTCAAGGGTGGGTTGGTTTGGGACAGTGTTAGATTGAATGGAGAACAGGCCAGGTTGGAGATTCCTTAGCTTCTAATTTCAGAGACAGAATTCATTCTGGGTAGTTCAAGCAGAAATAATGTAGTAACAGTATTGAATGGCTTACAGAAATATTTGGAAAGCTGAAGAAACAGACTCTGGGCTGCATCTTCGGGAGCAGCTCCCGAAGCTGGGCTGCAGAAGTGGACCACCAAGGCAGCCGCTCCTGGTGCAAGCATCAGGAAGCCATCTGCCAAGCCTGGAAGCCGCTGGCCCAGCTCTGCCTCTAGAAACAGGCTCCTCGGCATGTCCACACCAGCCAGATGCACATCTCACTGTGAAAGCCCCAACAGCTTTCACCTCCAGGAAGGGAAATGTGGCAAGGAAATTCTTTGGATAGATACCACAAAATTGTGGAGATGCTCCTAATTGCTAAAGCTGGGTGGCGAGGACACAGGAGCATGCATTTACATCTACAAATGTCTTTTGAATGGATACCTCCCTCCTGTGGCTCCACTCACTTAGTTCACATCTAAATTCCAGCCTGACATGAATATGTGATGTTTGGTGAAACTCACCTCACATTTATAACCCTAATGACAGAGCTGTGTGGGAAACACGGCTTTTGGGCTGTTCGGCGTGTGGGGAATCCAAAGCTCATCAGAAGGAGGAAGGTGTGAGTTGGACTGGGCAGGAGCAGTGGCAGGATGGTTCCAGATATGCATGGTTGGCTGGCTGAGCTAGGTTGGGTGTGGCAGCAGTGGGTTAGAGGTGTTCCATGTGGGAGCCACCGTGAGGCTGACACTTGGACTGTGGTGCCAAGCCCTTTGAGTCAAATAGAGCATCTTATTCAGCTGGAGCTAGGGAAGCAGGACTCAGAGGATGACCATACTGAAGATAGTAATACTCCTCCACCTGACTTTCTCTCTCCTCCCTAGTCCCAAACCCATGAGCCCTTCATTCAAGCCAGACCTGTCCCTAGACCTAGGACAGTTCCAATGTGAGGCTCACTCACCTCTGCCTTCCCCAAAATGAAATCTACGTTAACAAGAGGCTTGGTAAATAAGTTCCTGGCAGGGAAACTTATAGGATGTATTGTCTCAGAGAAAAAAAAAAAAACAAACCCAGTCAGGATATCAGAGCCAGATGCCCCTCTTTCCCCACCTCTGTGGGAGGGATTGTGGATTTGATGGAATTCAGGACCAGTTCCGGAGTCCCACAGGTGCCGTGTGCACTGAGCCAAGGAAAACGGGTGCTGGCAAGCATGCATGTTTATCCACACCCAAAATACTCCCTATACTGCCTGTAAGCTCAGGGCTTTCCAATCAGCCAGGGATCTCCAGCTGATGCATGTGTTTCAGAAGAGTACTGTATTCTGAATGCCTACTCTAACTACAAAAGTTCATTGAATTGTATAAGTAGTTGGGCCTGGATGATGCGAGTATGTCATAGTTTTTACTTGCAACATTTCTTAATAATAAAGTGGTTTGGGGTTTGTTTTTCATTTTTTGTTTTGTTTTGTTTTTTAATATTTTTTTTTAAGAAAAGTAAGGCAGGAGTCCCTATATAACATGTTCAGAGAAACTGGGTGCCTTGCTCATCAACACCAGCAGATCTAGGATTAGCATTTTGTTATTGTTGCTTACATAAACATACATGTCCTTGACTGAATCTAATCTACAAGATACGTAATTTTGCCCATTTTCTTTGTGGTGGTCACCTAAGCATGCCGAACATGACAGTGGGCACTTCAGATATTTACTCAAATAAATTTACTAAATTAATGAACAATAACATCCATACCTCAGAAACCTATAGCCATTCAATGTGGTCACACACAAGGATGTACATAAGCACACTTGCTCACTAGCACAACACATACACACACACACACACACACACACACACACACACACAAAGTCCCAAGATCTCTGCTCCCTGGAGTAGCCTAGACCAGATTGTAGGTTCATGCTTTTCCTTACTGCCTGTCTCAGGATCTAGGGAAGAGGCCTCTGGACTCAAATCTCTGAGCATGGCAGCCACAGGCCAGGTGTGGTGGGCCCACAATTGTCACTGCCCCACCCCACCCCCATCTGCCTTCATATATAAGACATTCTTTGGGAATAGAATGGAAAGGCCAATTCCAGTTGGAAACAGTTTCAAGAGAGGATGACAATTCAAGAGGACTGCCCTTTACTCCGAACATAGCCCGGAGATGGAAGAGTCATTATACCCATCTTGTTCCTAAGGAAACTTAGGCTCCTAAGGAAGTCACTGAATTGCCCAAGGTCACATGACTAGTCAACACAAAGCCTGGATCAGAAAGGATCCAGTCTGGATGATTCCAAGGTCCATGGGCATCAATGACTCACAGTCCCTGGAGGCCAAGGGACATCATCTCTTCTCCATACTTGGACTTTCTAAAGGACAGGGTTACATCCTTTCTTCCCTCCATCCTGCCTCTGTTCTCAGGCGGGGTCAGCACATGGTGGGGGTAGGAGGACATTGCTAGCTGTCTCCAACTGATATTGATGGATGGAGTGACTATTGTAAATGCTATGGTGTTGTATAATCAGTAGGAAAATGTGACTGTGTCCCCAGAGAAGCCAGTGGCATTTTGGAGCAAATCCTATTCTTGGTTTTCTGGGCCTGCTCAGTTGAAATGTCTAACTGACTGGGATGGGCTAAGGAGCTATGGTATACAGGACCTAGGACCTAGGCAGGTCACTCACTGTTCTAGCCTCTATCTAGAGCCTGGACATAGACAGAGGTGTGTGTGTGTGTGTGTGTGTGTGTGTGTGTGTGTGTGTGTGTGTGAGAGAGAGAGAGAGAGAGAGAGAGAGAGAGAGAGAGAAAGAGAGAGAGATACAGAGATACAGAGAGAGAGAGAGAGAGACAGAGAGAGAGAGAGAGAGAGAGAGAGAGAGAGAGAGAGAGAGAGAGAGAGAGAGAGAGAGAGAGAGCTGGGGCTAGGGACTGATCCTGTGTGAGAATGGGGTAGCATGATGGCCAGAGCAGGCAAGAGCTCCCAAGTCACAGAGTGGGCTCTGTGTTAACTGTGAGTCCCTTTCTGTCTTTGTTAGGATTAACACTGCTGTGTGCTGTGGTAAAACACTGATCAAAAGCAACCTGAGGAGGAAAGGGTTTATTTAGCTTACACATCCTGAGGCACAGTCCATTGAGGGAAGCCAAGGCAGGAACTCACACAGGCAGGAACCCAGAGGCAGGAGCTGAAGCAGAGGCCATGGAGGAGTGCTGCTTACTACTGGCTTGCTCACCATGATCTGCTCAGCCTGCCTTCTTATAGAGCCCACTTCTAGCTCAGTGATAGCACGACCCAAAATCGTCTGGGCTCGCCCGTGTCAGTGACTGATTAAGAAAATGTCCTACAGGCTTGCCAAAGCCAATCGTACAGAGGCATTTTCTCCATTAAGGTTCCTTTCTCTCAGCTGACTCTAGTTCATGTCATGTTGACATAAAACCAGCCAGCATGCTCCCCAGCTCCCCATTTCTTCTTCTGTAAGGAGGAAACAACTCATGAACGGGCTGTAGCACGTACCACAGAGTCTGGCCCTGGGCTATGCACACACACACACACACACACACACACACACACACACACACAAATGTGTTACGTGAATATATGAATGAACAAATGAATAAGAGTGTCAGTAGCATTCAGGAGACCCAAATTGGAGCTACTTCTGTCATCTACTGGCTGAGTGACCTTAGGCAAGTCACTTAACCTTGCTGAGCCTCAGTTAATAATAGCAATAATCCCTGCCTCTCAGGTCGGTGTGAGAATCAAAGGAAAGTGTCGGGTAGAACCACTTTGTGGGGGCAGGACACTGTGCAAATGTTAGTTCTAATTATTCTCTACAATTACGACGGCTCCACGGGAAGCGTGTGTGTGTGTGTGTGTGTGTGTGTGTGTGTGTGTGTGTGTGTGTGTGGTTCACAGGGAAGCTGGGTGTGAGGGTGGGTCTGTGACCAGACTGTGTGTGAGTGCACAGTGTGTGTGTGTGTGTGTGTGTGTGTGTGTGTGTGTGTGTGTGTGTGTTTGGAGAATCAGGGCCATTAGAAAAACCATCATCCCTCTAAGTTGTTCTTTCGTTGGCTAAACTCAACCTGCCAGGCTGACATCGGAAACAGGCATTAGTGGTGAGTCTGGGGGGACGGGATTAGCGGATGAACTTTCTATTCCTGGAGACCCTCTTTTCTCAGGAGGTCAAAGCAATTTCCATATATTATCCTGATGGCAGCTTGGGAAGGTCAGGGAAATGGCAAACACATGCCACAAATTCCTCGGATGGAGAAATCAAGGCAGGAAAGGCAGCCGCTGCTGAGACCACCCTGCTCTGCCTCTGTACCCTATGAAGAACTTTTCAACTGCCTGGGCCTAGCTGCATCAAGTCAGGCCAGGCCTTCTCCCGGCTGGTACCAATGCATTCCTTGGAGTGACTATTGGAGACACCCACCCCAGCCCTCAGCCCTAGGCTGTGTGTATCATGAGGAGGGGTGAGGTGGGACCCCAAGTCCCTGACAGGTATGTTTGCAACCCATTGAAGGGCCTACTTTGTCCAATCTCTACCTTTCAAGCTCTGGCAAGGCTGTAGGGACCTGTCACCTCCTCCAAGATGTCTGCCTAACTGCAGATGGAGAAATCATCCTCTGAGTCACTGGAGAGGAAGATGGAGTTTGAGGTCCTGCTCCAATCCTTCTCCACTGCACCTGCTGAAGTTGAGGGCAAGGGCACAGAGCATCCTCTGAAACAGGTCAGAATGAGAGTCAGCACAACTGATCCATGTATTCAAGTGAGCCAAGCTGCCTCAGAGGGAGTCTTGGAAGAGTTAAAGTGGTGATTCCCAAAGTGGGGTACCCTGGCCATCGGAAACAGCAGCAACAGCATGTAGAACACGAGAGAGATGCCAGCTCCCTAGCCTACCTCCCATCTGCCATATCGGACTGCAGGAAGTATTGGCAAGGCTTGCAGGGGATTCTACTGCTCTAAATAAGGGAGCCACAGGATACCCCAGTGCTTCTCAAATTCCTAATGCTGTGACCCTTTAACCGTTCCTCATGTTGTGGTGATGCCCAACCTAAAACTATTCCATTGCTACTTCAGAACTGTAAGTTTGCTACTGTTATGAACTGTAATGTAAATATCTGATATGTGGATATGCAGGATATATAATATGTGACACCCCCCCGGGGGTCGTGACCCACAGGTTGAGAACCACTGCCCGAGCATTACAGTTACAGATCCTTGCGAGCTGCTCAACAGGGTCCTGGGAACCAAGCTCTGTTCTCTACAAGAGCAAATGTTCTTCACCACTGAGCCATCTCACCAGCCCCAACCCCTTTGTGTCTCCTGCCCTCTGACTCCCCACTGGGTCACCACTAAAGGCCCTTGTGCCCTCCAAGTCTGTTGGTCTTACCCCCATAGAGCAAGAACCAGCCACATTCTTTGCTGTTCATGGCCCGTCCAGACTTGACCCTCATTTCCAGAGTATCCTTGCTCTCTGCGTCTGTGAAAACCCAAGTGTGTGTGTGTGTGTGTGTGTGTGTGTGTGTGTGTGTGTCCCAGTGGCTACTGCCTCAGTGCCCATGGGTCCCCATCTTTAAGGATGAGGTCTCACGGGATTTGCTCAAGTCCCTCCTCATCCAGCCCCCTAACTGAAGGTTCATTGAGAAACCAATCAGTTCTGCTCACAGCGCTGTAGCTGTGAAGTACCTGGTCTACAGAGAGCCACGGGAGGAATGTAATCCTCCATCCCTCAGCCCCAAGTCCCCCAGCAGCTGCCCTCCTTCCTGGTAAAAAGCAGTTTGCTTCCAGGAAGGGACCAGGACTTCAGTGGGTTTCAGGAAGTCCTGCTTCATTAAACCAGCTCCTCCCTCCAGCAATCCTCAGGTGTCATCGCCCATTTTGGCAGACTCAGAACTGAGACCCAGAGAGCTTCTATGGTTTGCCTCTGATCTCACCACCAGTACCTGACGGGACTCACCCCAATCTTTGAGGTCTGAATCCTGGGAAACTGCAGCGTTAGAAGGGGGCAGCAAATCAGAATGGGCCAAGGCTCCGCTTCTCACCAATGGCTTGCCCAGCCCAGCCTCTGTTGCCCCGTCTATGTTCATCCCTGCACTATCAGCCTCCCTGGACACCTGTAAAAACCGAAGTGTATGCCCTGACCCAGTGTGCTTCCAGGTATAAGTGTATCTTCCTGCCATTCTTTCCTAGTTAAGCTGTCCTTCACACATGGGGCAAACTGAGGCAGCTATATTTCCATGGCTCATCCAAGACAGACTAGACCTGGAGCGCCCAGCCTTGAGCATGGTGCGCCTCTCGCCACGAACGCAAGAGGGAGCCATGGCCCCGCAGCGAGACGGCCCGGGCCGACCGGCGGGCTGGCCATTCCCCTCTAGTTCCCGGAGCTGTGCCCCAGAAGGCAGTTTTCAGGCTTCGCCAACCTCAGAGAGGTGCCTGGAAACCTGGCGAATCCCGGAGGAATGGCAGAGAGATAGGCAGAATCTGAGCTGGAAATATGAAGTCCAAACAACGCGCTGCTTCTCCCGTTGTGTGATCCCTGGTGACTTTCATCTGTAATGGTGGAACTAAAATCTCCCTCCTGCCTCCCGGCCAACACAGCTGCCAAAGGCTCCCCAGCACACAAACGGAGATCTCAGCGCAGGCTTGCCATCAAACTGTAAAAAGTGAGGAGTTAGCAGGAAGCCCTTTCTGGACCCATCCCACCCCCTTTAACTCTATCCGAAGCCCCTTGCGTACCCATTTTATGGGCATGCAGACTAAAGTTCAGGAAGTTGCTCGTTCAGTGGTTCATACACTATGGTTGTACTGGTCTCCGGACTACGACTGTGCCTTCCAGGTCCCCACGGCCTCATCTTGGGTGGTGCTCAAGAAGCTACCAAAGGACAGGAATGCTCAGCCAAACCCCGTCAGGCTTGCTAAGGGATCAAGCAGGGGTGTTCGGACCTCAAGTCTGCCTCTAGTCTCTGGCCAAACTACAGGCCGCCACTCCAGGATTTCTGGGCCTCCTGGCATTGTCTGTGGTCGGGAGGGCACGGGTACCCGGAGTCCGGTGGGGTCTCCCGCGCCTTCCTCCAGTCCTTACTGCTGCAGCTGGGCCGCTGCGGTGGGATGGCCGGGTCAGGCCGGCCCCAGCCCGCGCCCTAGACTAAGGCTGTTTGCACACATGTAATTAGCGCTAATTACCCAGGGTTTTCAAAGCTCGAGGACTCCCAGCGTGAGAGCCAGGCAGCCCGGAGCCGCTGCCCTGCGGGTCAGTCCTCTCCACCCGGCTACAACCGGCCTTGATCCCGACGCCCAGGACTTCGTGTCGCCTGGTTGTGTGTGCCCCAAGGTCTATGCGACTGCCACGTGCTGGCCGACGAGCGTCTTTGTGTGTCCCCCGCGGTGCGTCCGGAGAGGTCGCTGGGGCAGGTTTGGGAAGCTGTGTGGATGGGCAGGGAGAGGGGGGTGGAGGCTACACGGTGCTCTGCTACAAAGGAAGACAGACAGCAGCAGCACCTGGCTCCCACAGCCACCGGGGAGTCCTGCAAGATCCCTGAGGTTACAGCCGGAGCTGCCAAGTGCAGCCGAGGTGTCGCCCACCCAATCAGAGGGCTGGTCTGTCCAGCAGGAAGCGTCCACCAGTGCTTCTCTCCTACAGGTGTCATAACCCGGGCGCAGAGAGGTTAAGCAAAGGGGCCACTCAACAGCTTGGCGCGGGATTCAGGCTCTGCTCCAATTTAGAGGGTCCACCTGAGGGGGTCCAAGGAGGGGGCCTTGGAGCTCTCTGATCTCGAATCCCTAATTAATCCGAGATCTACCACTTCCCTCCAGTTCTATCCGACCGACCGGAGGCCTGTTCAACCCCTAAGACTGCGACTCCTAAATGAACCCGAGAGCCCAAGGAAAGCCAGCACGATCTCAAAAGCCTTAGTGGAGGTGGGGGTGTTGGCTGCAGTCCCCTCCTTCGGTCGCCTCCGTGGAGTCTTGAGCCCATCCTGCTGCTGCTGCTGCTGCTGCTGCTGCTGCTGCTGCTGCTGCTGCTGCAGGGGCCTTCCAGGGTTGCGGTGTGTTTCTGTCTTAGCGGCTCTGCTGTGGCTGTTTTGCTCTGACCCTGGTGACCTGTTTTCAACCGTCTCACTGGGCCTTTGTCTATAGCTGCACCTCTCTCATCAGATCTCTGCCGTGCAGCAAACACCAACCACTGCCACCACCCCAGCACTCACACACACACACACACACACACACACACACACACACACACCGCCCCTGCAAGGAACACACACCGGCAGAATCCGCCTTTTCAATAAAAAAACGACAACTGGGAAACAGAGTGAATTAAAAAGCATTAACTTAAAAACAATCCATGTGTCTGCAAATGCGTTCCAAATGGCAGCCCTTGGGGGGGGGGGAGGTTGGGAGTGCAGCATGTCAGCCACATTTCTGGAGTCCCAGATATGTAGGGGTGAAGGGGGCTCAGAGCCTCACAGTGTACCCCATACCCTAACCACCTGGGGCAGCAGTGGTCTCAGGAGAAGGGACTTCTCTTTGCTCATCAGCCTGGACCCTCAGCAGGTTGCTTGGACCCTCCTGGAGTCGCATTTTAGCATCTGCTAGATCTTTCGATTTTCCCAAAACTTCTTTACACTGACCTCAGCACTCAAGGGGCATCAGCCCTCCCAGGACCCCGATCCAACACACACACACACACACACACACACTCCCCACATACCACACACACACACCATACCACATTATACACACACACACATACCACACACACACACACACCACATACCACACACACACACACACACAGACACACACACACACACACACCATACCACACCACACACACACACACACACACACACACACACACACACACACACACACGTGTAAGGCCTGGCCTGGCCAGCCTTGCCCTGCTCCACCCACGCCCATGCTGCCCTCCTGCCCCCTAGACCACCCAGCATCCCTAGCTCAGGAGGGAAAGATGGTTAGAGCCAAAGCTTGTCTTGGCCTGGAGAGCCCCTCCCAGGGCGCAGCAGTCAGAAGGGCTGCTGATTGCCCACCTGCAGCTTTTGTCAAGCCTGTTCAAGCTGTTTGGAAGGCTGCTTCTCTAAGGTGGCAAGTCTGCTGGCCTCTGAAGCCCCTAGAGGAGAGAGGACTTCTCCAAAGTCCACCATGTAGATACCCTTACCACTCCCAACAACCTTCTCTCTGTGGGTGGGAGAAAGAGTTCAAATACATCAGTTAGGTAGTTTTGTGTGTGTGTGTGTGTGTGTGTGTGTGTGTGTGTGTGTGTGTGTGTGTGTGTGTGTGTGTGTGTTTTGCTTGGTTTGTGGCTCAGGGGATGAACCCAGGTGCCCCTTCATGTTATGAAGCAGTCTGCCACTGACTACTGCCAGCCCTCGTCAACAAGGACCTGGGAGGGCGGGGGTCCCAGATTTCTACTCTCTCCCTCAATGTCTTCTCAATCAGAAAGGAAGTTCCAAATCTGTAAACCAGTTGGAGAGGAAGGAATTCTGGATTCTTAACCTTGTCCAGCTGATGCTAATGACTTACAACCATGACAGTGACGATAATACTATATGTAACTCAGTGCTTGCTGTATGCTCTGCGCACGGTGCCACAGGATATGGCAGGTCCCTGGATGCCTTGGAGCGGTAGCTTGTACCCCTTGAGCTCCAGCTTCTCTATCTACAGCAGGAGGAGATGGGACCGTCTCAGCTCAGGAGGAAACACGTAGCTGAAGCAAAGTCTGCTGGGCAAGTGTCTGCTGTTATTGCTCCTACAATAAGGAAAGAAGCTAGGAAGGCGTTTTTTTGTTTTTTGTTTTTTTTTTTTCTCTTGAAACAACAGAACAAAAAAGTCATCACTTACAAGAATCACAGTCATTCTCACCAAATTACTGTGTTCTTCCTCTAAGTAATAAAAGGTGAGTCATCTTATTTTTAATGACAAAAGTGTTCTGTGTTCACTACACAGGGGAGCCTTTCAGAATTCACTGGCTCCCGCTCACACACCAGGCCCCAGAGGAGCCCGATAAGGTCAGTATCCAAAGCTCACATTGGTTGTGCTGTGAGAATTCTGATTCCTATACAGTATCTGCATGTGTGTCAGCCATCTGGTGATACCCCTGGTGCATCATTCTTCTGTGCTCTCACCCTGATGTTGATGGGAGCTCTGGTTGAGAATCACTAATGTGGGCTTTGGAGAATTCTTGTTTCGATAGACATATTTATTTAAGCAGCTTCTGCCCCATGTATGTGTGTGTTCCTGGGAGCTTGCGTGCTCCATGCCTAAGTGTAAGAATATGGAGGTGTGCTTGTGCAGGCAGCCATGTGCTTCTTTGGGTGTGTAATACACCTACAGGTGTGTTTCAGTATGTTTATTTGTGGATGTACTATGTGGAACATGGAAGACACCTCCCCCTCGTGTGTGTGTGTGTGTGTGTGTGTGTGTGTGTGTGTGTGTGTGTGTGTGTGTAGGTGGGTACTATATTTCCAGGAACATTTCTGTGACTGTGCCTTTGTGTCATGTTCATATGTATAAGGGGTGCCTGTATGTGGACATGTCACATGGGTTGTACTGCTGGACACACCATTTTCTGCAAGGATTTCTGTGGTGGAAGCCAGGTTCGAGCCACTGAGCCCTGGAGTGATAGTTAAGACCTCTAGGGCTCCACTGTTCATGGATCCCCTCTCTTGCTGAAGGAGAGAAACGGCAGATTTTGATCCTAAACACAGACCTCTGTGCTGAGCATTCTAATCTGGAGAGTTAGAGAGAGGAGAGAGAGAGAGAGAGAGAGAGAGAGAGAGAGAGAGAGAGAGAGAGAGAGAGAGAGAGAGAGAGCAGCACAGCTGCCTGTTAATTAGCTCCTCTGGAAGGAGCGTTGCATGTTGAAATAAGTAGTATGTTTGACTGTTTCTGAGAGACTCTTGACTGTCTAGATGCCTTTCCTTTCCCTGCGACCCTCTCTCAGGGGTCTGGGCCTCTACCTGCTCAGAATGGTAGTGTGGTATTCACAAGCCTGGGCACTAACACATGGACTTTTCAAACAGACCAATTGCTAAGCAAATGCCACTTAAACTGGAGCTTGACAGAGATCAGTGAGACAAAGGACCCATTGGAATAGATGAGGATGGGTCCCAGGCCAGATGGAGATGTGCTAATAAGGTCCCCATAGCACCAAAGACAGGCTGCAGGTCCCCACCCCAGGAAAACTGCCCCCAGAGCCTGGAGCACATCCTCAGCAGAGAGAAAATCCTTGGGTACCTGCAGCAGACATCTTGGGCTACCTGAATCCCCAAGCCAAAGAGTCTCTGAGTTCCTCTGCCAGGGTTCCCTCAACAGCTCTATAAGTTGAGGTAAGCAGGATACTTGCTATGCTGAGCTAAGAGCCTACTACGGTCCAAGTCATTCTCTTCTCATGCTTGTATGTGTTCTGTATGCATGGGAACTCTGTACCGATGACTAATTTTGAGCCTGTGACTTTAACCTTTGCTACAATCTCATGTATACATAGGCCTGCAAGCAGAAACATATGTAAATGTCTATAAACCTCCATGCATCGTTGATCTCTTTTAAAACATGTAATACATCAGTATACGCTAATTAACACCAACACAACACACGGGTTCATAAGCACTGCATAGATGTCACATGCAGATGCTGTTGTGGACTGAATGTGATCCCTAGAAATTTATGCCAGTCTCACACCCCATGTGACAGTACTGAGGGGATGGATTGGCATTAGAAAGTAATTGGATGAAGTCTTGAGATGAAGTCTTGATCCTCTGTGATGGGATTACTGTCCTCATAAAAAGAGGAAAGGGCCAACAAGATGGCTCAGCAGATAAAGGCATTTACCATCAACTCTGATGACCTGTGTACAATCTCCTGAATCCACATGATGGAGGGAGAAAACCAACTCCCAAAGGTTGTTCTCTGAACTCTATATATGTATTGTGACATTTGTGCTCTCCAAAGAAAATAATAAATGTAATGAATATTTTTAGAAAGGAGAGGAAGAAAGACCAGCACCCAGGCTCTCCCTGCCATGTATAGAGATGGGAAGAAAGCCAGACAGAGTCGCTCCCCTGAGATCAAATTTAGAGGCAACGTTGTGAGATACTCCAGACCCCCAGCACTGTGCAAAATAAATAGCTACAATTTATACTCTCCAGGCCATGATACTTTGTTATAGCATCCTGGGAAGACTAGCAGGTATAAGCTATAAATTGTACTGGCCCACATTTGTACATATTTACTCTCGTATAAATAAAAAATCACTGATACTGTTCTAGAGAGATCCTGAAGAGTTAGTCGGGCCACCTTTCACCATGACCACCACGTAGCCAATGCTTACAGTGCTGAGTGGTTCCTACACCCACCTACTGTACTCTCAAGATAGCCACACAAGAAGGCACCTAATAGCTCTATTTTGTCAAAAAGGACAGTAAAACCTGAGTAGGCACTCAGGGTTGCTTGCACAATTGCTGAGTGGTACAACTCAGTACCATGGGATTTGAACTTGGGTTTTCAGACCCCAACATATAGGAGTACGTGATCGTGATCTAGCATTTAGAGCTCAGAGAGAGAAACTTCACCAGGGTCCAAAGAGAATCACTCTGACAAAGCCCACAAAGCCCAAACTGCCTTTGCCCAGGGCCACCTTCAGTTCAGCACCTCCTAAATGTGTTACTGAAAATGGGAACAGCTGGCTGCCAGAGTGGACAGGGTTTTCCCAAAGTGCAGATTCACAAGCATCCTGAAACAGCTCAAGCATTGCCTTTTGAGTTTGATTTAAAATAAATGGCCACGAGAAGAGAAGGAATATAAACTGAGTTTAATATTCTGCCCAGTTTAAGCGACAGACTTAGCTCAATGCCACAATTCGTGGACAATGCAGCTATCCTGTTCTCAGTGCTAAGTGGCTTCTCTGGGGCCGCAGCTGGGCGGGTATTTAGCTCATCTTGAGATTGCAGGATATTGCATTTGCATCAGCCTCTGGCTGCAGCCCTGCTCCCACACGTGGTCTAACAGGTGCCTGGGTGTTCTGGTTCCTCAAATCTTGGATCTCCTAATGCCCACATCCAGCACCCTTGAAGCCTCCACCCTGTCCCCATCCAGAGGGGATATTTGGAAATTTCCATCCTCTCTGAGCCTGGAGCAGGCCCACAGACATGTCACCCTCTGTCCGCCCTGGACTACAGTGTGGCTGGCTCCTGCTGAAGACAGATGAAGGCCCTCCCGACAAGCAAACATAAATATTTTCCTTCCCAGCCTGATTCAGATGGAATCTTTACTGTTAATAAAGTGGCAGCTGGCTATCTAGGAGTGTCTGAATGTGGCCTTTTCTGGCAGGGAGCTTGTCATCTGTCTCTGTCTGTACACTGTCAGGTGACAAGACATCGCAGGCCTCCTCCCCTTTGGAATGTGCCTCAGATGGCAGGAAGTAGGCAGGGAACATTTGAAAAATACCAGCTTCATCTCTGTCTGTGGAGGGCAGGGAGGAGTGGCCCAAGCTTGTTGTCTTTGGCAAGCTGGCCTCTCAGGGCTATGGCCACCAGTGCCAGCGAGGCTACTTATTTAAGCTCCGCATCGGGCAGTGACATTTGATGTCTGGGGACAGGAGAGGAGGAGCTGAAACAGACTCATCTTCCCACTTGGAAAGGTGTTCACACTAGAAAACAACGGGACTCACTGTGAAGCATGCTGTGCTTCGTGAGGCATGGCCTGGAAATGGAGCCGCAAGACCAGGAAAGGGTCTGAAATAACATTTCAGGTTGGAGTCCTCCCTGCCGCCACCTGCAAATAGGTGTTAAGATGGAAAACAGGGCACCTCTCCTGGCCACTCGTCACCAACCAGGGTTGTTTGAAATGAAAACAAAAAATTCTTCCTTAGAAGAACATGTGTTTCCAAGATAGCCTGAATTCTCTTCTTGAGTCCCAAGACCAGAGGAGGCCCTGTGAAGGCCCTATTCACAGCCTGCAGCTTTTGGAGGCTGCTCTGGGGACCAGCAAGCTGCTGCTATGGGGTTAAATACCACCAGCCTCCAGGCTTCAGTGATGGTTCATCCAGAAGCTTGGTGAGTGCTAAGTCTCTAAAAAACAAAGGCTAGAGAGAGGTTCCCTGGCCCTGCTTTCAAATCCTGCTGCATCAGAAAGCCTTGGAGAAGGTTTTCCAACCTCCTGTGCTTCTGTTTTCCCAGAAGACTGGGGACAAGAATCTAGATTCTTTGGGACAGTTATGAGAAAGTAGAAAACACGGGACCATCACAGCACAAGAGTCCGGGTGGCCTGGCGAAGGCTTGCATTGCAGGATCTCTCAGAAGTTTCCCACCGCCCACAGGGTGGGCAGAGCCTTTTGATTTTCTAGTCAGTACCCTCTGGGATTTGATTTCAGCTGAAATCAGGGTGCCTATAAGCATGCCCACTCACAGTTCCTGAATTCATGCCACACTGTAGACATACCCAAATGCTTGTCCATGCTGTACCATACACTCACCACCACCCCGCTGCAACTCCCAACTGGGTGTCCTTCTTTAGGGAAAATGGAACTACCACTTATGGAACATATGCCATTTTTACATTTACAGTGTGAGTATGCTGGCACTCAGAAAGTGTCAACATTTGGAGCATTTCAGATTTTCAAATTAGAGTCATTCAACTGCTGGAGTCTATATAAATAGTCTAAGATCCAAAAACCTCCGAAGTCTAGAGATTGCACAGTTTTAGGCATACATTTTACAGGAGGAAACGTAAGATCAAGAGTAAAGAAGCGGGGACAATAAAGAGTTTCTAGGAGAGGAATAACATGGTCATTTTACCACAAAACAAAGATCACCGTAGACCAAAGAGGAGACCGGGATCAGGCAGGATGATGGAGGAGGCAGGAGTGTTGAGCAGGAAGATGGAGGTCAGGGAGAGAGATAGGTGCTGGAGAGGGAGATGGGGGTTCAGAACAGAGGCTGAGGAGTAAGGAGGGGCTACTGTGCTGTCCACACAGAAAAAGAAAGTGATTGATTCTCTTACATGGGAAAGAAAGACCGGGTTTGAGACATGTGCCTCACTTGTTCACCTAACACATTTTTAGTCTGTACAACAGACTCTGTTCCAGATGTTGGGACACAGTTGTGAACAGAGCAGCAAAAAACAAAAAGCAAACAAAAACCCATCTTCCTGGGGTTTGTGTGTAAGTGGGAGAAGCATATAATAAACAAAAAATGTGTAATACTTTAGATAAGAGCTATATAAAAATTCAAAAGCTAGGCCTGCTAGTGCAGGCCTGAAATACCAGTTACTTGTGCAACTGAAGCAGGAGGATCAAAAGTTCAATGCCTGCCTCAGCTGCAAGGTGAGCTCAAAGCCAGTCTAGACAACTTAATGAGAATATGTCTAGAGATAACAAGTGAGAAGACTGTGGCAGTAGAGGGCTTGCTTGATACATATGAGGCCCAAGGTTCCATCATTAGCACTGTTACACTAAAATAAAAAAGAATTCCAAGATGGTGAAGTAGATATAAAAGAAATGCAAGTACTAAAACTATGGATATGGTGGTGACGTAAGGCCTCACCAATTGGGCAACTTTTTATGTAAGAAAGTGAGCCTACAGGTGTTGTGGAGTATTATTTTAAGATTGTTACATTTGTTTATGCTGTGGAGCATTTGTTGAATGATGCAAAGATGTGTTGCATCGCTTATGTTCTCTTAGGCTGCATCTGTGAAGCTGTGTTCCTTTGCCTGTCTAAAATACCTGATTGGTCTAATAAAGAGCTGAATGGTCAATAGCAAGACAGGAGAAAGGATAGGCAGGGCTGGCAGGCACAGAGAATAAATAAAAGGAGAAAAAGAGAGGAAAAAAGAACAGGGAGAGAGAAAAGAAGGAGAGGAGGACTCCAGGGGCCAGACACCCATCTATACAGAAAACCACAGAGTAAGAAGTAAAGAAAGGTATACAGAAATAGACAAAGGTAAAAGCCCAGAGGCAAAAGATGGGATAATTTAAGTTAAGAAAAGCTGGCAATAAGCAAGTCAAGCTAAGGCTGGGCATTCATAAGAAAGAATAAAGCTCCATGTGATTTATTTAGGAGCTGGGTAGTGGGCCCCCAAAAGAACAAAGAGCCAAAAAAAAATGCCAACAACATGCAGGTGTCTGGTATACCAACCTAGGCAAAGACCTTGCCCCAGAAGACCCTTCCTGAGCCACCAGTTTGCTGTGGAAGGTGTGCTGCTGGGTGGGGCATCTAAAGCTATGAGTATCCCCTCATGCACAGAGCAAACCTGGGAGTCTGCACACCATCACAGGTGCTCATTCCTAAAGCTGAATTCTAGGCTGTGGCAGTGGTTCTAATCTCTAAATTCTGCAGTCCCTAGCCCCCAGTGCAGGAGAAGGGCTGACTTTGGACAACTCTGCCTTCTAGGCTTCTGTCAATAAATTATACATCACATTGAATATGGATTTTTCCTTCATAATTAACCTTTATTAATTCCTTCCTTTATTTCTCCCAACACCCACTTATGTATTAATTCAATTATTCGTTGTCTCCCTTATTTTGTTTGCTTATTCCTTTCTGCCCTCATTTCTCATCCATGTACTGATTCATTAATTTTCTTCCCCGTGACATTTATCTCATAAGTAAATGGGACAGGGCACACAGCTTTCCATGCAAGGCTTGCATCTTAGCTCAGAGGTGTAAGCACTGGACAGACATATATATTACAGCTGTCACATGAGCATCCATCCACCCTGAGGCTAGCCTATAGATCATGCTCCTAACATAGATTCTCACAACCATTTATTCACATGAACTCAGTCATTATTTTTATGGCATTTTCCAAACCTCTACCAGTGCAAAACCCTGGGCCCGACATGTTTTAGGATGGAGGGATGGAGAAGGAGATAATTAAGGTAAGTTATGCCAGCACCCGTCATCCATCTATCTTTCCATCCATCTATCCACTCATTCACCCATCCACCCATCCACCCATCCACCCATCCATCCATCCATCCACCCATCCATCCATCCATCCATCCACCCATCCATCCATCCATCCACCCATCCATCCATCCATCCATCCATCCATCCATCTATCCATTCACCCATCATCCAACCACTCTGATAAACCTCCACTGGTGTTGCTCAGCCCCAACTCCTGAATTGGCAGTTGATTTACCAGAATGACTGGGGGAAAGTATGTTCAGCTGCAGCTGGGCCTCAAAGGCTGAATACAATTTCAGAGCTTGTGAAGAAGAAATGCAATCCAGACAGCTGAATGGCATGGATGGATGTAGAGTGTGGGGTCCACAAGCACCACATCACAGCTGAGTAAGAAAATCACCCTGCCCAGTAGCTAACAACATTGCTTTGAGATAGCTCAAGGCAAATCTCAGTGGGAATGATTGCCAAGCCAAAGAGTTTTCTGTGCCCCAAGGAAGACCTGGCTTGGTCTCTCATTTCCAGTTGTGAGGAGGCTATGGAGCAAGCAGACACCAAAGTGTCAGATTGGTTGTTCCTGACACAGTATCTTTTCCTGTCCCTGTCTCCTTCACCCAGAAGAAAAACACTCCAAAAGGTGGTTAAGATTCCCCACTGGCCACAACCCCTCATGGTTGTGACCAAGTTTTGTGATTGTGACGGCTCTCATGCCAAATGATTCAAAACTATGTAGATGAAATTTTCCTCCCCAACGTGAAGGTGCTGCTAGAATCGGAAGGAAAGTATTTAGAGATTGGGACCTAGCTGTGCTAGCACCCAGTAGAGCATCCGTGGTCCTCCTGGGCAGAAATTGGGGCCCCTGCAGAACTGCAGAGAGACACAAGCCTAGTATGGGCTCCCAGGTGCCTGGACTCACCTGTCACACCATGGAGCTGGTTAATCCCGCATGCCACTGTTCTAGCCACAAGCTGAGACTAGACAAGGACAAAGGCCTTGAGCCTGACTCCGAGTGCCCCTCGCTGAGCTCCTGAGCCTCCTTTTAGCCCTCTGGAGCTGGTAGACCTTGCACCTAAGTCCCAGGTCTCCAGAGGACAGCTGGTCCTTCTGGCTAGGCAGAAAGCACAGCAAGCATCAGACGAGAAGAAAAATAATAGGCACCACTCAGCACTCACTCGCTCATATGTAAACACATCTGCCTAATAAAATACTTTCACAGTCAGAGTCTCATTTCATCTTCAAGAAACTGAGGGGACAGGCTAATGTGCGTGTGAGGGGTAGAGCATAATCCCCACCTAACGTTCAAGCCCTTACAAGTAAATGACAGCTTTACTAAGTGTTCTTAGGGGCCCATTGCATCAGATACCCAAACTGGTAGGGGCCAGCTTTGTTTTCCTGGGAAGATGGTGTTTTGAACACCAATAGCAGTGAGTGGTCCCACAGATGCAATGTGCTATCAGAAGCTCTAGTCCCTCCCATACCCGCTTGGACCTCTGGAGCAGGTAAGGCTGCACTGAGCCAAGGCTGGGCCTCCTGACTGCAGCCCAGGCTGTTTCCACTTTATCTTCCCTAACATTGACCTTGAGCAAGGCACTCCCCATTCTTGCAGCCTCCCCATGGGTGGTGGGAGCATATGGGACAGGTGGCTTTGAAGGCCACTTCCACATCCAAGCTGTTGCTGGAACAGATTTGAGGACAGGATATGAAAGTAAGAGATCAGGAAGTCCCAGGACTCCAGGGGTGGGGTAGGCTAGCTAGGGGCAGGGGCAGAGGGCGCTGAAGGAGCCCTTGACCAACTTCTCAGGCAAGGCCCACTGCCCTCTACTTCCTCCTCCAGCTGAAGGGTCTCCTCCACTTCCAAGTCTTGTTGACTTTTGAATTTACAAGGTGTGTGGGTCACTAAGGCTTGAGATGATCGCACCCTGGGGCCAGACCCACCCTGGGGCCAGACCCGCCCTGGGAAAGCATCCTTTTACACAGGCCCCACAGAAGGGAGTGGGGATGCAATCTGGGGTCTCCTAATGCTGCTTAGGAGTGACAGAGGAGAAATCACCAAAAAGAGGACAGAAGGGAGAAATAAAAGGCTGGCTCCGTCCTGGAAAGGACAGGGAGAAGCCAAGGACAGCACGACAATCACATCCTGAAGCCCTGAGCTTGACCATGGACTGGCTCTGCTGGTGGGTGAAAGCTCAGGTGAGTGAGGAGCTTTATGGTGTTTACTTGGTTTATTGGCTCTGGGGAAGAGGATATGAGGCCCCATGTAGTTTTCTGAAGATAGGACCCTGCAAGAAAAGGCAAGATTTATGACTTCCGGAAACCCTCAAGGTTACCAGGCTGGGCATGGTCAACTCTCCTTGGCTGTGTGGGCTTAAGGGAGGGGGGCCTAGAGGAAAGGAAATCTCAGAGTCCATCCCCCCTAACTCTCTCTCAGTTTTTTTCCCCAGTGACAGCGCCACGGGGTAGATGGCGCTAGGAATCCTCTACCACTTTAACAAAGTGGGGACTGAGGTCGGGAGAGCCCCTGCTTTGAACAATCCATATCAAACCCAGTTCTGGCTCCCACACTGGGGCCCTTTCTCTCTGGGCAGCGGTCACTGGAGTGGCCTATGAGGCCCAGTGTGGGGAAATACCTGAGTCATCCTCACTAGGGTGCTGGCCTGCAGTCACCTGTGTGCCACCCCAGGCAGGCCTGGGACAATAACTACCCATCCTGCCCAGCGAGGTGACCAGGCAGCCTCTAGCACATGACCACAAGGGTGCTTGACCTCCCGGGAAATGCCCACCCCGCCACGCCTGTGGACACTGGCCCTGGCCAAGTGGTTCTAGAAACAAATGTTTCACTGACAACCCTACTTCACAGGCTCAAGAGGCTGGTTCCTGACACGGCCTCCCAGTCTGCAGTGGCCCCTGTTAGCAGGCTAGATTGTGTTTCTGGGCTTAATTAAGGGACAGACCATAAATATTCATGCAGCCAAATGAGTCTGCCTCACAAGTGCAGCTGCTTCCCGCTTGGGGAAAATTAACATTGTTTTCCAGCAGGGAGTAATGAGGCTGCGCACTACAGAGGAGGCTTTTCAACAGCCTCTCTAGGACAGAAAGGGACAGCCCGCACTCAGAGGCCCTGCACCCTGGGGAATTGTCCTGGCCTCTGCAGACCCCTCTGCTTCCCTAGTGAGACTCAGCAGGGCTCCTGAAGGGGGGGGTCGTTTACCAGGGTGCTCGGCAGAGCAGGACTCTCCTAGCTGTCAAGAGAACTGGGTTTGGCGAAGTGTTGATCAAGGGCTAAATCCACCTGCCACCGCTGGTATTGGGAAGCTTCACCGGGACCTGGTCACACTTGTTTGTTTCGGTATTGGCTCAAGAGTTGATTCATTGTGTGGTGGAGTTTTTTAACCTGCAGAGCCTGAAATGTTGACCACTGGACCTTGTACAGAGAGGGTTTGCTGTCTCCTAGAACCATCGAGAGCCACCTCGTGCTGGGCGTCTGTTATTATTACTGAAAGTCTCATTTGGGCTGGCAAGACGACTCACTAGGTAATGGCCCTTTACCACACAGGCCTGATGACTTGAGTTCAAGCCTCAGGACCCAGGTGGAGGAAGAGAACCAGCTTCCAAAGCTGTCCTTCTGACTTCCGCATGCATGGCATGGCATGCATATGCCCAAGCATGCACACAAGCATCATGGTCATCAGTAACATTACGGATCAATAAAGTCCCACCATTTCAATCTCTCTGGAGTTCTAGACACTGAGAGCTGTCTCATCTTGGGGACTTGCAGTCTTCTTCTGCACAGACTCTGAAACCCGAGTCCTGTCCCATGCTGCCCCTTCCTTAGCTGTGACTATCAGCTAGTTACTCACCTTCCTCTCTGCTGACATGTCCTTATAAGTTGGGGTAATGCCATCCACAGGGGAGCTTTCCCTCACAGGAGCATCATAAAGTATGTGATAAATAAATGGGACCACTTTCCATTATTTCAGAATCCTCAAGGTACAGGATCCTAATCCCTATTCAACTTGTCAGATCTTAGAATCTTAGTTTTAACATGAGGAACGCCCTTCCTGAATTTCTAATACTGGGCTAAGTGCTTTCTATACATTGTCTCACTGAAACTCCAAAAGAAGTTGGAGTGGGGTTTACGGGCATTATTTATGAAATACATATTATGACGATATGTAATTTATATCATTATATATAATATATATAATATATCATTATAAGCTATAATATTAAAAAGTGGGGCTTTGAAATATTAGGAGCTTCACCTGCGGTTTGGCCACTAGGGGTGGACTGCAAAGCCAGAACCCAAGCCTGGACCTCAAAGCCTGTCCCTCAGGCAGCCCCACTTCCCACCATGTCCTCGGCCTCTCTGAATACCTGTTGTGACAGGGGACTTGCCATCCCCACCCTACTCACACTCCCCCACACACCCCTAAACATTCATACAGGGGCTCCTACTTCGAATTGACTCTTTCCATCTCTGTAAAGCCCAGCAGGACAACACACAAGTTCTCACGGCCATCTCCCAACTCTCGAGGAGCCAGCAGCAGACTGAGCCTCAAGCATTTGCAGCAAACTAGATCTGGGCAGAAATGTCCTATTTCTGTCAGACTCTCCTCCAGGAAGTCCTCCCTGATGCCCAAAGCTCCCAGGATTTCTGCCAGAACCACCTCTCCTTGAGACAGGCCAGTAATAACCCCAGGACTCTCTCATCCTTGCATTCTTTCTGCTGGTTTTTGACATGCCTTGAGATCTGCTCTCTTGTGGTTCTGTGGCACAATGAAGCTCAGCAAATGCCTTGCCTTGTAATTGTCCTCATGGCCAATCCTACTTGCAAGGCGATGGATCTGGGACCCATAGGGAGGAGCAACAGATGATCAATGAGAGGAAGAGAGGCCTACAGAGGAGCCCTGTGTGCCAGTAACCGGGGAGCACATCAGCCCTTCTCCTCACATGGGAGCAGGTGGCTGTAGCTGCTGCAGACACTGACTAGTTGGAGGTGGCACAGGTAAATAGGAAGCTGTTGATGAAGCAAACGCCATGTGCCAAACAGTTTCACATGCACACTGGGCAGGTATTTGAATTCCTGAGCAGGTTGGATGTCCTAGGGATCAGGCTGGACCAAGGACTCTGGAGGGAAGGCCTCTAGCCTACCCCCCAGCCTCCCTAAGCGGCCGGCTCATATCCTTTCAGGGAGTGGAAAAGGAAACACTGGACCCTTTTACAGGGTTTCTTATGTGTGACGAGCAGCCTCTGAGGATGGCCGAACTGCCACGGATGGAAGAAACCGTTTATTTTTCCTGCGAGCCGCTCTGGAGCCTTTCAAAGGTGTGAAGTTCCAGGGCCTGCAAATGCTTGACTCCACTGGCTGCACAGAGCCAGCCCTGCCTGGGCCTCAGCCCCCTAAAGCTCCAGCCTCGTCATGTGCTCCAGGAACTCCCCCAGGCCCATCTGGCCTCTCCCGTGCTGAAAGGCAACAGAGTGGCAGGCCAGAAACCTGATTCAGTGTTTATTCACCAAACACTGAGAGGGCCCTCCTGAGTCTCCTCCCCACCCAAAGCCTCTGCTACTTGGGGGGTGGGAGTGGGGAAACACTGGCCATCTCCCATGCTCCACATACCTGGTGTACTTGCCCCAGGAGATTAGCCGCAAGGAGAAGCATCCAGGCTGGCCCTGAAGCAAGAGAAAAATCTGATAAAACACAAGAAAGAACTGCCACTGAGTGGCATCAGCCAAGAGAAAAGCCCCAAGTCCTATGGATTCGGGTAAGGACTCTGAGAACCTCTGCCTCCCATGACAAGGTTGAGAGATTCCACAAGCCCCCTGCCCACGAGTTCTGCCTTGGTGGGATCTTGCCAGTCTACAGCAGCAGAAGGGCTTTCAGGCTGAACCAAAGGGCTATGTCTGTGTTCCTAGCTCCAGCCTGTCAGGAGGTCTGCTGCTCCAATGAGACAGGCAGCTGTGCCCCTGAAATGACTGGTTGTTTCTTCCTGCAGCCACCCAGGAAGCTGCACTGGGGTTGTGTTTTCTGTTTCACTTGAGACAGGGTTTACTATGTAACCCAGATTGGCCTCCAAGTTGTGGTAATTCTCCTCTCTCGGTTTACTAAGTGCTGGGATTGCAGCATGAACTTCTACGCTCAGCTACGCGGTTATTAAAAAAAAAAAAAATTCTGAACTGATACTGCTTTCTGCACGATTCTTTCTATTCCATTATTGTAACCATACCGAACTGCTGTGCAGCGCTAATGTGTTGTCTGTGTGAACCAGTACCTTGCTATGGAACAGAAAACGTGGCCATTTATCTATGATGGTCGGCTGTGTGGCGGAAGTGGATGGGTTTGATCTGTCCTGGAGGTGCTTCAGCTGAATCCACTGAAAGGGGGGCCTGTCATCATAAACGGCCTCATATGCCAAGCTCATCTGGAACTCTAGAAAGATCCAGTGGTTTCAGGAATAAACTCCATCTTGATCACCCCAAAAGGACACTTCATGCTTTCACAGACTTTAGGCCAGGCTTCAGGTCAAGGAGTCAGGCCACCACGCAGCACCTGTCAGCCAGCCTTGCAGAGCAGCCCTCACTGCCTGTACATCCTGGCGGCTGGGCTGGGACCCCTCAGGTCTTGCTCATGGTCTGTCAGGGCTGTCATGGCTCCACCACCCTCCTGCACCTCACTGCTGGTATGACAGACCCACTGACTTCCAGTGGGACTGTGACAGAGAGCACCCTCCACCACCCCATTCACCCTGTGCACCCCCTCTTTAGCCTTCTAGGCCTACAGTGAAAGGGGCTTGTTCACAAATGGGACACTGTCCTTGTCCCTGTGTAAAGGCCATTCCCCTTCCCTCAGCCCCACCGCTCCTAACCCCAGAGTCAGCGTCAGTGACCCCTGTGAGCTGAGGTGTATATGGAGCACCGTGTCGCCCAATGCTGCGATCCAGAATCCCGGCTGGCTGGGGACTGCATTTAGGAGCAGAAGACAACCTTAATGTTTTTCCTCCCTCTCCTCCCTTTTTACAGACAGAGAAACTGAGTCAGACAGCATGGCCCCTCAATCCCCCAGCAGCTACATCATGTGCTCATTTCCACGTTCCTTTCCTTATTTCTTTCAGAACTGAGCAGGCGCTTGTCCCTTGTTTCACTACGTTCTACCCACACCGCTGAAAAAATGTGAACAACAGCCATAGCCAACAGTCTAGGAAGTTTGGGGTCGTGGTTTTTCTGTTTAGCATCGGAAATCAAAAGTGAGAGCCATGAAAACAGCAATTTTTGGTTGAGCGGCCTCTGAAATAAGTAGGAGCTCCAGCCTGGCTGATCTGAAATGCAACTCGTGGAAAGGAAACAAAGACAAATGTGCTTTTCCTGTTTCTAATATCTTCACTCCCACACTGAGATTATTTAATGCGACTTCCTCCTTGTGGGTGGGCTTATTAGAGATCAGAGAGGAACTGTGACTTGCCCGGAGGCACACAGCACATAGGCAAGACTGCGCTGTGCACCTGGAACCTTCTGTCTTGGGCTTCTCTGGTGTTTTCAGTTTTGGAAAACTCTCGGCTCCATCGAAATAGTATTCTTAGAAGCCAAGGAGAACTGTGCTTTCATTGGCTGTGAGGATTTCCAATCTCTAAACTAAGGGGCTTGTCAAGAAAAATATTTGAAATTGGCAAATAATAAAAATAAATAAAAAGGGATTGCTTCCCCCCGCCCCCCCCCCCCATTTTATCTGTAGGATACTGACTGATGCCTTGGGATTTCTGGCCCACATTCCTCTCTCCGTACGGAGTCTTGAGGTGCTGTAGATGAACCTGAGGGCCCTCAGACTTCTAGGAAAAAAGCTGGAGGAGAGCCTGTATGCCACTGTCCTTAGGCAGAGGATCCACACTCAAGCTCTTGGGTTTGGCTAGTCCTTTAGCAGTGCTCTGGGACTGACTTACCAGGAAGCCAGTGTTTTCTAAACTATCCGGGTACCTCTGAAGCTGCCTGTGGTTTGCTTTGAGTTTGTCTTTCGGCGATGTAATAGAATCCTGAAAGTTACTTCTCCCTTGATATGTGGCCACCTCCTCCACTGTGCCATCCCCGGCAGGGATTTATGGCTTGGTGAGGAGCCTCCGCGTCTCCTTGACGGAAATTCCACCATCAACTCATCACCAAAGCGTCCTCATCAACCTGGCTTTAATCGCCTCCAAACCTGATAACCATCGGAGGCTGTTCATCCCTGGCAAATTATCTAATCCACATGTTGTTCAATTTGTGTAAACCCCAGCCCACGAGGATCATAAAATAAATAAGCATGAAATGGTTTATAGTTTCCAGTCTCCTTTCACCTAGACAGGCCAAGCTGTTCTCCCAGCCACCTCCGTGGCTCCCGCCTCCTTCCAAGAAAGGATAGATGGTGTGGCTTCTAGGAGGACCTGTTTGTTGCCATCTCTGCCACAGGCCACATACATTCTTCTGCCCCTTCTCTTTTGTGACCCTTCCCACATCCCAGAGGAACCCAAGTTTCATGCTACTAACATGTTATTCACAGACTAGCCCTGCGAGGCACGGACGTGATGAATTAAGACACTGAGTGATTTGCAAAATGAAAGTAAGCTGTCTTTGGGGAAAAGGCTGGTAGGAATTTGTAGTGAGGGGCGGTACAGCAGAGAAGAGAGGCAGAAAAAGATGTCAGTAGGAATTATAAGATTAGAGTGTGTAGTCTAGACGTAAGCAGAGGTCACCAAGGCTATGCTCATGCGTGTGTGTACCTGTGCATGCAAAGGCACAAATACAACTGGACCAGGAGTGGAGCAGACAGGCAAGCAATATCCCCCCATTCCTCCCACCATGAAATTCCTCCAGGCTATGTCTGAAATCCTGTAATTCCCAAATTCTGGGATTTGAACATCTACTTCTCTCACAAACAGACACTGATTATAACGTTCTGTGGTTCTAAGTGCCTAGATCCAACGAGCCTGTAATTAGGGACAGCTCTGAATCTCTAATTCTGCTGTTCCAGGATGCAGACACTCCGGTTCTGAGGTTCCTTCTGTCGATGTTTCTGTATTGATATTCTAACACTCCACTGAGCTTGAGGTTGCTAATTGTTAGAGTCCACAAGCTTATCCATGACCCTGTGCTTCTACATGTTAACCTGTCCATATTTCTTTTCTTTTTTTTTTCTTTTCTCTATTTATTTTAGTTTTTTAGACTTAGGGTCTCACTGTGTAGTTCTAGCTGTCCTGGAACTTGTAGACCAGGCTGGCCTCGAACTCACAGAGATCTGCCTGTCTTTACCTCTGCACCAACACATCTAGCTTCGTCAGTATTCCTAATGTTCTACAAAGTCACAGCTGCAATTCCATAATCCCCAAATTCCTTAATTCTAATATTTTGTGCTACTAAGACTTAAGGCTTTTATGTGAATATATAAGTTAATTTTTTTAAAGAATTCTAACAGGATGATTCCAGAAATTTAGGTTTCTCAAACTCTGCAATGCAAAGGGTATTTTTCCCCACGTTCTACATTTTGAAAACTCCAAGATTCTGAGTTCTGTAATTTAAGGATAGTATGTTATACCCCCCAATATTTCTTATAGTTTAAGATTTTGTTATTTGAAATACAGTCTCACTGTGATCTGCGAAGGACAGGAATTAAGTCATTGTACAGAGTCGGGGGTGCTAAACAGGTCCCTGGGATCAGGCTGTGGGGCATCCCAGGCAGGCTCTTTGCCGTAGCAAAGGAGACCCAAAGAAGGCTGGCAATTCTAGGGGCTGAGAGAGACACAGGCAGTGTGGAAGTGGAGGAGACGTGGAGAAGGTGGTTCCAAGGCCAGGGTCAGGCAAGGAGTCTGCCCCTACACCCTGGGCCCTTCCTCAATAGCCAGCTTTCTAAACATCTGCCTGCACCCGCACGCACCCACATCCCTATTTCTAGCCTTTAAAAGTACCCCTCTCCCTTTCTTGTTCTCCATCAAGGGCTCCCATGACAATCATCTCAAGCAGCTAATGAGTTTCAGATGGGCTTTAGAAACCGGGGACCAAAGGGACGCTCAGGGGGGAAGGTTCTTCAGCTGGGTTTTGTGGGGGTTGGGGAGAGACTAAAGAGAAGAATCCTGTGTAGCAAACAAATTATGGAGCCACACACACACCTTCCCCGAGCCTGGAGAAAGAACCAAGAAAGAAGCTGGGAGTCTCTGTTTGCTCTTTGTAACCCACGCTGGCTGGCCTCCCCTCTCTCCCTCTTGTACATAGACCTACAGACCTGCATTGCCTGGTTTGCTCTTCATTGCTGTTTTGGACTCAGACTGAGTAAAGACCTCGACGTAGTCTACAAAAGCATCAAGGATTTCTTCAGGACAAGATGTCATCATTCACCTGCTGATAATGCAGCTTTGCAATTACATCTTCGACCTTGTGGCCTTTTAAGACGTTCAGAGGTAGAGCCCAGAGGCTGACTGGAGGGGGCCACTCGGCCACGCCGGGGAGTCCGGCTGGCAGCTCTGTCCCTTTGGAGCCTTCCTTCTTCAGTCAGCCAGGGACCAGGGCACGCCGAGACTCACGGGCTTTTCCTCTCCTGTGCACCAGGGGGCACCGGTAGGGAGGCAAGAGGCTGAGGCAGGGATTTCTCAGCCTTCTTTTCCACAGCCCTCAGAGCACCAGGGACCTGGCTGGGATTACACAGTGGGTTCTGTGGTGCTCTGAGTGCCTAGCTGCCCAGCAACTTCCGCTGCTTTCAAGGTCTAATTTAGGAGTATGCGGAAATGAGCAGAACACTGAAAGAGACACACCAATGCATTACAGAGGGAGTCGCGGGCCACAGCCCACCGAAGCTGTTCCGAGCAGGGATGCAGGGGGAAACGCTCCGACAGGATGTGTATGGTTTAGGGTTCAGAGAGTATCTCCGTTTCCTTTCAGATATCAACAACATCCACGTTCTCCCCACTGCCTAAACAGGACAAGTCCCAGGTTAGGCAGTTCCTGGTGGTCTTCACCCACACGTGCAGAGAGGAGAAAAAAAAATCTGTCTGGAAGCAGGCCTCCCCAGCCTCCCAGCAGCTGCCCCCTCCCCTTCCCCTGCCCAGAGCCCCCCTCCCCATTTGCAATTAGGGGTAATCTTTTGTTGCCTGGAAAGTGTAAAAATCACCAGCTTTTCTTTTTGCATGCATAATATCCATTTCCCCTCCAAGTGCGCTATTTGGTTAGGGAATTACATCTATTTACAAGAGTAGATGTTGCACAAAGGTTGTGTTTATGTGGAAAATTATATCGGTGACACGGGCTGATTGGCATGTGGAGGCTGGGAGAGCAGGCCGAAGAGGCCTCCTCATCAGCTTGGAATAACAAAATGATTGTATTTTCAGCAAAGCTAATTGATCACACACCTCACCGGGCTATCTGTTTACTCAAAGGCCATCCAGGCCCTGGGAAGGTGGAAAGGAGAGAGCATCGGGCAGTGGTCATCACCAGGCCAGGCCAGCCAAGGCTCTGGGGGTATGTAATAGAGACAGGCGATGGGATGAGGGGGCAGAGCGGCCCACTGGGTCCTGCAGTTGTGCAGAGATGGGCAGACCCAGTGTTCCCTGGAAAACTAGGCCTAGATCCAACACCAGCAATTTTGTCCTTTCTATGAACCCTTTTAAGTTCACGTGGGCATTGAAGCCGTGGGGAAGGGCAGGGCAGAGCAGGACCCAGAGCCACTGCCGAGAGAAGATACGTTCATTCCCTTCCTCTCTGCCTTTTGGGAAGCCGGCCCCACCGCTTTCCAGCTGATGCTGAGCCGACTGCACTAGCTTGGTGGAGCAGAGGCTTCGGAAGCAGGCCTGGCTCCGCGTGTATGTCCTGACTCTGGTCCCCGCGCTCTTTGCCCTGGGGAGTTATGCATGGCAGAGTCAGGGATCGGCTCTGGTGGGGTGCAGACATTGATAGAGGACATCCAGCTTCCAAAGGTGCCCTGCAGAACAGAACCCTTCCTCCCAGCCACCACAGAGCAGAAGACAGACTATCCTCAGGTCTGTGACCTGCTTCCCTGAGCTGACTGATGACCACATGCTGGGCCTCCCAGAGAGAGGCGAATGACCTCTCCAAACCTGGCTAGCCCTATGGGTCCAACAGCTCAAGCCATCTTAAAAAGCTAGAATTCTATTTTCTCCCTAGAGTTAAAAACGCCAGTTGTGGAGGCAGAAAACAAAACAGTTAAATACAGTTAAACAGACACTTAAGTGAAAATGACCAGTTATTATAAAAAGAACGGTTTGGGGACTAGTATAGGAACTGATTCATTCACCAGCCTTTGGAAATGCGAAGGTCCTTTGGAAACCACTGGTCAAAAACATGGCCCACACCTGCCCACCCCATGATGCTGTCACCTGGTTGTCTTGCAAACTTCCCACGGGACCCCGTCCTGTGACTAGGTATTCTTTTACAGTGACACACGGGCACAGCTCCTGGCTTGCCAGCTTCTAACTCTGGTTTGATATCTTTCCATTGCTGACCAGTGTTAGATCTAGTAATTATTTCCTAAAACAAAGCTTAAAAACACTCCAGAACAAACAATAAGTGCCTGTGATTTCCTAGAGAAATCCTGTGATCCTCAGAGGCCACTGAAAACAAAAATCCTACTTTACAAATAAGGAAAGTGAGACCTAGAATACCATGCTGATTTCCACTGGTGACAGTTTGTACATTATTTGGGGTTCTTAGATCAGGTGGCCCTGAACAAACTTCAGGTGCTTTTGCTCCAACCTCAATCAGGAGGTTTTTCTTCTCTGCCCAGGTCTAAGGGCAATTTGTAACAGCCTCCTGCTTCTGGTACCACTGTGTGTGTGTGTGTGTGTGTGTGTGTGTGTGTGTGTGTGTGTGTGTGTGACAGAGAGAGAGAGAGAGAGAGAGAGAGAGAGAGAGAGAGAGAGAGAGAGATGCAAGCGCTAGCATATCTACCATAGCATCTGTGGCCCTTCAGAAGGACAGCTGTTTATTAAGGCGGCGCTCTCGGAATTGTTTTTTAACTGGAACCATTTTGCAATGAAGGAACATTAATAAAACCTGAATACAAACCAAACTTTTCTGTGTTCATGATTTTTACTCTGCAATCAATGCTTTTTATTAGATTTAAAACTTTCACTGTGCTTTTTATCTCTGGCTGTATAGTGTTCTACAATTAAAAAAAAAAAGATGGGGAGGGGACGGGAACCGATGACTCCAAAGTCTGGCAAAATAATACACTTTCTTGGATGTCTCTGTGTGTTGCCAATTAGCTTTGCTGAGAGCACAGGCCCCATCCATCACCCGCCTCTGGGTGGCTGTAACGGAGACCTAATTTGTTTCATATGCCCTGTGCTCAGGCGTTCATCCTTGCCTCCAACCTGCCGTGGAGCCCCTGTCCAAGGAGGAGATGAATGACAAGAAAACCCAAGACAAGCCAGCGGGACCCCTATCAGAAACGGCTCTGCCGCGGGTGGGAAGAGCTCAGCCCTCCCAGGCCTGCATTTCCTCCCACAGGCTCACCTCACCTCACATCCCACCCCACGCCTCTCTCTCTCCTCCACCCCTTCTCCCCGTTCACGACCCAGAAGACCCAAGACTTACAGGCGGCCAGCAAGGCCCTGAGTGGAGAATGGAAAAACGGCCTCTTCCTCCAGCTTCCCAGGGCTGGCCCTGCCTCGCCCCTCTCTGCTGTTCCCACCCCCTCCCACCTACTCCTTCCACAAGCCCGACTTTTGAACCTCCAGTTCCCTAGGAATTTTATGAATGCTCAGCACAAGCCAAAATAAACTCGTAAAGAAAAGGCTTCTAAAGAAGGCCAGAGCCGCGTACAGCAAGTGCTAAGCGGTAAATACAAAAGTTCTCCAGGTCGCTGGGAGCTGTGCTCTGGGTGGCGGAAGGTTGGGGTCAACCGAGGGAAAAGAGGACAAGGGGACAATGAGTGAAGACTTCCTTTTCCTTCCTTCAAGGGAAGAAAAGCAAGCTCCAAGTCCTAGACTCAGTCTTTTGTTTCTTTTAAAGTCCGTTAGTCCATTCCCTCATGTATTGATGAGCTAGCCCAGAGAAGTGGAGTCCTTTCTTTAGCAAGCTACACAGCAAGCGGGCCTGTCCAGCCTTGGAGCGCCCCCTCCCTGTGGGACTGTGGGACTGCATGGTAAGGAGCCTAATGCAACGCCATCCAACAGAACCTTCCGCGATGGTGGAGTGCTCTGAATCTGAGGTGTGTTTATTCCACGGGGGAGCAAACTGGCTCAGAATGGGTACAAAGTCACAGGCGGCACTGGCGTTCAGCTCTCAGCTCCTCCATCCTCCCCTGCCTAACACTCTCTCCCTTCCCTGAATAGTGCTCTGAGTTTGTGTTCTTTTTTTTTCCCAGTTAAATGTTTTCCTTTATAATAGAAACCCAAACGAAGACAGACAGACATACAAGCAAAACATTCATACAAATAAAATAAAATAAATACAACTTTTTTAAAGTTCATGGTCATCTTTGGCTTCATAGCAAGTTCAAGTCCAGTCTGGGATACATGAAAGCCTGTCTTAAAAAGAAAGTTAACTGTCATGGTAATCCATTACTATTATCTGTGAGATGCTGGTAATAACACACAGCTATTAGTTATTGCCCCTTTTTTATTTTTATTTTTGAGACACTCTATCCCAGGCTGGCCTGAAACTCACTGTGTATCCAAGAGAACTCCAAGCAATCCTGCTGCTTCAGCCTTCAAAATACTGGGATCAAAGGCATGCTGTAGCAGGCTTTCTTTTGGGCCACCAACCAGCTCCCAAATCATGACATGGAGACTTAATATTCGTTATGAATGCTTGGCCTAGCGTAACTCGTTTCTTGCTAGCTCTTATAACTTAACCTGTTTCTCTTCATCTACATTTTGCCTGGCCAGGCTCTCCCCATGCTCGTGACTACTCAGACACTCAGGCAGGGCTGTTTCCTTCTCTTCCCTCCTCCGAGGTCATCTACACAAGAACTTACCCTCCTCAACCCAAGGGAGCCCCGATCTCATCTTTCCACCTCTCTGTCCCGCAATGGAGCCTCATTTCTGAGCCGGGCCCTGTGGGGACCCTGGAGATAAGGAATTGAACTGGCCGCTGCTCATGCCATTAGGCAACACAGGCCTCTCTCCGTGGGAGACTCCCACCTGTCCAAAACCCTTCTCCAGTCTTCCCTGGTCTCCCTCATACCCTTTCAGCTTGTTTGTAACTCTGCCATGGTTGAACCACCCTGATTTCTGTTCGCTGTGTCTATCTGCCCCCGGAGGCAAGTTCCCCATTACAGGATCATGTATCCCCCAAATTCTTAGGTTGAAGTCTATGTTATTTACTTTCCTGTCACTGGGATAAAAATGGCAGCAGTAAAAGCAATCAGTCAGAAACAAATTAAGAGAAGAAAGATTTACTTTGGCTGATGGGTTCAGGAGGTTTCAGCCCACTATGTTGGCAAAGGCATGGTGACAGGAGCATATGGTGAAGCCCGTGATGGTGGTGGTGGTGATGATGATGATGATGATGATGATGATGATGAAGACAGGGAGGATGATGGCAACAATGGTGTTGATGACAGCATGTCAGGATGACATGACTTCCTTCCTCCTCCTGCAGCTTCTCTTGGCTTCCTCATCACATGAGCAGGGACCTACTCTCTGGTTAGCAAATGTTCCCTTTCTCCAAAGCATAAGCCCAGGAGCGCTGAGGGACTCCACTGAGGAGAGAAATAGAAGAAGACACACATATGAGACAGCCTCACCTAGGAGTCCTGGGAAGGACACATTCCGCCCACATTCAGGCTGTGCAGAGAGCAGAGCTGTACTGAAATGTGATTTTATTTGTATGTTAATAAATAAAGTTGCCTGGGGGTAAGAACTAATAGCATGCCATAGCAGAAATCTGGCAGTGGTAGCACATGCCCTTAATCCCGATCACAGGACAGGCAGATCTCTGTGTGTTCAAGGATACAGCCAGCATGGAGACACACTCCTTTAATCGCAATACCAACCATAGAAGACCTGGAGGTCTGTACAGACAGGCAGTGATGAAGAGGTCATGTGGTTGGGTTTACAACCAATGAGAAGGCAGAATAGAAAGTCAATTAAGAGCACAAACACACAGAAAGTAGGTCTCTTGCGGAGAGGTAGGACAGCAGCGGCAGTGAAGGGTAAGGTTTTTAATCTTAGCTCTTAGCTATTGCTCTGACCTCTTGGCTTTTAACTCTGTATTTGGCTCTGTGTTTCTTATTTAACAAGATAGTTACATCTACACAGAGCAGGGTGTGTGGGTCCCTGAAGCGAAATTCACCAAGTGGGACAGTGTGCCTGTGGGAAAGTGACACACCCCGGTACTACATGGGCCAAAAAGGGCGAAGCATTGAGGACATGCGCTCAGTGAGGTGGGAACTCCAATATCCTTATCCTGTTCAGGTAGAAGGGGAGAACCCTGACCTGAACCAGTACCCTGAGGTCACGTAACATCAATGGCCATCACCAGTTACGGCAGATTTCGTCGAGTCTCAAGGCAGGGGAAGGTGCTGGCATCCTTCAGTTTCAATCATGGAGACACGAAGGCTCCAGGCCAGCTTCATCCCCACACTAAGTCACATCTTCCTGGGCAGCATCCTCCCACTCACTCCCACCATTTCACACATTCTAAACCTCCAATGCAAGTGGCCCTACCTTCTCACCTCCCCCAAACTGTCCTCCTCGGTGCCTTGCCTCCAGAAACCTGGACCCTCCCAACTCTTTCTTGTTCTTATTTCTCCTTGTTGTCTGCTTCTTGACCCTTGGCTTTCTGGACATTGACTTCTGCCTCCTCCTCTGTTCCTTCAGGCTCCTCTGTATGTTCCAGTTGCCTGAAATCCCATGCAGCTTATGAACCAGTTCCTCCAGGAGGCCTTCCCAACTTTATTCATCTGCAAAGGAACTCCAGAGGTCCCCAGATTTTCCTTCCAGTTCCCCCAGGTCCCTCTTATCTTCTCATGTAACTCTCTTTACTTATTCTCTGGATGTGTCACCTAAATGCTGCCAGTTGTTCTAAGGCAGAAAACATGAAGTGCACGCAGGTGACCCGAGCACTTCCCACAGTGTGATGCCTGGAAAATGCCAAACGAACGAATGAATGAACGAACAAAAGAATGAATGATGGTGGTTTCTACTGAAGCCAAGCTAACACCTTTCTCCTCAAGTTTCTGAGGATGCATTGGGGAGGGGAGGGGAGGGGAAGAGGGTTGGGATTTTTAAGCTGGCTGTTTTCAGCTGGGTCCTCTGTTCCTGTGGCCCTCCTGTCTCCTCCTGTCTCACTCTTCATACTGCCCGGTCTAGACCGGGATGGAGCTGAGAAGCCACCTTGACTGAGATCAGGGCCACACCACCACAAACTGCACAGCCCCCAGGTGCCCTGTGTAGCCCACCCCAGGCCTCTCTGCTGGAGGTCTTGCAGATCTGTGGCTCTCCCAGAGTCGCTGGCTCTCAGGCCTCCCCTCTCAGCACCTAATCCAGCTGTGCAAACCCCCTTCTGGCCCAGAAGGCCCTCAACCTCGGACATGGGGGTAAGTGGCTACAGATGAAAGTCGGGCTGGCAATTTATGGTGTGTGGAGTCTGCTCCCTCCAGGCGCTCCATCCGTCAAGGCAAGGCGGTGTTTTCCTTGGAAACTACACAGGTGGGACCTCTTTCTAGCAAGGCGCTTGCCCTCCCTCAGGTGCTGCCGGGGTCATCCACAGGGAATTCCTGGGAAGGTTTCGTTCGCCAGGCAGATGAGTTTCCTCAGTCCAGCCTTGGCCTGAGCATGTTCCTGGGGCGTAGCAGGGTGGGCAGCTCTGAGGGCTGAAAGACCTCCACATGGAGTCTTTCCTGCTCCATTTCACTCTCCCATGTTGCTGCCCCCCCCCCACCCTACAAAGTGGCTGATGGGACAGAAAGAATGAGCCACAGCAGACACACCATCGGGCAGAAACTAGAAATGAAGCAGAGGCGTTCAGACACAGACAAGAGTCAGTGGCAGCTGGAAGGATTAGAAAAACACAGGACGGAAACTGTGACCGAAGGGGCAGAGGCCTTGCCCTAGAACAAAAACAGAGAACAGGAAAGACAGTGGCCAGCAGAAGAAATTGTGAACCAAACCTGGCATAAAAGAGATAGCCCAAGGGAGAGAGAGAAGAGGGAGCAGAGGTAGTCCACACAGAAAAGCTATCAAACTCTATGACCCACATCAAAGGTAGGGCCTGGTTCCACACGGATCCACAACAGAAAAATGGGCCAGTAGAGCTCCAGGGCCTGTTACACGGACTCCCCATTGCTCCCTTCCTGAGAACGACAAGTCTAGGGCTTGTGGACAGGAGCTGGAACACAGGTCAACCCCCACCCCCCAAGTTTGGAGGATGTATGAGAGGCTTGGGTCAGTCCTGGGCTAAGGGCTTACAAAGGGGACAGCGAGGGAACGGAAATATCAGGAATCCTGGCTGGTCCAGGGTAAGAAGGCCTTTGTAGTTGTTATAAACTTAGACTTGTGCGTGAATGGCTATCTAGCCTCTAGCACAGTGCCTCTCAACCTTCCTAATGCTGCTGCTCTTTAACACAGTTCCTCATGTTGTGGTGACCCCCCCCCCAAACCATAAAATCATTTCTGTTGCTTCCTCATCCCTGTAATTTTGCTACTGTTATATCTGTGTCTGTAAATACCTGTGTCTACTGATGGTCTTAGGCGACTCCTATAAAAAGGTCACCATCAGGGGTCACGACCCACAGTTGAGAACCACATCTCTAGCAGAACAAGAATTTATTCCCTAGGTGTGTTAGTTATGTTGTTGCTGTGTGCAGTGGTTTGGACCAAGAATGTCCTTCATAGGCTCTGGCAGCTGAAGACTTGGTTTCCCAGATGGCAGTGCTGTTTGGAGACACTATGAACCTTTAGGAACTATGACCTTTCCGGGGGAGTATGGCACTGGAGGCAGACGTTGAAGGTTCACAGCCACTTCCGGTTTACTTTCTCAGCTTCCTGTGCAATGAAATGTGATTAGTCAGCTTTGTGCTCCAGCTGTGCCAAGCCTCCCTCACCAAGATGGACTCCTCCTCTGGAACCCTATGTCCAAACACACTCTTTCTTCCGTGAGTTGCTGTGGGTCATTGTTTGTTCGAACAGCAACAGAAGCCTCAACTACATTGTAACAAAACCCCTGACAAAAGCAACTTCAAAAGGGCGGGGTTTGTTTTGGTTCTTGTCTTGAGGTTACAGTTTATCATGGCCTGGAAAGCAACTCTAGCTGCTACAGAGGAGTCTGAGGAGGCTGGTTACATTGTTTCCGCAGTCAGGAAGCAGAGAGATGAGTGATACAGTGCAACTCACTTTCTCCTTTTTCTCCTTTCTTTCAGCCAGGACCCCAGCCCATCAGAGGATGCTTCCCACAGTTAGACAGGGTCTTCCTTCCTCAGGTGACCCACTTTGGAAACACAAATACTCCCAGAGGTGTGTCTCCTAGGTGACTCCAAATCCTGTCAAGATGGAGATCAACCATCACTTTTATTGAGCCTCTACCAAGAGCCATACAGGCCTCTCTGTTCCTGAGGATACCACAGCAAACAAATGACCCAGGACTGTGCCCAGCCCAACTTGTTTCCAGTAGAAGACAAAGATAAGAAGCAAAACAAGGCATGCATGCATGGCATCTTGGGTACAGGTAAGAACCATGACTGAGTACGGGAAGGCTGAGCATTCTAAGTGGGTTAATAAAGAGCCCCTCCAAAGACATCTGGAAAAATGAGAGGAGCAGGCTGAGAAAACGTCTGCAGAGTCCGGATCCCTATATCCAAGTAAAGAGTCTGGTATGACCATGTGTACCTGTGACCCCAGCACCATGGGAAGAAGGAACAGAAGTATCACTGGGGTTTTCTGGCTGCCAGCCCGATGCCAGGTTCAGTGAGAGATGCTGTCCCAGGGAATAGGTGAAGAGAATAGAACAGGAAACCTGGCTTTTTTCTCTGGCCTTTTGGTCAGGCATATGCATCTGCATGCTCATGTGCATACACACCACACACACACATCCAAAAAGGAACAACTAAAGGGAAATGTATGTCATGCTACTCCACAAGAGTCCTGAAGAAGAAATGGTTTTCTGGAATTCAAAACCGGTAGTGTAAACCAGGAGCATCTCAATGGCCGAGCACTGCCTGGCATCTTAAATCTACATAAGCACTGGCACAGTAAATCAAGCTTAGATTCAGAGGCCCACAGGAACACACCATCACACAGTATTTACATAGCACAGATGCAAATTAATGGCAGATTAGGAGAACCTAAGTTTGATCCCCAGTACTGCAAAGAAAAATTCCCACGAAACATAACAAAACTTGATATGCAATTCACAAGGTGTTTGATCCTATTATTCATGGATGAGTAAAGTTATGATATAATGATTTTACTTCCATCTTACCTGCCAGTATAAGTAAAATTATCATGTCACAATGTTTATGTTACAATTACGTCCATTCACCAGTTACCCAGAAGCTATGAATATGAAAACTAGTGAAACTAATCTGTAAAAATTAACTGGCTATATGGAATTCACAGTAAAAATAAATATATTCTGTGAATTTATATGTAAATACATGAATATAAAATACTTTGATTCATAGTTAAGTGATATAAATATCTATATTTTTATTTATTTTATATCAGTAATATTCATAACAAATGTGTATATATACATGCACACATTTTAAGAGATACTTTTAAACACTGTAGTTGCCAATTTCATTATTATTCTCTTTATACATAATTCAATATAGCTTCTATATTGGCACAATAATTAATTCAGATCAAATTCTGCTGTTACATACAAGCAGAAACTAGTCAACAACAATAACAACAAAATATATCTGCCTGAAATAATTTGAGAGCTGTTGGCAATAAGGCCTTATTTTCAAATCAGGCATATGTTTGAAAAAAACATGATTAATACATTTAATAAATGAATGACTGAAGAAATTATATTGAGGGGAAAAGCCAACTAATAGAATTTCTAGGCCAGAAATTAAAATCTCTGAATTTTGGGACTTGGCAGATTAACGGATCAGATTAATGGCAAATTAGACATAGTTGAAGATAGAATTAGTGAATTAGAAGAAAAGTTAAAAAGAACTAACCAGAGTAATGTACTGAAAAAAAGGGATATAATATACAAGATAGATGTGTGTATGTGTGTGACAAACTTAACATGATTATAAATATAATTCAACGTGGAAAAAAAGATAATAGAATAAAAACAGTATCTAAAGAGATAACAGAAACATTTTAGAATTATCTATCAAATCTCAGAATCAATCAATTTTGCTCAATTTGACAAAGCCCAGACAGGATTAATTCACAGTAAGTAATATTTTAACTTAAGTTAACCACTAAAGGACTAAAAAACAGTAACAAAAAGATCTTTAAGCCAGTCAAATTTTTAAAAGGCCATACTGACCCTAAAGAAGCAATAATCGGGCTGACAGAATACTTCTCCAAGTCAGACCAAATGGAAACCATTTGGACCAATGGAAACCAAATTAGAAATGATGGAAGCCAGAAGACAATAGAATGACATCGAACAGCTATAAGAAAGCTATCTGTTGTAAAAATCTATTTCCAGGAAAAATATTCTTCAAAAAAAGTAAAAACATTTTAGAGAAACTGTAGCATGAATTTTAACAGTTCTTATTAATAAAATCAAACCTGAGGCCAGTTATTGGGATGAATACTGGGAGTACAGAGAGACAGAACAAGCCGCAGCTATCTCACCTCGCCAGTTCCTCAGCTGGTCCTGTTTCCTCAGACTGGAAGCCTCTGAGTCCTCATCCAGAATGAATCTCAGCTGAACTGTGCCGCTCCAAAGCCTGAAAGCTTAACCAGCCAAATGCTTTTAGTTTCTGGTTCTCATGCTTTATATACCTTTCTGCTTTCTACCACCACTCCCTGGGATTAAAAGCTTGCTTTCTGGGATTAAATGGGTGATGAGTCACCATGCCTGTCTGTATCCTTAAACACATGGATTTCTGCCTCTGGAATGCTAGGATTAAAGGCGTGTGCTACCACTGCCTATCCTTTATGTTTAATATTGTGGCTGCTCTGTCTCTGACCCCAGATAAGTTTATTAGCATGCACAATTTTGGGGGAATACAATACCACAAGAAACTTGAAAAGAATTTATTACCAACAAATCTGAACAATAGGAAATACTAAGGGATCTTTTAAAGGAAAAAATTATCTCAGATAAAGGTTTAGGGAGGTCAGAAGAAAAGGAATCCATAGAGTCAGTTTAGCTCTAGTAAAAATTCTCAGTAGCTGCTTTGTGGAAATAGATACTTATTAAAATTTGTACAGAGATGCAAAAAGCCAAGAACATGTAAGTCGTGCCCGAGAAAAGGGGATCTAATCAGAAGAATATTCTGCCAGTCACACAAATTTTTACTGAGTTGCAATAGGCTGCAGCAATTGCTGTTTTGTTATTACCCACAGAATAGGTAAGAATATCAGTGAAACAATTCACAGATTGAATGTTTATATAGGTGCTTAATTAAAAACAAGGGTGATGCAGAGAACACTGAAATAATAATGGGCTTTTTACAAATGATGCCCAATCACTTGTTTTCAGTCAAGAGAGTTAAAACTAATCCTTTCCTCACACCATACACACCAACTGAAACTGAATTGTGATCTGAAGTGAAACAAGAAACAGTACAGGAAACCTAGAGGATAATAGGAAAGTGTCACCACCAACTGGGGGTAGAGAAAAAAGGTTTCCAAAGAGGCCATTGAAGTGAAAACTTCTATTCATTAAAAGACTTCATTGTGAGATCAAAAAGGCAAGCCATAGAGTGGGAAATATTGCAACACATATAACTTAAAAAGAACTTACATCCATAAAATTCAGAGGAGTTCTACTAAATAATACTAGATGGGCTATTCAAAAGCTAAAAAAGAGATTTCAAAAGTCATTTAACTTAAAAGAAAAAAAAAGGAAATCCAAATAGCTAATGAAAATTTGAAAAGGTGTCCAACCTCATTAGTCCCCAGGCAAATACAAATTCAAGCTACAGTGAGAGAATTCGACACCCCCCCCCAATCAAATAGCGAAGCAAACAGCCCCCACAGCAATGAGTGCTAAAGGGAATTTGAAGCTATTAAAACACATATTGCTGGTGGGAGTATTCCTTGACATAACCAATTTGGGGGATATGGTTTGGTATTATCTACTGAACTTGAGAATATGTACACCCTACTGCTTTAGAACATTTGTGCCTAGCATATGCCAGCATAAATGTGTGCACACATAAAGCAATGGCATGTCCAACATACTTGCTGCTTATAATGACAATAATTATAATAGTTTTAAACCAGTAGAAATACAAACATCCAGTGACAATAGAATAGATAACTATATATGAATAATGTGAATGATTAAGTATGCATAGAGAATCATCTGATACAGGGATAAAGTAACAATGTAGATAAACCTCACTAGTAAAAGAAGCATGTCTGAAGCAGATGCCCCATGCGTCTTCCATTCACATAAAGTTTTTAAATGGACAAAATCAACGTATAGTGTTAAAGATCAGAAGAATGGCAAGTCTTGAGGATGAGGAAGAGACAGGAGTATGGTGGTGACTTGAAGTGTTCTGGGGAGCTGGTGCATGGGCTGTGACAGTGAGGTGTGTATTTGAGTCAGTGTACTGGTCCACGATGAGCATGTCCACGTGAACATCTAAACAAAAAGGAGTTTAATTTTCCTCTCTTCCAACCATCTCCGTGTTCCAAAATGTCTTCTCTGGCTCTTAAAACCCAAGCCTGGTTCACTTAACCAATATCCTTCACTTCTGTCATTTGCTGCAAGTGATAGGATATCATGAAAGGTAAATCCTGCGTGTTCTTTCATCTGTGGGTGCCAGGGAAAGTCAATCTGATTGCAGAAGAGTGATGGTGAGAGGCTGGGAGGTGTTGGGGGAGGTGAGAAGGAGGTTGGAGAATGATACCAAGATAAAGCCAGCCAGAAGGTGAAGTTGCTCTGCAACGCCACTGGGTAACTACAGTTCTTTTTTTTTTTTTTTTTTTTGGTTTTTCGAGACAGGGTTTCTCTGTGTAGCTTTGCGCCTTTCCTGGAACTCACTTGGTAGCCCATGCTGGCCTCGAACTCACAGAGATCCGCCTGCCTCTGCCTCCCGAGTGCTGGGATTAAAGGCGTGCGCCACCACCGCCCGGCGTAACTACAGTTCTTAACAACCTGTGATGAGGAGGAGATGGAAATGGCAATTACTATGATATACATGGGCTGAAACACCATTGCACCTCAGAAATATATGCAATTACTATGTGTTATCAAATATTTCAAGTGGTTATTGGAGATGGCAATGCTAACAACTCCAATTTGGTCATTATACATACATATAGAATTATCATCATATAGCTTACAAATATGTACAATTAAAATGGCAATTTTAAAGCCCAAATCTTATACTGCAGCCATCCCCTTTCCCTACACTGCCAAGATCATTCTCCAATCAGAACTCTCTATCCTGACTCTGTGCTAGTGCCATCCTGAGCAGAAGAGACACAGAAATGGGTAGGAGGAGAAAGGAAAGCTAACAAGATGCCCTCTGGTGAATGTGTCAACCAGGCCCTGGCTGCCACCGATAGAAATGGAGTTGGACATTAAGGGAATGTGGGAGACCCATGAGTTTGAAGCCAGCCAGGGCTGTATATGAGAATACGGGTTGGCAGCAGCAGACTCCTGTGCATGTCCCCCTCCTCCTCATCTTAGTCATGAACCTGGACAGGTCCTTCAAGTTCTTTATCCTCAGATTCTTCAACCATAACTGGGGATTCTACCAAGAAGTCTTCTGAGGACTAAAGACGAGCAAGCTAAGTGCATGGCAGGTCGTATATGCTCAGACTCAGTCCCTTCCCTTCCCCTTCTCAGCCACGGAGTCGAGGGACAAGTCTGTGCTGAAGGAAGTGAGGTATCCCCAAGTGATGCTCACTTGAAGGGACCTCCTTTCACTTCCCTTTTCTTGTATCTCCTCCACCAGCACCAGACTGGTGTCCTGAAAGACAAGAGTTCAGCTCTAGGGTCTGCCATCCCCTTGTCTCAAAGCTTCGGTGTTTTTCTACATACAATGGGACTTTAAAATTCTCCCTCAAAAGAGTAAGATTAGAATTCAGTAAGATTATGCATGGACGAGCCCTTGTGTAAAATGCAAAACGCTGTGTAAATGTCAGAGGTGATTATGAGGGAACAAACATGGATTAGCACTTTCTGTCATCAGAGCACCGTGGAAGCATGACCTCATTAAGCCCTTACAGAACTGGGAAGCAGTTCCAACAAACAGCTCCGCTGTCCATGAAACAGATCTGAAGCTTTGAGAAGGCCAAGTCCTGTGTCCAGAGCCTCGGCTAATAGATGCTGAAGTTAGACCCAAAACAGGTCATACTGATCCAGGGCAGCCTGTGCTGGGAACCCTCATAAGCTCTACCACAGTTAAAACAGACCTGACTGAGGGTTCTCGGCCCCCTCCTCCAGGGTGCTGAGTAGTCCCTTAAAGAAGCAGAAGGTCTGAGAGCTGAGACTTTAGGCAGTTACCACAGATGCTGGGAATGGTTGATGGTGTGCCCAGGTACCCCTGCATGCCCCTGTCTCACTGGATGCTCTCAGGTCAAATATGTTACTACCTGATGGGAAGTGAGGAGCCACAGTGACTCATCTGAGCCTGGTGCCTCTGGCCTCTGTCCAGCCCGGAACCAAGAGAGGGCACCAGTCAGTTCTATTGGTTTTAGTGGGTTGAGGCGCCCTGGTTGAGGTGGGTTGGGCTTTGTTGGATTTCTTCCCAGTTTGGTGGGTGTTGAATCTCACCCTTGGTTGTAATAAATAGCACCCCCCTCTAAAACAGCCAAACCAGGAAAGTTTGGTGGGATCATTTTCTTAGGAAGTCCAGGAATGCCTCTCCAGATTTGCTTCTCCAAGGACCAGAAACAGGTGCTTTCTCACACACCCACTGGTGTTTCCACCATCCTGTACTCTCTTGTGTCATCAGTCCCTGGAGGTATATGAAGAGGGAGCACACTTGGAGAGGGATGGCCCAGACAGTTCCACTCTGGTTTTGTCTCCTCTGGGTTAACACCACACTGGGCTACTAGCATTGATACATTGCACCCCAAGCAAGATTCAGTATGTAGGCTGGTTTGGGTCATCTGTCCAACCAGAGCCATCACCACATTTAAGAAATGAAATATTAAAAAGAAAAAAAAAGACCCCCTTGTAGATGTAACCAATCGTCTTATTAAAATAAGAAACACAGAGCCAAGGTAAAAGAGAAAAGCCGAGAGGTCAGAGCTCAGAGATAAAATCTTACCTCCTGCAGTGTTCCTAGCTTCCCCGAGAGAGGGAGGTACTTCCTGTGTCCCTGTTTAAATAATCTTTCTGTTCTGCCTTCTCATTGGTTGTAAACCCAACCACATGACTGCCTCATCACTGCCTGTAAGTACCGCCCTCCAGGTCTTAAAGGCGTATGTCTCCAATACTGGCTGTATCCCTGAACACACAGAAATCTACCTAGCTCTTCTAACCACCACGCTCTTACTATGGCTCTAATAGCTCTGACCCCAGGGCAACTTTATTTATTAACATAAAATTAAAATAACATTTCAGTACAAATAAAATATCACCACACCCCCTGAGCTGAGGGGACAAACACTCTAGCTGGTGACAACACTCATGGCAGGGCAGAAGATCAAATTTCTCTTTAGGAAACTTCCCAGAGGAGGGAAAGAAGTCAGGCTGACTCAGCAAAGGCCAGGCTGACTCAGCAAAGGCCAAGCTGACTCAGCAAAGGCAGGCTGGCTGGTCTGCTCTGTAGTCACCTCTTTCTGAACTGTAAGGGGAGCAAGGTATTGGGGAGGGAATTAGTCTTGCTCTAACTGACCTCAGAAAAGCCCAGAATAGTTCTTGAGTGTAGAGATAACTCCCTCCCTCCCCGGACCTCAGTCACTTCCCCTTTGCCATAGGAATGATAGCTATGCCAGGAGGAAGGTCGGGAGGGTAAAGCCTGCTCCATGCTCAGGTACTGGGGAAGCCCTGTGGGAAGTTGTCTGTATAGGTGTGACTCAGGCCACAGAAGGCAGAACATGTAGGAGAGGCTGCCAGGACAGAAGCTAATTCATTCACTCCACACATTTCCTTATTTCTCAGTATAGCAGGCTCAGTTCTAAGCATTGATAAAAAAGCAAATCTAATTAAGTTCTCAGGCCAATAGCTCCCCCATGCCAAGGGATGTACAACAGACCACTAACAAAACACCTAAGTGAGCAAATGACACACTATTAGACCAACTATGACTAGTGTATGTGTGCTGGGGGGTGGTACTGAGAGGGAGGGGACTAGAATCTTGAACAGAATGCTCAGAATAGCCTTCATTGAGAAGGTAGCATTTGAGCAGCCTCCAGGGGGATGAGAAACAGGTCATCAACAGAGAAGAGGAACACAAAAGAAAACAGTGAGTCTCGCTTGGGGTCCAGGGACAGAATTCCAGAACCTGTGAACAACTTCAGATGAAGTGTGTATACAGGCGTCTGTGTGTGTGTGTGTGTGTGTGTGTGTGTGTGTGTGTGTGTGTGTGTGTTGGTTGATTGGTTTATGTATGTGTAGAAACCCTTTAAATCTCAGTCCTGAAACAGCTATCAGAAAGTACCCCATCCTGTCCCCATCCTCCCATGTTGCTCCAGGGCTCTGAGGTCAGAAGGAGAGCTAATGTCTGGACTGGGATGGGAATGCATGTCCCCCAGTTTCTGGCACAGGACTCAGGCTCCCTTATGAGTAAGAAGCCAAGCACCTGCCTGGGGCCACTTTGTCATCACCCACTATCTGTCTCCAGCTTTGCCTCTGGGGTGGCTGTGTCCTCAGTGGTGGACAATGGGTCACATGCAGAATAAGGAGCAGGACCACACTGGCAGGCACAGTCCCATTTATCAAGAGCCTCTATGCCTTGCTCACTCTAATGGAAGACCACCTTTGGATGCGTCCAGGGGCTTCTCACTCCAGAGTCACAATCCAAGGGGGCAGTACAACACGCTTGCATTTCAACTGTGCCTCCAGTGACACTTTTAGATCCTTCAGTATCTCCCTCCAGAACTCTCACACTGGGACAGTGCCTTGCCTCAAGATGCTCTCAAGCCAGGTCCTTGATTCTCAGCGTCCTAAAAGGCACCATCCTCCTGCCTCAGCACCAAAGGCCTAGAAGAGGCCAAGTGAGAAAAGTTTTAGGCAAGGGGAATTCATTTGTTATGCAAACATCCACTGATTATCTCCTGGAGGTCAGCCTTTTGCCAAGAGTCACACTGATGAATGGGATAGAGGAATGGGATCTATTTCACACCTCTACAGCTCTGTGCTGTCTGGTGAAAGGCATTACCTTGACCAGCAACATCTGTGTTATTAGTGTGCAAGCACATCTATGAAAACATGTGTGTGCACAGCAGTCCTGCTGCAGGCTGCTCGTGGGAGCCCTGCAACCACTGCCACACTAGGACACTGAGGCTAGCCTGCTAGATGAGAAGCGTGCCACTTACTCTCCCCTACTCATCAGCGAGCTGACCACAGACACCCGAGGAGCCCCAGATGACATAACAGTGGGACCTTTGGGTGAGCCCAGACCCAATTGCCCAGTCACCAAATTGTAAGCTAGACAAAGAGCTATTGTTTGAAGGCCAACGAGACAGCTGTGTGGGTAAAGGTGTTATACAAGCCTGGTGGCCCCAGTTCAATTCTCAGAACCCATGTAAAGGTGGAAGGAGAGAATGGACTCCATGTAGTTGTCCCCTGACCTCCACATGCACACTGAGGAATGCATCCTCTTCACATAATAATAGGAATACTGCATACGGACTCATTTCATTCTCCCAGCTTAGGAGACATGTCATCTGTATATATTACCCCATGTCCATGAACCTGTGGATGATCCATTTCCCTTACCTTCCTGCCCAGGCCTCAGTTGGTACAAGAGTCTGCCCTCATGGGCTCCTTTGAGACTCGCTTGGCTGTCAACAATGGTGGCATTCAGGAGATCAAGAAACAGATGTTGGCGCTTTTATTCTCATGGCCCACTTTCCAATTTCACTTTTCAGAGTAACAAAAGAATGGACACCCTTGCACATAAATATTTGTCTTGTCTTTTGGTGTTTTCTAGGGAAATTTTCTGGGCATAGAAGTACTAAATTCAAAGGCATAAGTGGGGTTACATTCTGCTGTATGTTGCAAATTGTCTGAGAGAGAAGGTAGTTCCCTCCCACCGGCACCGTCTAAGAGCCCTTCACTGCCTCCCAGTGTTTCTGTAATCTTAAACCAGTGCCTGCCAGTAAGAAAAATAGGATCGCAGTTTTAATTTCCATTTCTTTCCTTTCTAACAAACCAGTTTAGACACATGTTCTCTTATTTATTGGCCATTTTGTGGCTGTTGCTGGCACTTCTGCCTCTAGCCTCTATTTTGATGAGATCCTAGGGTTTCTGCAGTGGCAGGTCCAGCACTGTGTTTTCAGTCGGGTCAGATCAACAGAGTACTTACTAAAACCCCACTGTGTGGCAAACCTGGAGCTTGGCGTTTGGAATAGTATCAGTGATGGGCAGTCATCACCACAGAGATCTTGAGATCCACAGCAGACAAGGCCTTGCACAAAGAAGACAATTAGAGAGTGAGGCAGACACGCTCTGATCAACGCTAATCGGGCAGCTCAGCTACGTGCTGGGAGAGCGAAGGAGGAAGAAGAAGCTACAGCCAGGGAAAGAGACTTTCAAGAGAAACCCCACGCTTTAATGTGTGACTGTGGTGTGGTGACACATATTTCAGTCCTCCAGCAAGGAACATTGCGCCTCAAAGCTTCCAACCAAAAAAGTAAGCTTGCTGGCCACTGCCATGGCCCAGCCTGGCTAGCATTGCTGGCCATTGCCATCATTGCCCTGAGAATGACAATGACAACAACTGGCATTGATTGGGCTCCAGCTACATGCCAGGCACAGCATGCTAAGTACTTTGTTCTCAGTGTCTCACTTAGGGTCCTGTAGCCCAGGAAGTAGATGCCTTCATTGGTTCTTTCACCGGTGTGAAAACTAACATTGAGTAAGTCACATGGGGCATCATGGAGAGGATCAAATCCTAGCCCCTAACCATCACTTGGCCAACTCCAGGGAGCACATTGCAATGTCTAGGCTTGTGAGGCAACTACAGCTTTTCCACCCATCCACCCTGTCTTTTCATCCTGTATTACATATGGAGGAAAAGCATTCCTTGGGTGGGATTGACAAGAAAGCTGCACTTACTCTTGAGAGAGGAAAATTGAGTCCTAGAAGTTCACAAAGACTGCCCTAGCTTGTGCTAGACTTTTGTGAAGCACTGGGGTTCCTGCTGAGCGGGGAATGGGGAGTGGCTGACAGGATGGGGTGGAGATTCTAACTGGCAGGAAGCATGCAAAGAGCAAGGGCTTCTCAAGCCCAGGGAGGCGAGGCGGCAGGGGAGGGTTGGGAGGTCTTCCAAAGGCAGCTGATATCTGAGTCAGTCCTGGACAATAGAGGGATCAGCCAAGCCAGGAGGGCCAGAGAGTCTGCACAGGAGGCAGCCCTGGCAGGAACCTGGAGAGGGGGAGGTCACTGGGGACAGGAGGCTATGCCCTTCATCACAGCACCAGCCCTGCCCTCTTCTGACCTATCTTCCCTCCAACAAACTGGTACTCCTCAGGCCAGAGATACCATCCAACATGATGGGCCCCATGATATAAAGACAGGGAGCATCCTGGGCAGGCATGGGAGGGAGGTAATGACCAAATGTGTGGGCAACAAGCCGTGAATCCCTTTGAGACAATCACATGCCATAATAATCATTATCCCTTCTACAGTAAAAGCACCTAGCAATAGCTTGCAGGCCTTACTCTAAACCACCTCCCCATTCACCCTCAAAATCTCTCCTGTATTCCTCTTACAGACCAGAAGGGAATGTCGGGAAGGTTGTGTCACTTGCCCAAGATTACTTGAGAAACACTAAAGTAGGGAAATCAGATTGGGCCTACATTCAAAGGCTAGTTAGTTACTGTTAGGCTGTTGCATAGGGTCTCTTGCCTCAGTTTCCCCATTTGTGAATTGGTCATTATAATACCAGTCACAAAGTTCCTTGAAAGGAGCAAATGCTGTAATGAAGGCCCTGCATAGCCAGCACCTGGCATAGGTAGAGAATACTTGGCTCTTGGGTATTTGTAGCCGTTAGTTTGGCCTTAGAGCCTGGAAAGCAATTCCCAGTGAAATGGGTCACATGCTGTCCTTCCTCTCCTCCTAGAGTCTTCTCAGACTCGACCTCCTCCTACCACCTTTGAGAGATACACAAGAAGACCATGAATCAGACCCCATTCCACCCAAGCTTCCCATCGGCAGACTTCTCCCACATCGAGCAATCTTTTCCACTGACCTGGCTGCCAGCAGAGCCCAGCATTGGAGAGCATCTTGGCTCCCATTGGAAGGAAAACAAACTTTGCAGAAAAATAAACACTTGTGAAAAAATCCTGCGGTTTTACATTCAAGACCTAATAGTTTTTCCTTTCCTTTTTTCCCAGATGCTACAAATCTTCTGTTAGAGGATGAGATTATGGAGAATGGCTGAGAAGGGCCTTCTAGATTGTTCTTTGATAGAAACACAAGCCAACATGGTAGCACCCAAGAAGCAGCATCCCATTGCTCGCAGCAGTGAAAATTATAGCAGCAGTCTTCCAGACCCCAGACACATTTCTGCCCAGCTCTCTCAGCCATCCCTCCTTCTCCTTGCTTCCAGAAGGGTAAGTGAGCAGTCCTTCTGGTACCTTCTGTAGCTCAGAGACACAGAGGTGGAGTCAAGCAGGGTCAGACAGTGGTTCTCATGTGAGAGGCCTAGAGTATCTTCTTTCCAAAATACAGTTACCTCCCACTGTGAGCCTGGCTGGACAGAGGCCTTCTTGTTCCATTGACAGGTCTAAAATAGGAAACCAATTCTTAGAGAAACACAAAACCATCACTCTGGAGAACATGGGGTAACTCAACAAGCAGAACCAGCCATCTGATGTGGAAGGCAATTGCCTGGCAGTCTCTGCTGTGCCCAGACCCCAGCAAGGCAGGGAGAGCAGGCCCAGGGACCAGGCAGAGGCTAAACTCTGGGAGCCATTACTCATACTCCAACATTGACTCATCCCTGGCCTTAGGTCTGGGTCACCCATGGTGGGCAGCTGCTGGTCGTGATTTAAAACAACAAGTAACACAAGAACCTGGGACATCATGGATGCCCTTTTCATTTCTGTTCCTTTAGATCCGGAACTCTGAAACTTGGTACCGATAGCCTCCAATATTTTAGAATTAGTATCATGACTAGGTGAAAATATTTTGCGGGCATGTCCTCCATGATGACAACATTCATTAAAATCTCCAAGGTAGGGGCCTGAGGAGATAATAGTTCATTCAGTGTAGTATTTGCCTTGCAAGTATGATGAGCAAAGTACCATCCTTAGGACCCACATTAAAAAAAAAAAAAAGACAGGTGTGGTGACTCATATGTATAATCTCAATGCAAAGATAGGTAGACAGTTGGAGCCCACTGGCCAGCCAGCTTAGCCTAGCTGGCAAACTCCAAGCCTGTCTCACGTGACAAGGTGAATGGTACCTGGGGAACCAAACCTGAGGCTGTCTTCTGACCTCCACACACAGGTGCACAAATATTCATGTGTGCCTGCCTCCACACGCATACATGCATGCGAACACATGTGTGCACAGACACACAGGTGCACAAATCTCCAAGGGGCCAAGGGTTCCCAGAGGCTCAGAAGCTCCAACCTATAATTCACCTGTTTAAGAGTTGAGCTTCATGTCTTACCTGCCTTGGCATCATTATAGCACAGGGAAGGGTTGACGGTTTGGACATTGGGGGAATGAATGAGTTAAGAGGATGAATGCAAACACCGTATTCCTTCTAAACTCCAGAGCTTGGGAAAGGAGCTATACATACAAACAAGAAATAGAACACAAGGCAGGAAATGATAACAATAAAAGAAATGGGAAAATAAAGAGCTGCAAAAGTCCTGAGTGGGTGAATGTTACCCTGGAGGGATGGGGAGATAGACGGACAAAGCCAGGTCCTGGCACCGGCTGGAACTAAGGGCAGGGACAGTCCCAGATGCAGTGGGCAGAGTGCTGGGAAGACATTCAGGAAACATACTCTTTCTAAGACAAACATGAACGCTCTTTTTTTTTTTTTTTTTTTAAAGAAAGCTGTGGTTGGTTTTGCATCCAGGGCTAATGGGTTTTCCTTTCTTTTCCCATGCAAGCTGCCCAGTTTGCTAGAGGGAAGGATATGTTCAAGGCAGGGGTGGGCGAAAGGTTTGGGGACAGAGACTGGGCCCTGAGCAGGAGGGGTGGGGGTGCAGAGGGGACTCAGAGGCCATATACACTAGCCTGAAGCCAGAGCAGTGTTCTCCTGGGGAAGAGAGAGAGGGTGTGGGGTCTGGATGGGCCAAGGGCTGCTGCAGGGCTCCATGCTGAAGCCGAGAGGCCAGGATGGAACGATGGATCAGGCTACAAGGGCCAGGGCTTCCAGCAACTGGTCACTGACTTCACATGAGCTGTGTGAGGGAAAAGTTGTCCTCAGAGAGTCATCTGGTTTCCACAGCCTCAGATATGAGCTGTTTGTGGCAAATGTGAAAGACGAAATTAAACAGTTAGAATAATATATAAAGCAAAATTTAAAACATGAACAAGTAAATACATGGGCTAGGCACACAAAGGGGTAATTTTCTTTCTTGTACCCAGTAATTGTTTTTAAATCTCCAGCTTTGTCCCTAAGGCTCACCCCTCTGCTTCCAGATATGATCCCCAAAGATTCTGCCTTGAACCCCTGCCTCCTATGCTTCTCATGGACCCCTTGCAGCATGAAGCAACTTTCCCAGGTGGTGACAGCCATAGGGATCAGACGGTGGGTACCGGCTGCTGCTGAAGGCCACAGCCAAGGTCATCATCACCACAGACAGTGCATTCTGAAGCTGCCCTCAGCCCCTGCATCTGGCCCTTGGCCTTCTCTCCCAGTTGCACTTTTACCTGGGCCTCGGTGGCTGTGAAAGGTCAAATGTGAGCCAGTCACTCCTGCGGCCACATCTCATCCTCATAAACTCCCCACAGTGAGTCACAAACAAGACTGAGGCACAGGCCTGACCCAGGCAATAGGGAGGCCAAGATTCTGTCTGTGCGGGGCTTCTGCAACCCTACCTCTTGACCTGATCACATGCTGTCACGGTGGTACTTCAGTGGAGTTTGTCAATGTAAAGACATTCAAACAGAAAGTGGAGTTGGCCAGAGAGGTGCTGTTTTAGCCTTGCAATATTCTTATGAATACGCATTTTTTAAATGCTAGAAGAAGGCTAGGGTGTAGCTAAAGCCCTCACCTAGCTTGTGCAAGGCCCAGGCTCCATCCTCAGCATTGCAATAATAACATTGACCCTAAAGCAGGAGCAGAGAGGATTGTTGAATGAGGTGCCTGAAGGGAACATCTTCATGGTCACACCTGTCCCCATAGTGACCTGGACCCCAGTCTCTGCCACCACAGCCAATCTGCAAAATGGGCTTGCAAAGTGAAAATGAGGATGGGTGTGCAGACGCACAGGAGACACAAGTATGTGTCACACAAAAGTGGCAGGGACTGGTGTAGGGGGTGACAAGACCTTCTCAAGAGAGGCACCAAGGACCTCAGGGACCACAGAGAAACCATGATTTCAAACACGAGAGAAACACAGCACCGGAGAAAGAAACCCTGCCTAGAGATGAAGTTTCTGTTTCTAGGCTGTGTTTCTGGCTCAGCTCCTTTCCTAGCTGTGAGAATAAAATGAAGTCTACCTTCCGAACTTTGGGCCGTGTGAGTTGTCTTCATGCTGTGACCATGACTTTGTTCCTTTTCTTCTTCTTTTCCATCAGCCGAACTTCTACTTATTCCTCAAAGCCTCGGGGAAATAGCCCCCCCCCCCCGATGGTCCCCAGGAGCTGCGGATGCATAGAGCTTTCTTTTGGGGGACTTTTGTATTTTTCTGCCTTGTGTTTTATGTGTTTAATTGTTTTTTAGTGTTAACCTGATGTTAACTCCTGAGCCCAGGGATGTGCTGGAGCCTGGGAATATAACCAGAATTCAGAGATTGTTACAGGGGAAATTGTGGCCCTGAAAGATAAGTTGAAATTCCAACCCTAAGTACCTCAAGATGTGGCCTTATTTGCAAAGAGTCACCACAGGGGTAATTAGCTGTGTTGCTGTGGTCAGAGTAAAGTGGCCTCGTCCTAATCCAATATCCCTGGTGTCTTTCCAAGAGACACAGACAGGACACACAGGCATGGAGATGGAGGGAACACTGCCACCATGCAGTGAGGGCTCAGGGCCACCAGGAGCTGAAAAGACCAGGAAGGACTTCCCCCACGGAAGGCTAAGAGGAAGTGTGGCCCTGCCACATGTGGTTCCGGTGCTCCAGAATCCACGGAATCCAGAATTTGGCCTCGCAGCCACATCTGCGTCTGTGTTTACCCTGCCTGGTTGGGAGTACCCTGCTGTGGCAGCCCTGGGAAGCTGATGTAGAAGTGATCTCTCCTTGCAAGGAGCAGCATAGATGGACAGTCACAGAGCTGCAGAAGACATCAACACATCCATAAGAAACGCTAACAAGTCACTCGACTTCAGAGGGGCATTGGGACAGGCAGGTAGAGCAGGCAAGGCAGGCTCTGTGTGTGTGTGTGTGTGTGTGTGTGTGTGTGCGCGCGCGTGCATGTGGGGGACAGTGAGCAACCCCAGGTATCTGACTCAGTGGCTCTTCACCTTACATAGAGTCTCTCACTGAGCCTATAGCTTACCACTGGCTGGCAACCAAGCCCCAGGAATCCTCCGGAGTCTGCTTCCCCCAGCAGGTGGGACAGCAGGTCCTCAGCACTTTGCCCAGCTTTGTTCTTACAATCTTGGACTCTGAACTCATGTCCTCACGCTTGCACATGCTTTACCCACTGAGCCATTTTCCCAGTCTCCCTGAGGCTGGCTATTGAAGAATGGGTAGGAGTTCCCTGGAGGAAGGTTATTGGGGGGAGAGAAGGAGAGAGAGAGAGAGAGAGAGAGAGAGAGAGAGAGAGAGAGAGAGAGAGAGAGAGAGAGAGAAGAGGGAAGAGAGACAGAGGAGAGAGACAGAGAGCAGTGTAGACAAAAGACTGACAGTCCCACCCATGTGTCTTCATGGTCTCTCCTGAGGAACTGTGCTCTCAGTACAAGGTGCGGCCCTTGACAGATGCTCAGCATCCGTCCCTGGGGCCTGCAGAAGAATCACACTTTAGGCAAGAGGAAGAAGGGAACGGGGATGGGGTGTTCCTGGCTGCCACTGAGATGGACTTACTCCTGCGATGGAGAGCAGATGCCGAAGTCCAGCAGAGAGGCCCTGAGGAGATTTAGAACAGGGCTGCCTTTTCAAAGAAAACAAAAAGCAAAATTGGGCTGTTCTCTAGGGCTCCAGCTCAGTGGGGAAGGAAGGCAATTTATGGTCGGAGGAAGTAGCCTGGCAGTAAACAAAAATACAGTGACCCTGAGTTCCCACTGGACCGAAGATAGATGGGGCCGTCGTAAAAATGAGATTAATTTTAATAAGGGCTTTCACCAAGCTTCAGACCCTGGTGGCCAGAGCCTGTCGAGGTGCCAAGGACAGGCAGCGCTGTTGATGGATGGGGCTGACCTCAGAGAGCTGAAGACGTGGGGACAATCGGAAGTTGAGGACTGGCCCCTGGCTGTGATGTGGCAGCTTCTCCTTGCGAGCATTCCTTGTCTCGAAACTATGGTTCACCCACTACAGGTGGGGATCCCCTGTTCCCTCCCCTTGGTGGGGATCCTGAGCTCTGTGCTTGTATAATTCTAGGAATGGGGAGCTCAGTATCTAAGCAAGTTGTTCGGAGAGCTCTCTACATACAGACATAATGAAAGCTCTGTTTCATTAGTCGTGGCAATATCCTGTCTCTGGTTTAAACCAGCAGGACTCCGTTGGACACACACTGCCTGAAAACTCACTGTGTAATAGGTTCTAAGAGAGACCGTCAAGGATTGGTTCCTGCTTCCAGAGGCGAAGACAGACAATACCCTTATCCTAGCTATTGACTGAGCCCTAATCCAGACCACAGGCTGAACCCAGATCTCTTACAGACCTGGCTCTAATCTCAGATGGCAAACTGAGCCCTGAAGCTAAGTCCTCACTCAGAATGGGTCTTGTTACTCTCTGAATCTTAACCCTTTCATAGCCTGAGTCCTGATTCTTTTCCCTAAAAGTGACCCTGATTCTTACCCACAGTCTCCAGAAGGGCAGAGTAAGGTAAAAATGAGAACATAAACAGCACACTGCAGCTCATCATGAGCCTAAAACAATGTCCAAGTCCGTGGTGTTACAGATGTGTTTAATACACAGGCCTTGAAGTACTATGCTAAGTGAAAAGCATTATAGACATTGCATCCCCAAGCTCTCACGTCCACCAAGCCCTCAGAGTTCCTGCCACCCCACCTACATGGGGTCAGAGTGACTGTTCACATGTGCCCACATACTTCACAGGCTTCTGCTCTCCTAGTGGACAGAGCCTGTGTTTTCCACTGGCCCTTCTACTCACCCTCACTCCTGGATACCCAGTCTGTACGCTAGGCCCTGGCCCACTCAGGATATAGAGCTATACAGGCTCACAGAGTGACAGATATCAGCGAAGGCCAGGTTAGATCTTTAATCATTTTCCTTATCAGCATGCTAAGTGGAGTGATGGCCTCATGGAAAACAGCACCCTGTGGGGTTTCACGAGCCAAGGACCTGCCAGCCATAGAAAACCTGCCCTGATGATTTCCCCGCTCTTGACCCCACTGGCATCTGATAGCCCGGTGTCTTGTCAGCTGTTCTCCCAATTATGTATCAATAAATGTCACACAATCGAGTCTTGGCTCCCAAGAGAGTGTTTGAAAGTCAGAGATATTTGCCTAATGCAAGCCGATGTCATGTCAGGAATTAGTTTGACTAATAGGCCTTTAATGAGATCCTTGTGAGGTCTGGGCCCTAAGCAGAGGCTTTCCGAAGTTTTCCTGCAAAAGATAAACTGTCCACCCTCCACCCTTGCTCCCTACCCCTACCCCCCATTCCCATGGCCATGTCAATCTCCTTGCCAGGAAGCTCTCAGCCAGGCCTGGATCTGAATCTTACACCAACCACGCAAGAGTGGAGCGCCAGAGGCCTTTACATCCCAGAGCCCTTCATCAGAGCAAATGGGGTAGGTGTCAAGCTAATGCCACCTGCCCGGGATGAGGTCCAGGGTCATGGAGGCATATCCTCAACAACAATAGGAAATGTCCATTTTGCCACCCTGGGTCACCTCTGCAGGGCCAACTATGGCAGAGAATAAAGCATGCTCACCACCTAGAGCTTTCTTCCTGGGGGAAGAAACATGGAAGCATAGAGGACCCTGCAGAGTGGAGTCATCATGCCACCCTGACAGACAGAGGGGAGTTCCCTACTAATGTATGCAGAGCACCAGGCATTGAGCAGATGCTTAGTAGAAATGGAATCAATCAGGAGCCATGCCTACTCATGCCCGAGCTGACTCAGGAGACCCAGGTCAGTATCACTACAGTGAACACAGGGCCTGGTTGTTACTTATTTGTAACGACACAGAGGTTGAAAGAAAGCGGTGTGAGAGTGAGTGAGATGACCCAGAGTATAAAGGTACTTGTCGCCAGACCTGAATTTGATCCCTGGGAACCACAAGGTAGAAGGAGAGAACAAACCTCTCAGAGCTGCCCTCTGACCTCCACACTCAGGCCAAAGCATGTATGCACCTCCCCACCCGTTTATAAAATTCATGTTAAAAAAAAAAAAAAGCGGTTAGAAGTGTTTACAGATAAATGGCATTGCAACATTGATTGTGTTTTACTGAACTGTGACTAGTCTGTGAAAGATAAAAAATCAAGTCTTTTCACCAATACAGTCTGAAGAGTGGGAGCCAGAGAAGCTCCCAGGTGGGCCTTGTCTCATGTCATTTCACACAGGACAAGCTGAGCCTCCTGCTTCACTTGCCTGACCCCCACAGGGTCGAGGCAGGCCTTGTGCTCAGGCCCTCTTCTAAAACCTGTTACTTCTGCCATGTAATTTCAGAGGCCCAAACCATTGAAAGCCGAATGCCATGCTCTTTGAACAATTAAAAATTAACAGTGGCCTGTCTCAGCTCTGTAATTGGCTATTACAGCAGATTGTGTCCTCTTTGGGGCCTCAGTTTCCCCATATATTGCAAGGTGGGATATTGCCTTCAATTATCATAAGACACCCTAACGTTTGCCATACATCCCCAAAAGAGGCATTTAAAAGCATTTGATCAACTTCCCATCAAGAGTGACCTGACCCAGGGCCCCTGCAGCCTTCTGTCTCCTCCCAGCCTGTGCTTGACTTGGTAACCCTCTCTTGCAGACTGGCTCTTCCCCCTGAGAGCTTCAACCATGAAAAGTGGGTAGGGCCCCTGTTGTCCTCTGAGTGCTAACCCGATATTGCTCTCCTGAGGTATTGTTGCCCAGAGGTGGGTTTTCTCCTACCCTTGTCCATTCTCAGATGCTCAGCCTCACAACAAACCAGACACATGCTTTACCTTAGGAAGACGTTCTATCTCCTGGGCAGGTTCACCTCTGGAGCATGGAAGTCACCTGTGATGTATCCCCAGGAAAAGCCTGGAAAATCCCTTGTTCAGACTCCCCAGGATTCCACAGCAAGACTGGAGACCCCAAAGCTTCCCATTTCCTTTCATAAGAAGACGAAAGGACTCAGGAGATACCAGAGGCGGTCCCAATGTCTATAATAGCGCCTGGCTGCTGCTCACTTGAGCGCCTCCCCCCCAGGGCTATACAGCAGGATGCTGCCTGCCCAGGAGAGACTATGAATGATGACCCATCCTATCAAGTACCCGAGCCCACCCTTCAGGAGGCTCTTCCAACTACCCACATCTGCCCAGCAGGAAGAGGCTCTGATGAGGATCACAAGCACACCACCTGTCACTCAGGTGTTCCCTTCACTGAGCCTCTTCTAGCTGTGTCTGTGGTGCCTGTGAACAGCAGAGGGCTCAGGCTCAGTCAGTCTGCAACCCAACAACCAAACGCAGATCTGGAAATGCAAGCTTCCCAGTGCCATCAAGTCGGAGAATCTAGATTCCAAGGACCCTGGGAGAACTCCATCCAGAACCTCTGCTGATCTCCACAAGTCATGCTCTGGTTCAGCCAGGCACATTTGGCGTGCTGGAAGACTTCAGAACAGGAAAGAATGCTCCCCTACCATGCCTGCGGCAGGATGAGGCCAACACCGGTGTCACAGACAAGAGCAGCCCAAAGGCCTGGTGACAGTAGCAAATGGGCAGGTGTTCTGGGGAAGCAGGAGATGAAGATCAAAAACAGGAGCCCAGACAGCATAAGACAGGGCCAGGGCTGGTGGCAGGCTCCTTAAGCAACCCTATTTCCTGCTACCTGAGGATCTCCTGGGCCCTGGAAGAAGCCAAGAGCTGCTGGGAAGCGCTCACCAGGTGAGTTCGCTTGTATGACATGCACTAAAACCCCACCTCTCCTTCTCATCTCGGTGGTCAGTTCTGGGTGTGGCGGGCAGGGTGAGTGACAGGAGGAGAGGATCCTGGGGTGACACAGGATAAAATGACAGAGGTCCTGGAGGCTCAGGGGTTGGACTCAGTGTTTCTCTCGGCTTTCCACATCCCTCCGTGGCATGGCCTGTGGCACAGAGGCCAGAGTCACTCACTGCTCATTGTGTGACCCTGGTACAGCCCAGGTGAGGCCCTCCCGTACAGCAGATCTGTGGGATGCCCTTTCCCTGCCCCTGGGTGGCTCAGCGAGGCCCTAGAATAGTCATGTGGCGGGCTCAAGGTGTAATGTGCAGGCTTAAGTGTCTCTAAAACAACTAGTAAAAACCCTAACCAAATCCAAACCAGATGCCCCAGGGCGCACGGGGCTGAGAGCTGTCAGCACCTCTGCATTTTCACCTGCTCATGTGGATTGCACCTGTAGGCAGCAAGCATGTGGGCGGGCTTCAGGCTGTCCACCAGTTCTGGCCCACTGGCCTTCCCAGAGAGGAGGTACCACGGACTGCAGGGTCAGTCTCTCGGTCTGCTCAGCACTGCTGGTTATCTCTACCTCCTCCAATTCCCAGGGTGGTCCCTCAGGATTAATTAATGCCTAAACTGTACTCCCAGACTCTGGGATGTTGGGCAATTAGCCTCCACTTCCTATAAGCAACAAGAACACTTGGATATCAACCTCCAAATCCACTGGAGTGTTCATTCATTCAGCAAGACAGGTATTTCTGTAAGCTGGGCACTGGACTAGGCATTAGGAAAGAAGGTGAATAGTAGCCCTAGTCCTTGACTCCTTAGAGTTTACAGAAGTGGTTCTCAACCTTCCTAATGCTGCAGCCCTTTAATACAGCTCCTCCAGTTGTGATGACCCCCAACCATAAAATTATTTCATTGCGACTTCATAACTGTAATTTTGCTTCTGTTATGAATCCTAATGTAAATATCTGATATGCAGGATATCTGATATGCAGTCCCCACAGGTTTGAAAACCACTGGTTTATGGTCTATAGAGATGACAGATAGGCAAAACACCCCCTCCCTCATGTGCAAATAAATTTGAAGATTGGGCTAATACTTTCAAAGGGCATGTCAGGTATGTATAAGTGCCAGGAAACATACGAAGGGCCTGCGACAAAGGAGCCTTCTCTGAAGAAATTAATGCTGAGAGCTAAATCCTGCATAGGAACTCTGGGGGCGGGGGTGGGGTGGGGTGCACAACAGTTCCAGCTCCATGCAAAAGAACAGCATGTGTCAAGGCACTGAGATGGGGAACTGTCCACTCAGTTAGTTTCTCCTTGTGGGGAGAGAGGAGAGAGAAGGGAATAACATGAGCTGGGGCTGGAGACTGGGCAGAGATGAGATGGGGGCCAGGCAGGGTCTCATGGGGCAGGCAGCAGGAAGGCCTGAAGGGGTAGTCAACAGAGGGCTTCACCGTCGTTCTGTGGGTGGAGATTTGAAAGACCACTCCAATGGGGTGTTGAGCGCATGGGTTAAACTGCCTCACCTCTGACCACTAAGATCTGAGGACCTGTAGGTGAAGAGGTCAGCATATGGCCAATGAACCTCCAGGTCCAGCAGATGAGCAAGCCCTTCTCTGGCTCTGGGATGTCTCCAACCATTATAATGTAGCCAGTTTCTACCCACTGTCTCATTCAGTCCTTCTAGCCTTGAGGGCAGAGACAGAGGACAGGTATATTTGATTTTCTGGTCCAGTTAAAGAGAACCAGGCCAGGGAGCTGACTAACCTTCATACTGTGCAAGTTAGTAGGACTCAACTCTGTATCTTGACCCACAATCAGACCAGGTCATTCCCAAGAATGAATGAACCCAGCCCTGCAGGAATGGCCAGCTGTAACGACAGAGATGAACAGGTGAAGGGAGACTTTAAAACAGAGCATCATGCCACAGGATGAAGGTGTGGGACTCAAGGGACCAAGCCCACCCAGTCATTACAGGGACTGGGAGTGAAGTAGACTGAAGCCAGGTGGCATATCTGGGGACAGGCTGACGACTCTGCAAATGCCAGTGACGATGGTTGTCCCTTGCTCATCCCAACCCTCCCGAAGACCTCACCCTCAAAGCATAACTGCTTTTTATTCTCCGGAACTTGTCTGCTGGGGGTCAACGTTGGCGTTCCACCCATATCCGATCATCGTCACATTAGGGCCGATACCCAGCCCTTTCTACCACCTAGAGAGTGTCCTTCCCAGCCAGGATGCCCATGGTCCAGAGAACCCTCGGTCCTCTGCTGAGATCTCTGCTGGTGCAGCCTGGCCCTGGCCCCTTTCACAGCCACACTTCCTGTAGCACCTTCCCCCCACTCAGTCCTGCTGCCCCAAGCTGCCCCTAGCCTTGCTTCTGGGTGAATTCTTACCTCCCAAAGGCTCACTGCCCTGCCGCGGCCCTGTTCTCCAGAGCTCAGAGAGGCCAGTCACCAGCAAGCCTCCTGATCCTCAGGGACTTGTCTTGCTCAGGGTTCGGACAGCCCAGACCTTCTCTTGCTTCTTCAGGGGATGTGAGCTGGTGAGTAAGACTCTCTCTCTCTCTCTCTCTCTCTCTCTCTCTCTCTCTCTCTCTCTCTCTCTCTCTCTCTCTCTCTCTCTCTCTCTCGTCTCCTTTACCCAGAGGCCAGTAAATATCTAGATCTCTCTTCTTCCTTTCTGGGAAGAGAGCCCAGGAAGGGACTAGGAGCATGAAAAATTAATTTGAAGTTTAAGTGGTGCCTGTTTAAAATCCTCCAGTGTCTAACAGAACAAATTCTTTCTCAACTGCCCCCTCCCAAGGCTGCGGCGGCCCCAATACCCTGACACTGCTGTGGCCATCCAGAAGATTGTTCAAAGGTCATTCTTCTTTGTCCCTGGATGCCCACACTTCCGGAGCCCATTCTGTTCTTCCTCTTCCCTCCTAGCCAGTAGCCAGGGCATTAGGTAACTGGGATTTGAACCATGGCCCAGGTGTGATGGGGCCATTCCAGGCCTCATGTGCAGGGCAGGCCTCCTGCAGAACAGGCCTGGAGAAAATGCCAATGTCCCTTCTCCCTCGTGTTTTCCTGAATAAATCCACCTTCCCCTCCAAACTCCAGAGCTAATGCCTTTCCTTAGGGAAGACTTTCCTCCCTGGTGGTGTCTGCTGAACTTGAAGATGAGGTGGCCTCCCAGCCCTTGCGTCCCCTCGTCGCCTCGTGGTGCACTATGGGGCAGGATGGAGCCACCTCTAAGCCTGGATAAAGGTGAATTCCGACAGTGGGGAGAGGTTATTTTTGGAGCTGACACAAGCGGTGAATGAAGCGCCCCTCGTCTTCCAGGCAGTCTTTGCGTTGTGCTGCGAGGCCCAAAACTAACATTTTCATAATAATTTTCCAGTATCAAAGTGATAGTTTTGATTCAAGACAGCTGGAGCCTGCAGAACTGTGTGGCAGCCTCTCTCCCACCCCGGAGCCAAACATGTGCCGCCTTCTCTCTTTTAACACCTTTACTAATCATGGAAAAATGCACGGCCCCAGCACTTTTCACAGCTCCCCAATCAGAAGAGTCACCCCTGGAAGGAGAGCACTGGGTGTCTGTTTTCCTTCTATGATGCCCTGAGCCCAGGGCTTAGTCGTCCCAACCTCCCTCTCTACATTCCATTAGTGATGTCTGATGAAGGAACTGGCCTTTCTGCTACTATTAAAAATGGGGGGGAGCCCAAGAAACACAGAAACCCAATAGCATGGAAAACTGATATAATCTTTTCAAAACTGTAAAGATTGCTCACCCTAAGGAACATCTGCACAGAAAAAGAAAAAGGCTTTAAACAAACTGGAACGGGGTCGAGTAACTTGTAAAGGCAGGAGTGCCGGAGAGATGGCTGGCGTGTCCATGGCCTGCTGTCACTCTGGAGGAGGAAAGCCATCTCTAAGGAGCCTGTTCCCTCACCAAGAGCTCCTGCCATCTGGAACTCATTGCAGGATGGAATACTGAGGTTTGTAAAAAGAAACCCGGCCTTACGATAATTGTTCCTTAAATCATTAATACGACCTGAGCACCAGATGGAGAAAAGACAGCAGAGACAGGCTAGGGACCCGTTCAGAGTCCTGGTCCAGCCTATTGCCATCTACATCGGAAGCTGTGGCCACCTTCTCCCAGGAAACGGCCTCGGCACAGATGCCAGGCATTCCCTGCTGCAGCAACTCCATTATCTGCAAGGCCCTCCTCTGGCCCTCAGTGCCTTCTGAACTGGGTTTGGGCACTGGTGAGACTTGAGTCAGACACATGGGCCACACGCAGTCAGGACAGAGCCAGTGTGGGCCATGGTGAAGCCAGTGACTGGTGTGTTGGACCTGGGGTTTTGAGACAAAAGAGGCTAGTGTGGGCCAGTCACCCGGCTGCAGAATAAGAGAGCTGCAGTTCTGACATCCTGTCTGAAGCCTGGAATCTGAGCTCCCCTGAGGCAGAACCCTGGCAACTGCTTTCTGCCGTTCACTCCCTGGCAGGCAGAGTCCTGGGAGCCGAACTGTCTCTGCCCCTGATACACCGATGAACTAAAAGGGAACTGGGGGTCCTAGGGTATCAAGAGGACACACACAGGCCCCAGCACCTCCAAGTATGGCGTGAGCCCTCAGAACAGCAAGGAGACCCTTCCTCCGGGACACTGAACACCCCTGGGTGGAGTCCTTGCTCCGAGGGGCTGGAAGGGATCACTAGGGCCTGTGCACTTGTCTTTGGGGACACCGGTGCCTTTTGTTCCTTTGATGTAGAGACAGTTGCAGGCCTCTGTGCTTCTGAACCTGACTCTAACCCAGCCCATCTCTCTCCAGAATGAGAGCTGTATATCCAGAAGCTATCACACCCCTGACCTTGACCCCCTCAGGGTCTGAGGTCCCCACACATTCCAATCAGTTTCTGCATCCCCAGGAACTGGTTCCTTGGCGAGCTCCTTATCTTTCAGACAGCGTGCCATCCACCAGGGATGCAGCCTTAACAACGCTCATCCCTCATGGCCTTCTTGCCCTCCCTCCCAATTCAGTCCCTACGACCCGACACCCTATTCAGCCAGCTCTTCTGTCTCGAGTTCTCAACCCACTCTCAGCGCCCCATTACTGAATCACAGCACAGTCCAGGCTGCCCTGCTGTGTGCCTGGTCCCCGCAGCTTGTTCTACACTGACTTCTGGGTGCCGCTCAGGCTCCATTCACCCTCCACCCAGCAGCTGAAGCTTTCCTCCTGGAAGCTCTCACCCCATCTTTTCTCCTTGTGCTCCAAACCCTTGGAACCTTTGAAGAACAACTGTTGGGAAAATATTCCCCACCCTGTTGCTGTAGCCCACGTAGGTTACATCTGGCATCTCCTACACCCCAGCTTCTTGCTCACACCCCATTGAGAGCTGACAAGACCTCTGCTTCCTCGGTTTCAAGCTGTCAGATGTGTTCAGGTGCTGCATTCTACGGGAATACTGCCACAGAAGGCTTAGCATTGGCAGTTCAACGCATGAGCTGCTTCCTCTCACATCTCTGGGCAGAACTAGGGTTCTAGATCCATCTGACCACCGGGGCCCAGGAAGAGTGGCACTCTGGGCTAAGGGGAGGACCAACGATGGTGATGGCACCTCAGCCATGTGTGTCTCGAGGTGCCACTCCCGAGGTGTTTCAGAGGCTGCCCCTTCCTCCTGAAATCTCAGCATCCTGCTTCATGCACAGAATGTCTCCCCCGTTCCCCACAGCTAGGACATCAGGTGTCCTGAGAAGCTAACACTGAATGCAGTCTAGCAGGGCCTCTTCCTACTCCTCCCTTTACCAGAACTGTCTGGTTATTGTCTGCTTTTTTCTTGGACTGTGTGTTGTGTGAAATCAGGCACCTGCATTGTCCACCCCTCCACAATCTGAACGAATAACAGCATAGAATGATGGGGACTTGGATGAATGAACAGACAGATACATGAATGAGAGAGGGACATTAAGATTTCCATCGCAGGGCCATCGGCAAGGAGCCCGGGGTGCTCAGGAATGAAGTCACCGGACCATGTTGAGTCAGCAGCGGTCCATGTTGAGTCAGCCCATGTTGGGTAAGCAGCAGAAGGTAAATGTGGGCTGGGGGAATGGAAGGTGGGAGGAGAGGGGCCTTTGAAGGAGCACATGTCCCTTGGAGAAAGACAGCCTACTATTAACCCCGGCGTTCGAGAGCTCCCCACTAGGGTGGAGCATGGATGGATCTCACAGGCCACAGCAGAGTTCCTGTGAAAAGCCAGCGCCAGCTCTGTGCCTGCCTTACCCAGCCCTTCCTCCGTTCTCTTTACTCTGTGACTAAAAGGAAAAAACTTTCAGTACAGTTTCCTTCTGGAAGTTAGGTACTTTCCAAGGGCACACGAGGGTCTCTCTAGCTCCCCCAACATTGAGCACGGTACTTAAACTCTCAGCTGATGTTGTGAACTCTGACTCAGATCCATCCCTCCTCTCGACGCCATGAGAGCTCAGCCACCTGGGTCTGGTGTCTCTCCAGTCATGGAGACGTTGGCCTCCCTCTGCCATTTCCCCCAGTCCACTGCCCAGCCTGAGTCCCTGCGTGGATATAGGGACGTAAACACCGAGTGTGCCAACTTCATCCTTCAAGCTTCATTCATCCCAATCTTAGTCAAGGTGTGAAGACACCAGGTGGCCTCCTGGGCATCCCCTCTAAAGCCTTGAGGGCCAGACAAGACAGAGTCTGTTCAGTGTAAGTGACAGTCGAGTCTCAAGCTGGGAGCCCCAGGGACAGTGTCCACGCACTCAGCAGGATCTGTGGGTGGTGGTCGGAGCCCAGGGGACTGAGTCTCACAGTGATGACCATCAATCATCTCCTTCCTCCTTCGAACCACCATCCCACCATGTCTTCCTCTTCAGCATCTCAAGATCCACACGCTCACATGGGTTTCAACGGCGGCCCACTCAGCAGCATGAGTCATTTTGAAAGCACACTCACACACGGGGCATGCCCCTGCTGCATACCTTCTGCTCTGGAGTCAAGGTTAAGGATAGCAAGATTTTCCACACCCTGAACTGAACGAACCTCCCGCCTTGTCACCGTCCTGCACAGCTTACACTCCCGCCACATAGGCTTTTGAAGTGTAGCACCTCCTACCCTTCCCATTCCATGTGTGCTCTTCTCTCCACCTAGAACACCCCTCCTTTGTTGGTGTAAGGCCCTGGGATAGAGATAGGATCCATTTCTGCAGCATGCCTCTCCTCTTCTGAGAAGGTAGGTGTTGTGGACAGGGCCTGGACAAAGAGGAGTGCCATGTTGTATGAGCCTTCTCCATGGGTTAGGACCTGCCTTAAGTCTGGAGCAAGGCTCAGATTCAGTCACTGCAGCAGTCCAGTTGCCAGAGGCCACAGTACCCAGCATATAGCAGTTGTTCAATAAGCTATGGGTGGCTGACTGGCTGAGGGTTGGAAAAGGGCCCCGTTGAGAACACATACCTGCTTGCTCAGTCAGGCTCCATCTGTGGGTGGCGGGGATCTAGCCAAACCCAGAGCTGCCCCTCCACCCTGCCATAAATCCCAGTGGCCTAGTTTTTGTTGAACATCCCCCAGAGTGCCTCCCTCCCAGCAACGGCTGTAATGGAAGAACTGGGTTTGGCCAAGGCAGTGGTCGCCATGGCGTCCCCAAGGCTATTCTCCTGCCCTGCCATGCTGGGCAGCCTTTCTCCTGGCAGTCACTTGCCAAGCACTTCCACGCTATTGGTTCCAGTGCAAACTCAGATGCTCTTATTGGAATGAATGAATTCTAGGTTCTGAGCAAAGAACATGAGGGCTCTTGCCCAGTCTCCGTACCTCTACCCCCAGTCCCAGAAGACCAGTGCTTGCACGCACACTTCTGCTATCAGAGGCCTCACTAACCTTAAGAGTTCCCTCCATGGTTGGTGGCACTAAGTGCTGAGGCTATCCTTAGGCAGAGCTGGCACCTACTTGCTGACGTCCTCCTTGTACCAACCCTGAGGCGTCATATGCCACCCAGGTCCTTCTGTCTATTACCACTCTATGAGAAAGAGAGACCTTGCTCTGCACCCCACCTGCCACCTCTTTCTTCAGAACACCGAGTTCCTTCTTTTTCTCTGGATTTTTACGAGGAAACTCTTTAGTCTACCATCTATGAGATTTTTGTCAAAGTCTGTCATTATCCTGTTCCATATTTCTGACCTCCAAACATGCAGAATATAATGGCAGGTGAGCATGAAATTCTAGCACTGACTTTTCCAAGGGAGTGAAAACTTGGGTACTGAGTGGGTTAGTGATTTGGCTAGAGTCGTGCAGGTACCCATTGGCACCATGGAGGCAAGAGGCCAGGCTGTGGGAGCAACCAATGGGGTGAAATCAAAAGGGTCATGAAATACCCAAATCACTGGATATGGGGGTGTCTCGGAGAGCCCTCAGCAGTGATACAGGAATGAGGGCTGGGCAGGAGGGAGGCTTTCAGAACTCAGCATGGCACACCTGCAACCATTGTCTAGCAGGTAGGGACCAACAAGAAGGCAGAGCTTCAATAGGAATCAGGCTGTTCCTGTTCCGGGACAGCATTCATCGTCAACTTAAATCTAGCCACACGGAAGTCCGGAGGAGACATCAAAATTGTTCCTTTACAGAAGGAACTAGAAGGCCCCAAAATGTTGCCAAGAGGAGCTGTGCTCATGGGACCCCCAATAACATTCAGGCTGTAGCTGTGACAGTAATTTTGTGTCCTTTCTAGATTAGGACCTTAATTTCTCCATTTCTTCACAATAGTAACAAGTAGAAATCTCTAATTAGTAATCTGTAGTTAGTGTAGAAATCTCTAATTAGTAATCTGTAGTGAGTGGCCTTCCTGAGTCTACCAACTACCCACATCTTACTATCAATCAGTACCTCTGTGCTACCAACAAGCAAATCTCCAAATGGACCAGTCATGCGTCTAAGCTATAAAGAATCAAAAGCAACTGAATCAGCTAACTTGAAGAAGGAGAAAGAGGATGGAGGGGAGAACCTGGTGACAGTCACTGAGAAGCAGCCTCTGGACTTGGCTCAAATTGTCAGGAAAAAGAGCTGAGCCTTGGCTCAGAAGAGAAGATGCTGAGTATTCCTGACAAAGGCCCATGCTGTCTAGATCCAGCCCCTGCCCCTGCCAATGAATGAGAAATAAGGTGAGATGGAGAGAGAGTGAGCTCCCTGCCCTTGGAAGCAACCAAACAATACTACTTATATAGTGCTTGCTGTTTATGTGTGTGTGTGTGTAAGAGAGAGAGAGACAGAGACAGAGACAGAGAGACAGAGAAGGACAGAGAGAGAGGCAGAGAGAGAGACAGAGAGAGAGGCAGAGAGAATGGTGCATATTTGTGCTGTACGGGGGCATGTGAGAGTGCAGGTGTGTGCATGCACAGCACATTGTAGAGGTCAAAGAATGAATGTCAATCATCAGGTGCTTTCCACCTTTTCTTAAGACAGGGTCTCTCATTGACCTGCAACTTCGCTGAGCCCGCTAGACTAGCTGGCCAGTGAGCTGCGTCTCTCCCTTCCATTTCACCGTCACTAGGACTATCAGCACAAGCCACTTCAGCCAGCTCTTTATGTGAGACTGAACTCAGACTCTTATGCTTGCAGGGCAAGCTCTTTGTAGACTGAGCCCTCTGGGCAACCCTGTTCACATCCTTTTTCTATCACACACCCACATGGCCCAGTCTTGGACTGTGAAACCCTCAAGAGCAGGACACCGATTAGTGTGTCTGTGACAAGTGCTCAGTGGAAGACTTGGCTCAGCAGCTGGATGAAGGAAGGGGCACACGGGATAGGGGGACATCAGAGAGAAAAGAGGCCTGACCATCCCATTAGATGGCCTCTCACACCAGCCCTCCATTGCTCCATCATCAGACAAACTCGCCCGTTTTTCCTCCACCCAAAGGTGGAAACGCCATGTTCACGAAGCCCATCACCTCCAAGCCACTGACTCATGAACGTCCTCTTGGCTCTCTCACTCCACTACAAGAGGAGGGTGGCTGGGTGGGTGGCTGGGTGGTAGGTGATTGGGTGGGTGGTAAGTGGGTGGGTGGTTGGGTGGGGGGTAGGTGGGTGGGGGGGTAGGTGGTTGGGTGGATGGTAGGTGTTTGGGTGGGTGGTAGGTGGTTGGGTGGGTGGTAGGTGGGTGGGTGGTAGGGGGTGGGTGGTTAGGTGGGTGGTAGGTGGGCGGGTGGTAGGTGGGTGGGTGGGTGGGTGGTAGGTGGGTGGGTGGGTGGGTGGTAGGTGGGTGGGTGGTAGGTGGGTGGGTGGTAGGTGGGTGGGTGGTAGGTGGGTGGGTGAGTGGTCTTCAGGGCCTGGGATAGAAGAGAACAGAGAAAGTCTGCAGAGCCCTCAGCCTCTCACTATGCCCATCTGCTTTAATGCTTACCCTTGGCTGAGTGGGTCCTGCTCTCTGAACTGCCTCTCGGCATCACACAGAGGATGTTCCCTGTCCTGTGGGGTGTGAGGTTGGTAAAGTGAAAGTATATGCTCCAGTGGGGACACAGAGTGAGAGAAGCCGTGCGCCTTTCCTGTCTTCAGTCTCTGTAGTATAGAGCTGGCCTCCAGAGAGCAGCTATCAGTCCCCACATTTGAAGGGGGCCACCATGGAAGGGAGGGGGAGGGGGAGTCTCATTGCTCCCTTCCTCTTTGTTAGCTAAGCATCCCCATGGTATGCCTTCCCTGGAGAGAAGTGTGGATAGGAATGAGATTCCCATGTTCTACTTAGACTCTTTCTCTGCCTTGTGGTCCTCAGGGTCTCCTACCCTTCATGAAGGCCTCCCATTCGGTCATCACGCAGAGTGCATGAGGGTGGGCGGAGCAAGGCCTTATGGGTGGATTTCAAAGAGCCTCTGGCTTTTCCCTTTCCCCTTCTCATCCCCGAGAGCACACCCTGTGCCACCCCTATTCAGGGGGAAATTACACCAGGTTGTAATGGGGGGGCTGAAGGGAAAGCGTCTCTGCTATTCATTCTAGCCACTGCAGGGACCTCTTGAGCATCCATTGTGCCTGCCCGGCTGCCTGGGCCTCAATTGTGATCAGGTGGTCTATGTGGTCCCCTCCCCCTGGCCTGGGATAGGAACAGGCACAGGCAATGGGCTGGCCTGCAGAGTTCTCTGTCCATCTTTTCAAGGGGCTTTTGTTGAGTAAAATAGCACCCGCCACTTGACCACTTTAAACGGAGGCCAGGCACTTGAACGTGGAAACAGGGGCCCAGGCGCCGGGAGCACAGGGACAATGGCCACCCTCAATTAGCTCACTGAGGTGCCCCAAATGGACTTGAGGAGGGGCCATGACCATGGCCTGCTCATGCATATTTATCACAAGCTGGGCTTGTGGGTTCCCATGGCAGCAGGAAGGGTGAGGGGCTCACTGGGCCCTGCAGAGGCTGTGGTTCAGAGCCAATCTGGCCTTAGCCCCGCAGATCAAGACACTGCCTTAAGCCTTTCCTTGTCCTTTTGCCTTTACTTGGCCCTGGGGTTCATGGCCAGCATGACTGGAGATTCTAGGTCATCAGGCACAAGGAACCCAACAATGTGCTGAGCACATCTGTGAAGGCCAGGGTGAAGAGAGACATGCTTTCCTTCTTCGTGGGACACTCAGGGTGGGCGGCAGCCAGCCACAGTAAATGCGTTTATTGGGTGATGGATAAATGCTGGGCCCCCAGATAAGTGTCCTCTACTGTCTTATCAGAACAAAGACATCGATTCTGGATGCCATCCCTGAAAGAAGCTGGTGCTCGTGGTGAAGTGGGGGATTTGGCTAAGACCTAATGAATTGTACAAGCTACTGGGCTGGGTTCTGACCCAATTCCCACTCATCACTGGGAGTGAGGAGTTTACTACTGTTTATGCAAACACTGTGTAGGCTGAGTTACTTTCTTAGTCATTCATGAAAACACAGAAAAGCTCAACTTGCCATGCCTGGAGACTGGGGCTAAGAGAGTACCCTGCCCTGGGCTACGCAGGGCTAATAAGTAACAAAATGGGACCCAGCTCATGCTCAGGCACCTCTTCCCTTTGTTTTAAAAGCCTCTTGGCTTCCAAACCCTGTTAGATTATGGGAAACCTCCAAAGTTACCCCTGGCCTGGACAGTCTGTATGCAAGGCAGTTGCAGCTGAGCCCCCCAGCATCCTCCTAAAGACTCTGGAGTCCTGTCAGGAGTCTCTGCTGTTTCTCTAGATTTCCCCAGTGGAGTTAAAGGTCTTCTTCCCTCTGGAATGCAGTTTTTCTGGAAACCCACAGTATCACCCCAACACAGCACAAAGACCAGGACCCTAGCCCAGAGTGATAGAAAGGTAGTCAGTGTTCCCAGAGGACCCCCCCGCCAATCCATGCCAATTTGGTGCTTTCTGGCTGGTGTTCTTCCAGCAGGCCAACCTGCTACCCCTGAGGAGATGTTCCTGCTTCCCTTTCTTTCTGCTCATGCTTGGACTGAGCGGATGGGTGGAACTGGGTTGACTTCAGTCCATGTGGATGGAATTGGGTTGGCTTCCACTCCTCTGGCTCCCTGGGGTTGAACTGAGTTGGCTGGGGTGTGCTTGTTGAAGGATGAGCTAAGTACTGCTGCATTGGGTTAACGGGAGCTAAGCTTGGTGGAGGGAAAAGAGTTGATGAGGGATTCGAGAAGTTCACTCTGCTACTAACTTGATCAGAGGCGATAAAATGAAGAGTTTATTTGGGCTTATGGTCCCAGAGGGATAAGTGTCCATCATGGCAGGAAGGCATAGCAGCAGGGACGGTGGCAAGAGCAGGAAGCAGAGAGAGCAAACTGGACATGTGGAAATAAGGACAGTTAAAGCTCACCCCCAGGTCACATACTTCCTCCAGCAAGGCGGCACCCTCTAAACTTCCCCAAACAGCACAAGCCAAATGTTCAAATGCCTCTAGTGGACATTTCCCATTAAAACCAACACATTCCACTCCCTGGCCCCCATCAGCTTGTGGCCATATCAAAATGCAAAATATATTTAGTCCAACTTCAAAAATTCTCGGAGTCTTTCACAGTCTTAACACTGTTTAAAAGTCCAAAGTCTCTTCTGAGGTTCAAGGCAATCTCTTAATTTGCAACTTCCCATAAAATCAAATAGTAAAGCACATACTTCCAATAGATAATGGAACAGGATATATACACTGTCGTTTCAAAACAGGAAGCATGGGGACATAGTGGGGAAAGACTGGACCAAAGCCAGACTGAAACCAGCAAGGCAAATATCAAGCCCTGTAGCTCTATCCAGTTCAAATATATTAGATGGCTCTGCCCCTCCATCTTTGCTCGCTGCCACATACATCTCTCTTTGGGCATGACTCCAGTCCCTGTATGTAGGTCTCCTTGGCAGATAGCTCATGGCTCTGCACCTCTAATATCTTGGGATCTCCACTGTAATCCAGGCTTCATTTCCACAGCTTTTCTCAATGTCCTCTCACAGCCTCTTGCTTTCTAAGGACCTTCACACAAGGACTTCTATGGCACACACTGCCTGGCTTCAGTAGCTCTCTGAAATCTTAAATGAAGCACCCATGCCCCTGGGCTCTTGAATCCTTTTTGCCTCCAAAGCCAGCCACAGAAGGACAACACTGTCAAGTTTGGAAGGCAGCTTTGGATAGACACTGGCCCACCTTGAATCATATTGCAATAGTACTTTTATTCAGCTGCTTTCTAAGAACATAAAGTGCCTTAAGCTCTCTTTTACAAATTGGGAGCTTAGCTGAGCAGGGTCTTTCCCTGAGTGCACCCTTCCCTTTGTGCAGAGCAGGCCTCTCCTTCAATATTCTTTTCTCTTTTTTGTTCCTCCTCCTCTTCCTCTTCTTCATTTTTTGTAGGTTTTCCCCTAGGCCCGTGACCTATCTAGTCTCAGATTCTTGGCCACTTTACCAGAGTCATGTATGGGTTTCATTTCATGGAGTGGGCTGTAAATCCAAGCAGAAGGTAGTTAGTTACTCCCATAACATTTGTACCACTGTTACACCAGTGTATCTTGCAGGTAGGTCCCTGTGGTAAGTCACCAGGTTTGTAGCTAGGTGATACTGATGATGACTTTTCTCCTCCAGGAGCATGCAATGTACCTTCCAGTATCATAAACACTCGTCAGTAAGGGGTGAAGCTTCTAGTTGGGCATCAGCTTGATTTCTCCATGTTTGATGATATAAGTTATATCTTCAGCAATGGGCATGCTTCTCCTTATGGAGCTATCTCCTCAACAATGATAGCCTCTCTTCCAGCACATGCCTTGGCTGCAACATCAGGTTTCCTGGTGCTCTTCTTCTATCCAGCGTGTGTGCTTTGTATTTCTTTTTGCCCCGCTTGCTCTTTTTCATTATAGACCCGCATACCCATTATCACTCGTAATCAAACTACAGACTCAACATTCTATAGTCTTGAAATTTCTCCCACCAAATAAATCAGTCTGTTGCTTTTTAATTTAGCCACAAGCCAGTTCTCAGGACAAGGGCAGAAAACAGATTCTTTGCCAAAATATCACAGGAAAGGGCCCCTAACTCAGTGGCTAATATTGTTTCCCTCTGAAACCTCTTGAGCTGGGCCTAGACTGTTCACATTACTCTCAGTACTTCCTTCTTCCATGCTCCTACTATAACAGCCCTTCAAGCTCTGTTTACAACATTCAACTGCTTTTCTAACCCAAAGCTCCAAAAATCTTTCACATTTCTCCTAAACACCAACATGCTCACATTCTTCATAGCAACAACTCCCTCTCTGGTGCCTGAATTAGTTACTCTTTCTGTTGCTGTGATAAAAGATTGTGACCAGAAGCAATTTATAGAAGGAAAAGTTTATTTGGGCTATGGTTCCAGAGGAACAGACATCCATCATGGCAGGAAGGCACAGCATCAAGTGGCAGGCATGGCAGTGGGGACAGGAAATTTTGAGCTCACATCTTCAAAGGCTAGAACAAAGCAGAGAGAATGGACAGGAAGTAGGGCGAGGTTACACACTCTTAAAGCCCACCTCCAGTGATGTACTTCCTCCAGCAAGGCTGCCCCACCTAAAGTTCCCCCAAACAATGCTACTAATTGGGAACCAAGTTGAGGAGAGTTTTCACTCAAACCACAGCAGAAGGTCGTCTAAGGAGGTTCTTACTCCCAGCATGAACCAAATCAGCCCTGGCTAGCAGTAACTCCTGAGAGCACTGGACAGTGCTGAGGAGCCTGTTGCCAGACAGGCTTCTCCACTCTGAGCTGGGTTCTGAGTAGATGAGCAGAAGGCAACACTTCTTACCAGCAGCCTCCAATTCTCACAGACCCCATTCTCATGCACAAGGAATGTGCACTCACGTTTCCCTGCACTCACAAAGTTGCAGGCTCTCTCTGCTCAATCTAGTCCTGGCCCCAACGTCAGCAATGATTTTTCTGAAGGACACTCCTTCTCTTCTCTTAGCCTCAGACAGGCCATCCATACACCTGGGCCGCGTGTCCTCTCCTCCCAGCCATCTACCTGGTCCTGGCCATTGCTGGTCAGTCTGTAGCTAGAGTTTTCCTGCTTTGCCCACAGTCAGGACAAATCTTTGTCACCCGCCAGTCCCACAGCCACTCAGACCCAACCAAGTAAACACAGAGACTTATATTGCTTACAAACTGTATGGCCGTGGCAGGCTTCTTGCTAACTGTTCTTTTATCTTAAATTAACCATTTCCATAAATCTATACCTCGCCACGTGGCTGGTGGCTTACCGGCGTCTTCACATGCTGCTGGTCATGGCGGCGGCTGCAGTGTCTCTCCGCCTCAGCCTTCCGCTTCCCAGAATTCTCCTCTCTCCTTGTCCCACCTACTTCCTGCCTGGCCACTGGCCAACCAGTGTTTTATTTATTGACCAATCAGAGCAATTTGACATACAGACCGTCCCACAGCATCAGTCCCTCGGGCAACCCCCCTCCAGGATCCATACTGACATTCTAAACCTTCCAGACCCGAGCACCATTTGCAGGCCCATACAATCCATGCTGAAGGCTGGAAGATTTCAAAAGAACTTGCCAGGCAAGGTGGAACACACCTTTAATCCCAGCACTCGAAAGACAAGGGCAGGCAGAGCTCTGTGAATCCGAGGCCAACCTGGTGTACCAAGTGAGTTCCAGGACAGCCAGGGATACACAGAGAAACCCTGTCTCAAAAAACCATGAGAGAGAGAGAGAGAGAGAGAGAGAGAGAGAGAGAGAGAGAGAGAGAGAGAGAGAGAACTGTTTGTGAGTTTTTGTCCCCAGGCAGGTAAAGGGCCACCAAGCAGAATTGGGGTAAAATTCAATTTTTAATTTTTTTGGCTTTCTGTCTTTCAGGCCAGTCTTCCCGCCTCTGCTATCAGTCTACCCATCTAAAGCACAGTAATTGAGCACTAGCTGTATACCATACACTGCTAAGCACTAGGAATAACAAGGCTAATGAAACGTGACCCATGTGATTGACGAATTCAAGAAAGTCCCTGGCAAGAGAGTCAGTCATTTGTCGCTCAACAAACATAATAGCCTACCTTGACCAGGTCAGAAGACCAGCTCAGACCCCCAAACCTGCTCCTACTCCCCACAGCCTGCCCCTGTGGTAGTGGTGAAGCCTGGTGGTAGGGCAGGCCACCCACCTTTTCCTGAAGGGACCTATAGGCATGAGCTCATGTCTGGAGGCCCTGCAGCTCTCAGAGCAGGCTCTGCACACAAGGCTTCTTGTGATTCGGATTGATGCAGTGGGGGCTGCAGGGCCCCAAAGCTCTGGGCGCTCGGCGCTGTCAGCAGACACTCCCACGGATGAGGGTGCCGGGCTTTGATATGGCATTAATACACTAATATCTTAATCCCACCACCACCCGCCAGCTGCCTGGCCACACAGCGGGACCCTGGGGACAGAATTTCCAAATTACATTATTGAATGTTTACCTAGTGAGCAATCCAAAGAGTGTTTAACACTAGCTGAGGGCCGCGCATGTGCACAGGACAGCCCCACGCCACAGCCTCGAGCACACCGCCCACACTTGAACCTTCCCCTGAGGAGACACAGTTGGGCACACAGCACATCCCTTAGACACACACGTGCCCCCACACACGAACTTCACACCCTCCGTGTTTCCAGCATGTGTGCACACACCACGCCAGTAACTTCCCACAGCCTTATGCGCGGCCACACCAGTTACCTGCCTCCGCTCACTTCTCTCAACCAGAGGGAACTCCTGGCAGCTAATCTGAGGAAGGTGCTGCTGGCAGAGAGCTGTCCCTGAGCGTGCCCTAGAAAGCCACTGTTTCGGGGTCTGGGAAGTACGAATCCAGCCTCACCAGGCTCCCTGGCTCCCACTGCCAAGTTCAAAGCCTCTCCAGGCTCTCCCTGATGGTGCTACTCATGAGCCGTGGAGACAGACCACAACCTGAGCTGGTTGCTGCCCCTTTTCCCTGTTTCTCCTGCCAAACATTCACTCCTCTTTCCAGACTGGCAGGCTGTTCTCACCACCAGGAACACACACCTCACCTCGCATCCTTGAATCCCAGTAGCTCCGCCATCACAGGATGCTCTTTCCACTCCACACTCAAAAAGACCACTCTGCTCCAGGGGTCTCTGCAATGGCCCTGACTTAGGGCACAAGAAAGGTGTGGTGATATTGTATTTCCCCAATATATTGTGCACCCTAATAAACTTATCTGGGGTCAGAGAACAGAACAGCCGCTAGATATAGAGGCCAGAAAATGGTGGCACACACACCTTTAATCCTAGCATTCCAAAGGCAGATATCCATCTGGATCTCTGTGAGTGCAAAGCCACACTGGAAACAGCCAGGCATGGTGACTCACACCTTTAATCCCAGGAAGTGATGGCAGGAAGCAAAAAGGTATATAAGGCATGAGGACCAGGAACTGGGCCTGGTTAAGCTTTTAGGCTTTTAGCAGCAGTTCAGCTAAGATTCATTCAGGATAAGGACTCAGAGGCTTCCAGTTTGAGGAAACAAGATCAGCTGAGAAGTTGTCGAGGTGAGGTAGCTGTGGCCTCTTCTGTCTCTCTGATCTTTCAGCATTCACCCCAATACCTGGTTCCAAGTGTGTTTTATTAATAAGACCTTTTAAGATTCGTTCTACAGAAAGTTCCTACCTCAACATGAGGATGGGAAAAGCTCCGACCTAGTGGGGTTATGGTGAGGCTTGAACATCCATTCTTTCACAGGCTGGCACTCAGTAAGGCATCTCTTGTGTACATTTTTAGATGACCATGATGAAGATGACGACTGTGCTTCCGGGTCCCCTCTGTCCAATCTCTTCTATAGTCTATGAGGAGCTACAAGAGATGTGACCACCATCTCTCATCAACCAACAGTGGGACTCATGGCCACTTGGAAGAGGCACTAAAAGAATCCCACTGTCAGCTCTGCACTTTCATGAATGGATTTTTCTAGACATACTCCCTTGGAAGGGAAGTGTGAAAGCTCATTGAACTGAGTGCTCCTACTTATATCTGCATACTTCTGGCTCTGCCACAGCACCCCGTGGCTTTGGTAAGTCCATTCTTCTCTCTGGGAGTGTTTGTCAAATAAAGATTGTTGGTTAACAAGACCTCCATGTCTCCTACAGTTCTGGGGTTATACAACTCTAAGCCACCATGGCTACGAGGATTCCTATCTAGATGAGATTGTGTTAGCAGCAGTAGCAAAGGGGAAGGAGAGGAAGAAACTGAGATGAGGGCCTGGGTACCACGTGGACAGGACAGGTCCCAGGCAGCAGACTGGCTTAGGGAAATAGACTTGGCTCCAAGGGTGTCATGGATAGATAAGGTCAAACCAGTGAGCCAGGACTGTTCTCTCAAAGGCCTTGTGGGCCTAGCTGAGCAGCCAAGGTTTTTTCTTGTTCATCAGAAGACATCAAGCTTTCCTGGTCATCAGACTCACCTGTGGCGACGTTGAAAGTCCAGATTCCCATCTGTGCCCCAGCCCAACTGAGACAGAGATCCCTTTCCATTGTTGTTGTTCTTAATATATACATATGTATTTTTTCATATAATATATTCTGATCACAGTTTCCCCTCACCAAATTCCTTCCACATCCTCTCTACTTACCCGCCCAACTTCATACCCTTTCTCTCTCTCTCTCTCTCTCTCTCTCTCTCTCTCTCTCTCTCTCTCTCTCTCACACACACACACACACACACACACACACACACACACACACACACAGAGGGGATGTAGCTGATCATTTTACTCTTGGCTTGTTTCTAGCCAGCTTTTCTTAAATTATCCTGTCTACCTCTTGCCTCTGGGCTTTTACCTTTCTCTATATACCTTTCTTATCTTCTTACTCCATGGCTTGCTGTGTAGCTGGGTGGCTGGCCCCTGATGCCCTCTCTCCTTCTCCTTTTCTTCACTCCTCCTCTTCTCTTTTTCTCCTTCTATTTGTCCTTTCCCCATGCCAGCCCCACCTATCCCTCTCCTGCCAAACTATTGGCTGTTCAGCTCCTTATTAGACCAATCAGGTGTTTTAGACAGACAAAGTAACACAACATCACAGAGTTAAACAAATGTAACATAAAAGTATGTAACACTTTTGCATCATTAAACAAATATTCCACAGCATTAAATTAATATTCCACAATGGAGGGATATAATTAAAAAAAGAAAAAAAGAAACACAGGCACATACACACACACACACACAAAAAAAAAAAAAAACATAAAAACACAAAATTGGAAACCATAACCTACAAACAAAAGACCAGTAAGAACAACAACCAAAAATGCCCAAACAAAGCAATATAAAACAAAAGTCTACAAAAATGCCATTGAATTCGTGTGTGTTGGCCATTGAATGCAGACACGGGGCCTACCCTTAAGTGTGGGTAAGACTCCCAATGAGATTTCATTGGAGAAAACTAAGTTTTCCTTTGCAAACTTAAGAAACAGGTGCTAGGGAATCTGTCTTTTTATCAAGTATTCCAGGTGACTCTTGAAAACAGGCAAGCTTGGGAAGTATTGCCAGATGAGGCCAAATTGCTGACAGGATTGTGCAAGGAGAGGCATTCATTCACAGGCACTCCTTACATGATGTAGGCAGGTGCCATGTGAAGGGCAAGGGCCAAGCTTCAGGTTTCCAGAGCCCTACCTCCTTCTTTCCTATCCTGAGACTTTGGGCACAGTATAGGATCTTTATTTTCCCACCTGTAAAATGGGAATCATCCAATTCCCATCTTAAAGATTGTTCCAACTAACCAAATCTGCTAAGGAATGTTTTCCCATTCCTTAAACAATTCCTAAAAACAATGAGGTTGTTGCAAGAAGCATGGATGGATGTGCTATCTCTGAGGTATCTGCAGAGAGAGCTGCCTGAGAGGTGAGACAGGCAGGGCCGGGAGTAAGCTGAGGAAGAAGGGGCTTCATAGAGTCCCTTCCGGTTATCCAAGAATACCTACCTTGTCCATTCACTCACTCCTCCACCGATATTCACTGCATATCTTCCCCACACCAATGCTAAATGCGGGCTATGCAAACAGGAACCCAGTTTCCCAGGGGCCACCTTTCTCTTTGCAGATTTTACATTCTAGAAAGAAGGGGTTTGTTTGTTTTTGGTTGGTTGATTGTGTTTTTGTTTGTTTTGGGTTTTTGTTATTGTTGTTGTTTTTCTTTGCTTTGCTTTGTTTTGTTTTGTTTTGTTTTGTTTTGTTTTGTTTTGTTTTGTTTTGTTTTGTTTTGTTTTGTTTTGTTTTGTTTTGTTTTGTTTTGTTTTGTAGGCAGGTTTTCCTCTGTGTAGCCCTGGCTGTCCTGGAACTCACTCTGTAGACCAGGCTGGCCTCAAACTCAGAGATCCACCAGCCTCTGCCTCCTGAGTGCTGGGATTAAAGGTGTGTGCCACCACACCTGGTGAGAGAAGGGTGGCCAAATAACTGATATACTTCTGAGTCCTAACTGGTGATATTAAGGAATCATCAAGAGGAACAAATGGGTGGCCCAAGAAGATGCCTCTGAAGATGGCATTACTCGTGGGTAGAATGTTGAAGGATGAGGAGAGGACACTGGCAAAGGAAAGTCACCTGGCATGTTCCTGGAGCTGCAAGGGGCCTGTCGAGCAAGGGGTACAGTGGCACAGAAGAAGGTGTTGGGGTGGACAGAGGACTTGGTCAGAAATCTGGATACTATGTAAGTGCAGTGAAGAGGTCTGGGGCTGAGGAGTGATGTAGTTTGATTTATATTTTAAGAAATCCCTCTAGCAGCTGTGCAGAGATGGATAGGGGCAGGGTGTGTGAGCAGAAGGGGAAGACCTACTAGAAGGCTCTTAATTCAGGAAGTGGTGGCAGGAGAGTGGGAAGGGGGAGGGGCGAGGCAGGTGAGGTGAGCAGAGTCAAGAGTTCTTCTAAGGCAGGGCTCAGCGGTCTCTGACAGGTGGACTGTGGAAAGGAGAGCACAGGGACCTGGGATAAGGGGTGACACCCAGGTGTCTGGAGTGCCACACAGAGCTAGGGCAGCATGGGGAGATGGCAGAGAGCCCTGTTCTTTGCAACTTGAGTCTTCTCAGAACCAGGAGTGGCTTACACAAGCTCCGTGCTAGGTGCCCAACCCTGCTGCCTCTCCTCCTGCAGGCCCATAGTGCACCTCCAGGAAGATTGGGATGGTCTCCACATGCCACTCAGCTCCCGAAAATTCTTCCAGGGCATTTGCACAGAGTCGGCATTTAAGAACATGGTATCTGAAGTCAGACTGCCCGGACTCAAACTGCTTCCTAGATGTGTGGTGCTCAGCTAGTTATTTACCCTGTCTGTGCTTGTGGTTCCCCAATAAACCTGGGATGAGAGCAGCACGCCCTTCCTAGACAGATGCCATGCTCTGCTTATCTAGTTTCTAAACTTCAAGCACCTGGCATGAAGGAGAAATGTGAGCATCCACTGCCCACTCTGTTTATGGCTGCAGCTGCCTCACTGGTGTCATGGCCTTCGCCAGTGGAGTTCCAGAACTTTCTCCTTCACTTAGTAACTATGTGGCTGTCAATCGGTTACCACACTGGGGGCCAAATTACCTCTGCCCTGGCGGAGTGCTCCATGTAGGGGCAGGGACTCTGTCCAGTGGTTCTACCCAGGGGAAGACAGGGCAGTAACCTGTCCTAGGCAGAATCCACAGGACTGGTCTCAGAACCAGGAGGCCCTGGGAACCATGGTGGCTGAGGCCAGGCTCTCTTGCTGCCATTGGTCCCAGATACAGGACCAAACTTGATTATTATCATCTTTTGAACATGACGTATTCAAGAAATGGACCCCAGCCAGTGGCTCCACTGGGGGAGATTCCAGACGCTTTAGGAAGTAGGGCTCACTGGAAGAGGCAGGTCACTTGGGAAGCATCCCTGTGGGGGCTGTATTTTGTCCTGGGTCCTTCTCTGTCCCTCTGCCCTCTGCCCATGCAGTGAGGAGCCAGGGTGTCTTTCTCCTGCCTTATTTTTCTGTCTTGCCAGGACCCAGATCAATAGAAGCAACAACTCTGGGCCAAAAGCAATGAAGCCGTGAGCTAACGTCCACCTTCCCCTCAAGTTGTCTGTGTCAGGTCTTGGGTGGAAAACCATTGTCCCTGCACAATGACAATGATGACCAAAACATGACCACATTTTGTCGGGCCTTTGTAAGATCCTGTTAGTTCATGACCTCCACTGACTAACAGCCACCTGACCGTTCAGGTGCCCCATGGTAAGAACACGGGGTGTCTGGAGGTGCTTACTGTCCTCACAGCTGGCTGCAGGACCCTATGGCCAGGTGTCCCCCTGGCTGCTCAAAGCTCTCCTCCCACATCACAGTCTGCCCCTTGCCCACCCACCCCCCTGAGCAGGCCTCCCTCCTTCCTGCCCTGAACTCTTCTCAGCTTGCCCCTCACCTTCCCACTTCTTGAGTTTGCCAGGCACAGACAACTCATCCCTCTCAGAAGGCAAACTCGAGAGATATGGGAGGAGAAAATCATTCTGTCTATCCCTTATCACACAACTTCAGAACTCATTTCCAAACACACATACGCTGCTAGTCCATAAGTGAACTAAATTTTGGCTGTTTTACAAGCAACTTGCCCTTAAAATCTGAGAGGAAATGGGATGCAAAGAATCTCTCAGGAGGCTGAACGCCAAGATATAGGACAGGGGATACCAGGACTGGCTTTCCTGCATCTTCCCACTGCAACTCCAGGCTTTTAGAGACAGAGCGAAGAGATAGACACTCCTCCATAGACACTCCTCCTCAGCCCTTCTGTGACTTTCTGTTTCTCACCAATGAAGGAGAGTTGTGCTAGATGACTGTTAAGGTCTTGTCCTGCTTCTAGAAGATGTGATGTTTAGGACAGAAACATCATGAGGGCAATAATGAATAACTGTCTGCATGGGCACCGGACTGACTGTGGCACACAGAGGGAAATCATATGCAATGCTTGGTCACATACTGCAGCCATTGGTCTACTTAAGACCCCTCAGGCAGAGTAAGAGCTAATTACATTGCACTTGCTAAGGCCTTTCTGGCACCCCCCACTCGCTTCCCACAGTGCAGTTTATGCTCCCGGTGGAATTTGCATACAGGCTCTCTGGACTATAACCACACTGGCTCCCACTTTCTCCTCTTGGGAGCCCTTGTTCCCTTTTCAGGCTCTAGTCTGGCACCTCCACCCTCCCCAGCCCATGCTGGCCTGGGGCTATAAGTGGTTGTTTGCAGATGGCTCTCCCCTTCTCAGTCTGTGTCTTCTGTGGGGGACCCTGAGTGGATGTGCCTTCCACAGCTCGCTCGTTCTCAGCCTTTCACGATAAAGAGTGAAGGTGGAATCAAATTCTCAGAGTTCTAGTTTGTCCTAACAAACAGTGCTCTCTCCTTGAGCCAAGTAGGCACTCTGACTGACAAGGAGAGAGAGATAACCCCACCCCACAGTGGGGAGGTAGGAGCCGGGAAGCTAGGCAATGGCCCATCTGCACACGAGGGCAAAGGGCAACGTATAAAGGAGAAGGAATGCTTTAAAATAATACTGCCATCTAAAAATAGTGCACAGCTTGGCCTGGCTGACGCGGAGGGGTCACGTTTTATGGCTGCCCCCATCTGCTTTTCTGGGACAGTGCGGCTCAGGCTGCTCTGGTTATAGATTTTCCATGAGCTCGGCTCGGATTTCCCTGTCCCACTGCTCAGCCCACGGGTCAGTGGCTAATTTTCCAACGTTTATCTTTCCCCTTTACAATTTCCCCATGTAAACGGCCTGTGCCTTCAGCTCCCTTGATTTCTGTCTTGGGGCTGGGATTTGGGACAACCAGGCAAGCAGACCTCCCAGGCTTCTCAGAAACCCTGGAGCCATTTGTAAGGACTAGACCCAGTGGGGCTGAAAGCAAGTTGCGCGTTCCCTGTGCCCTGAGGGGACCTGGCAGCTTACTTTTGTTCCGTAGACCCAGCTACTTCATAACTGGCATAACCAGTCCATCCTTCGGTCTCATACAGCCCAGATCTATGTTAGCTTGATGGCACTCAGCTCGAGAACCAAGAGTAGTGTTGGCACCCTGGCTGTCCTCATTGCAGCTCCTCTCTTGGAAGAGGCTGAAGTGATATCACTGTTCTTGCTGTGAGTGGTCACATGCGAAAGAGCAGGGCTTAGCTAGGGTTATGTTGACTTGGGTCCCTGAAGGAGATACTTGCTCTGCAGAAGGGATGAGAGGGTTTGGGCTCAGATGTGGAGCCTATCCACATGGACCAGTCTCCTATTTACCCTACCCGACTCCAGAAGGGATCCTGGTCTACACTCCACATTGGGTTCAACATTCTTTCCAATTTGCTCCCAACTGCTTCTCGTGTGATAAGTTTCATCTCCCTGAGCCTATCCTGGGGTCTGCCCACATCAGGCACAAGGACAACTTAAATTCTAGATATGTCTCTCTGGACAGTTCATTCACACCTCCAGGGAGGAAGACAAAAGAGAAAGAAAGGATGGCCTCAGGCTGGAGGTTTGGCATTCCTGTGTGAAAGATGAATGTGGGCCTGGTAGACCAGATGGCTGCTCTCTAAGCAGTTTGATTCCTAGGAGAGGAAGGTATTGGACTATTCAGGCCCACATCTTTCCCACACTCAGTAGTCAGATGAGCCCTCATTCTCCACCCAGGGAGTAGCTAGAGTAAGTACACTGATGCGAGACCCCAGTACCAGAGTCTATTCAAGAGGTGACTTACAGATGTTGGTATCTCCACTGAGTATGGTCTATCAAAATCTTGGGAGAAAAAGATTTTGGTCCAGAACATCAAAGGAACTGAATTATCTTCTTCCTCCCCCACCCCCACCCCCAAGATATCCCAAAACACACTTGCACTATGTCTAAAATCACCACCTGGCCTGTAGTTACTTTTTCTGTTGCTGTGATAAAAATATACTAATAAACCAGGTAGTGGTGGTGGTGGCAACTGTGGCAGTGGTGGAAGTGGCACATGCCTTTAATCCCAGCACTCAGGAGGCAGAGGCAGGTGGATCTCTGTGAGTTCAAGACCAGCCTGGGCTACAGAGTGAGTTTCAGGAAAGGCGCAAAGCTACACAGAGAAATCCTATCTATATATATATATAGCAACTTAAGGAAGGCAGGCTTTGTTTTGGCTCACAGTTTGAGGGTATAATCTATCATTGCAGGGAAGCCATGGTAACTGGAGAGTTAGGACACTGGTCACATTGCATTTGAAGTCAGGAAGTAGAGAGGAGTGGATGCTTCACTTCTACTCAACTATTTTTCTCCTTTTTATACAGGCCGGGCCCCCAGCCAGTGGAATGGTGCCACCCACATCAGGGTGGATCTTCTCACCTCAATTAACCTAATCTAGAGAATCACAAACATCTAGATAATCCTTCATGGGTGTGCCTAGAGGCTTGTCTCTATGTGATTCTAGAGCCTATCAAGTTGATAATCAATATTAAGCATCACACAACCTCATTCTGTGATGAGCATTTGTTCTGTGACAGCTTCCTCCAGAAACTGAAACTTTCCAGCCTGCAGGGAAGGTCCATAAGCAGGAAGGTAAACAAGTGAAAATAACTTCAGGAAGTCCCTGAAATCAACCAGATTCACCAGTTCCCTATCTGCCAGAGTAAGCAATAAAAGCTGGGAGTCCCTCTCAGAAGAGCAGAGCCAAGCTGCAAGGAAGACTCTCAGCCAAGCTAAGTTGTAAAGACTCTGAGACCAGACCAGCAGCCTGGGAATAGCAGAAACCAGCTGAGCTACCTGTAAGAGATCCAGAACAGTCACTTGGAAAGGACACTCTCCAACCTATTGAGTTGTCTCAAGGCTGTGTAGTGTGTTTATGTTTCCTAGATTTTGTGAGCTGTCACCCATGCTAGGGAGAGCCTTGGTAATGAAGCTATCTTTGAGTCATTTCTGCTCCTGTAAGTAACCCCAATGAAACTTGTTGATTAACAAGATAATGGTGGTGCACCTTTAATCCCAGCACTCAGGAGATAGAGACAGGTGGATTCTGAGTTCAAGGCCCATCCTGGTCCACAAAATGAGTTCCAGGACAGCCAGGGCTACACAGAAAAACCCTGTCTTGGAAAAACAAAACAAATAAAAAATATTTCATTGGTTCACCAAGGTGGACTTGGCCACTATCAGTACTTTGGTCTGTTGTGGGACCCCTGTCTGGGGTGAGCAGGCACGTGTGTTGCATCTCCCCAGGAAGAGTTTTGTCACACCACAATATTAGTGTTCCATTGTGTGGAGGACAGAAGCCACTAAAGTTAAAACCTAGTAGAGAGAAGGGCTAAGATTAACGTCTTAGTCCCTACGGTTGCCCTTAAAAAGTCTACCTGGGCACAGACTTTGAACTTCAAAGTTTTGAAAAGACCCATAGCTGACTCAAACACACATTGAGTACTGGCTTATTTTCATCTTGTACCTTTCACCCCTTTAAATGTCTTCAGCCTGTCTCTGGTTCTCCATGTTCTTTCCATGTTATTGACTTGGAAGTCCAAAACCACAGACATAAACTCCATATGTGTTAACACGGGCATCCTGTTGATGTCTTCTCTGTGCCCCCTCAACTCTAGATTTAGCACCACCCCTAAACATACACACACTCCTTCCTGATCTTCTGAAACCCAGTGGGTGGCTTACCTTTCATCTCCTTGTCTCTCATGCATCTCTTTTAGTGCATTAAAAAGCACTGTTCCTAAAAAAACATATCCTAAATCTGTCCACCCCTCTAATCCCCCCTGCTGATATTTTAATCCAGACCATACCATCCTTCTTCTAGACTCTACCATCACTCCCATAGAGTGCTCTGCATGTTGTCCTACCTCCTTCTGAAACATTCTCCACTCTATGGCCAGAGCAATCACAGATCATATCAATCCACATTGTCTGACACCTTCCATTGACTTCCACTGCAATGAAAGATAATCTAATCTCTTTGTGCTGGTCTTGAAGGCCTTGCTAACCCAGGCCCCAGCCCCATGGACCTTATCTATCATCTGTGCCCTCTCCCACACATACTAACCACGCACGCCTTCCTTCTAGTTTTCAAACATACCAAGGTTGTCCCATCCCTCAGGACCTTTTCAGTAACTGTCCTCTCTACTTGGAATGTTCCTCTGGAGAGTATAATGTGATTTTAGCTTTTTTAGTTTAGAAAAGACTCACTTTCCCTAACTTCACTCCCAATATAGTTACTGTCCCACCCACCAGAGCCCTCCTGCTGTCTAGGGCATATATAACTCCTGCTTCTGTTAGGGAGCACAGAGATGATTTTTCTGGTTCACTCCAATGTCCTGACTAGGTGTCATAGAACCTTGAAACAAGGTTGTTCCCAGAACAGGTGTTGAGGGAACAACAGATGGATTGAATGGATGGATGGGTGGGTGGGTGGGTGGGCAGACAAGTGGATGGATGGACAGATGAATGGATGGATCTGATTTCAGTTTACAACTCAAGAGCTAAATCCAGTCTTCTAAGGCAACACCACTACTGCTACCTCCCTACCTACATCATGTACATATACTATATAAGTATCTGTAAAGAAACAAGGGGTTAGGAGTAGGAAAATATTTATTTTTACTGGTGATACACTTGGAAGACTTCAATTTCCTCATTCAAATCTGGGAAGAATACTTTTCTCATTTAAATGGTGTGAGGACTTAATATTAGTCACTGGTAGCACTGAGCATATGGTTCATTCACTGGGTGGCATCTGCCATTGTTCTTATTTGTTGCAGCTTCTTAGGTTCCTTGCCTGGTCAGAGGGGCCCTATGACTTGTTCTGTGGCCTTGTTCCCCTCCTGATCCCTCGCTTTTCACTACAAGAAGCTGAGGCTCTGCACTGAGGACAGACAGCAATGGAGCACAGCTCTGCCACTTCCTGCTTTCTCAGATGCTAAATTTCTTACTCTCAGACCCCAGTTAAACTCTGAAATGATTCTGAGGAGGCCTTAACCTTGAGGCATCGTGAAGATTACTGCAGTCCCATACGGAAAGTCTTGAGCACTGGGATAAGTGCAGTGTCAACATCTGATCAGGCAACTACCTGTACACACACACACACACACACACACACACACACACACACACACACACCTGCACTTGCACATGCTCACACTCAGGAGTACATGGATCCACCTGCACACAGCTCTCCCATCTTAGCTGGGCCTGGGGGCTACCGATTTGCACTTTAGGGATGGAATCAATTAGACCTATTTTAAAAAACTCATCTGTTTTGATTTAACAGGAAGCTTCTGCTCAATAAAATGCAGCATTAGTCAATGAAAAACCAAAGGCCCTGAATTTCAAGGTTCAGTTGTCAATGAAGACTGAGCAGAGCCTCCCGGCCCAGCCCCTATTTACGTAGTTCCCTGTCTATAAGTGGCTTTGTTCCCACTGAGTTCCAAAAGAAGAGGGGTGTGTCCCCTGCAGTTGGAAGATTTCTCCAGTCCTACCAAGCCCCTGCAGTTCTGTGGCCCGCTTACAAAATAATCATTCAGAAGCTTATATTAATTAAAACTGCTTAGCCATTAGCTCAAGCTTATTACTGACTAGCTCTTATTTTTTTCTTTTCTTTTTCTTTTTCTTTTCTTTTTTTAAATGTGTAGCCCAGGCTGGCCTCGAACTCGTGATCCTCCTGCCTCCGCCTCCTTCAGCAAATCCTACCAGCGTGCGCCGCCACCACCACCACCGGCTACTGACTAGCTCTTACACTTAAATTAACCCATAATTCTTATCTATGTTTAGCCATGGGGCTTGGTACCTTTTCGCAGTTCTACCTTGTCATCTTGCTTCCTCTGTGGCTGGCTGGCAACTCTTGACTCAGCCTTCCTCTTCCCAGAATTCCTCTCATCTGCTTGCCCTGCCTATACTTCCTGTCTGACTACTGGCCAATCAGTGTTTTATTAAACCAGTGTACAAAAGCATTATTTCACAGCATTTCCCCTTTTCTGTCTAATCAAAAAGGAAAGTTTTAACTTTAACATAATAAAATTACATATAATAGAACAGTTATCAAGAAAGAATTATAGGTACAATATCTAATCTATTTATATTTGGCAAAATTAAAGAAAATATTCTATCATCTATCCTATATTTGGGTCTAAAATTTCATATATAATTTATCTTTTATAATAACAAAGGAAAATTATAACTATTTAGTCTTCAACTACATCAAAGACCTCAGAAGGATATAATATTGCCTAAGTAAACAGGAAGTGCATTGTAAGCAACTTCCAAAAATCTAGAATGACAGTGACAGCTGGCTGCCTGGACAGTCATCCAAAGTTCCTATGTAATATTGGTGTAGATGAATTTCTAAATGGCCTTATTAAATAAAGAACATGGAGACAAATATAGGGGTGAAAGCTCTAGAGAGATCAGGGAAATAGGGAAAGCCACCAGCCAACCTTACCTCACCAACTCTGCAGCTTCCAAATGCGAGTTACTTCCTGTCTACCCAGGCCTTTATTGCGTTGCTGTTCTGCCTTCTCATTGGCTATCTTAGCCCTGCTACCTCACTTCCTTGTCACTGCCTGTCTGTACAGACCTCCAGGTCTCTATGGTTGGTGCTGGGATTAAAGGCATGTGTCACCACACTTGGCTCTGTTCCCTAGTGTGGCCTTGAACACACAGAGATCCTGCCTGCTAAGTGATAGGATTAAGAACGTGTGCTGCCTGACTTCTTGTTTACTTAAAACGGCTGGCCTTTTCCCCTTTATCTCCAGGCAAGCTTTATTTTTTTATTTTTATTTTTATTTTTATTTTTGGTTTTTCGAGACAGGGTTTCTCTGCGTAGTTTTGCGCCTTTCCTGGAGCTCACTTGGTAGCCCAGGCTGGCCTCGAACTCACAGTGATCCGCCTGGCTCTGCCTCCCGAGTGCTGGGATTAAAGGCGTGTGCCACCACCGCCCGGCTAAGGCAAGCTTTATTAAAGCACAAATAAAATATCACCACATGTTGGGGCATCCATCTTCAGCCTATAGGTCTGGAGTCTGTCAGTCACTTCTCTGTGTTCTGTAGAATGTCTGGCAGTCTACTCTGCGAAGCAGGAACCTAAAGAACCATTTCACCTTGCAAAGTTCAGTGATCACCCTTCTATGGGTCCTGTATGTCCAATTTATATAACATATTATCGGCAGTCCAGGCAAGATCAGTTTCTCACCCAAATGGTTATTTTTGCCAAGAAGAAGATAAACTCCATAGAGTGTCTTCAATGCCCATCTTTCTCTTTGAAGTAAATTAGTGCTGCCAGGAGCAGACATGTCTCATTGTCCAGGAAAGTCTAAGTTTTTAAAACATTTTAAATGCCATATTCTGTAGGTCTTTGAAGTGTTTGAAGATTACCTACCTAATTGAATTATATCTATGTATAGCTAGAAAACTTAACTAACATTACTATGTTTGATTATCATAGATGACTAATTATTAAGCTGTATTTCTCAACTATACACTACAATCTTAAATGAGTTGCATAAACAAAATACTTTTAATAAGAGTAGAAATATACCTACAGTATAACAAAATTAACTTTAAATTTGTATCAATAAACTAAAACCTATAGCAATTTAAAACAAGTTGCTCTTTAAAAGTAGATTCAATAATCTACCTTTTCATCCAATCATATCTATATCCTATCCCCCTTTTTTCTTTAGAAAGATATTGACTATGACCAATAACAATTTGTAACCAATCTCTAAACAAAGACAAATATCTGAAAATGTGGGCATAGTTTTCTAGGCTACTTCCTGCTGATAAGGGGCATTGGTAGTCTTATGGGGATCCTGAGAAAATTCGAGATAATGGTCAAGTCCTGGGAAGACTGGCTATAACCTTGTTGATAGTACCATCTGTTAAGGTTCAGGAGGTCTGGCTTGATCAAATCTGATCCATCTTAACCTGGAACAAATCCATAGGTTCTCATCTTCTGTGGAAACAAAAGCAGAGCCTCCTCTCCAAAGCAACATATACTTAAATCCAAATTTTGAAGTCAAGATACCTTTGAAATATACATATTGGTTTAACTTTGTAGCCTTTACAATCAAATGTCTCTCTGCAGTTAAATATCCCAAAGACAACATAGTCCAGATTTACTGTGTAATATCCATCTTTATGTGGCTTATTATATTACTTTTACTTTAACTTTAAAGACTTTATTTTTTAACTATTTTTTATTTAACTGCATATACTCCTTTTCCTCTCTCTTCCAAGCCTATGTTCATTTTTATACACAATGTAAACCATTTTGATGTTTATTTCATCTGAATCTATCTTTTTGTGAATCTATTGCTTTAAACTGCAGAATGACTGGGACTGAAATGGCAGCTTTAGCTGCTGGCTCCACCCACCTCAGCTTTCCAACATGGTGGAACTACTGCCAGCTCTGGGGGAACCATGTACATTGCTGACTGTGTAGCAGTGGGTCTATGCTTTCATGCAGCAGTGTGTAGCCCAAAACCCTTTTCTTTTTTTTTTTTTTTGGTCTGTACTAGCAAAAGCTATATCCACCATTCACCATGCTGCATGGCTTGCAGACGCCACTGTATACAGTGGTAGGAATCTGCAGCCACGCTGCTTAGCTCATGACAGCTGGTGGCCAGCTCCATCTTGCAAGCAGCTGTTGGAAGATGAGTCTGCACTGCTCCTGGCATGAGGCTGTGAGACTATGAGTCCTAGTGTGGCTCCACTTCTGTGTGTTCAGAATCTTTAAGCTTTCTTAGGTCTATGTGGATCAATGCCCAACAGTGAAGTGCCAATTATAGTTGGAAGATTTCTCTGGTCTCACCAAGCCCCTGCAGTTCCATGACCCACTTATAAAATAATCATTCAGAAGCTTATATTAATTAAAACTGCTTGGCCATTAGCTCAAGTTTACTACTGACTAGCTCTTCCACTTAAATTAACCCATAATTCTTATCTATGTTTAGCCATGTGGCTTGGTACCTTTTCTCAGTTCTGCCTTGTCATTTTGCTTCCTCTGTGTCTGGCTGGTGACTCCTGACTCAACCCTTCCTGGTTTTATTAAACCAGTATACAAAAGCATCATCCCACAGCAGTCAGGGGTCCCTGTTTACCAGCCCTGAGCCATGACGCTCTGAACACCATCCTTCCTGGACATCTACTTTTATCTACCCATTGCCTACCCACATTAAGGATAGTATTTGTCTAGTTTATATCTGTGGCTCCAGTACCCAACCCAAAACCTGGTGCAGAAAAGAAACTACATTAAAAAACTTTTATGGGAAAAAAATGAATGATGAATTGGATGGTTGGATACATGAATATATGACTTAGTTGCAATAGTAAGTAATATTTCCTGCACCACTTACATACTCTCTGCACCAAGTTAACCACTTGGTGTATTGAGTCTGAGTATTCAGGAAGATGCCATACAACAGGTTCTCCTACTCAGCCTCATTTCACAGATGAGGAAACATGGAAGAAAAGCATTTTTGTGCTTTGTCACATGAAGAAAATGCAGTAACTGGGATTTCAACCCAAGCATCAAGACCCTGGCATTGTGCCATTCATTCATTCATTCATCAGTCATAGGACACCAACATTGTGTCTGGCCCTGGGAAGAGCCCTGGAAACACCCTGATGGGTTAGATCCACTTTTCCCAAGGAAGTCATGGTCTAGGGAGGAGTAAGAGATGTGGAAATGGGTTGGTAAAGAGTGTCAGGGCGGGGGTGAGTGGGAGGAAGTGTCGTGTGAAAGCAAGCAGAGGTAACCCATATGGGGAGGTTCTGGGATGCTTTTGGAAGGACATGATCTTTTACTTCATCATCCAGACAGGAGTAGGAGAAGGTACCACAGACAGAGGGACAGCATCTGTGAAGAGCATGGAGTCAAATGGGTGTGCTGCATCCTCAGCATGACAAGCACCTTGGGGGAGAAAGTAGAAAGGGTGACCATTAGGAACAGCAAAAAGAGCGATCAGAAGGCCATAGGCAGGTGTGGTCTACAGAGAAGTGGGGACATCACTGAAGAGACGCGAGATCCTTGTAAGGGCAGGTGACATGATATGCTCAGGACATCAGACACTTTAGCTTCTGAAGCTAAGCAAACACCAGCTGTCCCCATCAAAGCTGGGAGGAGAAGAACATCTGACTTTATAACATTTTGAGTTTATAAACTAATTTGGGGTGATTGAACACCTGTGCATCGATAAGAGGCTCCTATTCTTTGGTTAAGTCTTTAGGTCTTCTGTAGAAGTTTTAAATCTTTCCTCATAAAGTTCTTATGCTTTGAGGGTAGGGGCTGTGTTGGGGAACAAACCCAGGGACTCATAAGTGCTCTACCCCAGGGATTCATTCTTAATAAGTTAATAGCTTGATAATTTATAGTTTCTCTTACTGCTGTAAAAACTAAAACAGAAAATTACATTGCATTTTCTAGTCAGTTGTTGTAAAAGATACTTAAGCTTGTGTGGAGCGAGTTAGAGCAGGTTTACTTTTCCATTTAGATTACATTATCCCAGTTGAACTGATTGCATTGTCTGCTGCTGTTCATTGGTTTGGCGTGTTGCGTGTCATGTTTAAAGTTTCCATAGGTGTACACATTAAAGAAGCTAATTACTGGAAGTGCCAATAGGGCTCCGCTTACCTCTCAAGCCCAGCATTTGACTTTGATCCCCAGAAGCACATGGTGGAAGGAGAGAAGCAGCTCCTGAGAGTTGTCCTCTGATGTCCACACATGCACTCTGACGTGTGCGCTGTCCCCGATTCTCTGTCTCTGTCTTTCTCTCTGTCTCTCTGTCTCTGTCTCTCTGTCTCTGTCTCTCTCTCTGACTCTCTCTCTCTCTCTCTCTCTCTCTCTCTCTCTCTCTCTCTCTCACACACACACACACACACACACACACACACACACCATGCACAATACACATAGGCCCTGTGATGATAATAAAATTTTTTTTTTTTTTTTTTTTTTTTTGGTTTTTCGAGACAGGGTTTCTCTGTAGCTTTTGCGCCTTTCCTGGAACTCACTTGGTAGCCCAGGCTGGCCTCGAACTCACAGAGATCCGCCTGCCTCTGCCTCCCGAGTGCTGGGATTAAAGGCGTGCGCCACCACCGCCCGGCTGATAATAAAATTTTTTAAAAATAAAGTACTTGTTTTTATTGTTTTTTAAAGAGAGAGGAAGAAAAGACATGCAGTAGGGTAGGTAGGATCTGGGAGGAATTGGGGGAGAGGGAAAGGTGATCAGAATACACTGTATAAAATTTTTTCAATTTAAATAAAGTGCTTAATTACTGATCAAGTAATGTGGTGCATTCATACAGAGCCAAATAGAAAGGTAGAAACTGTCTTAGTTACTGTTTTATTGCTGTAAGAAGACACCATGATAAGGCAACTTATAACGAAGGCGTAGAATTAGGGTTTTGCTTACAGGTAAGAGGGTGAGTCCATGAACTTCATGCAGGGAGCATGGCATCAGGCAGGCAGGCATAGTACTGGAGCAGTAGCTGAGAACTCACATTTGACCTAAAAGTTGCAGGCAGAGAGTGAGACTGGATCTGGCCTGCACTTCTGTACACCTGAAAGCCCACCCACCATGACCCATCTCCTCCAACAAAGTCACATCTCCTAATCCTTCCTAAACAGTTCCACTAGCTGGGGCCCAAGCATGCACACATTTGAGACTATGGGCCATTCTCAGTGAAACCACCATACTGACTCCTCCTCCCTTACAGAACTCAGCCTAGAAACTTACTTTCCTGTGTGTCCAGAGGTTTGTTCCCTAGGTAACTCCAGAGCCTACCAGGTTGACAGGCAATATTAACCACCACATATCCTCGCAGAAAGGATATGTCCTCAGGCTCTTGGGTGTTTCTTCTCATTCTCGCATGAAACTTGGATCTCTGCATAGTTTTAATCTGCATTAATTCTGTGATCACAAGCAAGCAGACTCTTCACTGAATGCTTGCCTCTGCCTTGTGGATTTTCTTCTGGGCCCTTGCTCCTTTATCTCGCTGATTCTAAAACCACTTCATAAATCAGGGAAATCAGTCCTTTGACGAAATATGAGTTTATCAGCCAATTAGTTACTTTTCACTCTCTGTGTTGATATAAAGTGTTCCTTAATGTAGCTTAATTTCTCTGTTTTTCCCCTCTGATGCCCTCTCTTCTTGAGTCGTGGTTTGAAAGAGCTTTCTTACTCTGAGTTTATAAACGGCTTTTCTCATGTTTTCTTCTGGGATGTTGGTGACATAGTTTTTGCTCCTCAGTCCTCGATCCATTTGGAATTTGTCCTGGTAGACAATCCTAAGTTTGACGCTAACTTTATCATTTTTCCACATGGCCAACCAGTGACCCCAGCCACATTTATTGGACAGTTAATCATTTCTCTCACTGATTTTAGAGACACTCTTTTGGTACACTAATATCCCACGTGCATATTTGCTTCTATTTCTGGGCTTTCTATTATGGTTGATTGGCCTGTCTCGCTCTTCATGCATCAGTTCCTCATGGTTTCAATTACTGAGACTTTTAATATGTTTTAGTATCTGCTTGAATGAATCCACTGATATTACTCTTCTTTTCGGAGTTTTTCTTAATGTTTTTATTTCTTCATTTTTTTTCACATGAACTTTAGAATTCAGCTTGTCTGGGTTAAAAAAAAAAACTGTTGGTATTTTATTGGGATCACATTAAATTTAGAAATGTACTTAGGGAGAATTGACAGCTTTATGGTGTTGAGTCTTCCTGGCCAAAAACATGGTCTTTCCATTTCTCCAGTTTTTCCTTTGTGTCTTTGAGGAGTGTTTCAGCCTTTTCATTGCACAGGCCTTGCTTCAACATGTAACTTCACTCTAAGCTGTGGATTGCCATTGCTCCTGTGAATGAAACGTGTTTTTCATTATATCTTCCAAAGTAGTAATATTTTTACACAAAAATAATTATTTCTTATTAACTTCGTTTAATCATCTCATTAAAACAAGCTTAATCTTGCTGATAGTTTTGCTGCATGTTCTTTAAGTTTTCTTATGTTTTTAATGTGTATGTGTGGGTGTGAGGTGTAAAGTGTGTGTGTGTAATTTGTGCATCTGTGTGTACATGGTGTGAAGTGTGTGTGTGTGTAGTTTGTGCATGTATGTGTGCACTGTGTGAAGTATGTGTGTGGGGGGGTGTTGTGCATGTGTCTGTTCATGCCTAGACTGGAGCCAGAAGAGGACATTGGGTCATTGGGTGTCTTCCTCTATCACTCTCTACATTTCCTTTTTTAAAGTGTGTGTGTGTGTGTGTGTGTGTGTGTGTGTGTGTGTGTGTGTGTGTGTGCTTATATGCAGATGCCCAGGAGGTCTAAAGAAAATATCAGATCCCCTGGAGTTACAGGTGGTTGGGAGCCACTAGACATGATGTTGGGAAATAAACTGGGGTCCTCTTAAAGAGCAGCAAATGCTCTGGACAGCTGGACCATCTCTCAAGCCCCTCTACCTTATTTACTTATTTATTCATTTATTTATTGAAGCAGTGTCTTTCAGTGAACCATCAATTCAGCTAGGGTGCCCTGGTAGTGAGCCCCCACCCCAGTGCTGTGGTGCAGGCACATGCAGTCAGGCCTCACTTGACACACTGAGTCTCAGTATTAAAAACCAGGTCCTTGCGTTGCAGAGACAGCCCCTCCCTCACTGAGTCATCTTCCAAGCCCACGTTCTTCAGTTGGTTTAGGCACATGCTCACCTGTAAACTCCACATCTTCCTTCCCAGTTTTCCTTCTTCTGATGTTTTCCTTTTGTCTAATTGCTCCCTTTAGCAGTATAGAGGCATCTCAAAACATAACACAGTTCCTTGATAAAATTCTAAACCCACTGAGCACAAACCAGATGGACAGGCGAGTACACTTGGTTATAGATACTATTTAATTCTTAGAAAACCTGATCTCCATATCCTCATGCAGCCATTGGCAGCAACCTGGCCCTGAGGACCCTGGGCTCTGATGAGGCATGCTCAGTAGGTGCTCTGGAACATTCCTGGACCAATCAGGCTCTGACGTGGCATGCTCAGTGTGTTCACTATCAAGATGTTTTTCACTTCGACTTCCATCGAAGAAGAGTTTGTCTTCCATCAAAAGCCACCATCCTTGCTGCTGTTGCTCGTTTTAATTTTCAGGTAGGGACCCTCTTTGTCTTCTGATGTCATGGTTATTTCCTAAATTTGTGATCAGAGAATGTAATGCACACTACTTTTCACATTTTGTGATTTATCAAGAGTTTCTACATGGTCTTAATGTTTTAATTTTATTTGTGTGTGTGTGTGTGTGTGTGTGTGTACAGGTGCCTGCTTTGGTATGCCCATGGATGTCAGAGGAGCTGGTTTTCTTCTTCCACTGGGAGCTCTGGGAATCAAGCTCAGGTCCTGAGGTTTTCATGGCAAGTGCTTTTACCACTGAGCCACCTTGCTAGCCATAATATTAATTTCCATGAACGTTCTTTTTACAGGTAGCTGTTTTTAAGAGGTGGATTGTCCATTTTAGAACAGAGATTTCAATGTTTAGGCTTTTCTACCTTCAATTCTTTCTTACCCATTTGTCTTCTAGTATACTGGTTGCTAATCCAGGTAGTCTGTCCATGAACACTAGTTTATCTGTAGCTCGTTTCCCCTGTATCTCCAATGGTTTCAATTTTGTGGAAGACAATGCTGTGCTGTTTTGTGCATAAATGGGCAGTGGCCTCTGCTGTGTAGTATACACAAGCCTATGTGATTCCTTCCACATCTACCTATATGACCTCTAGAACAGCAGAAATGGTGGATATATCACTTCCAAGATTAGGTGACATAAAGCACCACAGCCTTCACTATGAGCTGCCTCCCACCACCACCTGCTTTCCCTCCCATCAGATAAGTAAGCACTGATGAGAATATGTCAGTCTCAGTGAAGTCTTAGTTTCCTGTAGCCCTGAGCCAGGAGCTTCCTTACAACCCCTGAGGAAGCAGCAACCCCAAAGCTAGGCTGCTGCCTGCAAGAATCCTAATCCAAACCAACAAAGGTTCCTTGTCCAAAGCTGCTAAATCCGAGGGCAATTTGACAGACGGCTCTAGATAACTCATAAATACGTCCATTGCAGTTACAGCCTTCATCACGTGTACCTGTCTCTGGCTCATTTGATGCTTCTGAACAGAAGTCCTCCTTGTCGGCTGATGGCCCTTTGTGCCTTCTGCTGGGACTGATGGACTCCTGCCAGAACTTATATTTCAACCTATGTGAGTGGCTTTTCTCTAGTCCTGTCTCTGTTGGGCTGCACTGGATTTTGTCCCCTTTTGCTTAATGCATGGCTTTAGTCTTTGCACATTTACTGATATGAATGATGTGCTTAACCTTGGTTGCTGCATGTCTTTCAGCCTTGCAGTTATTTTCTGTTCTTTGGCCCTCTGCTTTGCCTTGCTAATTTTGTGGAATTGTTTGATAGAAAGTTGTGGTTTTGTTTGGGTGTTATATTTATCATTAACGTCATGTGACTTTGTTATGGAGACAGCCTCATTAGTCTCCTCCAACAAGCAATAAAGCCCTGTGCATCTTTCCTTCCCCTCCTTTCAGATTTTGTCATATTACCTTTTTGCTCCTAACTCTCAGCTGTTAGAAAAGCAGTATCTGAGATGGGGAAGACAGAAAAAAAATAGGTGTTATATTTGTCTTAGTTGGGGTTCCTATGGCTGTACTAAAGCACCATGACCAAGAGCACTGGGGAGAAAGGGTTTATATTACCTCTTAGTCCATCACTGAGGAAGTCGGGGCAAGAACCTGGAAACAGAAGAAGCAAGGGTGGTGAGGAACAGGCTGATGTGGGTGGCCTTCTTGCCACCTAGGGCCAGGGGGACATCCAAGCCCGGGCCATTGCCAAGGGCCACATCTGGGTCTATGGTTCTATTGCAGCCGGGGTCTGTGTTGGCATCCATAACCCATGCTGCCACCAAAGGCCACAAGGACCCCCAGGGTCTGGGCTGCCACCTGTGGCCATGTTGGTATCTGAGGGCTGTGCCACCACTATGGCCATGCTGATCTGAGTGGTCTGTGCTGCCACCAAGGGGCATGATGTATCTGAGCCTGAGCTGCTGCCAAGGGCCATGTCTGGGTCCATGGCCCTATAGCAACCAGGGTCTGTGTTAATGTCCATGGCTTCAGAAATCACTGAAAGCTGTACAGATGCCCAGGGTCTGGTCAGCCACCTAAGGCTATGCTGGTGTCCAAGAGCCATGCTGCTGCTGGGACCATGGTGACATCCGGACCCAGGCTGCTATGAGGACCACATCTGGGTCCATAGTCCTACTGCAGCTAGGCTCTGTGTTAATGTCCATGTCCCATGTTGCACCAAAGGCCCCATGGATGCCCAGGGTCTAGGCCACAACCTGTAGTCATGTTGGTGTCCGAGGGCTGTGACGCCATTGGGACCATGCCGATCTGAGTGCCCTGCACTGCCACCAAGGGCCTTGATGACATCTGGGCCAAGTTGCTGTGTCTGAGTCCATGGCCTTGCAGCAGCCAAGGTCTAAGTTGTTGTCCATGGCTCCTGTTACCACTGAGGGTTGTGCAGATGCATGGGGTCTAGTCAGCCACCTGAAACGATGTTGGTGTCCAAGCGCCATGCTGCCATCAGGGCCATACTGATCTGAGTGGCCTGTCCTGCTACCGGGGACATAGTGACTTGCCAACAGCCATATCTAGGTCCATAGGCCTGCTGGGTTCTGTGTTGATGTCTATGGCCCATGTTACCACAGGGGGCCCTAGGAACCATGTGTGTTGAAATCTAAGGACTGTGCTAAGCCAGTCCTGCTCTGGGTAGCTGACCTTGCCCCTTGCTAGACACTGCAGCAGGAGAGCTTGTTCAGCCCCTCATGGGAGATCTGCCACCCCCACCCTGCCCCGACTGTATTTGAGAGAGATGGCCCCACCCCTCACCACTGGCATGGGAGAGCTGGCCCCAATAGCTTTGGCAAGCTGGCTCTGCCCCTTGCCTGAGGAGGGCAGTCCCCAGCAGCCCTGACTGACCAGCTCAGCTACCACCCAGGCCCACATCCTGGGCCTTGGGTTGGCCCACCCTAACATCTACCCAGTGTATGACCTGCTGGCGCACACAAAGGGAGTAGTCCTGAAGGACAATAGTCAGAGGATCTCTATGACTCAGGGCAACAGCAGAATACCCAAGAGGAGTTTTGGTGAGGGCCCAGCTATGATGGTGTGCCAGAGGCCAGAGGTCTTGAACCAGACCAAAGACTCACTGCAGTGAACATTTGTGGGTAAGGCTGATTGGAAAAGGGGTATACTGCATGACACACCACAGCTCTCAATGTCACCAGGATGAATGAAGAGGTGTTGGAGAGCCAGGAAAGACAGAGGAACGAGGTGGGGTTTTTGTTTGGTTTGTTTTTAATTAATTTGATAGGGTGTTTTTTGTTTGTTGTTGTTGTTGTTTTGGAGGAGACACTGCAAGTGTGAGGAGCGAATATGAAGGAACTGGGAGGTGAGCAGGCCTGGGATGCATAAAGTGAAATTCCCGAAGAATCATTAAAGAATTATGTTGTCAAGATAATACCCCATAGACCTGCCTACAGGCCAGTATTATGGAGGCATTTCCTCAGCTAAGATTACCTCTTCCCAGATATGTCTAGGTTTGTGTCATGTTGACCAAAACCAACCAGCACAGGGTTTGTCAGGGTTCTCCAGAAGAACAGAACTGACAGAACAGATGAATATTACAGAGAGGATTGGCTAGATTGTCTTACACAATATGGGCTGGTGAGTTCAAAAAATGGTTATCTGTACCCTAGAGAGGTTGTAAACCAAGTACCTTGCTCAGTGCATAAGGCTGGAGGCCTCTGCTGTCCCAATCTGGCATGAGGTCCTGGAACATTCCTGGGGAACCACTGGTATTCAGTCCATGTTGGAAGGCTGAAGAGCTGTGTTCTGATAGCAGCGAAGGATGGCAGAAGCAGCAACATAGTAGATGCATCCACTAGCAGGGAGTAAAAGCAGGCAGGCAAAACCAACCCTCTGTTTTCCTTAGACCTCTTGGTGTCTGGGTCTCCACAGAAAAGTACTGCCTGCTCTAGCATAGTCTCCTCTTGAAAGTATTTCCTGGAGGGATTAGCTAATTCAGCTAATCCCTCCAGGAAATACTTTCACAGACCCACCAGAGGTATGTCTCTTATTTGGCCTTAGATCCTATCAATTTGACAAGCAAGATGAATCAACATGGGCATACGCTTCAATTACCCTGTCAGCTTTAAAATATGTTTTATTTTCAGTTAACATGAGACAAAAAGCAAATGTTCCACCTCTCACAGTATATTAGATGTATCAATCGTATAATTTAGAGCACTATTTATTTCTTCTTTTATATAATCATGCTGCTTTTAGATTCATGGTGGGTGGTTTTTCCTCCATTTTCCTAATTAACCATAGATTTATAGACCAAGAATCATACGTGTTCATCTGTGTTTGCCTATACCTTTTATAACTGAAGGTCTGAGGACAGTTGGACTGGGTGTAAAAATCCCCAGTTCTTGATCTTTCTGTGAGGGACTTATAAAATGTACAATAGTGTTGGAAGTTTATCTGAATAAATGTAAGTCTATGCTTTTCTTCCTCATATACATGACCTAAAATTACCCGAGCTAGCAAAAGATTCTTTTCTTAATATTTAAATAAATATGTAGACTCAAGACTACTTTACCTCCTAAAGTCTTCATGAGTTTAGCCCTTCAATATTTGCTGTGTACTGTTGTTTAGTTAGCTGCTTGAGGGAATCCAAAGTGTGCAAGATGGATCTTCATTGCTTATTTTCTATATTAATTATTTTCTCTCAAATACTGCTTTAAGGTGTCTTTCTGTTTCATTCTGTGAGCTTGTCTTGTTTTTATTCTTTAGATCATTTGCTGTTTCCCTCAAGGAGCATTTTCTCCTTTATACTGTTTCTACAGGTGAAGCTGTCTTCACCTCTGAGCAATTTCTTTTTCTAACTCTTTCTTGAATCCTGCAAGTTCTTGTATTATTATTCTTGTGATCCTTGGGATCTTTGCTTCACTACTTAAAGAGGCAATGGCTTCAGAAAATTGTTGTAAATTTATGATAAAATATTTGGTCCCAATTTTCATATGCTGTGTGGAAGCTTTTCTCTGAGGGGGAGTCTGAGTAGCAGTAAACCTCTGAACATAGTCTTCCTTCTTTCTTTTCTTTGCATACAAGACTAGCTTTGTGTTGCTGTGTTTCTTATAACATCTTTGGAGCTGTTAGACCCTGATTATTATGCCTGATAAAAACACTAAAGATCCTAGCTAGCCCTGAATAAGTTTGGATCCAGTTTCCTCAACTTTGAATTGACAGAGAGAAGGATTCTCTGGCAGGAAAACATGGAGTTCAGACTTTGCTGTTTCCAAGCGAGGTCTCTTCTCTGCTGCCATAGGAACACACCACTCTGCAAATGAGTTCTCCTTGAGGATCTTTTAGAGATCTGTATCTTCAGCCTTTCTCAAACAGATCTAGTCCAGGAAGCTCCTTTCTTTAGCCCATGTAACTCTGGTTACTGTACAAGTTTTGGAAATGGGAGGTGGAGTTCTCACATCCTTTTGTGTAGTAAGCTTTCTTGTTAGAATATCTTTGGACTACCAGGCCCCAAATAATGACATGGAGACTTATTATTAATTATGAAAGCTTGGCTTTCAGCTTAGGCTTGTTTTCAACTAGTTCTTATAACTTAATTAATTCATATTTTTTAATCTACATTCTGTCATATGACTCGGTTACCTCTCCTCAGCATGGCATATCCGACTTGCTCCAAGTCTGCTGGTGATTCCTAGATTCCTAGGATTCCTCCTCCTCTTCCTCTCTCTCACTGGGAATCTCACCTATTCTCTCCTGCCTAGCTATTGGCCGTTCAGCTCTTTATTAAACCAATCAGAAGGCACCTTGACAAAGACACATCTTCACGGTATAAAAAAAGATTATCCTACAACAATTTTGCCTTTAGAAAGGATATTTTCCAGGTTTTCTCATCAAAGGAAGTTAACTCTCAGGGTCTTTGTCTTAATTGCCTCCTCTTCACTTCCTTCCTATTTCATCTCCTTTGGACTATTCCTACACATGTTAGCAGTCTTAGTAATAACTACACTATGGCTTTCTCAAATATGGTGTCTTTTTTCTTTCCATTTTCATCTTTCTTTTTTTATTTATAATGTTATTGTTGATATTTGAGGGTAATTTTTAAGGGGAGGGAAAAACATATTGGTTTACACAACCATAAGTATTCACAATACCTTAATTATTAAGATTTTTTTAAGTAAATCATATGTTTTGCCAGGACAAATCTAAGTATCTTGTTCATTTTCTTCAAATGTTTTTGAACTATTATTGAATCTTAATTATTCCACATAAATTTTAGGATACACACACATGTATACACACACACACTGCGATTTCAATTTTAATTCCAACAAATGTATCACTAATTTGAAGAAAACCCGTACCTCATGGCATTGATTTCTCCCACTTCTTCATTTATTTGGATCTTCTGTAATACACAAAAAAACAATTTTTCATTTTTTTTGGAAGGTCTCTAATTTGGTTAGTTTTATTACCAAGTAACTTGCGTTTTCTGTTCATATTATAAATACTAATTTTTTTAATTTTTAACACTTTTGTGGTATGTAGAAATACAGTTGATTTCTAACATAATTATAGTATATATTTCTAATATTTAGTATATACCTTATCTAATATAATATAATATTATATAATGTATAATATAATACATCTTTTTTATAGCCCAGAAATCTTCCGAGTGTTTATTCATTTTGCCAATTTGTCTGTAGGTGCCCCCAGAGTCTACATAGACTGTTACCTCCTGTGATAATCAATGTTTCACTCACTTTTTTATGTCGCCTTACTATACTGGACTGTTGGGTTAAATCAGTGACAGCAGACATCTTTGCATCAGTCTTAATTTTAAAAAGAGGAACTAAAACAAGCCCTGTCACATACTTCATTTGCTGTTAAGTATGTGGTAGAAACCCTCTCTCTAATTAAGGAATGCTCCTTGTGTTATTAGTGTGTCCACTTTCTGTTACTATTATAAAATATAAATAATCAACCTAGAAACAAACAAACAAAAAGGTTTATTTGGGCCCTCAGATTCAGCTGTTCTAGTCCATGATCAGCTGACACATTGCTTTTGGTTTAGAATATGGTAGTACACAGTGGCAGGAGCATGGTGGAGCAACCCACTCACCTCACAGCAGTTGCAGAACAAAGAGAGAGGTAGGAGCTAGACTCCCAATAGCTAGACCCCTCAAGGACATGCTTCTAATGACCTATTTCACTCCCACTAGGCTCTACTTCCTAAAAGATCCACCACCTCTACATAGTGACACAGTGGGGTAACCAGACCCTTAACCATGTGTGGTAGTTTGAAAGAAAATGAACCCCAAAGGGAGTAGCACTATTAGGAGATGTGGCCTTGTTGAAATAGTGCTGTGGGATGTCTTTCTGTATGCTGTGAATACATGCTGTTCCCATTGGTTAGTAAACAAAGCTGCATTGGTCTATGGCAGGGTAGGATGGACCCAGGAGGGAAAATCCAAGAGAGATAATGAGAGGAGAAAGGAGAATAAGAGGAGATGCCTAATTGCTGTCCAAGAAGCAACATGTAATAGGACGCACGTAAAGCCATGGCCATGTGGCAAAACATAGAATAGAAATTGGTTATTTAAGATGAAAGAGCTAGCTAGCAAGAAGCCTGCCATAGAGCATACAGTTGATAATTAATGTAAGCTTTTGAATGATTATTTTATAAGCAGATAGCTGCAGGACCATGGGGCTAGGTGGGACCAGAGAAATTTCCAACTACATTTAGCGCCCAACATGGAGTAAACTCCAAATGCCCACATGGCCTCCTCCCTCAGCCTCCAAAGCTGTGGTGTCACACTTCCCACACTTCCCTGACTTTTTTAAAATTCCTACCCCTCCTGCCTCAGAACCTATGAGTCACAGAGTCAGTGTGGTCTTGTTGGAAGAAGTGTGTCACTGTGGAGGCAGGCTTTGAGTTCACATATGCTCGAGCTACACCCAGTGATACAGACCACTTCCTGTTGCTTGCCAATCAAGTTGTAGGACTCTCAGCTCCAGTGCCATGTCTGCCTATACAACACCATGTCATACCATCATGATGATGGATTAAATCTCAGGAAACTGTAAGGCATTCTGTTAATTGTTTTCCTTTGTAAGAGTTGCCATGGTCATACCATCTCTTCACAGCAATAGAAACTCTAACTAAGGCCCCATACAAACCATAGCAACTACCATGTCTTATCATAATGGTATTTTACCAAGTGTTTTTTTTTCTGAGTCTACTGAGATCATTTGTAGTTTCAATGTTTTGATTTAATATTAGGATGTGGTGAATGTCTTTCAATATATTACACCAACATTGCATTGATAGAGTAAATACAACTTGTCTGAAAGCACTAACTAAACTAAATATGGCTGGACTTGACAATGTGGGGATCACCCTCAATCTTATATTCACATTTTGTTTTCAAACCCTGTGTCTTCAGCCTTCCTGAGCCTATATATTTTACAGTCTCCTGAGCAAACATCATATAGCCAGAGTAGGAACAGATGGTTGCTCGTTGATTTCTACCAAGAAGACAAACTTTGTTTTTTAGCTGGATATCATTTACATTTACTGTATTTACATATTCCTAATATATTTGACTTCCTATCATCTTATTTTCTGCTTTGTTGCCTTACTTCTCCTCTTTGCCTTTTTTAAGTTTTCTTTTTCTGATCTTTTTAAAATTAATCTTCTCTTTAGCTCATTTTTCTGTTTCTTTATTTGTTTTATTTCTTCTTTTTACTAGTTATTCTTTTTTTCATGTATGCTTATTAAAATCTAAAATTCAATAGTACTTTCCCTTGAAAGGCTTAAGCGCACTTCAACTCAAATTACTCTTTTCTCAATTTTTGTAGTTCTCAAGTATTTCAGTTCTACCTTGGTTTGTGGCCCCTTAATTGAGTCATCTCTCTTTAATACCATGTGACTTAGTTAGGGTTTCTATTGCTGTGAAGAGACACTATGACCACACCAACTCTTATAAAGGAAAACATTTAAATGAGGTAGCGGCTTACAATTGGTTCAGTCCATTATCATTATGGCAGGCAGCGTGGCGGGGAGCATGGTGGTATGAAGGTAGACATGGTACTAGCTACATCTTGACAGAAGACAACAGGAAGTGGACTGAGTGTCATAGTGAGGGAAGCCCAAGCAAAAGAGACCTCAAAGCCCACCCTCACGTGACATACTTGCTCCAACAAGTCCATACCTCCTGATAGTGCCACTCCCATTGGGACCCATTTTCTCTCAAACTCCTACACCATGTAATGATTATTTGCTTACATGCATGCCCTTATTTACTTTTCTCTATCCACTTACACCCCTTTTGGCATCACATTCCTTTTTTATGGGTTAAACATGTTTTTTTTCCAAAGTATGTTCTTTAGATATCCCCGCAGAGAGAGCTTTTGATATAAACTCCGTATCGGATGCTCTTCTTATTTCTCTTTGGGTATTTGGACTGGCTTCACATTCTAGCCTGTCTTTGAGGAAACTGTTTCCTTTTACTTCTTCTTTCTCTTCATCTATTAACTGTCCCCCTCGGGTTCAATCATCTGTTTCAGGTGAGGACTGGGGGAACTTGGAGGGATGGAGTACTCAGGGCTGATATTCATCACTACTCAAGTGCCATTCTGTGCTATGTGGTCTGTGGCTAGCAGCATGAGTCATGACCAGAACCTAAGTGCAGTCAGATCTAGAAACCGAACCAGGCAACCCGCCCTGACAAATGCTCCAAGTGCACACCCTGAAACATGACTCCCCGACTCTGTCTTGTCTATCTTCATCTTCCAGAAGCAACTGAAGCTCAAATCCAGAAGAGACTTGTCCAAGATTTTCAAAACTAGTGAGGACCAAAATAAAGCTCAAACACCGGCTCCTGACTCCTCTCTCCCTCATCCAGGAGTGCTCCTCAGCCTAAAAATGAGGACGTGGAAGCTGATGCTACCTGCTCACTGGCAGGCCTTTATGCCTTAGGTGTCGCTCAGCTCCCTCAGCATCTGGCCTGTGAGTTGAAAATGTATGGTGAGTTGAACAGTAGGGAGGGCAGGAAGGAAACTACCTAGGAAAGAAAGGTGGATCTCTCTCTGCTACCTCAGCAAAACCTGTTTCCCTGTTCGGCTCCTTGAAAGACCTCCTGATCCATCCCAGAGTCTGGAGATGAAACTCACCTCCCACCTACCCTCCATCCCAGGGCCGGGCACTCTGCTAGCACTCTGTGACACAAGGAATATGGCCCTCTCCTGGCTGACAGACTAGGAAAGCATTGGACAAGGCCTCATACACCTTGCGCTTTATAAAAATAAAAATGTTTATACGTAAGAGGTGAGAAGGTATGCTCCATGATGGTGAGAACCTGAGAAAAGGCAAGGCAATGGGAAAATGTATTTCAGTGTCTATCAGGTGCTTAGCAAACAAGAACTCGACAGATAAATCTGAGGGTCATCATGGCGGGCCTGTGTTGCTGATGTAGGAATTGGGTTTTATTCTAGGGGGTTGTCCTAAGGAGCCATGGAGGGCTAACAAGTGCTGGGTTCCCACAGTCTCATAGATAGAAAAGGGAACACGCAGAAACTTTTATAGCTCCAAGTTTATTCTGCATAGAGCCCTGTGGCTGCTGCTTGCTGAGGTCTGCCTCACTTAGAGCTAAGGCCCAGAGGGTTTACTCAAAAAGACAGTGAGGAGGCAGAGGAGCAAGATTGGCAGGCACCAGGCCGGTCTGACTCTGAAACATAAGCCCTAATTCCTGCACTACCCTTTCCTTCCCTGTGAGTTACTCCCGCGTCTCCTCCTGGATGGGAGGCTGGCATCGAGACCATAGCAAGCAAAGTTTTTCTGCCTTCATTTGGAGCATGAAGCCAGCACTGGAACCTCACCCATCCTGGGGGCTCCCATGCTGCTGCACCTTGCATGGGACAGAAGCAGGTGGAAGAGATACCCAGCAGAGGGGAGAGTGGGCACCGAGGATAGAGCCAGGGAGGGAAGTGACGTATGTCCCCAAAGCCTTTGGCAGGCCTCCCATGTATATATGACGATGAGCAGGGCTGCCCGCTCAGGGTGGGCCCAGTGTCCAGGGCAGAAAAGCTCAAGGGAGCGTGATCAAGAGAGCTTAGTATCCTAGTATTGCAGGGGAACCTCGGATCTCCACAATATCCTTGATTCCGTGAGAATTTTAAAAAGAAGTCAGAGAAAGGGCGGGTGGGATTGACGCGCGGAGGTGAGGGCAGTCCGGCAGAGAAGCCCTAGTCCAGGCCAGGGCAAAGCAGCAGGCGCTCCAGGGCTCTACAGGATGCGGGCTTCGGGAACCAACAGGCGCAGCACTCAGCGCGATCCAACACAGGCGGCAAACTGGAAACAGCTGCGGAGGTTTTGGGTTTCCGCCCGGCCTCCCCCTGGCCCCTGGCTCAGCCCACCCGAGCAGTTCTTCTTAATCCTGCTCTCTCGGGAAGCTGCGCCGTGGAAATCCTCCCTGTTTCAGAGGTCAGCCCCAGGCTGGCGACCGAAGCTCCACCCGCCAGGGCCCCCTCACTCGGGCATCAACCTGCAACCTCGCTGCTGCGCGGCGTGATGCATAGCTCCAAGATTGCAAGGGCTGCCCTAGCAGGTGTTCCCTGAATCTTGCAGGCTGCATTCTGCTTGGATCCGAAGTACTAGAAGACACTCTAAGGACTAATGGGGGTACCTCCCTTCCCCCTCCCACGGAGTGAGGTTGATTTAAAGCTAATGCACCCATTTTCCCTGAGTGTTTGTTCAAGGTCACAGAGAGTGATCTCTGGGCCTTGTTTCTTGCCCCGGTTTGGTTTGATTCAGTCTCTCTTCAAGCACCAAACTAGAATTGAAGTCCAACTAGAATTGCAGTCCCTACTCGAGCTGCTGCCGGGTCTGAAGGTTCTCACTTGGCACGACTTTGCTGGACGTCCTTGGCCCCAGCCCTGGGTGCTCTCTCTCCACATTGGTGTGCAGCCCAGGGGAGAGGCAGCAGGCACAGCAGGTAGAGGGCTTTCCAGCTGGTGGGGCTTTCCAGGAGCCCTCACGGTCCTGCCCTTCAGGGAAGGAGAGAAGGTCTTTGCAACTCTGTGCTCTGACCCCCGGGAGGGGCTTCCAGAGTTCAAAGCTGGCCCCTCACTGCCAGGCATCAACCTTGCTGACTTCCCATCCTTAGCTCTGCAAAGCGGGCAAGACTCTAGGCAGGCTCTGAGGTAACCAGCAAGCAGATCTCATCTTCCAGAACCCCTGCCTCTACGAAGGTGCACACCCAGCCAGACTCCCAACACAGAGTTGCACCCCCACATTGCTTGCTCTGCATCCCACCCTTGTGAGCCTGAGGTTTCGCACACACTCTCACCCACGCTGTGCTACAAAGAAGTCTAAACATGGCCCCCATTCACACCACAGCCTCCAGCTCTCAGGTACCTCAGAGGGACTCAGATGCCTTGCTCACATGTCCACGCCCTATGCAGGAAGGTCCCAGAATACCACAGCCAGCAAGCTGATGGTGGCCCTCACCCACACAGCCTCTTAGGGAGTCTTTTTCCAGGGATGCAGGCAGCAGACACAGGGCTCAGCTTCTCCACTGGAAGACTGGGTCTGGCCAGCCACATGTGACTACTTACAGATTGAAGGTGGGACATATCCTTTGGAATTGTAATGGGCTGCACATATGGCGGCGTCCATGCCTTTGGTGGCATCTACCAAGCACTTGTCCCTTGAGCAATCTCTCTCCTGGGCCATAGGCCAAGAAGTGAAGCCTTCCTTGGATCTCGGGTTCTGCCATCCCTTCACCACAGTGCTTCAGGTAGGGCCCTTCTTCTCCCTCTTTGGTCTTTATCTTCCTGAAATGTGGGTAGCAGGGTGAGCCTGATACTCAGTATAGCCCTGTCATTTTGCCGTCTCCACCTCTGCTGAGACCGTGGAGCCATGATGCAGGTGTGCCTGGGGAAGGGAGGGTCTAGAGCCATCCACAAACTCATATAACACCACTTCCCCCGTGCAGTCTCCACCTGCCAGCCTCCCTCACACTGCACATGCCAGGCAGGGACTAGGCTCAACGCTGAAGCCAGTGAGCAGGGCAAACACCAGCCTCTGCCCATGCTCAGCCATGGCCCTCAAGGGAAGAAAAGAGACTGAGAAAGTTGGTGACAAAAAAAATAATAATAATAAAAACAGTTGCAGAACACAAATGAAAACCCTCCTGGAACCTGACTGAGAGACGAGGGGGGTTGGGCCCAGGAGGGGTGGTTCTGACTAAGAGAGATCTGAGGGTGAGCAGGTACATTGGGCACAAGTGGAGAAGAAATTCAGAGCACAGGGAGGTGGCTGCAGACAGGGAAGGACAGTGGGGAGCTGCCCTACACTCAGAGCTGAGGGTGTCCCCTGGGTCCGGCTTGTGCCTCTCCACCAGTATGGGTGGGAAAGTGGGGTGACACACGAACAGTCTGCAAAGCGGCTGCAGACTGTGTCTGGTGTCCGCTGACATTGGGAACTGATGGAGACTGCCCCACTAACACTTTGGTTCCTTTTTCTCTCCAGGCCCTGGACTCAGCACTACATACATGTGGAAAGGAGTCCTCCGAAGGCTGCCTTCGCTTGTTTTCTTCTATAGGAGAAAAATGGCTATTTGTTCCTCCAGCAACCCAAGGCAGTAAAATGTCCAGTTGCACAGGGTGCTCACTATCCAAGAGACCCTCCCTACCGGCTAAGAGGGGCTCCCCAAGCTATGTGCCCTCCCCACTGTCCAGCAGCCTGACTGCATATACTGGATATGTCCCTGTGAGGCTCATCTAATCTTTACATGTGTAGGCACCGCGGGCTATGAGACCAGGCCGGAAGCTAGTGACGTGCTTTCTTTCCCATGATTCTAGATGAACAGGTCAGACAATAGGCAGCTCTACCTCTCCCCCAAGGGACAGCAGAGGGGCCAGTGCAGATTGCAGGCTTTGGGGTAGCAAGCAAGCCCTCTGGCACCCAGCAGAAGGGACAAAGCAAGAGGAGCCAGAAGATGCAAAGCCCTCTCTGGGAAAGCTGGGAGGCACCCCAGCTCACTTCATCTGCCCTTCATTTTCTAGGTGACACAGTAGAACACCACAAGGTTTTCCCATCACAAGATTCAAGACAGCCCGGGGCTCCCAACACTTACAGCCAAGGTCCTCCACTGCTCCCTGCTGACCCATTTTGGAAACCCTCATCTGAGTCTCCAAGGTCAGGGGTCAGCCATACCCTTTCCAGAGCCCCCAACCCATACCCTGGTGGTTGCCTGGTGGCTGCCTCCACCACCAAATAAAGGTCACTTTCCCCATTCACCACACTGAGCTGTGGAGCCACTAGGCAGGCTCCAGGGCCATTTCACGCTCACAAGGGAGCTAAAGTTAAGTTTGTTTCTATCTAAATATATCCCTGTGCCTTATCACACAGGAAACTGATTAGCCCTCTCCCTGGTGGCTGAGAAGCCCGGAGCCATGTAGCGCTTCCCAGACCTCTACAGGCAGGCCTCAGAGGACCCCAGGCAGCGGAAGGATGAGGTGGCCTCAGCCACTAACAGACACCCAGGTCCCCCATCTCCACCTTCTCCCTCTGCAACTAACAGCCCTCCCCTAGCCAGGGGCTAATGGGGAAAGGTTACCTTCTTCCACAGACTCACTGCTGTAACATGGTTGCTAATGTTGTTCTAAAAAATAAGTCATAATTTTCCATCTATGTTCATTGTCATTCTATTTTGACATTTCCATGTCTGGAAGGCATGTCTAGAAGAAAGAGTGAAAAGACTACTAAGAGAAGGTGCCCCCCTCCCCAAATAAAACCCCACCGTAACTAAGACTTGTTCTCTTGTAAAAGAGCAGAAACTCACCTTTTTAGTCATTTTCAGGTCAGGAAAAATCTCCATGGAAGCCATCCTAGGACCCTCCTGGAGCATGCCCTCATTGACCATCACCTCAAACATGCCCCTTCCCAGAATAACTACAACTCCTCTTAGAATCAGCAATCTTGCTTTTCCCTGTACACTTAGCACCCGAGTACAGATCCCTAGACACCATAATTTAATTATGTCATTCTGTTTTCATTTTTGTTTGTTTGTTTTGTCTAGCTTTTTAAGACAGAGTCTCACTATGTAGCTCTGGCTGTCCTGGAACTCACTCTGTAGACCAGGCTGGACTCCAACTCACAGAGATCCACCTGCCTCTGCCTCCCGAGTGCTGGAATTAAAGGCATGCGCCACCACGTCCAGACTGTCATTTCTGTTTTTAATGTACCTTTTAGGTCTTTTACTCCCCAGCTTTCCACTGTCTTCCAGACACTGTATTGTCAGCGCACAGGCCTGCTGGGCTTCCACGGTCTGGATTGCGCTGACTGCCAGCTCCCCTGGGAATAAGTCCTGGTGAAAATTAGACACTGGAAAGATGGCAGGCAGCCATACTCATCCATCAGAGACACATGGTGTCTAGCTGCCCCTCTTTCTGGAACTGCTGATGGCCCTCGCTGCTTATCCTCTGGATTCAGACATCTACTGAGTATGGCAACCTCTGACTTTCATTTTTTATTTTATTTGTTCATCCATTTAGCTGTCACACTTTAAACTACACCCTATTTTTCTAAAATATCTGTTTTATTTTAATTATGTGCGAGTACCTACGTATGTGCACATAAGTTCAGGAGTCATATCTCCCAGAGCTGGAGCTCTAGGTGGCAGTGAGTCACTGATGGGAATGCTGGGAACCTAGGAGAACTGAACCCTGGTCCTCTGCAAGAGCAGTATTGGCTCTTATGTACGAAGCCACCTCTCCAGCACCAATTACGGCCTCTTCCTGAAACTTTCATTTGCATTCAAGTCTAAGGGTTTGGCTCCCTGGGCAAAGGGGATATCTGGGGAGATGGAGAGATGAAATGTCACTGGCCTAATGTTGGGAATCCTTTAGAAGTCCTGAACATATCTCCAAGGTAAAGTCTACTCCAGCTACACACCCAGAACAAGAAACTTCCCTGGAGCCTCTCTCCACGGGCTATTCAGCCTCTGCTGGGCCAGGCAACTCATAGTCAAAGCCACCCCATCAGAAGAGCCCCTCCTTCAGGCCTCCCACTAGCCTCTCCCCGCCCCCACCTCAGAGAAGACATCTTTCTCCAGGAAGCAGCCCTTCCAAGCTCCTCCGCCCCTAGAAATCCCCCCCAGAGACAAGCTCGCTGGTCTCTCGGTCTCTTGCTCTCGCTCTCTCACCCTCTCTCTCTCTCTCTCCACACACTCCTTTCGAGCTGTGGTTTCACATTAGCTCCATAGCCATGGAGCTGTGGCTGATGTTCATTCAAAATTTCAAAGCAGGCTTATCTATAATGCTCTAAAGCAGACAGCCCAGAGGAATCACGTGGGTCCAAGTATCAGACTCTACCATTTCGTCTCACGTCCCAGGTTCACCACGGCCCACACCAGTCATGACTGGTGAACATATATGGGTGGGTCTCCCATTGTGCGACACCTTGTGTGCCTGCCTGAGAAACCATATTTCACAGACACCCAGAAATAAGATGGCAGAGATGGATAAGGTAGCCAGACGCCTCCTCTGTGGCACTAGGCAAAGAACATGTATCAAAAGGAAAATAGCAATCCAAACACTGTGGGTCCACTTGTAATTGAAAATGGGGTTTGAAAGGGAGGTCTTGAAGCCATCATCTTTCCCTCTCCTTTTGAAGCTCTCAGGGTTCTCCTTGGCAGATGACATCACTTTCCATCCAGACTCTCCAGCGTCTAACCTCAGTCTTCCCTGAGCTTCCTCCCCTCAGCCCCACATTTAGTACTCCCAAGTCCAGCCAACAGGCCTCAGCTCTGCAAACCATCTGCATCTTCCCACTTGCCTTGTTCCAGATGTCCTACCACAGGAATGTCCTACCCATCACCCATCAACAGGTCTGTTAGCACAACACCCAGTCCTTGGGCTCCTAGCTACCTGGCTTGGACCCTGAGTCCTTTCCAAAGCAACTTTAAGAGTCTCCAACAGACTCTCAAAGCCTGACTTGGTGAATAAGTGAGTGGGATCATTAATCCCATGTACATTTCTTGAGCCCCTTCTATGCCAGACTCTGTCCATCCATTCTAGGCATCAAGGATCTAGTAATAACACCAAGAGACAAAGGCTTCTGCCACCTCGGCAAAGCCAGATGATGAGTAGAACAGATCAGTAAATTAGAGAGTGTGTCAGGAAGAGGTGTAGAGAAAGTTAAATGGGGCCAGGTGTCTCCTATGGTGATGAATAGAATGGAGGACCTCAGGAATACTGCCACTTGAGAAAAACTTTCAAGGAGGTAAGGAAGTAGCCTTGTGCAGATATCTGGGGAAATGGATGGATGAGGAAGTGCTGGGCCAATGAACAGAGATGACTGAATAAAGTGATAAGTGAGAGAGTGTATGAATGAATGAATGAATGAATGAATGAATGAATGAATGAGCGAATAAATGAGACAGCAAGAGACTATATCTAGATGGATTTTTATAATGAATTGCCTTTCAGTGGTCAAATTGCACTGACTGAAAAAACTACCAGCTGCTCTGCAACCTAGAGCCTACTTGGCCTTGCAGTTGTGCCTTGGGGCCTTGGCACGTTCTTAGACTCTCTTCACTTTGTACATGCCCCCTCCAAGAGCTCTGCAGGATACAGCCAACTTCTATGGCATGGCTGCTGGGCTGAAGGCATAGGAATGCCACAGAAGGATGTGGGACATTTGTGCAGCAAGGCCCCTGGTGACTCTGGCCTTCGTGTCATGCCCAGGAGAGACTGCACAACAGAGGCAGGAAGGTGCTGTGGGGGAGGGGACGTCTTCACTGGCCTCCAGGGTGGGCACCTGGACCAAGACACATACACTAGATAGGGCTTCCATTCAGCCCATCTTGGAAGATTGGTACTTGGCTTGGCAGAGGCTGGAGTGAGAAACAGAGGACTCCAGCTCTGTTCCTCCCTGGCCCAGTTAGAGTTTTCTCAAGCTGGAAACAGAGGGGAGTCCGGAGTTGCCGAAGGAACGGCAGCTATATGAGATGGTAGAGTCAAAGGCCAGGAATAGAGCAGCCTGGATGTCAAAAGTGTGATGCTTGATACCAGCTAAACAAGAGTAGTGTGGGGCAGGCAGGGTAAGCAAGTGCAGAGTCAAAACCAGAGCCTCTGAAGGCAAGTGTCACTGGTTCAAATCCAAGCTCTAGCCTCAAGTTAACTACCTAAACTCTGAGGCTCTCACTTCTCTGTAGTGAGAATAATCACTGCTGCCTTATAGAAAATGAAATTGAAAAAAAAAGGAAGAAAGAAAATGAAATGAGATGCATACAAGAAACTGTGCATGACTCTGGCATGTAGGAAGTGTTCAGCAGTTATCAATACTATGTCTTAACACATCATTAATAATACCAATAAATTATAATAAAATAATGCATTGATTATTTTATATTGTTAATAAGTGTTGAAAATCAGAGCAAGCGATGTGTTTGAGTCAATTTAAAAAAAATAGTTAATGTTTATATTTTTTTCCCTTAAGTCAAGGGTTCAAACTGGCTGCTGAGATGACAGTCAGTGGACCGCCAGACTCTAGCCATGACACTGAGTAGACAGGGACATCCGAGTGGATTCAGGGAAGCAACCATGGTGTGAAGGAATTTAAAAAAAAAAAAAAAAAAAAAAAACACCCCTGTAAGAGATGGCTGTTCCATCTACACCAGACATGCTGCAGGGAGGAAACTGAAGAACTCGTGGGAGCCTTGAGGGCAGAGCTGTGGCCTGAAGGAGATGGAGACCCTTTATGCATGGAGTCAAGTTGTATCTCTGTGCAAAAGGAGAACATTCTTTCATGTCAACAAGGCCCTCGTTTAGTAACTAGACTGCTCAGAATCAAGGGTATGTCCAAAGGACCTTGGAGAAACTCCACTGTACCAAGACAGGCTTTCCCCAGAAGACAGGTTGGTCTGCATCAGTACCAGACTGTTTTCTAATCTGATGCTGATCTCTGACTTGTGGCATATTCACCCTCATTGTAGCCTTGGGATTATAGAGAGTCCTCCCTGTTCCATTCACCCATCAGACCATCCCCTACTTCAGTGCAGCACATATGAACTCTGCCTTCCTAGAGTTTACAGTCTCATGCAGAGGTCTTCAAACTGCATGTACATCACCAGCCATATGCAAAATAAATATGTTATGTTAAGTCATATCATGGATGTAAGATCTAAGGTAGGAACTGAGACTAAAAAACTCTCGGAATAAAATAATATAGACGAACCCATAACAACCTGATTTTGACACTGGCTTCTCAGACAGGGGCCCCAAAGCAAAGCCACAGAAAAGTTAATAAATTGAATTTTATCCAAATGTTGAGCTTTGGTGCTTCCAAGGGAGCTCTCCAAAAAGTATAAGGTTGGGGCTGGAGTGATGGGTCAGTGACTAGGAGACCAACTGCTCTTACATAAAACCCAAGTTTAGTTCCCCATATCTATGTCTAGCAGCTCACAACCACTTGTAACTCCAGCTCTCTGGGATCCAATACCCTCTCCAGCCTCTGAAGGTACTGCACTTACAGGCACAAACCCACACACAGACACACAATTAAAAATAAATATTAAAAACAGTGAAAGGTCAATGCATGGCGCAGGAGGAAACATGTGTAAGTCATCTGTGGCAAAAGGCTTGTGTCTAGAACAAAGAACACTTGCAACTAATAATGAGCAATTGAGTCAGTTTAAAAATAATTAAGGATCTGAAAAGACATTTTTTTTACAAATAAGATAGAAATGGCCTATGCACCCTTAAAGAGTAATCATCAAGGAAATGCAAATCAAGATCCTGATAAGATAGCAGGTCACACTCAGGAGGATGTCTATGGTTAAAGAAAAAAAAGGTCAGATAATCACAATAATGTAGAAAAATTGAACTTTCAGACACTGCTGGTGAAAATATAGAATGGTACAGCCAATTTGTGAGTGAGCCAGGGGAGATGTCTAGCATTTCCTTAAAAAGCTAACCACAGAGTTACCGTTGGACACAGCAGTTCCACTCCCAGGAATATACCCAATAGAATAGGAACCATATGTCCACACAAAAACTTGTTTACAGTTCTTCACAGCAGCATTATTCCAAACAGCCAAAGGTGAAATGATCCTATTGTCTCCTAACAGGTGACTGGATAGCAAAATGTAGTTTTGCTGTCGTGGAAAAGAATCAAACTTAGATGCTACACGAAGGAGCTTGGACTCTAAAAATATTTGACTGTACAGGTCCACAGCCTTGTACCTTCAACTCCAAACCTAAAGAAGATCCAGAATCAAGTGTCTTTGCAGAAATGTGGAGCAAAATTGTTTTTGGTGATACCATCTTCAGCACATCTCTATGATGTCTGCATTCACACTCCCCATTGCAGACATCAGCATTTGCTCAGAGGCTGCCGCCTCTACCCAGCTACTCGGCGATACAAAATATACTCTGTATGACACTACTCTCCAGAAATCCAAATAACTGACATCTGAACACATCAGATAAAGGGCTTTGAACCCATATTTGTTCACATTTTACAATCAGAGTAGACTAAGTCTGAGGGTCTTAAGCCCCAGAGTCTGGACAAGTCTGTAGCCAGGAAGACGCTGGTGCCTTTGCCTGGTCCTTCTCTGCTACTCTCGCTTCCCTGCTATGTGGGGTGGGGACTCCTGTGTGCTCCAGTGAGAGGATGCTTCCTGCTGCAGACCCATTGAGAATCTGCTACTTGGCAATCACTGGCCCAACACATGGACAGGAGCCAGAGCTTGTGCCAGAGCCTGCTTTTCTGCGTTCTCTGCCAGCTCACCCTCCATGCATCTGCAAACGGAAAATCCGGGAAGGTGGTCTGCTTTCCTGGCAGATGTCAGCCTCCACCAGGCAGCCTGAATGGTGTAGGTGGGCTGGTCAAGGCAGGCTGCCGAGCCTGGCAGAGCGGCTTCTGCGAGGCGACAAATGCAGCATGTGGACGAGCAGAGAAAAGGAATATTAATTCTGGAACACCCGACTCCCACAAAATCTCCTCAGCAAGAAACAATGAGGACAACAGGCAGAGACCTTCCTGCCATGCTCTCCGCCTGCTTTGTGGCGGCTGTTAATATAATCAATAGTAATAATAGCAGCTACTATTTAATGAGTCCCAGCTCTGGGCCGGCAGCTGAACTTAGCACTTCTCAGACACTAACACCCCCAGGGTGTGAAGCATTATTGTCCCATTTTTCAGATGGTAAATTCCAAGAGATGGTGTAAATAGGCCCCAGCTGAGCAGGGTGAGGCCTGCCTCCTGCTGACCAAAGGCCAGCTCTTTCCCACCCCCACACCAAAGGGATGTTAACCAAAAGTCTATCAAGAAGCTGAACTGATTCCATCAGTAAGGGAGCTTGAACTCTGCTTCCTTCCTTCCTCTTTGGGGAGGATTAAAAATGCCCCCAAACCATGCAGCCTTCAGCAATATGCGGTCTTAAGCTTTCACCAGATATTTCCTACCCATTTCACAGATGAGAAGAATGAGGCCTGATGAAGCACCAGGCCATTCTCCCCTGTGTGGCTCTCAGCCAGATGCCAGTCCCTGTGGCTCCACAGCAGTGAGAAACCTGGTGGGAGAGACACAATTCCTTTTCTTTAGTGAATAGACAGACAGCCTGAGCCTACAGAAATCAGAGAAAGCCCTCCTGCGTATGAGTCTGCTGTTGACTTACTCCCATTTAAAATCACACACACACACACACACACACACACACACACACACACACACACACACACAGCTAGGCTCTGGCTAGGCAAAGGATCAGACACTATCTCCAGGGCAATCAGTCTAGGCAACCAAAATTGCACAGCCACCATTTGGTTTCCAACCCAAGTGAGGTCCAGATGTGGTGCGATCTCAGGGCCATAAAGCACAGAGAGGCAGCTCTGGGCTGCCAGTCTGTCAGGAAAGGGGGTCTTCATGGAGAGTCAAAAGGGGAGTAAACCTGGGTCAGGAGGGCATGCTGGGCTGGCCACCACAGACACAGCATAAGCCACAGCCCATGGAAAACAACGGGGATGGATCCCTAAGCAGATGTGGAGTACCTGGTATACAGAGCAGCATCCTGGGCTCCAGACCTCACCCAAGTGGCAGTGAGGAGTCACAGCCAGAAAGACCCTACCTCAGACAGGACTCTAACAGCCTACTTAAAGGTTCCCACAGAGGAGGAGGGCCTACCGGAGTATCCCCCAAGTCCAGCAGCCTCTGAGGCTCAGAACCAGCAGTGAGAAGGACATCTCCTGGTCATTAATCCCAGCATGTGTTAATGTTTGATAAATTGCCCAACAGTTGCATTAGCTAATAACTCCCCGAACAAAACCAGAGAGTTCATCTGTTTTTATAAGAGGCCCAAGAGCATCCTGGGAACAGGCACGGTGGTCGTGAATAAAAGAGAAACATTCATTTATGGTAATTGGTTTCAGCTCCTCTCTTGGCTGCTTGTCCTGACCTAAATGTATCCAGTTGTTCCCTCGGCCTGGCTCTGGTTTGGGGGTCACTCCTAATGGTTTAATTCAACAAAAAATGCCTGCCATTTCCTGTAACCCCTGTCTTGTTCCACCCGCCTCCCAAACGGTTTTCTTGCAAGAGGCATCTCGGCAACCCCTCTGCGAGCTGTTTCCTTCTCACGGAACAAAGTCAAGATTGTTGACAGAGCAAAAGGGTCTTAACTCCAGGCCAAGAGAAAAGGCTGGGGGAGGGGACACTCAAAGGTAATAATCATTTGTTTGTCTTCCACCCTGACTTCACAAAGCAGGTTTTGTCCAAGGCTGGTGGTCAGGGACTCTGACACACAACATGGCCCTGGTGACCAAGGGCAATTTATGGGGAGGGAGCGAACACAAATCCTCATTCATGGAGCCGCCTCGGAGGAAGTGACTAGGAGGAACATTTGTGCCCAGCCAGCCGGCCCTCCTTGTGTCCCTCCCACGGGTCTGAGGATGTGGAGGGCTGGGGAGAGGCTCGCTGGGTGCTGTGAGTTTTGGCCAAACTTCAGACCCAACCCTGAGTGCAGCCTTACTCTCCACGGTCAGGCTTTCTTTTCCACTCATAAGCACGTGACCTCCTTACAGGGCAGTGCCCGGGGAGGCGTGCCACTGCTGGGCCCTGGTGTGCAGCTGGACAGGCCTGTCCCTCAGGTGGATTTATGAGCTCTGCTGGCATCGCACCCCCACACACACACACACCCCAGGGAGGGGGCAGGGCGGAGCAGGGAGAGGGTCTGGAATACATTGCGCCGTCCGCGGGGACAGCTTGTAAACTTTGTTGGGATGCATCTGGTAGAAAGGCGTTGTATAAATATTAGATCATTATCGGTGTATTGTGTTTCCCCGCTGTGGAGGAGAAGGGGGGCCAGTGGGCCACAGATGCCTTTCCTCAAGCACACAGGGATGGCTTGTTGGAGTCCTTAGAAGGTCACTGCTTGCCCGTGGGCAGTCCTAGGAGGCAAGGTGGGGGCCCAGAGTCTTGGGGAAGCAGAGGTAAGCACCAACTTAGCTGCCAGAGAATTGCTGAGAAGCCTCTGCCCATAGAAGTCAGAGCAGGGGGAGAGCCTGGCAGGTGGAATGGAGAAGACTAGTGGGTGTAGGCAGACTGGGGGGGCCACCTTGTTTCCCTATGTAACCCCGTCCCTCACCTCACTAAGAGTCCTTCTCTATCTGTGGGGCCATGAGGGAATGTGGCCTTGTGATAGTTGTGAATACCTAGCCTGTGCCACCTTGTGTTGAGTGCTAGAGTCCCAGGCTCCCTGGCCAAGAGCTGAGTTTTGCATGCAGGATGTAGGATAACTTTTCTTACCTGGGAGCTTTCTCACCTGCAAGGCATCCAGAGGCTCTGCATCTTGGGGAAGTCTGTGCACCCCCAAACCTAAAAGGGTCTTTGCAAACCAATTGCAGGCAGCATTTTTCAGAGATTTAGCCCTAGATAGTGCATCAGTAATACCAGGTGACTGTTACCTCCTCTTTATCATCATCACTAAACTGAAGCCCTTCTAAAGAGTCCTGACCATGGCTATCCACAGCCACTTGTTAGAGAAGATGTTACTGGGACCCCAGCAGCTGTGGGATCCAGGATCTCAGTACTCTGTGCTCTGACCTCTCTAGTCTGCTTCAGAGTCCCCCATTTTTTCCCCTCTGGGCCATGGAATATGATGGGCCTGAGTCTCCAACTTCACCTGACCAAGGTCTGCTCTTCCAACTCTCAGCTCATACCTGGGTCTCTGTGAAGCCTTCCCTGAACTCTTGTGGCACCCAGACTCCCTCTGTGTGCCCCTGGATGCAAGAGGATTGCTTTCTCCTTAACTTGCACTGCCTTGAGGTGGAGTGGTGGGCTTACAGGATGAACACCTAGACTTGTCCAGGCACTGAGAGTGTTGGATCCTCGCCATGTCCCTGGAGTCCAGCAGGAACTCAGAAAAGGGTTCATGGAGGATTTTTGAGTGAATGAATGAACAAGTTGATGTTACCACTATCACCATTGTCACAATAGAGGCTACCTGGGTAGATATTTTACAACACATCCATGAGGTCAACACAAGCACAGAGAAGAAAACGAATGCTTCAAGAATGACTTACCTAAGACGGGTGTGGTAACACATGCCTTCCATCCCAGTATTCAGGAAGCAGAAGCAGGTAGATCTCTGTGAATTCAAAGCCAGCCAAGGATACATAGTGAGACCATCTTTAAAAAAAGAGGTGGGAGGGAGACTCACCTGAAGTTACACAGCTAGTGTGGATTTCACACACAAGTCTGACACCCTTGTTATGGTCTTAAAGAACCTCTCTGAAGTGGGAAGCTCAAAGCTTGAAAGGTCTGGAAGGGTAGAGCTCTGCAGGGGTCCAAGAAGGACTTCTGCAGGAGCTCCTTTGATACTGAGCCCCCACAAGGCCCTAGCCAGGAGACTGGCTGAGAAGAAGCCTTACTAGCTGCATGGATGCTCCATGCCCGTGTCTCAGCCCCAGGGCAGTGTGCCCTGGCTATTCTGAACTGTCCTCCACACCCTGCTTCCGTGGGGTTTCATTCAGTCCCCTCGGCATCTACAAGGAAGATGTAGAAAACGAAAGCACAGAAGAGCAGTTTAATTTGTCCAAGCCACACAGCCTAGAGCAGAGATTCTCACCACTGAGCATACGACTTTGAGAGAAGACCCCTTTACAATTTGCATGAGCTCCAAGCATAGGCCTGGATATAGACTCCAGGATCTCATCTATGACCCTGAGCATTCCCTCTCCAGGATAGCCATACCAGAGAACGTGGTGGCTTCTAATATGCCTACAAGCTGGGACTTTCTTGCCACACTCTGTGAAGCTAGAGTGTCAAACACTAGCATCTTTATTTTGCAAGCAGGGAAACAGTGGAACTGAGGCCTGACATAATCAGAGCACTGAAGAATGTCTGGAATATCACAGCCATGCAGGGATCTGCCTCAGATCCCATCAGGACACTCTTCAGGTGGGTGAATGTGGGGCATGGCCCCTAAAGACAAAGGGCCAGACCCATGGTCAAATAGTCTAGACCAGCTAGTCTAAGCCACAGATGACTTACTTCCATGCCACTTCATGTCAAGCTTTGCTTTGAATGCCTCCAAGGATATAAAACATATCACCTACCCGTGTAGCAAGGGTAGAACCATTCTGATAGCAGCTTGGTAAAGGAAGCATTTTTGATGAAGTAACAACAGAGAACACCAAGGAGACTAGGCTGGGGGTGGGGAAGGTACTGCACTAGATGCTATAATCTAGCTTTTGTCTCAGATACCTAGACCTTCCCTTCTGCCAGTGACAAACAAACGTATATGAAGCACTTGCTTGCATGTACTCAGAGCCCGGTGGCTAGGTAAGATCAGTGTCCTAAAGACGCAGGGATGGCCTTCCTTGCCTGGGTCACCCAGACGAAGAGACATTGCACAGGACCTGAACCCAGACCTCCCCTAGCCCCACATTGCTGTTGTCATTGTCATCGGGCTGCCCCAGTCACCAAAAAGCCACCCACATAAGTTGCCTACGACAGACAGCACTACAGGCCACTTCCAAATCTGGAATGGGACGCCCTGAGCCCCTTGGGATTCTGAGCTCTGTTATTTTTAGATGGATCAGTTGTTCCAACCCTGCCTTCCTCCCGAGACCCCCCACACTGATTTCCCAAGCAATCAAATCCACGTGTTACCAGTTCCGGGCCTGGTGCTGGGTGAGGTGAATGCTGGATGCTCACGGTACCACCAAACGCTGTGTGCCCCACCAGTCCGGTCCTTCCTGAAGGTCCAGACTCCAGTGTGGCTCCCAGGAACCAGAATCCCCACACCTTTCAATGCTTCCAGACCTCAGAAACCCCAGAGGCCAAAGGATAAAAGGGAAACCATGTCTAGAAAGAGAAGCAGTCTGAGGGCCAGGGAAATCCTGGATATGCCCTGACAGCCTGGCCACACGTCTTCCTCCCTAGTCAAGCCCACCTCAATGCTGTGTGAACTGAATGGGGGGGGGGCAGCCGTAGTGCCCACTCTGCCCATGTGACCGAGTGCTAGGGGAGAAACAGTCCTCCACAGACATGTGACCTAGTGTCTGCCCTGAGACGTTAAGACATCCGCCCCGACCCCTGGAGTTCTCATCTGCTCGTCCCCAAACTGTAGGTAAGAACAGGGCCTCATCCACAGAGCAGCTGTGAGGTTTCAGACAGTGTGTGTGAAAAGCTTCCTCTAGGATACAGCAGTAGCTGGTACCCTGGTCATGTCTTCATGACCAGCAAAGGAGTGAAGCCTTGCTGAATACCACAGAGAGGGAAGGAAGCGAGCAAGTGTGCTTCTGGAGTCCTGCGGGAGTCGGGACCTTGATAGGATGGACACTCTGTCCCCTCAGCACCATCCTGGGATTGTTTCTGTCTGGAGCAACCTACCCCACCCCTCCACCTCTACCCATCCCACAGTTCTTGGGGGCTCTGAATGTGCCCACTCTTTCAACCTAACCACACCATCACCCCCAGGAAGCACAGGAGACTCCTTTCCCTCTGGCTGTCTCCCTGACCCATGGCTCCCCAGTTCAGTGAGGGCAGGAATGATAGCCAGAGCCTGCCTCCCCAGAGCTCTCTGTGTGTGTTCAGCAGGTGCCAGAAGCATGGGGAGCACTGGACTCCCCAAAGGACACAGAGGAGCCAGACTGAGGGCCTGTTTTCCATCCCACATGCTCACTCTCTCAAAGTCTGTCTCCTCATATGTAAAAATGGCCTGGAAATCCCAAGTGATCTAGACAGAGGAGACATGAGGAGCCTCTTAAACAGCAACGGTCTGGCTCTGAGCCACCACAGAAGCCATCACAGAAGACAGAGACATGGAGAAGAAATAGCTTCTCCAAGACACAGGGATCCCAGCTCTTGATGACCCAGGCCCAGTGAACAGAATCTATAGCAAGTAAGAAGGACAATATTGGAGTCCTCTCCCTGCTCCAGAAAAGCCCTGAAGCCAGAATAGGTCCTTTCTGGATAGATCTTGACCTCAGATCACCCAGGACAGCATCACACAAACAGGACCTACTTTTCTCACATGTGAGCTCGCACGCGCGCGCATACACACACACACACACACACACACACACACACACACACTACCAATATGGTAGGACTTATGCATGGTCCCCCATCTCCGCTATGGGAGCCAGCCACCTCCCTCCACCAGCCGCCCCCTAATTCTTACAATGTGACTGAGAGCTATCGAGCCTGGGAAGGAGGCGGGAAGGGAGGGCCAAGACCACCTCTGCTGATGGCTTGTTTACAGCCCGCCCATCAAGTGTACAAGCCAGTTAGAACAGCCCTTGGGAGCTACCAGTGATACACTGCAGGCACTGGGGGAGCCTGACCTCTGTCACTGAGAACGGCACTGAGGACCACCCCAGCTAGCCAGAACCAGAACGGCCTGGGTGAGTCTAGCCGACCAGCAGAGGCCTGGCAGCTCTGGAGAAGCCTAGGCCTGAAAATAGCAAGCCTCCAATCCCCACCCAACCCAGTGTCTTGCCAGGATAGCCAGAGGGCCCTGGTGGAGCTAGGCTTCCTGAGCTGGCTGTGTGAGTCCTGAGGCTGAAGAATGGAGAGAGATGTGGGTGACTCAGAGCTGCTCCCTCTTCTGGTGGCCCACATGGTAGGTCTCCAGGCAGTGTCCCAGATGAGGGAGGCTATGAGGAGTAGGCTGGGCTTCTACTCCAAGTTTCCCATGGGCTTGCTATGTGATCCAGGTAGGTCTCAACCTCGATAGATCTCTGAAGTGAAGGAGTAAGGATGAGACTCAGGGTCTGCAGAGAAGAGGGATTCAGAGGCCTGTTCACCATTCAGATGAGGCTCCATAGTATGATTCACACTCCCAGAAAGCTGGGACGTGAATCAGGACCTTGTTGGAATGGCTCAGAGAACTACAAACTCCAAAGATATTCAATAAGCATGGTGAGTGCTGCACCGTGCTGAGGACACCGAGTTGAATCAGCCTTCTACCTTCCCCCTGAAGACCACTCAGTTTAGCAAAGGACTAACTGTGACAAAAGGCAGTTGGTTGAATGTGACTCTGAAGGGACAGATATCAAAAAAGAAGCAAAAACAGGCCATTAATTTCCACTGTGGAACCTAGAAAAGACAGAAGTTAAGCCAGACCTCAAATGGATAGACCCAGGGAGTAGGTACATGTATGGATGAAAAGCACTGGTGGATGGATGAGTAGGTAGCTGGGTGGGGGAGTAGAGAGAGGTGTTCCAGCATACTGATGGATGATTGGATATGTAAATAGATGGAAGAGCCAGATGGAAGGAAGGAAGGAAGGAAGGAAGGAAGGAAGGAAGGGAGGGAGGGAGGGAGGGAGGGAGGGAGGGAGGGAGGGAGGGAGGGAGAGAGGGAGGGAGGGAGGGAGGGAAGAAGGAAGGAAAAAATACTTCATTGGGTCAATTTCTATAAACCTCTAGCCAAGTAAAAGGATAGAATGATAGCTTCCTTCCCTAATTAACTAATAATTAACAAATTATTAAATGTTTAAATAAATAAAAATAATTCATAATTAAATACTTGAGGCCAAGAGAGGGAATATGACATGTTTAAGGTCACTTAGTAAGTGAATTGTAAATTCGGAACCAGAATGCGAGGCTCCTGACTTCTGTCCAGCAATCTTCACGCACCATAGTTCTGCCTGTTCCAGACTCCTGACCCCTCCTCCTCTGATGCAAGAAAGAAAGGAGCAAGAAGGATTGGAACCATGCCTGTGTGTCCTGGCTTCTGTCTCCTGATCATGGACTTGGTTCACTTATCTTTGTCTTTTTCTCTGTCTGTAAAAACGAATTTTGATTATAGACTGGAAATGTGTTTTGAAAGGCACAAAATGTCACTGAAAATTGGAGTAGGGAGGAGTCATTTCTGTGGCCCTCACTCACTGAGTGACACACCCCCCCCCAGAAAGAAAAGGGTCTAGTCCTAGGTCAGAAGAGTCTCAGGGATGTCGTGCTCAGGACCTTGTGTCATTGTGGGGGTTAGAAAGAGGGGGCCGGGAAGGGGAGAGAAATCATTGTGGTGCTGGGTTCTGGACTCTGGCCTCCGTGGGAAGAAGGACAGAGCTGGGCCCAGCTGCCAGCATCCACAGCCATGTCTGCACGTGGGCATCATGAGAATGACGGTGTAGGCAGTCCAGATCATGTCCACCCTTGGATGTGTCCGATCTCCCATGCTCCCTCCCTGTGCACTGAGGGCACACTCATGATGAGAGCAAGTGTCAGGCATCCTGGCACTAGGTGTTTTATAGATGCTTTTTCATTTGTGGTGCACAGGGACTGGCCCCTCAGGCCCTGATGGCTAGGGACAAGCTCTGGCCCCAGAGAGTGGCATCTCAGATTCAAGTTGCCTCCTGAGACTGTCCCCATCCTTTACCTTCTGCATTAATCAGAGTTTTCATCATTGCAACAAATGTGTGAAAAAGTTGGACGACAGAAAGATTGATTTAGGCTCACAGTTTCAAACGTTTCGGTTCGAGATAACACAGCTTTGAGCCTGAGATGAGGCCAACTGTCTTGGTGGTGGAAGAATGAATTTGCAGGAGTCTGCTCACCTCAAAGTGGGTAGGAAGTGAGCATGGCAGGAAGGAGCTGGGAACAAAGTATGTCTTTCCAGGGCATACCCTCAGAGACATGCTTCTTCCAACTAGGTCTCACATCCTCATTTGTATCACCCACTAACAGTGTCATCAAATCAATTCATCCATGGACTAATCAGTTGATGAGATCAGAGCTATCACAATCTAGTTACTTCTCAATCAGATCCATCAAATAGGACCAAGGCTTTAACACATGAGCATTTGGGGGACATCTCAGATATTGACCTCTACTCCCAGTTCCTTCATCTGTGAATGAGATTAGCATCTCCCCTCCTGATTTTAGAGACCATTATCAGAGGAGGAAGCGCTGACCAGCCATTGCTGCCCAGGTGGCATCCCCCTGCCCAGGCAGAGTTGGTACCCCACTGGAGTGTGAAACCCACCAAAAGATGGTACTGGCTGTCCTGGACAGGGAGCACATGTGGATCCAGTATTAGCACAGAGGGAGGCAGGCATTTGCCTTCCTGTGCTGTTAGGTAGAGTGATGTTTATCCTCTGGACTCCACACCGTCCTTCTTCCCCTTCTTATAATAGCAAGGAGACTAGAGCACAGGCTGCTAGAGACAAGAGCCTGGATAAGAATTCAGCTTTGGTTTGTCCTTAGCTGTGCAAGTTAAAGAAAGTCAACGAACCCCTTCATTCCTCTACTTCCAAATGTGTAAAATGGGGATAAGGACAGAGTTGTTGCAAAGAGCAAACACCTTAATGTGTGGAAAGGGCTTTGAGCAGCATCACACACATTATAAGCACAATGTGAGTTACTAAGTAACAGCATCATCTGAGGCCCAGGCCTGGGGATGAGACCCCACCCCCTACCCCCGCCAGGAAGATTCTCTGATCTCACAAACGGGGCTGCACTTTTGCCTTAGCCCTCCAGGCCTCTGGCCCTCCCTCTAACCAGACCTTTATCTTCCTATACCTGAGCCCATTCACAGAAGTGAAGAGCAAGCTCTATTAGTGCTAGGTGATTCTTCTCCTTTGGCCAACATGTACCCATTGTAGACACACACACACACACACACACACACACACACACACACACACACACACACACAGGCCCAGTCACCTAGGGGCATGGCATCTCTGAGTGCTATTTGCAGGGTAAGAGGCAACCAGGAGAAGTGGGGTGTGAGAAAGGAGGCAGTATAAGCCAGGAGTCATGACAACATGGCTGAAGTAAGGAAAAAAAAACAACTCCCTTGATGGGGAGGACCCTAGAGCAGTTTGGTGGTATTGAGGTACAAAGGGAGCCAGGGATTGGCAGGGAAAGAGAGATGGACTCTACCACACTGCCATGACTAGTTCAGGACAAACAGGCCAATGGAGCAAAAAGGAAGCCACTGGGCTGCCTGTAGCAGGATGCAGAACCAGCCAGGTTTCCACCTGGACCCCCAGGAGCCATGAGCACAGGGTAGTCCTGTTATCACAATGCTTTGTCACCCTGTACCAGAACTGCCACTCATATACCCACCTTTATAACACCCATGAAAGCAGGTCTAATCGTCTTCTAGATCCCTGTGCCCCTGTGCCAGGGACAGAGCAGACACATAGGGGATGGACTGCTCAGCTAAGTACTTAATCAAGAGCAAAGCACATCATGCCAGCTGGGGTGAACTGTTATGCCGAAGAAAAACTTCCAAACCTGAGAGTTCAGTCCAAAGCCTGATGCCCTCTCACTAAAGAATGGCCTTGGCAAGCGGCATGGTATCATCTTAGAGCCTCAGCTCCCTTCTCCACATGAGCCTAACATTCCCTCCTCTCCAGGGTTGAGCTTGGATGGGGCAACTGCTCAGTAAACGGCAGATAAAAGAACACTATGAAACTCTTTGGGTGCAAAGTTGTAAGACCATGCCCTGGTTCCAATGTCAGGAAACAGGAAAGATAGTGTGAAAAGGCAGAATTTTAAAGCAGAGAGACCCGGCTTAGAATCTTGGCTTTGCTCCCAGCTGGCTGTGCAGTCCTTGAGAAGTAAATCAACCTCTCTGTTTTCCTTGTCTGTTCAACTCCCTGCACGGACACAAGAAGACAGCAGATGTGACTGTGCTCAGTGCACCAAAAGTGGGCAGTGACCATCACTGTCGGGACAGCTCCTGAAAGCAGGACAGAGGGTCCTGTTGTAAACAAGACCCCTACCCCATTCTGCAGTCTGGGAGCTGCTGGGTGCTTGGTTCCCTGCAGGGCACAGCTGGAGGAGCAGAGGCCATGGCGGTCTCAACAATCCCACCATCTGCACCTCAGGGTTGGCCCATCTGTCCAGCAGCGGGCACACATGTGGCCTCATCTGAGGGCATGGGGTCATCAGGGTCAAGCAGGAGAAAATTGGGGGCAGATGAGGAGAAGATTCCAGCTTATTTTTAGAAATAGGAAAGAGCAGGGAAGACAGGAAGGTCCTTGTTCACCAGCTTCTCCCCCATGTGGACGGTAAGCAGGAGAGCGGGTGGGCAGCCAGACCCAGGCCAGAGATAGAGGATCTGCTCTGCAGCCGCTAGCCACCCCAGTCTGTGCCCTGCCCCTTGGGACCCCTTTTCTTCCCATGCCAATCCGTTAGAATGGTAAAATGGTAATTTATTTATCTGCTTTAATTCATCTTTTAAAGGTATCATAAAGGGTCATGAAGCTAACTATGCTCCATTTCTATATGTAAAGCGCTGAGAACAAAATTAATAAATTAAACAATGTCTTGGGTTGGCAGGGATTCCAATTCCGATGGGAAAGGATTGGGGTCCTGTGACAGGCAGCACTTGGTGAACGTCTATGGAATTATTTGTGTACCTGGCCCCCAAAAGACTAAGGGGATGCATGGAGAGGCAGACAAAGGGGCCCAAGCAGAGAGCATGCCACCAACAGTCATGTGACCTAGGGGGGGGCGCTCCCCAGAAGAGATGGCAGTTAAGGTCACAGTCTGCAGACTACTAGAAAGCGATTGGGAAGGCAGGGGTGGGGGTGGGGCTGGGGGTGGGAGGGCACACCCAGCCACGTGGTAGAATATAGAAGCCAGAATGTTCAAACCATGCGAGGAAGGAGAGAAGGGGCAAGAACAAATGGGGTTGGGAAGCCATGTTCCCTCTGTGCACTGGAGAACAACGGGGTTCGACCTCCCGGTGCCCAGTTCTCAGCACAGCCCCAGCCACACCCACAGGAACTGTTATAAGGAAATCCCAGGTCCTTAGAGGACACCATGCCTACTCAGGGGATTAGGCAGTAAAGCCTAGTCTAGGCTGGAGGAATAAGAGAGGAGGGGAGGTTAACATGCAGGTTAGAATCTGGTGGCAGGGGGGCCAGTGGACCTTCCCAGGAAAGGGTCTGGCACACAGGAGAAGTCCACATCACCACTTGTGGCCTTGCCCCTGGGGTCCATGATGCAGGGACTTGCATGAACCGCCTGCCCTATCCCAGGGGCAGCAGGAGGGATTAAGAAGGTGACTAGGACCAGATGACAAGTATGTATGACAAGTATTCTGCCTTTTTAACTTCCTGGCTGTGTGGCTTGGGGCCTGTTGCTTTGTCGGTCTGTCTATGCCTCGGTTTCCGTGTCTATGAAATGGACATGGGTGTCATTTATAACACAGGGTTGTTAGGAAAATGGACCAATGTATATGAGACACTTGGAACAGTGTCCCGTGTTCAGCAATCACTGTGTCCTCTGTGGTCCCTGACAAACTACAAAAGGGTATGGTTCAGGTCGGGTGGTTGGTGTATGAGGAGGTGCAAGGTGAGCAGTCCCAGCACTCTCCAAAAGGACCCACCGATAGAGGGCAAGGCCATCAGAGTGTGATGAACTTGATGAGAATGAACAGGTCCAGTGAGGCCCCTGCTCCATGGCAGCAAGTCCAAGGTTAAGCATGGCAGGGCCCACTGTGGCTCAGTGGGCATCTTTGGAAAGTGCTCAAAAATGGCAGGAATCTTTCAAGTCACTGACTTTTTCCATTCACAGGCCCAGAGCCCTCATCCTCAGATCTCTAGAACTTCATACTCTCTCAGGAGCAACACAACAAATGTCTAAAGACCCCAAAGAGGACAGTTGGCTCTGGAACCAACATGATACTGAGTTGACAGCACAAAGTAGGGGGCTGCGTGTATAAACATGCGTATGTGTGTGCATGCACCAAGGGTAGACCTGAACAGACACAATGCTAACTTGCATGCTGGAAGGAAGCTACACATGCATCTATGCACATTGTGGCTCCACACACATGATCAGTGTACACACTTACGTCTGCCCACAAGCAGCCCTTGGTCTGCAAGAGGCACAAGAGGCCGTACTTGTTAACCTGACACAGTGGATACCCATCTGCTCAAATGACTTGTTTTGTAAAAGCAGTAAACACACTCGCCCTGAAGATGGCTTGGCTGACTCCTACCAGAATGTTCCTGGCTGGCTTCAAAGGTATGCCCCCCTATGGGCAGCTGATGGCTAAGGGACAGGTTCCCAGTTTATCTATATTTCCCTGGGAAGGGTCCAGAGCCCCATTGGTTGGTGAGAGTTTGTTCTCTGGGCCTCAGTTTTTCTACCTGTATCAAAACGGGATGACGTAAGGGACCCCTGGGAGGCTCCCTACCCGACAGACTCCTGGATCCACAGAGAAAGGTAATTGGGAGCAGCCGTCACTGGGGTGAGCATGGGGGCCTCCAGGAGTGGGTCCCCAGACTTCCCCCAGCTGCGGACACTGCCCCGTGGTTTATGTCAAATTGTCAGGCCCAATCCTGTTTCCCTCCCGGGCAGGGCCGCCTACAGTGGAGCTCAGGAGAGGTGGCCTGTCCAGCCGCTGTGTTTACAGTGCTCAGACAAGTCAGGGAACCTGATCCGGGCAGAGAAGGGTGGGCAGCCCCGCTGGGCCCACCATGTCCACACTCATTTCCCGGAGACTGAGCATGGCCGGCCCGCCCACCTCGATGAGTCCAGCTGCTAGCCATCCACTCACAGAGAAGCCAGCTCATTGCGGACAGGCACCCTGATGTTGGTAGTGGCGAGAGGGCCCTCAGAGTTGGGTGAGTGGGGTACAGGGGAGCAAGCAACTCTCTCAGCAGGCGGAGCTCTGCTCCCGTGCCTTGCCGGACTCTCACTCCGTTATCTGGGTTGGGGACAACAAGCTAGACGGCCACTGCTAGGAGGCTGGGATTTCGTCTATGCTTCTTTATGTTTGGGGGAAAATAGAGTAAGACATAGGATTACGCCAATGTCAGTATCCACACATAAAGTTTTATTGAAGCACAGCCACACTTATTCAGATACATGCCATCTTTGTCTCTGGCTGCTTTTGCGCAACAGCTACAGAACTGGACAGTTGCAACAGAAATCATATGGCCCACAGAGGAAGGCAGCTTCCATTATGGATGGCATCTCCCATTCTCTGATCTGCTTCACTCCTAGATGAGAAAGGAATCTTGGGTCCCCATCTTACAGACTGGCATGGGAACATGTGGACACAAGAAATATCACTTTCTTAGTTCCCTAAAACTTTATTCCTTGCAACAAGTTTTGGGGACATGCACATATCTGAAATCTTCCTGATGATACCAAGACTGGGGGCCCAGGCAAGGCACAACCCTGCCCCTGAGTATTTATCCATGAGATATTCCTGAGACGCCCTTTGTCCCCTCCCCTTGTGGCCCAAGTGCCCAACCTCCTTCCTATGCAATTTCACAGCCATCTCCTAATGCATCTACAGCCCCTGCTCCTGGGGCTCCGATCACTCCTTCTGGTCACTCCTGAGGAAAGCCCTTGCTGGTGGGTTCTGCTCCTGTCTCCCCATGTAATAGTACTTGTTTTTTCTAGCACCCACCAAAACGCTCTTAATATCAACCCTAATCACTCCCGACATTGAAAAGTCCCTTCTTTAAGAAGCAAGCTGAGCCAGGTATGGTGGCGCACGCCTTTAATCCCAGCACTTGGGAGGCAGAGGCAGGTGGATCTCTAATAGTTTGAGGCCAGCCTGGTCTACAGAGTGAGTTCCAGGCTGTTACACAGAGAAACCCTGTCTCAAAAAAACACAAAAGGAGGAGGAGGAGGAGGAAGAAGAGGAGGAGGAGGAGAAGGAAGCGACTGCAAGGAATCTTCTGAGCAAGATGATTGGAGGAGAGGTGACAGGAAGCAGCAGACACTGTACTGGGCTCAGCCTGGGAACAGGGAAGGCCAGCTCTGCCCTGGTCTTGGAGCTTATGGGCTGAGAAGCCCCAGGACAAAACTCAAAAGTGTAATAGTGAGTAGCACTCACCCGTGCACTCACACAGGGCTGTGGGGCTACAAGGGAGGCTCTACCAGATGCTTAAACAAGAGAAGGGATGGAGAGATGGCTGATGGGTGATTGTAAGAAGTGGTAAGAGAGAGTAGGAGGAGGGATTAGGAGGAAAGTAAAGTCAAATCTACCTGGAAGAGTCAGAGGACCTTCCACAAAGGATATCTGAACAAGACCTGAAAAATAAGAATATCACCATGCTAGCTGGGTGGTGGTGGTTCATGCCTTTAATCCGAGCACTCAGTGGGCAGAGGCAGGCAGATCTCTGAGTTTGAGACCAGCTTGGTCTACAGAGTGAGTTCCAGGACAGCCAGGGCTACACAGGATGGCTCCCTCCTCTTCTCACAGGATCTGTTTGCTCAGAGTTAGCCTGCACTGATGGGTCCCTGCCTTCTATCTGAGACCACCACTGCCTACTTCCTGTTCTAGAAGCCTTGCCTCAAAAAAACCAAAACCAAAACCAGAGGGGGGGGGGAGAGAGAGAGAGAGAGAGAGAGAGAGAGAGAGAGAGAGAGAGAGAGAGAGAGAGAATGAGAATGAATCACCATCCAAAGACCACAGATGGGAGAGATAGCTCCAAACCAAACTATAGCCAACCAGGGGAAGACGGGCAGGGAGGGAGGGACGGAGGGAATAAAGAAGGATGGAAGGAAGGAAGGAAGGAAGGGAGGGAGGGAGGGAGGGAGGGAGGGAGGAAGGAAGGAAGGAGGGAAGGAAGGAAAGCAGGAAGGAAGGAAGGAAAGCAAGAAGGAAGCCTGCATCTTGGGAAGGAGGGAAGACAATACAAGGGCCATGGTGGCTCACTGCAAAAAGTGAGTAGGGGTCAGCAGATAGGCTCGGCTTTGACTCCAGTGCCACCTTGCTCTCGATGTGTTACCTGGGGCAAGTCCTTAACCCCTCTGTGCTTCTGCAGCTCTGATTAAAGCCATCGCCATGATGACCTACCCAGTGATGAAGAGGGTTTAGTAAGGAATATAAGAAAAGCTCCTCTAGCCAGGTGGTGGTGGCGTAGCTGGGCGGTGGTGGTGCACGCCTTTAATCCCAACACTCGGGAGGCAGAGCCAGGTGGATCTCTGTGAGTTCGAGGCCAGCCTGGGCTACCAAGTGAGTTCCAGGAAAGGCGCAAAGCTACACAGAGAAACCCTGTCTCAAAAAACCAAAAAAAAAAAAAAAAAGAAAGAAAGAAAAAGAAAAGAAAAGCTCCTCATATGCCATATAATTGTGCAATCACTGATGACTCCCTCCTCTTCTCACAGAATCTGTTTGCTCAGAATCAGCCTGCACTGATGGGTCCCTGCCTTCTATCTGAGACCACCACTGCCTATTTCCTGTTCTAGAATTTTCTTCACAAGGTTCTTGCCCTCTCTGGCCTCTCTCCCACCTTGTGGCAGTTTGAATAAGAATGCCCCCCATAGGTTCACATATTCAGATGTTTAGTCACCAGGAAGGAGCACCATTTGAAAGGATTAGAAGGACTAAGAGGTGTGGCCTTGTTGGAAGAAGTGTGACACTGCAGGTGGGATCTGAGGTTTCAAAAGCCCATACCAAGCCCAGTGTCTCCCTCTTGGCCTGTGGATCAGGATGTAGCCCCAATGCTGCCATGACCCCCTCCATGATGATAACAAACTGAAACTCTGAAACTGTAAACACGCCCCCAATTAAATGCTTCCTTTCATGAGCGTTGCCTCGGTCGTGGCATCTCTTCCCAGCAGCAGAACAGTGACTCGGACACACACACCCCTTCAACTATGTTGCACTTGGTTCTTCTGCGGGCACCCGTCAGCCCAGGACTCTCTCAACACACTGCACAGCTACAAAATCCTGCCCTCAGGAACAGACTCTTCAGACAGGAGACCAAGCATGAATATCAGGTAAAGGGTGGTTCTGGACAGTGAGAGGCTGCAGGAGACGTGGGCAGAGAGGCCATGCTGGTCACCTCATCTCACCTGCACTGCAACACCCCCAATGACATCCTCCCAACTCCCTTCCTCGCAGCTGTCCCATAGGGTGATGGAGGGCCCCACAAGGACAAGCTGTGCTTAGAAACAAACTCTTACTGTAAATGTTACAAACACTCAGGCCAGGACCCAGGAGAGATGACTTGGGGTTTGAGGCTGTCATTCAAGACCCTTCATAACCTAACGTGGTGTTCAGTAGCTGCTCAATACAATCTTCTGAGCAAATGAATGTTCTCCTCTGTTTACTTCCCCTGTTGCTCACTCTGCCTCTACAGCTCAGAAAAATAATGGTTTCTCTCTCCTTCTAACCACACCCTCCACCTCATCTACCCTCCCCCACACACACACACATACACACACACACACACAGACACACACACCTCCACAGGCCCTATTAAACTCTTCAACACCACCTTTCCCAGCAAGGCTTCCCTGTCCTGCACTCCCTCGGCTTTCACCATCATAGATATTACCAGTCAGGCTACATTTAGGGCATCTCTGTGCATTCCTACCTCTTCCCCCTTGGCTAGTCTGTGAGCCCCATCCAGGGTAGAGAGAGGGTTCCCGGAATTCAGCAAGGGGCCTGGAGAAGAGGAAGGGCCTGGCGAGGGCCTGGTCAGGATTTGGTTGCATGGATTATTAATCCCAGGAGTTGAGCCTTCTACCGGAAACAGGAAGCAAGCCAGGAGCTGCAGTAACCCTCCAGGCCACCAGGGGGGTAAAAAAGAAATCAAGCCGGAATCGGGCGGAATGCCTCCCTCTCCCCCTGGTGGTTCACAGGAAGAACTGCTGTGGCTTCCCAGGCCCCTGCACTGACTGTTGGACACCCCAAAGAGAATCTGAGCAGAGGTCTGAGTCCACAGGATCCTGAGATGGCCACACCTGGACAGATTTTACTTCTCAAAGAGCTTGAGCACCACCCTTGCTCCCACTTATCAGGTAGAAAACATGAGGTTCCTAGAGAAGACACAGATGTTGTAGGAGCTGAGCCCAGCTCCCCTGGGGAACAGAGAAAGGGCAGAAGCGTCTGCAGTCACCAGCCATCCAGCCTGGCTGGGACCCATGTTCTCTCTTCATCCAGCCATGCACCCAGAGCTGTGCACATGCTATCAGAGGTCAGATACCTGCTGACTGAACGGTTCCAAGTTCTCTCTTCCCATCCTACTGCTTGCTCAGGAAAGTGGGATCTGGACCCAACTCTGCCTATGACTGGCATGTGAGTTCCACCACCTCCCTCTCTTTACCTGCTGGTTTTCTCAGTTGCACTACAGAATGAGCTGGACTCTGAGTGGCAGGTGAAAGGTTTCCTAGAGGTGCCACCTTGGATTGATTAGTACTAGCCGCTTGAAATCTGTGAGGTAGGGTGCCGTGGCTGATTAGTGGTGCAAGAGGCAGCTTTGTAAATAAAAATTAGGGGATCCCTAGACCTGGAAACCCTGACCAATGCTCCTAAGGCCCGTGTACCTTTTCCTGATCTGAACATCTTTATTTCTCATTTTTCCTGTATTTTTTTTTTTTTGGTATGTGTGGTTATCCAGAATGGTTTGAAGCCCTGTAGCACAGGTGAACCCTTCAGAGACAACCAGGCCAGGCTGGTCCCTCTGTCCTGACGAAGTTCACAGTTGGCTAAGAGACACCTGCCCACATCCACGTGCAAACAACTGGAGCTGACTGAGCCCAGTCTGAGGGACAAAGAGGCTTTAGGGTAGGAGGTCAGAAGCTTTAACAACTGAAGGAACCCTCTCAACTCGCAGCTCAGTGTCTCCTGCTCCCCACTCCCTCTCAGGAATCTTGTCACTAAAGCCCCTCTATTTCCCGACAGCAGAAGCCTCATACCCCACATAGTATGTTATGATCACAGGTCCTCGCAATTCTGTTACAAGCTGTGCCAGCTCTCCAAACCATGGTCACAGATCTCTGATGGATCTGCCCTGCTTCTCCACTTCTCCCCCTGTCCCAAGACCTGGAGGGGCTGTCCCGAGGCAGAGAGAAGTAAGTACAGTAGCCAGCATGGCACAGAGCCTTGGGACACGTGATTTCCCACCTTGAGTCTATCTCCCAACTTCTCTGGCTATGCACTCAGGGGAGACACAGACATCTAGTGTTCCTATGGCCCCAGGAAAGCTCACCATAGAAGCAGAGATGCCAACCGAGCTACACCAGCCTCCCCTCCCTGAGAGTGACATGTGGACATCTCCACCTGCTGCCTCCTTGGGCATTTACCAGCCATGGTGGCTGGACTCTAAGCCTTCCCCTCTTAAAGAGGATAGAGCCCCCAGAAGAAGGTGAGAAGGCCACGTTCTGAGGGTGTCCCTGCCTCCCTGACCTGCCTGTATTCTCACTCACAAAGGCCTGGGCTCAGTGCTGCCCTTTTCTCCTTCCCTGGAGAGCCTGTCTCCATGCTACCAACCCATGGTGGACCATGGTGGGCCGAATGTTTGCTCCATGCCTCCTCACCCCACAAATCATTAAACAAGCTGCTGTGGAAACGCAGCTGTCACGTGGCCAGCACGGCCGCCAACCTTGGCACTTCTTCTCTGATCCCGTTTGTTTTTCTAATATAAAACTAATATGACATAATGTATAATCTAATTTGGAAATTACCATTTGCTTGGCTGGCCCACACTGCCAGCCAATACCAACAGCAAGAGAAATTATTTAAGAATGTTTCTTTTCCTTCAGAACACGGCTGATAATTTATTTTTCCGTCAGAAGATTACTTTTCTCTTTACGACATTTCCTGCCCTTGTGATTTGTGTTAGGCTTCAACAAAACGCTCTGTGACTAACGCAGGGGTGGGTCGTCAGGCCTCTCCCTGGGCTGAGCAGGGGGTCAGTTGTGGTCAGTAGTGTGCTCGGACCTACACCCAGGAATGGGAGGCCAATTAGGCTTTGCAGCAAGAGCTACACAGAGGTCAGGAACTCTCTTTCCCGATCCCAGAAGCCATTCTTGAAAGCTGCCTATATATAGGTCTATGTAGCCCAGGAACTGCTGGCCTCGGGGGACACTGGTCCTTGTCCAGCATTCCTGAGCCAGAGAGCCCAACACCAGGGTGGGCTCTTAGTTGAGAGAGAACTAGCTCTTCAGGACTCCAACCTGTCTACAAATGAGTCTCCACTGAAGTGGAATGCCTCTTCCCCTGAGACCACTGTGTACACCCACCCACATACATACATACATACACACACATACATACACACATACATACACACATACATACACACACATATACATACACACACACATACATACACACACACACACACACACACACACACAGCGGGAGGGCAGGGAGCTCCTTATACGCCATCTCACCTACATCTTCAGTGTAGTACAGGAGGCCAGGCCAAGTCACTCCCTTGACTCTCCTTTCCTAAGTATTTCGAAGGTCCAGCTGGCTCCTCAATTTAGAGCTGGTTTCAAATGCTGCCACTTAATAGCCTTGTGGCCTCAGGCAACTTTCTTCACTTCTGTGAACATCCAGGAACGTCGTCTGTACAATGGGGACAATCGGGTGCTGTAGACAAGTCATGGAGTATATAAAGGGCTTCTTACCCAGTGTCTGGCACATAGTAAGTGCTTAGGAGTGTCACTGTCATTCCTGGGTTCAGGACAGAGGCGGTCAGAGGCGATCAGGGCTCTGGATTTGATGAGAGAGTTCTGGTCCCTATGATGACTTGGGACCTTGGACAGCTGGCTAGGCCTGGGTCTGCTGGTGTCTGACACTGAGAACTCACTCAGCCAGAACTCTAGGCACAGGCTTGCCGCTTCCCGCAGGGTGCAGAGCAGTGCCCCCTCCGTGGCACACATGTCCCTCTTCAAATACTCTGCAGCAAGGAATTCTGGGGGGCTCCCTCCCAACCACAGTGTGGTGAGAAGGCATAGAAGCTATTCTGTCAGATCACCTTAGCCATCTGCAGCCGCTCTGACTAGAAAAACTCCATCTTCCACTGAAAGTTATTCACCAGATGAGGGACAGGGCTGATTTCCTCCTGACAGCCGGGGACCTAAGCTGTTTGGGCATCTTGGTGAAGCACCCTTCCGCTGGCTGGGTGAACCCCCTCCATTGAGGCTTTGTTGAGAGTGCTGGGCAGGAGGGGCGTGTCCAGAGATCCAGGCGTGCCCTGTTCCTTGAGCCACGTTAAGTGGCTGTTTGGGTTTCACTGCATGGAGGCAAGCAGCAAATCGTGGAGTTGACTGGATGTTTAGACACAGGCTCTCCTGCCTGAGTGGTTGTTTGACAGGATGGAGTGGGTGTTTTGTTACTGCCTGGTGACCAGTGTGACCTGTGGCTTTTCCTCCGTATGACTGGGCTGACTGCTTGTTTGGCTGTGGTGATGGGCGGTTTCACCAAGTCCACCAGTTGCTCTGTCACGGTTAGAGTGGCTGTTTAAGTTGGATAGGTGTTTTGGCATTCATGAGCTCGGTTGACTGGGTTTGATTGAACTGACTGGATGTTTGGGTGAATTAATCCAAATATTTAGACGTTGTTGGAGGCTGTTGATTGGCTGTTTATGAGAGCCTGGGTGTGCTGCTATTATGTGACCCAGCCGACCCATTGTTCTGGCATTGTTTGACCTGCAGGCTGGTTGTTGAGTTGCTGTGCTGCTTGGGTTTTGTTTAGCTCTCAAGACGGGCTGTTTGAGTTGTTGGATCAAGGGGATGGGCGGTTTGATTGTGCTGAACGATTGCTTCGGGATCGCTTGACTGCTGACTTATTCAACCCGTGAGGACGTGTTGTTGCAGTCTGACCCAGCTGCTTACAGACACCCTGCCTGGGGAGCCCTGCGGATAGGCTGTGCAGGCACTTCTGGGACCCACCAACTATGACCTTGGTCTCCTCGGTTCCATTTGGCCAGCAGGGCTTCGCTGAATTCAGTCATCCTTTCCACGGGGTCTCCAGGGCTGACCAGGTCTGTCCCAGTTGCCTGGCTTTTGGTCTCCCACTAACGGGCACAGGGATGGCCAGGCCGGCCCTGCACTTGCTGGTTGCAAGTCACGCCAGCTGGCCTGCTGTGGCAGAAAGGACCGCGCACCTTCAACACGGATCGGGCAGGTGAGAAAGTCCTGCGGCAGTGCAGCTGCTGGGTGCCTGCGGGCACTCCCCTGTGCTCTCCTAACCCGGAGACGAAAGCATTTGGCAGAACGCTTCAAGAATGCAACCTCTGGGTTAAGTGGCTGAAATGAGGCCCAATGGGGCTGTTTCACTGAGAATTTACAGTCAGTCATAGAGCGCAGCCTGATATAGTGAGAGCTCCGCCCGTCAAGCTGGAGCCGGCTGCCTACTCAGGGTCTTGTCCACCGAGTACCCCTCGCCTCTGAGAGGCCTGGTGTATGTGGCAATCGGTGACCACACCGTGCTAAGGCCGGTCCTCCCCATGGACTGGGCCACCCTCTGGATGCCATGGGAGGTGGGGAAGGACCCTTCTTCTTCCCTTCAGCTTCCTGATGGGAGAACTCTGGTGAGAGGCTACCCCAGTGAGGTGTGTGCGGATGGAGACGCACCTGAGGAGTCGCTGGGGTAGAACTGCTAAGTACTCAGTGCCCAGATAACAGATTAAAGGTCTATCCAGGGGAGCTGGACTGACTCCCTAATTTTACCCGAGGAAACTAAGTCCAGGGGTGCGGTGGGGGGAGGTACTTTTCATTTCCTTTCTGTTTTGTTTATCAGTTGTTGCTTTTGAAATTCTCACTGTACCCCAGGTGGACCTCAAATTTACAGCTCTCCTCTGCTGGGATCACAGGTGTGTGCCGTCACACCTGGCCTGAAAATGTCTTTCAGAGATGGTAGCGGGCACTTAGGGTTATCCACTTTTTTCAGCATAGAAGGGTTCAAATTAGAAATCCCCGATCAAGGAGCTCAAGGAGGGGTCAGTTCTGGCACAGGGCAGGAACAGCTCTCTAGTTCACATTGACTCCCTGCCACCTCCTTCAGGAGAGCTCAAGGGAGCCACTGATGAAGAAACACTCAGCACCAAGCTTAGGGATTCAGACTCCAGCATGTCAAGAGGAGTAGTGTCATCGGAGCAAGGTGGGTGATAGCTTCACCAGGCTGCACTTGGAATTCCAAATAAGACTCAGTGGGGACATCTACATGGTCTCCTCCAAGGCGGAAAGAACGTAAGAACTGGAGAAAGGGTGGGATGGTGGGGGTCACTGACTCACAGTGACTGTGAGTACCCGCCTATCCACATCCTGTCATGGGACGCAGAGAGGCTCACTGGGCCCCCATCTGAGGGTTTATAGGCAGTTTGTGGTTGATGGATGAGGGATTTTCTCCAGTGGTGTAGCTTCTAGTAAACAACCCCAATAAAACTCACATGGGCCATCAACAAAGGAGAAAAAAGACATGAAAGCAGAGGGGGGCCAGTGGGAAAGAGGAAGAGGATCTTTGGGTGGAAGATGAGGATATGAGGGGTGAATATAATCAAAATATATTAGGTATATATATATGAAAATGCCATCATGAAACTCACTGTAACATTCGATTCTTATATTAATTAATAATGATTGCTATAATAATTAAATATCAGTGATATAATCAATGCTAATGTTTTTAATGTTAAAAAGAGAAAATAATAAAAATGAGTCACAACAAAAGCCGAGTCCTAAGACAAACTGGTGGTGGGGGAGGGGCTGTGTCACTGTGAAGGACTTACAGACAGGTGAGCAGCCGAGAACGATGGACATCAGAGAGCAGGGGTTAAAGTATCCTAGCACCCGGAAGGAACTGGCTGACCCACGCCATCCAGACAAGAGGGTGCCTACTCTCCAGAGATGCTGCAGGGTTCCTTGTTGATTAAAGAGAGCCAAGTCAGAGACAGCAGACCGGCTTTCTCCATTCCTGCAGCCACAACTGTCCCCCCTGCTCTGGCATCGTCATCTGGCACGGAGCCTGGTCACCGCTACAAGCTCCAGACCAGACTCCTTTCACGCAGGGTACCGCGAGGCCAACCTCACCGCCCGCTGCGGCTCATGCAAGTCACCACCTCTCTTACTAGGTTTTCAAGCACTCAACCTTTTGTGGGTTCTGATTCTACCAAGCAGCCTAGGAAGTAGCCAAGCAGCCCTGCTGAGGGCAGAGCCCTGCACTGCTTCCTGGAGACCTGTGTGACCCAGAGTTAGAGAGCTACCTAGCAGTCCTGTGACACTGCTGGTGTCCATTCTGGGATGCTGTTGCCATTGGGTACAGAACAGCAAAGCTCCAAAGCTGCCTCCCCACTGGAGGAGAGCAGGCTAGAGGCCCTAAAAGACCGCCAGAGCCTCAGGCCTCTCATCAAGGGATGGGATGCATGTGATCAACCTCATGGTCCTCCTAAACCCTGGCTGGACAAAGATATCTGTGTGGCTGGGACCCACAAAGTGTACTGCACACACACAGGTCTCTGCCTTCCACACAGGCAGCACCAGAGCAAATTCTGGGGGATGGAGGCCCTCACACTCCTTCTTGTAGGAAACAGGGCCTCACTGAACACACAGATACAAAGCCATGCAGGGACTGAGCACAGAGGACAGAGGAGGAAATATCAAGGCAAAGGAACAAGGCAATTGACCAGAGGCGCGTGCGCACACACACACACACACACACACACACACACACACACACACACGAACCCGCACAGCACACAGAAAAATGTGCACATGTATACTGAGGACCTCACCTCACAGTTCACTCTGCCCACTATTCTGTCACAGGACTGAAGTAACTGGGCTCCTCATGGAATCTGCACACAAGCCACACACTCTCATTCACTGACTCCTTCCTTCCTTCACACACCTGTCTGCCCACTCATTCGCCATCCTTACGCCCTATGTGCTCATCATTTAAATCCATCCAGAGTCTTCACTTGTCACCCTATACATTCATTCATTTTTGCTACTTCCTCGTTTGAATATTAAATTCATTTGTTTACATATGCCATCAATAAATGTCTGTCGTGGGCTATCACAGTGCCTTAAAGCTGGGGGGTATAGAAACAAAGATTTCAGGGGAAGCCCCTCTGCACACACACACACACACACACACACACACACACACACACACACAGACTCCTTTCCAGAGTTAGACACAAACACAGCAATGGAGATCATACACTAAGGCCCATGGGTGGAGGGGGTCCCCTGGGACTGGAAGTGACTCCTCGCTGCAAAAGCCTTCCTGGTGAGCTGTCAGTTAGGCGGCAGCTTTGAGCCTGAAGAGTCACTGCCCATGTAGTGAGCCAAGGGAAAAGCATTGAGGCAGCAAGAACAGAAAGAATGGAGACCATCCGTTGGGTAAGCAGCATCCCTGTAAGAAATAGGAAGCTTCAAGGGGGAATCCTTCCTGGTGTGCAAGGAAACAGGAGGAGGGGAGCATGACCCTGAGCCTCTTACTATATGAAGGGAAGTTGGGACACCTGCTGGGACACCTTCACTGTCCATTTCCTTGAAGGACTATTGGCATCAGAAGCAGGAAGCCCATGATGCCTCCAGGGAGAGGGCTCCTTAACTAGTTCTGTTCTTACCACCTGTGTGTGCCTCCCAGGGACCAACCCTGCTGGGGCCACATTTCAGGAAGTCTTCTGATGGCCACCCAAGTCAGTGGTGGTGCAGCCTAGGCAGGCAAGATGCCCTGCAGTGTCTACAGCTACCATGGCTCTGTGCTGGGTGTGCTGGGGTGGGAGTGCTCGTTTCAAGAAGGGAGGTCATTGGCCAGCAGGGAAAGCCAACTCATAAGGACAGGACAGGGTAAGTAGGGTTCGTGCCTCCTGGAGGGGGGTTCATGGGCAGCAGGTCAGGGGATGACCATCTTTCAGACGATCAGCTCAAGTACATATATGCTTGTAGTTCTCTCGGGTGCTCCTGTACTGGCCTTGCTGGTGGGCTCCCTCCTGCCTCCCTCTCCAACAGCCTCTTTCTGCCCATGATTTGAAGAAATCACCTCTTCTCTGTGCCCTGTGCTGAGTGAGCCCCTGCCTACCCATGTGTACCAACCCAGATGCCAAATCACACTGGGCCTCCAAGAGCCCATCGACCCAGGTTCCTGGAGACCTCTGACACCAAAGCAGAGATTAGAAATAGCCTAAAGGGCCAGAAGGGCCAGGAGACGATAACCAGGGCGGATAACCACATTCAGCTAACAGCTGCAGGCTCTCAGCCAATACACAGACCAAACACTAATTTGCTGTGTGACTTTGGGTGAAGTGGGAAGTTTCTCTGAACCTTGTTTCCCATCTGAAAAGGGTCATGTGTGTTAATCCCGAGGTCTATTCATCGGACTATGAAAGCAAAGGAAGAGGCTTTGGCTGCTGAACAGAGGCAGTGTAGCTGCTCTCTAAACTCGCTACCACTCACCCGGACACACAGCTGAAGTTTCCTCCCAACCTCCTGTGCAATTAGGTGGGTCCACATGACTGCATTCAAGTGGCTGGGTTGGGAACGCCACCCTAGGACCCTCTGCATATCCTCAGTTTCTGCCCCCACCTGCCAACAGAGGGTCAAAACTCTATGGGACCAAAGAGCCATGAAACAGAATTCCTCCTGTTAGACTCATCGAAACAAAAAGTTCAGGCCTGAGCTGAGCCACAGCATCACTATTAACATGAAGCCAGAGGGCTATGTCCTGTGAGGAGAACCAAGTGCTACTGGCCCCGGGGGGGGGGGGGGAGGGCCAGCATCTAGGTGAGCGTGGTATGGAATCTAGATTCTGCTGTAATGACAACTGACGGCTAGAGGACATTCTGACCCACCCCTGACCCACGACCCAGCCCAGCCCACCCACAGAAGCCCAAGAAGTTGATTCAGGTGCTCAACATGAGATTCCATCCTAGACTGAGGACTGCAGGTACCAGTGAGCCTTGAGCCCCTGTCTCTTAGGGGCTAAGGTAGAAGTGAGAGACCCAGGGACAAGCTCCAAGGGCAGCAGGCAAGGGACCAAGATGAGGACAAGTTTGTTCAGTGCAAAGCTAGAGGTCATTCCTGCTGCATTCGTGACCCCCAGCAACCTTAGAGGGTGATTCTGCAGTCAGACAACTACCAGCTGCCTAAACTGAAGAACTAAAGGACCCTTGGTGCTCACTCAGTATAACTGCCAGCACTCTCAACAGAGATCCCCAAGAAACACCAGCATGCCAGTTAGGCTCCCAGAACGTCACCCCAATGGTACTTGGAGCAAACCTTGGAGGGTATGTGACTCAGCTAGGAAGCCAGACACGGCCCCACTCCATCCACCTGTATACCCTCTAACCGTGTGCCCCAGCCCATGCTACACACAGCCTACCACATTTCCGGCCACCCCTACCAAGGGCCAAGGCTGTAGGGATTAGCCAGGCCCCTCTCTGCAGCTCTTTTCACCCCTAAAAATCTACAGGAATCGGTGGGCAAACCCAGACAGATCCTGTCCCACCCTTACACACCAGCAGCGCTGAGTAGCCTCTAGAGGGCCTACCAGCTCTGTTCCTCCCCTGCCCACACTCTCCATCTCCTGAGTACCAACCGTGTGACTGGCCCAGGAGACCAAGATGTGGGGACACCACTGGCTGGTGTGGCAAGAGGATGTGCCATAAGATGAAAGGTAGACTGTAGGGTAACCGAGAAGACCTCTCAGAGGAGGAGGACATTTAAGTAGGACCTTGGAGGATGGGCTGGAGTTTGCCCAAAATCACTTTTTGTTTTGTTTTGTTTTTCGAGACAGGGTTTCTCTGTGTAGCTTTGTGCCTTTCCTGGAACTCACTTGGTAGCCCAGGCTGGCCTTGAACTCACAGAGATCCACCTGGCTCTGCCTCCCGAGTGCTGGGGTTAAAGGCATGCACACCACCACCGCCCGGCCCAAAATCACTTTTTTAAACAGTAATTTCTATAGCACTTTCTTCATTTACTTTCAAAAATCTCTTTCACTCTTCCAGACTATAGTCTCAGCAAACTGGGACTCAGAATATGTGAATGTTAAACTCTGAGGATCTCTCTAGCCATTATTCCCATTTTCCAATGGAGAGGACTGAGGTTGGAGAGGGAACGGGACTTTCTGAGGTAACACAGCAGAGAATTGATACACAGGTACTAAAAATCGGACTCCCAGGCTAGAACTCCTGCCACAAAGGCAGACTCACCACCTTTTTTTACTTTTCAACCGCCACCTGGCCCAACCAACTGTCCCACACCTCCTGCCGGACACGGGACACGTTTTACAGGGAGGGAATGGGTTGGGTGGGGGGCAGAGAGCACAGAGAGAGTTTAACCCCACTGTGTTTTCATACTTGGAATCTGAAAACACAAGTTTCCCCAGCAAAGCAGCTTAGCGTTAAGCAGAAAATCGGCTCGAAAGGATGTGATATCATTTATGGCAGTACATTAAATGCAAGCTGAGAAGCTGATATATTTTAGGAACGTTCAGCACACTCTAGACTAATAAACATTTTACAATATTATTGCACATGTTCCTTTCACTTTGTCCAAATAACCATTCCCTTCACATCTAATAAGTCTGTTTGACACATAAGTGGTCTTGGGCAAACACCTCGGAGGCCATGTTTCTCTGTGCATTGATCATTTATTTGTGTAGCCCGCCAGGACAGTGACTAATGATTTTGAGGTTGAAACGTCCTCAAACATCGTCTTTGCCCCCCTGCCTCTTATCACAGAAATGTAAAATAATTTCAGCTTGGCCCCAGAACTTACTGTTTTTCGTGTATGAAAAATGCCTGTCCCTCCTCTGCCTGACATGGCATCAATCAGTTTAAAACAATATTTGGAGGAGCCCCAGTCTTTGGGTCCTCCACCAAGCTCTCAAAGTCCCCAGGAGAGAGGTTCCCAAACACCACTTACTGGGGAATTTCCAAACAAACCTGCCACCACCACTGTAGCAACCCAGAAGCGCGATCCCTACAAGCTGGGCGAGTCCTGTCCCTCCATCACCCAGAGAGAAAGTTGATGGGCACAGCTGGCTCCTCTCAGGGCCAGAAATGTTCATGGGGTTCTAGGGCGCAGTGGTTCTGTGCTAGGCTGGTAACAAACCCACCACAGTCCTGGCCTTTAGGAACTCTAAATCAGAGCAAGGCTAACACTAGTTCAAAAACATTTATGTGAGTTGAAAAAGTAGCCCCACTGGACGGAATCTGCCAGTTGAGCCCTTCGCTGGAAAACAGGGGCGATATACCTTTGTGTAAATCAGAAGCGAAGGATTTTTGCCTCTAAGCAGATGCTGGCTCCAATTTGGGCATATTCTTTTGCAGCGTATGACCCAAACAACTGTCCCAAAAGGCCACCCTGGTGGAGTGAGAGCAGGGCTCAGTGGTAACAGACACTGAGACAATGCTATGAAATATATGTCCCGTAAAGGGACAAGCTGTTAGGAGTAGACGTGGGAGGGAATAGAAGGCTTTGTGGAGGAAGTGACCTTTGAGTCTGACCTTCAAGAAAATACAGGTGAGTGACAGACAGAGGAGAGGGGCAGTTCCCGTCCCTCATGAACAGAAAGAAGAGCCTGACCCCCAGACACAAGACAAGGATGCTGCTGTCTGGGCAGATTGGGCATGAGACAGAAAAGAAGGAGGGAGTGAGAAAGGAAATAAATGTTTATATGCTGGGCAATGGTGGTGCACATCTTCAGTTCCATAATTTGAGAAGCAGAGGCAGGTGAATCTCTGAGCTCAAGGCCAACTACAGAGTGAGTTCCAGGATGGCCAGGGCTACACAGAGAAATCCTGTCTCAAAGAAATATAAAGAAGAAAGAAATGAATGTTTACTGAGTGGATGCATGGCTGGATGGAGAGATGGAAAGCCAGACAGGTAGATGGGGGTTTGGGAAGGCCTTGCTAGGAAAGAGTGTCTTCTTCCCCAAGCAAAGAGACCTGCATCTTACATTGTCCTGGGTAGTGTTTGTTTGTGTTTGTTTGTTTGCTGTGTTTGTCAACTTGGTCAACTGGAAAGATGACCCTCAATTAAGAAAATGTCTTCATCAGATTGGCCCGGAGGCAAGTCTGTATCACATTTCTCAATTAACGACTGATATGGGAGGATCCAGCCCACTGGGTAATACCACCCTGGGCCAGTGGTTCTGGGATGGTGTAAGAAAGCAGGCTGAGCAAGCCATGAGGAGTAAGGCACTCCTCCACAGCCTCCTCTTCAGTTCCTGCCTCCAGGTTCCTGCCATGAGTTCCTGCCTTGGCTTCCCTCAGTGGACTATAATATGTAAGCCAAATGCACCCTTTCCTCCCCTGGTCACTGTGTTTTATCACAGCAGTAGAAACCCTAACTGAGACATACATAATTACTTGCCTTTCATGGACTGGAAGGAGTCTGGGTGCCTGGGGGGAACACTCCACACTCAGTAGGAATGATTCTTTAGGGTCATTTTGTTGGGGAAGGAGACAGGGTAAAAAAAACAATGCCTTTGCAGCCCTGTTGGGACTGATCTGCAGCTGAGCCTTGAGAATCTGAGGCTCGAAGATGTGATTTGTCTGAGATTACTTGCCTGTCAGAGCCCATTTAACCTGCCTGCCTAGCTCCTGTTTATGGCACATCAGGTGACACACCAGGTTGAGAAGATGGCCTAATGAGGCCTCTTCAGCCCTCACTCCCAAGAATTCCAGCGCCAATGTGTGCTCACTCAGCTCTGGGCTCAAGTGCATGATCCAGGCCACTCTGGCTCTGAGGCCTGATCTGCTCCTCCTCCCTGCTGCTTCCAGAAAAACCTGGAACCAATTCATAGGTCAAGAAATCTGTGCTGTGCTCTAGCTTTGACCTCCTCCCACCCTGCTCTCTCTCCTCATGCTTCTCTACCACACCCAATTTGCAAAACAATGCAACAATTCTAACACACACACTTGCATGTGCTTTTCTCTCTGCATTGAATTTACTATTTTTATCTAGAATCTAGATTTTGAAAAATGCTACTGTCTAGATTCTAGATAAGGCCTATTGCCTTTCCAGGACAACTCATGTGTCTGCTCCTGCAGGATGCCCATCCAACTCCATGTCTAAGGACCTCCCTTGTACCCCCATGGCTGCTGACTCATCTCAGCATGACACTTTGGTGTTTATACTTTTGTGATGTCTTACATAATCTTTCTCTATCCTATCATGGGCTGAAGGAGAGCAGAGAATAGATTTGTCTTTACTCACAGCACAGGACCTGGTCCAGAGTAGAATAGAACATGTTGGAAAGGTATAGATGAGTGGATGGATGGATGAATGGATGGATGGATGGGTACTGGATGGGTGGAGGAAATGAATGGGTGGACAGGTGAGTAGATAAGGAGGTAGATGAATAGGTAGGTGGGTGGGTGAGTGGGTGGGTGGGTGGATGAATTGATGGGCAGGTAAATGAGTAGGTAGATATTTGCAGCTAAGGCAAGATTATTTAGGTGATGGTGGGCAAAAAAGATGATTGGATGGATAAGTGAGTAGATGTGTGGGTGGGTGGATGGATAAATAGATTGATGGATGAAGAGATTTTCTATGATGGGAAACAAATTTTGGACTTGGCTCCTCTACTTTCAAGAAGAGTCCCCTAAACTGAAAAGGACTGAAGAATCAGTCTTACAAGCTGAAGCTGTGGGTGGTGATACTGACGGTAGTCATCTGTGGATGCACAGACCTGAGTCTTCAACCACATGAGTGAAGAGAGAGAAAGAGCAAATCTAGGTGTTGTGGGACACCATCATGCAGGCAGGAATTCCAGGTCACACACAGTGCTGAACACAGCTTCAATGGGTGACCTGGTCTGTGTTATGAGGCAGAGAGAAGCTGAAGGATTGGTAAGACGTGAAAACAAGGACAAAGGAACCTCTGAGGGCTCACCCCATCTAGACCTCCAACCCCAAATATGTGTTCTCTTGGAGAAGCTGGGACCTTGTGCCATGGAGTCCACACACACCTGGCCCAGGGTTCGGGAGTGCTGGAGAAGGAGGTGAGGCAGGAGCTAGAGGACACCGGGAGCTTGGCTAGTGCCTGGTGCTGTTGTTGGGACACTGTCCTCCAAACATGGCATGGCTGTTGACATTTCAAAATCAGAGTGGCTGTAATCATTCTCTTTCACAAGACCTTCTTCACAAGATCAGACTTGTTGATACCCCTTCACAGAAGGACTGTACAGGGAGGGTCATCTGCTCTTTGCCTGAGATTCCAGACACTTCTTTTTTCCCACCATCCCCCAAATAATCTTGCCTTAGCTGCACATAGTCTTAAGATGTGCTAGAATATTATGGAGGGCAGAAGGTTAATGAAGGAGGGGACTCCATCTCTAGAGCTGTCAAAGGCTGTCACCCATTCTGACATGGGACTTTTCGGTGATACGGATGTTTTAGTAAGCACATTAAATGCATTGTTCACCAAGGCAGACTAGGTTCCAATTGTTACTTTCATTTATCATTAATGAACCTAGATGGGATGAATAGACACCTGTTAACATCTTCCCGCGGGGGGGGGGGGGGGGGTCACAACTTTGGGCGTCCAAACAGAACCAGAGATGAGTTTGAGAGCAGCAGCTTCCTTGCCGCTGCCGTGGTGGATGAGACATGCCACTAAAACTAAGGCCTTTGAGGCCTCCAGGGGGTCAGTCCTGATGAAGCCGTCCCCCAAGCCCTGTCACAGTATGGAATGACTTCTTGCTGTAGCAGCAGTTGCAGTGTGTCTGCTATGGTGACAAGACATGCAGAGGTTTGCTTCAGGGGAAGTCCACAGGGAAAACCCCAGGAGGGCTGTCCTCCTCTGTGTCTTACAGAGAAGTGTTCCTTCTTGATGAATGTGGTCCACCAAGAGAGGATGGGAATTCCTTTTTTAAAAAAAGAGAGATGAAAGACCGGGGAATATGTAACATATTTGGAATAGGACTGTAAGGAAGCTGTGGCAGAGTTTACTTTGCCTCTGCTGTGGAGGATAAGAAATACCTCTGCTGTCTGCTCAGAAATACCTAGTCAGCATAAGGGAAGAGTTATAACAAGAAAAAGACACGCAGGTCAAGTCCTCGATGCTAGCAGCTGATCTGGTAGGCAAATTGGATAAAGGAGAGGATGCCGTGAAAATACAGGCTTGCCATTTCTTATGTCTTGGGGAGGGGACAAAAGAGTGAAAAATACATCTGTACTGAGTAGCCCTTCCAGGGACCCAAAAACCTGGAACCTGTGGAGAGAAACAGTGAAGAGGGAAAAAAGAAGGTAAAAAGGATAGTGAGGGAACTGGGTATGAGTGAAGTGTTGTTTACTTCCCAGTCAGCCAGGTGACACAGGCTTGTGCCTCCGGGTTAAGAAGGGAGTTAGTTCAGCAGGGACCTCAGGACCCTGCTGTGGCCTTGCTGAGTCATGTGGTGGGGCTTCTGTGTCTTTGCTGAGTCATGTGCTGATGCAGGTGAGCCTCCAGAGGATGTGAGTGACAGAATGGCCTGTAAATCAGCTCTGTAAAATGCCAAGGCAATGAACAAGAGGAAGTGAGAGACAGAAAAATGCAAACAGGGATAGGGAACTGTCCATGTTACCAGAAACAAATATGGAAAGATTGGTGTTAAGCTGACATTCCTAGGGAAAATAAGGGCAACCGAATGCTAAACTTGAGAGTTTCTAGAAGACTTGACAAACCTGAAAGTTCATCAAAGGGGTAGAGAAGGTACAGGTAAACCCCACTGTGGCACTGCTTTGGAGGAAGGTGCTTTCACAGGGTGGAAACTGCCTCAACTGCTTCCCTGATGGGATGGCCACGGCTGTCTGCTAGAACCATGCAGGGTAACTGGAGGCCTCCCATGAAACTGTAGACTCATTGCTCTCCTACGAATGTGCAGAATATTTGGATTTGTGTGGATCCAGTGTCCTGACAGCTTCCAGGAGCATCAGTGGCCATAGACATCAGAAGTTAAATCTGAAGATACAGTGGTTCAAGTAAAAAATGATTAAACTTGTCCCAAGGGTGGGCAATTATCCCCTCAGCGTATGCTGTGTACATATATACCCTGGAGGTGGAGATTGTTTATCCAGTCTGGGGCCCTTTCCACAGTTAGACTTGGCCTGTTGGCATGCAGCAGCTGGAGTACCAGTCTGGAAACCCACTGGAGCACATGGACAATACAACTGGAGAGAGCATGGCCCTGTTCCCACTTGGCACTCAGATGGGTGAGCAACCTGAGCCAGCCCTGCCTAGTGCGTGGGTATGGGAAGATGTACAACGGCCCCACAGCAATGCCCCAGGATAAAGAAGCAGAAGGACTTGAGGATGATTGTGGTTTACAGAGAACTAAATATAGTGTCTCTCATCTATGCCGCAGTACTCAGCATTGCTCTTTTGGGGAGACAATAATTGACAAGAGTGATGGGATTTTTTTCATGCTACATTGAACCTTGCCAACTTTTTGTTAGAATTCCTTTAGTTGTTGCATCCCAAGACCAATTGGCTTGCCTGGAGTAGAGGGCAATGGACCTTCTGTTAAAAAAAAAAAAAAAAAAGCTTTCACAGTATCATGTTAACCCCATAATTGCTGTCTCACTCTGACTGTCTTATAGGATTGGAAAAGCAACTGAAAAACAGGAAAACATATTTGGAGAAATCAGTCCACACAGGGTACAGAGACCAGGCACAACTATAAAATTCTTGGAAATCTTAGGGTTGAGAACAACACAGACAGTTACTACAAGGTGACTGAGAATATCCTACAACAGCCTGCTTGTGAATGTGAAAACATCAGCTAAGAAGGTAAACACAGAAGGCAACCTGTGTAAGTGCGAGAAGGCACACCCAGAGGACAGAAGATTTTTTAATGAAAATCCCAGTGTCAGGGATAGGCTATCTGCCTACAAGTCATTGCCCTGGGAGGCCTCCTCTGACCACCCCAAATCAATATGCCACAGATAGTCACTTGTGTTTGGTACTGTACACGTTAGCATTTGGGCATCTGTACTGGCCTACCCTTAGGGTCCTAACAGGATAGACCCCAGCTGCAGCCACTAAGAGCACCTCCTGTGCGCATTCACTACGTTTCCTTCTAAAAGGCTGGCCTTGTACCTCTCCTGTCTCTTTCTTTCTCTTCCTTCGCTCTCATCCCCAAGGACCAGTCTCTGCCCCTTCTCTCTTCTCCCCTCAATAAACCTCCTGTTGTATAGTGTGACTCCCTCCGGCCATTTTTCAAATACACCAGTACAACTAAAGCTTGTGGCTGAAGCATAGACCCAAGTGGGGAAGCTTCTGCTGTCAAATTGTTCTCTAAACACATATCTTTATATCTAAAGATGGTGCTGTCGGCCATGGTCAGAGAGCTTCTTTTTACAATGGGCCGTGATAACTGTGCAGATGCAGAACTTGTTGTCTTAGTTGGGATTTCTATTGCTGTGATAAACCACCATGGCCAAAAGCAATCTGGGGAGGAAAGGGTTTATTTGGCTTACAGGTTACAGTCAGTCATCAGGGAAACTCAAGGCAGGAACAAAAGGCAGGAACCTAGAGGCCACTGAAGCAAAGACCATGGAGGAATGCTACTTACTGGCTTTCTCGGTTTGTTTTCTTGTACACCCCAGAACCACCTGCCCAAGCATGGAACCACCCAGAGTGGTTCCACATCAAGCTTCAAGCAAGAACATCCCCAACCCCCGCGAGCTTGCTTACAGGTCGATCTGATGGGGGCATTTTCTCAGTTGAGGTTCTTTCTTAGAAAATGATTCTAGATTATGTCACATGGACAAAAAACTAACCGACACACCAGCTAAAGTGGCTGCTGCTGCTGTGAAAAATAACCAGTTCTCACTCTTAAATGGGAGATCATCAGACATGTGTTATCACCATTCCAAAGCTTAGGAAGTGTCATAGAAGGGAGGGTGGAAAGAATGTAAAATAGAGGAAGGGGTGGAGTGTTGTATGACCCTCTCCTTGGGCATAACATTTCCATTCTCATCTCAAAACCAGAACAGCTGAGCTGGAGGAATGGTTTATCAGTTAAGAACACTTATTGCTCTTCCAAAGGACCCAGGTTCAATTCCCAGCACCCATATTGTGTGATGCACAACTATCTAAACTTACACACACACATACACACACACACACACACACACACACACACACACACACACACCAGCTGCAGGTAATCCTGCCTCAGATGCATATTGTCTCAGGAACTGTTAGAACATAGGAGGGTGGGAGATTAACTGAAGGGAGAACTCTATCTACTATCAGCTTTTAGGAGGCTGTCACCAATGATGGGACAGGATGCAGCTATTAGAGGAATCATGTATGCTCTTTTAAATAAGTCTAGGGAAACAAGCTGGACTTGGATGGAATCATTACTTTGCTGCCCTGAGGTGCATAGATGCTTGTTCAGATCTCTCCAGGAAACAGTACCACTGAGGAAAACTAACAGAGAGGCCAGAGAGCCTGAGCTCAGGCCTTACCCTTCCCAGCTACTGTCCAGTGCTGCCCTCCAGACCCCAGACAAGGTGTCCCTGCAGCCCTTTTAACCCTAGGGCCAAGCATGGAAAGGAAACCAAGTCCATCAGTCATGATACTCCCATAGAACACTACTAAGTCTACAGGGTGCTTGGCATGTGTATATATACATGTGTATGTATATGTATGTATACATATATATTTCTAAATATATAGGTATAATGGGCTCAGTCTGTATAATGTTAGATATAATGTATGTTTTCAGGGCAACCATTTGGTATTAGATAACCAATCAGTGTGCTCCTCCCTGGAGAAGACTATTTCTCTCATTCTCAGCATTCCTTAGTTGCCTGTAGTTCTTTGTGTAGGGTTGAGGTCTCTTGGGATCCCCACTCCCTATCCATGTTAGCATGTCTATTGTCCTTGTTCAGCTCATGTTTACACATCCATATTGGTGAGACTGTATGGGTGCATTATAAAGAGATACAATCTCACATCAAACTCTCTGATCCTTTGGCTCTTAGAATCTTTCTGTCACCTCTTTCTGCAATGATCCTTGAGCCTTAGGTGTGGCAATTGTATAGTAGATGTATTCACTGGGACTGGGCTCCACAACTCTGCATTATAATTGGTTGTGGTCTTCTATAATGATCTCTGTTGCAAAAAGAAGTTCCTTTGATGAGGGAAAAGGACTACACTTATCCTGTGGGTATAAGAACAAATATTTAGACTGGAGCTGGGATTATGTTGGTTTGGTAGAGTGGTGGCTGTAGGTTCTCCTCCTAGATTCATGACTTCACTAGTCCTGGGTAGTTGGCTAGGTTTCCAGTACTAGGCATGATTTCTCACTGATTGAGTGGGTCTTAAGTCCAATTAGAGACTTTCTGGTTACTACCAAGGTATGTATACAACTACTGCACCCTTAGAGTTATAGTCCTATGTTGATGGTTATTGTAGTTTATAGGTTCCATAGCTGGGTAGGACTGTTGGTTACTACCTTCCTTTAGAAGTTTGCATGGTATCTTGTGGCACCTGAAAGCTAGTCCTCAGAGAGGAAGGCCTTTAGGTCAGTTCCAACTTGGGGCCTCTGGACCCTATGTCTGAAGTACATGGTGTCTTCAGCAATAGAGACTTACCTTCCACCTCTTGGGTGCAACCAAGGGCAATAGCAATAGCCATTAAGGTTTGAGAGTCTCTTGGACAATCCTGATCTGATCTTTTTCTTTTCTTTACATTTATGTGTGTGTGTGTGTGTGTGTGTGTGTGTGTGTGTGTGTGTGTGTGTGTGTGAAAGGGTTGGGGAACAAATTACAAAAGTCAGTTCTCTCCTTCTACTATGTGGGTCCTGAGTATTGAACTCAGGTCCTCAGGCTTGGCAGCAAGCACCCTTACCTGGTGAGCTATTTCATAAGCCCTGAACTGCTAGTTTTAGTCTCACAATGAATATGGGTCAAATGCTATTTTCCTCAATGTGTAGACAAGGAAGCTGAGGCTGGGAACAGAGATTCTTTTCCCAGGGTTACGTTTATTTGTTAACTTAAACATGATTAATGAGTGCCTGCTCTGTACTGGGCTCTGAGGACACAAAGCAGAGTAATCCATGACCTCAGCCCTGCCAGAGCTCCTGGATGGGGAGATGTGGGGCCTGACCCGCTCCCCCACTCTGCCAGACTGACCCATCACACACGTGTAAGGACTGGGGAGCTCAGTTTAGAGAAAGGCTAGCCAAGTGTTCCTTTGTTTTGCCTTAGAGCCCAGCCTGTGCCCACAATGGCTGTGTGAGACCCATAGAGGGGTCTACCTGGCAGGAAGGGGAGACGTCAGTCCTCAGTCGAATAGTCACTCTGCTACAGCGTGGCCAGCGGACACAACAACAGTGACAGTGACCCCAGTGTACATCAGGCTGCACCTCATGGTCACAGAGTGCTTATGAAGCCATTCTACCTCAGGTCCTTTTGTAGATGAAGATCCTGGGATTTAAGAACTGAAGTCATCTCCCAAGATGACACAGAAGGCATTCTCTTGTAGAGAGCACCACCAGAAGGAGAGATGGTGACCTCCTAGCCTGGGGTTCCAGTGGCCTCGGTCCAGGAGGAAGCGGTGGGCACAGAGGCTATTAAAGATCTCTGCATCTTCTGTAGGAGCAGAGGTGCCATGGCAGAAGCCACCGATGGCCCACCAGGGACCCTGTATGATGTCACATGTTAGGGGCTTCGCAACAAGCAATCAGCATGCTTGGAACCCCTCACCAGGGGGCTAAGAGAGAGGGATTGGCAGTTAGAAGCAGTACTGCTTTTGCAATGACCTGAATTCAGTTCCCAGCACCCACATCAGGCAGCTCCAGACCGTCTGTAACTCCTGCTCCAGGGAATCCCATACCTTCTTCTGGCCCCTGCAGGTACCTGTACTCATGCGTACAGACACATACACATAATTAAAAAACAAAATAAATCTTTAAAACACTAAAATTAAAAAAAAGGTTTTGCCAGGTGTGGTGGTACAAGCTTTTGATCCTAGCACTCAGGAGGCAAACACAGCCAGATCTTTGTGAGTTCGAGGCCAGCCTGGTCTACGAAGCGAGTTCTGGGACAGCTAGGGCTGTTACACAGAGAAACTCTGCCTCGGAAAATAGATAGATAGATAGATAGATAGATAGATAGATAGATAGATAGATAGATAGATAGATAGATAGATAAGGTTTCATCCCTGCTTCCTCAGCAGCCCTTCAGAGGACTGGCTTGAGCCTACCCCAGCCACAGGTGTTGGCATACTCATCTGAGGCTAGCTGGCCCCTACCTAAGTAGACGGGAAAGACAAGGTGAGATACTACCATTGCCAGGTCTCAGAATCTCCTTCTAAGAAATGCTCTCTCACCTCGGTCCTGTCACTGGGTTAATGAAGCAGGCCATACCACAGTGCACACATTAGATGTATTCCAGAGCAGGCCCAACCAGTCTAGAGGCAGCGCTGCTCTGTGGGGACCAAGAGAAAGAGAGGAGGAGCCAAGATGGACTGTGAGATCCAGGACTGGCACTAGGCCTCTTACTTGCAGAAAGGTTTAGCAGTGAGTATCTTTGGGGGGCCAAGAGGCAGGGCAAAGCATTAGCCAACCACAGAGCTCTAAACACATTGGCAGGTCGACGTGATGCTTCTGTAAATAGTGGCTCCCTTCCCTTCCCACCTGTTTGCCCAAGAGAAAAGCCAGGGGCAAACATCACTCAGAGCAGATGGTGTCAGGGCTGGAGCTCAGCCCATGGTTGAATCAGAATGGTCAAGGCCAGGGAGAGTAAGTGACTTTCCCAGGTTCACAAAGTGTGGTGCAGACCCAGGTGGGAAGAGCACTAAGGTCTACAAACAGCTCCATGGGATCCTATATCAACTAGGAAGCTGTGAGGGGTACAGGAGCCTCAGCACTTGGTGGTGAGACCAGCAAAATGGAATGCACGGTCTTACTCACTGCAGAACATTCAAGAAACACAGCTTAGTGACATCCGCACAGCATCTTCACCGCCTATTGTGTTGAGGAACATCCATCTGTGTTATTTGTGAGTTCTGATTTTGGCCCCCTCCCCAAGACCCTTCCCCCTTTCCTGTTTGGCCTGTGATTTGGAAAGGGCTGTAAACAGGCAGGCAGGCTCTTTGCCCTGGGGGCAGGCCTGTCAACCAGCCAGGGGAAAGGTAGGACCCAGGGGACCCCTGCCCCCACCCACCCCACACAGCCCAGCTGAAGAACTTGTAAAGACAGGATTTGTTTGTTTTCTTGGATCTGGCTCAGGATCTGGCTGAGGCCAGGCCCTTTGGGGAAAAGCAACTTTTAAATAAATGCTTCAAGATTGTGCAAACATTTCAGTAGTATTGGAGGCCTGGTGTTCTGGGTCAGAGAGGGGAAAAAATACCCCGTCAATCACTCCAGAGATGAAAACCTGATAGCAAAGCGGTCGGTGAGGACAAGAGCTTGGGTTGCGAATCTCAGTTGTGGCTGGCTGAGACCAAACTACACTTAAGCCCTCTCTCAAAAAATCATTTGCATGTTAATCAATAGAGCAGCCCTGCTTGACAGACACGGAGAGCGCCAGTGCTCACTGGCAAAGAGCCCGTGGGATGCATGCAGAAAAGACTGGACTTGGAGGCACAGAACTGGGTTTTAGCCCTGGCTCTGCCTCTGAGAGTTCTGCAGTCTAGAATCAGTGACTGGACATCACTTAGCCCCAGTTTTCTCACTGGTAAAAGGGGATTGCCATATCAACCTCATACAGACATTGTAAGAACAAAACATAGGTTGCAACAAAAATCCTGGTCCAAAAAAGAACCTATTGAAGTATGATGAGCTGCTGTTCATGGGACATTTTTCTCTCTAAGCAAGGAATTAAACATGACTTCAGTAAGTCTCAAAACCCATTCGTCCGACATGGTCAAGCAGCCTCTGCATCTTTTCTGTGCTAGGTCCACACTGGCCTACATGGGGCTCAGCCCCTGACCTTGGGTCTCAAGACCTTGAAGCTCTGAAGCTTAGAGCTGGATTGCAGATACGTTGTGTGCACATAAATGCATTCCCAGGGTGTGGAGAATGGAGAGGGCCCTCGGTCTGCCTGCTCTGGGAAGATGGGAGATCTAGGCTGCTGTGGAAGGTGAGGAAGAAGGCTGAGGGGCGGGCCCCGGGGAGAGCTCTCCAATGGGAGGGCCTCCAAAGCAGGCCTGAATGCAGTTACTAGACAATGAAGAGTCATTAGACAGATAGGCTGCAGTGTAAGGAGAGTCCTGTACTGTGAGGGTCCAGCTTGGTTCCCCGGGGTAGCGCAGAACCTCTCCTTGCTCTGCTCACCCACTGTTCCCTTCCTTACAGCTGGGTGACTAAGAGACTTTGTCCCAAAACTCTCAATCTGTGTCTCTCTGCCTAGCCTGTCTCAAAGGGCTCCAAGGAGAGCTGTGAAAAGGTTAGCATGCTCCACCAACACTGGTGCCATTGTGTTACCGGTACATGAACACGCAGACATGTACATGTGCACACAGGGCACCTGACCTGAAACAGAGCATGGCAAGCGCCAGTGTAAGATGGTGAGCTCGCAAACTCAAACTGCCTGTTTCTCCCTTAAGAAGAAACTACTGCTCCCCAGGCCCCTTCATGATTGTACATATCCTAGAGGTCAGCCCCCAACTTTCTCATTTGGGGAAACTGAGGCTCAGAGAAGGAAGAGCTTTGAAGCAATGGAGCCTAGGATAAGAAGTCTTCCAGAAAGCATAGTCATGGCACTGATTGGAGAGCCAGCAGGACTCCACATGTGGGAGTGGCCATGTGGGAAGGGCATTCAGCACCAAGAGTCAGCAATCTCTGACTGACCATGGGGAAAGCTTAATTCCCTAGCCTGTCATAGCTAGTGATGAGGCTGGGAGGGAAGCAGCTGAGGAAGTGCCAGGCATGCAAGGCAGAGAGACATCATGAGGCTGTTTGGGGGAGCTGCATGCTTGGGGGAGCCCCAGAAAGACACAGGTAAAAGAGCAATGGCATTGCGTCAGCACTTTAGAGAGGTTCCTTTAGTGTGAGGTGCACACAGGACCAGAGTGTGTTACACACATATCTGCTCCCAGAGAGGGTGGGAAGTGGGCCTATTTAAGAGGCACCCAGAAAACAAAAGCCCTTCCAAAGAGCATTGGTTTTCTAGAGGACAAAAGAGTGATGGTGACTGCCCTGGTACAAAACAAAACAAAACAAAACACACACACACACACACACACACACACACACACACACACAAAAAAAAAAAAAAAAAAAAAAACCTTGAAGATTTTCAAATCTGCAGCACAAAGAGCCACCTTCAATCAAGGGACTTCAGCTATGGAACTTAGAACCAGGGCTCCCACCACCGCTTCTGCACACAGTCCCATCCCCAGAGAACTTGACGTCTAGAAAGAGATCATTGCAGAGAGTAGAAATCTCAGCTCCAGCAGATGCCAGCTCCTCTCTCTCCATAAACGATGCCCTTTCCCACATCCATGCGCTCCCATCATCAGTATGGCAGCGCTGTGCGTAGTGTTGTATGGCGCACCCATCACCCTGGGCCAGGCAGGGCTTGAACCCAGGTCCCTGGGCTGGCCAGCAGCCGCTGTCTCGCCTCCGCTTCCTCCCTCTTCTGCTGCCCCTCTGCGGCTCTCAGCCCAGCTCCTTCCCCTCCTCTTCCTCCTACGGCGCCGCCCCCTCCTCCTCCCGGTCCTCAGAGCCCAAATACGCGACACCTGGAGCAATCGCAGCCGCCCAGCGGCCTGGGCCTCATTATGGCCGGCCCTTATCGCGGCGTGCATCGCATTATTTCATTTCAAAGAATCCACTGAGAAGCCCGTCCCCGGCCGACAACAGAAAGTAAAAACACAGCTGACTCCCATTAGGGCCCTCTCACAGGCTCCGCGTGAGGTAATGAAATATGGAAGCGGTGAGATATGTAATGCTTTATTAAGCGGTCTCGGCTACAACGGCGTGCATGCCAATTACGCCTGCAGGCTACCGCCCGCCCCCGGCCGCCGGACCACCCAGCGTGCGCCCGGCCCGCGCCCCGGCCTGGCGAGGAGCGCAAGCGGGAGGAGGGAGCAGGGAGGAGCGCGGGGGAGACGAAAGGAGCGGTATGTGGAGAGGAAGGAGGCGCACACACGTGGAGGAGGAAAGGATGCAGGGAGGAGGGAAAGAGTAGTAGGGAGGAGTGGAGCCGAGAGGAGGGAGGAGCACAGGGAGGAGGGTGAGCCAGGGAGGGGGCAGAGGACTAAGGGAATGGGGAGGCGGAGAAGGGAGAAGGGGGAAAGATGAAGAGGACAGAAATAGAAGAGAAGAGAGGAGGACTGCACCGGTCTTTGTTCATGTCACGCCCCAAGGCTCGTTGCATGGTGAGAGCCAGGGGATTTCCTGGAAGATCATAAAGGCTACAGCCAGAAATAGGCTCAGAGAGGGAGAGACACTTCCTGAGGTCACAGAGAGAAAGCCTTGTGAACTGAGGTCCCTCCTGCCTGGCCCAGCACCAGAAAAACAAATCACTCCTGCCCTGGAAGAGCTAGCTCCCTCTCTGGCAGGAGTAACACCTAAATCAGTGAGGCGCTAGAGTAGGCATCCATCCATCCATCAGGCCACCCAGGTCAGTGGGGTTTCAGCAGCACTCAAGTTTGTATGATCCTGTAGGCTCAAGGAGCTCTCTTAGGGGAGAGCTCTCTAAGCGCACCCTGAAAACTTCGGAGCACGACATCCCCAGGGCTCACCGAGAAAGGACTAGGGCTGAGCCAACAAGTATCAGCCAGAGCTGAGTGACAAGAAAGCTGAAAAGGTTGTGTTAAGATAAACTACTTCAAGCATGGAGCCAAGGTGCTCATTCCTCTCTCTGTAGTTTTTTCTTTTAATCTTGCTCCCCAATAGGATTTCTCCAGACCCTTCATACTATCCTAGAACAGAAAGAGCTAGACTGCCATTTTCATGATACTGGTGCCCTCACCCCCATTCTGTATCACACAGGAAGAAAACATATGGCTCTTAGCTATTGTGAAATTAGTATGTGGTGGGTACCGTAAGGTCTTTCTGTACATTGGCATCCTGCCTGGTTCTCAAAAAGACCATCTGAGAACATTCGTGAAACTCCCCTGCCTTTTGCTCCTCATGTCTTTGGACTCACCGTTCCATCAGCCCTATGTGCCTTCTCTCTCTTTACCAGAGGTGTTATTTAGGCTCCCAACTAACATGTGGATTCAGAGAGAAGAGCCCACAACACAGCGGTTCAAACAGGAAAGAAGTGAGGCCCTTCTTGTGGAACGGTTTAGCCGTGGCATGTGGTCCACAAAAAAACTAGGACAGGACCCCAGCTTCCTACTGTTTGGTGGCTCCTCTCCATCCTCATAGCCAAAACTTGTTCCCCTGTACTGCAGCCATGTTCAGCCTGGGGCCATGGCAGCAAGCAATTTTACCTCCATTCACATGCAGTATGGAACCTCAGACTCACCTTCGCCAAGCTGCAAGCGGTGATGGTGACTATAACATCAAGCCAGGTGGCAGTGTGTCCTGTGGGACCTGCGGGGTGGGGGTGGGGGGACATTTCTACTTAGTGAAGGAGGAAAAGCCCTGAACTGGGGAAAGCAGCCATGAGTTCGGCCACCTTGCACTCTCCTCTGTGAAGTCTTCCTGCCTAATTTCCCAAAAGGAAGCGGCTGCCCGATTCTGTGCTTCTATAGCCGTCTGTGTGCTGCTCCTTCGTGCCTTTCAGATAACCTTGTCTCTCCAGCCAGCCCTTGAGTGGCTCTTTGCTCTTCTGCAAATAATCACTATCATGAGTTCTCACTAGGTCCCAGGCACAGGGCTAAGTGAGTTTTATGTGTGCTCTCCCTACATGCTTAGGGCTTCCTCCTCTAGAGTGGGCATACTAACGATACAGACCCCACGGGGATGCTGTGAGAATGCCAAGAACTGCTACTGAGATGGGTAATGAGTGCGTACTCAATAAATAGTGATTGCTACTGTTGTGTGAGTGTGGATTAGCAAATGTGCCAATGGATGGGGTTAGTCCAGTTATAAACGGCATTCTGTGCCTTGCACTGCACACGGCTGAACTGAAAGATTAGTCTCCTTCCAGAGCATGGATGCACCTACGGGTGCAAGGCCAGAGGGCTCTTGATAAAGCTAGGAGTGATCTCAAACACAAGAGCCACAGTCTTACATGGCTCCAACGCTATCCACCTTGCCTCAGGTAAGAACTCCTACTTAGCCTATCTAGTCAGAACCATGGCTCAAAGGAGGTGTTGAGCTGTAATATAACTATATTGCTTAGTGCATCTTCTTAATTAATGGAATTAGAAGGGGGAGTAATTGGCTAGATATCTGTAAAAATCTCTAATATCGCCAGGCGGTGGTGGCACACGCCTTTAATCCCAGCACTCAGGAGGCAGAGGCAGGCGGATCTCTGTGAGTTCAAGGCCAGCCTGATCTACAAAGTGAGTTCCAGGAAAGGTGCAAAACTACACAAAGAAACCCTGTCTCAGGAAAAAAAGAAAGAAAGAAAGAAAGAAAGAAAGAAAGAAAGAAAGAAAGAAAGAAAGAAAGAAAGAAAGAAAGAAAGAAAAAAAGGAGGAAAGAAAGAAAGAAAAGTCTCTAATATCTGTTCACGAAAAGACCAAGTTCAAACATGGAGGTTAACTTAGTACCACTCCCTAGTGGCAGCAACAGTTTGTTGCAGGGGTAGACTCAGCACGCGAAAGAATCTCATGACTCAATTTACAGCTGTTTCAATACATTAGACATAACAGAATCTTTACCAAACATTTGGTTTTACCTCTTATTGTTAAATTACCCTCAGGCTATTTCCATTTTCTTAACATTTATTATTATTTATGTGTGTGTGCTGTGTGTGTGTGCCAGTGCCCACAGAGGCCGTAAGAGGACATCCATTCTCTGGAGCTGGAGTTACAGGCAGTTGTGAACCACTGGATATGGGTACTGGGAACCAAACTCTGGTCCTCTGAAAGAGCAGCAAGCACTCTTTCTTAACTACTGAATCATCTCTACAGCCATTATGTCCATTTTTCTTGACCATAGCATTCCATAGATCTGTTCTTCACTTCGGGTTATGAATCAGAATGTGTCTCACAGTCACAGGTCGGTCTCCAAGACGAGAGGCAAGCGCTGTGTGTGTGCAGTGTGACTTCAGTTGTGGGACCTACAATAGGAACCACAGCGTTGACTGTTAAATTTGGACCCCTAATTACTGCTTTCTGTGTCCTCAGAAATGGTTAATTTGATGTAAAAATCGGGTTTCTGTTTGTGCAGCAGACAGCCTGTCACCCACCTGTCAGTGCAGTTACCGGCAGGAAAAACCACCCAGTCTCTTCAAATAGATCAGAGAATGCTCTGAAGTGGGCCTGACAAATTGATCCATCAAGTCCTATAAGTTAGGCAATAAACACATGCCTGTCTAAGCTTCTAGCTAACCTTTTTTGAAAAGCTATTCAACTTCCAGAAATATGAAGACGTGGAGGGGAGAAACCTGTGTGTTTATCCAAATCAGATATGCTCACAAAACACTAATATTCTGCAGTAGGTCTTGAGGTTATACCGTTGACTGGGATGAGGGGGGTGAGAGTCCTGGGGACTGAATCCAGGCCCTCCTATCTGTAGGGCAAGTACCACTAAGCTGTACTCCTCCCCCATCCCTATCCTGTTGATTTTAATGGAATAAAGTTCAGATAGGCCTGATATCTGACGCCTGTCGCTCAGCACTCAGGATCCCTAAAAACATTCGTACAAATAACATTATATGAACTGAACAGGTTATATTTAGGAACACATATGTATATACATATATTTGTATGCAATAACAATTAGTGATCAAAAGAGGTCATGCATTTGAAAGAGAGGGGAGGGGTATATGGGAAGGTTTGGAGGGAGGAAAGGGAAGGGAGAAATGTTGTAATTAAATTATAATCTCAAAAATAAAAAATAAAGAGTTCTTGGCTGCATGGTAAGTTCAGGACTAGCCTGAACTATATGAGACCTTGTTCAGAAAGGGAGGAAGCAGGTAAAGAGAAAGAAAGAAGGAAGAAAGGGAGAAAGAGAGAGAGGGAGGGACAGAACGAAGGAGGAAGGGGAGCAGAAGGGAAAAGAAGGGGGAGGAGCAGAGAGAAGACGAGTTCACATACAAACACACAGCCACACTGCCGTGGTATTCTGCAGTTGCTGATGAACTGAAGGGCTGCAGCAGAGAACCAGTGATGGTCCAGCGTGCACTCAAGCATCGCTTGTGCCCCTCACATGGGAACAGCTGGGCGCTATCAGTGAATTCTCTTAAGTGTGCACCTCTGATGTGACAAGTCTCTCCCCGCTCCAAGGTGTAATTACATCAATAGGGCACCTGACAAGTAGCCTCATAATATCAAGAAACTCCAATTTTTGGTTGACTTTGAGCCACTTATTAGAAGAGGAGTTCGCCATCCAATCAGCACCTGTGTTCTGACCCTGCTTTTAGCATTAAGTTCCCCTCTCACGACACAATCATCTTCATAACCATGTGTCTTCTGACTCCACCATTTATAATTTTCTTTTTTCTTTTTATTGTCTCTCTCTCTCTCTGTCTCTCTCTCTCTCTCTCTCTCTCTCTGTGTGTGTGTGTGTGTGTGTGTGTGTGTGTGTGTGTGTGTGTGTGTGTGTGTGTGTGTGTTGTATACATTTGGTCAGAAGACAAGCTTTCCTCCTTTTTTAAAAAAAATTTTGTCCTGGTATGATCAGACAGCCAGGGAATTGAACCCAGGTCCTCTGGAACATCAGTCAGTGCTCTTAACCACTGAGCCATCTCTCTCTCTCCTCTCTCAGAGGACAAGCTTTCGTGAGTCTGTTTTCTCCTTCCACCTTGTTTTTGAGACACTGTCTCCTTTCTGCTTTGCTCTGCACTCCAGGCTAGCTGACCAGAGAGCTTCCGGGAGAGTCTCCTGTCTCCACTTCTCCTCTTGCCAAGGGAGATCACAGGTGCGCACCACCACATCTGGTTTCTGGGTGAGTTCTAGGGATGGGGTTCAGATTGTCCGGCTTGCAAGGCGAGCACTTTTACCTACCAAGCCTTCTCACCGGCTGCCGCATCTTGATTTTCTATGACTTTTATTGATTTCTGCTATTTTTGTCTTCTGTCTCTCCTTTCTTGTCTCCTCCTCTTTAGCTTCCCTCTTTTCTTGCCTCCTTGCCCTGCTCTTTAGTGATGAAGATGGAAGGATTTTTGTTGTTGTTATTTTTTTTTCTCCTAATGATCAGAATCTCTTTTTTCAGATCAGAGCTAGAAGGAGGAAATGGAACTTAAAAGTCATCTTGGCTTTTGTCACCACCTGGAATTTCATGCTGTCCAGGTCAGGTCCCTTGCACCTCAAACCAGGAGTTTGAGATTGGAGTTCCTCCAGAGAGCATGGTCAGAGACCAGCCTCCATGTACTTTCTTGCATGTGTCTTAAAGTTGAGTAGAAAGTTCTGACCCTCTGGTCGGGGAAAGTGAACCAATTACACACTTGGTGTGCCTGGGGGCTGGGTTAGAGTCCTGCCTCTGCTGGTGACTGGCTTTACAATGGTAGGCTGTCGGTCGCCATGTCTGTCCATTCATGAAATGGAACGTCTCAAAGAAGCTGCTGTTAGCACTGATCAAGGCCCTGATTGCTAAAGCACCTGCACATGACAACGGCTTAGTAAGTGTTTGTTGACAGAGTCTAACACAAGGGAAGCCCTTCAAGAGTGAGGAAGCAGGGGAAGAAAAATGTGGGATGTGATGGGAGCTTGTACGAGAGCCTTGTGTTTTGCAATTGCCAAAGTGGCCACAGATTCTTCCCTTCCCGTCAAGAGACAACTCTGTGTCCTCACCCTTTGAGGCTAGTTGGCTGTGGGCTTTACTTGGCTTATGGACCACCAGCAAATGTGACACAGGTAAAGGATGAAAAGTAAGGTTTACCTGTTCTTGATGCCTTTGGGGGCTAGTTAGCTGCCACTATGGGGAGAATCTCAGGCTAGCCTGGTGAGTGGTGAGAGAAACGTGGCCCAGACACCCTTGTCTCCCCAGCCATCACCTGGCTGTCACTGCCATTTGATTACAAATAAATAAGCACCATGCTATTGCTGCATAATAAATCACCTCTAAAACAGATTTTTAAAACTGTCTTCCTCACGGTTTCCCTGGGAGCAGTTTAGCTACATGATTCGGGGCCAAGGTACCACAAGGCTACAGATAAGTTGCCAAATTGGAGCTAGTATAGTTGCTTCCAGTTGCTCTTCGTTGTCAGGCCTAGATGCCCCACCAGAGGGGTTGGTGCCAAGGTCTTCGATGCCCCAACATGAGTCTACCTATAGGACTGCCCACTTCATGGAAGCTAGCTTCCTCCCAAGTAAGTGATGAGGGTGGGAAGTACTCAACACACAAGGAACAGTCTTTGCTAACCCAACCTCAGAAGTGATATACCATCACTCCCGCTGTTTACTATGATCACAGAGACCAAACACGATACAGAGTAAGACCACATATGGATGTGTGAATGCTGTAAACAGAGGTCACAAAGAATAATCTTAAGCCTGGCTTGGTGGCCACAATGTATAAGCTTGACTGAGAGTGTCAGAAGAACCAGCTGGCTGAGTCCAGTTCTAGTCGCCAACCCAAAGCTTATAAATGGTAGCATCACCACTATGTTTTGGAGTAGTCAGTTAAGGCATTAGATGACTAATGCAGATAGCATATGCTCCAGCATCATCTTCTCTTCTCCCACTCACTAACCTGGTCATCCGCAATGTGGACCAGAGCCCGAGCAGAGTGTCTCTACAGAGACTGCAGATGGCTTGAGTCTCAAGAAAACTGAAGCAGAGCCAGGTCCCTCTTTCTGCCAGCTGCTTCCTAGAGAGAGGTCCTACCTCTCTTCTACCCAGTTCTCCTCCTTCTCTGGAACCATCTCTTTCTCTGAGACTGGGTGTAAAGGAGCCTGGGCTGGCAAGAGCAGGGAAAAAACAGAATAACACCCATCATACCTGCCCCAAGTGCAGCCATGGCTCAACACACATATAAGCCTGCTTCAGAGTGTCCAAACCCAAAGGGTCCTCCACAGTACTCAGCACACATATAAGCCTGCTTCAGAGTGTCCAAACCCAAAGGGTCCTCCACAGTGAGCCTCCCTGGCCCCTCATGAACCAGATGGGGAGGTATGCCCAAAGTCACACTACACCCTCACACTCTGACTTCCCACCCTGGGCTTATTTCTATGAAATAAAGACAGAACACACTACAAATCTGATGGCATTTCTGCACAGAACATGTATTTCTAAATATTGCCCATCTGGGACTCTGAGACGGGCCCAGGGTAACAAGAAAGAACCAGAAATAACAGGAAAGGAAGAAGTGAGCATACCGCCTGATTACATCCCACTAGTGGCCATAGTGTGTGTGTGTGTGTGTGTGTGTGTGTGTGTGTGTGTGTGTGTGTGTGTGCCTTCTCCCTACTCCTTACAAACCAGGACTCCTGCCTCTTCACATAATTGTGCCACACCAAAGCATCTAGCCCTACCTTTACAGTAGCTCCCTTGTCTACAGATTAATTTCACAGTTACATAAGGTCAGCCAGAGTCTCAAAAGTGTCAAATGGAAAACTGCAAATAAACAATTTGTAACTTTTAAATTGTGTGTTGCTGTGTAGTGTGATGAAACTCCATATTGCCCAGCTCTATCTGGTTCTGAATGGGTTCTCAGTCCCTCGTATCCACACTATATAAGCTATTCACCTATGACCCAGTTACCATATTGGTTACCAGATTAACTATTACAATATCACAGTGCTGTGTTTATAGAGTCCTTACTTTATTTAAGAATGCCCACAGTGAACAAGACTAGTGATGTTGGTGATTAGGATATGCCAAACATGAGCTATAAAGTGTTTCTATCAAATAAAAAGCTGAATGTTCTTAGCAAGGAGGAAAAAAATCTTAAACTAAGGTTGCCCAGATCTGCAGTAAGAATGAATCTTATATCTATGAAATTATGAAGAAGGAAAAAAGAAATATGCGAATTTAACTGTCGCATCTCAAGCAGCAAAAGGTATGGCCACGGTGTGTGGCCAATGCTTACCTAAAATGGAAAAGGCATTGAATTTGTGCATGTACAGGAAGAGATACAGTGAATGTGAGTTTCTGTGCTCTCCATAGTTCGGGCATCCACTGGGGGACCTGGATTATACCCTGCCCCCATGGATGAGAGGTGAGGCCCTATCAGTATGAATATCTGAATCCAATTCCCCAGAATGGATCTTGACATCTCTGAGCACAAAACTTTCTCCTGAGCTGCTGAGCCAACTCTCTCCATGACAAATGGCCATTCAGCCTCTGCTTGCAGGTTTCCAGTGACCAGGCATTTATTGGTTAGAAAGAGTTTTGAGAGAGACCCACCTCAGTTCAAATCTTAGCTCTGTAACAGACTGCTGTGTGACCTTTAATAAATCATTTGATCTCTTTATACCTACAATTCCTCCTCTGAAAAACAGAATTCCTTCTGAACAGGAATTACCGTTTTACAGGTTTTTACAGTAAATTCGTTTTAAAAATATGTGCACTATGCATAGAAAATCATCAGTGTATGATAATTAATAAATAAAAGTAGACCAAAGCTGGATGGGCACAGAGATCCTGTCCTTTAGCTCTGCCTGCTTCCTGCCTGGACACCCTAGCCCACCAAGGCAGTCTATTGGACATCTACAATGCCCCAGGGGTCTCTCCTACTCCCTGATTCCATGCCACACACTTGTCCATGCTCCGGCCTTTAGGCTACTATTTTGTTGGGAAGCTGGAACCTGGAACAAACCAAAGTCAGCAGATAGTAAATGTGAAATCAGGAAAGAATAGGCCATTTGAGTGGGAAAAAGATGCAATACTGTGGAGCAGGGAACTCTCCCAGCATGCAGTTCATCTTCACAAAGCAAAACAAATTTGCAAGCAAGTTATTGAGTGTAAAAAGTTGTCAGAAAGCAGAGGACAGGAACTGGGATCTCATTATACCTTCCCATTGTCATGGTCAATATACAAACCCCCACAAGAGCCCTTCATTTCTGGCACTTACCCTGTGGTTTATTTTACCAATGCTTAAACAGCTCCAAGGCCTTCCATAGCCTTGTTGGTAAGATCCCACATACCCCCAACAGGAAAGGCTATAGTGAAGTCAGCCCAGGCTTCAGTAACTCCTCCCTGATGTGTTACCAAGGTTCCTGTCCTACCAACCACAAGGGCCAGTTCCATCCCTTGCTGGTTTTCTAAACCTTGTCCACACTTTTGTAAACAGCACCTTTAAACTTTCTCCAGGCTGGTGAAATGGCTCAGCAGTTAAGAGTACTGGCTGCCTTCCTTCTCTCTTTCAGAGAACTGGGATTTGATTCCAAACACCCATAATACAGTTCACAACTATCTATAACTCCAATTCTAGGGTATCTGATGCCCTCCCTCTTCTGGCCTTCTCAGGCACAGGCATATATGTTGTGCACAGACTTACATGAAGGCTATCTTAGTTGGAGTTTCTATTGCTATGAAGAGACACTATGACCATGGCAACGCTTCTAAAGGTGATGTGCAGGTAGACATGGTACTGGAGAAGGAGATGTGAGTTTTACATCTAGATAAGCAGGCAACAGACAGAGAACTAGCTTGAGCTTAGGAGACCTCAAAGCCTCCCCCCACACACACACAATGATACATTTCCTCCAACAAGGCCACACCTACTCCAAAAAGGCCACACCTCCCAATAGCACCACTCTCTATGGGCCAAGCATTCAAAAACATGAGTCTTTGGGGGGGCATATCTATTCAAACCACCACACAGGGCAAAACATTATACACGTGAAAATTGTTTAAATAATAGTGTTGTATGATATTTGTACACTGTGTGAAAATGTATTGCTGTGATTGGTGTAATAAAAAGTTAAATGGCCAATAGCTAGGTAGGGGGTATAAGTGGGATTTCCAGGGAGAGAAAGGAAGAGGAATCTAGGCATGTGGGAGAGACCAAGAGACATGAGAGGAAACAGGAGGTGCAAGATGGAAGAGAGGTAATGCAATGTGATAGAAAACAGATTAATATAAGTGGGTTAATTTAAGTTATAGGATCTAGTTAGGAACAAGCCTAAGCTATAGGCTAGGCTTTCATAATTAATAAGAAGTCTCTTACTTGGGAGCTAGCTGGCAGGACAGAAAATGACTCATTTCATCATCATCATCATCATCATCATCATCATCATCATCATAATGGGCTGGAGAGATGGCTCAGAGATTAAAAGCACTGGCTTTTCTTCCAGAGGTCCTGAGTTCAATTCCCAGAAACCACATGGTGGCTCATAACCATCTATAATGAAATCTGGTGCCCTCTTCTGACGTGCAAGCATACATGCAAGCAGAACACTGTATACATAATAAATAAATAAATCTTTAATAATAATAATAATAACAACAACAATAACAATAATGAACTCTCCATACCTAGAACAGGCCACTTTAAGGACAAGAAGTTGATCAGCAGTCCCCCTGAGTGAGCAGGCTGGAGGGCAGATGGAGAGCTAGCCGTTCATACATGAGAGCTTTGGCCAAGGAAGAAGGCACCGTTCTAGGGAAGAGAGGTTATGGTGGTACACAGCACTGCAACAGTACTCAGTACCACTGAGACTTAAAAACTGTGATGATCTATTTAGATGTGTTTCTTTTTCTGTGCTGGAGTGCTGTGATCAGATTCAGCACTTCCGGCATGGTAAGCAAGCTCTCTACCACTAAACTATATCCCCAGCCCTGCCCAAGATGGTAACTGTATGTTAAATGCTTTATAGCTTTTTGCTTTTTAGTGTATGTGTGTGTGTGCATTCATATGCATATGTGTGCACATCTGTGTGTGTGTGTGTGTGTGTGTGTGTGTGTGTGCATGTGTGCGCGCGCGCCTACTGCAACATGTGTAAAGATCAACAGGCTTGTGTAGCAAGGGCTTTTACCGGCTGAGGCAACTCAACAGAGTCCTTGTTACTGTCTTCTGAAACCCACCTACGTTAAGCAACCTGAGCATCCTCCAGTCCCTGCCTGCCACTGTTTCCAGGAGACTCTTCTCCAATAGGTCCCAAGTTCCTAAACCTTGGACTCAAGAAGCTAGCTGGAGATCAGGCAGGGGACCGGACCCCAGGGAGACCATTCCCATTGAGCCATGAAAACTCAATCTCCTGTATAATGGAAGAAATTGTTCTGTTCCCCAAAATGTGCATATTGAAACTCTAACCCTCAGTGTAAGGATATTTGGAAGGAGTCTTTGGGAGGTACCAGGATTAGTTTAGATGATGAGGTAGGGTCCCCAAGATGGAATTCATAGAAGAAGAGATGTGATGTCTTCTCCCCATCCCTTCCTTCCTTCCCTTCCCTTCCTTCTTCCTCTTTGCCCCCTTTCTCACCTTCTCCTTCACCCCCTTCCTGTCTCTCTTCCCAAGATGAGGACATAGAACAAAAACCAACCATCTGCAAACCAGGAAGAGAGCCCTCCCCAGAGCCCAGCCATGCAGGCAGCTGGCACTTTGATCTTTGTGAGAAAGCACATTTCTGTGTGTGAGCCACCCAGCCAATGGCATTTGTTACAGTGTCACCCAGAGACTGAGGCTCTGGGACAGTGTGTTCTTTTGGAGTCACACACATACCTGGAACGACTCTGCAAGCCTGGCTCCAGACCAGGGTCTCCTGGTCTCCGATTCACACACTGACTCCAGCTCCCCACACACCTGGGGAGTCAAGAGAGACATGCCAGTGTCTGCATGACCTAGGGCAAGCCTGTCCACCCTCTGGGCCTCAGTTTCCCCTTTTATGCAATGAGGAAGTTAGCCAGCAGTAATCAAACCATTTTTTTCCTAACTGGAACGATCTGTCTTCAAAATAAAACATTACAGAGAAAGCCAAAATTAAAGAAAAATAAAATCATGGCTGCTTGGGTTGGGAATAGGGTTGGAGGCTGGATCTCCCCTCCCTGCATCCTCAACCCTGGTTATGAGCCAGCTCCACTTCTGAGGAACACTAGAGTTCTATGAGGCCCACTCTGACAAACCCTGCCTTAGAAGGTCCTCTACAGCTCTCCAGGTTCTGGCAGGGTGCAATAGGAACAGTGCTGAGCACTTGAGTTCATTTTTTTGTCAACTTTCCTTAACGAATGACAGAATCCCCTGAAAGGATCCACAGCCTCCTGGGTAGAGAGCACACTGGGGCCCAGTCCTGAAGACCACCAAATGGAGGCTCGCTCCCTGTAATGCCCTGGAGCAACAGGGATTGCTGAGCCCTTATGTCTGCCTCTGCCTGGGAGAGAATCTTGTTCTTCCCTAACCCAGGGAAGCCTACTACTTCCAAACACAAGCTGTAGGCCAGGCTGGGGCCAAGAGCAATATTTTGTCAGTGAGTCTATTAAGAAAATAATGGAATAAAAGAAGCCACCATCATGAAGTGATGCACAAGCTTCCCTTCCATCTGCCCTGGCCTGACCAAGACTGAAACGGCCCTTCCAGTTTGGGCATGCAGCCAAAGGCTTTAAATAATCATTAAAAATGTGTGTGTGATTTATCACTGGGGACAGGCTGGCATGGGACCTCGAGGCAGCCGCTCACTCAGCTTCGTAGGCACAGCAGTTTGTCCGACTGGCCACTTCCTCCTCAGTGCTGGTTTGTGGAGATGGGTGTGGCCACCCTCCTCCCTCCAGGTGACCCCTGTGCTGTCGGGGTTCCCAAGGAAGGGAGGATCTAGCTGTAAATGTTCTTACTCCCTTCTGGCAAGGAGAAAGCAAGTCATGGCGACATCTAATGTCCCCTGAGTGTGTAGGACCCTTGCCAGGCACGTTTCAGGAATTACCTCATCTGATGCTCTGGACTATCAGAATGGCTGTGTTCATATTAGCCTGGGGAAAACGGAGAAACACAGATGTAGGTAACTTGCTTGATGAGAGGCAGCAAAGTAGGCCTTCAAACCTAGTGTGCTTGGTTCCTGGGTCCTTCACTCGGGCTCCATGGGGCCCCCTAGAGGACAGGCCTTCTCTCCTGTCTTCACTTTGAGATCTCCAGTAACCTCCCACCTTGGTGACCTATAGGCTTCTGTGCAAAGACAGCCCTATAAGCCTCCCATGGGCCCCAATTCCATTTGTCACTTACATACTGTAGGGAGAGATATAAAAATCCCACTGGCTCTCCCCTCCTCAAGACTTTGCCAGCAAGGTCTTTTCCTCAGCCTCTGCTGAGGCCTAAGGAATCGTTACAGATAGATTCCTGGTGGCCTGGGGGCAAGGTGATTCAGTCAGTAAAATGCCTGCCATTCAAATGTGAGGACCTGAGCTCAAATCTCCAGCGCCCACCTAAAAGCTGGGCATGATGGTGCAGGTCTGTAAGCCTAGTGGTAGGAGCACAGAGACAGGCAGCTCCTGGGAGCTCATTGGCCTGTCAGGCTCCAGGTTCAGTGAGAGACCCTGTCTCAAAAAAAAAAAGAAGGTGGAGAACAATTGAAGAAAACACTCAGTGTCAACCTCTCACCTCCACACCCATGTGCACACATGCACATATGCACCTGGATACACACATGCACGTGTTCACATGAACGTGTACGTACAGACGCAGAGTGTCTGGTCCCAATCACATGGCGTAAGAAGCCAGAAAATAGACAACCTGATCCTAACTCTCCTAGGCTTTCTCACAGGCTTGGGGGAACCCCTCTCCCCTCCGGGTTTCACTCTTCTCTTCTGAAGGGTGATTGTGAAATGCTCTTATACCTCCCCAGGCTTGTAAGGAAACTGAAGTGGGGAATGTGCTAAGCAGGGAGAGACTTGCAAGCTGGAGGGTGCTGAGCCTGTAGAAGGAGTCTTATTGGCTTTGCTTATTTTCCAGGTGCCAATGAACTTCCTGCAAGAACAGCTACGAGGATGAGAAAGAGTCCCTCAAATTCTGGGCTGTTCAGGCTGAGCTGGGCTGAAGATTATAGATCTCACTGCCAATGTGACTGCACTTGGAGAGCTGGGGCCTGGTCCCCACTCTGTTCTCATGTACGCTCCTCTGGGTATCACGGCCCCTCTATTACCATTTTCTGTTTATAGGCCAGTTTCTACCATGGGACCAAGAGGTTCTTAAGGACTCCCGCTGTGGCTGCTGCTAACCCTGTGCCTCCACCTTTTGCCTCACTCCAGCACAAGCCACGGGCTCTGTGGATGGATGGATGGATGGATGGATGGATGGATGGATGGATGGATGGATGGAGTGATAGGATGGACAGATGCAGGAGTGATAAGGGAGAGTGATGCTCACCCCATGACCCCACTCTGTCTCCAAATGCTTCTACCCCAGAAATTCTTGCAGGAAATGCCGCAGAGTCACCCTCTAGGTCATCTCTTTGTCACCAAAAACAGAGGCAAGAGCCCTGAGAGAGGACATGAAGCATGTCCAGTGACACTCCCACCCAAGGAGCCCTGGAATTTTCCATCACTCTGACACTCCTTAAGCCCCGTGGACCCCTAACCCCATCATAACTGAGGCTTGTGGCTCTGATTTCAGCATTATACAGCTCCCCTCTAGCTGGCCTCTCTTCATGGCCTGGTAGAGCAGCCTCCTACTTCTCTCATAGGTCTCTCAAAGGCTAGCTCAGCTAGCCACCCAGGAGGCAGTCTCCAGAGGAGAGACCAGGCCATGCCTGGACACTCCCCACTTGGACTCTGTACAGCCTCAGAGTCTATCATTAACCTACCTTCCACCAAGCAATCTGGGGCCAGTGCTGGGAACAGCTATACACAGAAAGCAGGAGCCTTCCCCTGACAGGGAAGGATCAAGTGTTCAGATGACGTCATGAAGGCAGCATGGACACAAGCCATGTCCTTGAAGAGGAGTAACCTGGAAGGGAGTGGGAACCCAGGGGTTTCAGTGCAGGTGAGGGAACCAGTTAAACGACAGCATGAATCCCATCCCTGGAACTTTCTGTGTGACTTCAAGCAGGTAACTCTAATTCTCAGGGCTTGTTATCTGTCCAAGAGGCTATTGTGGGTATTCAATAGGGAAGTGTGGGTAATTTGCCTAGAGAATCTGAGCAAAAGATGTCAGTGTTAGTCTGAAGGAGAGTGATAGCAAATGAGGAGCTGTAGATGGAATTCTCATAAGACTCAGAGAAGAGAAGAGGACACCAGAGATTGCAGAAGGCTTCCTGGAGGAAGAGCACTGGAGCTGGGCCTTGAAGGAGTAAGACTTCAATAGAAGAAAGAGAGTGATGGGCACTAGAGGGCAGGACATCAGCAAAGGCCCCAAGCTTGGTGAAAGACGCTGGCTGGCCCATGTAGCAGAATCTCATAGGCACCAGAGAATTTACTGAGCTTTTCACTAACTATATCATGGAGAGAACTCTTTTCCCTCAGTCTCACCATCTGTATAATGAGGCTGCCAGGGTCCAGGAACTTCTGTGCCCCCAGCCCTCCAGGACATTTCATTCTGCAGGACCTAAGCTCCCAGGCTCCTAAATGCTTCCACATGTCAACCCTGACCTGCAGGGCTCCTTATCTTCGCCTGCACAACGTGGCCAGCCAGCTCTGCTTCCAGGCTCTGGATGGCCTCCCTGTGGTCCTGGAGCAGACATCTACCTCAGGACCACTGGACACTATGCCCAGGCTCCATCAGAAATAACCCTGCCTGGGGTGGTGGTCGCACCATCTCCCTCTTCCTCCTCTGGCCTCAGCAGCGCTGAAAGCAACATAGGTTTGTGTGGGGTCTGCAGGGGTGCAGGGAATGTTATCATGCAGGGAACTCCATGTCCCAGGCTTGCTGCTTATTCTGGCCCTTCTCCGAGGATGCTGCAGGCATTATTGGTGAGGTCTCCCTCCTGCTCTCAACTACCCAGGGCTCCCAGTTCTAAAGAGGTGTCAGGTTTCAGAGACATGAACTGAGTTCCTGAAGGGGCAGCAGCCGCCTCTTTGACTCTTGGAGCAGAGAGACTGGCAAGCTGAGGGTCACTCTCCCTCAAGTCCCCTGACCCTCACCTCTACAGATGGCAGGCCTTTGCCTTTCAAGCTGGAATATGAGAATACTAGAACCTTAGCACCTGAGAATTCAAGAACCTTCAAGCAGATAGAATCTGGGGCCGTCAATAGCTAGGAGGTTGTTGAATCTGATACTGCTAGAATCCTGAAATTCCAGACTCTCATAATTAGATCATGCATACAGAGAAGAGATGGGACCTGTCCCTTCCTGGCTGTGTGACACTGAGCAAGGGATCTAACACTTCTGCGTTCCATTTCCTCATCTATAAAATGGGGCTATGCTACTTCCCACTTCTTAGAGCTGTTGTGTGGACCTAATGAGCTGACATGTGCACATCCTGGCACACGAACTTTAGGCCTGTGGTCACAAAGTATTGGGTTCTGCCAGCAACCAGCATGCACTTGAACAAGGAACAGGGGCTCCAGAGGATTCAGCCCATGAGATCCTGAGCAAGAGCCCACCCACACCAGGCCTCAACTCGCACAAAAAAAAAAATGGGTTTATTTTAAGCCTTAAGTATGTAGTGATTCATTATACATCATTAAAATACCTTCCAGCCAGAACCTCAGGCCCCTTGCTACATTCTGTTGGTTGAAGGAGTCACAGCAGGTGAGTCCAGATTCAGTATGAGTGGGAACTTCATAGGGCTTTGCACACCAGGAGTTATGATACGTAGTGAATCATCTTTGGATACCAGCAAAGCATCATCAATTCCTCAAGGTAGATCCTACCTTAACCCTGTGTCTGGCTCTCAGCTTTCCGAAGGTAAAATGTACTGCTACAATAAGAAAATTGTTTCATAGGGTAGCTGCGTATGATATCAGAACTGAGCCCTCAATGCTGAAGTTATCATCTGGTTTATCCCCATTCAAACCAAGTGTGTTCTCCCTAGAAAGATTCATAGGGGTTGCCTAGCTTAACCCTCTACAGTGAGGCAAGCTGAGCTCTTCAGAGGGATAGAGATTTCCCAGTGTACCACAGCAAGCCAGAGCCAGGGTGGAGATCAAGTATCTGGATGCCCAGCCTCCAGATCAGCTCAGATAATGCATACTCTATGCTCTGTACCTAAAGGAAGAAGCCCCCCAATGCCTTCACTCCTGAAGGGAAGAGGTGGAGTGGAGAGGCTTGCCACACAGAGCAGCAGAGACACGGGACTCTGGAGGACAGGTGAGCACCAGGAGTCACATAGCACACTGGACATGATATGTCCTGATTCCCCCTGGCCCACTCTGGAATCCAGGCAAATCACTTGTCTCTGTTCCTCAGCAGGAATGAGAGTGGTGACCAGCCAGACAAGCAGAGTAAACCCAGAAATGCCCTATGGAGAGCACCAAGGGTTGGTTTCCAGGGCAGTTTTTTCAAGGGCACTCTCAGTGCCTACCTCCTGGTTTACTGTTCCTCTCTCGACAACCAGGAGCCCAGGTCTCCCGCCACCTCTGACCCTAGTCCATCTTCTGCATCTCTAGTGAAAACTGCCAGAGACGCCTGATTGTCCTGTCTAAAACAATGTCTGCCTTCCTGCTCTGTGGACTTCTATTTTTCCTAATAACCCTTCACAATCCAAAAGTATCCTAATTATTGGCTTGTTTGTTCAGCATTTGTTTTCCCTGTTCGATGATCAGCTCTCCAAGCATAAGGACCTGGGTGTTGCTCACCACCATATTCGAGGAATCTGACACATGGCAATATTTGTGCTGAACAAAGGAATGGGTGGGTGGAACTGAATGGGGATAGGGACAGAAGAACTTCAGTGCTGGTCCAAGCAAAGATTGTATCTGAGTCCCCAGTCTGTAAAGTGAAGAGCACAAGAAATTGCCCTGAGCTCACCCACACTGACCCCTCTCCTCTCCATCCTGATTGCATGAAGAAACTGAACTCCTCACTGAGCATGAAGGGACAAGTTGCCGAGAAAGTCCCGAGATGATAAGTATTTTGAAATAAGTAAGATCAGTAGGTATAAATCTTTTTTTTAATTTATTTATTATTATGTATACAGCATGTATGACTGCAGGCCAGAAGAGGGCATCAGATCTCGTTACAGATGGTTGTTAGCCACCATGTGGTTGCTGGGAATTGAACTCAGGACCTCTGGAAGAGCAGTCAGTGCTCTTAACCTCTGAGCCATCTCTCCAGCCCGTATAAATCTTGCTTATTGATCTCTTCAAGTTTACTAAAAGCATATATTTATGCCTCACCCCAGTGTTCCTAACCAGTATCATTTTTGGATGAGTGGAAGTTTGATGGATGGCTGAACTATTTGATGAATTGAAGATGGATGGTGGGTGAAGAGAGGATGGATGGATGGATGGATGGATGGATGGATGGATGGATGGATGGGCAAGTAGATGAAAGGAGGAAGGGTGGAAAGAGTGTTGATGGATGAGTGGTTAGTGGGTAAACAGATTCGATTTACTGTATCTTGAACTCTCCAGAGTCATGGAGCACAGGAAGCAGATGTGTTCTGTGGCCCTACAGGACAGAGCTGAGAGCCCTAAGTCAAAGCTACAGCAAAGTAATCTTTAGCTCATTATAAGCAGAGGATTGCTATCACTGGATGTGTCCCACCCATGACGGGAGGCAGGAAGCAGGAAGGACCCAGATGTTGATTGGAAGACTAAGCTACGTTGATCTTTTCCCCTTCAGTCTAAGAAACTGCAGGGTTCTAGAGGACTCAGAGGAAGCTTTCTGCCATCAAAGTTTGGGTTGTCTGGGCCCTTATTCTCCACCCTAGGACTTGGATGATCTTTACCTTAATACCTCTCCTGGGGCTGAAGACAGGGTCAATGACCATGGACTACATTATGAGCATTTATGAAGCATGCTCCTGACAACTCAAGGGGTTGAGACTGCTTCTCACCCCACATCTTTCCCCACTTTGGCTTGCTGCCTATAATGTAGTAACACTAAGATTTCAGAATCTTAAACAACCCAATTTAAATGCTATTACCCACTTGATCTTCATTGGTACCATGTACAAAAGAACATAGCAATATTCATAACATTGTTGAGAAAGTTAAATAAAAGAATGTACAGCCCACCTAGTAGCATGCTGAGCATGTTAAAAGTCTTAATAAATGATAATATCGAAACTGATATTGGCTTTAACATTGCTGTTAATATGAAGATCCACTTCTATGCTTACATTCATATTTGTTAGTGATATTACTACAGCATACCATTATATCGCATGGTCTTATTGTAGATGTATTACTCTAATACCATGGACTCATAGACACTTGAAACAACATATTACTCAAAACTGACCTTTTTAGAAGCTTAAGACATTGAAATGAACATATCTTAAAGCCATGGAAAATTGAATCTGGCTACTCTCACATCAGGCAGAATCTCTGAGTCCTGAATCCAGTCAGTCCAATAGCCCAGGACAGAAGCCTTTCTCTGGTGTTCTTCATCCCACAGCCCCAGGCCAAAACACTCTCCGGGACCACCTGGGGGGTTCCAGCTGAACCTCTTGGCCCCATACTCCCATTCACAGACAACCCAGAATCCCAGGAATTTGTGACCACAGTGAGTGGGAGCCACTGATTGGGCCTGGAGGATGATGAAATATGGAAGCTTCCAGAGTTAGCCTGGTGGGGAAGGCCACATTTTCTGTGTCATGTTCTATTGCACGCCAATCAATTACAGTGCGCCCTATATAAACACATCATGAGGGCTTTGACAGGGGGCCGGGGTGAAGTTGGGTGTCAGGGTAAAACAGGGGATAATAAAATCACTGGAGATTTATTCCTCTAAATTGGAAACTTCATGCTTACACCTGACTAAATCATCAGGCTGAAATTGGAGCCGACTCCCACGGAAAACACATGTAACCTTATCCCATCTTTGTTTAACAGCGACCCATCAAGCCGCTGATGGATTCTACAGATGCATAAGCATCCTCCTTCAGCTCCCTGAGTTGTGGGGGTCTCAATCAGACCTGTCTTCACTGTGCCCACCCTATTCTCTGGTGGCTTTTCCAGGATTGGCCAAAGGGGCCTTCTTAAAGGTGGCTGGCTATGTGGGTCTCCATCCCCTAAAAAGCTCCCCCGGCTCCCATCATGAATTTACACCATGTGTGCACCAACAATCTTCACATGAAACTTCTGGAAAAGGGGAGTGCTGCCACATAATAGGAGAGGCAACCAGGACATCAGGACATAAGTTGTCCATCCCAGCTCCAAGTCACAGGTCTGAGAAAGCCCCTACATACAGTCAGGGAGACTTAGCCTGTCTCTTCCCTCATAGAACCTACCTGAGGATGTGGTAAGCAGATGGATGGAAGGTGCTTTATAATTTATACATGTGTGGTTTATATTGTTTAATCTTCCATTTGAATTATGAAACACTATATGCAGTCCCGGGAGGTGGTGTGAAGTTAGCCAACCTCTGCCTCTTCCGTTGTCAGGAGTTAACAGCCAGAGTCGGAAAGACTCTAAAGGGACTCTAACTATTAAGTCCCTACCCCATCTGTGATCTGTGTGCTGGGCCCGGGGCTAGAAGAGCTTAAAACAAGATTCTGTTTGATCCTCATATCACAGGTAAGAGATGACAAATTAGAGGAGATCAGAGAGTTTTTGTGACTTTCCCAAATCACACAGCCAAGAAAAGAACCAGGGTGTCCCTCTCCATTTGCTGACCCCCCTCCCTCCCAAGTTCATTAAAATGTACAGCAAGAGCTCTATGGTGTCTGAGAGAGAAAAGGCGAGCGGTATGTTCCAGCCTTTCCCAGACCCTCCCTTCAGACGCATGCAGTCTTCCACTCACCAAACACACTCAGCCAGGTGCACACCGCAGGTAGTCAGTGGCTGGGAGGCTGCCTCGGGAAGTTCCTTGCTCGGAAGAGGGCCCTAGACTCACATCCCAGGCTTACACCTCCACCGTCGCCTCTTCGGCAGGATAGGGTGGGGTGGGGGAGGGGAGGAGGAGCCCCTGTGTCATTTTCAGCAGCAGTCAGCAGAGCCTTACAAAGTGCAAGATGGCTTTTTTAGCCCGGCATAAGGATCTAGTTAAAAACCAATAAATCAGCAGTGAAATGTGCATAGCAGCCTTCTCCGTAAAATCAACATGGCTTGTGCCTCTGCGGGGAGCCTTCTGACTGCCGGCTGAAGCCTGGGGCGCGGGCAGAGCCCTCCTCCGTCCCGCAAGAGTCTTGGGGGTGGGGGAATCTCTCTTGCCCCTAGACGAGGAGAGTCAGGCAGCCCAGAATGCCGCCGAGGAGGTGCCTGGACTGGAGATCTCTAGACACAGACATGCCAAGAGGCGTGTGAGCAAGGCCCAGACCGCCCTCGACCTCCTCCTCCCGACACGGAAAATCGAATTAGGAGACAGCCCGGCTGGGACTGGATGAGATGCGAGCGCCGGGCGTCTCCCCAGCACTGAATCCGACCGCCAGCTGCAGGGAGGGCGCGGGATCCCTTGGCGCAGGCAGCCCCCGAGCCCTGTTTTCCCTCGGGTCGGTATTTAATATCTGTAAAACTGCCACTCGGATAGCCAAGGTAAACAGCGTCCCCGGCAGTTCAAAGGTGAGCGCGCCCCAGCGCTTTCCCTTGGGCCGCGCCGCCAGCGCCGCATCTGTGCGCCCCGCGCCGCGTCTCCCACGCACGCTCCAGATTTCTCATTAAAATCGGCGACTGTGTCAACAGCGCGGCCGGGGCTCCAGAGCTGGAAAAGCCATTTTGCCGCCCCACCTGGCCCCGCCAGGCCACTGCCTCTTCGCCGCTCCCTACCGAGTCCCGGGAGGGTCCCCAGAGTGCGCGCGCTGTCGGACCCGGGCCAGGCCACCCAGCGGCAGTGCGAGCCCACCCGGCACCCGCCCAGGCGGCGGCGGCCCGACAGGTGAGAGCGCTGGCAGCCCTCTGGCCTCCACTGGTGACTCGCACCCAGCTCCGAGAGGGCATTCTCTGTCCTCTGTCAGGGTTCCTTGCAGAATCCGCCCGACAGCTGCAATCCCAGACACACCTGGCCAGGTGTGTTTCCTGTAACTCCTTTAGAGTATTAGGCCCTTGCTAGCAATAAGATTGCCTGGGGAACAGAGTAAAGGGTGCTCTGAAGAGGGGCTGTACTCCCTTGCAGTAGGACCAGACTCCAGGGCCAGAGGGAAAGCCAACAGTTGACAATAGAGTTCAGACGCAGCTGTGACACACAGGATGCTTGTGTTGCTCTGCTAGAAAATGTAGAAGCATTGGGGGCTGGAGAGATGGCTCAGCATTTGCGGATTTGCGGCTCCTTCCAGAGAACCCTAGTTTGGTTCCCAGAACCCACTTAAGGTTGTTCATACATGCCTCTAACTATAGCTCCAGAGGGTCTAAGAGGGTCTTCTGACTTCTGTGGGCACCCATACACAGAGATATTCACAACACACACACACACACACACACACACACACACACACACACTTAAAATTTAAAATAGGGAGGCTGGAAGGGCTCCTCAGGGCTTAAGAGCACTGGCTCCCCTTCCAAGGGACCAGAGTTCAATTTCCATCACCTACATGGCAGCCCACAACTGTCTGTAACTCTACTACCAGGGGATCTGGTGCCCTCTTCTGGCCTTCTCCGGGCACCAGGCATGCATATGGTACACAGACGTACATGCACATGGCGCACAGACATGCATGCAGGCAAAACAACCGTAAACATAAAATTTTTTTAAATAAATAAATGTAAAGAAAATAAAGACAATAATGGAAAGATAATGGCACTACCCACCTCCTCCAGCTCCTGAGACTCAGAACTACTCCACACAGTAGTTATTCTTTCATCAGCCTGTATTTATTTATTAAGGCCCGTTTGCATAGGGCCATGAAAGAAACAGCTCGTGATCCAGGGGGAACCTGCAAGGGAGGAAGACAGGAGCTGACTGTCAGGGAAGGAAAGCGGAGGGGGCTGACTGGGTGCTCCAGACTAGGCCCCTGGGAAGGGAGACATAGCTGTGGCTGAAAGACACATACTGAAAGAGGGCCAAGGCAGTTGAGAAAGTGTTCCAGGACTTGACTGGGCCTGAGAAAGAGAGCAGTGAGGGATGACAAAGACACACAGAGACAGAAGTGGGGCCAGTGGAGGGAGGGAAACTCTCAAGGAGCACTCAAGTCCTGGGGTTCGGTGTTTATGTGCTCTTGCTTGTACACATGCTTTCTTTTTTCTTTTCTTTTGTTTTACAGGGGAATGTGGGAACAGAGCCCCCAACAAGTTATGTAGCCAATTCTGGCATTTTGGAAATCACAGTGGTCAGCACATCTGAATGCAACAGATGGGCCTCATCCTGGATCTCCCTGCCTGCTGAGGATGTGAGTTTTTATGTACATAGGTATGTGTATTTGAATGTGCCCTAAGAGGTATACTCACATGTATACATGCTTAAAATGTGTTTGTCCATTTATGTATATGCATGCTGTCTAGATCCGCATTTGTATATGAATATGAGTGTGTATGTAACCTGTGTATGCAGCTGTAATAGCAGGAATAAGGATGCGTGCATTCGTCTTTGCACAAGCATCTATAATTGTCCCTGTACATCTGTGTATATAGCCTGTGTTCCCACACACTTCAAAAAACATGTAATTCTCACTCTCGTACTCCCATGGCAGGAGTGTAGGGCTGGGAGAGCTGACTGGGTCCCAACCTTAGCTTTCATCAAGGCCAGATAATCCCCACCGGCATACCATGCCCAGAACTCCAAACCTCAGTCTCCACTCCTCCCATTCAAATGGTTAATATGATCCCTCTCCCCATGGGAAGACAGTCCTTCCATCTGACCATCCCCTGAAGAGTCCGCCCTGATCCTTCCTCTATCTAACTTCCCCAGGCCTCTCAAACTGACCGTTGTGAGCCAACAGTTTTTAAACAAAAGCTAAACGAAACAAGTTCAAACTGTCACACACAGTAAAGACAAGTGTGCATGGTGACACAACTGTTTTGGGTGTGTGTCAAAGAGTGCTGGTGACCCAGGACTGAGAGGAAATGTCAGGGTGACTGAGTTGAGGTCAAGAGTGCAAAAACCATGCTCTCTCCCTCTTTCCCACCTCCTGGCCTTCAACTTGGATTTGGAAACTCGCACAAGCCACTCCTCGGGAAGCCTCATCTCTCCTCCAGCTCCTGCCCCCTCCGATGTCTCCACCTGCAATCTTCTTACACTAGGCATCGCCACCTCCTTCCTGCTCATCCACTGAACCAGGCCAGCTGTAAACCCAACCAACCTTCCCATTGGGCCTAGGGACTCAGCCTCAACACCTGGGTGCTTCCCTGGTTCCCACTTGCCCTGTTCCTCTGCTTTTCTGTCTCTGTTGACCACCCTCTCAATCTCTCCTGAAGGCTCTTCTGTTCCTGCCCTGCTCTGAGTGTGGGCCCTCCTCATTTCTGGCCTCCAGACCCTCTTTTCTAGTCTTGGTAAAAGGGAATCGGGTCCAGATGAAGACACTACCTCAGGATCTCCATCCTGTCTCCCCCTACCCAGTCACATCTCTGCAAGCCTTCCAAGAGTCCTCTGAGGTGGCATGGCCCAAAGGAGCCTAGTTTCTTCCTGCTCCTTTCCTGGTGTCCCCATCTCTGTATGGGTCCCTCTGCCCTGTACATCACCTAAACCAGAGCCCTGGTTTATTCCTGACCCAATCTCGGCATCCAGACACCCCCTCTTGACATCCTCATTGGACCTTCACTTATGCCCAGAGGTTTCTAAGGACTCTGAAGTCATCTCCCAGAAGTCATCTCTCCTTGCTTTTTCCAGGAAGCTCTGTAGTCTCCTTCCTCCACTGATGGAAGAAGGTCCAGCTGCCACACTCTCAGAGAGGTGCCTCGTGGGGTTGTCCTCCATCTCTAGCACCTCTGACTGCTCTAGTTCTGCCTGGTGCTCTTTTGGGCTGGTGACCCATGACCAGCTGGCCCCTCAACTTTCTCAGCTAAATGCCCTCACTCTCAGGTTCCTTTGGCCAACACTGACTGATCCAGAGTACCCCAAGCTCACGTTCAAAGACTCAGACCCGCCCCAGCTGCTAGTCTCCATAAATGAGGATTAGGTGGCCCCCTTTGAGGCAGACGGGTGGGCTGTGAGAAGAGTTGGTTTGGCATAGATTTTATGACAGGATCACATTTCGTCATCAGACCCCCCTCTGAAGCCAGCCAAGGGCAGGTCAGGGGCAGGGGAGTGGGAACCTGAGCTCTCAGTCAGCCCAGAAGACAGGGCTGCTGGCCCAGGAGGGAGCTGTGCTGGAAGTGAGGGTCAGGCTTTGAGTAACAGCCACCCTCTGCCCCCCACCCACAGTGTGAACTGAATCTCTGGTTTGTGAAATGAGGGCCCTAGACTAAGTGGGCCCCAGCCCACCTTCATTTGCAGGCTCCTAGTCCCTATTCCAGTCTAAGCCACAGAACTCCTCACCCTTCCCAAAAGGATGCTGAACTACTATAGACTTACAAACCAAAGTAGCCACCTAAAATACACTTACAAATTTCAGATAAACAGGTTTGAGCTGGGCAGTGGTGGCACATGCCTTTAATCCCAGCACTTGGGAGGCAGAAGCAGGCAGATCTCTGAGTTGGAGGCCAGCTTGGTCTGTGGAGTGAGTTCCAGGACAGCCAGACCTACACAGAGAAACCCAGTCTTGAAAAACCAAAATTAATAGCAATAATAATAAATAACAAATACATAGGTTTGAGTATAAATATATTCTAAGCATTATACAGACATACTGAAAACTATGCCTTATTCATCTGAAATTCAAGTCTAGTTGGGTGTCTTTTATTTTTACTTTGTAAATTTGGCATTCCGACCTTGTGTACAATGAGGTTTATAGAACCATAGCTCTATGGTCCCTCTAAGCAAAACAGGTTAGGGTTGGCATAGAAAGTGGTCTTGGACTAGCCATTCAACTGTGATCAAATACAGTGGGAAACTCTGTTGGAAAGTGCTCCAAGAGAAGGGCACAGTGTAGACTGAAGTGCAGAGGCAGATTGGTGCTGAGGACAATTCAGGAAAGACTGCAGAGGACAGACGTGTAGGATGAAGTAGCTGGAGTCAGATCCTGCTGCATCCAATCTGTGCTGCTGCTGCTGCTGCTGCTGGTGGTGGTGGTGGTAGTGGTGGTGGTGGTGGTGGTGGTGGTGGTGGTGGTGGTGCTATGTTAAAGAGGAGGCCCAGAGGGTCTGAGTTGAAGCAAAATTATAGCCAGAGACTGGGTAGAAGGAGCAGACTCCAGCTTCCCAAAGATCAGAGAAAGGAAAACTCACAGTCTAGGAGGAATTTTTAAAAGTCTACTCAAGGACTTCAGGCTCAGATCTGTTATATTCATGTGCTGTGGTTAAAATATAAATGTCCCCAACAGGCTCATGTGTTGAATGGTTGGTTCCCAGATGGTGGCACTATTGGGACTTTAGGAAATGAGACCTATTTAGAGGAAGTAGGTTCCTGGAGTCTCCAGTCCTTTCCTTGCTCTCTGCTTCCTGCCCACCATGAAGTGAACAACCTCCTCCTCCTCCTCCACACACTCCCACAGCTGGAGTGTTCTGCCTCACCACAGACTTAGAATCAACAGAACCAAGGACTATGGACAGAACTCTCTGCAACTGTGAGCCGAAATAAATACTTCCTCCCTTGTCTGTGTCAGGTGCTGTATCACAATAATCAAGAGCAATTAATGCCTTCAGAATAAACAATCAGTAGTAGTCAAGAAATGACAGTTGGGTTGTTCTTCCCACCCGGCACTCTGTGCATGTTGTGGCTTCACACCAGCTGACCTCCCGACCCCTAGAAGGTCCCCACAGAGCCAGGACCATCTTTTTACTTTTTTATGTGTATGCGTGCTTTTCCTGAATGTATGTGTATAGCTATCATATGCCTTGTGCCCATGGAGGTTGGAAGAGGGCATCAGAACCCTGGAACTGGAGTTATGGATGGTTGTGAACCACCTTGTGGGTGCAGAGAATCAAACCCAGGTCTTCTGCAAGAAAATAAAAGGCATGCTTAACTGCTGAGATGTCTCTCCAGCCCCCAGGACCATTTTTTATAACAGAAAAAGGGCAGTTGGCAGATTCCCATGCTCTGCCCTGCTTCCTCATCCTCTTGCCTGATACCAGTGAGAGGTAAAGCACAGGAGAACAGTCTTGACACAGCGAGGTTCAGGAAGGAAACAGGGAAGACTGTCTAAGGTGGAGGGGCACCTTCCCTGAGTTTCATGTCATTCTCACAACAGCTCTAGGAGTAGGGATGTAAGCCCCACTGTAAAGATGTGAATAACAAGGCTCAGAATGAGCCTTTGTCCAAAGATCTTAACTAGTAACAGTGGGGAGTGGCCTTTTCCTACACAAATCTGTGTATATCTGGATGAGAGAACAATGAAGCCCAAACCCAAAAGAGTCTGCTGCACTCTTGCACCTGTTGAGTCCCTCCAAGTACAAAGCCCCCACCACTGTGTCCATCCATGAGGACTTGGAACCCAGCCTGCCTGGAAGGCACACACGTGGTTCTTCTCATGATGTCATGAGGAGATTAGGGACGTTGGAAACCTTGGATCCAGTCTCAGCTTTCCCAGTTCTTGGCTGCATAGTTTTTAACTTTCTGAATTCCTGCTTATTTGTCTGGAAAAGGAGGATAAAAATGCCCTCCTCGTAGTGATGAGGCAGTTCAGCGAGATGATACAAGGGAAAAAAAAGCTTTCTAAACCAGAAGGCATGGTACAGATGTGTTTCATGCCCCAGATCACAGACAAACACGTCATCATCCAAACTTAAAAGTTTTCACCATATCAAATCTCCAGAGTCCTGGGGAGGTCTCTGGGCTAGCAGGTAAGCCCCGTTCACGGCTAATTTGACATCTCATTTGGCATCTGTCAGTGTTTGATGTGCCCTCCTGTGTATGGTGTTAAAAACCTGCACCGGGTCCTGGTGAATTCTGCCATAGCGCTTGCCCTTGGATGAGTGGTCAGTCTGGAAACAGAGACAGACAGCAGCCAGGGATCAAACAGATGCAGGGCACGATGCATATGAATGAACAGGCTGAACTGGAAAACTGAAGGAAGCTGCTTCACAACGTCACTCCAAGTTTGCACTGGGCTTAAATACATTTTTATTCTTTTATCCAACAAATGTCTATGGGGCTCTTCTAAAGTGATGGGATATATCAGCAAACAAACAAAAAAAAAACAGTTCCTGTTATTAAGTGTCTTAGTAGACAGGACTAATAATAAAAAGATAAAAGTAAATAATGACTTAATCACTCACCATATCATATATTTTAATGATATAACCACAGATACTATGAAAAAAATCAAATAACTTTAATAAAGGGATGGAAACAGAGAAGAAGTCTAGGGACTTAACTTACTTGGTAGAATATTTACCTCTCAGGCATGAAGCCCTGGGTTAGAGCCCAGCACAGCAATTACTGGGTAAGGTGGTGCCTGCCGATAATCAGGAAGTGGAAGCAGGAGGGTCCCAAGTTCAAGGTGATCCTCAGCTACAAAGAAAGTGTCAGAAATATTAATTGATTGATGATTGGTTGACCATATTATTTAAATCTGGAAGACTAGATGTGAAATGAAAGAAAATGGGGGGAAAGGAAGCATGAAGGGGTTAACTTACATAGATCAATTAAAAGGACTATGGAACTGACTACTGAACACAAACATGCATGGAATAAGGGCATGATCTTTAAATGATCATTAAATACACATAATATTGGTAAAAATAAGGCAATAAAATTTTCAGGATATAGCTAAAGCAGGGCTTGCAATAAGTTTCATAAGTTTCAGAGTTTGTATTTAAAATAAGAATGATATTAAATCATCAGACAACATTGTCATTTTAGAGTTTTGTTTTGTTTTTTTAAGAAACAAAGAGAAGGGAAGAATTATCCATTTTAAGAGTGAGGCTGTGTTTGGTGGCTCACATCGGTAAGCCCAGCACTCAGAAGGCTGAAGCAAAAGGAGCATTGAGGCCAGTCTGAGATCGTGAGTGACAAACAAAAACAGAACCACAGCATGAAACCATGTCAAAAAATAAAGAAGTAAATAAACTCTTCCCACCCCTTCCCAAAAGCATAGAATTAACTAGAATAGAAAGTGAACAACAGGGGCTGGACAGATGACTCAGCAGGTAAGAGCACTGACTGGTCTTCCAGAGGACCTGGGTTCAATTCCCAGCAACCACAGGCCAGCTCACAACTGTCTGTAACTCCAGTTCCAGGGAATCTGGCATACATGCAGGCAAAACACCAATGCACAAACCTGAGGACCTGGGTTTGACCCCCAGAATTCATGTTGTTTGGGCTTTGGTTTGGTTTAGTTTTTGGTTTTTCGAGACAGAGTTTCTTTGTGTAGGCCTGGCTATCCTGGAACTCACTCTGTAGAGCAGGCTGGCCTTGAATCAGAGATCCATCAGCCTCTGCTTCCCAAGTGCTGGGATTAAAGGCATACACACCACCATCACTGGGCTCCATGGTTGGTTTGTTTGTTTTTAGCTACCTGTAGTAGCATACATTTTTAACCACAGCACTCGTAACTAGAGAGGAGACAGAGACAAGCAATTGTGCTGGAAGCTGGTGTAGAAGCATAGCAGCATACATAAGAGAAGCTGCCTCAAACAGGGAAGGAATAAAAAGATCAGGCATGGTGGCACAGGCCTTAAGTCCCAGCACTCAGGAGGCAGAGGCAGGCAGATCCCTGAGTTCAAGGCCTACCTAGTCTACTCAGTGAGTTCCAGGTCAGCCTAGACTGCATAATGAGAAAAAAGAGTGAAAAGAGAAGACACAAATTGCCAATGGTAGAAACATAAAAAACGTTACAATCGTCCCTGCAGACTCTGAAATGATGCGATAATATGTACAACTTCATGCAATTAATCAGAAAAACGTAGGTGGAATAAACAATTTTCTTGAGTGGTGCAAACTGACCAATACTGTCATAAGATTCTGAGTTATAGAAAATCTCAAAAGTTTATTAAAAATAATAGGATAGATGAATTTATCAAGAATATAATATTATATCAATTATTTATGTATCTGTATGTGTGAACAATTAGAAAAATAAAAACTTTAAATATAATTTCAGATGGCATCAAAAGCCTAACAATTCAGGAATAAACTTAGCAAAATATATGCAAGACCTGAGCTGGCTTTTTGGAGCCCACTCACTACCTATGGTGGGACACCTTGCACAGCCTTGAGGCAGGGGGAGGGGCTTGGACTTCCTCTACTGAATATACCAGGCTCTGCTGACTCCCCATAGGAGGCCTTTCCTTCTTGTAGGAGGGAACTGGGGATAGGTTGCAGGAAGGGGGGAGGGGAGAGGGGGATCTGTGATTGGTATGTAAAATGAATAAAAAAATTCTTAATAAAATATATATATGTATATGTGTGTATATATATGTATATATATATACATATATATATATATATTTAAGAACCTTGTACTTAAAACTGTAGGCGGAAGTTTCTGTCCCCCAGCAGCTTCCAAATAAACACACTGAGACTTATATTAATTATGAATGTTCAGCCAATAACTCAGGCTTGTTACTAGCTAACTCTTACATTTTCAATGAACCCATATTTTTATCTACGCTTTGCCACTTAGCTTGGTACCTTTTCTCAGTACAGCATGTCCGTCTTGCTTCTCTCTGCATCTGCTTAAGACTCCCTTCTTCTTCCCGGCCTCCTCTGTGTCTGGCTGTCCCACCTATACTTCCTGTCTAGCTATCAGACAGTCAGCTTTTCATTAAACCAATTTGAGTGACAAATGTAAAATATGCATATACTCTTGCAGAAAATATAGAAGACAGAAATACTTCCCAACTCATTATTCTGGTCCCCAAACCAGATAAGGACATTAAAAGGAAAAAAATCATGCATCAATATCTTTTACATGCATAGACCTAAAAATCCTTAATAAATTACTGTCAAATCAAATCCAAATAAGCCACAACAACTGTTCATGTTGACTGTCAACTTTATTAGACTGAGAAATGCCTAAGAGATTGTTGAAACATACCTCTGGGCACATCTGTGAGAAGATTTGGAAAGATGGTTAGGTCATGAAGACTCTGACTAATGACTAGTTTAATCCACTGATGGATTCAAATTTTGAGTGGGCAGTTGGAAGGTGGATGGTGCCTTGATTGTGGAAGTAGATCACTGGAGGCAGGTCCTCCAGAGTAGTGTCTTACCTTGACCCTTTCCTGTTGGTGCTCCATTCAGCTCTACTCTACCATGCCTCCCTCGCCATGATGGGCGAACAACTTATGTGTATTTGCAAATGACCTAGGAAAGCCACACAATCATGTAAAATCACAGACTGAGAGGAACTATGGCTGCTGGGTTTCAGGGGGTGAGTAAATAACCACGCACAACCCTGAGCACATTCTAGCATGCAGCTCAAGTCTCCCTGGAAGTGTTGTAGGAAGAGAACTGGTGAAAGGATGGGCAGATCGCTGGAACAATTGGGGTCCACCCTAGAGCATTGCCTGCAAGGTCAATTGGGTTTTAAACACATCTGTTCTAGAGGACCATAAAGTATCTCGATAAGTAGCAATGGAACAATTAGACAATCACATAGGGAAAAGCAAACCTCAACCATTGTTTCATTTCATGCCCCCCAAAATTGCTTCAGAATTAATTGATTATAAGCCTAAACCTAAAGAGAAAAACTGTAAAATTCCTAAGGAAAGCATATGAGTACAGATCTGTGAATTTTAAAACTGCCCCCTCCAAAATCCTCTTAGTATACAAAAAGCACTAACACAAAGTAAAATATTGATTAGTTGCACTTGGCCAAATCTCAAAACTTGTGTTCATCAGTAGATATTAAGAAAACAGCTTGCCTATTACCTGTGCCCGAAGCATAAGGGATTCTGGACTAGGGGTGTAGTTCAAGTGGTAGAGTCATTGCTTTGTGAGTATCCCAGCATCCTATGCACAATGTGTACGCCTGTGTGTGTATGTACCTAAGTACATAGGAAGAAATCTTGATAAAGTTATAAACAATCCAACAAAAAACAAAGAGGTTCTTAGTCATTTCATAAGCTGTGCAAATAATTGGTAAGTGCACAAAAGAGAACTCAGTATGTCAGTGTGGTGGCACACGCCTATAACTCCAGCACTTAGGAGCTGAGGCAGCAGAGTTGGGAGTTCCAGATCAGCTGGTTTCAAAAAAAAAAAAAAAAAAAAAAGGAAGCGTACTCAACATCATTAATCATCTGTAAATTTAAATTGGAACCTCAAAGTGGTATACATGCACACCAGCTAGAATAAAATACAAAACTAAAAAGACTGAGAATAGCAACTGTTGCACAGATGTGGAGTGATCAAAATGCTCATAATCTCTGGCAGGAGGAGGGCAAAACAGTACCACCAGTTGGGAAAACCCTTTGTCATTTTCACACGATTTAAAAAATACATCCACTCCGTCCCAGCAATTCTACTCTTAGGCATTTACACAAGAGAAATGAAAACACATACCCATTTCTTTCATACAAGAAATGTTTATGAGAGCTTTATTCATAATATCCCCCAAGGTATAAACAACCCAAACAAATGTATAAACAAAATATGATAGATTCATTCACGTCGTACAATCCGGCCTTCATGAAGAACAACCCACCAACAGCACAGACAAAGCTCACAAACAGTCTAGGACAAGCAGAGGCGTTTCATTCCATCTGTATGCAGTTCAAGAGCATATGCAAACAGTAATTTCTAGTGTTAGGAGTTGTAACAATGGCTATGGAGGGTGGAACTGATTAAGATGAGCCGTGAGGGAGTGGGGGGTGGGGTGTCGCATGGGGATGTTTTCGCTTGATTGGAGTAGGTTATGGTTTGAGATCTGAAAAGTCCTCCCCTGGCTCACATGCTTGGACGCTTGATTTCCAAGTGGTGGCACTGTTTGGGGAGGCCATAGAATTTGGGGGACAGAAGCATAGCTGGAGAAGGCAGGTCATTGGAGGTGGGCCTTTGAGTTTATAGGCCACCCCACTCCGGTTCATTTTCTCTGCTTCCTATCTTGCAGTATGTGAGCAAGCCACCCCACAACTCCACCAGGGACCAAGCCACCCCAGCCATTACCTCAGCTGTCCTGCCTCCCCTGTCAAGAGGGCTGTGCTCTCCAAACTGTAAGACTTCGGGTGTTTCATCTCTAAGACATCAGGTGTTGCATCACAGTGACATGAAAGTCAGCTCATACCTCAGCGTGTTCATTTGTCAAAACTCATCAAACCACATTTAGATACGTATCACAGAATGTGGTAGGATATAAACTTTAGAACTCACAATGAGATCCATGAAAAGCTGGCATAGGAAGCACCAGAGTCCATGAGAGGGGTCATCGAGAAAGGTTATAAGGAAGACCCAGCATTTACATGGAGCCTTCAAGAGAGGGTAGGATTTGGAAGGGAATGTGATAATCAGAAACGCGAAGGAACTCGGGCATTGCTAAGTGTAAGAGGCTGTGTAGCTGGAACTCCAGTGCCTCCTCAAAGCAAGGGGGAAAAGAACAGAATAAGCATGTAGGGGAGCTGGGAGTGTTCACATGGGCTCCTCATTGGAGAGACTGGTTGAAGGCCAGATCCTTGGAGACTAGGGAATGTGTATTCCCTGGGGTCCGCAGCAATGTGCCAGGGGCAGACTGGGCACCTCGCCCACTTCTGGGCACGTAGAAAAATACTCAATAAATGTTTTTTCAAGCAAATGCAATATAAATAATGGAACTGCTAACAGGTCTCAGCCTAAGCAATGGCTTGGAGCCCCAGAGAGGACCTGGGGCTCTGACTCACTCTGCAGAGAAGCTGTGCACAGTCCTAGAGCACTGAACTTGGACACATTCTATCACGCAGCTCAAGTCGCCCTGGGGGCACCATATAACTTTATTGTAAGCTCATGCAATAACACAGGCAAATGGAACAACAATGTAAAGTTGGCTTTAATTAAAATGAAGGGTGTTTGCCTCTCCCTCCTTCTCCTCCTCAGCCGAGGCTGCCTGCTGAGCTATATGGAGCACTCAAAGGAATGAGTCCAAAGCAGGAGGCAGCCTCCTAGTGGGATGAGCTTCACCAATGTTGGAGCACCCCGTCTACTCCCCAGTCTCTGCCACACTCCACCTTACATGAGCCGCACGGGCAGAAGACACCAGGAAAGCAGGAGCAGGATCAACAATGCCTTCCTAACAGGCGTCAGGAAAGGGAAAGAAAGGCAAGTGTTGCCAGCTAGTGGGGGCAGGGGAGAGGCTGCTGGTTACAAAACGCTTGTCCATGGAGGGATCCCACCGGTACCGCCTCCTCAGCTGTGAGCAGCAGCTTCTGCTGGAGCCTGTCCTCAAAGGACTTCCTGTCTGGTAGGAAATCATGAATGAAAAAGACGTACCCAGAGCTGGGGCGATAGCTCAGTCCACACGGCACTTTCTGCATACACCCAAGGACCTGAATTCAGTCCCCAGAACCCATGGGGTTTTTTGTTTGTTTGTTTTTGTTTTTGTTTTTTGTTTGTTTGTTTGTTTTAAAAAGCTAGTCATGGTGGTGAGCCTGTATTCTCAGTGCTGGAGAAACAGAAGAAGGAGATCTCTGGGACTCCCTGGCCAGCCAGCCATGCCTAATCTGCAAATTCCAGACCAAGTGAGAGACATTGTCTCAACAGAATAGCAAGGTGAATAGTGCCTGAGGAACAACACCTGGAATTGTCCTCTGTCGTCCATATGTGCAGGCACATAGAGACATGTGTACCCTCATACACATGTACCCACATATATAAACACAAACACAGGTAGCCACTAAGAAAATCATGAAAACTCTGTGAACTCAGAGATTTTGTCTATAGGATCTGACATCTGAAAAGGGAAGTTAATTATAAGGACTAAGTGTCTTGGAAGAGAATCACATGTAAAAGGACCAAAAGAGATGGCACAGGGCTGGGTGTCTTTGTGCTTCACATACCTGATACCAGCTGCCATGTGCTGAGTGTCTTATGTGTTTCACATACCCCATACCAGCTGTGATGTGCTGAGTGTCCTATGTACTTCACATACCCCATACCAACTGTGATGTGCTGGGTGTCTTATGTACTTCACATACATACCCCATACCAACTGTGATGTGCTGGGTGTCCTATGTACTTCACATACTCCATACCAGCCGTGATGTGCTGATTAGATGTAATGATGCCAAGTTGCTGTTGCCCAAGAGAGGAAGTCTGGAGTATCAGCTAACTCTTTTGGTGTAAATTCTCCCATAATTGCAGATTTCAAGTTGCCAAGATGATATTAATCAACTCAAGAGATTCCCAAAAAGCTAGATAACAACTAGCTATTCAGGTTGATCCCAGGGCACCACTGGACCTGGCTGTCTGAGGTGCTCTCAGCTGCAAGAGGAATTTTGAGCACCTACATCTCAGGCCAAGATTTGCATTTAAATGATAGCTCCAAACCAAGATTTGTGCCCAGAGGTTTGAATTCCAACAATAACAATATAATACAAGCACAGCTACTATCTACTGAAGCTCTGTCTTAGGCCAGATTCCCCTTCTGAAGTTTGCTTTGTTTTAGTTTTTACAAATCAATGCATTAAAGCCTCACAATCATTGATATACTACTATTATTCTATTCTGTAGATGAGAAAACAGTCTCAACAAGGGTAAGTTTCCAGCCTCTGATCACACAGCTTACTTTGAGCTCTGGAAGATACTGCAAATAGCAGTCCTCTGAATACCCTCCTTCCTGCATTGATCCAACGTAGAACAGGTAGAAGCCAGAAAACTCTCCTTCATCCTCAGGACCCTTTGAGAGCCAGGCTAAGGCAGCTGATGTAGATGCTGTCAATCAGCATACCTACCAGAAACCTGGGTTTAGAAGGAGGAAGGGACAGGGACAGGGGAGGGACCGTTGTGTCTGGACCTGCGGCAAAAGCATCTGGTTTTCTGAGTGCAGCAGTGGCGGAGGCTTTGGCATCCAGCTCAAATGCTGTAGAGACTAGGAAACCAAGCAATGGTTTTTACTAAATCATCCCCACAGACTGTTCAAGCCATATTCCTGAGGTGCTCCCCAGCACCTATGAGCTGTCCAACAACTTGGAATGAATTTCTACTCTCTTTAATCTACCCCAAATAGACTCTGTAAGGAACTGCAATAAAACAGGAAATCTAGGGCTCAAGTTTGGGTGCTTGTCTCCAGAACTCAAGCTTCTATGCACACAACATGGCCCAATTTCTCCTCTCCTCTCCACAACTCTTCAGCTAAGCCTTCTGCCATGCTACCGATGAGGAAACGAAACCCAAAAGAGATCTAGGCCTGGACTTCTAGCCCAAGCCTGTAATCTCAGCTGTTCAGGAGGCTGAGATAGGAGAGTGGCAAGTTCAAGGACTATCCCAGCTATAGAGTGAGTTCAAGGCCAGACTGGAAAGTTAGTGAGAGCCTGCCTCAAATTAAAAAAAAATTAAAATGGCACTGGATATATAAGACAGTGATAGAGTGCTTGTCCAGTATACACAAGGCTCTACAGAGAGGGGAGCAGGGAGGGAGAGAAGGAGAGAGAGAGAGAGAGAGAGAGAGAGAGAGAGAGAGAGAGAGAGAGAGAGAGAGAGAGAGAGCTGCTGTATGGCAGCTAGGTGTCTAGAAAAGGTAGATCCCTATGGTTTAACACAACATAATAGGATTCTGGTCTATAAATCCCTAACTCCAAAACACTTGTTTCCACTGCCTCTGCTTTCCCACCCTTCATGGAAATTAGTGGGTACGAGCAGCATATGAATGGTCTAGTTTCGGGGGGAGGGGTAAGGTGGGAAGGCGTATGCCTCTTGGAGGAACCTGAGAGATCAGGAGGAATAGAGACCTCAGATGGGGGTTTTCCTCTAAGGGGGCGTCTTTCCTCAACTCCTCATTGAGCCCCACCCCGAGGTCACCACTGTAGGGGAAGGCTTGGGTTAGCGCAGGCCTCCACTCTGCATCGCATCAGAGGAGAGCTAACGCAAGATGCTGAGAATAAGCAAAGCCCCTCAACCAGCTCATGCACAGAAAGAAGGCCCCTGCAGGAGTGAAGTCCAGAGTGGGCGACCTTTGGGACATGGAGTCCTGGGCAAGTGGAGAACAGGAACAGGGCAGTGAAGGCAGCAGGTGTGAAGGCTGAGAGCCTGGTGACTGTGACTGTGTAGAGCAGTGGTTCTCAACCTTCCTAACGCTGCGACCCTTTAACACAGTTCCTCATGTTGTGGTGACCCCCACCAACCATAACATTATTTTCATTGCTACTTTATAACTAATTTTGTTGCTGATATGAAATGTAATATAAATATCTGTGTTTTCTGATGATCTTAGATGACCCCCATGAAAGGGTTACTTCACACACACACACACACACACACACACACACACACACACACACACACACACACACCGTGGAGCCGTGGAGTTGCAACCCACAGGTTGAGAATACTGTTGTAAAGGGAATTATGTACACAGCTTCAGTGGTGCATCCAACGTGTGGAGAAGAATAAGGACCAAGTGAAGAGAGGTTGAGAGCCTCCTCATCAGCATCCCCTGCTGTCCGCTATGAGTGAGATGACTGACTGCAAGCCACACGGACCTAGACCCTGCTGCTGGGCTGTGCGCTCCATGGGGAAGCCTTGGGTTCAGCAATTCCTGTAACTCAGTTATGTTTGGTTCCCACAAACTTCTGAGAGTCGTGGGAACATGTTGAAGAGCTTGGGTCTTAGCCTAAAAGCCACTCAAAATGATGATAATGGACATAGCCCATTCTATCTTTTATGTTATTTTACTTTATTTTTTGAGACAGTCTCACTATGCAGACTACGTTGGCCTCAAACTTACAGAGTCCCACCTGCCTCTGACTTTCAAATGCTTGGATTAAAGGTGAGCTATATTTTCTTAGAGATCACCCAGAGCACTCTGGAGAGAAAAGATTTGAGGAAACAGTGTGGAAGAGACCTACTGGGGTGATTCAAAAGAGTAGTCAATGATGGTGGCCCAGAAAGGACATGGGGCTGAGGGGGAGTGGATATAGGGTGTTCCCAGTTGAACTTAAATTCATTGACTTAGTACAATTGTTATGTGATATAACACACACACACCCTTCCTCAGTGTTGTCATCCGGGAGACAGGGCCTTGTCATCTGGGAGACAGCCAAAAGCTGCTGAAAGTCCGGACTCCTTGGAAGTGGGTGTAGTGGTAGGAGTTCACTGTGACTGCTGGCTGGAAGGAGGCAGGGAGAATTCAGGGAGCCACTGTGGATGCCTTCGCGGGAGAGTCTGTGGGTCACCACAGAAGCTATCACAGGGCTTCTGGCCCTTGGGAAATCAGCCTAGAAGAAACTGGAACTACTGGAGTGCACATGGTACCCCCAAGACTATGGCAAAGGAGGAGCTGCCCTGGGTAGAGAGTGCAGTATGAAACACACAGGGCCCAAGTGAGCACAGTGGCTTGCGTGGCTTCCTGTGCCAGTTGAGGGATCTGGGACTTGCTTCCGGATCCTGGGGAAAATGCTAGAGATGACAGTAGCTTTGGCAGTGTCCCTGGAGATATGGAGTAATTCATCCTGCCTGACCCCAGTGGCCTTGGCTGCTGGCCCCTCCTGGATTCCCGGGGGAGCCAGGCCTGAGTCAGCTCCTCTGGGCCCTGAACCTGTCTGAGCCTTCAGACCCAGGCTTAGGCAGCTAAGCCCCAGCTCGTGCTGACAAATCCCTTCTAATAGAGAGATCAACTTTTCAATACTACCATGGCTGCTCTTGAGACATCCATCCCAGGGCAGCAGACAACAGGCTGGGCCCAGGTCCTCGAGCTGTAGAGAGCTGGCACCCCAGCACTGGGGACTTTCCTCGAATGACCTCGCTGGCTTGTCACCGCCCACTCCAGCAGCTGCAGGGACTCCTGGTGCTCCAGTTTAGCAGTGCCACTCCCTGGAGTCCGTGGGGAGACACAGGGCACAAGTGAGGAGTCCCTGTGAGGCTTATGGACCAAATCACATCATTGCTCCTAACAAGTATAGCAGCTTCTGGTCCTACCTCAGGGCCTTTGAATTGATTCCTCCTTTGCTGGAAGTTTCTTCCCTCCAGTATTGGCAGGGCTTCTCAAGTTTTTATCAGAAAGCCATGCTTTTGGGATGCGGACTCTACTAGTCTGCTTGAAATGGCAGACGTGGCCCCATGGTGCCGACTTTACTTCCCCTGCCCATCTTTATTTTCTCTGTAATGTAGTCGCCATCTCCCACGCTGTGTTTTACTTCTCATTTGTAGTTGCTCGTGTCTCCCATCCCTGACTAAAGAGAAGCTCCATGAAAGCAGAGATCCTGCTTCTGCTGTCTCTGATGACTCCTCAAAGCCTAGAACTGAGTCTGGCACAAGCAAGTATTTGTCTATTAAGTGATTGATTGATTGATTGAGGATGGGTAGCTGGACCCGAAGTCAGAGTCCAGAGCTTGGATTCAAGTTCCCTGTACATCCTTAGTCTCCACATCCACAGGACAAGCATTACAATGCCTGCCCCGATTTGAAAGCCGTAATAAAGGATGGGAAGCAGAAGCAGATACACAAAGCAGTAAGAGTCAGAGCCAGGGACTGTGGAGCCAGAATGTAGAGGTGGGGGCTCATGGGAAGTTGGCATTGTCAGCTAGGATAGTCATCGGCCTATGAGGCTAAACCTGGAAGTGTGCGGCTGTGAGTTGCTAGAGGACCCACTTGACTCAAGTTGAGTCCCCAGCTTCTGCCATGAGATGCTTCCTTCCCAGGCAGGCTCAAGTTTCCTGGAAGCCCGGTGTCTGCAGCTTCCAGAGTTATCCTCCAGGAAGGGGCCCCTCAGCTTCTGTGAGGATGTTCCTAAGAAGCAGAGAGAACTTAGAGAGCATACCCAGATGGTTCCAGGTGCCATGGATGGGAAACCTTTGCATAACTGCTTGGAACACAGAGAGGGGTGAGTAGCTAAGGAGGCAAGTCTTGTGAGACCTGCCCACTACCCCACTCTCAGCCTGACAAACGCCCTGACCTTTAAAGCCAACTCTAGCATAGCCTGCTCAGGGAATCCCTTACGGACGGCTCCATCTCACTCAGTTCACCATAAAGAGACCCAACCACTTCCTCATTTGAACACCCTTTACCCTACCCAGGCATTCTCTCTTGGAGAACAGGGTGTAAGGTGTTGTTGTTACAACTATGTATAATGTGTATATGTGTGTGTGTGAATGCACATGTGTGTGAGTGAACACATGCTGTGGACCGCGTGTGGAAGTCAGAGGGTAACTTGGTTCCTTCTCTTCACTTTTACGTGGTTCCGAGGGTGGAGCTCAGGTTGTCAGGCTGGCACAGCAGGCCCTTTTATCTGCTGAGCCTCGTCACCAGGCCTGGGGGTGGGTTTTTATAAAACACCATTGCATGGGCTGAGCCCCGGGGATGTACCGTGAAGGAGTCCTGTGAGTGGAATGTCATGGTCTCCTGAGCTTACCAGCTCCCACAGTCTTCTTTTGGCCTCTCTGGTCTGACTGAGTCTGTTCCTCCTTCTGTCCTGTAGCTGGTATAGAATAAGGAGGATATGCACTAAGCATCCTCACCCCACCCTCATCTGCCTGGCTATGCTCACTCTTCCCCGGGGCCTGCAGACAAGCTTCCATCCAGCCTGGGAGCATGATACCTATGTGAACGCCATTATCGGTGACATATGTTTATTGCTGCTCATTCCCACACCTAGACACAGTTAGCCCGAAGTGAGGACTTGATTAGTGCTTGTAGAAAAACAGGTAAGAGGGGAGAGAAGGGGGAAATAAAGGGAACATTGGACACCCGGTCTACTCATCTGTGCACACACAGATCTGCCACCCACCCTTCTGAGATCCAGGGCTTCAAGCCGCTCTTCCCGTTACTTCAGTGTGGTCCGTGGATCTGCAGCAAAACCTCAGGCCAGTTCCGGGCGGGCTGAATCTGAATGTGCAGATCGGCAAGATCCCCAGGTGCTGGACACGCACTTAATATTGAGGAAATACAGTGCCCAGATCTGAAGAAGACACCGCCAGCCTCGCCGACCTCCCAGGAGAGTGAAGAGTGTCAAATGGGTGACTAATGAGAAAATATTTTGAATCCTGGAATATACTGGGCAGATGAGATAAATTGCTATGACTATTCTTATGATTAATAATAGTCCTCACCAAAAAAAAAAACCACTTTATAGTTTTGTTTCTAAAACCTCATTAAACTCTGTTCAAATGTGCCATTAAGAGTTACGTTCTAGTCCACTGAGTTTTGTAAACCCCAAGCCTTCAAAACAGATTGGAGCCTGGGCTTGGGGACAGAAACATGGGCCTTGCTTATGATGGTCGCCATGGGCCTGATTGAATGCAAATTTTTTTCCCACAACACCCTGCCAACTGATTGATCCTGGGGAAGCAGGAGATGTCGGGAACTAGTTCCTCAGAGAAAGGAAAAACTAAGTAGAGACAGAGAGTGGAAAAAGACAAGCCTGGGTTTCACGCTGGTTTGCGGGGTTGTACTGCATGCCTGTAATCTTCTGCCTTTCAGCCTTTGCCAAACCATGTGGAAGGAAAAGAAGAGAGCAGAAGAGAAGGGAGCAGACGCTGGTGAGGATTACCTCAGCCACAGGCTGGGCCTCAGGCCGCTGCCAACAGCCTTTCAGGAGAGAACCACACGCGCAGCTGTGAGGCACTTCGGGCTTTTGATGCCCTGACCGCATTGGGCCCATCAGCTCTCATCCCCAAGATAAAGGCAAAGGGTGAGCCGTGGAAAAACATCTTGGATGTAAATTTAGGGTGAAGCAGGAGAGTAAGAAACAAGATTGGATTTGGTAACAATTGATAACCAGTATATGCAAGAAAAGCAGTTAAGTACCCAGTGTCCAAGGCAGGACCTCTGCAGGAAGGTACATCTATGCTGAGACCTGAAGGACCAGCAGCTTTCCTGACACTTCCACTGAACCAAGTCTGTGTGAGCTCCAGAGATGGGGAAAGGAATTAGACCCGGAGAAGTCTTCAGCCCAGAGCAGAGGAAACACTGAGTAAGTTCTTTCATGGGGGATGTCAGGGTAGCAGAGAACAGGGCCACAACAGGAGTCAAGGAAGGACCTCTCTGAGGAGGTACTGAGACCTGAAGGACCAGAAGCTCCATGGATAAGGAGTGACAGGCATTGGAGCCTCTAGAAACTCAAGTTCACTGGTGCTCAGAGGTACTCAGTTAACATGGTGAGGTCCGTCTCTGCATCCATCATTCTGTACATATCGTAGTTGAACACCTGACCCCTTAGTGTACTGTCCAGGCCCAACCAGGCAGAGCTCAGGGGACTGGAACCCAGGCACCTCTAGAGCCCTGAGAGCTATCTTCTGCTTGGGTATGCATGTCTAACAAAGACACGTGCCCTGATTCCTAGGAAGAAAGGTGTGGAAGCACTTACTGAGGTACTGTTTGGGAAAGAAGAGGCACTGCGTGGCTACAGCACATACGACAGAGAAGGGATTGACTAGGCCAGAGAGGAATATGCTGTGATATGGATAGACCTTAAAAACGTGTCAAATGAGAAAAAAATCAGAACCAGAAGGTGCAGTAAAGGAAAATGCCAGTTACGTAAATTAAAAACATACGTAAAGAAAACAACACCCTATATTTTTTCAGAACAACGTGCATTTCCAATGACATGCACCAACACAATCTGATAGGGAACAGAGTGTTGGGAGGGGGGTTGTGGAGCTGGGGGAGGGGAGCAGAAAATACAATGAACTGAAGCAAGGCCTGGCAGGAAAGATGAGGACACTGTGTTGGCACACAGAGGAGGGAACAGAATACATTTGCTGTACCTACCCAAGTCCATTTAAAAAGAGAAGCCACAGGAACAACCGGATAGAGGCGGAAATCAAGGGCTGCAGGAAGACCCTAAGGCGGCAGAGTCTTAGGATATAAGCAGTTCTCAGAGAGCAGGAAAATGAAGCAGAGGGCGGAGGTCATGAGGCACAGCAAAGCTTGGGCCAGTTAGGGTCTCTGTGCCATTGTGAGGATTTGGAATTTTATCCTATGTCCACTGAGCTCCCCTGGAAATGCTCTTAACCAGAGAGGGCATGCACACATTTGGGTCCTCAGCATTCCTAGAGAACCACACATATGTGGAATGTTGTGAGCAGATGTGGCCATGGCCTTGTAGCTCCAAAGTCAGAAAGGTCACCTCAGTCTTCATTGCCTGCGAAGATCTTTCACACTCAGCATCTCAGTGGACCCCACCACACCTGTGAAAGAAGTGAGGCTGACGGTCGGTCACCGAGGCTTGGGGAGTCAAAGAAACTAAAATTCTGGGAAAAACAAAAAACACCCTTCAGCAGCTATGAGAGCCAAACACAGCTTGTTGGTGAGCTGAGTTCAAATATGTCAAGTGAAATTATGCTAACTCAGTTTAAATTAATTTGCATGGTGCTCAGTTGAATCCATTCATTCGTCGAAAAAAGATTTTTAGTGCCTACTGTACATCAGGCTGTGCCAAAAGTGAGGGATGCAGCTGTGTGAAAGACAATTCTAACTGCCCAAGGCTAATAGAGCAGCAAAGGGGGACTCGCTTTACGTACTTCTCTTGGATCTCACACTGTTCTAGACATACTTGCTTCCCAGTCCTTGAACACACCAGCCTCCTTGCTGCCCCAAGGCCTTGGTACTTGTTTACTCTTCTGGGAAAACATTTACTCCAGAAAATTAGAGCGATCTCTCCTTCACTTTGTTCAGATGTATGTTCAAACATCATCTCAAGGAGGCTTTCTGTGGCCACCATATTCTTTAGCAGCCACCACCCCTTACCCTGATGGATTTGGCCACAGTATACCTATCACTGTCCCATATTAAGTACCTATGAAGTGTAAGTTCAAGCAGGGTAGAGACTTCCAGCCCGTTACTCTAACACTCTCAGCGCTAGTACTCCTGGCACAGAGTTGAACATGTTTGCACGATTGATAGTAATGAACTTTAAAATTGAACCAAACTGAGTTAGAGTTGGGCAGAGTAAGTATGGGGTCGGTCAGAGGGACTGGGGTTATTAGATTAGGGTGGATATCCAAAGGAAGTGGAGGATGAAGCAGGGCTTCACTGGACTGGGCTGAAGGGAAGTAGGAAGACTTTGTTCAACATGCCGGTTCATAACCACATACTGAGCATCCACTATGGAGATCATAGGTGTTGAATATGCTCTTGGGATACAGGATGACTTAAACAAATAAAGCTGCCCTTGTAGAGCTCATAATCTTCTTTAAATAAATTTTTAAAGATTTACATATTTTCAATTATGTGTCTATATGTGTGGGCAGGGTGGGTATGTGCTTTTATTAAGCACAAGTGTATGTTGAGTCCAGAAGAAAACATACAATCTCCCGAAGCTGGTGTTATAGGCAGTTGTGAACTGCCCAACCTAGGTGCTGGGAACTGAACTCTGGTCTTCTGCAAGATCAGTGCATGCTCTTCATCCTTGATCCATCTCTCTAGGCCCTAGAGTCTGTATTCTAAGGAGAGTTATTGAAGGGTTGAAATAAATCCAAGTGAGGAAACTTCAGGTGAACGTCATTGAATCAACTCAGCTGACACCTGAGAGGATAGATTGTTAAGCAAGGTTGGAGGCACAGGACTAGGCTCCGCCCACACAGCACAGCCGGTCTATGCAAGCTGAGCAACACTGAGCCCTCTTCAGTGGAGTTAAACAGCCTGCACATGGTTGGACTATGTTGACTGGACTCAGGTTGAGGTTGAACTGAGGAGAGAAGGGAATCTAGCTGAAGGCTCTGAAAGTGCTTTGCTCTCCACTGAATGGAGTGAGTATGGAGTAGGTCAGAGGGGCTGAGGTTATGTTAGGACGGATATCCTAGGGAAGGGAAAATGAAGCAGGGCTGCACTGACTGAGCTGAAAAGAAGTCATGCTCAGTTTCTCAGACGGCTCAGCTCAGCTCAGGGCATGGCCCCTTTCCCTAGAGCAGAGATCGGTGGACTTGAGATTAGAGGGACCAGAAGCAGAGCTCTTCTAAACTGTCCCCTGAGTCAAGTCCATCTGTGCTGGGCTAGCCTGCCCACACTTGCAGGACCTGAAGTAGCTCAACCAGCAACAGAGCTCAGGCTCGGGCAGCTTAGAGGATGCACCATCCCTCCGTAGGATGTCCTGTCACCTGCCATGGTCCTTGGATGTCACCCTCCCACTAGGCTGGGGCAACCCATACCTTCTGGCTCCCCAGCCTCAGTGATAACTTTCCCAGACGTCACTTCTGACAAGTCCCTTGGAGGTCTCCAAAACCAAGTTTCTTGGCTGTTCCCACTTGGGGCTTTTATCTCCACCACGTTGTGCAGATGTAGCAGGCAATGACTGGTCACACATGGCATCTGCTCTCCTTCCAGTTTCCTGGATGGATTCCCTAATAGAGGTCTGCTTAGAGACCAGCTACATGGGTGTCCTCAGCCTTCTCAGCTATGTACGTGGACACAGTGGGACTTCTAACAGCAGCCTGTAGGTGCCCAGCAGCATTGGAGACCTGCCAGAGGCGTCTGGCCTCCTGTCTGACCCCAGGACACCAACAGCAGCACCTTCAACAAGCCAAAGAACAGATCCTATTGCTGCAGCATGGAGTTCTGGCCGTGGCTACTCCTGTGAGTGGAACTTCCAGAAGAGGCCCCTTCCTCCTGCCATCCACACCAAGGCCAGAGGAGAGCTGAAGGCCAGCTCTCCTGACTGATTAACTCCACCTCTTTGTCACTGCCTCTCACCCACACAGGCCTGACCAGATGCCCCCATTAACATTCAGAACTGGGAATGATTTCCCTGTAGAGGTCACAACTTCATGGAAAACACACACACACACACACACACACACACACACACACACACACACACAATTTGTTTTGTTTGTTTGTTTGTTGTTTGTCTTTCAAAGTGGGGTATTCACCCATGCCAAGATGGGGCAGTCTGACACATTTAAAAAATAAAAGTCTTTTTGAAATTAAATAACAGACAATACCATGACTGATAGGAAGAAAGGAACCAGAACCAGAAGAAGTGGAAACTAAATACGAAATAAGAAAATTCTGATTGTGCTAAGGTGTGTCCTTTTGAGAAAGGGAAACGGTGGAACTCAAGAGGCAAGAGAAGTCTCGATGGGTCTTCAAGACAAGAAAATGCATCCCTCCCAACTTCTTCTTGCCCCTCCCGCTCCACATGAACAAAGAAGAGAAGGCAGGGTGGGAGCATCCTATCCTCTGGGAGAGACATTTCCACAAATCCAATAAGATGAGGAGGGCATGGCAGGGCTCTTGGGTGGCAGAGCCTCGTCAAGCACTTGTGCTCTCCGTGCCTCAGGACCCTTGAACATACAACTTTCTGCCAAGAGTGCTCCCTTGACTTTCTATACACATCATCGTATAACCGATTCCCGCATATCCTTCGGGGCTCACTTGGGTGCCACACTCTCAGGAATGCCTTCCTGGCTCTCTCCACCATCCAGTGAACCTTAGAACACCGTACACCCTCCACGCCACTTCTCTCATTGTGCATCTCTCCCATCAGAACGGAAGCTCGGCAAGGAGTGTTGCCTGCTCTCCACCACAGTCCAGCACCTCGTACATAGGAAATGCTCAATTAACATCAGTGAATACGTAAATGCAGCCAATATACACACGTGCATCACACAGAGCGTTTACAGATGCCAGAGTCTGGGGGGATGGCACTCTTCACACTCAGAGCCAGTGGTTGGGCTAGGTCAAGAACTCAGAACCCCAACTACTGAGCTATGGAACCAGCTCTTCTGCCATGTCTGGACCAGCTGCTGTGGTCTTCAAGCATGGAGTCGGGTAATACCAACAGAGAGGCTGCTGGGGTGAATTAGGTTGCTCCCTACCTCCCTGATGCCCCACCCCACCACCCTGAACATCTATCTCTCTCTCTCCAAAGTAGCTGCCAAGGACCAGACTTGGAAACTCTCCCCAGTCTTAATCCACTACATCTGCCGTCAAAACCTGTCTTGATTATGCCGGGCAGAGACACGGGCTCAGAGTGGAGAGGAAGGAGCCTTGTGTGCCTCAGAGGCAACTGTCTGGCCATCAGCCCTGAGCCTTGCACTGTAGTGGGCAGGCAGCCTCTCAGCCCTTAGAAACTGTCTTCCTCTCCTCGTGTACTAAGAGGCATCCATCCCGTGTGTGCCAGGTCTCCAAGAGCACCTTACCTTCACAAGAATGTGTGGAAGTATATAGTACTCTCCCTATACTAGAGAAATTAAGAAACTAGGGCTCAAAAAGTCACCTCCTTTCCCAGACCCACACAGCAGGAAGAAGCAGGGTAAGATCCACCTGCCTGCAAAGCTACATGCTGTGCTGCTGTGACACCCCATTCTCCATCCCTCATCCCCTAGAGCTAGCTCACATAGTCCGTTTCATGGATGTCTGTGGAGCTCTTCCAATCAAGTGTCCCAGGGACTCTAAGAAAGTCTCTAGGGGACTGTCAGGAACAGGGGGAATCTGATAGGCAGAGCTTAAGCCCAAGAAGGTGTGTGTGTGTGTGTGTGTGTGTGTGTGTGTGTGTGTGTGTGTGTGTGTGTGTGTGTGTATACAGGCACATATGCCACATGTGGACAGACACACATGCATCACACACAGCACCCTTCAGTGAGGGCAGTCTCCATTGCTTTGCCTCATAAGACAAGTCTAGGTAGAGGTCCTAGGTAGAGGTTCTAACTTCTGAGGTGCACGACAGCCTCAGAGCCTCTGCAGATACAGGTCTACAGTTAGCTGAGCACTCATCCTAGAGGACAGGTTGCTGTCCTGGCTCCTCGGATGTAGTCGCTTGATGCCACATCAGGACTTCCCACCCTCCAGAGCATGAAGCTGGACAGGGCCAGAGGCAGGTCCAGCACTAGTGAAACCACAGGAAACTTGAGGGAAGGGGGGGACTGGAAGTAAGACAGATGCCAGAGTCAGAGGGTAGCCCTGCCCATGGTCAGTCTCAGTCTACTCTCCAGGAAGCATGCAAGTTCATATCTAGAGGTGTTTTGCTAAATAACCAAGCTAAACTCCTGAAAAGTGTCACTGTCAGGAAAAACCCAGAAAACACAAACAAAAAGCTGGGAGACTTTTGGAGATTAAAGGAAACTAAAGAGACAAGGTAACTTGAATAGAATGTTCTAGAAGGTATTGTTTAATAAATTTAAAAACTTGAATAACATTCTATATTAGATGATAGCATAATGTCAAAGTTATAATCTTAGGACAATCACTGTGATGTGGTAATGGAGAAGCATGGAAGCATGCTTTTTGTCAAGAGACAAAGTTGGGAGATGGGACAAAGAGAGAGAAGGAGGGAGAGAGAGAGAAAGAGAGCACACGCTGGGGAGAGATAAGGGAGGAAAGAAAAGAAGAGACAAACTATATTAAAGATTACTAACTCTAGATAAAGGGCAGAGGAGTGTTGATTAGATGATTCTTATCATTCTTCTGTTCTTCACTCCCCCACAAAAAAAGTCAGAGAGGCTCTGAGTATATGTGTGTCTGTGTGTGTGTCTGTGTCTGTGCGTATGTGTCTATGTGTGTGTCTCTGTGTGTGTGCCTCTGTGTGTGTGTGTCTGTGATGTGTGTGTCTGTGCCTATGCGTGTGTGTCTGTGTGTGTGTGTCTGTACGTGTGTGTGTGTGTGTGTGTGTGTGTGTGTGTGTGTGTGTGTGTGTGTGTGATGGTGAAAAAGCAAACCAGGAAAGTGCTAATGGAGAGGACCTAGGCAGGGTTCCCTTGGAACTCTACTGTTCAGGAAATGTTTCACTGGGGAGGAAGGCTACTAGGCAAAAACACTGTACAAAGGTGAGAAGGGGTCTTTGCTTCCTAGACAGCTGCCCCAGGCAGAGACCCGGGGCTTCTTGATGGAGTGAGCTAATATAGTGAGGAGCCAGCAGGAGGCTAGGATGGCCCGTGGAGCAAACCAAGCAAACCAGGATGGCTGAGGAGGAGTGGGCAGCAGGTGTGGCCAACCTTTGCAGAATCCCCCTGCTCCAAAGCTGACAACAGATAGACGGAACTCCCTAGTAATCCCAGCATGAGATGAAACATCTGGCCTCAGATGACAGCAGTGAAGGCCAAAAAGTGGATGAACAGTAGATTTTTCCCCTTTCTGAGACAGTCCCAGCAGGTTGCCTAGGCTGAACTCACACTCCAAGGCTCAAGTGATCCTCCAGCCAGCGTCTCCAGTCACAGCCTACAGCAGTGTCACCATGCCTGACTGATGAACGCATTTTTAAAGCAGAATCTGAATGGGCAGAGTTTCCTGGGGAATCATATGACTGTCCTTCCTGGGTTTTGTAAAGTCTAAGGAAATCTTCATGAAAGGTCAGCGGTGTGTGCCAGGGCAAGAGGCATCTGGAACCTTTACAGGACAACCGTGGAAAGCTACAGATGAAATCTTGTAGTTCTCCCCAGAGCCTGTGGCCCCTCCCCAACCACTCCCTGCCCAGATGGGCCCACAGAGGCCACAGGTTACAGAGAGGGAGTGCACACCCCAGCAAAGATTGATGCCTTTTAAACAGACCCAGAGCGAGAAGGACAGAGAAAGTCAATATTTGTCCGAGCAAGCCAAACAGGCGGGCTCGCCCAGGAATGTGAGGGAGGGGGAGGCCAGCGCCCAGAGAACATTATTTCAACAGACAGATATTTGGAAACCGTCGCTGTCCTGGGGGTGGGGGAGGGGCTGGCCATCCAACTCTGTCCCTGCTGGGAAATGGATGGGCCCAGGCCAGGTGGCCAGAGGCTGGCAGAAGAGCTGACCCACCATTTCACATGCCTGGAAAGAAGGAATGGCATTTGAAGCAAGATCCACAGCTCCAATGGTCCAGCCTCTTCCGACCTTTAAAGATGAGCTTCAGGTCACGCTGACTGCCATCCACGATACTGGATCCAAATCCTGCCTAGCTGTCCCATCTCACCTTGACTTCATATCCCTGTCAATCTTAGCAAGCCCAAGCTCACCACCCTGCAGGTGTTAAGCCGCTCTTCACTGTACTTTTGCTTGAACTGGTCTTCAAGGCACCCCTTCAAACCCTGGTTCAAGGTTCACCCGCAACCATCTTTCATGCCCAACACACACATACCCAGCCTTCCGGCTTTAGGGTTAGAACTTTGGGGCCGAGCTCAAGGAGGGCTGGGTTTGCCAGTTTCTGGTTGATGACTTAGGCATGTTCCTCCATCCTCCTGAATCCTAGTGTTTTCATCCAAAAGTTGCATAGCCCCCCACTCAGGATGTCCAGGCCCGTCCTCCACACCCACCAGGGTGTGGCCAGTGGGATCTTGCAGGTGAGGTTATGCTATGGACCTTGAGGTGGGGAGATGATCCTGGGACATCAAGGCAGATCCAATATCATCACAAAGGCCCCAGGAGAGGGAGGGAAGAAGGTTATAGTGGGAGGAGGGATAGGAGAAGCGGAGACTGAAACATTCAGGGCCCATGGGAAGACAAACACAGAAGCTTTAAAAGGCAAGAGGGTGGATTCTCCCCTCCAGCAGCCCTGCCAACACGATCCTAATCTGGTGAGACATGTTGTAGACTCTGACCCCGAGGACTCTCAAGGTGGTAAATTTGTGCTGATCTGGACTCCAGCTTCTAAACTGTGGGTCACAACCTTATATGGGGTCATATAACTCAAGGTTAAGGTTGTGAATTTTTTGGTACCATTAAGGGTTTATGAATGTACAACCAACAATTAATTCAAAAATCAAACAAGTGATGAATCCCGAGGTGTTTCCAGCAGTGCTGGTCCATGCTGCATCATGTGACTTTGCTGTAGCCTTGATTCTCACTATATGCGCATATGCTTTACGTATGCCCTGACACCAAGAAATGCCAACAAATGCTGTCCAAAACACCTCAACCCAGAGCAGAGGCTACCATGGGATAAGAACTGCAGAGATTTTATTGCATATACACATTTCTTTTTGCTTTTATGGACACACTGGGGATATATGAAAAACGAAAACTTTTAACATTTTTCTATTATCATTCTTTAGCATGTAAGCATCAAACTAGTGTCTTTGGATTGTACTGTGTTTAGAATATTTGGGTTTTTAAAAATGATGTCTTCGGGTAGAAGAGATGGCTCAATGAGTGAAGGTTGCTGCCAAGCCTGAGGACCTGAGTTTGACTCCTGGGACCTATGTGGCAGAAGGACAGGAACAAATCCAGGTTTACATTAAAGAGCAAACATAATTTTTTATTTTAATTGTTTCAATTGCTGGCTTGGATTAATTTTTTAAAATTGTTAGACAAATTCAGCTTTGGGACTAGGACATAATTTCCAACAACTTCTGAAATGACCCAAAACATACTTCTGCCATTTCATGTTATGTATTTATGCAAAACAACATTCTCAGCATTGACAATTATAAAATCAAAATATCAGTCAACTCTGAAAAATACTGAAGTTCTTCATCCTACAGTATAAAATATTCAGCTAAGATTTAATTACTTTTCTTTTCTTTTCCTTTCTTTCTTTTTTTTTTTTTTTTTTTTTTTTTTTTTTTTTTTTTTTTTGGTTTTTCGAGACAGGGTTTTTCTGTGTAGTTTTTGTGCCTGTCCTGGATCTCACTCTAGACCAGGAGGGCCTCGAACTCACAGAGATCCACCTGGCTCTGCCTCCCCAAGTGCTGGGATTAAAGGCGTGCGCCACCGCTGCCCAGCCTCTTTCTTTTGTTTTAATGTGTGTGTTTTAATGTCTTAATATGTGGAGGTGTGTGTGCAAGTGTGTGCATGTGCATGTGGGGACCACAAGACGATCTTAGGTATTGTTCTTCCTTGGGCACTATTCATCTAGTTTTTGAGACAGGGTCTCTCATTGAGCCTGGGGCTCACCAATTAGGCTAAGCTAGCTGGTCAGCAACCCCACCCCCACCCCCGGGATATGCCTGACCCTGCCTTCCAGCTTTAGGATTTTAAGGATGCACCACCACACCCAGCTTTTTACATAGGTCCTGGGGATTGATCTCATGTCCTTATACTCATAGGGCAAGGACTGTACTGACATAGCCATCTCCCCAGCCCAAAATTTAATTACTTTTTAAACATTCCAGCTCTTATTCTTCCTCTAAACACTTCCAACCCCCTTTCCAATATTTTCCCCTTCCATCTCCATATCCTTTTTTTTTTCTATAGCCCTCTGATTTCTATTAGTGCTGCCTACATACACATGGCTGTGGGTCATCCACTGAGGCATGGGCAAACTACCGCAGACAATGAAAAATGGTTTCCCTTATCCTGACAGCTGCTAATGCCAATAGCTCCTGAGCTAGAGGTAGGCTCTCATGAGCATCTCTCCCATCCATGCTGGAACGTTGCCTGGCTTGGTCTTCTGCAAGTAACCATAGCTGCTGAGAGTCCATGAATGCAACAGCACTGTTGGGTCCAGAAGACAATACTTCATAACATTCCTCTCCATCCTCTGCTCTTACGTTCTTTCTGGCCCCTTCTTCCATTATATTCCCAGAGCCTTAAGAGTGTGGATAATGTAAGTGTCCCATTTAGGACTGGGCAATCAACAATCACTTATTCCCAGCATGTTGACCATCTATGAGTCTCTGCATCAACTGCCCACTGCCAGAAAAAGTTTCTATGGCCAACAGCACTAATCTATGTATATAAACATGAACATTTAGAAGGCAGTTTATATGTATGTTTAACAAATCAATAGCATGTTCCCTTGTAGAGCCTATGACCTCCCCAGCCATGGACTTTTGGCTAGTATCAGGCATAACTTTCCTCCTTTGGAACACAGCTCAAATCCAATCAGAAAATATCTGGTTACCCCATAACAGTCATGCCATCGTCACACCAATAGGTACCCACTGGCCTGACAGGTCAGTGTTAAATCACATAAAGCCCACCACTGGACAAAACCGTTCATGTCTTTTCTCCCCCACGATCCTGCATAGCACCTTTCTGCACTGTGAAAGCTAGCCAGTAGGGAAGAAGCCTCCAAGGTCAGTTCCTGCTTAATTTCTCTAAGTCCCTGCAACCAAAGCATGGTTTGTCTTTAGCAATAGACTCTTACCATCTAGCTGTAGTGGGCAACCAAGAGTAATGAAATAGTTTGTGTTATTTGGGGATCCCCCCTGACCAGTAACTTTTAGGAAAATATCTCGCACCTGGCACTGAGTTTTCATTTAATAATTCACGTCTTCTGAAGGAAGCATTTTCCACCCATGCAGGCTACCTCCACTCAAGCTCTCTCTTTGCTTTTTGGTTGCCTTGTTTCAATTAGCTCACAAAGCAGTGAGCATCCCCCTTCCATCCTTCTTTAACCGAGATGGAATTCTTTATGTAAAAATAAACAAGTACGTCCATCTCATTAGTATACAAATTCATTTTCACTCTTAATAAATGGAAATATTATATGTATATTAAAGGACTATTTTAAATAGATGTCTTTATAATGTCCTATTATAAGTGTTTGAGTTGTATATGGATTTTATGTGCCTATATACCTGGGGTTAAGTCAAAGTTTTTCAGGTGAAATGGGGCAGTTAGAAGAAGAAACCCTACCTAGTCCGGGAAGTTGGTGCTAATTTGTCAGAGCGGTAACAGGAAGCTAATTCATTTGAGCACCACCTTCATGCCTCCAGGATTCCGGGAAGAACTGATGACATGATGCTTATAGAATGCCTGGATCCCAATAGAGAAAAGGATTGGGAGTTGCTGGGTCTCCCCATTGGTGCTATCACAGTCCTGACCCCTTCAGGATCCCCCTGGTCCTCCTTTGCTTGTTTCCATGTCTGCCTATCTCTCCAAGATATGAACAGTTTGAATCAGACATGAAGCAGCACATTTCTCTTGATTCCAGCTGCTTGGTAGGTGGTCAATAAAATGTGACTAATTTATTGAGTGAATGAATGAATAAATGCTGCTATTTGTTTACACACAGCAAAGCTATAGTCATACAACTAAATACAGTCAAATATCAGAGACAAAGCAACAAAACTTTACAATTCATCAAACCAGAGTGCACATGCTGGGAGAGAGACTCGGAACCAGCTGGGACTTGTAGGGAAGAGGGGTAGATGACTCCCTCATCTACATTAGATTTCCATGTGGCTTTTCCTTGCTGACACAATGAAAGGGTGAGGCCTCTCAAAGTCGGTTTCACACGTACCTGCTCCCTCCGATTAGAGGCGGAAGAACACGCAGATGCAGTCAGCAGCTCCAGGCATGGATATTAGAGATGCTGTGTACATGACCGACAGCCCTATTACATTAAATCACTATTCATTTCATGTTTAAGTCCCCATTAATATTTGCCGGGGAATAAATTGAAGACCAGACAGGTGGTGCAATTTGTTCAAAGTCACACAGCTCACCAGTCTCACCTGAAAAACCTGGATGGACTCTCAGAACAGGAACAGCAGCCTGAGCTTCTCTAGATTCATTCAACAAATACTTATCAAACCTTCTCTGAGTCCGGGCTTGCTCTATGAGTCAAGAACAGAGAGATGACCAAGCCCAGTGGAGAGACAGACCCTGAAAATCCACAGTATAATAGTGGGACATAAGGGGCCCTGGAGACACAGATACAGGCATCCAAATCTGATGAGCATCAGAAATGAAGCTCTCTTTGTAACCACTGAGCACATGAAAGTGGGCAGGTGAAGTCTTTGGAGGAAGGATTTTCAAGCTAAGCAGACAGCACACACAAACACCCACAGGTAAGAGAAAGAAACATTCAAACAACAGAGGTCAGTTGGGATGGCAGGAGGGTAGGGATCAGACAGAGACAAAATAGAAGAGGAATACGGACCAGATGGTGCCCTCAGGGCTGAGAATGTCCTCACCCCTGAGGGCAACATGACACTCTGTAAAGCATTTAAGTGCCAGAAAGTCTTGGTCAAATTTTATCTTTCTAAAATAACGTCTGTCTTGTACCTAGTATTGGTGAAATCACAGCCATTCTTCCAACCTCATTGCTCGGACTTTCTTATTTGCTTCTCACTGCCACATCATTATCATCTTATGGCATCTCAGTTCACAAATGAGGAAGCTGCAACACAGAAAGGTTGAGTACCGCCCAAGGTCACACAGCCAGCAAGTGGCAGAAATGAGATTTGAACACAGACAGTCTGGCTCCGGGGTCTAAGTGCTCACCCTGGCTGAAGTATTCTCTCAGAAATCAGGGTTTGGACACGTTTGCATAACACTGGAGCCCAGCACAGGGCTAAGGAAAGAGGAGGCATGCCTCCAGGCTGCCGGGCAAGTGGCCTGGCTCAGAGAGAGAAATACAGCTCTCAGAGCAGTCTCTGGACATAAGGTCAATTGGACTTGGGTGGCCGGTCACTGCTGCTTCAGCAACACTCCCCACCCCACCCCCTCCCTCACTGCTTCGTGCCCACCAGCGCACAGTGCACCCCAGCTCTGAAGCACTTATCAGCTTCCTCGGTTTCTCCCAGCTTGGATTTTCTGGAGGTCCTTTCCGCTTTGCTGTTGATCCTATCTCCCCGTGTGTTTCCCATTAGCGAAGCGATTAGCACTCATCCATTTGCATAAGCTCGGAGGCCCCCCACACTCAGGAGCCTCCGCCTGGCTGGTGAGGGAGTGCAAAACCTACCCACAAGGCTTCTGGGAACCCACTTGACCTTGCTAGATGCCTTAGTTTCCCCTGGAAGATGGAGACGGTGACAGCATGTGCTACCCATGGTGACACACACACACACACAATGCTGACTCCGTAGAGAACCAGACAAGGGTGTTAGGATTGCTCTCCAACTTGGGACCCCAGCCAATGAGAAGCTGCCCAACATTCCCAGTTCTATCAAGCACACTTTTCATTTATGAGAATAGTATTTGTTGAAAAATAAAAAAAAAAAAATCTTCACAGTGATGTTTAAAAATATATATTGCAAAAAAATTACTATAATCAAGCCAATCAACATATTCAGTCTCAGAGTTAGCATTTGTGAGAATGTGTAAGAATTACCATTTGTGAAAACAATGAAAGCATGAAATTTGCAGGCAAATGGATGGAACTAGAAAAAATCATCCTGAGTGAGGTAACCCAAACCCAGAAAGACAGTTATGGTATGTACTCACTCATTGGTGGATTCTAGATATAAAATAAAGAACAATCAGACCACAACCCATAGAACCATAGAGGCTATATATATAGCATGGAGGTCCCCAGGACGACTGTGGCATATAATAAATTTTAGTTTTACTCAATTATTGAAAAAAAATAGCCAAATGAATGGAAACACATGAACTATGAACCAAAGGCTGAGGGGCTCCCAGCTGGATCAGGCCCTCTTGAATAGGTGAGACAGTTGATTGGCTTGATCAGTTTGGAAGGCATCTAGGCAGTGGGACCAAGTCCTGTGCTCATTGCATGAGTTGGCTGTCTGAAACCTGGAACTTATGCAGGGACACTTGGCTTAGTCTGGGAGGAAGGGACTGGACCTCCCTGGACTGAATCTACCAAGGTGATCACAGTCCTCGGAGGAGGACTTGTCCTGGAGGAGGTGGGAATGGAGGGTGGGCTGGGGATAAGGGGAGGGCGTGGGAGGGGGAAGAATAGGGGAACCCATGGCTGATATGTAGAACTGAATGGTATTGTAAAATAAAAAAATATATATCAAAAAAGAAAAAAGAAAAACAAAAGAATTACCATTTGTGAAAATGTCAATTATATGTCATGTGATGTAATTAGCCATGGTCACCATGAAGTTTTTAGCAGTCCAGAACCTATTTGTATTGCACTCCGGAAACTTGATGCTCTCTGCCCAGTGCCTGCCTCCAGCCTCTGAGGCAACTTTCTGAATTCCCCTGGTGCGTAAGATCTTAACGAACTTGCCTTTCTGTGCCCAGCATGTCTCCTTAGCATGACGTCTGCCAGGTTTGTCCACATTGTCCCAAATGACAGGCTTTCCTTCTTTTTCAAGGATGAGTAGTGCTCGTTTGTGTGTGTGTGTGTGCGCGCGCGCACGCGCGCGCGTATTTCTGGTACATTCATCTGCAGACAGACTCTTGTATTGTTTCCCTATGTCGGCTGCTCAGAACTGTTGCAATGAACACAGACATCCTCTCGCTGTACTGACTCGTTCTCGCCTCCTGTGCACTGGGTATTGGGAGAGCTAGGTCTGCCAGTGCACACAGGACACCTGCACTCCTTGTTTATTAGGCCTTAGAAATCACCATGGTAAGCTCAAGCTGATGCCCTCTCGTGTAATCCTCATCATTCCTTATGAGAAAAGAATTCTTATTCCCATTTTACAGACAGGGAAATTCATGTGTGGAAATGTGAGGTTTCTAAAAGGAAAGTTACATAAACTTGAGAACCCATCTCTGGATGCACAAGCCTGAGATGGATGTCTTGGATCTACTGCCCCCACACTCAACCCTCCTCACACCCAGATCTCTCCAGAAACACAGGGAAGGTGGAGAGCCCTTGTGGAGCTGCACTGCCCTCACCAATGCATAAGAAAGTGCCCTGTGCACATTAACATAGGCAAGAGTCAGCATTTCTTCAACTCAAGCTAGACGCCAGCCTTCTCAACTGCCTGTAACATTAGTTACCCCCCCCCCAGTTACTCCCCTCCACTTTACACATAGAGAAACCAAGGCACCTAGAGGTAGTCCATTGCCTAAAATCATGCAGCTAATAAACAAATGGCTGAGCTGGGACTTGAACCAGACCTCATGCCCTTTACACACAGAACCAGAGATGCTGAGATGCTCAAGGATGCTATAAAGAACGGCCCTCATGTCACACACACCCCACCCAGGTGTTCTCAATGATCCAGGCCACTGTAGCTATCTAGCCCGCCCTACCTACATCCAGGATGTTCCTGGGTGAGGATGCCTGGGGGAGGTAGTATGGAGTTTCCAAGGAGTCAGATTCCTGCTGTGGAAGGAGGTGGCCAGCACACAGGAGGTGGGCAGCCTAAGGGCAGTCTCCCTATCAGGGCTTGCTGCTATTTACATATTGTGGGCCTCAGATCCTGCTCATGATAGGAAGATTTGCTGCTCTTTTCCTGTGCCCTTGCCATGATCCATCTGTTACCTTTTAGAAGGGCCTCAGTAGCTCTGGCTGAGTGGCTGGGAAGAAGACAGGAAGACTCTTACAGAACCGGCCATACCACCCTCAGGCATTCACCCCAGAAAAGCTCTCAGGCTTCTCCAGATCTTCCATCACTGCAGATCCCAAGTATCTCAGCAAGGTACCAGGCAGGTTTCCAGAAATGTCCTAAAGAAGATGCCCCTGACCCTCCTGAAAAATTGGCAGGTCCTAAAGATAGGCAGAGCAGCCATCTGCTCCAGCTCAAACTCACACATCCATCTAGACTGCCCAGCAGAACCAATAGTGGATGGGGTAGACGAAGGCATTCTCTACACTGACAGCCCAGATGGAATCTGGGCTTGGGAGAGAAACTGTTGTCAATTGTGAACATAACCCAACTCCTAAGAGCTGTCCAGAGGCCCAACTTCCTTTTCCTCCTCCTTTTGTTCCTCTGACTTTTGGACAAATCAACCAAGAAACTGAACTCAATGCCACAGTCAGGATTCAGCTTCTGAGTCCTATCCCTGGCTTCCTGCATGACTGGGGAGAGGGGGAAGGGGGAAGGAATATCTTCCCTTCCAAGGCGACTCTAAAGTGAAGGCTTGGCCCTGCAGCCATCCAGAACTCAAGAGCCCAAGGGCCCTGGCCCAGAGTGACTGTGATCTTGTCAGCCCCAGGCTTTTAGAGAAGCAGTCACTAAGGAGAGCACAGGTCATCATAGAAGTTTCCAGTCAGTCCCCCTCCATCCCATCCCATTCTGGCTGGCCCTTATTCTGTCCCTTTATGTAAGAAAAAGACAAGAGGCCCAACTCTGGGACGGGCTTAGAGAAGATTCCCAGAGCATGCTAGATTTGCCAGGGGGAGGCAGACCTGCTGGCTAGAAGCCCTCACCCCTCAAGACAAGCAATTGTCCCCTTAATCAAATACATACCCAGGACTCTAGAGAGAGCCAGTGGTGACTCACTTACATTTGGACCTGCTTCCTGGCTCAGAGGAGAAAGTAGACCTTTTAATGGAAATGACTGGAGCTTTTCCCGCCTCAAGAAAAACAATCTTTTTCTAAATAATAATAATATAATTTAAAAAATTCTTTTGAGTAAACACAACAGTTTAGCCAAGTTTGGGATTCTGCTGCGGGCTCCAGACCATGAAGTCCAAGGCTCATTCCTCCCGTCATCCCTGGGTTTCTCTCCTCTGAGGCCATAGGCCATGGGTCAGCAACTACAGTCACAAGAGCAGAAACTCTTGAGATGCTCCAGGAAATGACAAGTCAAGATGGACAGGCACACCCCTCTTCTCAAGACCCACCTCCTCAGCCACTCCCAACCCCAGCCCCGGTCCTGCCTACTCCAAATCTCCACATAGGCTGAGAGCATCCAACCCCTTATGTGACTCCACAGGTATTCATTCAAATTCCAATGAAATCTGAAAAATCCAGGGACTTCTCCCCTCAGTTCAGCCCTGAGGAGGCAGTAATCCAGTGCTTCTCTCCTGGTACACTGAAGCCCCTGTTCACAGGGAAAACACAGGGTCTGGTCTGAAGCCCGAGTTTAAATGAATCTCATTCTTGTTAACTTATCCACGCATGCCTCTGCACCAGCCCGGAAGGGGGCATGAAGGTAGACCTGTGCCTGAACAGCCCCTGTGGACCCTTACACCTTCTGATACATTGTGTCCCACACAGGATGCCTTAGCTGATGGATCCACTTGGCACCTTCCTAGGCCTCACTGTATTCTATGCTGTTTCTACAGTCTCTGCCATCAGCCAAGAATGTCCCCAGATTTGGCTTTGCCCCTTTTAGAAGACGATCCCAATACCCAGGTGGGAACAGAACCCAGCCTATACATGTGGAGCCCAGGGTGACATGTCAGTGCACAAGTTCTCACCTCTGTTTGTGCTTCACAACAGCCTGACACATAGTTGAAACTCAGAAAAGATTGGTTACCCCGCTTAGGGGCACATGGCATGAGTTCAAGGCCAACCTATGCAACACAGTAAGACCCTATCTTGGATGGGAAGAGGGAAAGGGAAGTGAAGGAAAGGTTGGTTAAACTGAGCTGAACATTTTCAGAATAAAGTACAGATAAGATGAAGTAGTTGGTGAGTTTATATGTTAGATGCAGAACTGTCCTGTGATCACTGTGTGCCGGGTCTATGTCATGAGTGGCAGGTTCTTCCATATATGACAGAGTAATATAATCAGAGTAGCAAAGTTCTATGAGACAACAACCACTGTCCGATACAGACTAAGTGTATAAGTCAAATTTGAACATATAATAGATACATGGATGGATATATAGATGAACATATGGATGATATGGATGGATGGATGGATGGATGGATGGATGGATGAATGATGGATGATAAGTGGATGAGGAGACGGATGGATGAATGTATAGATACATAGGTGGGTGAATGAAATGGCTGGATGGACTAGAAGTAACTCCAGTTGCTTTCACCCTGCAAGTCATTGACCATCCAGGAGTAATCAGTCTTTAGTCTTTATTAAGACGTCATGAGAAGCCAGGCAATGGTGGCATGCATCTTTAATCCCATCACTCAGGGGGCAGAGGCAGGCAGGTCTCTGTGAGTTCGAGGCCAGCCTGGTCTACAAAGCAAGTTCCAGGACAGCCAAGGCTGTTACACAGAGAAAGCTTGTCTCAGGATGGAGGAGGAGGAGGAGGAGGAGGAGGAGGAGGAGGAGGAGGAGGAGGAGGAGGAGGAGGAGGAGAAAAAAGAGGAGGGACTGTAGAGATGGCTCAGAGGTTAAGAGCACTGACTGCTCTTTCAAAGGTCCTGAGTTCAATTCCTAGCACCCACATGGCGGCTCACAACCATCTGTAATGAGATCTGGCGCCCTCTTCTGTGTACATAATAAATAAATAAATCTTAAAAAGAAAAGAAAAGAAAAAAAGAAAGAAAGAGAAGGAGAAGTCATGACTGCAAACTCTATCTCCCTCTGTCCTATGTGGCTGTAACTTATTCTCGAGCTCTAAAGAGTCTTTCTACATTACTAGAGTCCTCCTTGCCTTGGATGCCCAGTGCACCTTGTTGTTTTTAGGAACAAGATCATTTCTCACTGTCTGACTTTGCCCACCCCACATAGTTGGGCTTCTCCGGCCTTCCCTAACTTTCAATGGACCCTGCTGAGGCAGCATGGAGAAGGATTGCTTCCTCTCCCTGTGTGCAGGCTCACAGGGTCTAGGGCTGAGGGGCTTGCCTTGGCTTCTCTGACCCTACTTGCACAAGGGAGCATGCACATTACTAAGCAGAAGTGCCAGGCCCCCTGTACCACACACCCACTGCACAAGCAGCCGCTGTAGCTGCAGTCAAGATGGAAGTTGGGAAGTTGGAGCTTGAAATGGGTGGAGGATGGCGCTGCTCACTGTGCTCCCAGTGACCTCAGCTAGAGGCTTGCCAGCCCCACCTCCCACTAAATGAGCAATCAAGAGAACCACGTGTGTATTTGCATAATGTTTGTGCTCAATTTGCTTCTTATTTGCATAAGTCTCCTAGCCCATCCTCCTGGGCAATTCTCTAGGTGAACATGTCTCATATCCTAGCAAGTGGAAGCCTGTCTCGTAGCCTCGGGAGGTTCCTCCTTTTAACCTGCCTAGGTCACCTAGGGCATGGGCTGGGGCTGGATCCCAAGAATTGAGCATCCAGGCTGATCAGAGTACTGCTTAAGGACATGCAAATACAACAGAGTTCAGGGAGAGGCGGGTGGAAAGGAGAGGTACCTGTCAGTCTGTACTTATTCCTACTCTTTCTCACCACCTCCCTTTCAAAAAAAAATCTTGGAACAATAACAAGAAATGGGTCATTCCAACAGGGATAAAAAAAATCAAGAAGGACTTTAGGAAGTGAGTTCCTGAGCTAGGTTTCCAAAGATGAAAGGAATGTGGATAGGCAAATGGGGACCACAGTGGTGAGGGGCAAAGGACATGCACACATAGCATGATCTGATTATTCATTCTACAAATTAAGGGATGAATAATAGATGACAAATGACTGACAAGCAGTAGACATATAAGCTGAATCAGTAGATGATAAATGTTTGATAGATACAAGGTGATTAATAGATAATAAACAGTTAAGAAATGATAAACAGTGGCTAGATAATAAATACTAGGTTACATAGGTGGATTACAAATGAGAAAAGATAGACAGTACATATATGGATGAATGTCTGACTTTGTGCCACATGCCAGAGAAACAGTGATGGGTTAAGCGTGCTCCCTCCAGCCTGTGAGACAGACAAGCAAGCAATTAATTAAAATTCAGTGTGGAGAGAGCTATGCTAGAGAGATGTGTAAATTGTTGTTGGAGTACAGAGATGGGAGCTATTAATTCAGCTGGGAATGGAATAGGAAAAGATGTGGAAGAGACAGTGTCACAAGACTGACATTGAGCTGAGGCTTCCAAAGAATCAAAAAAAAGGTCACCGGCAGCTCAGGATACTGGGAAGAGCATTCAGGAAGAGGCAATGGCCTAAAACAATGCATGCAGTAAAGGTGAAATACAAAAGGGATGTTCTGGTAAGAGACAATGAGAAAAAAGCCACCACCATGCTAGGGAGGGTCTTTGAAAATGAACAAACGCAGAGTGTGGAACTCCTATCCCCTTTAAAGGGTGGCAAATGCTTGTACAAAGTACCAGAGTACCTATTTTCAGCCAGATGTGGTGAAAAACACCTGTAATTCAAGCACTACGGAGGTAGAGGCAAGATCATCAGGAATTTAAGGTGAGTATCTGCCTCGTTTCAAGTCCTGGGGCCAGCCTTGGTATATGATATCCTGAAAAAAGAAAAAGGGAAAGAGAAGTGTCAAATTTCAAAGAGACATTTCCAAATTACAGACTGGGAGATTGGGGAAGCTGTTCAGAGAGATGGGTAGGCAAATAAAAAAAAAATAGCTTGGAAAGGGAAAGGGCCTTATGGACCATAGGTGGGTGAATGGGTAGATGTATGTATGGGCTGGTGAATGGATATACAGATGGGTGGGGGGATGTTTGGATGGAGGCATCCATAAACAGATATATGGACAACAGGTGGGTGGATGGGTAGGCAGATGATAAGTAGATGGATGGATAGGGTGGGTGATTGGATGGGAGGACAGGTTAGATGGATGGGTGGATAAATGAGTGGGTGGATATTTAATAGATATAGAGATGAATGGTGAATATTTAGATGGATGTTTGGCTGGATGAATGGCAAATTCGATTCATCTTACATCATTTTTATAAAAATTTGACTAACAGAACTACTGGATATGCTGAGATGGATCAGCATAGACGACAGAAGGAAAGAGGGAGACTGGCTGGCCAGCAGAAGAGTGACCACAGATGAGTGGATGATGCTGAAGCCAGAGAGGAGCCTACAAATATGTTAAAACATCTGGAAAAAGGAACTCGCTGCTTGATGGAGAAAACAATTCATCACCTGGAGAAAGGTAAAGAGGCCCTAGTTATTATTTTAATTTAATTCAATTTAATTTTTAAGGCAAGTTCTCATTAGATACTCCAGGCCCATCCGGATCATGCTATGTCACCCAAGCCAACTTTAAACTTGAGATCTTCCTGCCTCAGCCTCTGGAGTGCTGGGATTACATGTATGTGCCACCATGCTGGACTGAGAGACTCCATTAGTAACAACAATGGTGATGGGTAAAGTTTGCATTTGAAGGTAACTCTTGCACTTTCAAATAATAACTGCACACTTCTTGAACTTTATTACAAAACAAAACAAAGCTTGCAAAGATGTGAAGCTTGGGTTCATAACTATATTATCACCTCAGCTAGAAGCTGTGCAGCCAAGGGATCAGGTTTTCCTAACTAAATTTAGCACATCTCCTTTACTCTTGCTTTATAGAGAAGGATGACAGCAGAGTGAAAAAGATGACATAGATACTGTCCTGAAGACAGCTGTGATAGAGAGACTATCAGTCCCACACCAACAATGACACCAGAGACCAAACCCATAGGCTTCCACTAGGTCAGGAGGGAGCTGAATAGGAAAGAATGTAGGCACCTGAAGTATCTAAAAGGTCAAATGGGCAAAACACATCACACACCCAGGTGCCTGGCCAAGTAGGCCTGACATGACCAAAGCTTGGTAGAGGAAGTGCTGGGGATCCCAGAGGAGGAGTAGCTACATGGTAGAGGAGGTGAGGATGATTGAAAAAGAGACAGCATTGAGAAGTTATAGCTCTTCTTTCCACCTATTTGTCTATCCATGTCTTTCCCTCTGTAGGCGGACTTTTACCAAATAACCATTCAGAGGCTTATTATTAATTACAAATGCTCGGTGATAACTTAGGCTTGTTACTAACTAGCTCTTACAACTTAAATTAACCCATATTTCTTATCTATGCTCTACCACGTGGCAGTACTTTTTTTTCAACAGTACTTTTTTTCAGCATGGCATGTTCATCTCCTGCTTCCTCTGCATCTGGCTGGCAACTTTGCCCTTCTTCATCCCTGAGCTCTCTTTCTGTCCACAAGTCCCACCTAACCTCTACCTGCCTAGCTATTGCACATTTTGGCCTTTTATTAAACCAATGAAAGCAACAAATATTCACAGTGTACAAGAAGATTCTTCCACAGCATCCCTCCTTGATATCTATCTCCAAGGCTGAGGCTGACTTCACTAGGATAGCCAGGGTCTATGACTTGGAAGGGCAAACCCACAACTTGGCCCACACGGCACCTAAGAACTCAGGTATCTCTCTTCCGTCCTGAGCCTGCTTCACCACCTTCCTCTCTCCCCTCTCCTTACATCCCCAGCTCTCCAGGCCTAATAGAAAAGGATTCCTATCTCTTCATGCAAAACCCACAAACTTAGCTGTGAGTCCTTAGTCAAGTGGAGAGCCTCTTCTCAGGCTCTTTGCCTACAAAACAAGTTTAATAATCCCAAAGCTTTTATGAGTATGAAATATACAATTACATTAAGCAAGTCTTTAATTTTCTTCTTTATGTTCATGGCAAAATATCCCAAAAGGCAAAATGTGGTGGTGTATGCCTTTAATCGCAGCACTTAGGAGGCAGAGACAGGAGTATTTCTCTAAGTTTAAGTCCAGTCTGGTCTACATAACAAGTTTCAGGCCAGCCAGGGTTGCATAATAAAACCCTGTCTCAAAAAAATTATTTGCAGAAAAAAAATCTTTTTATCCAGACACAATTATTTATGTTTATAGACCCAGCTACTTGGGAGGCAGAAGCAGTAGGTTTGCCTAAACTCAGGAATGGTATGTAGCCTAGGCAACAAAACATGACCCTGGGTTTAAAAAGAAATTTTGAGTATTATACACATTTTTAACAATTAGGGACTCCTAGTGTAACTCAATGGTAAGTCATTTGCTTAGCATGTGCAAGGCCTGGTGTCCACTTCCAGCACTACAAAAAAAATGAAAACATAATGCTATACCAGTACCCCAAAGACAGAGACAGGAGGATCTCTGTGAGTTCAAGGCCAGCCTGGTCTACATAACAAGTTCCAGGCCAGCCAGAGCTACACAGGGAGACTGTCTCAAACCAAAAAAACAAAAATATTTTTAAAAAAACACAAAATTATTTAATAAGGCAGAAAAGCAAAATTTAGAGAGGGGAAAGGTATACTTAGGGTGGAGGAAAGTTAATATTTAAAATTATAAGGGCAATTTTCTGTATTGCTATTTCTTAGATTCTCTTTGTTGTTTAAGAATCTATATAGCCCTAGCTGAAAGCCTCCTTTATAAAAATTATGTGTTATTATCACTATCATTAATTATCATTAATTATGTGTTATTACCTCCATCTTACGGATGTAAGAACTGTTCCCAATGACTCCTAACCAATAGCTGGTGGCTCCATCACTCAAATCTTCCTTCTGCCAAGTCAATGATTTGGGAACAAACATTCTTTTGTATTAATCTTCCTGGTGTTGACCTTGTCACACTTTTATTGCTTTCCAGTGCTGGGACTCCAAGCCATAGGTAAGCACTCTCCCACAGAACTACATTTCTAGCCCCTTCCATTCAGTGTTTAATTGTCATTTATATTCAGTTGTGACCACATCTGAATATAAACACAATTGAAACTTCAGCTGTCTAGAACTTTGATTCATACATTATTCCAGAACCCTGAGCTTTGGGACTGCCATAAATGGAAGCACTATGATTGATCATTCTTTTTTTTTTTTAACTTTTTTTAAATCTTTTTTTATTTTATAATTTAATTCAATTCCACATATCAGCCACGGATTCCCCTGTTCTCCCCCCTCCCACCACCCCTTCCCCCCAACCCACCCCCCATTCCCATCTCCTCCAGGGCAAAGACTCCCCTGAGGATTGAGCCTCACCTGGTAGATTCAGTCCAGCCAGGTCCAGTCCCCTCCTCCCAGGCTGAGCCAAAATTGTCTGTTACAGGCTAGGAACGTAAGTCAATGCCTGAACATTTGCCTAGCTAGCCCAAGGCCCTGGATTCTGTCCTTAGCTGCTCCAGAAATCAAAAACATTTTATCTGACTCACAGAAATTGTTCTATAAAACTATGAAACTGGGACTTGAGAGATGGCTCAGTGGTTAAGAATATTTGTTGTTCTTGCAGAAGACCTGGGTTCAATTCCCAGCACCACAAGGCAGCTCATAAACCATCCATAACTCCAGTTCTAGGGAATTCAGAGCCCTCTTCAGACCTCCATGGGCACCAGACACCCACATAGTGCACAGATATTTGTGCAGGCCAAACACTCATATACATAAAATTTTACAATTACAATATAAATACATAAAATTTTACAATTACAATATAATTTTACAAATTATACAATAAAATTTTAAAAATCTAAATTTTTTAAAATAAGTAAATATAAATGTGAAACTCTTAATGGGTAGAGAGATGGCTCAGTGGTTAAGAGCACATACTGCTCTTATAGAGGAGCCTCGTTCAGTTCCTACCATTCATATTGGACAGCTCACAACCACCTGTAACTCCAGCTCTGGGGGTAGGGGAGCACGGGGGTTCCAATGCCCTAGCTTCTGCAGACACCTGCATCTATGTGCATACACACACACACACACACACACACACACACACACACACACACACAGAGAGAGAGATATGTGCACAACTTTTTTTTAATGAGACTCTTCCTAGCCTCTTAATCAAGACATAAAAAGTAGTTTAAGGGGCTGGAGAGATGGCTCAGCGGTTAAGAGTACTGACTGCTCTTCCAAAGGACCCAGGTTCAAGTCCCAGCACCCATATGGCAGCCATGGGTAACTGTCTGTAACTCCAAGATCTGACACCCTCACACAGAGAAGCATGCAGACAAAACACCAATGCACATAATATAAGAATAAATAAATTATGTTTTTTAAAAAAGAAGTTTAAGCATTTAGTACTAAGGAGAGCCAGGTCTCCTCCCAGCCCAACCCAGGTGAATATATCCCACCACATCACTTCTTTCTCCTGCCTCCATTTCCTCAATAATAATAATAACAACAAAAAGTCCCACTCATTGTACATTACCACATGTATCCTTCCGAACAAGGGTGTGCTTACATCATTCCCCCAGCTCCTGGCGGGTGCACATTGTCATTCTTTTTGCTGCACAAAGAGAGGAAGACACCCACCTAGAGGCTGAATGATGATGCAGAGCAGGCAGGCCCTGGAGGGAGACTCTGAACCTAGGCAGCCTGGTTCCACACTAGGACCAGATGCTTCCAAACCTCTTGCAGTCAGCTTTGGTTTTAAATCTGAAGAAGAGACCAGCTTGCCTGGATGCCTCCCCAGCTCCAAAAACACACTCTGTCCCACAGCTTCTTGGGGGCTGCCCCAGACTGTGGACAGTGCCTCTGAAACCTGCTTTCTTTGTTCCCAGTTTCCAACTTTGGCCACTACTTACAAAACTAAAGATCCCAGCCCTGCCTGCCCTCCAGCCATGAGAGTTCCAAACTTTCAGCTAGATTTTTGTTTCTTTTTTTCCTTTCTTTCTTTCTTTCTCTCTTTCTTTCTTTCTTTCTTTCTTCCTTTTTCTTTTTTTTTTTTTTTTGCCTCTTGCCAAGTGGAAAAAGTATCATTCTTAGGAGTTGTGTGTGTATGTGTGTGTGTGTGTGTGTATGTGTGCGCGCATGCATGCGTGTGCATGCACACATTTCCTTGGCCATAGAAATAAAATGACATACTTGGCTCTTCCCCTAACTGCCAGTTGTATAACACCGGAAGAGACAAGGAACTGGACAGAAACACAAGGGGGTGGCCACAGTCTCCTGCCCATCCACCCCCATCTCACCACAGGCCACACAGCAAATCCCTCTGCAGCCAGATCCCTTCTCCTTCCCTTCTGCAAGGAACGACTGTTGTGGCCTCCCGGCCAACCTGGAAAATACAGCATTCCTGCCCACCTTCCAGCCTCATCACCCACAGTGCCCTGGCAGAAGCCCCTTTTTCCAGACAAACCAGACTCTTCATTGATCTCAACACATGGTACATGCTTTCCTACCTCTGTTCCTCTGCCCACATGTCTTCCAGAAGCGTCCCCCGCTTCCCTCCCTGAATCCAAACCTACCACCCTACAAAGGCCTTGCTGGAGACAAGCACCTGCCTGAGAACTCACTGGACAGTGCCAGGTGCTGGGACACAGTGACCAGGCGGCCAGTGAGGGCCCAGCTCCAAAAACAGAAAGATGATTATAAGCCACAAATAAAGGCAGCACCACCATACCCTTCTGCCCAGATGTACCCCTCCTGCTCCCTCCTCCCGCCTGGGGCACCACCATAGTCACCAGCAGTGATGTTTGCTCAAAACAGTCCTCAACAATCCTTGTCCCTCCCTTCTGCCACCACCCTCACCTAGAGAAGGTAGTGCTGTCAAGGCTTCAAAGCCTCCAGCCATGCCTACCTCCCCCTCCAAGGAAGCCCCCAGAACCATACTCTTCTAAATATAACCTCACTAGGTTGATGGGCCTCTCCCACAGCATCCCTTTGTCATAGCTCATTGACTTGCTCCACTGGCCCTGTAGCCTAGGGAGTCTCTGATCTGCAGCCTGCCTTCCTCCTGCCCCAGCACTGCATCTGCGTACTGTGCAGTGTGCATAGGGCAGTGGAAGCTGCAGCATGCCCCAGTCAAGCCAGAAAAGCCCCAGGACTCGCTGCACACGTCTACACATTGTGCTGAGCAATGTCATTCCTACGGTAAGGGGAAGATGGTTTCTCACTTTTCTGCTTGGCTCAAAAGTATTCTCTTGGGTAGCTTTTGAATGTCTTTTTAGTACTTTGAGTGTGGGCTGCTTGACAGACAGACAGTGCAGCAGGCAGATGCAGCTTCAACCAGCAAAATTCCTCACTTGGGCTGGGGTGCAGCCCAGTGGTACAGTCCTTGCCTAACAAGGGCAGGGTGCTGACTGCCATCTCCAGCACTACCAAAAAAATAAATAAATAAATAAATAACAATTAATTAATTAATTGATTAAAATCATCTCTCCACTTACTGTCCAGGAATTGAGATGATGACTATTTCTCACTAATGGCTCTAGATTTAAAATGATTTGAAGGTTAGAAATATGGTTCAATGGGCAAGAGTGCCTGCTGGGAAAACATGAGGACCCGAGTTTGGATCCCCAACAACTACATAAAAATCCAGACACAGCCACGGGCAGCTAGGGACAAAGACTGAAGGATCACTAGAGCTTGGGGACAGACAAAAAATGGCACGTTTCAATTTCAATGAAAGGCTCTGTGTCAGGGGACTAAGACAGAGAACGGTAAAGCAGGGTCCCCACCATCCTCCTCAGGCCTCCACAGGGGAACACACACAATAATAATAATAATAATAATAATAATAATAATAATAATAATAGTGGAAGTAGTAGCAGTAATTTGGGGGCTGGGAAGGTGGCTCAGTCATAAATGGGCTTGCCACACAAGCATGTATATCTGGGTTCAGATCCCCAGGACCCATGGAAGAAGTCAGGCCCGAGCCATGCCCCTGTAATCCCATCACTGGGGGATGCAGGTAGGAGGGTCCTGGGACTACTTCCCAAACAATTTAGCCAAACTAGTGAGCTCCAGACCAATGAAGGCCTTATCTAAAAAAAAGAAAAATACAGTGGAGACCAATGAAGACACCAGGCATATACCCCTGACCACATACATGTGCACGTAACAAACATATAATATAGATGTGCATGAAACACATAACACAAGCACACACACACAATAATAATAATTTGAAATGACAGGGAAAAAAAAACCTTAATGGAAGAAAGGGCCAAATCAGTGGAAGGCAGTGCTATTTACGAGGAACATTTAGGAGTAGAAAGCTAAATGAAGCTCTAATTCTGATAAGTGCAGCAAAGGGGACAGCACCATGAAAAGATGACAATCAAGGGTGAGGTTTAATCTGTCTCAGGTTCTTGAACTAATAACTTGACTTTCCTAGAGTGTTAGCTCCCCAAAGGGGGTTAATCCGCCTCCTGTTTCCAAAATGATGACCTGCGCAGGGAAGAGGTACCAAGGGCTTTTGCTACTATAGAGTGGTGGCATCATTCAGGAGGTGGAGTACGGTTTGGCTCTAGCTCCCCAGGGCTGTCTCAAATAAAGCTCCCACAAGAAGACTCAAGGACGTGGCAGAGTGGCATGTCCTTGTCCACTCAGCTGGTTACTTTCAAGCCACATGTGATAGATGCAGAGCCTCACCTGGCCACAAGACAGAAGGGCAGGTGTCTTGGCGTACGGATTCACCATCCTCTCTAGACTTGTGCTTGGAACAACTTCCTCCAGTACTCATAATCAGGGAAGGCTCAAGACTCATCTGACTGAGCTGAGGCCACACCAAGGCCTTCTAAGGAAGGGAGGAGCTTCTGCTGCTCCCAGCCAAACACCTATAAATGCCATGGCTCCAGGAAAAACGTTACATGGGTAAACTCAAAACCCAAAAACTAACCATTGGAAAGAAGCAGGACTTCTTCCAAGAGCATCAAGAAAGAAGTCCTTGTGGAGAATGGAAAGCCGCAGAGGATCACAAACGTCGTTACTTACTACTTTCTCAATTATTGTCCTGAGGAGAAGGAATAGAGAAACTCACTGTCTCCTTACAAAAGGAAGTATATACTCTGGTAACCATCAATTGACTCAAACCTGGGGAATAGGGTTTAAACATTCGAGTGACCTCCTTCCTCAAGTCTGAGAGAGAAACACTGAACACAGAGCCGCAATAGAAGCAATAATTAGTGAGCTTTCTGTCACTATAAGAGATACATGAGATGATTAACTTACTAAGAAAAAACAACTTTTTTTGCGTTGTGGTACCAGAAGTCTCCATCCATGATCTGTGTCTGATGGTTTGGGCAGTAATTCTCCATATATGTTTAAAAAGGGGCATCTGTCCAGTATGAAACCACAGGTCCAGCCCTTTTTGGACAGAAGAAATCCTTCACTGGCACAATCCAGGAGTCATCAGAATCCCAGTACAACAGAACATCTAGCCTGCCTTGAAAAATTAAATGGCTTTCAGAAAAGTGAAGGATAAAGCAGCAAATCTCCAAACATTGCTGAATCTAAGTGATGGGCAGAGAATTCACTGTACTGTTTGAAAATGTTCCTATGAAATTAATTTTGCCAGACAACGGCACAATCTGTAACCTCTGGCATTCATGAGGCAGAAGGAGACTGTAAGTTCAAGGTCAGTGCAGGTAACTGTGAAAACTTTCCTTAAAAATCAAGGGGCTGGAGAGCTGGCTCAGCACTCGAGAGCACACATTGCTCTTCCAGGGAACTGAGGTTTAGTTCCCAGTCTGCACACTGATGGCTCACAACCATTTGTAACTGCAGTTCCAGCTGATCTGATGCCTTCTTCAGGCCTCTACTGACACTGCAATCATGAACACACACACACACACACACACACACACACACACACACACACACACACACACTTAAAATGAGAACAAAAATAAAAATAAAAAATTAAGATGGTTTTTTAAAAAGTTTAAAAAAAAAAAAAAAAAACGAAGTCTAGGAATGCCATTCAGTGGCCTAGCATTCACAAAGCCCTAGATTTGGTAGCCAGCACTGAAAAGCAACAGGAATAACACTAGCAATAATTTTTAACAAGCACAGAGCTGCTGTTCCTGCTTTTAAAACCTCTGAGGTTTAGGTAATTGTGGACTGAACTAAGGTGGGTTTGGAGCTCTTTGGTATATATGCAAAATAAGGATTCCTGTGTGTGAAGGAGGCAATAGTGTGAAAGGAGGAGAGGAAGGTGGAGCCCAGCAGGCCAACAAGAGGGGGTATGAGCCTGCATGGGAGCTGGGTCACCTGTGGGTGTGGGAGGTGTGTGCCACTCTCTACCCATCTATTTCTTCTAGAATTCCAAGGTTGCCCCCACAGTCTTGCTGTGGGCTATCATTAAATAATGAATGGGTACTTAGCACATAGTAGGTGCTCAAGAAATCTGGTATACATTATAAATATCTGTACTTTTCAAAATAGATAGGCCCAGGAAATTCCTTTCTTTACAAAAGAATTCACCATGGGGTCCCTTTAAGCCCTCAGCCTCGTGAGTGCATTTTAAATGGAATTGTTTGCAGAAATCCATTTACACATGACTTTTCAAAAACACAGCCAAGGCTATAATGAAGGCAGGCGGATGGAGCTCCCGGGGCACACTCTCTCAACCTCAGATCCTGTCCAGCAGGATTCTCTGAAAGACTGGAGACTAAAAACATCTCCTCTAAAAAAAAAAAAACCCACAAAGACCCAACTGGCTGCCCTCTGGGAAGTCTTTTTTCCATGCATATTTGGAAGGCCTGTGGTGTTTCCAGCTATGGGTCCAAGCTTACGGGGACAATGGCGACAGCAATAGGCTAAGGACATTAGCTAACGTTTATTGAGGCTTTCCTACAAGAGGGGCACTGTGCTAATTCCCACGCATTATCCCACACAAGGTGAGAGAGACTAATATCTGTAGGATTGCAACATGTGCCTGTAGATGAAAAAAGTTCCCATCATTCCTCACAAAGAGAAATCTCTCAAGTCTATTTATCTTTGATGTTGTTTTTCAGACAGGGGAGACAGAGGCAGAGAGTAGGTAAGTCATCTGCCCAAAATTGCCCATCTTTAATTAATGAGTTATTTTGAACAAGCCTGGCTCTAAAGTCCACCCTGTTACAGACCACTACTCTCCATTCATGTTCTCCCCCCCCCCCCGCCACCCCTCCTCTGCCAGCAATGCATCCAGCAGAATCCCGACTGCTGGGTAGGGTCCCTATGGGAGGCACTGGCCCTCCCTCTGCCCCCTCCCCCTCTCACTTAGCCCTCCACAAGCTGTTGTCAATTGCGCTGAAGTATTTACAGCAACCAGCTACCCCTGACACCTCTGTCCACGTGGGCTATAATTTGATGTTCAAGTTGTTAAGCAGCCGCTTTCCAGCAGCAGCTCTTCATACATGAGTGTCTCCCCCAAGAGCCATGCTGCCTGTCTCTCCACTGCTCCCCATGCCTGCACCCCTCTCCTGCTGGCCCCGGGTGTGTACATATATGTACACTTGGCAAATGCATCATCACTCACAGAAGTGTGCACACACACACACACACACTCACACACACACACAAATACAGACTCCATTACAAACCATCACAGTCCTCTCTTAAGGACATACTTGCCAATACGCACACCATGTGTACCACAAATTACTGACCTCACCCTATTCACACAGCTTGTGACACCCACACACAACACCACAGAGAGAATGTCTGGGGGCTATTCTGTGAAGCAGCATTCAAAAGAGATGATGGCTAGTAACGACCACCCTAGATATAGTCATAGGAAATAGATTCTCCATGTTATTAGTTCATCGGGAAATTATTTGTATGTTCAACTCTTTGTTAGAGGAAGCATGTAAATATTCAACATGCTTCTCCATGGGCTTGTGTTAAATGCAGCTGTCACTCACATGTGCTTGCATCTGTTTGCTTCCAAGTTGGTGTGTCTACCTGAACTCCTGGATGGCAGAGACCGTGTGTACATACCCACCTTTATGTGGCTGAACACAGCAACGGCAGATCCATCACTTTAGCTCTGTTGTGGGCTATCTCCTCAGGAAGTCTGCAGAATAAAGCCTCCTTCCACATAACAACCCCAGAGCAAATACATCCCCACATCCCAGAAACCCTATGCCCATGCCATCTTCATTAGTGGAGCCATGGAAAGATGAGAGAGGGGCAGAGGATAAGTGAAGGGAATGAAGTGGGCAAGGGTCGTGGAGTAAAAGAAGAATCTGCAGCCCCTGCATCCAGAAAAACGATGGATTCAGGGATACTTCACCAACATGGAAGCAGTCCAGCGCACTGGAGGCTAATCCACTGAGGGTCAGAGGGGTAGCTTCCCTGAACCATAAAGGCCAGGACCAGCCTTAGACCTCTTTCAGAGGGCTGGAGCAGTACTCAGGAGGTGCTGTGGGGTTAGATAATCGAGTGATCCAGGGCTGAGACCGAACCCCAGTCCACACAGCTGTCTTCCTTTGAAGGCTTAGACAGTCTATCGCACACAAAGAATTTCCCATCAGGTCTAGAGCTAAGCTGGAAAGATAAACTGAGTAACAAAGGATGGATGAGAGAAGCTCTGAGTTAGATGGGTGAGAACACCAAGATTCCAGGAGATCCAGGGCTGCAACAGAAATGAAGAATGGGAACCAGCTGGAGAACTGTAAGGCCAACCTGAGCTACATAGTGAGATTCTTCCTAAAAAGGAAAAACTAAAAAGACAACTGTCTCTTGAGCTGCTGAAGAAAGGACTCTGCACCAGGTTTTGTTGTTTGTTTGTTTGAGCTCAGCTTTCCAATGGTTGCCAGTCCTCTAGAAAACTCTTCTAGAGCAAGGACAGACAGAGCAGAGAAGGTGTAGGCATACCAAACCACCAGACCCTGCCAAAGGAGCCAGATGGTGGCCTTGGGACAGCAGGAAGCTGATGGGAGAAAACAGGCAGATAGACCTGGGGAGAGGGTACCACTTAAACCAGAGTTTAAGTCCTTGTTTAAATATGGTACTGCTGCTATTGATGGCGCAACCCTCCAACAGCCGTGGAGTTTTTCACCAAGTCTCATCAGGAAAATCATGGCTCAAACCCATCTCGCAGCATGATAAGCACAATATGAGACAAGGACTGTTAAGTGCTCCCAGGCAATGTATACGGGCCTCCTCATTGACCAAGACTGCCAAGAGAAGACGTTACAACAGAGTGAGGAGATGACTCAGTAAAATCTTACCATTGTCAGTCTTTGTGTGTGCTGTGTCCTACCTCTTTCCACACAGGATCTGTTGGCTGACAGGGCTGGATTACTAGCCTGCAGGTGAATGCTGAGAGAATAAGGACAGGGTCAAATAAGAGGGCAAAAGACCCCAGGGCAAGAAGGCCAGTCACTCAGACTTTCAGTAGACATTTATTCCATACATACCTACCATATGCCAAGTACCGTTTGATTTAAGCCGTGGCTTTGGTAAGTGAACACAGGCTATTTTACCCTCAATAAAGTCCAGTAAAGTTGAGTTTATTCCTCTGCCTTCTGCACATGATCATGGGAGCTCTTTCCTGAGCCTATGTCCCCATTCCAAAGAAGAGCACTACCCATGGAATCTAGCAAAGAGAAAGAGTTGTAGATGACAGATGAGTCAATCCATTGGACAAGTCTCCATCTGATGGTCTCTGGCCAGCCAGGAGTCAGGACTGTCCTGAATGACCTGTATGTATGGAGTGTGCCATGGAGCTGGATGCACAGGACAAGGAGCACCCACATCCAGAAGCCATTCAGCAAAGGTGAGCTCAGACATCTCCACATCTCCCTGCTGGACTCAGCGTACACAATACACAGGAGTGTCTATTTCCCTCTGCGCACTCTCCATGGTATGAGCAAGGGCTCTCTAGGTTGCCATCAAGCCAGGCACAGCCTCCTAAAGGATGTTTAGACTATGGCTGGAACAAAAGACACAAGGAGACTATGGCAGTTACGGTTATGTTGTCACTAAGCCCCATTCCTACACACACACACATAGCAGATGGAGCCATAGGACTGGGTTTTGGCTGAGAAACATAGTCCCAGGCGGTATTTGTCACCTCCAGACTACAGGCATGGCCCTTGAACAAATATGCCTTCCAGAATCCTCTGTTCTGTCTCTCTCTCTCTCTTACTGAGTTTAGGAGACACAGTAGACAATGACAAAAACCTGAAAATGAGGTCCACAATCCCCAAGGGGTCCATGGATAAAAATCTGTTGGGTCACAGCTCTGTAAATCTGGCTGGAAAAACAAATGTAACTTTATTTCCAGAAACTTCTAAACTGAAATACAGCATCTTCTTCAATAATGGGTGTAATAGATCCCATCTGTATCTCTTGTACCTACAGTTGTGCTTCCCATAGAAAATTTAAACAAGTTCCTGCAGAAATGTCAAAATTCCCCTGCTGACCACTTTAAAATTATACTTAACACCACTATTATGCTATATTTAATGTGTTACGTTTGTTTCTTGTTTTTCTCTTTTAAGACAGAGTCTTGTTGTGTTGTACAAGCTGGTCTAAAACTAGAGGGTTTAAGCCTTCAGTCTTCCGAGTAGAACTATAGGCATAAAACATCACACCCAGCTTTATTATTTAACATCACAAACTATCTTACCATATAGCTTACTATATAACAATTCTTTAACATTTTGATATTTGAATCTCAGAATTCATTATTTTTGTAAATTGGATTTCTTGCATTTAAAAACCTTTATTATTAGGGGTCTATGGACTTCACTAGTCTGCCCAAGGAGGCTCCATGGTATTTAAAAAACACCCTGTAGAGAAGGATAGAGAACCTTGACTGAGGGCTTCTGGGCCCCTGAACGGTTGTGTACCCCTTACCAGCATCATAAGTGATTCAATATTGGACTATGGACAGATGAGACAGAGCACATGAGGACCTCTTAGAAAGCAGAGAGAGCCCAAGTGACCACAGAGAACAGGCAGAGTGGGCCTCTCAGCTTTGCCCTGGGCTCACTCTCATCTCTCCTGAATGCCCTCACTCATCAGGATAGAATGTCTTAAGTGCTTTTTCCTCAAACCCAGCCTTCCACTACCTAAATTCTCCCCAGCCTTCAAGGCCTAATTCAAATGCTGCTTCCACTGGGAAGTCTCCTGGACCTCCTTTCATAGAAATTATTGTCCCAGACCTGGACCACAAAGCTACCGACATCACCTCATGAGCCTGTTGGGGAAAATTAGATCAATTTCCTTCCTCTGACCCAGCCCATACCTCTACCAAGGACCTGTATCTGGGATGCCTAGTCACTGCAAGGTCAACAAGCCTTTGCTGCATGCCAGGTAGTGGGTAGTCAAGGAGCTATATGACTAAGCTCCATCCCCCAGCAGTCTATCCCAAGTCCACAGAGTAAATGTATGGTCCACGTGAGGAAAATTTATTAATGATTTTTCAAAGTGGAATCTTGATTTCCTTTCTCTGAAGTTATTCCTGCCCAGTATGGATTTCCAACCAATGCACATTGACCTCTGGGTCTCTCTATGGGAGTCTCCCCTTGTCCTCACTTTTCCTTTCCACAGATTATTACCTATGTTCAACCACAGTTTAAAAATATTATAAGGAAAATTCCAGAAATAAACAACCCATACATTTTTAAATAATTCTTTTATAGTATACTATGTAAGCATTTTATTGTTAGCTATTGTTAGACTCCTATTATGCTTTAATATGTGTTAAATTTCAACACAGATGTATGTATATAGGTTAAAAAAAAAACACATAGACCCTGGTACTATCTAAGGTTCAGGTGTCCACATTTCTGGACAACACAAATTCACAAAATTGGGCAATGCAATAAGTTTTGGGGAACAAATGAATACAATAGGTCTTGGAAAGTATCTCCCTCCACGGGTAAGGAGGAATTAATGCTTTGGCAGCCATACTAGGAGTCAGGTAGGGATTAGAAACATGATGGATCTTCTCCAATCCCTGTGAGCGATCCTTCATCATGCAGGGTCAGAATCTGAAGCAGTCTCTTTTTCCCACATCCCACCCTTGAAAGCCAAACTCTCAACCCATTTCATCCTTCTCCTCCCATCCTATCTCACCTACACCCAGTCCTTGGAGCCCCAGCCCTTGAACTGGAACACTCATCTTCTATGTGCACACAACTCTGGATGGCACCCCAGACAGCTGTGTGTAAAGGTGTCAGGAGGCAACTCTCTGTCCCTCCTTTAGAATGTAATAGACCAGCCCAAGCTCTTTTTGTCTATAGGATGGAGAGGCACTAAGCTTGAACGAAGGTTATATTGCAACTCTGGCCACATAATGCTGTTCCCACTTCCTCCCCCCACCAGGCCAAAGAACCTAAATGGTCACATTTCTGAATAAAATAAGCTCACAATGCAGCATGTTTTTGGAAGCCTTGCATTAAGTGCTAGGAAAAGAGAGATGCAGTAGACTCGGCTACTGCTCTTGGGTGCTCCCAACATGGTAAGAGTGGTAAGCAGAAGGTAATACACCGAAGTTGGTTCACTAAAGCACTAAAAGGGTAGAGCACTGGCCCAGCATGTGCAAGGCCCTGGGTGCTATCCCCAGTCAAAAATAACACATTAGAACCATAGCATCCTTGGGGACAGAATCTAACCACAGAGGATGGTGATGAAAGCTGGACAGGGAGAGCATCCCATCAGAGGTGAGCCAGGATGAAGAGAAGGAACAATTAGATCCATGCACTATAGACTCATTGGCTATTGGGCTTATTGAAAGGTATATCCCTGGACTTCTAGAATCGTTCTTCTAATTAATGGTTATTTATTTTGCCAAATACCATGATAAAGAAATCTCACCACTGAAAGCCCAGACCTAGGCTGGTTTCCATACTCTATCCATGAAGGGCAGGCTGCTCCTTTCGACTCTGAGGAGCTAAGGAAAGGAAATGGGTCTGAAGAAGCTCTGGGTGTCAGGGTGAAGACTGAGTCCCTCCTTGCTCTATTTCAGGAAGGCTATGCTGTTGGCAGGCGTGAGGGACTCTGAAAAAGATCCTGGTTCCCTGGTGCTGTGGTAGCTGAGAAGCCCAGGAATCAGAACTGCTGAAGAAGTTAGACCCAAACAGGATACAGCTGCAGTAGGGTCCTCCCCTCCATCATTCCAGCCTACCAGAGTTGGGAGTGAATCCCACCCTGAATGATATCCTTCAACTCCAAGGCATTTGTCCTCAAAGCCTACATCACAGCTTTAACTAGATCTGTATCTCTCTCTCTCTCTCTCTCTCTCTCTCTCTCTCTCTCTCTCTCTCTCTCTCTCTCGTGTGTGTGTGTGTGTGTGTGTGTGTGTGTGTGTGTGTGTGTGTGTGTGTGTGTTTATGGCATGAGACTGTCATCATCCTGAGGACAGGAACCACATCTGGTTTGTTCGCCATCATATCTTCTGTGTAAGGCAGAGAACCAGGCATAAAGTGAGTCCTAAAAGACTGTCAAGGGACGGGCATGGAGCATGGCTCAGCAGATGAAAGCAGCCTTGCCTTGAGCGTCTTTCATCTTACAAAGAGAGGGCCCAAGAAAGAATGGAAAGTGAACTGTGGTTCCACTTCATTAGCAGGGCACCTGCTTATGCATGAGGCCCCTGAATGTAAGGGAGGTGGGGAAGGGAAGGGAGGAAGGATAAAGGAAAGAAGGAAAACTAAAGATGTGTCTGTGGAGACCGTGAGAGTGTGGCAAGACAGACAAGGACCAGCGCCACAGACAGAGAAGGGACTCATAGTCCTGATCTCTGAGCTCTTCTTCCTGGAGGGCCCTCTTCTTCCCCTGACCCACTAGCCACCTTCTTGAGGTGGCTTCTGTCCTAGAACTGTAGGAAGCACCTAGCCACGCCACTGCTCTCAACCAGGTGTCCCCGGAACTGCAGAGAGGGCAGAAGGGGGTGGGGGGAGTGGAACAGCTGCCAGTCTGAGAGGAAACCCTGCTAGGATACAAGAGCCCCTAGGACAGCCTTCGCCTCCGATCTGAGCGGGGCACACGTTGGGAAGGGAGTACAGAGACATCCGGACAGCCCAAGCACATCCCTGTTAGCATGGATCTGCTTGAGGTCACCTTAGGGTCATCTCTGTGAGCCGAGGGTCAGACCCATTTGCAGCAGGGTCACCTTTGTTGGCTTAGGGTCATTCCCCTTTCAGACTAGGTCATTGACTTTAGAGGAAGGTCCTCCTGGCTTACAGAATCCGCCTCCAAGAAGGGTCATTCTGATGTGAAGCAGGGTCACCTCCATTAGGACATCTCTGTTAGCTCAGGGTAAGTCCTGGCCTGCACAGGGTCTGCTCCCGGACTTTGGGGCCAGCAGCGGCGCCCCCAGGTGGCTGGGCTTGGCTTCCATTCTCTCACAGTCTCTCACAATTGGGGGAGGGAGAGAGTTCACTCACACCCTGGACCCTTCAAGAATTACACTGTTACCAAATATGCTTGCACACATCTTTGGGACGGCTGCTCACAGAATACAGTTTAGATGCTGGAGCACATCCAAGACCCAGAATCTACCACAGTGAATCTGTGATGTAGATGAAGAGGAAACAAGCCACAGGTAAAGTCACATGGTAACCCCACACACACACACACACACACCCATTCCCCTGGATCTGGGTGCGCGCACACACACACACACACACACACACACACACACACACACACACACTCTACCAACTAGCCTCGGAGAAGTCTATCTCTCCTCTAAAAGGGGGAGAAAAATCTCCAATTCTCAAGTTTGGTCTCAGCGAAGACTTTGTGGAAGAAGTGGGTCACAGCCACTTCCCTTCCCAGGTTTTGGAATGGCTCTCCTACTGTGTTCATTGTGCCCAGGGTACTCCGGGGAGGAATTCTGCCTCTCAGCATCCCTCCTCATTCACATCCTAGCTGGACTTTAGGACAGAAAAGGAAGCTTGGGAAGTGGAGAAGAAACCCCAGTGCAGGCAGAGGCTCCCATTCACACTTCGAGCTGCCTTCCCCCGACCCCTCCACACACACACACCTTCTACTGTAGAAATAATAGTTGGTGCTGAGTTCAAGGGCTGCCAGGTGACCACTCCTTCACATTGGAGGCAGATTCAGTCATCCATGGCTTCCGCTCCGTCCTGTTCTACCCTTTAGGGCCTTACCTAGGGAGAAGAAAGTGCAAGGTCCCACATAAAAGCCCTACCACCACCAGCGAAGGAAGTGAGCCATTCCATGCTGGCCTGCCTTATCCCTGGGCTTTCTGCAAAGTCCTACACAGTCAGATCCAGCACCCTCACTGCACTTAGAGAAATGGATCTGGGGAAAGACTCTTAAGCCTAACCAGGAGAGAAGAGGTAAGCTGCAGCCACTGACCCCAGAGCAGAAAGCAGGATCAGGCTTATGCCAGCTCCATCTCTCAGAGGAACTGAGGCCCTGTGAGAAGTCCTAGTCCAAGATCACAGAGAATCAGCACCTTTGCTAGAATTGGGACTCCTTTCTCCTCCCTCTCTACCCCTAGTATAGATAATCATCATCTCAGTAGATGCTGGGATGAAGCCCCAGGAAGAGAGAAAGCTTACCAGATTTTTTTCATAAGCTGAGTATAATCCCTATTACCACATTAGTGTACATAAATACACACACACACACACACACACACACACACACACACACAGCAGTGCATCCAACCCAAGAAACAATGGTTACAGCCAGAGCCATCTTCATCCCCCACTTTTTGAAAGGCTGGACGTAGGGTGAGGCAAAGCTTGGCGCATCCAAGTGGTCCAGCTGGAAGTTAGGAAGTTAGAATCACTAGGATTCTTCTAACTGGAAGAAATAGAGGAGAAAGGAAGCCAGTTACCTCCAACAGCCAGAAGGAAAGAGACAACAGGCTGGCAAATTCTGATCATATCCCCTACCCTCTTTCTCCCCTCTAAGGAGGTAGAGCAGTGGTTCTCAACCTTCCTATGCTGTGACCCTTTAATACAGCTCCTCATGTGGCAGTGACCTCCAACCATAAAATTATTTTATTGCTACTTCATAATTGTAGTTTTGCTACTGTTATGAATCATAATGTAAATATCTGATATGCAGGATATCTGATATGTGATCCCCAAAGGGGGGGTTGAGACCCACAGGTTAAGAACCACTGAGGTAGAGGAAGGCTTTGGCTGCCTATCCCAACTTTAAGATGAAGCAGCACCTTGCTCACCTATACTTCTCTCCCCTGCCATTGGCACCTGGCTTACCTAAAGGCAATCTAGTTCATCTTGACTTACCAAGATCACTGACTGTGCGACTTTGCCTTGAGCCTGCTTGTGGGAAGAAAGGGGAATTTAAAGACAACCCAGTGTCTTGGGATTTCCCAAGAGTTTGAGGACAGTTGATGAGGCTTGAATTTCTTCATAACCAGATAAGTACTTTGTCTAAGCTGCTTTATAAAGGGTGCATGGTCCACCTGTACACTCAGGATGCTGCCAAAAAATTTAGGCAAACTCTGACCTCATCCTCCCTTCCCTGTCTAGACCTGTTTCCACAGCCAAGAATCAGCTTTGACCACTCTATAAGCTCTAATGTAAGTCTGCATCTCCACCTTTGACACAGACAATTTCCTGGGGATGGAAGCAGAGGCTCCAATGCCACCTATGACTGCTAGCCAAGTCCTTCTATGCAGGATGGAATAGAGGAGGCATCTGGCAGCCCTGCATGGGAGCCAGGTAGAGTCTGAACAATTGTAATTGTCTGTTCTGCTAGCTAATCTGGAACAATGTGGATCTAGAGCCCAGGTAGGATACAATAACTGACCATATCAGACAAGCCTGAGGAGGAGATCAGCCATGCTCCAGATCCCCAGCTTTGCCTGCATCTGGGGAGGGAGGTGGAAGAAGATAGACAGGTCTCAATTGCTGCTAGAGAATAAAGGGCAAAGCCAAGAATCCACCATTCCACCCCAATCACATTCACCACACTCACAGACTCACACAGGCAGAGTGACAGATTAGCATATGCAAATCTATAAATATTTGGAAGCACAGAAACAGGTGCAGAATACATATCTAACCCTACATATATGTTAACAGAAATGATCACATACCCCTCAAACAGTACATACACTTATAGTAGGATGTGTTATCTAGAGAAATCATAAAGTGGATGATTACATCTTTAATTCTACTTGCACTTGTGTGCACGGGCATACGCACGCGCATGTATACACACACACACACACACACACACACACACACACACACACACTACAAATATAAGGCACTTATTATGGCTCTCCAGTTCTCAACTACTAAGTTAGTCAGTTTATAATGAGGACAGGCAGAGATGATCAGTACTGCAACATCAGGAGTATATAATGTCCAGCACACAGCAGATGCTCAATAAATACGGAGGAGAGAGGGAAGGAGGAAGCAAGCAACTCGGGCTACAATGTATTAAGTCACCTGTGTTTAATCTTTATCAGACTGGAAAACTGCTCCTGATTCTGGCCTCAGACTCTGCAGATGTTTGCAGGCAAAATAGGTGCCAGTGCCCCCCTCCCATAAGAAGCAATGGCCTGGTACATCAGACCCCAACTGGAAGTGGCTTTGAAATCTATATGCTTGTCGATTCACTTTGGTTTTTGTTTGGGGACAGGGTCTCACTAGGTAGCTCTGACTGGCCAGGAACTCACTAAGTTTACCAGGCTCGCCTCCATCTGAGAGACCCATCTGCCTCTGCCCCGGCAGCACGTGCACCACCACTCCAGCCAGCCTAATTTATTTGTTTGTTTGTTTGTTTGTTCAGTACCATGTTGAAGAACGGTGGATTTGTAAACACACCCTATGAATGAGTCTAGACCCTCTCGTGCAAACGCGGCTCCACCAAGTGGAGTTGGCTGCGGAGGCCAAGGGGTTGAAGAATCTACACAAAGCCAGCCCACCAGCGTTGGGCACTGGTATCCAGTTCTGGGTTTCCAAGTCCTTGGCTTCTCTTCCCAGGTCCACGACTAACTCGCTCGGTGACCTCAGGCCAGTCCTTTTAGCTCAGATCTCAGAACCCTCTGCATCTGGCAGTCTGAGTCCGAGACTAATTTAAGCTATCGTTTCTCCAGTGGCTTTCTTTAACCTTAAGAAGCGGAATCAGTTCCCAAAGACTGAAGCATATGAGAGTAACCTGCAGATGCAACGTAAACCCAAAGAGCTCAGAAGAGTCTGACAAGCGGGAAGCCGAGCTTGGATGAGGGCAAAGAGGTGGGCTTCCTTCTCCAATAGGCGCCCAGCACATCTACATCTGAATAGGAAGCCTTAGAGTCCGCTCGCTCGCATCGACACCTGCAGGAGGAAGGGGCCTCAAAGTAAGGGTCTTCGGTTACCGTCGGCTAATTAATTTGAACAATAAAGTCCACTCCAGTGTCCTCAACACTCTGAACACATCGTACCCACCCCACTCCCAAACACACACACACACACACACACACACACACACACACACACACTGGCAGTGTCTACACAGATAAGTGGAAATACACTTCTCAAGTCGGCAATTCGTTTTAGGAATCGGAAGGATGACTAAATATTTTGTTGCCCCACTGAAGAATTCGCTCTCTCCAGTCCCAAGATTCATGGGACCTCAATTCCAAAGATATTTTTGCCTGCGTAGACAAAAATGACTCAGGGTGGAACAACCCTGAGGCAATTTCCAGTTTCCGGAGAAACTGAGCACAGACCTCCGAGACACTGGCTTCGGATGCTGAAGCTTGGAGGACCCCAGCAGCCGAGACTGAGCGCATCCTTCCCAGTGGCGCCCACGCCAAATCTGATGCGGGTGTCTCGAAACCCTGGCGTCTGAGAAAAAAAAATTGGCGGTGATAGAGGGGTAGTGAAGACTCCGACCTACAGAGTTCCTCCGGGACCATGAAATTTAGACCGACGAGGAGGGTAGTGATCATGCAGGCAGGTTCACAACCGAAGGAGAAAAACCGAGCAGCGGCTGCGAGCCATTTCTACTTGAGTCCGCGTGGAACGAAAAGACCACGCTCGGCAGGGACCCAGGACACAGAGCGCGGAGCCCAACGCGGGTGGGAAACAACCCTAAGGATGTTGCGTCGACACCAGCAGCAGAGCGCAGGGCGAAAGCCTTCCTTCCCGGCTGACCCGAGCCTTCTCAGGTCTAGCGCGGCTGTGGTGCTGTCGCAGCGCCGGGCGGGCTGGAAAGAGGCGGTGCCCGCTCCGCCCCACGGCGCGGCGCGCCCTCCAGCCCGCGGAAAAAAATCGTTCTCAAAACCAGAGCCCGGAACTTCTGTCTTCCCTACAGAGCTCTCCGTTGGTGTTGGTGCGCATCCATACCAACCTTAAAAAAGTCAGAAGTGCTCGCTCCAAAAAGCCAATCATCCGTTTGTTCTCTGATTAAAAGCTTAAGGGACTGAATTCTCCCACCCACCCTTGCCCACCTTTAAGTCTCTATCTCTCCAGAAACCTCATAGCGCCAATCCCAGGGACAAGGTTGGGCTGGGTCTCATCGTCCTGGTTGGCCCTCCCGGACGCCTCCCCCAGGCCCCAGCCTAAACAACCTTTGAACTATGCATGGAAATAATTCAGGCACAAACCCACTCTCCTCGCCTCTCTTCCGTGGAAAGCGCAGGGTTGGGAGGAAACTCCGAATCCTGTCCGTGAAGACCTAGGGCGCACTGCCTCCTCCCACTGCTTCCTAAGCCGCAAGCTTAGGAGGCACGCTCCGCACTCCAAATCTTTTCTCTCTTTCTCTTGCAAGGGACCGTGGTTTAAACTGCGTCGGCGCCTTTATTCGCCTGACCCTGGGCGCAGGGAAACCAGCCTGGTCGGTCATTGTCCTTTCTGGACTGTCCCCACCCCCGCCCCAATCAGTGTCACAAAACGCCCCTTTCAACAGATTCCAAACCCTCTTCACCTCGGCTCACCGAGCCTTCAACTTCATTGAGTGAGCGCTACGGCCGCACTGGAGGAGGCGAAGTTTAAATAAACCCGAGCGCAGAGGGAGGAGGCGGGGGTCGCGGAGGGTTGGTAGTTGAAGGGGAGGGTGGAGGTAGAAGTGTTTTTGAAAAGGGGAAAAAAGTCATCGGGGAGGGAAAGGCGCTTTGTAACCACGAAGACGCGCCTGCTGTGGCGAGAACAAATTGGATAGGGAGGGGAAATGTCCCCCTCCAACTCCCGCTCCTGGGTGGTCTGGGGGAGCCCCTAGAGAAAGAAAGAAAGAAAGATGGGGAGGAATACGCGGTGAAAAGAATTAACCGCTTTAATTGGGTTGCAACAGAGAGTGGCCAGCAGGCTCGCCGACGGGCCTCGATCACTCAAACCAAATACTGGTCGATAAAATAAAATGTCTGCCCTTAGTCGCCGCTGAAAAACGTATGTCAAAGTTGGAGAACTAAGACTGTTCTTCACAGCTGTAGAAAGTAAATCTGCAAGAGGGAGAAATTCCGCCCGGAAAGACCCCCCTCCCCCTTCTTATGGCCTCGGGCCTCCCGGCGCCGGATGAAAAGGAATGAAATTGAACGAAATTGAACGAAATGAAGTGAAATTGACCAGTGAAATTCGCCAATTTTCTTCCCCTTTAAACTGCCCGCTCTCAACAGCACTCTCTGAACCTCAGGCTGATTTTTTACCTTTTTTTTTTCTCACCTTGGAAAGATCAAGGTGTGCCCTGGATATTTTCTTATTATTGTCACCAATTGTTGCTGCCTGTGGGGCGACAGACCTCAGCTGCCTCTACCCAAGTAGGGAGGGAAACCTAGGGAGCCATTCAAATGGGAAGACCCGGTTCACCTCCCAGGACGTTGGGTCCCTAATTGAGCCCTCTGCAGCCCTAGGCACCCACAGATCGGGAAAGAGTCCGTGGCTGAGCACATCCAGACTGTAAGGCAAGCCAGGAGGATTCTACCACACAAATCCCTCAACTACACCCTTCTTGCATTCCAGTTCCCGGCTCCAAGAGCCAAGCTCTTAACACAACCCAACGGAGCCAAAATTTCAAATACCTCCTCTTCTCCCTAGCTTTTAGCATCTGGAACCTTCTCCAGGGCTGCCAGCTAAGCATGGGTGGTTTCTCTGGACGGGGCTTGGCCTTGTTGATTCATTGGGAAACTAGAGTCTGAGTAGAAGGTATCTTTGGGGCCCCAAGAGCCCTAGAAATCTCTTAATCATTTCATCCTTATCTGCAACCCTATATTCCTACTATTGGTGCACATAAACACTAAGCAAGAAACACACGCACACACACAAACACACACACACACATACACACACACAGACACACACACACACACACACACACACACACAAGACAGATAACAATTCATCCAGAAGAATCTTCCACTTCCCCTCTAAGTAGTAGTGAGTTACACGGCCATAGCTCAACTACCCATCGACCATCCAACACGAATTCTGTCTGACAGAGAAAAATCCAACTGATAAAGTCTTTGACTCAAAACTTTAAAGTAATATATGAAATCCAATATTCCAAACTAATATCTATATTTAATATTCACGGCAAAGGAGATCAAGAAAGGTGCTTTTTTTTTTGAGCAAATAGACGCTCCAGCATGCACATCCAAACATGTTCACTGATTTGTGTCAGATCGCACACACCCCCTCCTCAAGTAAAAAGAAACAAAACCACGATCATCAAATTTGGAGCAATGGACGTGAGGGAAGCCACCAGTCAGAGACCATTACCCCAGTACTGGCAAATACTTCCCACTCCAGACCACTGAGCCTAATCTTACTTCTAGACTATTTGATAAAATGGTGGTGGAAAGGTAGCCCAGTACATTTACTCCGCCCCCCCCACACACACACACACCGCAAATCCCTTAGTCTCTCAGAGATGGGGAGAGGGACTCTTGGCCTCTGGGCAGAGGAACTGTGTTCAGCCTAGTCTCTCCACCTTTAGTGAGGGGGAACCTAGCTGCCTCAGTGTCCTTCCCCAGCTCCAACACTCTCTCCACTCCCATCCTAATGCAGGACTTCTTTCTTACATCTTCGTTTTCAGCCATCGCCAGCTATGGGATGCTAAGGAGTTTTGGGTAACTCCTTCTGTCCACACCCTCGAGTTCTTCCCATCTGGGCCTCTGACACTGTCTTCTTCTCTCTCTGTCATTTGCCTTCCAGCACTTGTCCCGACTTGGGTGAGTTTTCTGTAGAGGCTGAATGAACTTCCTCTTCCTGCCCTTCCATACATCTCTCCTACGATCTCAGAGGGATGTACTGAAAAAAGGGAGTAACCATCTTTGCCCCACTCAAAGTTTCGCCCTCACCCCTGCTGTTTGCAAATCTGGCTGTTGGGGATCCCACGCACCAGGCAGAGGGGCTGCAGGTCCGGTGCACTATGGATGGTCTTAACCAGAGGAGAAGATTTGTGCTCAGGCTGTAGCTTCTGGCTATGAACATGGCTCCGGGAACCAAGGCCTTTGCCCTAGCAGAGTGAACCCCCACTCACTCTTTAGTTGATCAGTTGATCCTCTAGCTCACTCAAGCTGGGTGAGGTTTCTAATTCAATTTGGAGAGTCCCTAAATAAAGCCTTCCACTGTCAAACGCGTGTGGGAGTGGGGGGGTCTAAAGGCCCTCTAGGGGGCAAAAAGAAATGCTCTCCTATTAGAGACAGACAGTGACTGATAGTCCTAGCACATATTCGTGGACACACACAGAAATAAAAGCACAGACATCCCTGAAATACACAGGACGACCAAGACAAACACAAAAACCAACCACCGAAAGCTCTATAAAAGGCCCCTGCACACAGAGACACACAGAGGCATACAAAATACGCTCCAAGAGACACAGAGTTGTACTCAGTGACCATAGTGCTCCAGTACTCAGCACTCCAGTCTGCCCAGGCCACCCTCACATCGGAACTAGAAGAAGGTTGAGATTCCTCTGGGGAGGTAGGAACAGAATCCCTCTGCCCTGCCCCGGGCTTTTTGCCCTTCCTTGTACCAGAGTGAAAATGAAAGTGCTGGAGTGGTCAGAGGCTTCCAGAGACCTGGCCCCCATCAGAAGCAGAAGGCCACCGCAGTGTGCAGAGCTCCCCCGCTCCGCTGCCGCCGCCATCTGACTGGCTCCCTCTCCCTCTGCTGGGGAGACTGAGGTCTTGTGTGAGAGCCCTGACAGGGACAAGGGGGGGGGGAGGGGGACGGGGACAGGCAAGCAGGCTGAGCTGGTAACTGCTAAGTTCACATACATTTATTCAATTGACACCAATAAAAAGGGAGAGGGAGACAGTTTTCTTTTCATCCACACAGACCATCAGACAATTTCACAGAGTCTCCGCTAAGTGGAGAAGTCTAAATCAATGCTCACCAGTGGACAGAGAATGCAGGGGCAGCCCACTGTACAGATATTTACACATAACTATAAGACCCCCCCTGCTGCAGCTCTGTGCCCTTGCCCACCCAATTCCCACCTCTCCAGAACCTCTTCTCCCACCCAAATTCATTGCCTTTAACTACAATAAATATCACAGGGCTTGGGGCAGAGCAGAAGGCCAAGAGGGCTGCTAGCCCTGCGTGGCTGGGCCTATGGGAAAGGCCAGAGGGAACTCCTTAAAGAGCAACCAAACACCAGAGGGGGAGGGGGAACATTTTCTTCGGGGGAATGGACTCTGCGGCTTCTTCAAGGATTATGGAGACCCTCGTTTCACTTTTCCTCTTAGCTTCCCGACTGTGTAGACACTGCCTTAGGCTTGGAGAAAACCCGCTTCCTTGAAGAATAGCAAAAGGAACAAAATTTGTTTTCAATTTTTCTCTTAAGCACAAAGCAGATAACAGATGTCTTTAAATTATAATATTGGATAAGCGGGGTCTCAAAGTTGAGGAAGAAATGGGGGAGGGAGGCAGGGGACTTTTTCAAGCCATAGGTGTTTATGGAGGGATCCATGACCGACAAGCATATCTCCGCCAAAGCATTCTTCTCCGACTGTGAGAGACGCAGAGGCAGGAAAATGCGAAGGTCCCTGCTCCCTTTTTTTTGCTGCTCCAACAGAAAAGGGACCTCCGCTTTAAACCTATTGCGTAGACCCGGGCCTCACCCAGAGCCGCTGAGCCCGCTTCGTCCCAACTGTCCGTGACATTCTGCGCGTGGAGCTTGAAGTGCCTGATCACGCAGGCCGGCCTAGGTCTGGAGACTCTTCATAAATAGACTCCCTGAATTCCGCTGGGACCGGGCCGAGCTCCCCAGAGAGGTTAAGGAGTGAGGGCCTAACTGGCCCCGAGCCCGCTGCGGTCAAAAGTGGCAGCCACTGAGGCCGGCGACTTTGCTGGCAAACGAGGGCCCTGAAGACAGGAGCGTGTCCCCCGGGTGCGTGAGGCGGATATGGCCCGCCACTGGCGCCAGGGCCGGGGCAGTCAGCATGGCCAAGACTTGGGCTTGACCCCCAGGACCCGCGGCTGCCGCGAATGGCGATCCCGGGGAACCTTCGCCGCTGCCCGGGGGTGCGGCACCGCCACCACCGTGGCCCATGATGTGGTCTATAGAGAAGGAAGGCCTCTGGCCTGCCCCTGCTCCCCCGCCACCCGCACCACCGCCAGCGTCCGTCTTGAGGCCCTGGCGCAGGAGTGCAGTGGACAGGCTGGCTGCTGTGCCAGCTGCGGGAGGACTCAGGGACGCGGGGTAGAAAGCCTTGGCGCAGCCCAGCTCTGCGCCTAGGAAGGCGGGCAGCCCTGCGGGGCCTGGGCCAGATCCCGGGGCAGGAGCAGGGGCCGGCGCCGAGGCCGCGCCGGCGAACACCGAGGCCGTCGGAGGTCCGGGTGGAGGCGCAGCGGCGCGGCCCGGGGGAACTGACAGCTGGCAAGGCGCGGTGGCGGCAAAGGCGAAGGCGTGCGGGTGTGGATGCGGGTGTGGGGCCGGGCCCGGTGGGGGTGCGCCGTAGGCCGGGAGTGCCAGCCCGTAGCCATAGCCGTAGGCGCCGTAAGCGGCGAAACCCGGGAGGAAGGCGCCAGGGTCCCCGGCCGCGGCAGCCCCGCCACGCAGTAGCAGCTCCGGGTGAGGATGCGGGTGTGGATGCGGCGGCGGCAGCGGCTGCCGCTTGAAGCGCTTGCGGCGCCTCAGGAAGCTGCCGTTGTCGAACATGTCGGCCGACTCCGGGTCGAGCGTCCAGTAGTTGCCCTTGCCCGGATTGCCCGGCTCGCGGGGGATCTTAACGAAGCAGTCGTTGAGGGAGAGGTTGTGGCGGATGCTGTTCTGCCAGGCAGGGAACTTCTCCCGGTAGTAGGGGAAGCGGCCGCTGATGAACTCGCAGATCTCGCTCAGCGTCAGGCGCTTCTTGGGGCTCTGCAGGATGGCCATGGTGATGAGCGCGATGTACGAATACGGTGGTTTCACCAACGGGCTCCGCGTTGCCGCGCCCCCCGACGGCGGCCCGGGTCCCGGCCCTGGCCCCGCTGCGCCGCGGGCTGCCTGCACGCCGGGCCCCGGGCTTCCCGCTGCGGCCGCCGCCCCCCGGGGCGCTAGAGCGCGGGGCTCGCAGTCCGAACAACCTCCTGACTCCTCCTCGTCCTCGGCTACGTCCGCCTCGGCTTCCTCCGGGGGAGGCTCGTGGCCGTGCGGGAGCACGTCCCGGGGGGCGCGGAGCCCGGAGCGGGCTGTGAGCTCCCCCCCACCGCTGCCGCCGCCCACCACGTCTATGTCTGCGTCCGGCTCAGACAGCGCGGCCGGGGAGCTCTCGGAGGACATGATCTCGCAGCAGCAGCTGCCCAGGGTCATGGTGCCGCCGCCGCTCTCCGGCTCCGCTCGGGCCGCGGCTCCGGCTCCGCCGCGCTGCCTCTCGGAGGAGTGTGTTTTGCGCGCGGGCGGGGAGGGGGCGGGGGACCGAGGCGGACAGGGAGGGGTGTCCCCCAGCTCCTCAGCGCCCCCTGGTGTTGAGACTCCACGACTCTCACCCTGCAGGGCGCACCCAACCTGTGCTGCCCCGGGACCAGTAAGCAGGGCACAGGAGGAGAACGGTGAAGCCACCCGTTACCCGGTCGAATCTGGGCCCCTGGGCCCCTAGAGACAGAAGTGGGGCTTCAGGAGATTAGTCCCTCCCGCCTGGTGGCCGCCTAAGGCGGAAGAACCGTGGGCCCGGGGCGGAGCTCCCTGGGCAGGGTGGGGCGGGGAGGAAGGGGGCGGGCAGAGGTCCTCGGCACCCTGGCCCGGCGGGAACAAACTGCCGCGGTGGCGGGAGCTAGACTCCCGTGGCTGGAGGCGGGTCATCCTTCTCTTCGCAGCTCCCGCAAACCCCTGGTCCCCTGGAGCCACAGCCTTCCGTGCTCTCAGCCGCTGGGAGTCAAAGGCATAAGCTGGCGCAGCTGCAGCTGGTGGCGGTGGCTACAGACCTCCTCCCCTCATCTCCCCAAGGCGGCGCCCAGGCCACCCGGGCAGAAGCGCCGCCGACGGATCGCGAGTGAGCCGAGACACCCAGACAGACGCTGCGGATAAGGACCTTCTAGAGTCCCAGGGGTTTCCAGCAGGCTGGAGGAGAGAGTGGTCCGGAGGAGCAAACTTGGCGCCGGCAGATCCGACTCAGAGAGGTGAGAAATTTCTGCTGTGGTCCTCTTTCCCCTCCAAGGCCTCGCGGCTCTGTCACTGTCCCCGGGAAGACCCAAGGAGAGCATTGCCTGCTCCCGCTCCCCTTAGTGACTGGTCTCCGCAGATGCCGCATTCCCGACACGCCTATAGTCCTTAGCTCGGGTTTGCCTGGCTCGATTTTCCGTCTTAGCATCTCAATCTTTGTAATCATCTCTCTTGACCTCTGTGAATCTGTCTTCATTTCCTGCAGAAACTGCGTTTGCCTGGATGTTTGTCCCTAAGTCTGACAATCCCGCTCTTACTTTTTGGATTTAGAGAGGTCTTACAACAGAGCTCCCACAGAGGACCCCCCCCCCTCGGTGAAATTTAACCTCAGCCCTGGGCCAATGTTGCCTTTTTATCTTGGGACCTTTTGCACAGAAAGTTGACACAGTGTGCGCTTTCTACCAACCGGATTCCTGCGCATCTTGTTAGGTCTCTTCCCTATTCTTCCTCTGGGACCCAGAAACAATCGCTCCAGTTTACAGTAAGCCCATTTCAACCCCTGGGGGCTGGAAGGGATTGGATGAGGTGAGGATAAGAACTGGGCAGAGGGCTGACTGTTGCCCCAACAGCGCCGCGCAGTGGCCAAGGCTCTGGCATAGGAGGCTTCAGTCCCTGCTGCGCCCCATAGTCCAAAGCCTCTGTGACCCTTTTTAGGTAATTTCCCTTTAGAGTCCAACTTTCCTGGTTTGTACCACAGTTCAGAGCAGCGCCAGAAGAGTTAAACTGCTAGGACCCCAAATTTGGCTTCACCGGCTACCCTTTGTATCACTTGGCTAATTTTCTTAACTTCTTTGCCTGTTTCTTCCTCTAAAGTAAAATTTAGAAAACCTACCTCAAGCCTGACATAGTGGTAACCCCTTCCATTTGCCTTGTGACCAGTATGCAAAAGCAGCCATTATAGGCCAGTGATTATGTAGCTTCTAGGTTGCTCTATTCTCTGGGAGAGAAGGGAGTCAGGGAAAATGTGGTCTCCCACCTGGTTCTCAAGCCCTGGCCCAACTGGCGACTATTTATTAGTACCACGGTAACATCTCCAGACATTGTGCTGATCTCTCTCTCTCTCTCTCTCTCTCTCTCTCTCTCTCTCTCTCTCTCTCTCTCTCTCAAGCTCTGAGGCTATGGGGAAGAAATTTGCAACCTAGGTGGGCTGAATGCAAGAAAATACACGTAAAGGTGGGTGAACCCTTTACCTAAGAGCACCCTGCATCAATGAAGACAGGGATAGCTTCTTACCTTTTAAGAACAAATTCTCCAAGCGCCCTCGGGGACCTCTGACCAAGAGGACCCACTCAGTGTGCTGGATTTGCATAAACAAAGTATTCCTGGGAAACAGACAAGGTCCAGCCCTCAAAACAGGGACAGTAAGATGAACAGAGACCAGGGGCCCTGGAATTGGAATGTTCTGGCAACCACACACATACTTCAAGTTAGCTCCCTCCCTCCCTCCCTCCCTCTCTCCCTCCCTCCCTCCCTCCCTCCCTCCCTCCCTCCCTCCCTCCCTCAGGATCCCACTCAGATACTCTACACCACTAACCACATCCTTACTCCTACCCAGCTAGGACTCATCTCTACCCTGGGATACCCAGCTAGTATTCCAATAAAGAAAGAGAAAACTCAAGTTTCTCTTTGGCTAGTTGGTTTCACCTTTACTTCAAAAATAGCAAAACCCATAAGTAACCTCCTGCCTTGCCAGTGCTCTCCTGATATCTCAGACTCTAGCTACGTGTTCAGCCTCAGGGTGGGACTGGATAACGCTTGTTACCCAAATCTCCTTTAAAAGGCTTCATGCAAGACTCTACCAGCCATTGCTGCCAGCCGCTGCACCCTTGCCCTGAGACTGATGCTCAAGCTGGGGGAAAGCAGTCAAGACCCCCCCCCAGCTCCTGTCCTGCTGGGCAGCAGTGGGGCACCATCTTAAGAAATCATCCAAACTCCACGAACACTTTAACAAGCATGGAAAGAAAGGGCCAGGGCGGGATGTGCCTTGGCAGGTTTTTGAGGTGCTCTACATGATAGTCCACCCATCCTAGAACTCTTCTATTAATCCAAGTAGCTGCTTTCCAGACCTTGCCTCTTGCCTAGGGAGATGTTTCTGGTGGCCTTTTGTCCCTTTTAAGGCTCTGGGCCAGTTTATTTTCAACATTGCCCAGAGCAGAGGCACTGGAGGCTGGGAGAAGGGCTACCCTGGGATTCAGTGGCCCCTGCCTTTCCCACCTTCAGGCTCAGCCTGTCACACAGTGGTGGCTTCACCTTTTGGGAATTTGCTGTTCTCTGGGCAAATATCTGCGCATGGCCCACAAAGCTGGGGCACTCATGCCTAGGACAACCTCAAAGGAGCAAGAAGCATGACAGAGAGTGGGTCTTGATGACAACATCTCTCTAGTTAAGCCCTAGAAGTTTCTATCTGCCTCACTGCCCAGCTTGAGCAGCCTGGAACAACTGAGAAGTAGCTCTTAAGTAGATGATGTATCTCTGCAGGGTCTTTCATTCCACGATGCTTTTATAACCAGCCAGGAGTTGGTTTGTTGTGAAGTATGTGTTGCTCCCACTGGCTTCTAAGCCATCTATCTCTGCACCCTCTCTTAAGGTCCTACAGAGAAGCCATTCTCTGTGGATCCGGGACAAGAGAGCTCTCCCGAGATTGTATGGATATAATTAAGTCAGTGACGAAACTGCTAAAGAACATAGCCTGCAGCCTTTGGGTTTGGAGCTCCAAGAGTGCCTTGGCCTGCCCCGGCCACTACTAGACTGTGGAAAGAGGCTGGAGCTGAACAGGGTGTACCATGTCCACGCACTTCCACAAACTTATTTACCAACCGGCTAACCTTGGGGAAAGCTGCAGAGCCAATGCTAGCCCCCTCCCCCTCTCCAAGAGGCCACAACCCCGTTTTGAGACCCAGATCGAGAGAATTGTTCACCTACAGCTCCGGGCTCTAAACCTGCTTTGGAATCTAAATTTCCCTTGGCCAAATTTGGAAGCAGAGACTCTGGATCCTGTGACTGCAGAGATGGACTTGAAGGGGCCAGGGATCCTAGACACAGAGGTGACAGATGGCTGGGCTCCAGTGTGTGCACCAAGATTTCAACAGCAACCCAACCCTAGGCGCCTCCGCTCTAGCCCACAGCTCAGGGTAACAAAGTCACCATATTCCTCTGGTTCCATTACGTCTCCTCTGAGCCACCCATTCTCAGGCAAAGTAGTGGGAGGCTTGCTTAAGCACCTATGACCTGCGGCCGCGGTGGTTGAGACCAGAGCAAACTATGGCTCCTGTTCGTAGGAAGAGGGTTGCAAGCTTGAGAGGGTAAAAATAGCGGCACCGCTGAGCAGAGGCGCCTGCTCAACTTACGGACTGGATTAGATAGAGAGAGCTGGAATGCGGTAGGGCCAGTAAGTGGGGACACTTCCAGGTGTACCGGAGTGGGTGCCCCAGGTCTATACCTTCCCTGGTGGATTCTATGGGCCCTAGGTCCGAGGGTGTGTTTATCTGTCCGGGTATGTGTCTTTTCCCTCGGCTAACTTGCTCAAGTGTGGCCAAAAATGCCCCGGAACAGCAGGCGCCGGTCCCCTTAGAGACTTCCACCGCCGACCTCACACGGTGTTCAGAGGGCCAGAGTGACCTGAGACTTCCCTGGAAGACTGGCTATTCAAGCTTACAGCATTTCTCTACAATCTGCTCGAGCAGAGACCAGCTCTGGGACTAGCTGCTTGACCTCGGAGGAAAGGGCTGTGTGCTAGCTTGCAGATCTAGAGAGAATCGATATGAATCTGGGAGACGCAAGACTGCGGAAAGCTACAGGGCTGCCATAGAGCCTAGTGCGCACCAGCCGCGAACTCCTTCCTACCAGTTACACACTGGAGCTAGAACAGCGGCACTCCGGGAATGGAAGGCTCTTCTGGCATCATAAATAATTCGGGTAAAGCAGAAGGGAACTGTGCCTAGCCTTGGGAGCTCAGTCCCCCTATGCGTCGTTACATTTCACCTTCGCGAGGGATTGGTGAAGTGGTAGGTCCTCGCATGGGCAGGGAAATTCGTAGGGGTGTTTGCGGAGCCTCTTAAACCCAGAGGAAGCTGAATGAGGGACCATACAAGCCCAGGCCTAGCTGCTCAGAGGCTACGACGGATTCCTGGAGAACAGCGACCTCTGGAGGAGCGTCGCATCCACGCAGAGTCAGGAACTGCACTCTAGGTTGAGACCAAATCGCCACGTTCTCACCCCACCCCCATACACTACTTTGGCATTCATCCAGAAACTTGGAACCGCTGGACTCTACGTTTTACTCACCTTGGCTGCCTTTCCCAACCTATCGGCTTACTTCAGATCCCTCCGAAACCTCCTGAGAGAAGCCTTCCCAGAGTCAAACCCATCCTCCCTTCTTCCTGCTCTGAGCTCTTCAAAACCTAACTAAGGCCTGGACCCTCAACTCCAGCCCTGCTCACCACAGCGGGAATCCACCTGCTTCCTGCCCCACCCATTTTCAAAGAGACCGTTAATCCACTCCACACCCACCCCTTGAGTGACATGCTAAGTGCCCCCCCCTTCCCCCGCCCTCGGTAAAGGAAGACTGAAGTCTAAAACTAGACGGTGAGTTTTTCTTTTTCTATTGTCAATGTGTTTATTATTGTGAGGTAACGTATACTTATTAAAGAAAAAAAGATAATACTAGATAATAATTGCATGTACCCCAAAAGTAATATGGTGTTACAGAGTTGAAGGGAGCAGCTGAGTTTCCCTATAGGTGGAAACCCCGTGGTGAGATTTTAAAAGTAGTGATCTCTCTGGCTTCTAAGGACTTGTATCCACAGTGCATTTAGAGACAAGCTGTTTGCACCAACTTTCCTGTGGGCCTGTGAGTAGTGCTAATAACAATATCTTGCATCTTCAGCAATTTTTGGTGGGTCCTGCCCTAGTCACCTGTCACAGAGTGTGTCATGTTCTGAATTTCCCTGTGTACTGTAGATTTCTCAAAGCTCGTTTCTCATAATGCAGGGAAACGGAAACGCAGCGATGGATTCATGTCTTGAGAGTCACACAGCAGATTGGCAGGAGAGGTGGGAACTAGAAGCTTATTACTAAATTCCCCAGGGTGGTGCTCTCTCTCTCCCTCTTACCTGAAGGAGAAGCAGAGTGTGGGGAACCTAGAAGGGGATTTGGGGGCACAGGAAACAGGAAATGAAGAGGGAACTGGGGAGGGGGCTCACTGCTCCAGAATAGAACCATAAAGAAAGCAGACAAGGCAGTTATGCTGGGACATCAGAATCCCTGCCCCAGCCCCCCAGCCATAGGCCAGAATGAGTTGCTTTGAAGAGTGCCAACATTCAGGATTTGGCTGAATGTTTTATGTGAGCAAGTGAACGGGGAACAGCTTCAACCTGGATAAACATCACCCTCTCCCATCCACCATGGCTTCTTTTGCCCGTGGAAGGAAGGGTCTCAGATCTTTTCTGCTGATCCACCCTCAGGTGGAGCAGAGAGCCACTGGAGGTGGGCTCCTGGTGCAGAAAGGGAAGTGTGAACGATAGCTGATTTGCCTGAGACCTCAGGGGTACCTGCCCAGCTGCCTGAACATTTGCATGATTAGTTCACAGAGAGGCATGCTTGTGTCCAAGCACAGGATACCTCAGCGTGGTGGTGCGGCTTACTTATCCAGCCTCAGTTCCGAGCCCTGCTCTCTACCGAACCTGATTGATTTACTCTCCCTCTTCACCTTCAGCCTGACTCATTCTTCCTGATCCTTCTTAGTCTATTTTAAAAGTCACCTTTTTTTTTTAGCCCCTTCCCCTATAATACCTTAGGCTTCCCACACTGTGAGGGGCTCCCCCTCTGTGCTCCCAAAGCTAGAGCTCCCCCTGCTGTTGGGTGTGCTTTCCAGTTATTCTTGTGGACTGTAAGCTCCTTACAAAAATCATGAGGACAAAAATTATGTTGTGTTCATCCTTATCTTTCCTTCTTTAGAAAAGAGGGTAATGACTCTACCTACCTCAGTGAGCTGTTGTGAGTACTAAATAAGAAAATGTATATGTGCGCTTAGACCAGTGCCCCAAACTTTGGAAGGGCTCCATAAATATCACGCACTGTTATTATTAATAATTCTGCCCTCTTTCAGATACAAAGCCCAACACACACTAAGTATTTAATTGTGTTGGGTGTGTGCATAGTGAATTCAAGGTAGAATGAATTTTGTGGCTGATCTCTCCTTCTGCTTGGGTCTCCCCAGAAATCAAGCTTAGACTATAAGTAGAATTGGGTGTGCTTTGAGAATAGATATGTTTTCTCCATCACTGATCCCTGAGGGGAAGAAAAATATGTTCCCCTGGACAGACTCTAGCAAAATTTCTGGTTTCAGAACTAGAATCCTTTTGTCAATGGTTGAAACAAGACTGGCCCTTATATCCTTTGCACACAGGATCTGTGCAGGAAGATAAGTGATCTCAGGAAGAGAATCTTCTCCCTGACTCCCCTCTGAGTGAAATTAAGCTGAAATGAGTAGAGGGAAACAGCCTAGAGAGGTCCGGGTACATCACTCCAGCTCCACCTGAAGGGAACTGGAACCCTTGGCCATGATCCTTGCCCAGTCTTTGGCCTTTTCATGTGTGCTCTTTGCTTCAGTCCCTCCCTGTTTTGTTTTGCTTTGGTTTGATTGGTGATCTGTGTGGTCCAGTGGGTGTGTCCAACTCTGTTCACTTCCCACCTAGCTGCAGGAACAGATAAGCAACCTAGCAGGGTCCAAGCATAGCATTGCCAGTCCAAGGCCCAGTGACCAGTCATGCAGTAGATGACCTAACCCGATCCAGCCACTCCTGCTGTATACCTAAGCTGAGACAGCCACTCCTGCTGTATACCTAAGCTGAGACAGCCACTCCTGCTGTATACCTAAGCTGAGACAGCCACTCCTGCTGTATACTTAAGCTGAGACAGCCACTCCTGCTGTATACCTAACCTGAGCCAGCCACTCCTGCTGTATACCTAACCTGAGACAGCCACTCCTGCTGTATACCTAAACTGAGCCAGCCATCCCTGCTGTAGTTATGTGACTACTAAGATGTAGGGACATGTACTCCGTGAGACTCTGAGAAATATGACTCCTGGGACACTCTTCTCATTTTGGACTGGAAAGCAAGTACACGGGCTTAAGAGCTACCAGAAGCCATCTTTGCTCCCAGGTGGAAAATGCTGTCTGACAGAGAATGATGGAAGCTTGATAAAAATAACAGAATTGTGGGGCCTAGAACCAGCTGTACTTTCCACTCTCCAGAAACATGGTGGGTGGGCAATCTCTTGTGATAAGTGAGGGTGTGTTGAATTTCTGACAATTGAGTTCAGTTTCACCAAGAGCAAAGTTGCAGAGGAGATCATCACTGAACTGCCTGCATAGACCTTTGTTTAAACTGCGGAAAAGTCAGTCTGTTCTAGCCACTGATAAAATTGGCTTGGAACACGAGCTGTTATTCACAGCTAAAACCTAACCCTAATTAATATAGGAAGGATGGCAAAATGTCCTATAGACACAAAGGAAAGGCCTAGGGTTGTCACCCTGAAGAACAAAGGGTAGACACAGATACTATATCCAATATGTAGAGAGCTAATCTAGGCCAGAGACTTAATGGCAATGGAGAGCCAGAAAGCTGGGATGAGACTTATATTCTGTAACTACATATAAGGAAAGTGTTCCAGGAAAATGCTGTGTCTCAGACAATGTTTACTTTGGGGTGTGTGAGGTCCCCATTATTGAAGAAGAAGCTGGACAATCACTGAGTAGGTATATTAGTGGCCTCCAAGTAAAGCAGGAAGGGTTCAGGTCATCACATTATGCTTTCTCTATAACTCTCAGATAATAATCTCTCAAGGCTCCCATTTCCTTGCTTGTAAAGTAGGTAGCTGAGCTTTGGACTAGGAACAAAGAAATTTCTAGCTAGTCACCTCAGAGACTTCTAAGACCCAGCACTGAAACTAGAGACTACCATAAGTCAAGATGTCTCAGCAAGGTTTCCCATTCTCTCCAACCTTGACATGTTTGACAATGCCAGCCAGCTTCTTCCTTTCAGGAGAATGCAATGCTCCTCCTTTTGGTTTGCTCTTCAGTTAAGGGGGAGCAGTGGAGCCTGAGACAAGAGACCCAGGCTCTACATCTGGAACTGTTCTGTCTTCCTGTGTGAGCTTAGCGGTGTTCCTACCTCTTCTAGGACCTCAGTCTCCTCATCTGACAAGTTAAAAGTGTGTATCCCAAACAATCTGGCTCTAGATCATAACTTAGTGATTGTGCCCCATCTACAATTCTGAATGTGGCAGCTACCATTCAAAGCAATGCTAACTATGTTACTAATATCACTTTGCCCTCCCTAAGCCCCTCAGATCCTGCCAAAAGAGACTGCCTCATCCTCCTGCTAGGGTATTCCCAAACGGCTGTGAAGTGGACTTATCCTGTGGTCATAGAAGAGTAGGCACAATTGGAGACATAGGACAAGCAAGTGTGTCTGGAAGCCGAGAGGCCTGAAAGATGAGGGTAAAAAAAAAAAAATCTACCACTTGATCCAGGGCTATGGACTGAAAGGGAGGACCCGTTGCTATAGACAGAATGGCAGCTAGAGGATAGACCAACCCAGAGTTGGGGAGGCAAGTACCCCAGCTTACCAGATCTAGAGGGCAAAATATCTGACAAGGGGAGCTAGTGGTAGACTCAGATGAAAGGCTCCGGCAGGAGAGGTGTGAAGTTTGAAAGATTCTGTGCATGGTCAAGAAGGGTCCCTCTGAGAAATAAAGGGAGGCAGTTATTCAAAGAGCCAGTACATGGGAACTATGGTGCCCTGGCAAGGGCTGAGTAGAAATTCAGTTCTACTTCCTGCTTGTGTGCCTGCACATGGGTGTGAACTATGTACAAGGTCTCCTGTGGCACTGATTGAAAGGGCCAGGGAGGTGGTGGGGTGACCAAATGCTAGCAGTCCCTAGAACAGAGAGTATGTGGTGTAAAACAGAGTAAAGAAGCCCATGCAGGTTTGGTTTTGGTTTTTGGTTTTGATGTTGTTTCGAGTTTTTTGTTTCATTTTTGAGACAGAGTCTCACTATGTGGCCCTGACTATCCTAGAACTTGCTATATAGATCAGGCTAGCCTCACGAAGATCTGCCTGCTTCTGCCTCCTGAGTGCTGATATTAAAAGTGTGTGCTACCAACACCAGCTGTGGTGGATTTTTGTGTATACAACCAAAATACCTGGCAAGCATTCTCCCCACTGAGCATCTCCCAACCTCAAGGAAGACTTTTCCATGGGGTGCCTCTAAAGCCCCATGAATATATTACATATCTAACAACAAAATAAAACAATTTTAAAGGGACAAATGTATCATTCTAATGAATGAGGCTTAGTGTGCACTACACAAGAATAATAAATCTATGAGTGGGTGCAGGATATTTCCTATGGGACTCCAACCTGAAAATACAATATGTGGTTGTGTGTCCTGAAGATAGCTAGGTCTGGTGGATGCCAGTGGCTGTGCCTAGCAGGACATCAGGCAGGGAAGCAGGCGGGTCTAACTAGGACTGAGCATCTCCTGTGCTTTCTTTCTGCTCTGCTCCTTTCCCTGTCTTTAGCTCTTCCTTCTCTTGGTCTAGACTGCCTCGAAAGTAGTCTTTTTTTCCCCATGCAGTTTTCTAGGCCAAGATTCCAGTGGATGGAGGAAGAGAAGGCTCCACAGGAACCAGAGCGGCTGTTCCCACTCTCTCTTCCTTCAAATCTCAACCCAGAGCCGGGCTCCTCCAGAAACCCCGAGCCACCCAGAGCCCCTCCCATCTCAGAAACGGGGACTGTCCCCGGTGGGGGCTGTTTTCTTCAAGTCAGGCCCAGGTTTCTTGTCTCTCGTCTCCTCAACCCCTGAAGATGAGAGGCAGCCCAAGCCAGAGCCTCAACATGTCCACCTCAGACTGCCTCATAAGGAAGATAGTAGAGCAGAAGAGGCATTGTCTTTGTGGAGTCGGCTCTCTCTTTTCACCACGCAGCTCCCAGATACTGAGCTCAGGTCATCAGACTTGGTGGCAAGTGTTTTTACCCACTGAGCCATATCACCAGCCCCCACCTCATCTGGCACAGAGCAGACAGCCCTCACCTGGCAGTTACCAAAGTCGCCGTAGCATGGCAGAGAGAATGGGTACATTCTTCCTGTTGTCATAGGAAGCTTAGGAGGAGGTCAAGGCAGAGTCTCGAGGTGAGTGAGTGACCAGGTTACTTCACAGCTGTTTCATCGTGTAAATCACTTGGCACACCGTGTGACTGCCTGCCACCGTCTGTAAGCTGGGACAGTGTCTGATTTCTCTCTGGGCTCTCAGCTGTAGAGCAGGACAGAGCCGGCCCAGTCTAAGAGTTTGGGGGAATTAAGAATTGCTATGGAAACCAGAGACAGGGAAAGACTTGGCTGGGTGTTTGACCTGGAACTAGACCTCATGGTTTCTGCCTTAGCCCAGCGCCTTTTCCTCAGTTTCCCTCTTACAGTGAAGAACTATACATCCCACCCTCATTCCAAGTTCCTCTGCAGTAGAGCAGCTACCAAGCACTGCCAAGAGGAAACGGAGAGGAAGTTGGAGATCTGGGTGGGATTCTCAGAGAACGTGGGAACTACAGCCAGTTTCCTGTTCCACACCAAACAAGTGAGTTGCAGACTGGAGCAAGGACCTGGTGGTCCCCATCAGGCTAGTATGGCATCCAAGAGAATCCTGGCTTCATTCCAGTGATTTCCTACTTCAAATAAGTCATACAGCATGACCAACAGGTGGCGCTTTTGTCCCCATAAACTTGATGGGGGAGAGGAAGGAGACAAGTGGCCAGGTTGGGGGAAAGACAAGCAGAGGAAGCAACCCAGAGGAGGACAGAAATTGAAAATGAGTCAAGAAAAGAGAACTATAAGACCTATCACTTGGCTTGAAATGGGACCTTTCAAGATCCTAACTGGGAGTGAATACTGGGGAGGGGTCTCAGGATGAAATGAGGGAGTGAATTACTGGCAGCTGGGGCTTTCCATTCAAGTTTTCACTTCTACCCAATTCTTCCTCAGAGGAAGGAAGGAAGGCTTTAGAGTTAAGTAGACCTGGGGTCAGTCCTGAATAAGTCAAGTCAGTCACTTTGTGGCTTGACCTGGGTAAATGACTTAACTTTTAGAAACTTCAATTTCATAATTTATAAAGGGGGGTGATAAAAGGAAGCTGGGGGCTGGAGAGGTAGCTCACTGATCAAAAGCATATATTAGTCTTCTGGAGGACCTGGGTTTGATTCCCAGAACCCTCACCAGATGGCTCACAACCACCTTACAACCTTAGCTCCAGGAAATCTGACTCTTCCATCTTTGGGTATCTGCACTCATGTACATACCACAGCACACATAAAAATAACAAAAATAAAATTAAAAATATCAATAAGAGGAGGCTAATAATTCTAAGTTAATTTGTTGATATTTTGTTGTGGGGATTTTGTATCTCTCATATGTGAAGTTAGACCATATCTTTGTGTTTATATAATCTTTGTTAGGGTTTTGTTTTGTTTCTTCTGTTGTTTGCTTGCTTGCTTGCTTGCTTGTTTGCTTGCTTGTTTGTTTGTTTGTTTGTGGTGGAGCTTCCCCGCCCCCCAAGGAGCTCTCTATGTAGCCTTGGCTGTCCTGGAACTCACTTTGTAGACTAAGCTAACCTTGAACTCAAAGAGTTCTACCTGCCTCTGCCGGGATTAAAGGCTCGTGCCACCACCCCCAGCTTTATTAGGCTTTCATAGCCTCATAAAATAGATCGAATTGAGATAACTTCCATTTCTTCTATATTCTGGAACAATTTATATCTCTAGAAAATAGGTTTCTTGGTGGTTTGACAGCATCTGCAGGTAAATCAGCCTCGGTGTGCTCTGTGGTGGGGGCAGTCGAGGAGCTGCCTCTGAAGGGTTTTATCTGCTGTGCTCGTAGATCGACTGAGCCTAGCTGCCCCCTACATCAGTCAAGCCAGACCTTAGTCAATGGTCCATTCTTTCTAGCTTTGTACATCTGCTTTTCTCCCCCTGTACCAAGCATCTTTTTATGTAATAGCCCTTTAAGTGATCTCCCTGTCTCGCCTCAGGTCTTCTCTAACACCATTTACATAGCTTATGATTTATGAGCATAAGTTTGGCTTAGGGATTTAAAAGTCCACATTTGTAAATGTATGGTTTTCAATTTATATATTTATAAGTAGTCTGTAATATTAACTCTCTTCTAGACTAAGAGTTATTTGTTTAAATAAGTTTTCAATTGTTTTGAAGGCCATGAGATTATTTTCATTTAAAAGTATACCACTATATTAACCCCTGTATCTTGTGAAATCCTCCATAATATTAGCATCTCCCAGAGAGGTACTTCAGTAAGCTTACATAACCCAGTCACACCAGTGGAGGGCCCTCCGTTTTGCTCATTAGTCTTTCTTAGGTACCCCAAATTACGTCCAGAGATCTGACAGTTGTCCGAAGGAATTCTTCTGTTAACACAATTGTCAGGCTGTTGTGGAGAGTGTCACTTTCCTAAGTACTCAATTTTCCATGTGCAAGGACAGTGTTGGCTTCTTTCTTGAACTGGAGCTACAGGCTCCCAAATTAGCTTGACACCATCCGAAGTACAAAGCCAACTCCCCCCACATTCCAAGTCCCCCTTGGTCAGGAAGCATCTCTGTCTGAGTGCCTTTCCTCCCAGCTCCTTCTCAAGTGAGCAACACGGCTCAGTGGGTAAAGGGCTTGCCACACAAATCTGATGGCCTGAGTTTGATCCCCAGAACCTATGATAGAAGGAGAAAAATGACTTCCAAAAATCGTCCTCTTGTCTCCACATGCACACTAAGGCATATGCACACACCATGGCACACACACAATAGCACTCATGTATATACATCACACACACAATAATAATAAAGAAATAAAGAGTTCTCGGTGGTTCCTCTTCCTGCCCAAACACTCACCAGCATGCTGAGCTACCTTCACAGCTTCCTTGAAGGTAACTCATACTAAATTGAGGAAGTACCTCTGATTCTCATTCCCCACACCCTCCCACAGTCAAAGTCTACAGAAACACAGCTTTGACTCAACTATTTTACTGTCAAAGTGCATTTTTAGCTTTTCATGTTAAAATAATCATCTTAATTTCAGATATGTGGTTTCCAAAACAATTTACCTCTACTGGAACAAGGAAATAAACAAAGAAAAAGGAGGATATGGAATCCAGGAAACAGAAGATGCAACACAGGACAGAGATGAAGGGATAGTGAAAAGAAATTCCGGAGCAACATCTGTACAGCAGACATGGAGAACCATCAGTCCAGACTGGAGCCAGAGGACAGAGAAATCTGGGAGAATTGCCCCCAGGAGGGCAGACATGCAGCAAAAACAGTGATGAATTTCTTCATACACTTGGTCTTGTGAAAAAAATGTACTATTGGAAAGAAGGGGGAGATTTAGCAGTAGACAGAAGCTGAGCAAGTGAAAACAAAAAGGCATAATTAGGTACAGGAAAAATTAAAATATTGGACACACAAAAGTAAACATTGTATACTCTTAGTTTATCAGATAACAAAGTAATGAAGTAAATGTTATTATAAAAACAAATTCAACCCAAAGTTAGTGATTTTGGTGGCAACAGGGGGGAGGAGATTTTAGAGTTAGATAATCAGGTGTCATAATATCAAGGTAATCATTAGAACCCAGGGTAGATTTTCGGTGACAGAGCACTTGATTGACATGCTCTGGGTTTGATTCCCAGCACCACAAAAAGAAAAAAGGAGGAAGAAGCCATTCATTACTCTTTCAAGAGAGAAGACTATAAACATGGAAATATATTCCCAAACAAACAAATCAAAACTGTATTTGGAGAACTGCTCTGGAGTTGTTGCTTGTAGGCCTAGATACAGAGTTTTTAAGAGCAGTGCAAGATACCAATTGTGAGCTTCGGATTGCTATTTGACTTGACATTATGTGCTTACTTAAGTTGAACAAAAGCTTAAATTAGAGGAGTAGAGATGTAGTTCAGTGGTACAGTGCTTGACCAGGGTGTTTAAGGCCCTGGGTTCAATCCCCAGTACCAATAAAATAAACATTAAAATGTACCTTCAGATTAAAAATGACTTCTGATTTTCTTTCTAAATTATATATATATATATATATATATATATATATTGCCTGCATGTATGTATAGATACCACTTACAGGATATCAGATCCCCTGGAATTGGAGTTACAGACAGTTGCAAGCTGCCATGTGGGTTGCTGGGAACTGAACCCAGGTCCTCTCCAAGAACAGAAAGTGCTCTTAATTGCTGAATCATCTCTATAGCTCCAACTTTTAATATTCTTTTCTTTAAAAAAAAAAAGTTTTTAAAATTTTACCTGTGTGAGTGTTTTGCCTGCATACATGTCTGTGTACCATGTACATGCCTGGTGCCCAAGGAGGCCAGAAGAAGGCATCAGATCCCCTGGAACTGGAGTTGCATAGGTTGTGAGCCACCATATGGGTGCTTGGAATGGAACCAGAGTCCTCTGGAAGAGCAGTCAGTGCTCTTCATCACTAAGCCATCTCTCTCTCCAGGCCCGTCTACCTTATTGGGTCTTTCAGGGAAAATGGAGCTCCAGTTTCATCAAGGCCGATGGAACTGTGAGGCCCCAGATCTGTCTGCTTCACAGATCTAAGGTGATGTGTGTGTGTGTGTGCGCCAACAAAGTATGCTGGTAATCCCAGCTCAGGTCCTCAGGCTTGTGCAGCAGGCACTGTGGCTGATGAGCCATCTCCCAGCCCATCCCCGAAGCTTTTTAATAGGAGAGTTGGGTTACATTCTAGTTTTTTCAACATCTGCTAAAAGGTCAAAATTTTTAGGGCACAATATGATATATGGCTTTCCAGAGTGTAAACACTCTGAAGACATACACAAGTTTTCTTGTTTGTATCTCTATTGGGCACAGCACATCCATGATGCTGTTGAATAAAGACCCTGTCAAAAAAAAAAAAAAAAAAGAAAAGAAAGAAAAAAGGGGAAAAAAGAGAAAAAAAAGAAACAAAATAAATCTTTCTGTGTTTCCAGTTCCACAGTGACCTTGCTGGCATCCCTGAGTGCCCTCAAATCCTGGGCAGTGAGATATCTGCAGTGGCAACAATGGAATTCATAGCCAGGCAATGGTGGCCCATGTATGCTTTTAGTCCCAGTACCTGGGAAGCAGAGGTAGGCAGATCTCTGTGAGTTCAAAGCCAGCCTGATCTACAGAGTGAGTTCCAGGACAGCAGGGCTACTGAGAGAAACCCTGTCTACAAAAAGAAAAGAATGGAATTCAGAGCAGAGGAAGTGCTTTTTGGCTTCAGGGTGGCAAGTGGGATCTTCCCTTCCCTGAGAATGTCCTGAATTGAGAAGGCATTTGTGAACAGATGCTTGGAGCCAAGAAGCTGGGCAGCCACACCATTTGAAGCAGAAGAAAATTTGCATTTTGATCTTTGTGGTGCCCCCTCCTCAGAGAACCAAAGCTGGATTTCCTGCTGCCTGCTTGGTCCAGGGTGGACAAGTTTTCTAAAGCAAGGAACAAAGAAATTGCCTCCAAGTCCACCTCATTCTCCTTTTTTTAAAGATTTATTTATTTATTATGTATACAGAAGAGGGCACCAGATCTCATTACAGATGGTTGTGAGCCAACATGTGGTTGCTGGGACTTGAACTCAGGACCTCTGGAGGAGAAGTCGGTGCTCTTAACCTCTGAGCCATCTCTCCAGCCCCTCATTCTCCTTTTTAATGCCCCCACCAGTCACTTTGAGAATGGCAAATAAGAATGGAAAAGAAAGTGCCAAAACATTCGTTATTCACTAAGGCAGACACAGTATTAGACACTAAGGGATCCAGATGCCCAGTCAGTGAATCCACAGATGCTAAGGACCTCTATGCACCAGGCAAATGGGATATGACCCTTGCTCAAAGCAGTTAACGGGTAGGAGAAAGCACTTTAAAAAATCATACTCTTTAAAAGGACCTTCTTGCCTTCTCCGATTCCCCCACAGCTTTCTCCCATGATCTGCTTAGTGTTCACCCTCACCTTCCATCACCACCCTGTAGCCTCAAACACTGGTGTCTAGGAGAGCGACATCCCAGGAGACAATCGGTCTCCTTGGAGTTGCCGCATATTATCCTCTCCTCTGCCCCTCTCTACCCCAAGTCAAGATCTACTAGACTGGGAGCTGGAGCAGGAATCTTGAGAAAGCACAGTTTTTGGGTCAGTACCAGAGACCAGGACAAGGTCACAGGCCAAGTTTCTCCCTCCACCTTTGAGGCAGCGATGTTGCTGCCCTGTCCTTGGTGCTGGGCATATCAATTCAGTCAATGCTGCTGCCCCTCTGGCAGTCCAGGAGGCACACAAATGGATGGTGGTCTCTGACTTAGCCTCATCCCTCAGAGCAGGGAGTTTTCATCTTTTAGGCTGAGCCACAGCCTGGGCCACTGCCTCTCCTCCAGCATAGTGTGCCCTAATCCCTTAAGGATTTTATTAAAATGCAGACTCTGATGATTCAACAGGTCTGTAGTGGGGCCTGAAATCCTGCATTTCTAGCATTTATCCAAGTGATAGAGGTCCATGGACCTCATTTTGAGGAAGGGACACTTCACTTTGCTGAGAAATGATGATTAGATTAATGCCAATTAATGTGCCCCCTTATCCTTAGGCATTGGGAATCTCAAAGATTAGGCAACCTGCTTTCTAAATTCACTCACCCACCCACACCCCATTTCATCTCTACCATCTGTGAGATGCAGGTGGCAAACGTTGTCCCGGCCGGCTATGTGCACGGCTATGTCGAATCGCTCCTTTTCCCGACTTCAGGAGAATCTATCTGAGAACTCAGAAGGAGATTCACCCCGTGTCAATCCCAAGAGGCAAACCTCACCCATCGTCCTCCCCAGCCATTCCCCAGGTTACCAGCCAACACGACAAACCCAGAGAAGGATTTCTTTGTTTTTTTTTTTTTTAATTAAACTAGCTTTGATTGGAAAATAACAATAACCCGATAAGTTCTGTGTTTTCCATGGAGGTGGGGCAGTCACAGAGGCCCACTCATCCTCCCTCCGTTCAGGAGCCCTTGGTGCTGTTAGCTTGAAAAGTCAGAAGAGCTGCCTCAGAACCTGGAACAGAGCAGCCAGGTGTGTCTGTGTGGGCGGGGGCTCAGTAAGAAACCAAGGGCAGACAGGTAAAGCCAGGGAAGGGAACAAACTGTCAAACTTGTCGGTAAGTGGCGGAAGATGGCGGGAAAGTAATGAACCCAGGAGTCTGACCTCTATCTAATGTTGGCAAAACAACAGAGGTCGGGGAGGTGGCTTGAGACTGAAAGCTTCCAGACTGGAACTCACCAGGACTCCTGGGGCTACTAGAGGCCCCACTGGTGACCGTCCAGCTGCAGGGTATGAGACGTGGCACTGTGGGGGTGCATAGGTGGGGCGTACATATAGAGGGAGGAGTGAAGGCCTCACATCGGAGAGGGCGCTTCAGTCCGGTGGTGGTGAGATGGTCAGAGTCTCCCCACCCCGGGATGGAGGAAGGCAAGGAAGGTCTAGCTCGAGGCAAGGTTAGGGGACTCAGCAGAGAGCGCCAAGCTGCGTGTGGACCCCAGAGACGAGCGCGCTCTGCTCCAGCGAGGGCTGGAGGCTCGGCCAGGTGCTCCCGCAGCGGGAGAGCGGCTCACAGGTAGCGTTCCAGCCCCGGGGCGAAGCCCGGCTGTCTCAGGTAGGCGTCTCCGGGGCTGAGCGGCCCGAGCGCGCCGGCCGGTCCCGCTAAGGCCAGGAGAGGCTCGGCGGGCAGCGGCGCGGGCGGGTAGAGCGGCGGCGAGGCGGCGGCGGCGGCGGCGGCGCAGGGCGGGAAGGTGGCGTCGGGTGCGGTGCAGCAGGGCGGCTCGGACGCCACCGGCCCCGGCGGCTCGGGCTGCAAGCCCAGCAGGCTGTCCAGGCGGAAGAGGCGCGCGGGCGGCGCGGGCGCGGGCGCGGGCGGGAAGGGCGCGTAGGGGAAGGGCGGCGGGGGCGGCGCGGGCAGCTCGGCGCGCTTGAAGCGCTTGCGGCGCCGCAGGAAGCTGCCGTTGTCGAACATGTCGGCGGCGGCGGGGTCGAGCGTCCAGTAGTTGCCCTTGCCCGGGTTGCCCGGCTCGCGTGGCACCTTGACGAAGCAGTCGTTGAGGGTGAGGTTGTGGCGGATGCTGTTCTGCCACTTGCGCGGGCTGTCGCGGTAGAAGGCGAAGCGCTCGGTGATGAAGCGGTAGATGGCGGCCAGCGTGAGGCGGCGGCCCGGTGCGTGCGCCAGGGCCATGGCGATGAGCGCGATGTACGAGTAGGGAGGCTTCCCGCGCTGCAGCGGCCGCCGGCGCCTCCTCCCCGGGCCCGATGCGGCCGTGGGCTCCACGTCCCCGCCGCTCGCCACCTCCTCGGGCTCGTGCCCCGGCTCGGCGACGGCTAGCAGCGGCGACGGCTGCGGCCCCGACGGCGAGACCGAGGGCAGGGCCGGGAAGCCCGAGAAAGCGACGTGCGCATCCATGTGCGCGGGGGTGCTAGGGATGCGGAGCCCCTGCCCGCCCTCCGGGAGAGCGGGGGTCGCAGGCTCGCCTTATATGGACACACACCCCCACCTCCCGAGGAGAGGGCTCGGACCTGCCCTCTAATTTGCTTTCCCAGCCCCCTTCCCGGGCCAACAGCCCACCTCTGTTTCTCCCCCTCCCTTGGTCTAGTCCCTTTGGGTCAATTTTCTCAGACCCTGCCTCATCCCTGAGTCAGTCTCGGCCCCATCCCCGCTCCGTGATATTTGGTCGCACTGCTCCCATTACCCCCGCCCCTTTGGGTCAATCCCAATCACAAATCCACCCATTCAGCACACTCCCTATTTTGTGCCTTCTAGCGGCCAGATATCCCTCACCCTCCCCTCTGCTTCCATGCTCTGCTCCAACGATCTTTGCTAGCCCTCAGCACCCTATGCGGCTGATCAGGGAGGCATCAGGCTACCTTTGGACAGTAGAGAACCAGAACAAGGGTGACAGAGAGGACAGCACAGAACTAGGATGCCTTAGTTGCAGGGGGAGATATTTGGACTATTGCTGCCCCTCCTTCATCCTTATCCAGCCCTGACTCCAGGCAGGGCCTTGTGAACTTTCTTTGAAGATATAAAATGGTAAAAAAGTACTCCACCTGCTTTAAAGTAAGAGCCCCACCAACCACCACCAAAAGGCACATAGCTCCAAATGCTTCCACAGAGGGAAGGGATGCAGGAACTGCTTTCTGATGCAGACACTATACCTGGGGGATGGAGAGATGGGAGAGCTTTTGTACCATCCTCCACCACCACACAGAGGGAGCCATAGGCTGAAGGAGCCTTGTCTTAAAGCAGGCAAACGGACAAGATTCATCAAAGTGGAGATGGAGCAGGAACCAGAGAGGCGAGTGAAGGGTCACTAGGCTAAGTTCCAGGGCACTTACTGTCAAGGCCTTGTGTGTACTGTAGTCAGCCCTTGAGAAATTTGGGGCCTCCAGACTCCATCTCTGATGGAGTCTGCCCTATTCCCCTGAAAGTGACCAAAGCTAGCTCCAGAGCAAGGAGCTACAAAACAAAAACAAAAACAAAAAAAACCTGCAGTCAGCCATAGGATTCGATGAGCCCAGCTAGCTCCAGGTGGCCTGTGGCCTAGAATGTCAGAATCCAAACTCAAACATGGAGCTCGGGGTCTCTCCTCTTAGCTGTTCTCTCAGCTGGTAACATCGCAGCCACCATTGTTTAGTATTTTGTGTTCGGTAAATACAGTGTTTCACGGGCATATAAGCTTCCCTGGGAGGTAGTATTATCCCCATTTCTTGAATGAAGAGTCCAATGCTGTGAGAGGTTAAGTAGTATACCTCGCCTCCTACAGCTGATAGTGGCCAGGACAGGAATGAAATCCGGTGGTCAGAGCACTGCCCTATCACCTCCCTTCTAACCCCATCCCTTTACGGTGGAAGCCTTGTGGTGGCACCCACGTGACCCCAGCACGGAGAGGCTGAGGCCACTTGAAGGCCAGGCTAGGCTGTGCAGTGATACTCCAACTCAAAAATAAGTAAACAGGGCTGAGGAGGTGGCTTGGTGAATCAAGCCCTTGACATGCAAAGGTGAAGTCCCCGGTTCAGAACCTCAGAACCCACAGGAAGCTGGACTCAGCAGTGTCCCAGTAGTCCCGACACTTGAATGGCAAGACAGGAGGCGGAGAGAAGAGGATCCTCAGGCGTTATGGGCCAGCTAGCCTACAGCCGGCAGTGGTAAACAAGAGACCCTGTAGACGGTGAGGAACTGACACCCGAGATTGTCCTCCACCTTCACACACGGGCACCCCCAAGCACACACCCCTACACATATACACATCCTTTACACAACATGCAACACGACAGAGGAAAGACTTCGGGATAAGTTACAGTTTGTCCCACTTTAGCTGCCAAAGTTACTTCCCTTCTAGCCTCTCTCCTGAACTGCTGGTCAACAGATCCAGGTGCCCACTGGACATCACCATACAGATGTCTCAAAGCATCTCAATTCCATGTTCTAAATACAACACACACACACACACACACACACACACACACACACACACACACACACACACACACACACACACAGAGCCACAGTCTGCTCTCCTATCAACATTCCAAATCCCAACAAGTAGACCTCGTTCCTCTGAGTGAGTCCCTACACCCAGGCCACTGCCACATCCTGCCAAGGCCACACAGATCCTAAGTCAATTTCTCCTTCAGTTCTGGACTCGGTTCAGCCTGCCTCATTCACCAAGAGCTTCTGAGCCAGGCTGTTTGCCAAGGCTCAGGGTGAGATAGAAATGAGACTCTAGTCTGGTGGAGAAATGGACAATTTCACACTGAGTGAATGGGGTGGGCGGCCTGAGAAAGCAGAAAAGGAAAAAGAGGCAGATCTGGAGAGCGTCCCAGACAAAACAAGGACTATTGTGTCGGAACAGACCTGCTCTTCTGTCCTCTCCATCTTTCGTCCTGTGTCAGCACAGGCCACCCGGAACACAAGACAGTGCAGTCATATCACACGGCTCACCGCAGAACAGGGTAAGACAAGCCACTGAGACAGCAGAGCATGGCTCCCAGAGCCATGTGAGCAAGGCCACCCCTTGGTCAAACCTGTTTCTTCCCCTGCCAAGTGGAAGCAGTGGCATCTCCATAGTAAGGGAGTGCAGAGGGCTTGGACTGCTGCAAATCTCAATAAGAAGCATGGTTTTTGTTGGTTTGTTTTTTCCTGTGTCAACCAGGGGGACAGGAGAGAGGCTGCAAGCCGTCTTTCCAGCCAGGTACAGTGTCCTCTGCAGCTGGACTCAAATGCAGAACCAGTATTGATGGAGCCTTAGCCTTACTCGTCTCCCCTTTTCCAACAAAGCCCCTGCCAGAGCCTCTCTGTCATACCTTCAAGGAGGAAATGGGCTGTTATCGCATCCTATGGCTGACTGAAGGTTTTTTTTTTTTGTTTTTTTTTTTGTTTTTTTTTTTTTTTTGTAGGTATCTGAGATTTCCCAGGTCATGTGTATAGTCTGGGATATAATGTATGTTCAATAAATGATCCTGAATGTGTGGTTGGCTATACTGATTCTGAGAAGGATGGAGATGGGAGCTAGGCCAAAGGGATGAGAACCCAGACTTTGCCAGGTCTTTGTGCCTGCCTACCCCCTCTCCATTGGGCCTGCTTCCCAGAGTAGAGCAAGCTGGTGTCAGGGGGCGGCCCAAGGGCTAATCCGTGTTTTCAGCGTGGCTGGGCCCTCTTTTCACAGGCCCTGGGCCGGACGTGATGCGGCTGAGCATCCGGGCATAAGACGGCCAGTGAAGGTGGCCCCTTTCTCATGGGCCTGGATTCCAGGCGGCCCAGCGTCTGAGTGGAGCCCCTGGGGCGGGAGGAACACAGTAGCTGGGCTGGGCAGTCCTTTGTCTGACCACACTGGGTGGATATTCGGGCTGGCAGGAGGGATTAATGGCCAGGGATTGGCCCTGGGGCCGGCCTTCCCACTGCCCTTTGGAGGCCAAAGGCCCAGGTCAGGGCACACAACGTTGATGGCTCTCTAGATAGGAGTGGAAATTCCCACCCTTGTCCAAAGCTGTTTGCACTAGCCTCCAAGACCCTCTGCCCCAGCCCTGGCTTTAAGAGGCACCACTAACTCAGATAGACTTGGAGGCAAGGAATGGGAGCTACTGCCAGAACTTTCCAAGTGTTCTCTAAGAGAGAGTGCTATGACTGAAAGTCATTTCAGGTCCTTCCCCAAGATTCTCACCCCGTAATTGCCCATCCAGAGCTCTCGAAATAGCTATATTAACCCAGAGAGATCCCAAGAGCCCAGTTTGAGTTATCTCTAGATCCTCCCTCCCAAGACTTCCCAGAATGTTCCCCCCAAAGACCTCTGGTTTGATATCATCTGTTATTTATTTCAAAGCTCTCTATCAAAGCCTGAAGACATCCCATAGCTCAGGGGCAGCAGCAAATCCAAAGCATCCTCAAACCATCTCTAACTACCTAGGTGCCCAAGGGTTCTACCTAAGAGCTATGCAGGATGTCGCTCATTCCTCAGGCTTGCAGCTGGGGGCCATCTGGAACCACACTGTGGTGACACCCTTTCTGACCAGGCTGCCCCTGCACCGGGACTAAGAACAGTATGCCAGGTATTACCTCAAGGCCTGGTTCCTGACAGGCTAAGCTGGCTCTGATGAGCAGCATTGCAGAAGTGTCCAGCAGGGGCACACAGGGAGGGGTAAGAGATGCTGGTCTTTGTGGTTCTTCATTCCTCAGCCTGTAACTTCATTTATCCCAAGGGCACATGTCCAGGCTACCTGGATGCTGGGCCCAGTGAGGAGTTAGACTTTCATCTGCTTCACTGTGCCAAGGAGGAGGTAGCCAGGCAGATGCTCTCTGTTCTCAGTGGTCAGTATGTGACCCTGGCAGAGTAGAGGCAGCAGAAACACAAAAGCAGAACCTCACCCAGCCTGGCTGATTCAGACTTCCTGGAAGAGTGAAACTCCAGGTGGCCAGATGGGGAAGAACGGAAGCTAGATTACGGCAATTACCCTCATACCCCATAACATCTCTGTCACTGCACTGACTTGCTGTGTCTTATCTCCTTCACTGTGCTTTGTGTGCACAGAGGGCACGTCCCAAGTCTCATATTTGGGTCCTGACAATTAGCCAAGTGCCTAGCAGGAGTAGCTGATCAACAGATGTCTGTCGGGTGACAGGCCTAGGCTGAGTACAGAGGTCTGGAAACAAGAGCATATGGTCCATCCCGGGAAGTGAAAGACTCGGTGTTTTCCTGAGCATCACAAGAACTGCCAAATGTGTTCTTAGAGCACGGCCTACATACTCTAGGGCTGGGTGGCTATTGCCTGTCACAGTTATTCCTCATGATGGATGGTGTCCAGGGTCATGGGACTGAGACCAAAGAGGCAGACAGGTCAAGTTGTAGCTGACTTTTTGCCATGGTAAGAGGACTTTTGAAAAGGTCCCAGCAAGTAGTGACCAGCTCTCTTATCTGGATCCCTTAGTCTCTCTGAAGGGATGGGCTTGGAAATGGAGGCCTTCCCTGTGGTGAGGAGCACACCTAGGCAGAGGCAGTAGGGGAAGAGCAGACACTTTGTCACCATTGGCTCACTAGAGGGAAGACTGGAGCTGTCCGTCTCACCTGATGGCTTGCACACACCTAGGTACACAGTCCAGAAGCCACCACCATCCTCGCTCCTTTCCTCCTCCTCCTCCTCCAGCCTCTCCCACAGACTGAGACCTGTCACTTCTCAGAGCTTTCTCTCAAACTCTTCCTGTGTCTGTTTCCATTTTGACGTCTCCGTCTCCATTTCTGCATTTCCTCTGCCTGCCACTGGACCACCTTGCTGGTCTCTCTGCCTTCCTTCTCTTCCCAGGAGGGAAAGCCATACCTCAGCTGCAGTTGCTTACGCATCTGTAGCAGATCCTTCCCTCTCTCGGAGTTTCATCAGGTAAGGATTCCACAGGACGGACCTGGGTACCCAGACTGCTACACTTGCCCCCTCTCCCTGCCCTGCTTCCTCACGGCACACACGTCATCACAGAGCCAACCAGAGCTCTTGCCAGTGTCGGGGCCAGGTCCTGCTCTACTCTGAGCCTTTGCTAAATCATGGCAGCCCAGTTTGGCAGCTGAGATACAAGCACGGCCTCATCAGTTTTCTGAGAGCCCCCAATCCCCTACGTTCTTTATCACAGCAAGTTCATCTTTTCCTCCGAAAAGCTCCACTTCCACAGCATCAGATTACCAACAAATAAGCACATAAGAAACCCCAGGGGCTTCTCACCCAAGGGCAGAGGGGAAAGGAATCAGCTTTCCCACTGGTCCTCCGGCCAAGAGAGGCCCTTCTTTCCTGACCTGCTGGCACCTTTCTTTTTGTCCCCTGAGAGCTACCCTCAGGAGATAACCATTTTATCTTCTAGAAACCATTTCCCAGGTCCTTTCTCCTTTCCCAGGCAACAGGCCTACTGATACCTCTGGTTTGCTAGTATCCAAAGAGACTTCTGCACTTGCTCCATGGCCACCGCCCAGGGTAGAAAAGTATGGATCTGGAGTGGGGCTGGGTCATTCATTCTCTAGCTGTAGAGCTGCGCAGCTCCTCGGGAAGCATTTGGTGAACCCCTGAATACTATTTGCTGAATAAAAGAGTGAAGAAACAACCACCCATGTCCAGACAAAAGAAGGGCCCCTGATTTCCAGACAGGAATAGCCCTGTCCTTGCTGCCTTTCCACATAGACCTGTACCCAGGGCCTGAGACCCCACACACAGCCCTGCCTTAGCAGGGTCCATGCTCTCAGCTCAAGCTCACACAAAGTTGGCTCAGCCCTGAGGGTGTAATTCCAGCTGCTCCTAAGCCACACACACACAGCATCTGAAGTACATTCCACGTCATTTGGGACTGTCAGCATTCTGACATCTACCTTGCCTCTGCAACCTCACAGCCTCGGTGGGCTCAGGCCTCCCTGGTTCTCATTTCTGGGGAACTGAGGGGTGTGGTGCTGTCTACTGGGCTGGCTGAGGCAGGAGAGGGAGAAATTGGAGCCCAGATTGGAGAAAAGTGAGTTTGAGCTTCCCACCCACCCACCCACTCTGTGTTCCACGCAAGTCACCCACCAGCACAGCCAATGTCACCTGGCAGATCCTGAGACGATCTAGGCCAGTGATTACCAACCTCCAAGCCCCTTAGCTAAAGGCATCTGGAAGCCATGTGGCACCCTTTGCTGCCTGTAAGCTGGCTACACAGTGTGCCCCACACACCAGCACGATTGTTTCTCAAATGCATGTAGATGTTGCTGTGATGGATAAATATAACCACATTGAAAAGCTTTGCAGTTGTTTTTGTTTTTGTCATAATTTTAAGCCCATCAGTGGATATTAAAAGCACAACTGCTATCATATGGGGTAGAGGAGAGGTTGTTTTCAATCTCCATTCTTAAACTACTACTTAGAGTGCAATGTGCTTCTTTATAATTTGGGGCACTGAGGTCCAAAAGGGGGAAAGACTTGGCTGACGTCTGAAAATTAGTCAATGCAAAACAAAAAATGAGGCCTAGGCCTCTGACACCTAGAATCCTCTTCTTGCATGCATTCAACAGTCTTTATATAGCATCTGTCTGATTAGTGTGGGCTGGACTGGGCATCAAAGTCAAAGATGAAGACCAAAGGTCCTCCCTTACCTTCAGGGCTGATAATGGAGGAGGGAGTATCTATGAATTGGAGAGAAAGAGCTGAACAGAGACTTTATCCTAATCACTAAAAGAAGCCATTAAAGAACTAGTGGGGGAAATGTAAACTTCCCATTGCTCAGCAAGCCCCCAGCTGCCATATGGGGCACCGTCTGGAAGTGCTTATCACTTAAGATGGCTTGGCTACATTCAGTAGAACACAAAGCAATTAAAGCTGTAGGGGAATACAGTTTCTCCCTAATAAGAGGTCAGAGGTAAGATCTGTAGGGTTAGGGCTCTGTCTCAACTTTCCCTTGATGCTCTGGGCTATCCATGAGAGGGCCTCATCTTCTGGCTGACACAAGACAGCAACACCCGGGTCTGCAGCACCTGAGTTCCAGAACCGCGCTATCATTCTCATGACTATTTTTCAAGGGAGGAAAGTTCCCATCCACTACTCCCAAATATCTCAGCTTCCGTTGGCAGACACGGATCACTCTTCCCATTTTGGACAAGTCCCAGTGAGGAAGAATGAATGACTTGTTAGCTTAGGACCTTCTTACACCTGGGACTGGGGATGGGTCATTTGCTCAGGAAGCATGTTGCTGTGTGAAAGAGTTAATAGTGACAAGGGATGTGTATATTTATCAGGAAAGAGGAAGAGGAACCCTCAGTGGTGTCTGCTACTGAGGGAAAAGAGAGGAAGCCGAAGGCCACCCTGGAGTTGTTGACTCAACAGGGAGGCTTTCATGGCTTGCTCACATCTGCCACACGTGAGGTGCTCTTTCTGCTCCGGCTCACCTGCTCCGCTCTCAGCTCCTGGAGGCAAGGCCAAGGACAACCATTTATGAACCTAGGATGGATCATTGAGGAGGAAAAGACAGCACATGTCCTCAGCAGAAAGCACTGGCTTCCATTGAAAAAGTGTTCTAAAAGACCAGTGATAATATTCCTAAGAGACTGTCTGACTGAACAACTGGAGTAATCACCTTGACCATCATGAGCTCCAGTTCTTCCTTTAGAGAATCGGAAGAGGATGACATTATTCTTTGGCAACATTGACCTCTCCCAAAATATCCAACTCTCTATCACCTTGAAGAGCCAGAAGGTCATGAAAAGGGATTAGAACGGGAATAAAGGTGGTAAAAAGCTAAGAACCAGTGTGTGAGCCAGCCCCAACCACCTTTTGAGAGTGTGTATGCCTCCTCTGGGCTCTGTTGTGACCTCATGTTAGTAGTTTGAAATGAACCACATAGGAGTATTCACACAAAAATTGGCAAATGCTACAAATCAGGGTGCCCCTGCCAAAGATCTAGCTGTTAAATAGTCACCAGCTCGCCCTTTGGCAATAAGTAACCAAAATAATTAAAATCAGATGATATTGAGACTTCCTCCATCCAGCTCTGTGGGACTCCGGTGGGGGGAGGCCTAAGGAGGGGCCTTTGGGACATGGAAGAGTAGACCCCTGTCCTTTTTCTTTGGCTCCTCGGGCTCACATTCACAGTTGGAGCATATGCCCTCCCTAGGATTAGGTCAGAACTTTAGGTAATGTCTTGAATCCTTTCAGCAATTCTATTAGTCAAGCCTACCACTCTTTTATACTAAGTTCTAAAGGAGACATACGACTCCATTGGTTATGTAATTACCCCATACTAGAAATTTATCCTGGGCACGTGGTTAGTAATATGTGTCCAAGAGTAGTCATTATTGCTGTTTATCACAGAGGAAAGTCAACCCCAATATCCTGTAGCCAGGATGGATCTATTCCTTAGAACATTAGGCAAACATTAAAAAAAATCAAACAAAAAAACTGGTTTTGCCCTTCAGAGTAGCACATTCCTTTAATCACAGCATTCATGAGGCAAAGGCTGGCAGATTTCTATGAAACTGAGACCAGCCTGGTCTATACAGTAAGTTCTAGGCTGCATAGTAAGACCATATTTTTTTTTAAAATCCACAACTTTTATTAGTTCTTTGAGAGTTTCATCTGTGTTTTGGTCATATCCATCCCTTTCTCCAACTTTTCTAAGATCTACCCCTGTCTCCTACCCTCCCAACTTTGTGTAGTTAAAAAAAAAAACCTTAAAGACTAACTTGTGCTGCCCAAATATTTTTGGATATGTGGTCTTCTCTTGGACAGTGGTCTACTTATTAGGGGATACACTCTCAGAGAAAACTGTCTGAACCTCTCCCAGAAGTTAACAACTGCCAGTAGCCCCCCCCCCCCGGCCTAGGGTGGGGTAGTATGTCAAACTCCCCTCTCCATGCTGGGATTCAGTCTGGCTTGGGCTTGCACAGGTCTACTGTATAATGCCACAGCCACTGTGGATTCATGCATTCAGTTGTCCTGCTGTGTCCAGAAGATGCTGTAGTCATCCATTGCCTCTGGCTCTTATGCTTTTCCACCTTCTCTTCCTCGATGATCCTCAAGCTCGGAAGGGGCAGGGGTGGTAGACATGTTCCCTCAGTGATGAGCATTCTGCAGTCTCTTTTTCTCTGCACCTTGACTAGTTGTGGATCATTATGTTAATTTTGAGGAACACTTAATGAGGAAACGTGTCATGATAAAATGGTATATATTAAAGCTATAAAAATTATACACATAGTTGGAAAAAGAATGGTGAAAATACACTAAAATTGTGTTACATTTTATCTCTAGGTAATTTAAATTTTTAATTTGCTTAAGGAATTAAAACTATGAACAGGAGGCTAGGTAAGTAGCTCAATAATGTAGAAGTCACGAGGTACTAGGAATGATGCCCAGTAAAAAAGTCTGCCCTCAAACTATGAACATAACTCAGCAAACTGTGCTCTTGTAACATACACGCTTCACTGTAAATACATGAATAGTGCTACAAAAAGGTTCTAAAACTTATACACATTATGGCAGATGCTAAGCAAAATGCCTACTTATGGAAAGACAACAGAGTGACATTTCACAGTCCACTGGGTGTGGTGGCACATTCCTGATGTCCCAGTTACTCCAGTAACGGGGGCAGGGGGATCCCTTTAGCCTGGGTATCACAGTGAGATCCTGTGCCAAAGACAAAACATAAGAAGCAGTGGTTGGGGGGGGGGTTACCCCTGTGTTGCAATATTTGCATATTCTGAATCTGGAGTCACATTTAGTGTGTACCCATTCGAAAGCAGCTTGATTCAGAGCTGGAGAGATGGCCAGGAGTTAGGAGCACATGCTGCTCTTGGAGAAGACCTGACTTCAGTCCCCAGTACCCATGTTAGGCAGGTCACAACGGCCTGACACTCCAGCTCCAAGAGATCTGACACTCCCTTCTGGTTTCTGTGAGTACCTGCACTCACACGTATACATAGCCACACACAGACACACAGACACAATTTTTTCAAAGAGCCTTTTTTTGTTTCAATTTCCAAAACATAAATATTAAGTACACATGAATTAGCTAGAAAAATATTCATTTCAAAAACTCTCCAATTTACAGATGAGAGTGGAGGTTCGTGGAGGTACAAGGAGCTGCCCAGAACCTTCAGCTAGAAAATGATCCTGGCCCCAGGCCTGTCCAGGGATAACACCACTAAGTACATTTGGAGTTTTGACTTTTCAAATTACTGCTTCCCTAAAGACTTCCCACTTGACCAATCAAGAAACAAAGAACACCTAAGTTTTGATCCCACATCTTCTGGCCCCCTGGGTACCCAGAGCCCTGGCTTGCCACTCAAGCACCTCTTCTACCACCAACCTACCTTAAGGCAAGGATGGCTAGAATGCCCGATAAGGATGAGACAAGGCAATCACTTGCTCCAAGGCATGCAGTCAATTGTACATCTCCTAGAAGACTAGAACCCCAGGAAGTGTGCAGCAGCTTGTGTGGTGAAGAGAGCTCTGCCAGAGGCTGGAGGCAGCATCTGGAACAGCTGTGTCTTTAGAGAAGGCATGCAGTCATTAGCAGGGCTTTTACATGTTTTGGGGCCAATAACTGCATGTTGACTCCAGGGCCCACTGTGAGCGGCCACTGCTCAGGATGTAATGAGCATCTTTCCTACATGTTCACGCCCCTCCCTGCCCTCCTGCCTGCCTGCGCTGCTCTCATGCCGCCTGCGTGTCTGGTTGGCATTAGTGATGCCTACTTTCCTATTTTTAGATGTATCCCATAGTCCTAGGACCAGCTGTTACATGCCACTGTGGGTAAGGGTTCTTTGAATGGGCTAAGGACCAGCCTGGTGGGGGGACAGAATCATACAGTGCAGTGCTTTGCTGTGGTAACATTCACTTCCTTTTCTCTCTCCAAGACTCCACCAAGGGATTCTTCTGTCTCTTCCCCATCCCCCTTCAAGAAGCTAGGAAGAAAGAAAAGAAAGCCTAGAAGAACAGAAATAAACTTGCAGCTTCGTTTTTCTTGCTTGTTCTTCCCAATCTACCTTCCCAGGAAGCTTTCCAGACAGGGATAAGTCTCCTGACTTCGACACAGCACCTGTGCTTCCTTCTGTCTCAACTGCTGTCACTTGAGGTACAGAATGCTTGCTCAGCTCCCTCTCCTGCCTGAGTGCATCCCGAGAACTCAAGATCTGAATTATTCCTCTAGGAAGGTCCCCAGTGTCCAACATTGGACCAGGGACAGAAAGATGCACAGTAGATGCAGGTTAAATGACCGACTGGATGAAGAAATTGATGAATGATATAACAGAATTAAAAGCGATTATAATAGAATTAAAGGGATTAAAAGGGACAAGGCAGGACCTGGTTGCTTCACAGATAAGGAAACTGGTGCTTCGGAAAAAGAACAGAGAAGGCATTGTAGGAATCCCAGTTTACAAGTGACAGAATGCCAACTCAAAGGACTGAGAAAAGTGAGACAGGACATAGATTGGCCGTCCATCATGGCAAGGATGGACATAGCCTCAAGGGTGTGTGGGATGGAGTGCTTGTGAGTCCTCCTCATGCCCCTTTCACCCTCACACGCTGCCTTGTTCCAGCTGGGGCCCTGGCTGTGAGACGCTCCCCGCTCCCACCCTATTTCTGCAGAGAGGAGATGAAAGAGCGGCAGCTGGGGAGAAAGGCTGTGAGAGGCTCCTAGAGAGACCCACTCTCCTCTGACTGGGCACCAAAGAGAATGGCAGCTCCCAGCCTGGAAAGAAGCCGTTCTCCAAAACACATTGAGACATCATAGACTCAAGCCCAAGGGGACTGGGAAGCCACTATAATTGAAACCCACTGAGGTCCCTAACATTCTTGGTGCGTTCTGTACTCATGAACTACTTCCATCTACAGTGTCTATCACAACTCTGTGATGTGGGTGTTGTTTCTACCATTTTACAGACAGGGAAACCTGAAGATTAGAGGATAAAGAAAAGTTTCAGAGAATTATGGGCTCTAACAGAACACTTAGTCCCATCTCCTTTGTATATAAGTGAAGAAATTACAGCTTCAAGAGGGTGGGCACATGCATGGAGTCACAGAGTAGCCTAGTAGACTGGTCCAGGATTGGAAAGAAAATTTAGGGACATCTGACTACAGGTGTGTAATAGACATCTTCAGAGCATCTACCCTGCTCATGATAGTTTCTCTGGAAACCACTCACACATCGATCCACACAACTGTGGGAAAAGCTGCTATAAACTCTGTGAGTGTGAGTGTGTGTGTGTGTGTGTGTGTGTGTGTGTGTGTGTGTGTGTGTGTGTGTATGCATGAGAGTATATAGATAAGTCCAGGCTATAAGTCAAGAAAGAACCTCCCAGAGCCAAACCACAGGGCACCATAGTCTTGCTGTGTTGGCCACTTCCTACACCAACTCTGTCATTCTAGTCCCCTGGTCCTATGGGCCAGCAGAAGTCTGGAGGCTGCAAAGCCAACAGTGCTGGGCCACAACGAGAATCAGTCTGGTTTTCTGCAAAACGGTGTCCTCAGATGGCCCTGATAATCTCCACAAACTTGCATTTACACTAAGGGTGGTTAAATGCCCCGCCTCCTACCGTTCCCACACTCCAGGTGAAGGGAGACAGGATGTTAAAAGGTTTCACAAGAGAAAGGCACTACAAGCTAGTTTACTGAGTACCAACAGTTGCCAGCTCCAACGACAATTCCGCTTGCTCCTCCCAACAATCAGAGGCACTACCTTGCCTGGCCTCCTTTTCCAGAAAAAAGAACGAGGTTCTCTGGCCCCAAGGGAGCTTGCTCCAGGGTGCATGTCTTGGAGGTGGCAGAGTGGGCAGCACACCCATTTTGCAGATGCACCCTTGGCACGAAGTCCTGCTGCTCCTAGAGAGGCTGCAGGGGCAACCTGAGCTTCTCCAACACACTTCCTCTCCAAGCCTCATGGTCCTAAGCCCTAACCATCTCAGCTCCAGGCCTCTCCCACACAGCTCTCAGGGCAGCTCACACACAGCTCTCGGGGCAGCTCGCACACAGCTCTCGGGGCAGCTTGCACACCGTATGCCTGACCACACAGTCAGAACACTCTCAGTGTTTCTGCTACCTGCGCTCAGTGTTGGTCACAGGTGCAGTTGCCTAGACTTGTGGGCAAATGTCCAGTATCTGCTCTGCCTCTCGACTCTGGTCCACCCCCATTGGTACCCCCATTGTTCTACAGCCAATTTCCTTATAGCCTGCTCCCAGGAACCCCTCTGTCATTGGTGTCCCCTAAGGAAGCCCGCCAAAAATCACCCTAAAGTCCTGGCATCCTAAAGTTCAGAGGAGACACCAACTTCTGAGACAAGTTGCAAATTCTGAGCTAAAGGATGGGAAAAATGGTTAGGGACATTAAAGATTGACCCTATCTATGTCTATTTCTGAGGCCTGTGGGTTCTGGCTTACACACACACACACACACACACACACACACACACACACACACACACGCCTCATGACAAATACATACCTAGTCCAAGGCTAGCTTAGACTACATGAGACTCTGTGACAAAAAACAAAATACAAAATAAACAAATCTACCTTTTAAATCCCTGATGTATAAACTATCAAGTGCATGCTTGCCTCTCTTTCTCTGTCTGTCTCTGTCTGTCTGTCTGTCTGTCTGTCTGTCTGTCTCTCTCTCTCTCTCTCTCTCTCTCTCTCTCTGTGTGTGTGTGTGTGTGTGTGTGTCTCTGTCTCTCCCCCACCATGTGATGCTGGGGATTAAACCCAGGAGGTTGTGTACACTAGGGAATTGCTCCATCACTGAATTACATCCCCAGTCCAACTATCTATTCTTTCTTTTAATATTTTATTTTTATTTTTAATTGTGTGTGTGTGTGTATTTTTGTGCATATTGGTGCAGTGCCCACAGAGGCTAAGAGACGGCATGGGATCCTCTAGAGCTATAGTTTACATAGTTACAGGTGATTGTAGGCCACTGGACCTGGGTGCTGGGAACCAAACTCAGGTCCCCTGTAAGAGCAGGATGCACTCTTAACCACTGGGCCATCTCTCCAGCCTCCCAACTACCAGAGCAGTGGTCAGATACAGTGACAACAAGAACCTGCATTCTTTTGGACTGAAATCACGTGCTGTTAGTGTGTATCACTTCTCCAGTGACTTCCCAGATCAGGACAAGGCAAACCTCCCAGTGCCCTGCTCAGCTCTCCCGGCTCCAGCTGCGCTGGCCTCTGGGCTATTCCTGGAAGACAGTCAAGATCATACCCCTTTCTACTTCCATACCTCTGAGGTAGCTCCTCCCACCAATTAGAATACTTTTTCCTCTTGTATCCACATGGGCCCTTCTTAATTTTATTTTTATATTTTTTAATATGCATTGGGTGTTTTCCTGCATGTATGTCTGTGTGAGGGTGCTGGGTCGCTTTGAACTGGAAGTATAGACAGTTGTGAGCTACCATGTGGGTCCTGGGAATTGAACCCAGGTCCTCTGGAAGAGCAGTCAGTGCTCTTAACTGCTGAGGCATTTCTCCAGGCCCCACATGGGCCCTTCTTGACATGCTTCAGTACCCTTAGTGACCTCCCAAAACAAAACTCGGCCCCTCCTTTTGCGACCTTTCCCTACTTTACTTCTGTGCGTTTATGCCTTTCTGAGACGTCTGCTCTGGCCAGCATTTAAAAACGTCTCCTCCAAGCTCTTGACTTTGAACACTGGGTCCCTAGCTGGTGACTGAGTGTAGAAAGGTTGTGGGGCCTCTCTGGATGAAGCGGCCCACTGGGTGAGAGCTGTCTGTGTTATGGCCTGCCTGGATTTCTTCTCTGCTTCCCAGCCCACTGAGATGCAGGGAAGCTGTACTACTGTATGCTCCTCATTCCACAGACCTCTACCATGCCTTCCCAGACAGACTGGATCCCCCTGGACCAGGAGCCAAGATAAGCCTCTCCTCTTTAAGTGGCTTCTTGTCGGGTATTTAAGCACAGAACAAGAAACGTCAGTAATCGGAACACCATATTGCAAGAGCCCCTTTGTTTACTCCTGCCTCCTGTCTGTCCGCCTCCTCTAGGAGATGAGCTCTAGGGGACAGGAACTTTGGTGAGCCCCACCCCACCCCTGTTGTACCCCAAACATTTAGTCCCGTGCCTGTAGCATAGCCAGTACCCAGGGATAACATTTGTCATATCCAGCTAGGGACCGCATTATGGATGTCCCCATTTGCTCTCCTTGCCTCTTAGCTCAGATGTTGCAAGAAGCCTCAGAGGTTGGAGTCTGCCCTGATGCCAAGCCTTCTTGGGGCTTTTGGTTCACCTTCCTTCAGGCACACCAGTCAGGGAGGGGAGGAGCAAGCCTGCAACAGGAAAAAAAAAGAAAAAGAAAAAGAAAAACCACTGCCTGTTGAGTGTTTGGAACAATATTTGGCTGGGGTCAGGCACTCTGTGGGAAGAGTCCTGGGTTCCAGGGAGCCAAGGACAAAGCAGGCCAAGAACTCTTTGCCTTAATTTGTTGCCTCTAAATTCCTCCCAGAAATGAGGCGTGTCAGTCTTCAAACTCTGGGTTTTATGAGGTAATTATAGCGATTACTATAAATCTCCTGTGTGTTGTTTTCAAAGGGGCAATTTAGTGGAGGAACCAGGCACCATTTTCGTTTCTCATTAAGTGATTAGGTTTGTTTGGCAAATCCCGACACCAATGGCTGGAGGCAAAATCTGCTGGACTTGGCTGGGGCAATTCAGAGCCTGCACACAGCTGCGCATCCAGCACTTCCCCACTGCCCTTGCCTCTCAGCCCGAAGGAGCTGGAAGAAGTCCTTTCATTAGGCAAAGGCGGAGGAAACTGACTGCCCATATTACACCCAAGTAGAGCCAGATTCTGCCTCAGAGCACTTCTGAGCCAAAGCAAACCTGGACTCCTTTGACATTGCTCCTCGTACATATTTGACCCTCAATAGAAAGTCGGACTGACGCAGTGAGGTATGATGGGAGGGCCACAGCCCTTGACCACCAGCTACTACACCAGGCCTGGACATGCTCTCTGGACTTGGTGGTATGTAATCGATAATGTCCTGGAAGATCAAGGCCAAAGTGAATTCGGTTTTCTGTGAAAGTTCAGAATAGGAAGTGAGCAGGATTAGAAGAGGCTTCCTGGAGGAAATGGACTTCAAGTGGACCTTGCGGGACCGGCTCAGATTCTCAGACTTTTCACGTCAGGTACTCTCTGCTGCAAGTCCCATTTCTGCTTCTACTGTCTTTGGTAAGCCTCTAAGCAAGTTAGCCCCTCCAGACCCGGCTTTCCTCAGCCTGGGGTAAAATGGTGACAGCCGCTTGTAGCTTCATGCTGAGGTTGAGATGAGAGGACAACCCACAGTCAGAGTTTACCATGAGGAGGAAATGGTAAGTGACCTGTAAATCTGTTGTCCTTCTTTAACCCTGCCGTACTTCTGAGATGAGGGAAAGGAATCCAGCCCACTCTGTGGTTCCTGGGGTCATGCTAGGATTCCCGGAGGGAAAGTGTCAAGAAAACACTTTGTGAGAGACCCAGCTGCATCTCTATGCCTAGCGACCATCCCTTGGGGGTTCAAGCAGAGCTGGGGGGCGGCAGTGAGGAAGGCTGCAGAAGGCAGGAGTAGCCGGGCTGTCCGTCACAGCTCAGAGATGAGGAAGAGCTAGGAGTGCCCTGGTGGTTGAGGCTATTTAAGACCCTAAAAAATTAGCTTTAAAGTAGCTGACACCAGTAGCTGGTACCCAAACTTCCTCTGTGGAAACTAGCTTAGGGTTAGACAGACAAGGGACATGCCCTCTGCAAGTAGGGTCACAAACTTATGTGCCTAGATCTTTCTGGGTTTAGCACTGAAACCCTCAGACTTAGGCAAATGGGGCTGATGGGTCATATCCTGTCTGCAGAGGATCCTTTAGGAGCAGCCATCTAGGATACATGGAAGCCTGCTGTCACATCTTTGGAGTATCACCCAGCCCAGCAGATCTGTCCATGAAGCTCTGGGATACAGAGCTACCTCTGGGGTGACCAGGCTTTATGATCCCATGGGTAGGGGACAGCAGGCTATGCAGCCAAGTCTGAGGACAGAAGACAAAGAGCTGAGCACTGGTCCTTTCCAGCCACAGGTCCCAGTTTTTTGACAGAGCCAGCTTTGGGGTATCATTGCCAGTGAGGAATGGAGTGTTACTTTACAATGAAGTGTTCTGGTGCCTGAGACCCATCTTCCCCAAGCCAAGCTCTATACTGAAGTCCCACCATCCATTTTTGAGGTGTGGCCATGTTGGGATTGTGTTCTGGATGCATCCAGCTGACAGCAGTCTTGGGGTACAGTTCTTTCTGGAGGAGAAGTTTTAAAAGTGGGGGAATGGTGTTTGGGGTTGTGGGGAGGAAACAAGCCTGGGACTCTGGAGTCATATCTAGGGAACCACCAGTGTGGTGCATGAAGAGAGAAGAAAGATCTTAGGTCCACACACTGGCTACACTAAACCAACTGCTTGCTTTATCACCCTTTGTCTTGAGAGCCTCCAAAAAGAGTTGAGGAATAAAGAGTTGTCCTGGTTGGCTTTAATTTCCAACTTGGAAATAATCTAGTGTCACCTGAAAGGAAACCTTTGGTTGAGGAATTACCTGGATCAGATTGGCCTGTGGGCATGTCAGTGGGGGATGTCTTGATTATCAGTTGTTGCAAGAGGACCATACTGTGGACAGCACCAACCCTAGAGGGTCCTGGGCTCTATAAGAAAACTAGGTGATGGATGACCCCAAGGAAACAGTGTCTTCCAGACACAAGACTGATAGACATATGAACTCGCAGAGACTGTGACAGCATGCACAAGACCTGCACAGGTGCAAGCCACATAAGGTTTTTCCTAGCATTGAGAAGGGAAAGTGTAGACAGAGTCCCACTCCTAACCCAGAGGCTATCTGCAGTAGGTGCTCACCAACAAAGGGAAAATTGGTTTCATCCGATGTAATGTCACTGGATATATTAACCCATAGGGCAGCCCTATGCCCAGGAGTAGCCAACACAAAACGAACTCAATGGTAGTTTGTAGAGGTTTCTCTCTCTCTCTCTCTCTCTCTCTCTCTCTCTCTCTCTCTCTCTCTCTCTCTCATTTTGCTTTGTTTTTTGTTTTTTGTTTTGTTTTGTTTTGTTTTATTGGTCTTTGTGTTTTTGTTTGTTGGGGGTGTTTTGAAAAAAGAGAGAGGGAAAAGACATGAAGATGGGTGGGGAGAGAGGTGGGGAGGATCTAGGAGGAGTTGGAGAGGAAACATGATCAAAATATATTGTATGAATTTAATTAAATACATATATACATTCTAAAAATGAAGAAAGAAAGCTAAGAATGAGCCTATGAGCAAGCTAGGGCGCTAACCAGCAGTGTTCAGACTCCTGCTTGAGTTCCTGCTCCGACTTCCCTCAATGGACTGTGACCTAGAAGTACAGGCCAAATAAGCCATTTCTCTCTCCAAGTTGCTCTTGGTCAGAATATTTTATGACAGCAACAGAAAGGAAGCTGGAACAGAAGGCTACAAACTCACAACGATACAGACACTGGGTGAGGGAGCCTCAGTTGACAAGTCATCATAGGAGACTTCAGGACCATAGCAGCAGGTGGAAGACTGAGCTCCACACAGGAGGGCTGGGGAGTCTCTGTCCGCTGGGGGTGTCTGTGTCTGCTGGGGGTGTCTGTGTCTGCTGGGGTGTCTGTGTCTGCTGGGGGTGTCTGTGTCTGCTGGGGTGTCTCTGTCTGCTAGGGGTATCTGTGCCTGCTGGGGATGTTTGTGTCTGCTGGGGATGTCTGTGTCTGCTGGGAGGGGGGTGTCTGTGTCTGCTGGGGTGTCTGTGTCTGCTGGGGATGTCTGTGTCTGCTGGGAGGGGGGTGTCTGCTGGGGGTGTCTGTGTCTGCTGGGGGTGTCTGTGTCTGCTGGGGGTGTCTGTGTCTGCTGGGGGTGTCTGTGCCTGCTGGGGGTGTCTGTGTCTGCTGGGGGTGTCTGTGTCTGCTGGTGTGTCTGTGTCTGCTGGGGGGTGTCTGCTAGAGATGTCTGTGTCTGCTTGGGGGTGTCTGTGTCTGCTGGAGTATCTGTGTCTGCTGGGGTGTCTGTGTCTGCTGGGGAGTCTGTGTCTGCTGGGGTGTCTGTGTCTGCTGGGGAATCTGTGTCTGCTGGGGGTGTCTGTGTCTGCTGGGGATGTCTGTGTCTGCTGGGGTGTCTCTGTCTGCTGGGGGTGTCTGTGTCTGCTGGGGATGTCTGTGTCTGCTGGGGGTGTCTGTGTCTGATGGGGATGTCTGTGTCTGATGGGGTGTCTCTGTCTGCTGGGGGTGTCTGCTGGGGGTGTCTGTGTCTGCTGGGGTGTCTGAGTCTGCTGGGGTGTCTCTGTCTGCTGGGGAATCTGTGTCTGCTGGAGTGTCTGTGTCTGCTGGGGTGTCTTTGTCTGCTGGGGTGTCTGTGTCTGCTGGGGTGTCTGTGTCTGCTGGGGTGTCTCTGTCTGCTGGGGGTGTCTGTGTCTGCTGGGGTGTCTCTGTCTGCTGGGGGTGTCTGTGTCTGCTGGGGGTTGTCTGCTGGGGAGTCTGTGTCTCCTGGGGTGTCTCTGTCTGCTGGGGAGTCTGTGTCTGCTGGGGGTGTCTGTGTCTGCTGGGGTGTCTGTCTGCTGGGGAATCTGTGTCTGCTGGGGTGTCTGTGTCTGCTGGGGGTGTCTCTGTCTGCTGGGGGTGTCTCTGTCTGCTGGGATGTCTGTGTCTTCTGGGGGTGTCTGTGTCTGCTGGGGGTGTCTGTGTCTGCTGGGGATGTCTGTGTCTGCTGGGGTGTCTGTGTCTGATGGGGAGTCTGTGTCTGATGGGGTGTCTGTGTCTGCTGAGGGTGCAGAGAAAGATATAGCTAAGAAAGGGTAATTGACCTCCCTCAGAAGAACCAGAAAGCCCCAGAATGCCCCCTGAATTAACAGTCTGCCTAGGCAGTCTGTTTTCCCTCCGTGCACAGAACACCAAAGGATCTGTATTGGCTCTCCAGGGGAAGCTACAGGCTTCTGAAAAACTCAAATGTCCACAGAAGACCTTCTCTGGGTGGGAAGAGGAGAAGGAATTTATCTGGCAGGGGCGGACAGGAGGTGCAGTCACCAGCTAGCTCATGGAGCCTTTGGGCTCTTTACACATGAGTATGAACTAACAAAGGTGACGCACACTAGGGGAATGCCTCCAAACCCAGAGGAAGACAAACACATAAAATGACCTCAGGAAACAATGCAAGAAGCAGAAAAGAGCTAAAAGTAGATTTTAAAAATTCTATTAATACCCTCACAGAGACTCAGTAAGAAACTGGATCCATCAAATAAAAACTATATTGCATGAAAGAAAGGAGAAGAAATAGCCAAGAATACTTAAAAATACACACATTTTAAAATTCAGCACAATGTTTTAAAAGCCAAATAACCTTCACATGAAACTTATTTTTAAACCAACAAAAGCAAAGGAGGAAGAAAGCTGTATACGGGTAACCAGAGCTCGCCGCACCCTGCCTGGTGTAGTAGTTTTCTACTGTTGAACGACAAATGACCACCAGCTCGCAGCAGCTCCAAACAGCATTGTCTCGTTTCTCACTGTTCTGCCTGTCAGAGTTTGGGCAAGTTCAGCTGGGCTGCACTCCCTAGAACCCAAAGGCAGGCTTTTATCTGGAAGCCCTGGAGAAGAGCCCACCAGCAGGCTCACCCAAACTAGCAGGATTCAGTTCCTTGGTGGTATGGCTCTCGGCTGCCCAAGTCTTTGTTGTCAACTGCAGGCTGCTCTCAGCTCCCAGACTTTCTCCCTTCCAGGCACAAGGCCCTCTCCATCTTCAAAGCAAGCAACAAGCGAGTGCTTCTCATGCCTGGACCTTTGACTTTCTTCTCTCCTGCCAGCCTGAGAAACTTTTGGGTCTTAAATGGGCTCCTACGACTAGAGTGAGCACAGTCTGATAGTCTACCCTTTGTCATAACGCAGAATCACATGTTCAACTCACACTCAGGGGGAAAGGACGCACGAGGGTAAGGCTCGGCAGAGTTCTGTCCTGGATAGACCTCCACCCTTGGATAATGGGATAAATTGGACTTAACAGTTTGCAGCTGAGGAGCTGGCCAGACAACTTAAGATGTGGAGATACTGAGTCAAACCCAGTCTTGTCACCTGAGCCATTTCGGTTAAAGCTGAGAATTTTGTCCAGTTGACAATAGCGGTAACAGATATAAAACATGAGGAAGGCTTCTGCCTCCTTCACTGTGCTTAAGATGGAAGGGCACATGGAAAAGACCTGAGAGCAGCCACCAGAGCCAGGAACACCTGATGATCAGCAGTCAGCAAGGGAACCAAACCAGGGCCTCTGCCCTTCTATCATAAGGAAGAAGCTTGGGGGTGAGCTTCCCGAGCCTCCAGGAAGAGCCTGGACCAGCTGACATCTTGATTTCAGGCTTATGACACTGTGGGATGGGAAGCCAGCTGGCTCTACCCGGACTTCTGACCCATAGAACTTGAGGTCATAAGCAGGTGTTTTAAGTCACCTAGTTATGGTGACTGGTTGTGAAGCCATAGAAACCAAACACCCCAGTGTGCCTTTGGCCTGTTAGTCTCAAGCTCATCTTTTGTTTACGTCGTAAGAGTCATTCTGGTAGTTAAGCTTTCAGACCACAGACAGGTAGATGGGGACTTCCTCTGTGAAGATCAGCCAAACAGGGATACAATGCCCATTCCTCAGCTCTCCCTCCTGCCCCTAGAACTTCTCTAGAAAGTTCTTTGCAGCTGCCTTTGTGCTTGATCTCCTGCTCATGTGAGCACAGCAGATCCTTACACCATTGGAAGGGCATCAGTCTTGTGTTTCCAGAGTTGTGCAGGCCCCTGTCAGAATGGACTATGGGAATGTCTGTTGGAGGAGAAGTCTGAGCTATTTAGTGAAGAGGCAGAAGTGCTCCTGCCCGAGAATCTGAAAAGCATGGGTTTCACAACTTCTTGTTTTCCTATCCTTACCTTGGGTAGGGGTTTATATGTATGTATGATGTCTGTGAGTCTGGTGTGTGTGCCACGGTGCATGCATGCACGTCAAGCTGCCTCGCGTGTCCTTACCTCTTGTTTTTTCTGAGACAGGGTCTCTTTGTTCACCGCTGCATATGCCATGGTCCTTGAGCTTCCAGGGACTCTTCTGTTCTGGTCCCCTTTCCATAGGAGAGCTGGGATTAGAGGTGTGCATGATATCTCACCATGCTTCTGTTTAGGTCCTCAGGAGACTCAGGTCCTCAGCCTTGCACAGTGAGTGCTTTACCACCGAGCCATCCGCTCGGCCCCTACCTTGTGTTTAGAAACTGACATTTGTAACCCTGAAACACAAAAGCCAGCTGAGTGTTGAAGGCCAGAGATCTCTTCAGCCTGGTGTGTGTGTGTGTGTGTGTGTGTGTGTGTGTGTGTGTGTGTGTGTGTGTGTGTGTATGCACACACACGCACATTGCAGGCTGTATTTTGGCTGGGCACGAGCTCATTTACTCCATCACTTGAATGTGTATTAGTGACTCTAGCAGTTCTGCACTGGAAGAGTCTGGGATAGACCGGAAACCTAGTGAGTTTGACAGCTGCTCCCAGAGCAGGGTTAGGTAGGAGTCATACATCTATCAAGACCTAGCAAATCCACTTATGTAAGATGCATTGTTCTGCTGGAGGGGACTTTGTTTCAGTAGTATGTTACAGGAAGAAGATGAAAATCAGTGCAGGGGACAGTAGGAAAAAGTCAGGATTGGGCCCACAAAGCTCTGTACAGAGACTCGGAACAGGAAGGTGCATGCTTGTATACGTACAGAAACCAACCAGCTCTGGAAAGCACAAGGTAGATTGCAGAATGGACCCTGGGCGCCCCTTGGTGGCTACATTGATAACTACACTAACCCAGCCTAGCCCAGCCCAGCCTGTGACAAAGTGCTTCACTTTATTTCCAGTTCTGAGGACCATTCACTTATCCAGGAAAATCACTCATGTGACTAGAAAAAAAAAGATTTTTGTAAGTGCCTATGCATTTGGTGTTGTGTGTCTGTGTGCTTTTGTTGCCCAGATACGTGGGTGTTTTCAAATACATGTATGCATGTACCATTTATGTGTGTACCTTGAGAGCCTGTGTATAGGTGTTCAATTGGGTTTGTGTGAGTTGGATGTGCAAATATGCCCTAGGTGCTAGTGCAAGCATGGATTTGTGTGCACTGGTGCCAAACCCTGCGTGTGTGCATGTTGTATCTGTTGGTATGATCACTCATGTGCTTATGTCTGAATGCATGTGTTAATGTAACTTCTCAGGGCTTGGCTTTCTTTTCTGTTACACATTGAAATAGTTAAGCTCCATAATCTTATTGTTTGTTTAAAGTTTGCTCTTGGATGCAGGCCTGTTCTAGAATAACTAGCAGATGCAAAAAGCATCCATTATGTATTTTTGCAATTAGCCAAAAACCCAGAAACTTTTCTTAAATAACAGACACAATTCTGTGGGTTGCTTATTGCTGGGACCCACCTCCTAGCCAGCTTGCCTTGGGCCCAGCCCCAACATAGGCCAAGCCAGAAAGGGTTTTCAAAATGTCCCAAGTGAGATGGAAAAACCCATTAAGGGTTTCAGAATAGAATTCAAGGGAGTTTATGGGGAGAAAGAAGAGAGAGGAGGAGGTGGAAGGGGGTAGGGGAGAAGCAGGGAGAAGAGTGGGAGGAGAAGATAAACAGGAGGGCAGCCTTCAAAATCCAAAGTGCTTTGTGGAACTGACTCACAGAGCCCACCAGCTCCCCAGCTTCCTAGTCTGGGCTCAGTCACACCATCACAGGACATCATGTGCACTCCTTAACCTTTCATTAAAGACTTTCCAGCACACTTCCCACTTATCTTCACATGCTCCTTTTTCAAACAGGGACCTTCACTCTTGCTATCAGGAGGCTCTCCCACATCCTTCAATGCTGTCTTTTTCTAGTGCTGTTCTCTAGGGAAGCACACAGTTCCTCTTCTCCATTACAAAGTTACCTCCCGACCACGAGTAGCAGTTCTCCCAGCAGCCTTTGCTGAGCAGGTGCCCCTGGGAGGCAGAAGGAGAAACCAGGGGAGCATCTCAGCACTTCGGTTCCTACGAGAAGGCACAAAGCCCCATGCTGTCCTGACCTTGTATGGCTAGGGAACTCCTGTGCCCTGGGTCTCAAGAAGGCCTGAGAATATATCTGGGGTTCCTAGCCTGAGAATATATCTGCGGCTCCTGGCGGACTTCAGACTCTGCTACAACTCAACCATGATGGCCACTGAAGCAGGGAACCTCAGGAATGGAAGACCATTTGCATGTGTTTAGGGTGGGGGAACCATATCCTCAAGAAGCCAAACTCACTGTTGGGAACTCTTATCTTAGGTTTTCCTTACACTGCTTCCACACTATCACCCTGTCCTCAAGCCATGCTCAATACATCGACTCCACATCCCCTCAGAGTTTGGAGGTCTCTTGTGCTCTTCCAGCCTTTTGGGGCCATGGCAACTGCCAAGTAAGATAAAAGGAGCAATCTGACATCCCTTTGGCAACTCCCCTAGAGGGAGAACATCAGGGACCCTCTCGCAGTACCTTTCCCTTAGTCTTGGAGCTTCTGGAATGACAGACTAGGCAGCTGTCTCATTTGTGAGCTTTCATTAAGTGCCTACCGTCAATCCACTCACACTGAGAACCTACTCTGAAGTGGGTGCTGTGCATAGACGTGGCCCCTTGCCCACAAAGCTGCATCTGTCCTGGTTATTTTTAGTATAGAGGTTCTCGGAGTACTAGCATCATCTAAAACTTTGTAAGGAATACCAATTCTAATGTGCTAGTAATCCCAGTACTGGGGAGGTGGGAACTAGTGGATCCCTGGGCTCAGTGGCAGCCAGTCTAGCCTACTTGGTGAGTTCCCAGCCAATGAGAGACCTTTCTCAAAAAGCAAGGTAGACAGCACCTGAGGAATGGTACCTGTCCTTTGTCCTTCACACATATGCACCGGCATACACACTCATGTACACATTAACACACACATACACACACACACACACACACAGAGAGAGAGAGAGAGAGAGAGAGAGAGAGAGAGAGAGAGAGAGAGAGAGAGAGAGAGAGAGAGAGAGAGATTCTTGACCATACACTAGATTGACTCAGAAGCTCACATTGTGGGACGAATTCTTGGTTTAATCAGCCTTCACTAAGATCCTGTTGGAGAACCACTGGTTGGATTCATCCAAGGAGCATTTAAAATTAAATTAGATTTCCTTGAGGTGGAGCCTGAGGCATTGGCTTTTGTTTTAAACATGATTTAAAATACATAAATTCAATAAATGCTCATGAAGTCCTGTTACACAGTAACAGCAGTTCTGGAGCATCATGAGATGACTGCTTCACCTTTCCAAGTCCTTCATTGGAAGACGGTGGGAAAAAAACGTGCTGGTCCTGGAGGAAGAACCAGAAGACAGGAGTGCAGGGTTCTCATCCTAGCTCTGGTTCCAACTGTCTGGAGAGCCTCGAGGACACTTTCTTCTTCCACTACACAAAAACTTATTAAGAATCTGCACTGACCTCCATCCTGTCAGGAAAAGAATATGGAAGAAATATAACTCATTCTTTTAAAACAGCTTTCTACACTTGACAACAGATGAAGAATCAGTGTTTCGGGGGCTGGCTAAATGGAACTTGCTGCCAACCTAACAACCTGAATTCAATTTCTAGGACCCACACAATGGGAGAGCAACAACTCCCATAAATTGTTCTCTGACCACCACTGTATAGTAGTGCTCACCACAACTCAGTAAATTAATAAATTTAATAAAAATTTTAAATAAAGAAAAGAATCACAATGCTGGGTGTTGGAGAGATGGCTCAGTCGTTAAGAGAACTTCCTGCTCTTCCAGTGGACCTGGGTTCAGTTCCCAGCACCCACTTTGGGTGGCTCACAACCCTGCAACTCTAGCTCCAGGAGCTCTAATTCCACTCTCTCTGGCGTCCTTGGGCACCTACACACATGTAGCATATATGCAAACACACACACATACACATTAATTTTTAAAAAATTAAGCTAGGTGGTGGTGGCACATGCCTTTAATCCCAATACTCAGGAAAAAGAGGCAAGAGGATCGTTATAAGTTTAAGGCTAGCCTGGTCTACATATGAGTTCCAGACCAGCTAGGATTCCACAGTAAAATACTGTCTCGAAACAAAACAACAAAAAGCAATACAAAACAAAACACAGGACTAGAGAGAGAGTTCAACAGGTAAAGGTACTTGCCACCAAGTCTAATGACCTGAGTTTGTTCAGCAGGACCCACTGCTCCTACAGGTGAACTGACTCCTACAAGTTGTCCTCTGACCTCCACATATATACCATGGCATGAGCATGCCCCCCAAAATAAATTTAGTGTCATAAAAACAACAGAAACACCACAATGCCTGACTAAAGAGAGTGGGCTGATTTGATTGAATTGATTCTCGCCTAGTTTCAATAACTATAGTCATTGTTAAAGCCCTGAGGATATGCTATGATTTTATACGGTTTCCAGCAGACATTTGTACTAAATGGTTTCAAATCTACAACATAAACCAAACATTTGCCTTTGTACAGCATATTTTCCATGTCCTAACACAATCATAGTGAAATAGAAGTGGTGATGGGTCAAAACAAACCTGGCCAGTGAGACAGTGAGTCATGCACTTGCCACAAAAGCCCAATGATGACCAGGGTTCAGTCACCAGAACTCAAATAAAGGTAGAAGGGGAGAATTAACTCCACAAAGCTGTCCACTGACCTCCATATGCTCATCACGACAAGCTCACACACACACACACACACACACACACACACACACACACACACACACACACACACACTACATTTTTTAAAAACTAGCATGGATGAGTCTGCCAGAATGGAGTTTTCTGGCCACAGTCCCTTTTCTTTTTCGTACCTCTGAGAGTCACATTTTAAACCCTTCTGGATTGTACACTAAAAGCAGAGCAGAGTTGATGGTGTCCAAAGTCCATCTCCCGTTCTACTCCTACTTTATTTTCAACCACTCCCAACCTTCAGGGGCAATGACAATAAAATCCCAAGGGGATCACAAGCAGACCCTTCGGGGATCCAAAGTTCAGAGGGGAACCTTAGAGCCACAGCCACTGCCAATCTTTTTTCTTTTCTGTGTTTTCTTTCCAACAAGTATTAGCTGAGTACCCACTATGTACTACTTTGGGTCCTGGGAAACAGGAACTTAAAAACTGATGTGCATTTTGGGGTGTTGTTTTTGTTTTTGTGAGACAAGGTCTCACTAGATAGCCTTGACTGGCAAGGAACTCGATATGTAGACCAGGCTGACCTAGAACTCACAGAAATACACCTGCTTCTGCCTCCCTGGTGCTGGAACTATAAGGCATGCACCACCATGACTGGCCATAAAACTGATGTTTTTGATTGTTGTATAAACATGTGGAACTTTCAAAGAATAAAAAATACCAAGTAAAAAAATAAAAGACCGGTGCTTTTATTTTCTTGGCTCTTAAATTTAGCATGAAGTTAACAATAAGAAAAAAAGTTACATCTTATGGTGATACATACAATAAAGAAAATAATACACTAGATCCCATCTCACAGCAACACAAGAAACGTGAGATCTTTCTTGGGCCAACAACATAGCTCAGCAGGCAATGGCAACTGCTTCCAAGAATGATGATGTGAGTTTAATTCCCGAACCTACACAATAGGACACATTTGACTTCCAGTTGTCCTCTGACCTCTATATACGCTGTGACATCGTGTGTGTGTGTGTGTGTGTGTGTGTGTGTGTGTGTGTGTGTGTGTGTGTGACAAATAAGTAAAACTGTTATTTCTTATGTAGCCTTTGCTAGCCTCAAACTCAGAGATCCACCTACCTCTGTCCCCTTCCTGGAGTGCTGGTATTAAAGTCATGCATTACCAAGCCCAGCATAATATGAAAGAAAAGAAAGAAGGGAGGGGAGGAGGGAGGGACGAAAGGAGAGAAAGAGAGACAGAGAGACAGAAACAGAGACAGAGACAGACAGACAGGCATGGTAGTATAGGTTTATAATCTCAGCATTCAGAAGATAGAGGCAGGAGGGTCAGAATTTGAAGGCAATCCTCAATGCTACACAGTAATTTGAGGCTGGCTTAGGCCACACAAGACTCTTACAATCAATCAACCAACCAAAGGAAAAAGATGGAAGAATAGTAGGGGTATTTGAGGGCTCGTTGCCTGGTTGTAGGTAGGCAGCAGGTAGAAAGATGAGACTCAAGGTGAATGCATCAGTTGTACCTCAGTTCCAAACCCCCAACCACCCACTTATAAATCTCATTAAGCAATTCACTTGGACTCTTGGGCATCAATTTAATCATCCTTGCAAAAGATTCCAAAGTGCCTCAGAATTGCTAGGAAAACAAAATAAGATCACAGAAGTAAAAGCCAGCCAGCATTAAAAGCATAGACTGGCTGGGTGTGGAGGCCCACACTTGTAAAGCCAGCACTCAGGTTGAAGCAGGAAGGACTGCAGTAGGTTGGGGTCAGCCTAGGATGCACAGTGAGTTTCAGGCTAGCCTGGGCTACAGAGTGAGGGAGAGTGGCTCAATGAAGAAGGGGCTTACATGAGGATGGCTTCAGAGCCCCAGACTTATCTAAAAGCCAGGCGTGGTGACTGCCTATAATCTCAGTACTCAGGAGGCAGAAATGAGATGCCTGTGACAAACTCCAGGTTTAGCAAGGGACCCCACTTCAGTAAATAGTGATTAAGAAAAATACATCATCAACATTCCACTTTCATATCCATGTGCATATACGTATGTACAAGCATCCTCACACATATGAACCCCTCATATATGGATGTCTAAGACATACATACATACATACATACATACATACATACATACATACATACATACATACATAGGAAAAGCATTTCAAAAGTGTGGTTAAGAAACCACTGGACCTGAGTTTGTCTGGTAAGCTTGTAGTGACTGGGTATAGCTGATGGTTATCTTTGTCTCAACCTTTTTTGAAAGAATAACAAACCAATTTTTGTAACATGAAGATTTTGGTGCTACTACCATGTTTTGGAACCAACCCTCAGGATCCAAACCCCTGAAAATTGGCTTGTGAGTGACCAGCTAGCTAAAACTAAGATGGTATACCCTTGAATGAATGAATGTTATTAGACTGAGATAATGAATCCTACATGTATATTGCTTTTATTTTACCAATTAGTTTATGTACATGTGATCACATAAGATGATGGTTTAACACTCAGGAGAGAAGTGGGAATATGGTCTATGATCAAGAACATTTTGGGGTAGAATAAGCCAGTCCCAGCAAGGACCATAATGTAAGTATAGTAGAATAAAATTTTATTCTCCCTGCCCCATGCCATTCCATCCCCCAGATTTTGTATTTTTCCATTAGCAAGCAGCAGCAGCCTCAAGTGTTTACCTTCCTTTCTGAAATGGTACTTATCCAACCTAAAGGCTTTAAGCAGGCGGCTTTAAGAGGAAGGGATATATTCTGCTTAGTCATGCTGGATACCATGCATGACACATTCTGACACTATATGAGACAGGGGGATTTTGAGGTAGCTGGTTTTATTGTTCAGTCTTGCTGTATTGCTCAGGTTGTCCTCCTGGGCTCATATGATCCTTTCCTCTTGCCTTAGTCTCCTATGTAGCCAGGATGATGGGCACCTGTCCAGGCACCCAGCTGAGGGTGCTGTTTTAACTTGGTCAATTTATTATTTTAGTTCTTGTGGTGGTGGAAATTGAACCCAGGACTGCTGTGGGACGGTCTATATGTCAAATTGCTCTGATTGGTCAATAAATAAAACACTGGTTGGCCAGTGGCCAGGCAGGAAGTAGGTGGGACAAGGAGAGAGGAGAATTCTGGGAAGCGGAAGGCTGAGGCGGAGAGACACTGCAGCCGCCGCCATGACCAGCAGCATGTGAAGACGCCGGTAAGCCACCAGCCATGTGGCAAGGTATAGATTTATGGAAATGGATTAATTTAAGCTATAAGAACAGTTAGCAAGAAGCCTACCACGGCCATACAGTTTGTAAGCAATATCAGTCTCTGTGTTTACTTGTTTGGGTCTGAGCGTCTGTGGGACTGGCGGGTGACAGAGATTTGTCCTGACTGTGGGCAAGGCAGGAAAACTCTAGCTACACAGGACCTTGATCATGCTAAATAAATGCTCTACCATGGAGCTACACCCTGAGATCAGCAACTTGGTCATTCTAAAGAGAAAGTACTCTCTCCCAAGCTAGCCAACTAAACTTTAATTATCTTTACCTTCTAAATAATGTAAAGAATATGTTCACTTAGACCACATCCCAAATGAAGACATGGCAATGACAGAATTTGATGTGCTCTTGCTAGAGAGCAGCAGCTGGACATCATGGGGCCAATTTGATACTGTCTTACCCACATCAAGTTCTACCAAGTTCTGTCAGCTTGTAAAAATGCTTCTTTATAAAGCCCATAAACAGCTCATGGTGAGCCAGGGCACGTAAGTTCGTGCCTTTTAAGTACTGATTGCTGAACCTAGCCAATAGCTTTGCCCTATGGCCCTGAAAGTCCTTAGAGCCAGGCAGTTGGCAGGAGGCCAGTTCAGTTGGATCCATACTGGGATCCAAGAGTTTAAAACTCCCAACACAACTTACTGAATGAAGGAGTTTTCTTGGAAGTTCATCTTAAATTCAGGAGTCAGGTATAATAGTGCATCCCTTTAATCCCGGCACTTACCTGGGGAGACAGAGGCAGGGAGGTTCTGTGAAATAGAGGCCAGCCAAGGCTACATAGGAGACATTGTCTAAAAAAGAAAAAGATACTGTAAGAGTATTTCCAAAGCTCACAAACATTTTTAAGAAAGATAATTCTTAGCTGGGTAGTGATGGCACACGCCTTTAATCCCAGCACTTGGGAGGCAGAAGCAGGCAGATCTGAGTTCAAGACCAGCCTGGTCTACAGAGCGAGTTCCAGGACAGCCAGGGCTATAAGGAAACCCTGCCTCAAACAACCAGAAAAATAAAGATTATTTTTATTTATGTATGTGTATGTCTCTATGTGTCTGTGCACCTGCAGGGTGGTGTGTGTGTGTGTGTGTGTGTGTGTGTGTGTGTGTGTGTGTGTGTGTATGTGCATGTACCTATTCACACATGGAGGCCCAAAGAGGATACCAGATCCCTCAGAGCTGGAATTAGTCATTTGCAGAATGCTGGAATCCAAACTTGTGCTTATGATTAGTCAATAAGTACTCTTAATTGGTGCTGTTCATGAGCATGCTAAAGCTAGAATGTGGTACTGTATTTAGTGACCTATAAAGAAAGACCTCTTTGAAGACAGACTCAAGAAAAGTAAGTTTTGCTCTGACAGGAAAGGATCTGTAAAAGCCTGAGCCTGGCAGCCTGGAGCTAGTACGATTAACCCTAGCATCAAATTCACCTTGAGTTTTCCTATCTCCCCACAAAAGGAAAAAAAAAAAAGTGAACCACAGGGTTTGGAGAGTACCCAGATCATTGCATCATTATCCTAACAATGGCACCTATACCTGTGGTGGTAATCTAATTGTACTGAAATGTGATGTTGATTGTATGTTAATAAATAAAGTTGCCCGGGGATCAGAGCTATTAGAGCCATAGCAAGAGTGTGGCGGTGGTGGCACACGCCTTTAATCCCATAGATCTCTGTGTGTTCAGGGATACAGCCAGCATTGGAGACATATGCCTTTAAGACCTAGGGGGCTGTACATTCAGACAGTGACAAGGCAGTCACGTGTTTGGGTTTACAACCAATGAGAAGGCAGAACAATAATACTATAAAAAAGGCGTACAGACAGGAAGTAGCCCTCTTTCGGGAAGCTGGGACACCGCAGGCGGAAGGGTGAGATTTTAGCTCTGAGCTCTGACCTCTCGGCTTTCTCTTTTACATTGTTTCTGTGTTTCTTATTTAATAAGACGGTTGGTTACATCAACATATACCTAACACACTGGCTTCAAGGATGAGAAAATAAAGGGACAGGTGATTAGAATCATTGTTTTCCTTTCTCTTTGTCACACAGTTTCCTTTTTATTAAAAAGAAATGATCAGAATTAAGGACTATTTGATTTAGCTGAAGATACAAGGGTATTAGGATGCCTGAACTAAGTAACACTAACTGAACCAGAGTGGTGGTACAGGCCTATGATCCCAGCATAGAAGAGGCTAAAGCAGGAGGAGGGTGAGTCTGAGATCAGCCTGGACTATACAGTTGAGATCCTATCTTGAAGGAGGAAAAAAATGTTGAAATTAATTAACAGAAGATATCTGAACACCTACATCAGTGTTCTAGCAGGTAAGAATGTGCTGGTAGCACAATGGCTGTAGTACCCATTTGAAGATGAAGTCTCCAAGGAAGGGAGGCTAACCTCCTGTGGCCTAATCTTTCAATCACCACTATCTCCATGTACCTCTTCAATGACAGCGAACACTCAAATGATGATAACATGGCCAGTCCACAAAAAGCCTACATTTTGAGACATTCCCTGCTGTTAAGTTCCCTTCCAAGAGACAAGCAAGAAATGCTTCTTCCCACAGGTGGTAAAACAAGTTACATGTGCTCTGCCTAGATCAGCTCTTGAAGAAACAGGATAATATTACATGTTCTGTTTAAGTCCAGACACCCAAACACAAGGCAGAGAAGAAAATTCTCCTACCTTGAACTCTGCTTTTGCTGTGTGAGGACTCACGTGTTAAACTGTTTCATCTTCAATACACTTAAGAGAACAGAAAGCAGAACCAGCAAAGACAGCAAAGGCATCAGCACATTTATTGGAATTATTTACTAAGTAATTCATATACACCCAACACCAATACATGGAAATGACAGTAACTTTTAAGATACAGTGAAGCTCAAAGTAAGGTGCTTTAAGAATCGCAAAAGCTTCTTAGTATTGAATCTTTAATAAATGGAATGACTAAACTAGCAATGTCAGATGTATCTCAATTGACTCCAAAATTCAATATTGGCAAAACATTTTTTCTACTTAAAAAGCAAACAAAAACACTCATAATTTAGAAATTAATGTTTTTTGCTTTGTTTGCAAATGTCAGAGAGATATTTGATGAAAGAAAACACCTAGACCCCTCAAAACCTGAAGGGTGTTCTTGTAGTCATCAGTAAGAATATTTACATTGCCAGCTGACAGATTTCTTCACTAGCATGAACAGGAAGTCTCACAACATTCTGTACCCTCATTTCATTTCATAGCTCTGTGATTTACCACCAACAAATCCTCCCCTCCACAAAAACTCATTATAATCATCCAAGAGCCAAAGCAGACTCAATGTAAGTTTAGGTGGCCAATCACTATTGAATAGTATACTACTGCATGGAGGGATACTTTGTTTTCTAATAACAAATATGTTGAAATTTGTCTCATTAGTAAGTGAATTTTGTAAGACACATAGAAATGTATTATAAAAATCTATTAACTTGTTTTTACTTTTCTCAATAAATTTAAACATAAAATCTAATTATTTATACAAAGTCTATGTTCTATTTAACCCTGTATAACAGTGTAAGTGCTGAAAATGAGGAACATTTAAAGAAATCTCTCTATAAAGAACCTTAGATACAGGGCTGAAGAGATGGCTCACTCAGAGCAAATGAAGAGCACTTGCTCTTCTTGCAGAGGACCTGGGTTGTTCCCAGCACCCACATGGCAGCTCACAATTTTCTGTAACTCTAGTGGCAGGGGATCCAATGCCTTCTTCTGACTTTTGTGGGCACCAGGCATGCACATGATACACAAACATACATGCAGGCAAAACATTCATAAGCATAATTAAAAAAAAAAAAAAGAACCATCTTAGGTACCACTCAGCTTTAGGGATAGATAGAACAAAGAAAAAAAAGAAAAGAAATTTTTAATTTTTTAAAGAAAGAAAATCATTTGGACTCTCAGACTTTATTGAACAAAGCAGGCAGGAAGGGAATCAAACATTTATAAGATATATTTATTACTTTTCTGACCAAAGTGCAATGATTTTTAAAATCTTTTTAAAACAAATAACCATGAAAAATGTATTCCAGAAAATAAAATACAAATGGGAATTTTAACCATTAGATTGTTTTTTCTAATTTATTCTAACTCTGCATTTAGTCTAAGAAACAAAACAAAAAATACCTTAAGTATTACTAAAACAAGAACTGAATCATCTTAATATAAACTAGCACATGCAGGTCAAGGGCCTATTGCTAGGACTGTGTTAACATCAGTTTAATGATGACTAGTCCTATGTCACACACAGAGCATAGGAACACAAGTCATTAGACCCTTGCCCCACAGTTTATGTCAGAAGGAAGCTGATAATCCTATCAGGCTCTGAAGCCCCTGTCCCCTGACCCAAACCTTGAAAGCAAAGACTGCCCTGTCATACAACTTTGCACAAGCTGTAATAAATCAATGCCTAAATTTTAACTTTCCACAGAAAATGGTCAGTCATTTGATAAATACTAGAGCATTGCTAGGAGTCCATTTTATGAATTTGTTTACTAAACACCTTGTGCAAGAACTGACTATACATAAAGTTCCTTTAAATTTGGTCCACAGATTCACTTAACAGGTTGGAAATCTTAAATGTGCAGCAAAAGGAAGTAGAATTTCCAAATCCTAACACACTGCAATTACAAAATGGATATACATGCATACTAAAAAGTGTTGCTCACAGAAGGCACAGACATAAAAGGGATAGTCTTTTAACACCAACAAGAACTAGCTGATACCCTTCTTCATTTTGTGAGCACCATAATACCTAAGATGATTACACCTGAATTCACTGTGTACTGTGACCACAAATTAAAAATAACACATAATTTGTCTTACTATATATTTCTAGACATTAATTGAGATGTAATTTTGAAAGATTAAAATTGCCTTAAAAGGGGGCTGTGATAGCAGCTATCAAAGCAATATTCAAGCATGATTTCAAAGATGTTTTTTCAGGGTTAGTTAGCCTTCTTTGTCAAAAATCTTCACAACTTCACCAAAAACCTGTCAAGGAAAAACACAATTTTAAAAGCAGATACTGTTAAAAACACTGTGTAGCATGTGTGAGATCCTGGGTTCAATTCCCAACACTGAAATTAAAAATAAAACAAACTACACATAAAAGATTGCACAGCTAAGTTCCTATTAAAAACATCAATTTTGTACTAATTTTAAACATTATAATTTCTTAATCTATTTCACTTTATCAATAATGCAAATGAAACATAAAATTGTGAACATGTCTTCAATTTTATTAATGCTTTTCAGACAAAATGCACTTCTTGATGGGATGCTAGTAGTCTGGTAAGATGTAAACGCAATGTCTAATCTCATTTTGACTCTAAAAGGCCAAATTCTCTCACGTACTGCCTCACTGCTGTAGGAAGTGCCAATGGATAAAATACTCAATGAGTCTTCCTCTGGACCTCGATTTTTTGTCCCGATTACAAGAGGAAGAAGATGGAGAGAATCAGGGAAAGGGAGAGTAGATGAACTCAGAAGGACTAGGGATACCTGCAGATATTTACAGACACTGAAGTATGAGCAAGACAGAGCCCAGAGCCCTGGGAACCCTGCACCTCAGAAGTTCTGTGTTCTGGAAGAGAGAATAGCTAGGGCCCTTGGCTATAGCATGCCAGTTGTGCTACAGATTTTAACAACAAACAAGATCCAAATCAGTGTCCTGAAAATACCAATATTCCACTGTTTGAGGAAAGAGGTTTGGAATTAATAAATCACCCACTTCTTGTAAAAAACAGACCTGAAGTTGTAAAATCCATTTCAGACTTTTAAAAAGGAAAAGAAAAAAAAAAAAAAAAAAAAAAAACTAATTTCAGAGTTAGCCTTAAATGTCTCCCACCAACCCCAGTGGTTACACCTGTTTGTTGCAAAGGCAAGCCAGGTGCACTTACTTCATCAACAGACTTAGAAGCGTCTATCTTCTTGACCTTCCCCATTTCTTCATATAAGTCAATAATTGGTTTCGTTGACTGAAGGTAAGTCTGAATTCTGCAAACAAAACATGTATTTCAAGACTGTAGGTTATCTGTCCTCCCTCTTCCATATTATAGAAAGCTGACGACAGAGTCTGACTCAAATGCTTTCTCTCCCTACATAGGCCACTGTGCCTGGATAAGCACGATGCTCTTTTTCTGGACAAGAGAACAGGATTTAATCTGTCACTCAGTTCCTACACCAGGACTGAGGCAGCTGAAGTAACAACTGCAAAGTACCTCTTTTCCAAGCTCTCTCTGTTGTCATCGCTCCTCCCACTGCTTTTTCCCCTTTCAAGACACCGTTCAATACAGATCTAAAGAGAGACAGAAGTAAAGAGTTATGTTTAAAAAAACAACTCAAAAGAAAATATTTTGAAGAGACTAAAACAAAACAGAAAAAAAAACATTCTGCATTAAACTCAATGTGTCTAACTCATTAATCAACATGCAAAATCTTTTTAAATTTAAACATGTGGTTCAATTTATATAAACTAGGTTAAATAAGTACAGATCATAATAAGAATTCATTCATGACTCAGTTTTTCCTGCTGTATTTTTTTTTTTTCAAACTGCAATAAAAAGAAGATCTGTGTGGGTATGGCTTCCTCTCGGACATATTATTAACTCATTAGGTATGAATTCCGTTCCTCAAACCTTGTACCATTTTTGCTTACTTTACAATAATTCCATAAATATCCAAATATTTGAGTCAACATATTTGAATAAAGCATCTCTTGTTAATCGTGAATAAACATTCCTTAGTTATAAAGCTGTGGTAAATTCTAAAGTTAACTTTGAAGAATAAGTGAAAACATATTTTTAAGAGTTGGGAGAAGAGAGTTACATTTTAAAACAACTTAAAGGCTGTGGCAAGTCTTTACCAGAGGCACAACACTTCAGATTCAGACTGTTGGCATTAATTTAGTGAAATTTATAGCATAGTGCTGTCAAACAAAGTCAGGCTTTTTAATTAAATGGTTCTGAGAAATTTATTTACTCATTCAAAGGTATGTCTGGGCATGCTATTAGAAGTGTCGGGGGCAGGGGAAGGATGTGTTCTTGCTATTTTCCAAATAATTTTACTCTTAGAAGATAAATTCTTCTGCATTTCTTTAAAATAGTAGGCTTCTCCACTTTTCCAGACCTGTACCTTCTAGTAAACAACACACTGTTCCACGTAGTCCACTTGAGCAGGACTTCGCTTCATGACTTGACATTACTGTGTATGCAATGCTGATTAAAACAGCCAACTTAACTATTACACTGAAAATGAAGCAAGTCTTAGGGTCACAAAGCCGCTAATGCCAACAGCCCTCAATATTCCATTAGCAAGACAGTGCTGTTCTGCCCACTCAATCTATTCACTCACTAAATATATATACTGTTGTCAGCAGAAACTGTAATGAAGAATATCACTGTTTTCTCTAACAGCTGACCATCTATCGCTTGAAGCCCATGTGGGCACAGAAAGATGTTCATTACCTCATCATTACAGTCAAAAAACAGAACAAAAGATACATCTGCCTTCCCATCCATGGTCTTGTTCCAACCTTGAAGGTTATCTTGATTTCTTGGAAATCCATCAATCAAGAATTTATTCTTCTGAGCATTGGCAGCCATTGTTTGGTCCATTTCCTAAAGAAAAAAGACCTAGGCTCAATACCGTATCACCAAACAACAACTTCTTAAGCAGAACAGTGGGCACACGACTATTTGTTATTGTCCCCTAAGTCACAAGAGTGCAAGGTACACAGGGAAACAAACTAGACAGAAATGAGCTGACTTCTTGACATGGTTGCCTTAGCTGGCGAGACTATAGGTACATGCTCCCCTATTCTCTCACCTCCCCATCTGTAGTTCCTACATCTTACGAAACATACCCTATAATGTACATATTGACTGTCCTCTGAAGGTTCATGTGTTTGTTAAAAGCTTAGTCTCTGGGACAGGCCTACCTGTCCCAGGACTGGCCTCCTGGAGGAGACTGGCCTCACAGATCACTGGGAATACATTTCTTTTTTTATTGTTTTTTAATTTCAATTCAGTTTGTCTCTAGTTTTGTTTTATTTTTTAATCTTAGTGAGCCACAGTGGTTTTTGCTAAGATTTATTTATTTATTTTATGTATGTGAGTGCTCTATCGACTTTACACCAGAAGAGGGCATCAGATCTCATTATAGATGGTTGTGAACCACCATGTGGTTGCTGGGAATTGAACTCAGAACCTCTAGAAGAACAGCCAGTGCTCTTAACCACTGAGCCATCTCTCCAGTCCCCAGAGAACACATTTCTAGAGGGGACTGTGGGATCCCAGCCCTTTTCTTTTATCTCTTTGCTTCCAGGCCAAGAGGTAAGCAGTCTGCTTCACCACCTGTATCACTGCCATCTGGCATCACTACCAGCAGACTAAAACCACGTGTCTACCTAACTAACATGTCGGTTCTGTGACAGCCGGTCAGCAGTGTGTATGACCTTCTCATCAAATTACCACTAACCCAGAGCTCTGCTCCAGCATCTGGAGACCCCGTGTTCCCCTTGGGTTTCTCCTTTAAGTCACTGTGCTGTAGGAGGTACAGGCAGGGACTCACTATGTAACTCAGGCTGGTTTCCAACTTGAAATCTTCCTGTCTTAGCCTCTCAAGATCTAGGGCTATGGGTGTACCCCACCACCCACTGCTGAAAGCATGCTCCATCTATAGGAGCTCGAATTTACAACACTTCAAATCTAATAGCTAGAAGCTGAGAAAGCACTCTATTACGGAGCAATATACCCATTCTTTTTACTTTGCTGGTTTGTTTGCTTGCTTTGAGACAGGATCCCACTTAATTCTCCAAGTTGGCCTTCAATTCATCGGTAGCTTGGGTTAACATTGACTCAGATTCCTCTGGCCTTGGCTTCCTGAGGACAGGCCTGTGTTACCAGACCTGGCTAGTTGTTAGCATTATTTAGGATTCAATACTTTAAAAAACAAAAATCTGGCCAGCTGTGGTGGTACATTCCTTAATCCCAGCACTTTGGAGGCAGAAACAATCAGATCTCTGAGTTTGAAACCAGCCTGGTTTTTATAGAGTTCTACAATAGCCAGAGTTACACAAACAAACAAATAAGTAAAATAAAGTAATAAAAAAATTTCAAACTAATTTTATCTAAATGGTATTGGCTGCCCTCAAACACAGACAGCACAAGGTGTAATACATTCAGAAAGACTGCAAAAACACATTTCATCATCCTTTCCCAAAGCCTGAACTTCTGTAGAATATGGGAGTAATATGAACAGGAGATGCAATCTCTCATCTGTCTAAATCCTTGGCACCTCCATTCACCACAGATGCACAGCACTGACAGGCTTTAGAGGGACCTTTTGTCCAAAGCAAACTGAGGTGCATTGCTCTCCATGTGCCAAGTTTCCCTGTTCCACAAGAACATTGCCAGGACCTATTTCCTTTAAGAGTTATTTAGCTTTATCTCAGAATCTAGGTGCTCTAATTTCACAAAGCTTTTATAAACAGTGTTAAGTTCCTGCTACAGCATTTCTATCCCAATTATGATAGAAGGTCTCTGGAGAAGCCACATCAAACATGTTCATTCAGTATACATTCATTTGAGATCTACTATCAGAATGAGGTCACTGCCCTTGCCCCTGGAGGGCTCACAGTCTACTGGATAACAACTACATATAACGTGCTAAGCCCTAGGACAACAAAAGATGCTCTTAAAACAAGAAATACGGGGCTGGAGAGATGGCTCTGAGGTTAAGAGCACTGGCTGCTCTTCTAGAGGTCCTGAATTCAATTCCCAGCAACCACATGGTGGCTCACAACCATCTGTAATGAAATCTGGTGCCCTCTTCTGGCGTGCAGGCATACATGCAGGCAGAACACTGTATACAAAATAAATGAAACTTGAAACAAAAAAAAAAGAAAGAAAGAAACGAAACTAAGAAATATTAAAAAAGAAAAAAAACTCACAGAGAAGTGTAAAATGGAACAAGGAGTTGTTAGAGACAGGTGGTCTGTCCATACCTTTAACCCCAGCCTGTAGGAGGTAGAGACAACCAGATCTCTGTGAGTTAGATAGTCAGCCAGCCAGTGATACATGAGACTTTGTCTCAAAAAACAAAACAAAACAAAAAACCAAGAAACACAAAGTGCCTAGAGACTATGAAAAAACTTGACTGAAGAGCTGGCAGTGGAGTTGCTTCCTAAATAATAAAGCATCATGCCAACATAGATCACTTTAGACAGTGGGAAGCAGGGATGTAAACATTGGGATTGAGAAAGCAATACAGCTTTGATGAATCTGAAGCAAGCGGGTATAAATGAATCTTAGGACATGTATAGAGAGTGGTGGGAGATAAGATGGAGAGGAAAGAAGGTTAAAAGGTTCAAGTGATGGTAGTGACAGACAGGAGATGAATGGGAGTGAATGAGAAATCCTCTCACTAAAGAGTTGGGTAGTTATTCCCAAATGGAAATAAAGAAACAACATACTTTAAATGACACAGTTAGCCTCTCGCATGACTCTAAGACATTTATGAGAAATTTGGATAGAGGCCTGATAGAAACATATCTGGAACCTAGAACAAAGGTTTATGCAGAGTTGTAGAGTTCAGCAGCATTGGCACAGTGAAAACATGGGCATAGTTTAAACAACCCAGCAAGGAATATATAAAATGAGAGCTGAAGAGAACCAAAGTGGTTTAGAAAACTTGCAAAGGAAAAAAAAAAAATCAAGAGACTGAAAAACAGCAGTTCCTACAGTAGGAAAAGAATGAACTGATGATATTATAAGAAACAGGTAGAATTAGTTTCAAAGAGACTTGTTTTATTTTGTTTTTTGACACAGGTTTTCTCTGCTTAGCCCTGGCTGTCCTAGAACTCTGTAGACCAGGCTGGCCTCAAACTCACAGAGATTCACCTGCTTCTGCCTCCCAAGTGCTGGCATTAAAGGCGTGCACCACCATGCTCAGCTCAAAAGAGACATTTATTAATTAAGAGTTAAATGCTACAGGAAAAATAAAGACTAAAAGTATTCCCTGAGCTACATAAAAAGATCACTGATAACATGCAAGAAGAGTTCTGCCTGTAATCACAGCTGAGCTTGAGACTGAGGTTAGAAGATTCCAAGTTCAGGGACCACCTGGGCTACAGATTGAGTTTAAAGCCAACAGGTATTTAATACCTGTCTCAAAGATAACAGGTATTAAAAAGGCTGAGGACATAGCTCAGTGACAAGGTGCTTGGTGAACATACTTAAAGGCCTATATTTAATCCCTAGTACCACACATACAAAAAAGAACAGTTTCAATGGAGATGTCGACTACCCTTTCATAACGCTCACCACCTTTAAAGCAGAAGGCATTAGAGCCAGAGGACAGGATTGCAGATTTACTCACTCTGGAAAGGAAGCTGGTTGCTCCAGGCTGAGCCAAGAGGCAGACTGTGTAAAAGCCACTCTACACCCCAGGTGTCTCCAGTTACTCCCAGGATTCAATACTGAGATCCGTTTATTGCTTCCTGATCTCAACATTGCAGTTCCATCTCACTGGTTCTTTTATGTCAATATACTTGTTACTGACTAGTCTTGGGGATCTACAGCAAAGTACTACCTACCAAGGTACATTTTTTAGATTTCAGAGTGAAAATGGCAGGGTGTTCATCAGGAAAAAAAGGAGACTTCAAAACAGAGAATATTAACAATGAGAAAAACATGAGTGGGAGGCAGGGAAGGAGAGAACAAATATTTCTAATAAAACAGAGGAAAGAGCAAGGAAAGGGGAGAATAACCCTAAATGGAAAAGAATAACTGAATAACTGAATGCTGGGAAGGATGGGTCAAATGCCTGTCATCCTAACAGGCAGGTGCAGGAAGATCCTTGATGATATAACTTCCAGGCCAGCCTGGGCTACACGAGACTATTTCAAAAACAAAAAATTCTACAAGTATCTTAGGCTGGACCTCAGCTAGTCTGAGACCAAAGCAGAGAATACTTGCTATTGTCAATTTCTTCACAGTGAAAATAGTTTCCATCTCTGCCATTTTCAAAGACCACAACTACCTTTCATAATTAAGAAATTTAATATTCATATTTTTTCATTATTCAAATGAAGGTGGCTTTAGTTTCTTCTGTCTTTGGTAGTTCAAACAGGTTGATATTCCCGCTCCTTACCCTCTTTAATAAACTGATGGTTATCTCAACTGGCACAATCTTTCCTTCTTTAATGTACTTTTCAATAAGTTCACCATACTGTGAATCTGGATTTTTCCTTTCATCACGAAGAAGCTCTCCAGCAGAAAGGTGTGTGTAGCCATATTTCTGGAACAAACAACATATAAAAAAAAAAATCAGAATTCATTCAATCCAGTGATAGGAGTACACATAGTTTTGTGTTAATTTCTGTATTAGAATTTCTCTACAATAAAGTAGTTTTTCTTATGGGGCAAATAAATACTAGAGAAAAATTTAAGAGCTTTCATATAGTCCAGTTTGCCTCTTAGTAAATAGCCTTACCCTTCATAACCATGTTTGCACAATGAAATCATCTCAACATTTATCTAACTAGTCAAAGCACTGGCATCTCACTATATTCCTATACAAATACAATTCAAGTTTAAATGTAAGAACGAAAATGTCTACCAAAATCTGATACATAAGACAAAAAAGTCAGTATGTCTAAACTGAATTCATCTCCACTTTCATCAACTTCTTTCTTCTGTCGTCTTCCTTTTCTCAGTAAATAGCTCATGACCACCTATCAGGAGATGAGCTTTCTCAACAACTCAGAATACCCAAGCAATCTGTCTCACCACTCAGGCCAGTCTCTTCAAATCCATTTCCTAACTTTGTACTCCTAAGAAGTCTCATTTATAAAATGGGAATACAGATACCTATTTTGTAAGCTTGTGGTCATGTACGGTGATATTTTGTTTATACTCTAACAAATAAAATTTGCCTGAAGATCAGAGGACAGAACCAGCCACTAGATTAAACATAGAGGTCAGGCAGTGGTGGCACACACCTTTAATCCTAGCACTGGGGAGGCAGAGGTCTGTCTGGGTCTCTGAGTTCAAAGCTACACTGGACTATACCAGATTATTCAGCTTAAAAGAGAAACAGAGTCAGACAGTGGTGGCACAGACCTTTAATCCCAGCACTATGAAGGTTGAGACAGAAAGTGATATGGCTGGGCAGAGAAAGGAATATAAGACAGGAGGAGACAGAAGTTTGGTGCCCTTTCAGCTGAGGACTCAGGGGCATTCAGTCTGAGGATTCATAGAGACAGGATCTCATCCCCCTTTCAGCCTGAGGATTCGGGAGTGGTGAGAAGCTTCTCTAGCGGCTTGTTCCTTTGTCTCTCTGATCTTTCAGCATTTACCCTGATATCTGGCTCTGGGTTTTTATTATAAGACCAATTAGGATTACAGTCACGGTTAAATAAGACAATGTACATAAATCACCTAACACATATTAGGGGATAAGAGCCATCAATTGCTTCCTTGCTATCATAATTATCATGTGTGGGGGGGTTTAAATGTGCAAGTGGTATGCGTGTTCATGTGTAGACTAGAGAGCAGGTTCCATCTACTTTGTTTTTTGGGGCAGGGTCTTTCACTGGACTGGAACTTGCTACATAAGCTAGGCTGTCTGGCCGGTGAGCCCCAGGGATCTGCTTGTCTCTGCCTCTCCAGTCTGGGATGATAATCACCCACCACTATGCCCAGCTTTTTTACATGGCCTCTGGGGATCAAACTCATGCTTGTACAGCAAACACTTTACACTGACTGAGCTGTCTCCCCAGTCCAAGATACTTAAATAATGCTTTTTACATTATACAGTCATATACTTCATATCAATGTTTTGATTAGTAAGAACCACATATACAATGGTGGTCTGAAACACTATAATGGAGCTACAAATCCTATCACGTAGTGACATCTAGGCTGTCATAATTTTGTAGCACAATATACACTCACTGTGGTGATGCCAGTATAGATAACACTAATGTACTGCCAGTCATATAAACTATTGCATATAGTTAGGAACAGAACACAACACTTGATGGTAAATCACTCTATTACTGGCTTTTCTGTTTCCTATATTTTTGCTGTTATTTTAGAGAATATACCTTTTAATTATAGAATAAAGAAGTCCACTGAATAATAGCATGTCACGTTGCTCGAGCATCAGACTCACATATCTCATGCATTTTGTGTTTACATTTACTGCAGCAAAGGATCACATCAAGTACTTGACCTATATGGGTTTGTGCAAGCTCATACAGTCTTACGATGTTTGAGCAAAATTGCCTAGTGGTGCATATCTCCATCATTAAATGACACATGATATGAGGACAAGGATAGAACAGAAACATTGCTGAGTTAACACCATAAAGTATATCTATAAAAGCTAAAATGACTACAATACCATTAGGTGATATGATCTTCTAAGAGTAAATTGTACATGTGGCCTTGTGACTAACTAAAATTATAATGTAGTACACAGATATACACACATACACATATACTAAAGGTTTTACTAAAAAAAATCACACAATGGGCTTAGGTGAGACAATGGATATGATTATTTAAGAAATGTCAACAATATAGTATTATGACAATGACCAAAGACTCATAATGAGATGCTAAGTCAAGGGAGAGTGACAGTTAAGCTAAAATCACAGAAGACACAAGGGTATTGAACCGCCACTTCTTTAGTGCAATAAGGAACCAATAGTCTTCAGTGAAGATCCTGAATAATGAAAAGCTTCCCGAAAGGACTGAACCCAGGGCTTTGCACTTGCTAGGCAAGTGCTCTACCACTGAGCTAAATCCCCAACCCACATGTCTACTACTATTAAACCAAAAGAATGACATAGCCCATCTCAAATTATTAGGATACTCATTCAATAAGTTTTCATATAACCTATCTCACTCCAAATTTTAAGATTCCTTCAATGAGGTTTTTATTTTTGTTTTTTTCAACACAGGTTTTTTCTGTGTAGTTTTGGTGCCTGTCCTGGATCTCGCCCTGTAGACCAGGCTGGCCTCTAAAGTCATGTACCACTACTACCTGGCCCTTCACTGAGTTTTTATCTTGCATATATGCAACTTAAATGAAGGTTATGATGCAAGGCACCCCAAACCATCACCCCACTTTTAACATGTCAGTGTGGGTAATATGTACCTGTAATCCTAGCTACTCATGAGACTGAGGCAGAATATTGAGTTTAAGGCCATCAAAAAAAAAAAAAAAAGGACATCAATTGAATTTGAATTTTTAGAAAATCTCCAAATGGGGGGCTGGTGAGATGGTTTAGAGGTTAAGAGCACCGACTGCGCTTCCAGAGGTCCTTAGTTCAATTCCCAGCAACCACATGGTGGCTCACAACAGTCTATAATGAGATCTGGTGCCCTCTTCTGGCGTGCAGGCATACACACAGGCAGAACACTGTATACATAATAAATAAATCTTTAAAAAATAAATCTCCAAATGACCAAGGCTATAAATGAGCTTTCCAATACATCTTTATTCCCATTCCATTTCCCAAAAGTGTTGGCTAAATTTGTTCTTACTCACTAAATAGTAAGATAGCAATAACACTGTCAGCAAAGGAAAATAAACTCTAAACAGGGTATTTACTGACTAAACTTGGATATAAAGTTGGATGAAAATAAATAAAAACAATAGTATCATCATGTTTCTGTCTCATTCCTATACATGTTTCTGGTAAGAGAAATTATCAGAATTTTAAAATTGCAATTGGTTTAAAAAAACTCCCATTATTCACAGAAAATAGAAATATAAACTTGTTCAATTACTTCCACACTGGTTGCTAGGTGAAGTGTTGTACCACTAAAGAACATCCCGGTTCCCAGCATTACCTAAAATTTCAAAGCAAAGAAAGGCAGTTGCTAAAAAGTGAAAATTTTGTTGCACAGCCTGGCAACCTGGGTTCAATCTCTAGAACCCACTTAGTGGAAGGAGAGAACCAATTCCAGCAAGTTGCCCTCTGACTTCCGCACACAAGCACACACAGACACACATACATTTTTAAAATGTAATAAAAATGGTGATTAAAAATTAAATGTAGGCCGGGCGGTGGTGGCACACGCCTTTAATCCCAGCACTCGGGAGGCAGAGCCAGGCAGATCTCTGTGAGTTTGAGGCCAGCCTGGGCTACCAAGTGAGCTCCAGGAAAGGCGCAAAGCTACGCAGAGAAACCCTGTCTCAAAAAACAAAACAAAACAAAACAAAAAAAAATTAAATGAAGGAATAAACCTAAAATGGACTGTGTAAGAATTACATGAAGAAGCCAGGCAGTGGTGGCGCATGCCTTTAATTCCAGCACTCAGGAGGCAGAGGCAGGCAGAGCTCTGAGTTCAAGGCCATCCTGTTATACAGAGCAAGTTCCAGGACACTTAAAAGAGAAACCCTGTTTCAAAAAGCACACGAAGACACAAAACACTATATTTACAGTATTAAAAAAAAAAAGCCAAATTATAAAAAGAAAGCATTCTTCAGTGGATGATCCCACACCCATGTCAATATGGGCATCAACAAGTATATTCAGTGGGCTACGCAAGAATGAAAGGACATGAAGTTGGGAGCGAGATGTGTTGGGGGGGTGCCTAAGAAGTTGAAAGGAGTGAGTCAGATACATTGTATACATGTGTGAAATTTTCGAAGACTAAGAAGAAAGAAAACATTCCGTATCCTAGAAAAGAGTCCTACTGAAACATTTGTTTTTGTTTTTGTTCTTTTATATACTAATCAAAAAATTTACCTCCTACTGGGTGGAGGCAGAGATGATGGATCAATGTGAGCTCCAGGCCAGTGAGGGCTACATAGTCAGACCCTTTAAACAAATAAATAAAACTTACAAATTTAAAAGTTAAAAATCTGCAGGCGGTGGTGGCGCACGCCTTTAATCCCAGCACTGGGGAGGCAGAGGCAGACGGATCTCTGTGAGTTCGAGGCCAGCCTGGTCTCCAAAGCAAGTTCCAGGAAAGGCGCAAAGCTACACAGAGAAACCCTGTCTTGAAAAACCAAAAAAAAAAAAAAAAAAAAAAAAAAAAAGTTAAAAATCTGATTGGAATTGTCTGTGTTTGTTTTGTGGCGCTGGGGATCAAACTCAAAGCCCTTGAACATGGGCAAGGGGCTCTGCCACTGAACTAGCTACACATCAGCCATGTTTGTTTGCTTTTGAAAAAAAAAACAGTGGATTTATTGTCAAGTTTACTAGAAATAAACATAAGTAAAATATTCGAAATTGAATATAATATTAACAACTACAAATGAAGACTTACCCAACTACATAAAATAAAATATTACAACAGTACAATAATTAAAATAGTGTGTTACTGGTATATAAAATAGGCATAACAATGCAGTCCTGAGTCAGAACACATAAACAGGCCCAAGTACAAAATAAGAATTCAGTAAGTGAGAGTTAACATCTGAGATACAGGCAGATGTTGCTAAGCAAAGTCAAAAAGCTATGTTTTATGTTTGATCCCATAAAAACTTTTGAACCAAGCAGGGCTTCAAAACTATAAATGAGTTGCTGGGGGTATGGCTTATGACTGCCTGTGATCCCAGCACTCAAGAAACTGGAGCAGAAAGATCAAAAGTTTAAGGCCAGACTGGGCTATATAGCAAGACTGTCTCAAAAAAGCAAAATAAGTTTGATGTGTTGGCTTATAACCATAATTCTAGTCCTAAGGAGGCTGAAGCAAGAGGACTACCTTGAGTTTGGGACCAGCCTGTGCAACCTAGTGGGCTCAAGGTCAGCCTGGGCTAAAAAGTGAGGCCCTATCTCAAAAAAAAAAGCAAAAAAAAAAAAGCAAAAAAAAAAAAAAAAAAAAAAAAAAACAAAGGATAGGCAACAGCTTAGGAGAAACTATTTTTATATACAAGATATGTTTGCTATATGGTACATTATATACAATATAAAGAAAAACTAGTAATAAATTAAAATATTATATACAAAAATAGGCAAGCTGGTAATGTGCCATTCACCTATAGTCTGAAGCTAAGACAGGAAAACTACTTTAGCCCAGGATTGGAGATCAGCCTGGGTCTTTAAAAGGGATGGGAAGGTTAGCAAGCATAAAAACAAACTATTTATAGAAGGGTTAAAAACAAAAACAAAAACACAGAGCCAGGCAGTAGTGGTCCATGCCTTTAACCTCAGCCCTCAGGAGGCAGAGGCAGGTGAATCTCTGTGAGTTTGCGGTCAGCCTGGACCACCACCACCAAAAAAAAAAAAAAAGACCCCACCCTACTTGTGGTGATATATTGTGTACCCTAATAAACTTGCCTGAGAATCAGAGGGCAGAGCCAGCCACTAGATTAGACATAGAGGTCAGGCAGTGGTGGCACACACCTTTAATCCTATCACTGGGAGGCAGAGATCCTCTGGATCTCTAAGTTCAAGGCCACACCTGAGCTACTTGAGATTGATCCAGCATAGGAGAGTGTGGTGGTAATCTAATTGTACTGAAATGTGATTTTGATTGTATGTTAATAAATAAAGTTGCCCGGGGGTCAGAGCTATTAGAGCCATAGCAAGAGTGTGGCAGTGGTGGCACACGCCTTTAATCCCATAGATCTCTGTGTGTTCAGGGATACAGCCAGCATTGGAGACATATGCCTTTAAGACCTAGGGGGCTGTACATTCAGACAGTGACGAGGCAGTCACGTGTTTGGGTTTACAACCAATGAGAAGGCAGAACAAAATACTATAAAAAAAAACGAACAGACAGGATATAGCTCTCTTTCGGGAAGCTGGGACACCGCAGGAGGAAGGGTGAGATTTTAGCTCTGAGCTCTGACCTCTCGGCTTTCTCTTTTACATTGTTTCTGTGTTTCTTATTTAATAAGACTGTTGGACAGGAGAGAAACAGAGCCAGGTAGTGGTGACACACTTCTTTAATCCCAGCACTTGAGATCTCATGCCTTTACTTGGGAAGCACACACACCTTTAATCCCAGGAAGCAATATGGCAGGGCAGAGAAAGGTATATAAGGCACGAGGAAACAGGAACTCACTCTCTCTAGGCTGAGGATTTCGTAGAGGTAAGGACTAGTGGCTAGCTGCTCTGCTTCTCTGATCTTTCAGCTTTCACTCTGATATCTGGCTCTGATTTTTTTATTAAAAGACCATCTAAGGCCAGACAGTGGTGGGGCACACCTTTAATCCCAGCACTCGGGAGGCAGAGCCAGGCAAATCTCTGTGAGTTCAAGGCCAGCTTGGTCTACAAATGAGTTCCAGGACAGGCTCCAAAGCTACACAGAGAAACCCTGTCTCGAAAAACCTAAAACAAAACACACACACACACACACACACACAAAAAAAAAAAAAAAAGAAAGAAAGAAAGAAAGAGAAAAAGAAAAAGGAAAAAAATCTAGGATTCGAATCGAACACTCACTAGTAATCTTGAAAATGCAAATACAAAATGATTCCAGTTTGTACCCATCAGATTGATTCAAGTATTTTAAAAACAGCAGTGGCAAGAACACAGGGATATTGGTATCAATATACTTTGTACAAATCGTCAACCTTTATAGAGGGTGAGTAGTCAATAAACCTAAGTTTCAGTTTGCACATCTTTTGACTCAATAATTCAACTTCTCGGGGGTGAGATGGCTCAGAAGTAAAGCCACTTGCCGCCAAACCTGGAGATCTGTATTCAGTTCTTAGCACCAGCATGGTAGAAGAGCCAACTCCTGCAAACTGTCCTTCGACTTCCACATACCCATACACACACACAATAAAATAAATACTTTTAAAAGTTAACAGTTCTAACAACAGTAAGTACCTTCCCAAACACCACCTGATTCCCAGAGAAAAAGAAACTGAACCTGCACAATCAAAACCTACTTCAAATGTGAAAGGCAATCATTTAGAAAATGACAGCTTCAGGGCTGGATAGATGGCTCAGCAGTTAAAAGTACTGTCTGCTCCTGCAGAGGGCCCAGGCTCAGATTCTAGTACCTGCATGATGGCTCATAACCTTCTTTAACTCCAGTATCAGGGGATCTTACATCTTTTTCTGACTTCCACAGCACCAGGTATGCACATGGCACATATGCATATATGCGGGCAAGACACTTATACACTTAAAAAAAATAAATACATCTTAAAAGAAAAGAAAATAACAGCTTTAGAGAAAGGTCTCCATGAACTTCCCCCAAACCAAAAATCAACTCAAATGTTTAGATAAAATTTTCTCTGAAAAGTGATCCATCCCATAAACAAAGAAGAAACCAAAGTACAATACAGCCACACAGGAACACACCACATGGGCATGGAGTCAAGAGTTACAGACAGAGACAGAAAACAGTCCAGTTTCACAGCCCAAAAACAGATGAAAATTTAGAATTCATGAGCTTACCCAAAGGTTTAAAAGGAAACATATTCAATGAAGTCTGACTCCAGACACTAGAGTCCAAAATTATAAACAAAACGTTTTGAGAAATACCATATGTATGGAGTGGACAACATACCCACACCACTTTAAGCTCCAAAATGACCTATCAGAACTGTGTTGTGCTAAGCAACATTTCTCAACAACAACAGTAAAGAATCACCTTCATTTTTCATTCAAAACCTCTCTTACCGGAAGATGTAAGAAAGTCATTTGGCTTTGAGAAACTGTACATATTATATTTGGTATAAAATTACCTTCATAAATACTTTTGCTCACTCTAAAATTAAAGTCAATATAGGAATATATGTTTTGCTTTGTTTTGAGACAGGGTCTCACCATGTAGCCCTGGCTGTCCTGGAACTCTGTATGCAAATCAGAGTGGCCTGAACACACAAAGATCCACCTGCCTCTGCCTCCTGAGTGCTGTGATTAAAGATGTGCACCACCATGCCCAGCCCCGGAATATATGTTTCTGATTACACAGCAATCAATCTTAATCCAACTTAGGATCTAACATTGAATATGGATAACTATGTCTACTTTTATACTGCAGAACAAACAGGTTCTTGATTGGAGTCTCACTTCTTCAAGGGAAATGCCATAAAACTTGATAAACTCATAGAAAATGTTTTCTATAAAATTTCTTTCCCTGCCATTGTTACACAGTGAAAAGATCTCTGGAGACCATTTGCAAAATGGATACCATCGAACTGATCTGACATTCGTGACTACCTTGAACCTACTTTACCCACTTTTCCTTTCTATCTATAGTATTCTTCCTCTATCTATCCCCAACTCCAATACAAACATTTATCAGTTATTATCTCCTTTGTAGTCCTGGACCAACTATAAGTTTTTAATGCCTGCATCACAAGCAGGAAAAAGCACACCATATGCTCAAACATTCAAGATTTATTACCTGGTCATTAAAACTTTTTTCTTCCAAAAATATTACCAAAAAAATAAAAAATAAAAGACAACCCATGCCAGGCAGCAGTGGCACACGCCTTTAATCTCACCACTAGGGAGGCAGAGCCAGGTGGATCTTTGTTAGTTGGAGGCTAGTCTGGTCTGTCTACACAGTGAGTTCCAGGACAGGCTCTAAAGCTACACAGAGAAACCCTGTCTTGAGAGAAAAAAAAATCTCGTAAGGATGAGATTATGTTTTACAATTTAAAATTTAAGTGCAGCAATGATGAGATGGCTCAGTGGTTAAGAACACTGGCTGCTCTTCCGGAGGACCCAGTTCTATTCCCAGCATGGCAGCTCACAACAGCCCATATACAGTTACAGGGAAACCTGAGATGGGCTGACTTCCTAGTTAATACAGAGAAAATTTGATCCAGGTCCCCTAACCTCCACTGAGTATTATCCCTTAATGGACCTCATGGTAATACCTTGGTGACCAATGCAGATATACTGTCATTAGCCTTCAAGCTTCTATAGCCTGGGGGAGTTGATGGAAGGAAGGATATTTACTGAGTGAGAAATTCCAGGAGGAAAGCTTCCATATATGAAATTAGAGTTTATGAAAATTATATCCTTCCTGTGCTTGTATGATACTTTTGGAACAAGTGCTAATGGTCATTTTAGCACCTAGCAATGAGTTCCCAGACACAGGAAAGAAATCAAGGATGAATTAACATCAGAGTAGTTCAAAGATTATTTTAAAATTCCATTTCATAACTTACCTTTCCAAAAGAGGTTGCTTCCTCATCATTAGTATTATACTCATACCTGTAACACACAGGTGAGTCCAATATACACTCTGTATTAACACAATTAAGCCCTTAGCAATAAATTGTCCGAAAGAAGGTGAACACCTCCTAGTTGTCAAGCTGTGTATACGTACTACTCAAGTTCAGCTAGGTTATTAGTTGGAACCCCACCCCCCAAACTCAATGGCATAAAATAATGAACTTTTATTTCTTGCTCACGCTACCTATCTGCTAAGAATGGATGGGCTGCTATGGACCTGTGGATCACAGAATCTGCTAGTGCACATTTAAAAGGAGACTCAAAGTCAACAGGGATGTGTGACATAAAAACTTCACCCCACACAAAAAACCAGATGTATCTGACCCATCTGGATGCTGCCAGACTCTGGCCAAACTCATTACTTCTGGCCAGTCTCATCTGTTCACTCTTGCTTTTCTCCACTTGTGAAACACAGCCATTTCTACTTGCATTGCCCAACAGACATTAAATGAATAACAAAGACAATCTTCCACCATCTGATAACCTAAATTAGCCATTAAGTCAATTACATGATCAAAACATCTTCTAAAGTGCCTTTATGCTCCCAGCAGACACCAAGAAAATGGAAATTCATATCATTATCGACCTAAACTGAATGTAACTATACAGGTAAATCCTGTGGGTTTAAACATATGCACTTTCCAATACCAAACACCAATGACTAATCCATTCTGGAAGCTCCAAACAAAGTGGGCAGGAAGCAGTCTTTCACACACCCCAAAATGAGTCCATCTGCTTATTAGTATGGGATATACTAAAATGGTGAATGGAACCAACTTACAAGTCTTTTAGAAAAGACTGACAGAAACCAGGCATAGAGCATATGTTTCACAGGACCTGTCCCCTCAAAGTGACAGTTTCTGGGAGTAGTAAGTTACAAGTGCTTTTTCCTTTATCCAACTGATGTTTTGTTATCTTTATTCCATCAGGCAGAACAAAACTGTCAGCAGAGTCTTTCAGGCTACACCTGTTCTCTATTAACTTTTAAATGCTCTTATCACATGTTTAGTCTGTAAAAATGTTCTTGATTTGACAGGTTAAAGCAACTAAAATGTTACAGCAAATACACTTTCATGTAGCAGCTGAGCTAAGGTATTAGTTTAAAAGTAACAAGACCTGGAACATAACACAAATAAGACAGCTAGCCTCTCTCTCTCTCTTTCTCTCTCTCTCTCCTGGTCAGAGAGATTTCTAGAACAGTTTCTTTTCCTTTAATAAAAAGTTATTTTTTTTTTTTAATTTCATTTGTATCAGTAGCTGCAGCATGTATGTATGTATGTATGTGCACCAAGTATGTGGTGCCTGGTGCCCACCAGAAGGCATCTGATGCCCTGGAACAGAAGTTACATATAGATGGCTGTAAGTCACCATGTGGGTGCTGGGAACTGACCCCAGGTCCCCTGCAAGAGCAGCCAGCACTCTTAACACTGAGCCATCTCTCCAGCTCTGAAGTGACTGTTTTAGAAATGCTGATTTCAGTTCAGAACCTGGTTACGACACAGTACTTGTGTGTGACTCTGAAGTCTTCCACAATCACAATTCTAATAGCATTTGAACTGGAACATGTCTACATTAACCAAATATGGTCCATGAAATTTTAACCCAAAGGGAGTAAATCAAGACCATTTCAAAGAGAATGAGGATGAGGAAATAACTGATATTGAAGGAAGATTGAGTTAGGGCAGACTGAGGCAGAAACTAATTCTGATTGGGAATTTTTTTTTTTAAAGTTACCTTTAGAGCCAGACATGGCACACCTTTAATACCAGCACTCAAGGCAGATCTCTGAGTTTGAGGCCAGCCTGGTCTATAGACCTAGTTCCATGACAGCCAAAGATACAAAGAAACCCTGTCTTGAAAAACCAAACCAAAACAAACAAACAAACAAAATTACTATTAGCTCCCTTACCCGAGAGAAACTTCTCCCTGGCACAATACATGGACCCATACAGCTGGAGGTTGTCTTGTTGTTCTGGTTCACCTTGCTAGGACAACATAACTGACAAAAAGCAACTTAAAGGAGGGCTGATTTGGCCTCACAGTTTAAGAGAGAGAGTCGATAATGGAGGAGGGGTCTGACAGCAGGAGGACGCCTGTATGTTATTAAAACTCAGGAAAATATAACAGGATAGAAAACAGGAGTAGCCCTCATCATCTCACCATCCAATCTTACGATATTTTTTAGAACAAAAGGCAGAGAAAATCACTTTCCTAGAAAACTTAAGGTTCTCTGGTCTTCGGTCTGGAATTACACCACCAGCTTCTTTGATTCTCCTGTTTACATACAGCCTATCATGTGGCTTCTCGGCCTTTATAATTTTGAGATAGTTTCCCAAATAAAAACACTTTTATATGTTTATATCTGTATCTATTTCTTAATAGCTCTGTTCCTCTGGAAAACTCAAATGTTTTTCCCAAGTGATCATAATTATCAATTAAAATAAAACGCACATATTCTCTGAAGAAGCAATCCACTTTTAAGAATCTTATAGACAAAACATCCATATGCAAAGTTATATTTACAAGAAAGCTCACTGAAACACAGTTAATAGCAAAACCATCCCTAGAAAATTGTCCTAAATAGCCACCAAGTATAGCATGAATCCTAACTGGTCTTAAAAACCCAGAGCCAGATATTGGGGTAAAAGCTAAAAGATCAGTGAAGCAGAGCAGCTAGCCACTAGTTCTTACTTCTACGAAATCTTCAGCAGAAAGAGAACTGGGCTCTGGTCTCCTCCTGCCTTATATTCCTCTCTGCCCAGCCATTTCACTTCCTGTCTCCACCTCCCTAGTGCAGAGATTAAAGGCGTGTGATCCCAAGTGCTGGGATCAAAGGTGTGTGCCACCACTGCCTGGCTCTGTTTCTCTTTAAGACTAGATCAATCTTGTGTAGCCCACAGTGGCCTTGAACTCACAGAGATCGTCTGCCTCTGCCTCCCAAGTTCTGAGATTAAAGGTGTATGCTGCCACTGCCTGGCCTCTAGGGCTAACTAGTGGCTGGCTTTGCCTTCTGATCTTCAGGAAAGCTTTGTTAGATCACAAACAAAATATCACCACAACCAAGTGAGATGTACAACTATGCTATGACAATATCCAGAATATTCTGCAGCTACAAATAAAACTCTATTAAATATATAGGGAAAGCACTGAAAAAATAAACATGATTTAGTTTGAAAAAAAGTGAATAATGCTAATAGATGCAAAAAATTTAAATTTGCAGATTTTGTGATATCAAGAAAGAGCAGACGGGTGGTGGTGGCACACGTCTTTAATCCCAGCACTCGGGAGGCAGAGGCAGGTGGATCTCTGTGAGTTTGAGGCCAGCCTGATCTATATATAGAGCATGATCCAGGACAGGCTCCAAAGCTACACAAAGAAGACCTGTCTCGAAACAAAAATAAAATAAAACAAAAGAAAAAAAAAAAGGAAAGAAAGAAAAAGGAGAGGAAGAAGAAACTGAAGAGATGACTCATTTGCTCATTTGCTGCTCTTATATAGAGGACCCTAGTTTGGTTCCACCACCCACATGGCAGCTCACAACTGTCTATAACTCTCCAGGAAAGATGACATTCTTCGGGACTCAAAGGCAGCAGGCATATGTGTAGTATACGTACACACATGCAAGCAAACAATCATCACACACCTAAAATTAAAACAAGAAATAAATTTTTAAAGGAATACTGAGATGGGAAAGCAGTAAATAATAACTACAGATGAGAAGAAACTGAACTTGTCTCAACAGACATGCTACTTTTACAACTTAAAATTGAAAGGCAAAAAAAAAAAGGTATAGTAGATAATCTGAAGCTCTTCTCACCTCTTCTACAATATCAACATAATAATTCTATGTTACAAGCACCCTTAAAGAAAGTGGTTCTTTATTTAATAGTCAAGTTCTGTTGCTTTTTAAATTCACATGGGTGTTTTGCCTGCAAGTGTGTATGTGTATCATGTGCATGACTGGTGCCCGTGGAGGTGAAAAGAGGAGTCAGAACTGAAGTTTCAGATGGTGTTAGGGACCATGTGGGTCTAGGAATCTAACTAGGTCCTCTGGAAAAGCTGCCAGTGCTCTTAACCACAGAGTCATCTCTCTATCCCCAAGAGGCAAGCATTTTGTGGACCATATCTTTTATAGATTCTTTAAAGCTTTTAAATTGTCTTTTTAAAAAATTCTTTAACTATATCCTCCCAAGAAGAAAAAGTCCTATCCTTAAAAGACCAGACCTTAAGCTCTACCATATTTTTCCTATCTAGTTCCTTCTGAGTGTACATGATGAGTTCCGGATTTTGAAATTAAAAGCTTTTAAAATTTTGCTCAGCATACTTACCATTCATTCACTCAGAGTAAACAAAAGCATCTCAAAGATTGGTCTCATTCATACTTGAAGTCCAAAAAAACTACTTGGATGCCCCCTAGGGACCAAATTTTTAAAAAGTATACAGCTTCAGGATACATTAATATCTCTATCATCAATATTTATTCAACAAGTACCTACTATGCTCTAGGTACAATGCTCAACAACAGAGACAAAAAGATAAATAAAATCAAGTTTCTGATTTCCATATGCTTAAATTCAATCTCATTTAAAACTTTTCTAAGCATATTATGAGTCATCCATTCAAAGAGGCTCTTAAGGAAGTTATGACACATGATAAATATGGTATGAATATGTTTTCCTCATTACTTACATAAACAAAATATTCACACTCTGTGAGAAATTAAATATTCTTTCCAACCAGCCCATGCAAAATTGTGGATGTTATTTTCAAAGATAAGTTTAAGTTACAGAACTCTTATTTATTTTGGACCAAAACAAATATAAAGCTTACTTTTTTACGATTTATTTTATTGATCATGTATACAGTGTTCTGTCTGCATGTATGCCTGCATGACAGAAGAGGGCATCAGATCTCATTACAGATGGTTGTGAGCCACCATGTGGTTGCTGGGAATTGAACTCAAGACTCTGGCAAAGCAGCCAGTGCTCTTAACCTCTGAGCCACCTCTCCAGCCCCTAAAGCTTACTTTTTAAACAAATGAGGCTTGATGACCTGATTCCCATCTTCCCATTCTTGAAATGGGGAAGTAAAAGGAGAGAAGGTAAAAGGAGAGAAAGAAGCAACTCCACAAAGCTGTCTTCTGACCTCCACACATGTGCCACAGCATGTGTACACATACACATACGTACATACAAGTAGAGAATTTTTTAAATGATACAGCATCCCTGGCTTTTAGAATAAATCATTATATAATAATTCCACCGAGTATTTAATTCAAATAAAAGTATTACACTGACTTGGCTAATTAATGGCTAATTAAAAAATAGCAAAAGAGGACACAGATTTAGAAATAATTAATTAGAAAATAAAATTAAACTGAAAAGGACCATTACAAATAAATGAGTAAAGTCAATTCCCAAAGCCCCCTCAAAATTTCTCCTCCAGTTATTAGACACTTTAAAAGGTTCTCCATCAGATCTGCCCTTTCCTGTCCATGGAACAATAATAAAGTGAAGCGTGACTCCAGAAAAAAAGTACCACCTTCCCTCCAAGATATTCCCTTACCTCTAACTCCAATACTCTAGACATGAAGACAAGATACCCTCAGGTTCTGAATCCCCAAATCCAAGATGTACTTCTGATAGCACATGGCAGCACACACCTGTAATCCTAGCACTTGGGAGGCGGAGGCAGGAGAACAGAGTTTGAGGCCAGTCTGGGTTAACATAAGGAGACCACACCTCAAAATAAACAAACAAAACAACTTCTGTCAACCTGAGTCAGAAACCAAAATAACTTCTCTCCAAAGAAACAATTCTATGATCAGCCACATTTTAGGTACCCTGTGAACTAAATCCGCTTGGTGTGATAGTTGGAGAACTTAACATTGAGTTATATAACTTTTTCCCTACAGAAAAAAAAAAAAAAATTTAAAGCTTGCCATCTTTGGGGATTAAGTTCATAGCTGCCTGCATAATGAAATATTGAACCAAAATGCAGACATTTCCCTCACAGAGGGAAAAAACACCTGACTTACCTGAACACAGACATTCCAGTGTTTATTTCATCAGCTAAGAGACAGTGACTCTTAAATGATACATTTGAAATTGGCAACAAGAATCAATAGCAAACATTTCAAAACAGTTTATTCTAGATGGTTTGGTGGAACAGGCCTGTAATCACAGCTATTTATGAGTCAGGAGGACAAGTTCAAGGCCTGCCTTAGTTTCAGAGTAAGTGCAGGGACAACTTACTGGGAACTTTAGAGTAAAGGTACAAAGAGAGATGCTCCGTAGTAGAGTGCATGTCTTTCACATTTGAGACCTGGGTTCCACTGCCAGTGCAACCAGAAAAATTAATATAAAACAAACAACCCACGGCTTAAGCTCATATAACTGCCAAAGTCGTAAATAATAAGTAAAAGAATAACGCTCAAAAACAAAAAACATATATCATGGGCTCTTGTAATTGATAATGAGCAGGTTTAAGTATTACCAGCTACCAACTGAATTCATGAAATAGAAATACTAGTTACTGAACACAGAAATTTTAAATCCAGTGGAGTAATGGGTATTGTTAGGTTGAGTGTGGATGTTTAAGGTGACATTATAAACTCAGAAACAAAGTATCTGGGTGTACTCAAAAATGAAAGTCATAAGTCAAGTTTTTTAAAGTAATGCACCTTCAAAATAAAAATTTCCAGCTTCAGATAGTACTCTTATAACTGCCCGGCCTGTTGCCCCTTGCAGTACATTAAATAAACCCGTTGTCTTTCTAAAAATAAAATGACCAATATAATAAAACCAGGACGCTTAAAGAAGAAAACATTTGCATCTATGTGCCAGGTGTCAGATCTCATCTAATAGTCAGAAATACAAAACAGATTCTATTTCCTCCCTTCTTACCAAGGAACTCAAGCTAAAAGTGACTTCTTTGGGGCCAGAAGAACAACAGCAGAATGAGGCCTTGAACCGCTCTGTTTTGACTATAAAGGGCCTGCTCTTTCCCTTACCACGTTATTTATAGTTTCATCATTTTACTTACAAAGTAAACCTGAAGCCGTCCGCTTGTCATTTCACTTTTATAAAGGGGAAACCAACCAATAGAAATAAGTAGGAAAATGCTATGTACTCTGTGACTGAACTGGTTTTCAAAAGCCACCTGTAATGATAAACCCCATCTGGAGATCATGTAACAACCTTCGGGACATATTCTATTTATTTGTTGGTGTTCTTTAGAGAATAGAGCATAGGACAAGAGTTCAATGTATGACTGCGGAGAAAGTCAAAGCAAATATAAGCCATCGCTTAGGAAAAGAGGAAATTATGTATTAAGTTCTGGGTCAAAAACTTTTACCAGTCACTCAATTTTAATGGTGAACGTTGTGTGTTTCACTCCAACCCCGGTTGCTTTTTGTTTCTTGTTGCCTTGTCTTCCTTTCAAACATTGCCCAAGACTGTCCATTAAGCCTCCCTCGCGGTATCATTATTGCTCATAGCAGCTAGAAAAACGAGGTGTGAACCCATACCTGCTTGAGTCTGAAGCCTTTGCCTCTTTCCATGTACATGCCACCCCTGACCTCAAATACTAACAGAATGAAACTGGTAAACTTATGTCAAAACTTTTATTGCATTTGATTATTTGTGTGGACAAACACTCGGCCACAGCTCAGGTCTGGAAATAAGGAGGACAATTATCGGGTGGAGGCGGGTGCTCTCCTTCCATGTGGGTCCCCAGGATGTAACTTTGCGGCAAGCGCCTTAACCCGCTGCGCCATCTCTCCAGCCCTAAAGCAAACATTTTTTTTTTTTAAATAAGAGGATTTTAGAGTTGGGTGGTGTCTTACTTTCTCGGCTAACATGAGCGCAGAGTTTCATATTTGATTAGACAACTGAGGTGACTCACTTGCCCAAGGAAAAGCATGAGTTGGCAGCTGGGCCAAAGGTTAGCACCGGGGCTCACCCGGCTCCGGTACTTTAACTACCACAAGATCCGGGTCGGGTTCCTCGAGGCGGATTAGCCGAGGGCTGACAGCCCCGGGACGGAGCGAGAAGACGACCCGGGTCCCGGGAGTGGAAGCAAGGGCGCGCGGGAACAAAGCGGACAACGCAGCGCGCGCCCGCAGACTCGACGCCCCTCGGCCCGGGCGCGCGGTGGCCGTCGGGATTCGTAGTCCGCTGCCCACGGCGGGGGGCGCGGCAGCCAACGCGGCAGCTCCCGCCGGCCCGGGCCCGTTCAGCCCCGGAGCTCTCCGTCTCCCTCCCGCACGGCCTCACCTCGACAATGCGCGCGCACTGGGTCCCCTTGCCCGCACCGGGCCCACCCAAAACGAACACGACCAACGGCTTCATGAGGTTGCTAGGGCAGAGCCACAGTCCACGGGTCAGCAGCGGGAAGCTCGAGACCAGGACGTGCAGCAGCCGGCGACAACAGCTGCTCAGCATACACCGCGCCTCTGACAGCGGCCGGCGCGGCGGGGCGGGCGGGGCGGCCGAGAGGGGGCGGGCTGAGCGGGCGCCGGGCCCCGCCGCCAGCTGCGGGCCGCCGCGACCGGAAGGGGCGGGGCATCCTGCAAGGCGCCAGCTTCCGCTCGCGGTTCCGGTCCTTCCTGATGTGGCAGGAGAGCCGGGATTTTTTTCGGTGTCGGAGGCCGGGTGGATTTTTAGCTAGATCTGTGGTTCTGTCCCTCGGAGTTCCCTTTCCCACGAGAAGCGGCTGAACTGAATAGGCAGACAGGTGAATCAGTAGGAACAACCGCACTGTTGGGGGGGGGAAACCAAGAGGAAAACAAGAACCGTTGGTTGAGATCTGCAGAGAAGGCCTCTGAAGAGGTGACCTTGGAACCAAGACATGAGGGCTGGAAAGAGCAGAGACTAGGATGCAGTGACCCACCGAGAGGAGGGCATGTGGGAAGGCTAGGGCTCTATAGGGAAATGAAAAGTGATAAATGGAGAGTTGAGCCGGTTATGGAAAAGCATTTAGATTATATTCTAGCCACAGTGAAAGCCTTTAAGCATAGCCTTGTTACCCTGATCCCAACCATTAGGATAAAATCTTAACAGAGAAGAGTCTAAAAACTGAGCCTGAATGAACACAAACTTTTGAAAGTTGGAGACGACAGTGATAGCATTTTCATGGAGTTTTTATAGTAACAGAACAAAGTTATGAATCAAGGCTTTTTTTTTCAGATAAGTTAGTGGAAATGATTTATAACAAAGCTAGTAATCTCTACTATTGGCCTCAGATGCTATATGATGGCATTCTTAGCCTTTGGGTTTGGAAACTAGGGTTCTGTTTGTACATTACAAAAGGACCTACCTAATAGTCACAAGAATGTTAGGTCACACACAGGTGGGCAATAAATGTCTGTTTAGGGGCTAAGATAGTCTGAGTTTGGCTCTGGACCTGCAGCATTCCAGCTCTCCAAAATCACTGAAGTTGTGCTCAGTTAGCCTTGTGGAATGTTTAACACAGAAATGCCTCTTTTCCTTCAAACTTCTGTTGACAGGTAGGAAAATCTGGAGAATGTGGTGTTCCCAAAAAGCTCATTTGGGGTCTGAGACCATGGATTTCAATTAACTGAAGATGTTTAATTGTTCCAGTGTAGGCAGAGAAAGCAGATGGCTATGTTCTTTCAGGGTTGAGTTTTCAAGGTAAGTACAACAGAGAGGGGTCAGGAGGTCTAGAGAGTTGAGGGTATTTATGATAATGTTTAATCAAAACCATACAGGAAAGCAAATAATGGCATTTGTGGGATGGTAGTGGGAGGTGGCAGGGAAAGGAACCAGGATATTTGAGCACTGACTAGGAAGCGGATACAGTGGCAGGTATTTGATCAAGTGAGCTAGCAGCACAGATGCTGGTGGTCTGTACAGAATGTTGGGAAATGAAATTTCAGAGACTGTGAGTTTGTGTGATGCCCATCCAAGGTGTGACTGTGTGTAAGACTAGAAGGCTGAGGAAGAGTGCATGTCCCTGTTTTTAGAACTGAGACTGAGAAAGAAAGGAAGCGTTCGAGACAGTGACCAGAGGTTTAAATGATAGCTAACAGACAGCGAAGGTGGTAATTAGCCCTCTGAAAACCCTCACTTTCTCTTCCTTCTGGTACTCTTTTCTTCCTTCACCCTAAATTCCCTGGCCGCCTCCACGTCTCCTGCTGTCCTTTCCTCCCTGGTCTGTTTTCTGTGTTTTGTTTTTCCTCACTTATTCCCTTCCATCTCCTTCTATTCCCATTTGTAACTTTCTTACATTCTCCCTGTCAACTTCTCTTTTCCCTTCATTTCACCTTCTTATCTCTTTGCCTTTTTGTGGGGAGGAAGGGAAACAGGATATGACCTTTATTGAGCTTATCCCCAGAATGGAAATAATGTCTGTAAAAACCCAAATGTTTGTTACTATAACTTCTTCATTACAATTAAAATTCAAACAGTTTTTTTTTTTTTTTTTTTTTTTTTTTGGTTTTTCGAGACAGGGTTTCTCTGTGTAGCTTTGCGCCTTTCCTGGAACTCACTCTGTAGCCCAGGCTGGCCTGGAACTCACAGAGATCCACCTGCCTCTGCCTCCCGAGTGCTGGGATTAAAAGCGTGCGCCACCACCGCCCGGCTCAAACAGTTTTTAAAAAGTCAACTCAATCAAAAATTATTACAGAATCAATAGCTTCTTTGATGACACAGGAACATTTAAATATGGCAGGAATTTGGTTGGTTAGAAAGCTAATTAAACTTCCAGCTTTCTCAAAAAAAAAAAAAAAATTTCAACAGGCAAAATTGGTGGGGTTTGCAGAGAGGCTGGAATCCTCAGCGTTAGACAGCTGAAGAGAGCGGCGCTGAGGTGATCGCTGAGGTGATCGGGAGCGCAGGCATCCTCCCACAGACGCCCGCTGTGCTCCCTCTTGCCTCCTCTGCGCTTCTTCGTGCTTCTCTCAAGTTCCTTCCTCCTCCACTTCCACAGTGTCTGTTTCTTCCAGCAAGGCAGAAAGAATGGGACTTTCCCATTATTGCTAGAGAAGAAATCTAATTAGTAATAATTTGTTGTTAACGTTTTCCAACACACTTCATATATTGTTTATTGAACCCTATCATAGCTAAAGTCTCATGTATAGCAACATAATTATTGTTCAGTAAACTTATTTTACAGAAGAAACCTGAAGTCAAAGACTGAAGCAGAAAGATAATGAGTTTGAAGCCAGACCCTTATTCCCAGGACTCAGGAGGCAGAGGCAGGTGGATCTCTGTATATTCAAGGCCACCAGCCAGAGTTACATAGTGAGACCCTCCATCTCTAAAAACAACAACAAAAACCAGACAGCTTGATATACAATTGTAATTGTAACAGTTGGGAGGTAGAGGTAGGAAAAGCAGTCCTTCAAGGCTACCTTCAACTGTATATTGCAAGTTCCAAGTCAGCTTGGGCTACATGAGGCCCTGCTTTAAAAAAAAAAAAAAATCCCAACAGGCAGTGGTGGCACACACCTTTAAACCCAGCTATGAGGAGGCAGAGGCAGGTGGATTTCTGTGAGTTCAAAGCCAGCCTGGTCTACAGAGTGAGTTCCAGGACAGCCAGAACTATACAGAGAAACCCTGTTTTGGGGAGAAAAAAAAAATCCAAAGCCAAAATCGGCACAATGATATTTTAGCAATAAGAAGCTAGGAGCTTATGAGTTTGTGTCTTAGCCTGTGAAACAATGGTGCACATGAAACTTGAAAGAAACAAAACTAAGTCCATACTCTTCATGTTACCAATAGAAAGTAAGTGCCTTGTCTGGGGCATTGCTCCACTTTTGAGTGGTATTAGGACAGAGAGGATGACTGTTGAAGAACAGCTCACTGAGAGTGTGAGCCTTTCATTAAGTCTTATTGCTGCTAATTATTCACTCTGGCCTAAGAGAACTACTATGAAGCCCTGCACTTCAATTTTCTCTATACTGGGAAAAGAGTGAAATGAAAACTTCTTTCGTCTAGGGCAGTGGTTCTCAACCTGTGGGTCATAACCCCTTTGGGTTCAAGTGACCCTTTCATAGGAATCACCACACAGACCATCACAAAACAGATACTTATATAACAATAACAGTTGCAAAGTTTTAGTTATGAAGTAGCAACGAAAATAATTTTATGGTTGGGGGTTACCGCATGAGAAACTGTAGTAAAGAATCGCAGCATTAGGAAGGTTAAGAACCACTGGTCTAGGGCCATCAAGAATGCTCAGTGGGTAGCCAGGCAGTGGTGGCACACGCCTTTAAATCCCAGCATTCAGAAGGCAGAAGCAAGTGGATCTCTAAATTTGAGGCCAGCCTGATAGCCAGGGCTAGGCAGAGAAACCCTATCTCAGGAAAATAAATAAAGTTCAGTGGGTAAAGGTACCTGCTACCAAGCCTCACAACCTGAGTTTCATCCTCAGAACTCATGGTAGAAGGTGAGAACTGACTCCTGAAAGTTGTCCTCTGAACTCTACATATGTGCTACACACAAAATAAACAACTAAATACATGTAACTTGTTTTAGACTGGACATGAGACATACTACTGAACATGATTTGGTGGGGTATAGTGGATGGAAGCCCTCAATTCAGAGTCCACCACTTGTCCAGGGGACCGTGATTGTGGATATAGTTGACCATGTAGCTATCAAGAATGAATGACTTCACCACCATGTCTTCAAATTAATCTGCATGAAACTTGGTGAAGCCCCACTTCTTTAATATGTGGGTCTTCTGGTAGCCCGGGAAATTGAAGTTGGCTCTAGGCAGGGCTTCAAACATGTGTTCCTTATTCTGCAGCTTAGTGTAGATTCCCATGATGACCTGGCCACTGTGAACACTGTTCACTGTACCCTGAGGCTTCCCAAAGGCAACCTGCATACCTGTCTGGAGCCTAGATTGGGAGCAGCATTGAGATCAGAGATGAGAGTAGCCACCGGGAAATTGTCCCCAAGGTCCCTTAGAAACAACCATATAGGCAACAGGCTGTGTGTGTGCTCAAGGAGGCTGCTGTTCACAGACACTGCACACCAGATAGATGTAATTTTTAAAGGTTAAAAAAGAAAAAAAATGGGATTAGAACATATCTGTTTTTTTTATTAGAAAAGGAGCCAGGAAGTGGTGGTGCACACCTTTAATCCCAGCACTCAGGAAGCAAAAGCAGGCAGATCTCTGAGTTTGAGGCCACTCTGGTCTACAGAGCAAGTTCCAGAATAGCCAGGGGCTGCACAGAGAAAACCTGTCTCAAAAAATAAAAACAATTCTTAGCTTGTAGGTTATAATTTACTGGAAATCTGTGAAGTCCATTCCAAGCTCAGAAGGTTCCAACCATCCAGCTAAGACAGAGGCTTCTGAAAATAAGGACAACCAGTCATATTAGAAGGAGGCATCAGGAGTATAAAACAGGCCATATTAAGCTGAGGCATGGTGAGCCCTGCCTGTAATCCCACTACTCAAGAGGTAGAGATAGAAGGATCAGAAGTTCAAAGCCGTTATCAGCTTTGATAATGAGGTAATGAGGTTTTTACAAGGAGTCATTTGTAGGAAGGGTCAGTCTGGACAAAAATACTTCATTTCTAGTTGTCTTTTTGAGCATGTTATTATCTATTGCTATTTAGCAAAAGTTAATGGGTTAGACTACAAGAAAAATTATACTTAGGACCTACACTTTGGGTTGCAGCTCATCTTTGTTCCATGTGGTATCAGCTAATTTCTCCCAATAGACTCATTCACACGACTGATCATTTTCTAGTTGGCTTCTGTCCAGTTGCTCTGCTAGAACTGTGAGTTTCACCAGGAGTTGCTTGGATTTCTTCCTGCCACATGACGGCTGGTTCTGAGAGTAAACACTGGAAGTGGTGGAGAATGACAACCACAAGATCTAAAACCTGGACTCAGAAACTATCACAGTAACACTTCTACCATAACCAGTGAACCAGGCACAGAAGCCTCGCAGAGAGAGCATATAGACCTCTTTCTTGTTGATAAAGAAGTATCAGGGATTCTTAAACTATGCTTTTTCTCACTCTCTATTGCGTAAATGTGTATGTGCAATGTGGAGGCCGGAAGATGACATCAGGCACCAAGTCCTAGATGTCTTGGAAATCTATGTAGACCAGGCAGGCCTCAAACTCACAGAGATCCACTTGCTTCTGCTTCTGCTGGGACTAATGGTGTGTGCTATTACAGTCAGTGCTACCATATTTTTTAAGGCAGAGTCTCTCACTAAACCTTGAGCTCACCAATTAGACTGGCTGGCCATTTAGCCCCAAGGGTTCTCTCCAGTGCTGGGATTACAGGCATCTGGCGCTTTTATTTTTTTTTTTTAAGATTTATTTATTTATTATGTATACAGTGTTCTGTTTGCATGTATCCCTGCAGGCCAGAAGATAGAGCCAGATCTCATTACAAATGGTTGTGAGCCACCATGTGGTTGCTGGGAATTGAACTCAGGACCTCTGAAAGAACAGCCAGTGTTCTTAACCTCTAAGCCATCTCTCCAGCCCCCCCCCCCTTTTTTTTTAATGGGTGCTGGCAGTTGGACTCAGGTCCTCACTAGCATAGCAAGCACCTTATTGACTGGGCCATCTCCCCAGTCATGAGCCATGCTTATTATTAAAGTTGCTACAGGTTCCAGAACTCCTGGATGGTACCCTAGCTTTGGTAAGCTGTGCTGGATCATGCAGTGATTAGAGAGTATATGATCAAAGCAGACTCAGAAAACCTGCCTTCCGTGAAAAAAAAAATTCATGAGACACTGGGGTACACTGGTGCTTAGCATTTAAGCCTCCTGCTTACCCACAGTGAAAGGTCAACCTCAGCACCTTAGTCTTATTTTGTCCCCAAGGAATTCATATTCTCTTAGTCACAGATCCCTTTTGTCTCAGTATCTTGGAGTTCTGAAGCACTGAGTTTCACCTAAGTGCAAACAATTAAGATGTGCAATAACATTAGTACCCAATACATACAGAACAGATGATTGTCACTCCATAAAGGGCCATTCCCTATCTAAACCCATAGAATAATTGGTAAGTTGACAAAGGTACACTTGGATATTTTTTGAATGCCTATTATGTATCAGCTACTTCACTTATGTTAGCTATTTTTGGATGATATTAAAACAAAATGTTAAGACAATTGGGATTCTGTAGATGTTTTTATGACAGGATTTTCCTCTACCAGAAACCCGTTAACTGCTGAGTCACAGGGAGGGGCAGAGTGCACAGAGTGTAGTGGTGTTGGCAATATTCTGTGAAGAGCTGTGTGTATATGAATCCATGTATAAATATGTCTCTATTTTAATTGTTTTGTTTTCAAGACAGGGTTTCTGTGTAGTTCTGGCTGTCCTGGAACTTGATATGTAGACCAGGCTGGTCTTGAACTCAGAGATCTGCTTGCCTCTGCCTCCCAAGTGCTGAGATTAAAGGCACACACTACCACTTGGCAAATATGTCTGTATTTTAACAGCCAGTTCAGTCTTGACAGTTGTATATTGATTTAACATTAGCCTTGCTTTATAAAATCTTACTAATGCTGTGAATTTAGCATTGACATTTCATAGATGAATAAATCCAGGAAAGAGAAGTACTTCATTCAGAATTACAAGATAGTAGGTAAAATCAAATTCTAACTAATATACATGGCTTCAAACTCTGAATTCTTATACAATGCTAACTCTATAATAAAATCCGTACTCAATAAAATCCCTTCAGAGTAATTAAGTTACAGATGAGAATGGCAATCTCAGGAAGATGTGTAGCAATTCCTGTCCTTAAAAACAGCCCCAAACCTATATTGATGAATACTTGTAATCTGAGCACTCTGGGAAATGGATACAAGAAGATCAGAAGTTCAAGGTGAGCAGTGAGTTCAAGGACTGCCTGGGATACAAGAGGTCTAGTCTCCAAACAAACAAACAAACAAACAAACAAAAACAAAACAAAAAAAACTGTGTTTAAGTAAGCAAGCACACATGGATATGGAGTTTTGCTTGCTTTTTTGTTTGTTTTTTTGAGACAGGACCTCTTGTATCCAAAAGCGGGTAAAGGGCAACAGATCCCCTTGAGCTGGAGTAAGGGCTGGCTGTGATCAGCCTGATGTAGGTCCTTTGGAAGAACAGAAAGCACTCTTTAACAGCTGAGCCACCTCTTCAGCCTGTTTTGGAGGCACATACTCAATATATAGACATTATTCTCAGGGTGTATATGTTTCTAGTATACTCTCTCAGGGCTTAAGAAACCAGTTTGTCACCATTTGTCAATACTTCTTGTTAGAACTGTCCTTTAGAGAAAAATTATTTTCCTCCACTTGGCAGCCTGTGTTCTGTTAATTTTCCATGATTCAGCTCAAGTTTTTACCACTGTTAGGAAGCTTTCTCTGAGTTCTCAAGAGTAGTTTAGCTATAACTTCTCTGTGCTTCTCCACTCCCCATCCAAATCCCATATTACTTCTCTTCTGCATTGGGTATCTTTACTCTAGACCCAAAAGCTCCTTGAAAGACGACAGAATTGAACCAGTCACGTGATAACATGTTACTAGGACATGTCATTATGTGATTACAAATGAAGGTTGCGTGCTTTGTAAACAGGTTTACATAGCCATCTAATACACTGTAAGCTATTTCCTGGAGGTGTTGCTGAATGAATTCTGTTGTAGGTATAACTGGTCTCTCAGGTTTCTTGCTTACCACATTCTAAAAGAAAAAACTGGGAGACCAAAAATTTATAAAGGAAATTGGGTTTATTAACGCTGTGGGTGGAACTGGGGCCAGAAAAATTGCTGCTTCCTCTCCCCCATTCCTGTGGCAAACTTGTAATTTATAGAACCATGATATGAAAGCCAGGGAGTAGGCTGAATTAGCTGTGAAACAGCTTCATCTGTGTTTTGTAGCTGGAGAGTTTTCTCTCCAGGTCCCGCCAAGCCCTGGCAGTCCGACAGCCCACTTATAAAATAAACACACAGACACTTATATTATTTAAACTGTTTGGCCTAATGGCTCAGGCTTCTAGCAATCTAGTTCTTACATCTTAAATTAATCTATTTCTATAAATCTATACCTTGCCACGTGGCTCGTGGCTTACCGGCATCTTCACATGCTGCTTGTCATGGCGGCGGCTGGCAGTGTCTCCCTCCGCCTTCCTATTCTCTCAGTTCTCCTCTCTGTTAGTCCTGCCTATACTTCCTGCCTGGCCATTGGCCAATCAATGTTTTATTTATTGACCAATCAGAGCAACACATTTGACATACAGACCATCCCACAGCAGTGTTTTCCTGGGGAGAGCAACTCAGTGCTAATATCCCAGGCTGCTTCCATCCCCAGCAGGCCGGCTCCATCCCTCAGAATGGAGGGTATGCTTTATTGCACAGGATGGGTGATTGGTCCACTGCATAATCTTCACGGAGAACTCAAAACTCTGGAGGTGGTGAAAGCCCTGCCAGATGTGGTGTCTGGTGAGGTCCTACAACCTGTTTCAAGTTTCCTACTCCTTGCATTTGTTGGCCATTGCTGAAAGGTTTCTTTTAATTTAAATTTTAACATTTTTTTTTAGAATTTCGTGGGGCTAGAGAGATGGCTCAAGGATTAAGAGCACTTGCTGTTCTTGCAGAGGACACAGGTTCAATCCCCAGCACCCACATGATGGCTCACAACCATCTGTGATTCCAGTTCCAGGAGTTTTGACACCCTCTTCTGGCAGGCACTCATGTGAGTGAGTCACAAACAAAATACCCATGCATATAAGATAAAATAGACATTTTAAAAACATTAAAAATTTAATTTCACATGTATGATATTTATATAATTTTCACCCCTCCTTCCAGTTCTTCCCTTGCCCTCTCAAATTCATGACCCCTGCTTATTGTTACATACACACACATATACACACACACATATGTCTATGTAAATACAGCCTGTGGAGTTCACTTACTGTTGCTTTTACATGTATGTTTAGGACTTGCCACTTAGGACTGAATAACCTATCAGGGCTTGTCCCTGAAGAAGACTGATTCTCCCCTCTCAGCAGCCATTAATTGCCTGTAGCTCTTTGTCTTCGTCAGTGTTCTATTGCTGTGAAGAGACACAATGACCACAGCAGCTCTTATAAAGGAAGGCATTTAATTGGAGCTTGCTTACATTTCCAGAGGCTTAGTCCACTGTCATCATGGCAGGGAGCATGGCAGCATGCAGGCAGACATAGTGTTGCTGAAGTAGCTATGAGTTCTACATCTGGATCCTCAGGCAGCAGGAAATGATCAGGCCTGTAGGTCTGACTTGGGCTTCTGAAACCTCAAAGCCCATCCCTAGTGACACACGTCCTCCAAGGCCACATGTAATCCCAATCCCTCTAATGTAGTGCTGATGACTCCCTGATGACTAAGCATTCAAACATATGAGCCTGTGTCGGGGGGTAATTTTCATTCAGACCACCACACTCTTCATCTCAGGATGGGGCCCAGTGAGATTTCTTTTGTTGGCTTATCAACTGGTGTCATCATTGTGCAGCTCTTGTTTAGATGACCATATATATTTTGAGATTTGAGTGCATCTTCCCTGTAATATACAAGACATTGTCTCACAGCAGACCATCTTCTGGCTTTTACAGTCTGTCTCCCAGCCCTGCTTCCCTGGTGCTCTGAGTCTTGTGTAAGGGTGTGTTGTGGGTATGTCAGTTAGTGTTGGGCATCCCAGTCAGTTTTCTCTGTATGCTGACCAGTTAGGGATTCCTATAAAGGTCTTGATCTGCTGAGAAAAGCTTCTTGGATGAGGGGTGAGAGCTACACTCATATATGGATATAATAAAAGTATTTAGAATGCAGTTAGAAAGTATATTGGTTCAGGAAAGGAGAACCTCCTATTGAAAGGTTTTATCAGAGATTCTGGGAGAGAGGCAGAGGCAGGAGGATGAAGAGAGCAGGCCAAGCCAGGAAGACTGTCTCATAAAATAACACTTTAAAAGAGCAATATAGCAGTTGTTTTTATTTATTTATTTTTGTTTGTTGTTTTTCAAGACATGGTTTCTCTGTAGCTCTGGCTGTCCTAAAACTCATTCTGTAACCAGGCTGGCCTCAAACTCAGAGATCCACTTGTCACTGCCTTTTATTTTATTACAGTGTGTGTGTGTGTGTGTGTGTGTGTGTGTGTGTGTGTGTACATGCATGGGTGCACATGCCATAGTGCAGGTATGGCCACAGGACAACTTTCAGGAGTCATTTCTCTCCTCCTAACATCTGGAGCCCAGGGATCACACTCAAGTTGAAGGCTCAATTGCAGGTGTCTGCCCACTGAGCCATCTCTAGAGCACAAGTAGTTGTTTTCAAAAAGCAGTAGTTAAACTTAGAAGTCAAAACTGAAAGGGGAAAGTTGGGTGTTTGGAGGTTTTAGAACAGTGCATGAGAGAACACGGAAGAAGAAAAACAACTGATTCCAACTTCTTGTTCCTGATAGCAGCAGTCTTTAATTCTCCTGGTGAGATTGTTAGCAGATACCACCAGATAGAACATTGAAGACTTACCTGGTCTAATCATGGAGACCGTGTTACAGATATATGAATATGTTTAGGGCTGACCACTTGGAACTGGTACCACTTCTAGTTTGCTTCTCTGTTGCTGTGATAAACACCAGAACCAAAAGCAACCTGGGAAGGAAAGGGTTAGGTGTGGTGGTACATGCCTTCAATTCCAGAAGGCAGAGGTAGATGGACATCTGAGTTCCAGCCAGCCAGGAATACATAGTATGACCCTGCTTTTTTTTTTTTTTTTTTTTTTTTTTTTTTTTTTTTATATATATTTATACAAGTTTGTACTAATACATTCTCATATTACAAAGGCAATTTCCTTTTCATATTTGAATCATCCAAACACAAACAGAACTATACATTTTAAAGGTGGCTGGAGAGACAGCCGTGGGTGCTGGGAACCGAACTCTTATATTTTTGGTTGTGAGCCTAGCCTTTAACGGCTGAGCCATCTCTCCAGCCCGACCCTGCTTTTAAAATAAATAAATAAATAAACCAGACATTGGTGGCAGAGCAGGCAGATCTCTGTGAGTTCGAGGCCAGCCTGGTCTACAGAGTGAGTTTCAGGACAGCCAGGGCAACACAAGGAAACTCTGTCTCGAAAAACCAAATAAATAAATAAATGGATTTCAAGGCTTACAGGATACAGCCATGATCAAGTGAAGCCAGAGGAAGAACTCGGGCAGGAACTAAAGCAGAGGCCATGGCGGAATGCCCCTTGTGGGATGCTGCTTTTTGGCTTGCTCAGCTCCCTTTCATCCAGACCAGGTCAACCTTCCTAGGGATGGCACACCACCCATCGTAGGCTGGGACCTCCTATATCAGTTAGGAATTAATAAAATTCCTCACAGACATGGCTTCTGGCCAAACTGATCTGAGCAATTATTTGAGTTTCCTTCTTTCCATAGTTTTGTGTCAAGTTAACAGCTGAAACTAACTATGGCAGGATGAAAAGAGAGTAAGAAAAAAATTCCTAGCCAGGCATGGTGATTTTCAGGCTTTTAATTCCAGCCCTCAGGAGGTTCTCTGTGAGTTTGGGGTCAGCCTGGTCTACACAGTGAGTTTCGGACAACCAGGGCTACATAGAGAGACTCTGTCTCAAAAAAGAAAAAAGAATTCCCAAACTGGGTATATAATACATGCCCATAAGGAGGCAGAAGGATCAGGTGTTTGAGGTCACCCTTACCTACATCTGTTTGAGGACAGCCTGAGAAGAAATCCATTCTCCAAAACCAAAACTAATTGATGTTAGTGTCTTTGTCCATTTGGGCCATTATAACAGAATACCACAGACTGGGTAGCTTTTAAATAACAAACATTTCTCATAGTTATGGAAGTAATGGAACTTGAGATGAAGGCACTGGCCAATTCAGTATCAGGTAAGGGCCTGCTTCCATCTTCTTGTGCCTTCACAGGGTAGAGAGGAGAAAGGAAGTATTCCGAGGATCTTTTATAAGAGTGGGACTCCTCACAAGTACTGTCATTCATGGCCTAGTCATCTAATCATCTGCTTCCTGCCGCCACACAGGAGCTTAAGATTTCACCAGCCTTTCATCCCAACACTTAGGATGCAGTAGCAGGTAAAATCTGTGCATTTCAGTCCAGCCAGAGCTACACAGAGAAACACTGCTCAAAAATTTTTGTCAACATATGAATTTTGACTGAGACAGTTACTCTACAACTGTTGGAACTGTGGACGAATTTTCCCCCTTTATAATTAAACTTGTACATTGTATAATTGTAATACATTATGTATACAATTTAAAACTCACAATTTTGTTGCATTTTGTTTTTATTCAGTGCTTCAGCGTTTCTGACCTCATGCATGCTAAGCAAGTACTGTACCACTAAACTATACCCACATACCAAATTAATACATTTTTTAAAGTGTGATACACTTGAAATGGTTCTCTATGAAGCAAATTAAAGCACAATAGCAGTCTTTCTCTGTAAAGGTCAGTAACCATAGGAATTTCAATGCCTTGATGTACAATATATATGAACAAGGATCAAAGGACAGCACAGTATGAAGTCAGTCTATTTGACCTGGCAGGGAACCTACCAATAATTCATATTGGTTTTGGATAATTACCCCTGATCACCTAGCCTATAAACAGTACTTTCCTTGTTTTATTCTTGCCACATCATTTAAACTTCCCCCTATCATTTAACACAGAGCTTAGTGCATGACAGGTCCTTGGCAGCATTTGTAACTGATTTTATTAAACTTCTGCCTTTTCTAACTTAACAAATCAGTTCCCTTAATCTCTTGAAATATAGGATGGTGCTGCTCCTTTATTAGTAATGTTACTATAGTATATCTAGAGTAATATTGTTTGACAGCTGTTTAAAAAGACACACACACACACACACACTCTTTCATAATAGTGTACGATATCTAGATAAAGAGAATGAATTTCAGAAAGACTAAATGGCACACTGGGGGCTCGTTGCACTATGCCATTACTAAAAGAAAATGTTTAAAATACTGGAATTAAAGCTCTCCTAAACATAAGCCAAGTCATTCCACTTCTAAAACAAAGCCGTTAAAATTTTCATTTTTCAGAAGCCTTTTATTGGGCCTCGTATTGCAACACAAGGGGGCAGCACAGAAGAGTGCCTTCCCAGCTGATTCAAAAAGTGAGGGAATGAACAGCCTGGTTGTATAGCAAGGAGGAGGGTGCAGATGTGACATGCAAATGAAGAACTGTATTTGTACCAGTAACAGCAGTATTTCAAGTTCCACCAATCATAGGCCTCATTTTGCTCCAAATATAAACTTTCTGCTGCACCATAGGGGAAACGCCTCCCCGTATGACCTAGATGACCTAGGTGAGCCAGGTCCTCTGATATTCTCTGAGGTTTGTCTTAAATGGTGTTCTCCAGGGCTGGTGCAGGTTCTCTGGTGAGGTCATGCTGGAGAAAAGCTCTCTGTGAAGTGTTGTTCAGAGTGGCTGTAAAGAGCTGGGCAGTGCCAGGCGGATCTCTGTGAGTTCAAGGCCAGCCTGGTCTACAGAGCAAGATCCAGGACAGGCACCAAAACTACACAGAGAAACCCTGTCTCAAAAAACAAAAACCAAAAAAACAGAGTGGCTGTAAAGAATCTAAAAGAGGTGGGCCTGTTGGGCATGATGGATATGCCTATAACCCCAGCTACTCAGGTGGCTGGGTGGAGATTGCAAGTTCCTGGCCAGCATAAGTAATTTACCAAGACCTTGTCTCAAAAGAAAAAAGAAAAAAGGGCTGAGGACATAGCTCAGTCACAGAGCACTTACTTAAACATGTACAGGGTTCTCAGGTCCATCCCCAGTACTTCAAAGAAAAATAAGTAAATAAAAATGAATAGCTGGGCTGTCTTCAGGGCAGTCTTCTTGTTTGCCAAGGATGATCATTCTTTATCTTGGTCAAAGTATTTGTGCACTGAGGTTGGGGATGTAGCTCAGCAGGTGAGAATGCTCACATAACATACACAACAGTATGTACATTGTGCCACAGATTGGCATAAAACAGGCATGGGGGCGAATGCCTATAACCCCAACACTTGAGAGGTAGAGGCAGGAGCATCTGGGTCATCCTTGACTACATAGTGAGTTCAAGTTCAACTTGGGCTATATGGGACCCTGTCTCAAAAACAATTATTTATACATAGCATTAAAAACACATTCTGCTTAGAAATCCAGTGTCAATAAAATGTTTAATTCATAACTTGCTGACATTTGATGTGTCGTGCTGTTTTAGTTGTTCAAAGATAATATAGGCTTCAGCTCTTCCTTTGTTCCCACCCCCCCTCCCCCGCCCTTTTTTTTCATTTTGGTTTTTGTTTTTTCGAGACAGGATTTCTTTGTGTGGCCTTGTCTAGAACAAGCTCTGTAGACCGAGCTAGCCTTGATCCACCTGCCTCTGCTTCCAGAGTTCTGGGATTAAAGGCGTGCGCCACCACCGATGGGCTTTTCTTTTTTAAAGATTTATTCATGTGTATGTGTGTTTGTGGCAGCCAGGGGTGGGGGTGCCCAAGGAGACCAGAATAGGGTATTGGGTCGCCTGGAGCTAAAGACAACAGTGATCCACCCAGTCAAGCTACGTCCTCTGCAAGAGCAGCAAGTGCTCTTAACCACTGAGCTATCTCTCCAGCCCCAGATTTTACTTTTTAAAGTATTTACTTATTGTGTGGTGCTAGTGCCTCAACCAAGGACCCCTGCATATACTGAGCAGGTGCTCTACTACTAAGCTGCAGCCTAGCCAGTCTGCATCCCAGAACAGCCTCAGAATCAGAGGGAGGGGGGGAGACACACACACACACACACACAGAGAGAGAGAGAGAGAGAGAGAGAGAGAGAGAGAGAGAGAGAGAGAGAGAGAGAGCGCCTCCCACCTATTTTCCTTTATTTTTAGCATCCTATATTAGTAGGTACATTTGTTTCAGTTAATCCAGCATTGATACATTATTACCTACAGTCTTTAATGCATTTAGATTAGTTTTCACCTGCCTTTTAAAAAATACACAAATCTAAAGTTTAATGTTACACGAACTAATCTTAAGTACACTTTTGCTACCTTCCCCTAACATTATAGCTGTACTTTCGCCTTTTTGATTTTTAAGGTTTTTAGTACAATGCCTGATCATCGCTTAAAGATACCTAACATGGACCTCTGGCTTCCACGTGCGAATGCAAAGGTACACGCACACAAATCACACACAACTGTCCCCAATATTATTAGCACTGGGAATAAGTATAAATGCAAGAGGTTTTCTTGTTAGACGAGAAAGAATTTCCCCAAATTGGTAAAATCCTACTTAGGAACAAACAACCTTCTTTATCTCTGTCCATTAAAGTAATGGGGTTGAAAACATTTTTTTAATCCTGAGACGACAGGGTCTCATGTAAACGTGGTCGTTCCTGGATTTGCTCGGTAGCTTAGATGCCTTGAACTGCAAGATCCTTCTGCCTCCACCCACCTCTTGAAGGCTGGGATTACGGCGCGGTGCACTACTACACCCGACTCCAGTCTTTTTGAGACAGGGTCTCTAAACAATCCCAGTTTGTCTGGAACTCACGGCATCCTCCTGTCTCAGCACTTGCTTCGGTAGAGTGCAAGGATTACAGGAGAGAACCACTAAGCTCGGCCGAGAGAGCCCTAGACTTTAGCGCGCAATCAGTGCGGTGAGCACTTCCGGGTAATCAGCTGGGATTTTCTTTTTTTTTTTTTTTTTAATTGCGCATGCGTTTGGCCAGACCATCCCGGAACTTAACCGTTGCTGAAATGAAGGTTTAAATCCTCCGAGTTGTGATCCGGAGCTTTCGTGGCGCCCTGGGTTCTCCAAAGAACCCTGGGATTGGGCAAACTAATCCAAGACCGGGGTCCGATTGGCTGTCACAACAGTACGCCGCGGAGACGTTGCGTGACGCTCTTAGTACCGCCCCTGTCGCGGGACTGGCCGGGCTTCTGGCCAATCAGCAGGCGTGGCGCGCCCTTCGGTTTCCTCCAGCCCGAGTTTGCCGCCTGGGTTCCCGCGACCCCAACGTCCCAGAGGCGGGGCCACAGTCATCTGGGACGCTTCTTGGAGCCGGCCTTTGGGTGCCCAACAAACAAATCCCAGCTTGGCGGCGGCCGTGAAGAAGCGACCGTGGATCTTCGTGCTCCTGGTTCCCCGAGGCGCCCTCCGGGCCCGGGAAGCGCGGTGAGTAAGAAGCGGCCTAGGAGGGTCCGAGTTAGCTCGCTGGGACGGGTGACCACAGGGCTGCCAGGGGAGAAAGAAAGCGGACCTCAGAACCTTGCCTGCTGCTGTCTGCTAAAGAACGTAAATGAGGTTTACGTTTGTGATGCGCCTCAGATTGCTTTTACTGTTAAATTTTCTTGGGGACTGAAACTCTGATCCTTGCTCGTGCATTCTTTACGCGATCTGGCCCAGACTGGGTAAGGGATCAGTTAGTGTTTATAGTCGGTGGTCTACAGGGAGTAAACCTATGTCAAAAGCGAGGTGTGAAATACTGTGTCAGGACACAGAGTCAGTGATGTCACCACGAGAGACAACATTCGAGTTGGAGTTGGTTTAGTAGGAAATTCGAAGTAAAAGGGGAAGACAACCTATGCAGTCCTGTCGGAGACTGCAGATAGATGGTGGATGAATAACTAGAAGTTATTGTTGCAGCGATTGGGTATGACTTAACTACGAAGTGCTTTTTTTTTTTTTTTTAATTCTGTATATGAAGAAAAGCCATTGACTTTCTAAGCAGGAGAAAAACTTGTTCATAGACTCATTTGTGTCTGCACTGGAGGAGGCCGATGTGGTCAGCTAAGGTGGGAGGATGGAAAGAACTTTCTATGGGTAAGAGGGAGGAGAGGTGAGGATGACTTACTGGTTCTCGTTTGCTACACGATGATAACATTACCTGGGGAGAGTATTTTTGCTAGGTACACGTTTTGTACAGTTTTGGCCATTAGTTTTATGTAATACTGTCAGCGTAAGCTAGTTCATCAACTCTCATTGCTTGTTTTCAAATGAGAAAGGCCTCATGCATGAAAGAAGAGACAGACAAGGCATCTAAAACACTCCTGTTAGTGAAGAAAAATGGCATTTTATATACTTTGTGGAGGTAGTTATCAGTGTGATTACTGTTACCATGACAACCAAATGCTAAAGAAAGGCTTTTTTTTTTAAGCCTGTATTTCAAGAAGGTCAGATATCTCTATGGGGGACTTTTAGTTGATCTTTAAAGGTCATATACTACAGAATTTTGTTCATGCAAATATTTTCAGCCTTGGACATTATGGAAAAGGTCTCTTCTAAGTGACTTACACCTGTGTTAGTAATTCTTTAGAAATTATCTTGAGTCAGATAATTCCTTTTAAACATTCTGTTTAAAAGTTTAAAATTTACTTTGTGTGTGTATGTATGTGTACACACGCACACATACACACACTACATTGCACGTGTGGAGGTCTGAGGAAGACTTTCAGGAGTTGGTTCTCTCCATCCACTGTAGGTCCTAGGAATCAAACTCTGTTTGCTAGTTGTTTTGGCAGCAAGCACCTAACTCTGAGCCATCTTATTGGCCCTAGATTTTTATCTCGTGTGTGTGTGTGTGTGTGTGTGTGTGTGTGTGTGTGTGTGTGTGTGTGTAAATGAGCCCAGGAATCTGTGTCCCGCTGAGCATTTGTGGGGGTCATAGTACAACTTCCCAGAGTCTGTTCTTTGTTTCCACCGTGCATTCTGGGAACTGAACTCAGGTCACTAGCCTTGCACAGCCAGTGCTCAGCTGCCTCAGCTGCCTCAGCTGCCTCCGACAATATCTTTTTGCTAAAACTGAAGCAGTGCAGGAAAAGTTAAAACTTAAGACTTAAAAAATACTGTAAATGATGGCTGGCTTGGTGGTGTATACCTGTATCCCACAACTTGAGAGACAAGCCTCATAATCCTCAGAAAACCACACACAAATATCAAACAGGAAAATCTATGAAGAAATTTTATAAACAACTATAATGAACTCACCAACAAACTCACTCTTGTGGCAATAAACAGGAAATTCTTTGTCCCCACAAACTAACTTGTGAAATAATCTGTGTTCATGGTTTGGATACAAATACACACTTGCTGGGTATTCTCACTAATATTTTGTACCCACTCATCCACACAGCAAACCTTTAGTCTCCACCTCTTGAGTTCCAAATCTATATGTCTAATTTCATTCAATACTAATGATGCAAAATACGGACTGTATAGTCCTTTCTCTATAGGTCAGCATTTACTATTTTGTTTTTTGAGCAGGGTCTTTTGACATAATGTTGGCTGTCCTGGAACTCACTGTGTAGACCAAGCTGTCCTCAAACTCACAGAGAACCATCTATTTCTGCCTCCCAAGTACTGGGATTAAAGTCCTATGCCATGAGACCTTGTCTTAAAAAAAGAAAGAAAAATATTTTGGGGCAAAATATGTGCCCCAAATATCCTTTAATGAATAGGTATACTAAATTAAATATTGCAGTTTATAGGTTGAATGACTTAAGTATTAAAGAAATCAAAACCTATAACTGTTAACATTTAATCTTTTATTTTTCTGTATATTGGACATTGAACATAGGACCTTGTACTTGTAGGCAAGTGCGTTGCATCCGGAGATTTACAGTATTTAATTTTACTAATCCATAGTTACTTTTCATATAAGCAGCTTAATTTTGTTATGTGGTTAAGTAATGTTTCTTCTTCTATGTTTAACAATATTCATTTATTTCTGTAGAGTACTGAGGACCAGAAATTGAATAAATCACTCATCAAATATAGAGGCTCTAGTTCTTTAGAAAAAGTCCCAGATGAATACCAGGTACAGAAACTTTATTTTATTGATTATATATTTAAATATTTCTTTTTATTTATGTGTATTAGTGTTTTGCTTGTATGTATATATTTATACCAAATACATTCCTGGTGCCCAAGGAGGCCAGAAGAAAGTATCTGATCCCTTGGAATTGGAGCTACAGATGGTTGTGAGCTGCTGTGCATGTGCTGAGGATAAATCTGGGTCCTCTGCTAGAGAAGCAAGTAATCTTAATCACTGAGCCATCTCTCCAGGTCCTATTTTATTTTTTTGAGTCAAGGTCTTATTATGTAGCCCGGACTGGCCTGATGCTCACCCAATTCTTCTCCCTCATCCTCCCAGATGCTAGGATTATATGCGTGTTCCACTGTGCCTGGCGGTTTAGTTATTTGAGATGGGAGTCTTGCTATGTTGCTGAAGCTGATCTTAAAACATGGGTCTCATTTAAATACTCCTTCCTCAGCCTCTCAAGCTCTGGGACCTCAGGCACATGCTATGCCGGGCTTCAAAGTATTTTTTCACACAGTGTTTTATTGCAGCTACCCACATTAACTTGAGACAGCATACTGGATGAGAAAAAAGAACACAGTCTTCGGAATCAGGAATATCTGGCTCCACATTAATTAGGTGGATTCCTTGACCTAGTTCATTCACTATAAGATGAGGATGGTGATCACTTTCTTTTGTTGTTGTTGTTGTTGTTGTTTTTGAGAGAGGGTTTGTCTGTGTAGTTTTGGTGCCTGTCCTGGGACTCGCTCTGTAGACCAGGCTGGCCTCAAACTCACAGAGATTCATCTGCCTCTGCCTCCCAAGTGCTGGGATTAAAGGCATGTGCCTCCACCGCCCTGCTGGTGATCACTTTCTAATCAATTACCGGGAAGGTATTAAATATGCTTATTGAACTAAAGGAACAGGCATATAGTAGGTACTTACTAAATATTAGCTCCCTTTTCTCTCTCACTTAATGACAGATGTTTTGTTGGTGAGAAATTACCTAAACTAAGGTTGTAAATTAGAAGATTACTTACTTCCATCCTAGAGGAATGGAAAAGTGTTGGGGCCCCTTCTTTCTAAGCACTGAGTCCTTACCGGCCGTCATCTCACATTGGTCATCCCAAGTTTCTCCATGTTTCCCTAAGCCTTTCTTTTTATGTGGAATAGGAAGGAGGAGCTGGCCACCTGTCCCTGCTTTTCTTAGTCTGTTATTCCATGGAGGACCTGGCAAACTGACTTGGGTGATTTAGTTCTTTGGACCATTTTATTGCCCCTAGAGAGAAACAATTAATGCTGGCATATGGATTTTCTTTCTCTTCTATACTGCAGTTATGCCCATGGGGAGCTTTTATATTCTCTGCTGCTTCCTTTGTGCCAGATGTTCCTGATAAAGACAATAGGAAATATGATCAGGGAGGCGATCATATTTCTTTTACTTTAATTTTGAGCCTTCTGTTGTATCATACTACTGTACTATTTTCTTTCTTTCTTTCTTTCTATCTATCTATCTATCTATCTATCTATCTATCTATCTATCTATCTATCTAATCTATCTATAGAGAAGGTCTCCTCATAGCCCTGACTTTCCTGGAACTCAAGACAAGGTTGGTTGGCCTCAAACTCAGAGACCCACTTGCTTATCTATCTATCTATCTATCTATCTATCTATCTATCTATCTATCTATCTATCTATCTATCTATCTATCTATCTATAGAGAAGGTCTCCTCATAGCCCTGACTTTCCTGGAACTCAAGACAAGGTTGGTTGGCCTCAAACTCAGAGACCCACTTGCTTCTGCCTCCCAACTGCTAGAACTAAAGTTGTGTGCCACCATGCCTGGCCCCATGCAATTTTTTTTAATTAATAAAGTACAACAAAGAGGTATTGATCAATCAATTGTCATGTAGTTAATAAGTGTTATGTTAAGATTTCAGCTGACATGACCCTTTCTTTATGGTGCCTTAGCACCATATTATAGATTGATCTTTAAAGGTACTGTAGACTGTGGAAAATTAAAGAAAAAAAAAAAGACAACATTGAACACTTAGCAATGAATTAGAAGTTATTTTAAAGCATTTTATATATGTGTTCAACGTAACTCTTCAGGGAATCACTGCTTTTTGTTTTGTTTTTTTTGTCTTATTCAAGTCCTTCCTATGGCTCCCCTCAACTGTTTTAGGCAGGCCTGGAATTCCTAGTCTTGGCCTCCTAAGGACTTGGAATGCCTGGCAAAGAGAATTAACTGTTTCTTATAAAATTTATACTGTTTGTAATTTTTTTTAAAGGTTTTCTTCAACCAAGATGGTACCTTTCCACTTTCCCCCATCAAAATTGGCACTTTGGAACCCAATGCCAATTGGAGATTTCATCTGCTTGCATCTCAGTTACTACAGGTATTTTTTTCCTTTGAAATCAAACCAGTATAAACATGAATCATAAAAGAATATGTAAGACAGACTTAATTGTTATTACTAGTTACAAGTTGGGCTGCCTAAATCCCAAAGTCCCTTTTTTTCGCTTTTGATTTGTGTGTGTATATGTGTGTCTACTTGTGGAAGCCAGAGGTTGATGTCTATTGTCTTCCTGTATTGCTCTCTAATTTATCTTTTGAAGCAGGATCTCACTGAATCTGGAGCTTATCTTTTCAGCTAGATTGCTGGCCAGCTTCCCCCCACTCCACTCCACCACATTCTGGGGTGATACAGAGGCCACTGTTCCCATCTTTTACATGGATATTGAAGATCCAAACTCAGGTCCTTGTGCTTGCCTGGCAGGAGCCAATTCCCTAGACTCTAAAATCTGAAGCTTGCACTGATAAGATGACTGAACAGGGAAAAGCACCTGCCCTCAAAATCTGAAACTTGTTGACTGTCAACAAGATACTATAAAGAGCTACATTCTACATCTTACCCACAAACAAAATACAGTTAGATAAAAATTACCTTCAGACTATAGGTGTTTATAAACATAAATGAATTTCATATTTAGATTTGAGTTCCATCTCTAAGATTTTGTATATGCAAATAGTCTCAAACCTGAAGTACTTGTGGTCTCTAGTATTTCAGGTAAGCTACTCTCAAACTGTATTCATTTTTTTTTTTAACTTTTTCACTAAAAGTTTCTATCAGATAAAAATTCCATCTGTTTGTTAAATCTTCCATATGCTTTTGAGAAATAATCCCAGTTTCATAGTTAAAATATTCTGCAAGTCTAAGGTTCTGAATATTATAGGATTGTCTCTTGTACTTCAGCATGATGTCTGTGTGGAACCCTGAGAAGACAGAGCTGAGATGGAATTGATCAAGTTAGAAAGCCTATAATGTAGTTCTCTATAGGACCTTTTGAAGGAAGTTTAGATTAAACTAATAGTAATCAATTGAGCTGTTGTGTCTGAGGACTTACTTGCTAAAAGAAGTATTCTACAGAGGCTAGGTTGTAGTGTAGAGAGCCAAGTCAGTCTGTTTGTAGGTACTTGTCAGTATTCATGGATTTGTTTTGTTTTGCTTTGTTTTTTCGGGACAGGGTTTCTCTGCATCCTGGCTGTCCTGGAACTCAATATATAGACCAGGCTGGCCTCTGCCTCCAGAGTGCTGGGATTAAAGTCATATGCCACCACCACCACCACCACCCAACTTAGATTTTTTGCCTTGGTGATTTAAGGCACTCTTAATTGGAATCAGGCTGTCTAGACCCTCAATTCCTGATCCTGTCAATTCTTTTGTTTTTTGGTTTTTTGTTTTTTTTTTTCTTTTTTGGTTATTCAAGACAGGGTTGATTGATCCTAACCAATTCTTATTTAAATGACTTCAATAAAGTAGTCAAAGATCAGTTTACTTAATTATAAAATAAATTTAAAAGTACCATGAGAGGATCATGTGTATTCTCTGGAGTGTTTCATATACTTGAGCATGCTAAGTAAACACTCCACTATAGGGTCAACACATGATCCTTTCCTGGTACTTTTAAATTTTTTTCTGGACAAGATCTTTCTACATAGCTCCAGGTGGGCTGGAACTTAATATGTAGACCAGGCCGGTCTTAATTATTAATCAAACTCACAAAGATCTGCCTGTGTCTGGGTGTGTGCCACCATCCTGGTCCTTTTTTTTTTTTTTTTTTTTTCCGAGATGGTTTCTCTGTGTAGCTTTGCGTCTTTTCCTGGAACTCACTTGGTAGCCCAGGCTGGCCTCGAACTCACAGAGATCTGCTTGACTCTGCCTCCCTAGTGCTAGCATTAAAGGCGTGTGCCATCACCGCCTGGCGGTCTTTTTTGTTTTTATGAGACAGGATCTCACTATTAAGCTAGAGTTGAACTTACTATGTAGTCCAGGCTGACTTTAAACTTTCTGATCCTCTTGCCTTGGCCTCTTGAGTGCTAGTATTATAACATGCACACCACCATTCTTGGCCTCATAGACTTTTCAAAAGATTAAATGAGAAAGGCTTTGTAAAATAGTTAGCATAGGACCTGGAGTATAAATTATTTACTAAATAGTGTTTATTATGTGTAATAAGAATAATCAGCAGTATCAGATCAGAAGAAAGAACAAATAAAGGTTTTGTTGTTGTTGTTTGTTTTCTGAGACAGGGTCTTGTGCAGCCCAGGTTGCCCTCAAATTTTCTATGTAGGTAGGATGGCTTTGAACTCTGTCTGTCTACCAAATGCTGGGACAGGCATATGTCACCATACCTGGCTAAAACCAGGTATTTTGAAAACATTTTATGGCATTTGATGATTGATTAAATAGAGAATGGAAGAAGATATACAAGTCGAAATATTCAAATTCTAAAGTAGTTTGCAGAGAAGAATGCTACCATTGACAAGAAAAGAAGAGTTTTGATCCAGTGGGATGGCTCAATATAAGGGCTTTTGCCACCAAGCCTGATGACCTAAGTTAGATCCCTTGGACCCACATGGTGGTGGGAGAGAGCCAATTCCTGCAAATTGTCTCCCCCCCCCCCTCCTCACACATTATATTAGATGTGCAAGACCACCCCTTCTCCAACTCCACAAATAAATAAGTGTAATAAAAAATTTAAGGAGAGTCTTGGGGCTAGAAAGATAGCTCAGTGGTTAAGAGTACTTGCTGCTCTTACAGAGGACCCTGTTTGATCCCTAGTATCCATATTAGCAGTTGATAGCCATCTATAGCTTCAGTTCCAGGGCATCTGTTGCCTTATTCCAGCCGCCATGGGTACACATATACACACATGGCTCACATATACACACAGGCACTCCCACACATACATGAAGAAAGACCTGTAGAAGTTTAAGTATTTGTGATGCTTGTTCATTTCCCCCTATTTCTGTTTCTTTTTGTCTTTTCAAGACAGGGTTTCTCTGTGTAGCCCTGGCTGTCCTGGAATTCACTCTGTAGACAAGGCTGGCCTCAAACTCACAGAGATCCACCTGCTTCTGACCCTGAGTGCTGGGATTAAAGACGTGTGCCACCACCGCCCGTCTCCCCGCATTTCTTAACCTTCCTTTTGTCGGCTTTCTGTGCTAATGTATTTTGAATAATTTGTTTTTTAGTTCTCCTGATTTTTCTCCTTAGCTGTGCTTATATATTCAGGGGTTTGAAGAGCGAGAGGGAGAAAGTAAAATAAACACTAGAATTTGTTTATTTGAGATAGGGTTTCTCTGTGTAGCCCTAGCTGTCCTAGAACTCCCTCTGTAGACCAGGCTAGCCTTGAATTCAGAGATCTGCCTGCCTCTGTGTCTCTAGTGCTGTGATCAAAGGTGTGCACCACTGCCCCCTGGAGATTTATTTTATTTTTAATCATGTTAGTGTTTATTTTTAATCATGTTAGTGCAGTTGCCAAAAGAATCCAGAGCCCCTGGATCTGGAATTACAGGTGATTGTTAGCCACCTGACAGTGCTGGGATTGAATGCAGAACCTCTGGAAGAGCAGTATGAGCTCTTAACTGTGAGCCATTACCCACCCCACCTCTTGTTAAAAATGGGGATTCACTACATAGCTCTGGCTGGCCTGAACTCACTATTTAGACCAGGTTGGCCTCAAACTCACTGAGGTTTGCCTGCACCTCCTGAGCTCTGAGATTAAGGGTGCATGCCACCATGACCAGCTCTTTTGCTTTAAATATATTTATTTATGTTTTGTCTTCAGGAATGCTGTTATTGGACATAAGTGATATATAAACAAGTGAATGTGACTGTTTCTATCAAACTTTAGTTACAGGATCATGTTGGCCTCCTAGTTTGTCAGTTTGTGCTCTGGTCCAGGTTAGGCCAGAGTCTGGAGGATATTTGTACCTTTCTTGTTAGCTTATGGCCAGTATGGTTTCCAGGTGGCCTTGTCTTTTACGGAGTTACTTTGTAATAACTAGGGATCTCCTGATGGTAATCTTTGTGTACATTTTTTAAATTCTGTGCTATATCTTAGTCCTTCTATAGAAGGCTTTTCTTTTTAGGACATCAGGTATACCGCATCCATAAAACACTTTCTTATTTTTCAGAAAGCCAAAGCTTGTGGTAACTGAAAAGGCCATCCGACTTGCTTATCGTCATGCTAAGCAGAATAAAAGAAATGTGCCATGCTTCTTACTTGGTTCTCTCACAGTGGATGAAGGTAATATGTTGTAAAAAATGTTGTATGGCTGTTGTAGAATGTACATTTGTTTCAGCCAACTATTGTGTGTGCTTTTGCTAATTTCTTTGCTCTACACCATGGATATGAATATGAGTAAAACTACCCATTACAGAATTCATGGTGTAGTCATCTTTATAAACAAATCATTTTTTTTAATGTAAGATTTTAGTATACTACCATTATGATCAAAATACTTTGCTAAAATGTAGTTTTGTGTGGTGTTTTATGTTTTTAATTAGCACATTACGTGATAGTTGATACTTTTGTTTTGCAGATGAAGAAGGTGTGACATTGACAGTAGATCGCTTTGATCCTGGTCGAGAAGTCCCCGAATGCTTAGAAAGAACCCCCACTGCTTCTCTTCCTGGAGATTTTTTGATCCCCTGCAAAGTTCATACTCAAGGACTTGGTTCAAGAGATATGATAGTTCATAATGCAGATGATTTCACTTCAACTTTAAAGGTGAAATTCAATAAAGACATTCTTTTTTATAACAATTTTTATTTTTGAAATTATAATTGCATCATCTCCTTTCCTCCCTCCCATGTACACCCTTTCTTTCTTGGGTTTTTTTTTTGTTGTTGTTGTTGTTGTTGTTTTTGATTTTTCGAGACAGGGTTTCTCTGTGAAGCAATCCTGGCTGTCCTGGAACTCACTCTGTAGACCAGGCTGGCCTAGAACTCACAGAGATCTGCCTGCCTCTGCCTCCTGAGTGGTGAGATTAAAGATGTGTGCCAACACTGCCTGATACACCCCCTCTTAACTCTCCCAAATTTATGGCTCTTTTAAAAAAAAATGTTGGTATAGATACACATATATACACACAACTTCAACATACTCTTTATGTTATCTCAGGGCCATCCACTTGACATTGGATAACCCAGTAGTGTGCTCTTCCCTGGGGAAGACTTTCTCCCACTCTCAACATTTCTCAGTTGCCCATAGCTCTTTGTCTAAGGTTGAAGGCTCACAAGAGTTCCCTTTTTCCATGTTAGCATGTTCATTGGTGGTGTTATAATTCTTTGGGGCTTATTTAGGCAGCCTTGTTGATGAGACTTCATTTGTGTAGCCTCTCTGACATTTCTAGTAGAGACAGTCTCACAGCAAACATCCTATTATCTGGCTCTTAATCTTTCTGTCCTCTTCAGCAATGATTCCTAGGCCTTAAGTTCAGGAGTTGGGTTATAGGTGTACCAGTTGGGACTTACTCTCTTTTGATTGGTTGTGGTTTTCTGTAATGGTCTTCTGTTACAAAAAGAAATTTGTTTGATAAGAGTGAGAACTACACTTATCTTTGTGTAGAAGGATAAATATTTAGATTGTACTTAGGAATTACGCAGTTCAGTAAACTTGCAGTTGAAGGTTTTCCAGAATCGATGACTGTTCTAGCCCTGGGTAGTTAGCCAGGTTTCTAGTACCAGGCATGATTTCCCTCTTGAGTGGGCCTGAAGTCCAATTAGAAAGCTGTTGGTTACCACCAAGGTACGTGTTCGCTCTTGCTCCCTTAGGGTTATTGTGCCATGCTGGTCTTTGTTTTGGTTCATAGGTGTCATACCTGGGTAGGACTAATTGCTTGCCTCCCTTGGAAGTTTGCATGGCACCTTCTAGTGTGAAAGCTAGTCCTCAGGGAGGAGGCTTTGGTCAGATCCAACTTAGATCATCTGAGTCTTGTGTCTGAAGATGACATTTTTAATTACATATAAGAGTCATACCGTGTGCACCGGGCAGTATTGGCGCACGCCTTTGATCCCAGTACTGAGAAGGCAGAGGCAGGCAGATCTCTGTGAGTTCGAGACCAGCCTGGGCTACAGAGTAAGTTTCAGGACAGGCACCAAAACTACACAGAGAAACCCTGTTTTGAAAAACCAAAAATAAAAATTAAAAGAGTCATACTGTGTGTAGTTTGTAGTATTTTAATAAGCCTGTATTTGAGAATTATTTGTAATGATCTGTGATTGGATTATTGTGGACGTAAAAATCCAAGGTGATGTGGTTTCTGAGGCCAGAGATTATAGGTCGGGGATATAGGTAATATTCCAGAAGAATTGGTGTGACCAAGACAGGAAAGTTCAGGAAGTGCTCAAGGTTGCTAGTAATATATAAACTCTTGCTAAGGGTTATTAGACTGGAATATTAGTTTAGTCAGATTATAGAGAGCTTTATTAGGTAAAGAAATTTCTTTTGTGTGTTTAGTTTTTAGAGATTTCTGAAAAGAAACAATTCTGTCAAATATGATCAAGCAGACTGACTGAAGTCAGAGAGAATGGCCCACTAGACTGGATGTGTATTAGGGACGTGTGTGTGTGTGTGTGTGTGTGTGTGTGTGTGTGTGTGTGTGTGTGTGTGTACATACATATACACATATATCTCACATACACACAGTGGTAGCGCTAAGAATAGAAAAGGCACAGTAGATATGCGTAAATATGGAAGAAGAGTTACCCTAATAATTTAGATGAGAAAGGAACCAAAAAGGAATGATTGAGATTCTCTAAGGCTGAGTCATAATTGATTTACATGCTCCACCACCACCCAACCCCAGTATAGTAAAACTCATTAGGGGTGATAATTGCCCAGCAAGAATTTGAAGAGTGGCTGGGCAGTATTGACACATACCTTTCATCCCAGCACTTGAGAGGCTGAGGTACCAGATCTCTGTGTTTGAGGCCAGCCTGATCTACAAAATGAGTTCCAGGACAGCCAGGGCTACACAGAGAAACCCTGTCTCAAAAAAAAAAAGAAAAAAGAAAAGAAAAAGAAAAAGATTTTGAAGAACTGCTAGGACATTCATGTTGGAAACTTATGATGGAGCTTAGGACTGTTGATTAAATTATTCACATACTCTTTTGATCATTTGGAATAAATAAGAATTGAACTATTGTGAATTAGAACTAATTTAATTTTGTCATTGTAAGATGTTATAGAAGTATCTGTAACAATGTTAAATGAACTTTAAAGCTATGGATGCATTTCAAAGTTATGACTGTGTAATATTGGTTCCTCAGGCTTTACAGTACCATGTGTGTAGCAAAGATTTCTTGGACTGTGGAAAGCTGCTTTCCCTACAAGCTCAAATCACCCCCAGGGAGAGTTTGGACGGTGTGGATTTTGACTTGCACTGGGCAGCAGTAACTCTAGCAAATTCTTTCAAATGTGTACCTGTGAAGCCTATTCCCATTATACCTACAGCTCTGGCAAGAAACTTAAGTAGTAATCTGAATATTTCTCAAGTTCAAGGAACCTATAAACATGGGTAAGTAAAAGATCCATTAGTCTGAGCTCATAAATATTGGTTGAATTGATATATTTTTCAGTAACTTAATTGGTTCTGAAATTCTCCTCTTTAATGTTAACGTTGTTTAAAAGTAGCATATAAGTAAAGTTGAGGAGTAAAATATTTTAAGTATGTAATCATAAAGACTTGTAATAGATGAAAAGTTTTACATATTGTCTCTGTGGTCTCCTTTGCATCTACTACCTAAAATCTGTCTCAAGACTCAGTTTGCCTTTTTTGGGTTAAAAGCACATACTTAAAATTATTCTTACGTAAGTTTCTTCTATTTAGATATATTACCATGGATGAAACACGAAAATTGTTACTTTTGCTGGAATCTGATCCCAAAGTTTATTCTCTACCATTAGTGGGAATGTAAGTATTATTCTACTTAAGAAATCCTTTCAGCCTAGTGTGTATCCAGATAATCAAGAAAATTAGATATCAGTACTGAGCTCATCTTTTGTGTTGTTTTTTTTTTGTGTTTGTTTGGTTGAGGCAGGACCTTTCTATGTAGACCAGGCTGGCCTGGAATTCATGGAGATCCTCCTGCCTCTGCTTCCAGAGTTCTGGGCCTAAAGCAGTGGGCCACCATGCCTGGCTTAGCTCATTTTATAAAGCTACAAAAGCTGGTGATTCTTAAGCTTCTGTGTTTTACTGTTAGAATCAGTCAGGTAAAATATGATTTCTGAATCCTAACTGAAGTTGAACGTCTCCAGCCCTCTCATTACCATTGTCTTTATGGTATCTAGAATCTAGGGCTCAACATAATAGAATTAAAATCTCTTGACATGCACTTGTCAGATGTTCCCTTTCGTGTTAATGGTTTTCTCTTTACAGTTAGTGGTTAATGACATTGAGAAGATGATTCAGAAACTCAATATTTCTATCACATGCTTTCTATATGTATAGCATGTTTAGTTCTGTGTTAGGGCTTAAAATCCCTTCTCAAGGAATTTATACTCAAACTATGATATTTACAAGTAGGAAAAATAGACAATAATGAAGTATATGACTTACCTGTGAAATGGGCACTATAAAAAAATAAACACAGTGTAAAAGAAGTAATTGTGGCTCATTTCTAGTCCGGGCTAATTTATTTGGACATCCTACTTTTTTTTGGACATCCTACTTTTTTTTGGACATCCTACTTTTATCTCCACACACCATTTTTCTCTCCTACATCCAAGTGAAAGGGAACAAAGGGCATGCACTTATCTTTCTGTCTGTAGCTGTGATATATTTATGTTACCGTAGATATTGATGTAGTCTGCCTCTGAATTATCAATGTGATTTCTAATTAACAGTAGAGGTTTTTCCTTTTATTTTTGTTTTTAATTTGAGGTAAAATCTCCCTATATAGCCCATGCTACCCTAGAATTTGTCTCAGCCTCCAGGTGTTGGGACCACAGATGTACCACCATACTTGGCTGATTTATATTTATATACTTTCTGTCTTTTTCTTTTAGTTGGCTCTCTGGAATTATACATATCTATAGCCCTCAGGTATGGGCTTGCTGCTTGAGATACATGTTCAGTTCTTCTATTCAGGAAAGGCAAGTGATATTTCACTCTATAGCATTTTAGTTTGTTTCCCTGTTTATATTATATTGGTTTATATTATAGTGAATTGTATAATACATATACTGTTTTAATATCATACAATACTTAATAAATGCATACTTTAAGAAAAATAATCCTTGGACTGGAGAGATGGCTCAGAGGTTAAGAGCATTAACTGTTCTTCCAGAGGTCCTGAGTTCAATTCCCAGCAACCACATGGTGGCTCACAACCATCTCTAATGAGATCTGGTACCCTCTTCTGGTGTACAGGCAAAAATGCAGACAGAACACTGTATACATAATCATTAAATAGATCTTTAAAAGAAAAAGAATCCTTAAGAAGGTAAGCTGTGTAGCTATCATGGGTAGGCATAGGCTCTGAGTGAAAGATCCCACAGTAAGGATGCTAGTGTGGCTAGACAGAAAGGCAAAGAAGAAGGATATGAGCTCAAAACAGGTGAGTGGAAAGCCTTTGTTTGCTTTCTCTTCAGTCTTTTGAGACAGGGTCTTAATCTCTAGCCAAAAGGGCCTTGAACTCACTGTGTAGCCCAGATTGAATTTGAACTCAGGGGCAATCTTGCTGCCCTAGCCTCTGAGTGTTAGAACTATAGGCATGAGCTGCTGTTTTGGGTTACAAATGCCTTTGATAATCTTTGCTAATCTAATAGAAGCAGCATGGTCTTTTGTAGCATCTATGACCTTTTCTGGGTGCTGTCTTTGGCTATTTTCTCTTGGATTGTGCATCTTTCTCGTATTAATTTGTAAGGCCATGCACTTCCCTCCTTTTGCTCTTTCCCTATTTCTCTTTGCCCATATAACACGTACTTAGAACAAAACTCTCTTCCCTGGGATTGTTACTTCATTTAATTTTAGTTACAATATTTTTCCTAGACTGTATTCTATTTCCTGATGGTACTGGGTCTCCAAACCAAAGCTTTGTACATCTCTGACCTATACCCCAAGCTTTTAAAAAAATATAGTTTATTTTGTTGTGTTGTGTTGTTTATTTTGTTCTAAGTGTGTTTTGCCTGCATGTATGTCTGTGTACTATTTGCATAATTGTTGCCCGGAGAGGCCAGAAGATAGCACTGTAGCCCCAGAACTGTGTAGCTGGAAGTTTTCCTGTGTCCCGCCCAGTCCTGCAGCAGCTCAGACCCAAGTAAACACATAGAGGCTTATATCAATTATGAATTGCATGGCCATGGCCTTTGGCTCAATTTTCTTGCTAGCTAGCTCTTAGAACTAAATTCAGCCCATTTCTATTAATCTATATGTCACCACGTGTTCTGTGGCTTCACCTGTGTGTCATTACATGCTGCTCCCTGACAGCAGGATGGCGTCTCTTCCTCGCCTTCTCCTCTCCTTTCTCCTTTCTTATCTCCCTTGGATTTTCCTGCCGGCTCCATCCTGCCCTGCCATTGGCCAAACGGATTTATTTATTAACCAATCAGAGCAACACACATTCACAGCATACAGAAAGACATCCCATAGCAGAACTGGAGTTACAGGTGCTTATAAACTACCAAGTGGGTGCTGGGAATCAAGCCCAGGTCCTCTAGAAGAGCAGCAGGTGCCCTTAATGGCTGAGCCATCTTTCTAGCCCCAACCCCAAGATATTTTAAGTCAAATTTATCATTTTTCTTTCTTGCTTAGGCTTTTCTCACTCTGGGAGTATTACTAAAATAAAAGAATCCCTGTATTTTTTTTAGATGCTTTTATAGTTATACTCTTTATATTTTATTCACCTTTCCAGGTGAACAAGCCAGACATAATGAGGCCTACCTTACCTATAATCCTAGCACTGGGAGGCTAAGGCAGGAAGACCAGTTTGTTGAGGCTAGCCTGGGCTACAGAGCAAGTTCCAAGCCAGCCTACATTATGTGAGTTCTTGTCACAGACAGACAAACAAAAAGAGAGGAAGGGTGCTAAGTGTTTTTTTTTTCTTTTTAAAATTTGTATTATTACTAATTTTATGTGTATGGGTGTTTCATCTACATGTATGTCTGTGCATCACATGCATTCCCGCTGTTCATGGAGGCTAGAAGAAGACATGCTGTCCCATGGGACTGGAGTTACAGATGGTTGTGAGGCACCATGTGGGTGCTGGGAATTGAACCTGGTCTTCTGGAAGAGGAGGGAGGACTGTTTAGCTGCTGAGCCATCCCTTTAGTCGCAGGGTGCTGAATAGTCATTGCTGTTCATTTCTGTGGTTTAGTACAGTTAAGTTTTATTATCAATTACTTGGGTTTTTGTTTGTTTCTTTGTTTTTTCCCCCTCTAGGTTTTCAAGACAGGGATTCTCTGTGTAGTCCTGGCTAACTTGGACTAACTCTGTAGACCAGGCTGGCCTCAAGATCTACCTGCCTCTGCCTCTCTAGTGCTAGGATTAAAGGTGTGCACCACCATGACCCGGCTATCAATTACTCACCTTGTTTTAAGTTTCTATAGACAGTAAATGTTCAGTGAAAGCTCGGGTGGGTGTTGAACTCCGGGACTCAAATGATCCTTTTTCACTCTTCCACTTAGCTACAGGTGTATACTACTGTGTGCATATTCTCAGTGTGTGTGTGTGTGTGTGTGTGTGTGTGTGTGTGTGTGTGTCTGTATATGTATATATATTCATTTTTGAAATGGAAGCTTTCATTTTCCATGTTATACATTCCTGTTTTGATGCTTTATAAGGAGTGTTTCTATATTTATTATAGAATGTATTTCTTAATTGAAAGTTAAGAACTTTGGGGGCTGGAGAGAGGGCTCAGGGTTAAGAGCACTGAGTGCTCTTGCAGAGGACCCGGGTTTGATTCCCAGGACTCACATACTGGCTCTGTGTCTCCAAGGGCACCAGACATGCACATTGTGCAGATACATACATGCACACAAACGCTTATTCACATAAAACAAAAATAAATCTTTGGGGACTGGAGAGATGACTTAGCAGTTAAGAGCACTGGCTGTTCTTCCAGAGGACCCCGGTTCAGTTCCCAGCACCCACATGGCAGCTCACAACTGTCTGTCTCACAACTCCAGTTCTAGAGGATCTGACACCTTCATACCAATGCACAGAGGCAGAGGCAGAGGCAGGTAGATCTTGAGGCCAGCCTGGTCTACAGAGTTAGTCCAAGTTAGCCAGGACTACACAGAGAAACCCTGTCTTGGAAACCTGGAGGGGGAAAAACAAACAAACAAAAAAAATTAAATAAATTATTTTAAAAGTAGAAATAAATAATTTTTTAAAAAAATAACAAAGTAAACATGAATACTTTAAACAGTCTGTTGACTAGATTGAGAAACTTACCTGGAAGATCTTTCCATATAATTTTTGTTGTTGTTGTTGTTGTTGTTGTTTTCAAGGCAGGGTTTCTCTGTGTAGCTTTGAAGTCTGTCCTGGAACTTGGCCTGTTAACCAGGCTGACCTTGAACTCACAGAGATCTGCTGGGACTAAAGGTGTGCACCATCCCCTCCCAGTGCAATATAATCTTACTAGCACTAAATTTTAATTCAATGCCATTTTTTTTTTTTGTGATATATATTTTTTATTTTACAATACCATTCAGTTCTACATATCAGCCATGGGTTCCCCTATTCTCCCCCCTCCCACGCCCTCCCCTTACCCCCAGCCCACCCTCCATTCCCACCTCCTCCAGGACAAGTCCTCCCCCGAGGACTGTGATCGACTTGGTAGACTCAGTCCAGGGAGGTCCAGTCCCTTCCTCCCAGACTGAGCCAAGTGTCCCTGCATAAGTTCCTGGTTTCAAACAGCCAACTCATGGAATGAGCACAGGACTTGGTCCCACTGCCTAGATGCCTCCCAAACTGATCAAGCCAATCAACTGTCTCACCTATTCAGAGGGCCTGATCCAGCTGGGAGCCCCTCAGTCTTTGGTTCATAGTTCATGTGTTTCCATTCATTTGGCTATTTTTTTTCAGTAATTGAGTAAAACTGAAATTTATTATATGCCACAGTCGTCCTAGGGACCTCCATGCTATATATATAGCCTCTATGGTTCTATGGGTTGTGGTCTGATTGTTCATTTTATATCTAGAATCCACCAATGAGTGAGTACATACCATAACTGTCTTTCTGGGTTTGGGTTACCTCACTCAGGATGATTTTTTCTAGTTCCATCCATTTGCCTGCAAATTTCATGCTTTCATTGTTTTTCTCTTCAATGCCATTTTTTTGTTCAGGGTTTTTTCAGAATCTGGAAATTTCATCGTAGTTCTTTATTCATTGACGCATAAGGAACCTGAATTTTATGAGTGTCTTCCATGTGACAGTAAGACGCCTGGCCTTCAGTTTCAGTTACTAACTAACAAGGAGACTTTACATCTTTTCAATGTAAGTGCTTAGACTTGCCTGTGTGTGTTATTTTGCTCATCACTCTGACCAGAGTCTGAGATGAACAGGGAATGAGAGATTTCTTAGGGCTGGCAGTTTCAGAGTTTGGCCACGGTAGGTTGTCCTCATGTGCTAGAGCAGACCATCCTGGAGGTAGGACTGTGGTAGAAGAGAGCTCCTCTTCTAACCTGGAAACAGGGCAGCAGGATACAGACATTCCACTGTCTTTTTTACACCCTTGCTTCAATCAGGGCTCAGCCCATGGATGGTACCACCCACATTCTGGGTGTGTCTTCATCAGTTAGCTCTCTCCCAAAACAGTAATAAGTAGACATGCCTCGACCATGTAGGTGAATGTCAGTCTAGTCAGGTTGATAGTGAAGACTAACCATCATTTCCTGTTTTTCTAGTCATTTTGTCAGTAGCTTATACGTTGTATTATTCTGTAGTGTTGAGGATTAATTTTTGTTAATGTTTTCCTTGTTACCACTTATTTTTAAAATATGTGGATATAATTAATATTATGTAAAAGATTTTCATGGGAGCTGGAGACATGACTTAAGAGCACTGGCTGCTTTTCCAGAGGACCTGTGTTCAGTTCCCAGCATCCCCATGGTGACTCACAACCATTTGTATCTCCAGTCCCAGGAGATCCAACGAAGTACATAAAAATGCATCTAGGAGCCAAGCCTAGTGGCACAGGCTTTTGATCCCAGTACTCAGTAGACAGAGGCAGGTGGTTATCTGTGAGTTCAGAAGCTAGCCTGGTCTACATAGTGAATTCCAGAAGAGCCAGGCCTGCATTTTAAAACCTTGTTTCTGAAAATAAATGATGCATCTAGGTGGTCATTACAGAGAAAGCAGGTCTTTGAAACTGTCTATATAAACTAAATTTTAAGGATGAGCCAGGTATAGTGACACATGCCTTTAATCCTAGCACTTGGGAGCAGAGGCAGAAGGATCTCTATGAGTTATAGGCCAGCCTGGTGTACATAGTGAGTTCTAGGGTAGCCAGGACTATGTAGAGGGTCCCTGTCTTAAAAAAAACAAAAAACAAAAAAACTAACTAACTAACTAAACAAGCAAACAAACAAATAAGTAAATGAAATAAAAAGTAAAGGACACCCTCTCCTTTTTGCCCAGGTTGGCTTCAAACTCCTTGGCTCAAATAATCCTCCTATCTCAGCCTCCTTGAGTACCTAGGACTACATGTGTCTGCCATTGTTTCTGGTTTAAACACTACTTTTTTCATTAATTACTATTTATCCTAGGTCTCAAGATAAGTAATAAAAATATATATTCATTATTTTATTATAAGAATACTGAATAGTTCCACATAACTGTGAGGTTTCACTCAGCTCAATTTGTTTTCTTTAAATTCATCTATGGATTGTATCATTTCATGAGTATGTTTTTTTTTAATGTTTTTACATAATTGTTATGTTCACTGAATCCCTGGTTACTGAGTGAGTTTCTTAATACAGGGTCAGGTTTTCATTTTCATGAACAAAGCATGGAGCTAGGCATGCATGCTACAGAAGCAGGTTACAGAATCAGAACTGCTCCTTCTGGCACGATCCAGAGCCACTGTTCAGATAAATAGAATTCTTTGGTATTGGAAGTCAGATCTCAAACTATGGCCTACTTCATTTCAGAACGTTGAACCTTCCGACAAAAATCTAATCCATTTCGAACTGAGTGCCGAAAGTCAAGATGCAGAAGCAGAATTTTTCAGCAAGATTTCCAAGAATCTTTCTGTTAAGAGGTAAAAGATAATCTTTATTACCGTGTATATCTTCTTTACTCCTTATTAGTTTTTATTGAGTGATTAAAATACTATTTACTCACTGGGTAAAGTCACTTGCTGTTGACCTGAGTTGGATCCCTGGATCCCAAGTGTAGGTGGAAGGAGAGAAGTGACCCCAGAGTTGGTCTCTGACCTCTACATGTGGAGGCATGCATTCCTCCCACCCCAAAATAAAGAAGCATAGCTTTTTTAAAGACCTCCCGTTATTTTTGGTAAACTTATTTGACAAACTCAGTTCAAAGCTGCCTTTGAATGCTTGGGTTGTTTGTTTGTTGAAATCTTAAGTTTGCCCATTGACTCTTTAGTTAGATTATTTTTATTTTTAAATCATCCTAGCGCTGTCTTGTCTGTTTCTCGGGTTTTTTATTCATTTGTTTAGAAGGAATACAAAATAATGAGATTTGCTATGTTATTTTCACAAACACATAGTGTGCTTTGCTCATATTTACACTTCACTTTCTTCCTCCCTTCCCTCTTCCCCTTAAATAGTTCCCACTTGGTTTCAGGCACACACATATCAGAGAACACATATAACATTAATCATTTTGAATCTGGTTTATTTCAGTTAAATTATCCTCTGTTCTATCCATTTTCCTGAAAATGTCATTACTCCACTCTTTATGGCTGAGTAAACTCATTTTCTTTATTCATTCTTCTGTTGATGGACATTTAGGTTGCTTCATATCTTGACTGTTGTTAATAGTGCTACAATAAGTTTTGGTTTTGATGATGATGACGATGATTATGCAGTGCCAGAGATCAAACCCTGGGCCTCTTAGATGCTAGGCAAGTGGTCTACTATTGAGCTACATCCCTAAGCCTTTTTTTTTTTTTTTAGCTTTTTTTTAATTTAAAAGATTTATTTATCGTATGTGTATGAGTGTTTTGTGTGCATGTATTTATGTGCACCATGTGCATGCAGTGCCTTCAGAGGTCAGAGGACATCAGATTTATGCAAACAGATCTCTGAGTTTGAGGCCAGCCTGGTCTACAGAGTGAGTTCCAGGACAGCCAGGGCTACACAGTAAAACCCTGTCTCAACCAGAGAGAGAGAGAGACAGAGACAGAGACAGAGACAGAGATAGGAGAAAGGAAAGAAATGTAGTAATAGCCAGTATTCCACAGAGTAACTCAAGTGTGCAAAGCTATGTACCGTTTTTCCTCCATAATTGAACTGTCTACCTTAAGCCCCTGTTTGTTCTTTTATTCTATTCAGATTACAGTTAATTCACCATATTTTTATCTCCTTCCCTCTGAGATTTTATGTAGAGGAGATTGATGGTGTATCATTACTGGTAATAAAAGGCAGCATAATTCTCATCTGTTTGTGCTGCTGTTTGCTGAGATGTGTCCATTTGTATCTAATCTTTGACAAGTTGATATGTTTTTTTTTAATTGTCACTATTTTTTATTATTAAAAAGTTTTCTATTCATTTTTACATACCAATCACAGATATATTTTTTAAGGTTTATTTTTAGTATACAGGTATTTAGTATTTAGTGTTGAGTATTGTTGGAATGTGTCTTAGTTACATCTGTTATTGCTATAACAGATAAAATAGCCGACAGAACATCCTAAGGAGGAAAAGGCTAGCTTGGCTCACTGTTTCAGAGTGATTGCAGTTCTTCATGGGAAGGCATGGTGACAGAAGCTGTTCCACCCAGCCGTGATGGGACTTGAGTGATGGTAGCCTCTTCACATGTGGGGGCCATGACACATACAGCAGGATGGAGTCAGGAGCAAATGTAGCATTTAAAGATCTACTCTAACTGACCTACTTCCAACAGCCAGGCCCTACCTCCTGAAGGTTCCATGACCTTCAAAAGACTGCTACAAGCTGGGATCAGGTTTTGAGTTTTCAAAACCTGAGCCTATGGAGCACATTTCAGATTCCAACCTTTGCAGAGTGCATATCTGTCACACTATAACACGTTTCCCGGAAGTGCTAAGCTTTCTTTCTACGTTGGTCAGTGTGGTCAACCAGAAGGTGTTCAGTGACTATTGATGGACTGTAGCATTTCATAAAGTAGGATTAAACTTTGAGTGATTGGGTAAATGGGGCAGTTACTTAACTAAACCTGAATAGACCACCTTTCCTGGTAAACTAAACTGACCTAAGAAAATCATCTGTAGCTGTCAGGTACTAAATTATATGTTTCAGTATTTACTAAATGACATCAGCACATTTCAAATAGGAAAAAACACTGGTTTACTGAAGGTTTTTCTTGTCTCTTCTTCTACTCTTTAGATCTCCCCAAAAAGTATCTCCTGGGAAAACACCAATAAATAAGCATGACGCTGACTTTGAAGATGAAGATTTTTCTCCAAGACCTATGCCCAGTCCTCACCCAGTGAGTGAGAAGGTAGTGCTCTAAAAATGAACTCACCTTCAGCTAGAAATCTTATATAGTAAAGCACTTAATTACCACCTCATGCTTAGATAAGTCATTCTAGCTATTATAGGATTATATCTCTATGTAGGAATATATGTATATATCTCACAGGTACGTATAATGAAGTAACAGTATGTGTGTAGTTCACACATAGGTAGGAATGTATACAGAAGTATAAGGAAACCGAGGTTTCAGTTGCTTAGCTGTTCGCGATCACACAACTAGTAAACAGTACAACTAGGACTCCAGTCCTGGGGCTTTGGCTTCAGAATTTGGTGGTTCCAGCCCTCACATGGACTCAGTGTTCTATCACCCGAGCCTGACATTAGTTTTGGTACTGTACTCAGAAAGCATCCTGCTTGCATTAGAGGTTAGTTGCCAATGACCTTTGCTTGTCATGCTTTTTTTAAAATTGCTACCAACTAGTGAACAATTTTAGAAATGTTTAACTTAATTGAAAGGAAAACTAATGAAAGACTTTTAAAAATTAATATGGTTGGCAACTTTCCCTTGAAAAGTCTGCACCGACACTGTTGGGTATTTTAAATTTCCCAAGCATTTCTTTCTCTCTCTCTCTCTCTCTCTTTTTCTAAGATTTATTTATTTAATGTACACTGGTATTTTGCCTGCATATGTCAGATCCCCTGAAACTATACTATACAATACTATACAGTGTAGTGTAGTACAATGGATTTTATGTTCACTCCCATCTCTTTTATTTAATATAAGTAAAAGAAATAGCTGGGTGACATTAGTGGAAAAATATCCTGAAGTGTTTATTGGAGTGGATTTTTTTGTTTTTTTGGTTTGGTTTTTCAAGATAGGGTTTCTCTGTGTAGCCTTGGCTATCCTAGAACTCACTCTGTAGACTAGGCTGGCTTCTAACTCCCAAGTGCTGGGATTACAGGCATATGCCACTACCACCCAGCAGAGTGTTATTTCTTAGAGGAACATTAACATAGTCATTTGCAACTGTTGAAGCATTCTACCTGGAAAACTTTTTTGGCAGTGAGGGTAAGAAACTATAGTATAATACACTTTCCCATTTTTTTTTGTTCTGTAATATAGACAATGTTAATCAATGTCATAATAAAAGGATTTCCATTTTAAATAAATCTGGGAGCCTGGGGTGGAGTTGGGGGGGGGGGTGTATAGCACACACCTTTAATTCCAGCGGGAGGCAAAGGCAGGCGGATCTCTGAGTTAGAGGCCAGACTGGTCTACACAGTGAGTTCGAGGACAGCCAAGGCTATGTAGAGAAACCTAGTGTCTTAATCAGGGTTTTTCTTGCTGTGAAGAGATACCATGACTATGGCAACTCTTAAAAGGAAAACATTTAATTGGGGCGGTTCACTTACAGTTTCAGAGGTTCAGTCCTTTATCATCATGGCAGGGAGCATGGCGGCATTCAGGCTGACTTTGTGCTGGCTCTGTCTTGGCTTTCAGGGAACAGGAAGTAGACTGTGACACTGGGTGGTATCCTGAGCATAGGAGACCTCAGATCCACCCTCCACAGTGACACACTTCCTCCAACAAGGCCATACCCACTCCAACAAAGTCACACCTCCTAATAGTGCCACTCCCTATGAGATTTGGGGGGCCAAATACCCTCAAACTACAACACCTAGTCTCAAAAAACTAAAGTTGGGGGAATATTTACCTATATTTGAGGGCAACAACCTCATTTACTGTGCTCACAGTTGTATTTCTGCTGCCTGCTGTGTACGCAGAAAATATTTGTTGATAGTCTAAATAATGGACAAATCTTAACATGTAACTGGACATTACTTGGGAAATGCTTCTCTAAGGGAAATGGAGCAAGTAAGTTTCCTAAGAATTTCCTCTCTGCTTCCATTTACAGATTTCTCAGATCCAGCCGTCCGTCCCCGAACTCTCGCTTGTGTTAGATAGCAACTTCACAGACTCAGGTCATCAGTGTGACGCGCTGGAAATGATGGCTGTGGAGAACCCTTTGTTGAGGAAGCCGCTACAGCCTGAGCTTTGTGATGAGAACCACAGCTCAGAGGCTGACGCTGGGGAGCCATCCCTGAAGGGAACACCTAATCAGTTCAGCCAGGACACCGCTCTGAGACAGTGCAGAGGGAAGCAGTCACCCGCCTGTAAGAAAGAAAGACCCCGTTTCAGGAACACTAATGCTAAACCGTTCCTTAATGCACCTTCTCCGGCTGTATCTGAGAAACTTCAAGCAGTTTCTGCTGGGAGCATGCAGAAGGAAGACTGCCCTATGAGACCTTCCACGATGAATTCTAGGCAGCCCTCACTTGCTCCACAAGCCCACCCACACAATTTTGTTTTTTCACCTCATAATTCAGCAAGACCAATGGAGCTTCAAGTACCTACTCCTTCGCTACCACCTTACTATCCCACAAACATCTGCAACTGTTGTCAACATCATGGCCATATTCAGTATAATACAATAAATTCTTGGCAGGGAAATACAGTAGGGTCCATTCAAGACCTCCGAAATGAAGCCCTTCCCAAACATGCATTATTTCATTCAAGTGGATGTCCATCTCTGTGTCATAATGCCATCTACTCTTCGAGTAGCCCTGTGACCATGAAACCTCAGGGGGGTATGGGTGGCTATTCTCCCCACAGCAATGCAGAGCCGTCCGCTGTAGCAGGACCTTCACCTATGGACTCATGTGTACCACAGACTTGTGCCATGTGCATGCACACACCCAACAAGGTGCCAGACAATGGCATGATGGGACTATCTCCTGATGCATATCGCTTTGTCACAGAGCAGGACAGGCAGCTGAGACTACTTCAGGCACAGGTTTGTGTGAAACTTTGATACTCTAAAGTTCTTATTATATTTCCTTAATATCTGGCAACTCTACAGTGATTATGCTTTATAGCACTATAGAATACTAGAACCAAAGAGGCCTTAGAAGCTGAATTCTAGTCGCTCTTGTTTTACAGATAAAGTGAGGATTAGAGAGACTAATTTAACCCTGCTCCATTTTGCTGGTTAGTAGGGCTAGGACAAGAGAGCAAGCCTTCTCTCTGTGGCTCCTAACCTATAACATAATTGCATTTTCTTTCCATTGTCTATAAGCCTTTTTATACAGCTGAATACAAAGGCTGGCATGTCTCTAGTTTGTCAGTCTTTATGCATACTCACCTTAGCCAGTGAGTCTTTATTGCTACTGTATTTGAGACCAGTTACTACGTAAGAGACCAGTTAAGAACCTCTGTATCTGCTTGTTTTTATTTGTGTTGGTTTTTAAGACATGGTCTCCTGGGGCCTAGACTGGAATTACAGCTGTGCGTCACCATATCTAGCTGTCTCTGTGTCTGTGTGAGACTTGTTCCACTCCTTTTGTTCTGCAGTGTTGCCTTTCTTCAGGACTTTTATTGCAGGGTTCTTAATCTTTTAATATAGCCTCATTCAGAGTTTAGTCTGGGTCTGCCTTCCCCCTCATTTCATCAGCATCCTTTCCACACACAGATACCAAACCCGTTGTTCTCTTTGCAACCAATGCTGTGAAAATAACTTGGAATGTGGGTTTTGTGTTTTTTCTTGGCCCTATAACTATACAAATATGTGACTACTCTGTGTAATGTGTTATTTAGAAAAATCTTTGTTTTAAAGTTTTTCTTGAGGCCATCCCAGGCTCTATAATACCCTATCTTTTAAAAAAGGAGGGTGGATGGAGAGATAGATGGCTCAATGGTTAAAGTAAAAGTAAATAACATTTAAAAATCTTTAATAAAATTGCATTTTATAAAAAAAAAGACAAAGATTTTCATATTCTGCTTTAAATTCTTTGGGTAGGAACACCTGAGAAAATTCTACTTCATTTCATTTTTTTTTTTTTTTTTTTTTTTTGGTTTTTTCGAGACAGGGTTTCTCTGTGTAGCTTTGCGCCTTTCCTGGAGCTCACTTGATAGCCCAGGCTGGCCTCGAACTCACAAAGATCCGCCCGCCTCTGCCTCCCGAGTGCTGGGATTAAAGGCGTGCGCCACCAACGCCCGGCTTCATTTCATTTTTAAATGACTTTGTAAGTGTATGTGTGTATACCTGCACGAGTTGATGTGCCCCATACGCATGCCTGTGCCAGAGGCAGCAGAGGGCACTGTGTCCCCTGGAACTAGAGTTAGAGGTGGTTGTGTGCCACCTGGTGCAGGTGTTGGGAGCCATCTCTCCAGCCCCAGCCTTTCTGTGTTTTAAGTAGAGGTACATTCTTTGAGATTTACGTAAATTTGGATTTTAATAAATCATTAAATACTTAAAACAAAAATGTTAATATAGTTAAGTAATTAACTATTTACATTGAAAAGAATTATCATTTATTTTCTCTTGTTTGAAAAAAGGCTAATCAACCTAAAGAGATTTGTTAAGCTATTTAAAAATATTAGCCACTTACAATGTGTATTTATAGACTGTGAGTTCTCATCTAGATTAGCATTACATAAAATATGACATAGAAATTTTTTTCTGTAAACACTATATTTTCCTCATATTTTTTTTCCTTTTTTAAGGAACTCTAGGCACGGGTGCACATGTGTGTGCATGCATCTGGGGTCCTAGGGTCAGCCTTACATGTTGTTCCTCAGGAGCTGTTCACCTTGTATCATTATTATTAATTATTACTATTATTCTTATTATTGACCAAGAATAACAAGAAATATTTTGTAGATGATAGCAATTTCAGTGTAATACATATTTGAATGGATTTAATATACAAATATGTACATATGCATTGAAAGAATAAGAAACATAGAAGAAACGTGGAACTACTGATAGTAGTTCTAGAAAGAGGATTTGATATATCTCAGGAAGATAATGAGATGGCAAATAAGTATATTTTGATGTTATTGATGCATAATTCACATATAACACAGCTTACCTGTTTAAAGTATACAACCCAGTAGTTCTTTGTGTGTTTAAAAATGTTTTGGAGACAGTCTGTCAGTGGGATGTGGGACTTAGTCTGGTCAGTGAGCCTGAGGGACCGACCTGCCCCCACCTCCCTGGTGTCCCCACCTCCCTGATGCTCCCACTACAGGCACACATCACACCTGGCTCTTAGGTGCTCGAGATCAAGCTCAGGTGTTTGCACAGCCAGGATTTTACCAGCTAAGCTGCTTCCCCAGCCCCAGATAATTTTCAGACACTCCCACTAGAACTTTATTGTAGTGGGTCTTTTTCTTTTTCTTTCTTTCTTTTTTTTTGTTGTTGTTGTTTTGAGACAGGGTTTCTCTGTGTTAGTCTTGGTGCCTGTCCTGGAACTCACTCTGTAGCCCAGGCTGGCCTCGAACTCACAGAGAGTTCGTCCTGCCTCTGTCTCCCGAGTGCTGGGATTGAAGGCGTGCACCACCACCTTTGAGTCATTTTCTAAGAGTATATACACATGAGCTTTCTAATTAATTGTTTTGTTTTGTTCTGTTCTGTCAATACTTGGAACTTTCTTCTATTGCAATCAGTGGACATCCTTGTACTAGTAGGGTGTTGTTTTCAGTGCATTTAATTTTATGTATTTTTTTTTACATTTTTGCATCTTTCAGTTGTATACTTTAACAGCTGAACTGTCTTTCCAGCCCACTGACTTGTATCTTTTATTCACATTTTCAGCTGCATATATGCTAATATCAATGTGCCATAGATCTCTAGAAGTAAACGTAAAAATTTTATTACATTGTGTGTGTGAGTGTGTGTGTGTGTGTGTGTGTGTGTGTGTGTGTTCATGTTCATGTTGACCATGGTACGCATGTGGAAGTCAAGAGTTTACAGGAGCCAGTTCTCTCCTTTCACCATGTGGGTCCCAGAGACCAGACTCGGGTCCTGGGGCTTGGCAGCAAGTGCCTCCACCTACAGAGCCATCTTACTGACCTCCAGAAGTAAACTGTGAAGTCAAAGGAAATGTTTATCTAAAAAGTTCAGAGATACCCAGCCTTGGGTAGCTAGGGCTGTAGCTCAGAGGTGGAGCACTTTCCCAGTTTACAAAAGGATACCCAAAGTTGCTCCTCCTCTATTCACAGTAGTTTTTGGCATGATACTTAATGGAGTGGGCACATGAATTGAACAGACAGATTCCTTAGATTATAATTCAGTTTCCAGCCAATATAGGTTATGTAGCCATGGAAAAGCAACCTTATTGAAATTATATTAGTTCACTGAAATTAAATAGACTAGTTAATCATAATAGTACTGTTGCATGAATCCTAAAATTATTACCACATAGTACCATTTTTAGGGGAAAAAAAAAAACAAAAATAATCAACAACACAACAAATAAAGGGGGATGTCCCTCACTCCAGTATATATTCAAGAAAAATTAAAACCCTGTACATACACTGCTGTGGTGGGACAGCTAGGAGATGCAAAGAGAGGAATCAAGCTGGAGCCAGCCTGAGCAATGGAGTGAGGCTTAGGTCGCTGGGACTACTTAGCAAGACCCCATCTTAAAACAGCAGGACAAAAATGTCCATAGCATCATCATTCACAATAGGCCAAATTATAAACAGCCTGGTTGTCCATCAGCTTGATAAATGGATTAACTCAGTGAGCATAGCCACACAGTGGAATATTCAACAGTCAAAAGCATTGATAAATGCTGCAGTTAATCTTAAAAGCTTTGTGTAAAGAGAAAGAAGCCAGACGCAAGGCTTAGTTAGTTCTGTCTACGTGAAACGTCCAGACTCAGCATACTAGAGAGCTAGGTGTGTTAGTGGGTACAAAGGGCAGGAGAGAGGCGTGGTAAGGAATGGGAATGAATGATACTGAGGTTTTTATAATTTGAAAAATGATCTTAAATTAATAGTGATCATTGTTTCACATTTTGTGAATATACTATAAACTTCAGAATTGGTGAATTCTAAGATATATAAATGGCATCTCTGTTTGAAAAGGAGAGGGAAGGCTCTTAGTGTTGAGACCTCAGTGTTGCTACTTGTCATACAATCTCAACAGGTAACTGTAATGTTTCAAGTTTCTAACCTGTAAAATGAATTTTATTAGTATACTCTTCATGGAATTATCACACATAAAATCTGTGGCATAGGGCTGGAGAGATGGCTCAGTGGTTAAGAGCACTGACTGCTCTTCTAAAGGTCCCAGGTTCAGTTCCCAATATCCACATGGTGGCCCACAGCCATGTTAACTGCTTGTAACTCAAGCCTCAGGGAATCCAATGCTCTCTTCTGGCCTCCATGGACATCAGGCATGTAGGTGTTCAGACATATATGCAGACAAAACACTCATACACCTAAAATAAATAACTTGTGGTACAAGTGTCTTGTAGACAAGACAGAACCAGACAGTGTTAGCTGTTGTTTGTTATTATTTTATTTCAATGTGGCCAATAATGAGCAATTTTTACTAACCTTTATAAAAAGAATCTTGTGTAAAATGCTCAATATTTGGTAAATGAAGCTCAGGGTGTGCCTCCATCTCCATTGGTATTTAATTTATAAGTGAACTAGGAATAAAATGTGTTGATTTGAAGTATTTGAATAAAAAGTATGATTTGAAGCCATTCAGACTTTTCTGCGTAAGTGTCAATTTATGGATCCTAATCTAACCACCTGTATGCTTCACTTTTAAATTTATACTTAATGAAAGTGGGTCTTAGTAACTAAGGGTAATGGCTGTCTGCACTAAGTCTCATGGTATGATTTAATTATATTGTGAGAAAACACAAGTTAAAAGTCATCTCTAATAACTAGAGTATTTGTAATTTGTTACTAAACTCTGCTACCAGTCTTGGTGATTGCCTTTGTCTGTTTAATGCATGTTTTTAATTAATACAGATTCAGCGCTTATTGGAAGCACAGTCTCTAAATCCTGGCTCCCCTAAGACAAGCACTGTGGAAGACACTGGGAAAGCAGCAAGACAGGTGGAGCTGGTTTCCATGGAAGCACAGCCTTCACCTGGCTTGCACATGAGAAAAAGTGTAAGCATTGCAGTGAGCACAGGTAACTTGATTTCAATTGTAAGAAATTAGTTTTTAATGCTTCTCACGTTTGCCTTTTAAAAGAAAGGAATGGAGGAGGGGACGAGGAGATGGTTTAGTACAGTGCCTGCCACACAACTGAAGGATCCAGGTTCAGATCTGCAGCACCCATTTAAAAAGCCAGGTGCAGTAATGAGCATCTATATATAACCCTAGTCCGGGGAAGACTGAGACAGTCTGGCTAGCGTGTCTTGCCCAGCCAGTGAGCTGTGGGTTCAGTTCTCAAAATATAGGGTGGACAGTGGTAGAGAAAGACACCTGACAGTGACCTCTGCTATCCATATGTGTATGTATGTGTGTGTTCACACCAGCATACACACATGTACACACTCATACAGAACACACACCAAAGTGAGGGGAAGTATAGTGGTTTTCTGTCTTATAAAATTCTGTATTTACTATATTGTAGTTGTGTTTGGTTGATTGGTTGGTTGGTTTGGTTTTTGTTTTGGTTTCTTTCAAGACAGGATTTCTCTGTGTATCCCAAGCTATCCTGGAACACTCAGTTTGGCCTCGAACTCACAAAGAGCTGCCTGCTTCTTCTGCCTCTCGAGTGCTGGAATTAAAGGCGTGCACCACCACTGCCAAGTTCCAAAGCAAATTATTAATAGTCATTTGAACTAAGAAACTTTTAGAAGCATATTTATTTTATATATACTTAACTTTCTCTAAAGATATATAGTAGGCAGGGTCTATTACAACTTTTTAAATTGAATGCAAAGTTAAACCTTGATGTTACTGATTTATTATCATAAAATCACTCAAAATAGAAAATTTTTTTCATGTGGTGCATGTCTGTAGTCCCAGTGCTCTGGAGTGTCTTGAGTTTGCGGCCAGGTTGGGCTCTATATCTTGTCTCAAAAACAAATAAAAAGGTGGGCGGTGGTGGTGCACGCCTTTAATCCCAGCACTCGAGAGGCAGAAGCAGGTGGATCTCTATAAGTTCGAGGCCAGCCTGGTCTACAGAACGAGATCCAGGACAGGCAGCAAAACTGCACAGAAAAACCCTGTCTCAAAAAACACCAAAAAAATAAATAAAAAATAAAAGGAAAGGAAGAAAAAACCATTTCGCCTTATATTCTTTGCTTCTTCAAACCATTGCGTTAACCATGTTGCCCAGGGTGGAAAATATACGTGGGTTGTGGGACAAGAGATTATTTGAGGTAGTGTACAGATGAGTGTCTTGTTTTTGTAAATCTGTTTTTCTTCTAGCTTTATATGTATGAGTTCTTTACCTGCATATATGTATGTATGTCCACTAGCTGTATGTTTGATGCTAGCAGAGGTCAGAAGAGGTCATTAGATCCTGTGGAACTGGAGTTAAGGATGCTTGTGAATAACCATGAGTGTTGGCAGCCAATCCCAGGTCTTCTGCAAGAACAATTGCTCTTAACCAGTGAGACTTCTTTCCAAGCCCAATTAATTTTTCTTATGTGTAATGGAAAAGATCTGACTAGCATATCAAACCGGTGACTTCACAGAAGTGGTGAAGCTAGGTAAAAATAAAGTGAGTATATGTAACAGAAAGTATAAATAAATAGGATGTAGATTGGCTCATTAGAGAAGCATTGGATTTTTGTTTGGTTTTTCTTAAGTGTGTATGTGTTTTATATGCATGTGTACACATGTGTGTTCAGGTGTGCTGAACCTTATAGGTATGAATAGATGCCAGAAGTTGACATCAGTCTGCCTTCTCATTTGCATCTCTGCTTTATTTTTTGAGACAGCCTTTCTTAAACCTGGAACTTGCTGTTTCAGCTAGGCTGCTGGCCAGCGGGTGGCATTTAAATGGGTGCTAGGGATCCAAATTCAGGTCCTTGTGCAAGCAGTTCACACACTGAGCTGTCTCCTTATCCCCAGAGCACTTGAATCTTTAAATACCCGCCTGACAGTATGTGTGCCTTGTGGACAGTTTCCTAGAACACTCTACTTAAGGATCAAAACCAGAGAACCTATGAATTTATAGATCTTTGATTTTTTTTTTTTTGCATGTATATTTTTTCTCTTGGGGTATTTCCAATTTATTTTGAGACAGACTCCCACTAATGTAACCCAGATTGGCCTTGAACTCAATACATATCCTCAGCTTCTTGAATGCTGAATTACAGGCATGCCACTGTACCTTAATTGGAGGAGCAGAGACTGCTCTTGAGCAAGCAGGACACAGGATGTCCCCTTTCCTTGCCACTGGTTTTCTCTTTCTGCCTTTCATCTATTTCTCTTTGTGGCATTTTCTTAAGGTCATTTGAAACAGTGTAATTTTGTTAAAACCATGTAGATGATCTTTATAAGCTTTTACATTTGTCCTTTCTCTAGTTGACTTTGTTCTGGTATCTGAACTCATTTAACCTCTAGGTGCTAGCTTGTTTTGGAATGCAGTGGGTGATGACCAAGAGCCTGACCCACAGTTAAAGCAAGATGACACCAAGATTTCCAGTGAAGACATGAATTTTTCTGTTGATATTAATAACGAAGTGACAAGTCCTCCAGGTAGTGCATCTTCATTAAAAGCGGTTGACATTCCCAGTTTTGAAGAAAGCAACCTTGCTGTGGAAGAATTTAATCATCCACTTCCTGAATCCAAGTAAGAGCCTTCCATTCATTGTTTCACCTACCTTTTTTTTTTTTTTTTTTTTAATATTCTTTCTTTGCTGTGCTAAGGATTGAATATATTTTATATTTGGGGGCTTTGTTTTGTTTTGTTTTGTTTTGTGGGGGGGTTGTTTGTTGTTTGTTTGAGGCTGGACTCTATGTAGTTCTGGCAGTCCTGGACCTCACTTTATATAGACTGGCCTTGAACTCACAAAGATCTACCTTTCTCTGCCTCTTGGAATTAAAGGTGCATGCCCTTTGCCCAGCTTAGAATGTGATTTTTACATTTATATACATAGTACAGAATAATTAAATCTGGCAATCAAAATTATGACCTCATATACTTTTTGTGGTGAAACATTTAAAATCTGCTCTGTGATTCTGAAGTATAGCATGCACTATTATTTATTACAGTCACCAATGTGCACATTTTCTTCCTCTTTGAGACATTGATATATTTACTGCATTTTCATTGATGTCTTTACAAAGTAAGTGTCAGTATAATGGAGAACTCTCAACTTTCTTCAGCTGTCCTCTAAGTCAACTGTTGGATGTGTTCATCTGAATGAATCCCAACATCTAAAAAAAGCTTCAGCATTCTCTGTGCTCAGACCTCACCTTCGAGATTCTGATAGTACAGAGTTCCAAGGGATCATGCAATTATATTTGAAAGAGACAACTACTTACATTTAAAATGCCATTTTATATGTTTGCTTCAAAATAGTAAATGAACTGACTAAATATAGAAACAAAACAAAATTGACAAAATGGTAAATTTTGAAACATTGTATATGGTGTTTTGTTAAACACTTTACACTTACATTTGAAGTTTTTCCATTATGAAATTTTCTATTAATGATTCCAAAGTAATTTAGATCCTCAGTAAATCTGGCTGGCAAAATTTAGCAAATGTTCTTTAAAATAGCATGAGACAAGCAGTAGATTTTTTTTTTTTTCAGATTAAAAGCCTTGTGATACTAACTGATATTTTAAATTATTTGATTATATAATAGTTAAAACAATGAATATGTACCTCTAAAAAACAAAGAGAAACACGTCTTTTATTTTATAATACTGTTTTGATCACAGATTCAATTAAATGTTCATGTGAGTACCAGTTAATTTAAAAACCTTTTGTGTACATGTGTACATCTCCCCAGCAAAATTGAGTTCCTGGAGCAGGGTGGTGATCATATTTATTTCTCTATCTTTGACACAGTATCTCCCTACATTAGCTCATTCATTCATTCATTTAGACAGTCCAGCTGTCCTTGAACTTGATATGTAGCACAAGCTGGCTTTGAATTCTTGATCTTCTTGCCTCAGCCTCCTGAGGCTGGGATTATAGGTATGCACTACCATGTCCAGCTCATGTTAGCGTCTAAAATAAATGTTTACTGACAGAAAGAGCCCCAAGTCTTTATACATTTTATTTAGAATAATGTCAGAACCTCAAAAAGAACCTTGATTTACCTTTTATCTTCCCTGAATTAATTCTCTTTTTAATTAATTAATTTTTATGATTGTGAATATTTTACCTGCATGTATATCTGTGCACCATGTACTTGCAGAGGTTAGAAGAGGACATTGAGTCCCCTGGAATTTAAATTACAGATGATTGTGAGCTGTTATATGGATGCTAGGAACCAAACCCAGGTCCCTGGAAGAGCAGCCAGTGCTCTTAACCATTGAGCCATCTCTCCAGCCTTTTCCTTGACTTAATTCTGTAAACTAAAGAATACTTTCTAGAATTAAGGTTTTCAAATCTGTGAAAATCTCCAATCCTTTGGTAGTTTTTAACTTCAGAAAAGGACCTAATTTAACCGACAGAATGAAACTAATTGCTTTTTCTGAACAATTAATCGGCTTTATTGATTGTAACACCTAACAAGATGTAGATCTAGTCTCCCCCCCACCTTTTTAAGCATGTTTAGAATCAATGCTATCTCTAGGCCAGATGTGGACTTAGAATATGAAGGCAGGACAGTCATGAGTATGAGGCCAGCACAAACGCTATAGAAAGACCTTGTCCTAAAAAAAAAAAGTCATTTCCAGATCTGCGCACGGTGGGTTGTTACTTCTCTGCCTCCTGGCTGACTGCTGACTCATGCTGTGACTTCACTGCTGAGTATTCATCGGTGGCACATATCTCCCCATGCTCTGGTCCCCCTTGGACATCTGCTAGATCAGTCTTTGTGGTGTTGGAGCAGTCTCTGAAGATAAGTTTAAGTTTATTGGCTGTGCAGCTTAATTGGTTATTGATTACTCTTTTCCAATGGATAGTGATGGTATAAGGCTTCTGTAGAGACATTCTTTAAAGCAGATTTTAAGAAGCCATGCTTTGGATGTATTGACATATTGGAGTCATCCTTTACATGTATGTTTTAATCTTACTTTTTTGAGGTTTAAGATCTTTCATGTCATCTTTTCCAGCTTTTGTTCTTATTTACTAGTTTAGACACCCAGATAAATTCTTGAGCACACAGTGTAGCCCAGTGTTAAGAGCACACTCTCTGGCTCAAGCTTCCAATATGAGTCATGACAGTATGACCATGGATTGCTCTCACAATCTCTAGTTGACTGTTTTCTCACCTGTAAGATGGGAATAATAAAGGCACCTATTCTGAGATGATTATGAGAATTAAATGTGGATATATGTAAATGGTCAGAACAGTGTCTGCAGCTCTGTAGCCAGCGTTTAGCGGAGGTAAATACTGAGAAGCTGTTAAGGAGAAGTTGTGTGGCTCACCACTTCAGAGGTTCCAGTCCTCAAAGCTGGCTCCATTGCTGTGGGCCATTCTGACACCTATGGAAGGGCCCAGCTGCTCACCTCATGGCAAGTGGAAGGCAGCGGGACACAGAGAACCTGAGCTCATGAGTGGACTCTATCCTGATTTTCTTCACCCTGACCCCCAGCTGACTGGATGGTGCTGTCCACATTCAGGGCAGCTCTTCTCTCAGTTGCTGTTCCTCTCTGAAAATGCCCTCACAGACACATAGAAATGTGCTTTGGGAATCTCCTAGTGGTCCTTCAGGCCAATTGGCAGGCAAGACTATTAATCATTACAGCATTTAATCATGTTGGCCATTTAGCTAAAAATGGAATAAGACAGCTGGGCGGTGGTGGCGCACGCCTTTAATCCCAGCACTCGGGAGGCAGAGCCAGGCGGATCTCTGTGAGTTCGAGGCCAGCCTGGGCTATCAAGTGAGCTCCAGGAAAGGCGCAAAGCTACACAGAGAAACCCTGTCTCGAAAAAACAAAAAACAAAAAAAAAAAACAAAAAACAAAAAAAATGGAATAAGACAAGTTTGATAATTGGCATGGCCTCTCCCTCAGAATAAAAACAGTGTGGCCCTGGATGCTCTAGAAAGTACAGCATAAGCCAGGCCATCCTTCATCTTGTGGCAGGTGTGAGCCAACATGTCTGGCTTTTGGATGACATAGTTTTTGGGTTTGGGTGTTTGGTTTGGTTTTTTGAGACAGGTTTTCTCTGTGTAGCCCTGGCTGTCCTGGAACTCAATTTATAGACCAGACTGGCCTCAAACTCAGAGATCCACTGGGATTAAAAGTGTGCACCACCATGCCCAACCTTATCTTCAACATTTTTAAGAGTTGAGTGTTTTGATTTTTTTTTTTTTTTTTTTTTTTTTTTTTTTTTTTTTTTTTGGTTTTTTTCGAGACAGGGTTTCTCTGTGTAGCTTTGCGCCTTTCCTGGAGCTCACTTGGTAGCCCAGGCTGGCCTCGAACTCACAGAGATCCGCCTGGCTCTGCCTCCCGAGTGCTGGGATTAAAGGCGTGCGCCACCACGCCCGGCGAGTGTTTTGATTTTTAATGGTCAATGCTGAGAACACCACTGCACATAAACACATAATACAAAATGAGAAGTATATTTAGGGTCATTTCAAAATCAAATCTTCTAACACAATCCAATCCAAAAATAAACTAATTTAATACTTACACATTGAAGAAGGATAATAAGAAAATATTAAAAGTCTTTTTTTAAACCATTATGTTTCTATAAGAACAGAAAACTTTGTGTATACAAAGAAACACTGTAGTTCATAACATACAGTAATCTTGAATCTGAGTCACAGCATTTTCAACAGCTTCCCTTGAAGTTTCAAGGTGTGATGAGCGTGCACAATGCAGTGTGCGTGTGTGCATGTGCATGTGCTGTGTGTTCAGAACAAAGGCTTCAGTGAAGTCAGTTGGTGCAATGTGGACAAACACTGCCAGAAACAACTCTGATTTTATCTTGGGATGGTTGTTAGCTGCCTAGAACTCAAGATTCTCCTATTTCTGCCTCCTAAGTGACAAGACTACAGCCAGTGGGGTTGGAGAGATGGCTAAGCAGTTAAGAATGCTTACTGCTTTCTAGAGGATCTGAATTTGGTTCCCAGCACCCAGGTCAGGTGGTTCACAACAGCCTATAACTCCAGCCCCAGGAGAATCCAATGGCTCTGACCTCCGCTGGTGCCCCCTACACATGCACATACCAACACACACATATACACATAATGTAAAAATAATTTGGTGGCTCAGGGGTTAAGAGCACTAACTTCTTGCAGAGGATCCTGGTTCTTTTCCTAGCTGAGACATCTAACAAACACCTAGAATTCCAGTTCCAGGAAGCCTGACTTCCTTTGGCCTCATTGGGCCCCTGCATGCACATGGTGCGTATAAACTTGCACAGGCATACAAACACATAAATAACTAAAAGATTCCAGTCCTGTGCCACCATATCTAGCCACTTTGCTCTTTTCTGTAAGAGCCACAGGTTAGAGTTCTAACAAGAAATGAGCTTGTAGTGCTACTTCTCCCAGTCGTTTTATTTTTTTAATTTGAAAGCGATAAATGCTCTAAATAAAGTTGAAAAAATAAAAGCATAAAGAAGAAATGCCATCAACTAAATAATGTGATTAATAATTGTGGCTTGTGAACCTTGAATTGGCAAGGATCAATTCTATTTTAAAACTTGAAGTAAACAAATTATATATTTAAAATGTTTAGATATCCTAAAATGTTTTGCTGTGTCAAATGTAGACAATATCACCTTGTTTCTAGCCTTCAGTGAAAGTTGTCTTAAATGGGACAACAGATAACTTAATAAATTAACGACAGATAGCTTAATAAAACAGCACTATAGTCTGGTTTATGAGCAGCCTGTCAAGATGGTATTTATTTACCTTGCTAAGAGTTAAATGTACAGCCGGGCAGCGGTAGGAGTGGTTGGTGGTGCACACCTTTGATCCCTGTCTCAAAAAATCAAAAAAAAAAAAAAAAAAAAAGTTGAATATACAAACCAAGCACTGCTTGGGTCTTACTACTTCCTTCCAAAATGAGTGCACTTCAAGTATATGTTAAAAGTGTCTTGCTAACTAATGCTAACCCTGCCTGTCCTTTCACGCAGCTCTTCAGAACAGAGACAAGAACCTGGTGTGCCTGTGTTCTTCCCAAATGCTTTGCTGGCTGAGAGTGTGAGCACGTGCTTACAGGCTGAGCCAACAGAGGGAGCCAGTAACAGCACTGAATCACCAGGGGGACCAAAAGTTGAGCCTAACTGGCCAGCAGATGACCAGAAAATTTACCAGGACTTGTTGGTAAGTAAGTGTAGACCATTTCATCTTTTGTGAGATGGTTACTTAATATAGGAAATACTAGTTAAACTTTCCCTAGGTTTAAACTGATTGAGATCTTGAAACAGAATCACTTTTCGACTATTTAACAATATATAATTTTTTAGCTTTTCATAAATTTTGATAACCTAAATTGTCAGCTTTCTAGTCATCAGATACTTAGCCAGAACAAACAATATTTCTTTTAAAAATAAAAATGTTACTATTCTGCCAAATTCACTCTATAGTTGGAACTGGGGGAAAAGACGAGCAACTTGACTTTGTGAGGAATTTGAAAATAGTGGAATATTTATGATATAACTGATTTCAGTTCAGGTAGGCAGATAATTAATAAAGATTTAGTTTAGTTTAAGAAAGGCTGAGAGGTGCAGGAAAGCAACAACCCAGAATGAACAGAATAGATCTTCTTGGCTGGCTGACAATGTGAGTGGGTGCTTAAGGTTCACTTCATCAACAGGAAGACTTGGAATGTCTTGTTTCCCTATTTGCAGTTGGCAATTAGTTAAACATACATGAATGGAGTTCTGTGTATTCATCGGCAAATAGTATTGGTTATTTGCCTGATAGGTCCTAGACTAGTGCTAGCTTGTATGTCCAGGGAGTGAAATATTGCTGAATGTCATGAATTCAGAGTACCATAAGTCGTTGGTGTTTTATAAAATGTGAAAAAGAGCCTAATTGCAAAAATAACAAAGTTCATTTTATAATCTGAAGAAGCATATTGCCAACTTGCAAATGCATGATTTAAATATATTAGTAATTTTTAAAATTTTGCTTTTTGTTTTATTGTAAGGTTTGAGGCGAGGACAGGGTTTTACTATGTACTGTAAGCTGTTCTTGAACTTGTGACTCCTATCTCAGCCTCCTGAGGGCTGAGATTATAGGTGTGTATGCCTAAACCTATTATTTGTTAATAGTAATATTTTTACTTTTTATTCTTCAAGAATTTCATACAAACCAAATGTGGTGGTGCACACCTTTAATCCCAGCACTTGGGAGACAGAATCAGGTAGATCTCTGTGAGTTTGAGGCCAGCTTGGTCTGTATAGTGAGTTCCAGGACAGCCAGAGTTACATAGTTGTCTCAAAAAAAATAAATAAATAAATAAAATAAAAAAATAAATAAATAGATAATCACTTCATATAGGTTCATGTTCATCCCTCTCTCCCTTTTTCACTTGTTGGCTTTTTAAGTGACATCTTCTCTTTCCTGTAGGGTCTGATGAAATCATTAAGATGGGCTCCTATTTAAAAGTAAACAATAATCCAGCTGCTGTGGTAGCTCATTCCTCTAATCTCAGCACTCAGTGGGCAGAGGGGGTGGTTCTCTGTGAGATCAAGGTTGGCCTTGAAACTTTGTCTCAAAAAAAGCCAACAAAGAAAAGCAGAAAAGGAAGGAAGGAAGGAAGGAAGGAAGGAAGGAAGGAAGGGAGGGAGGGAGGGAGGGAGGGAGGGAGGGAGGGAGGGAGGGAGGGAGGGAGGGAGAGAGAGAGAGAGAGAGAGAGAGAGAGAGAGAGAGAGAGAGAGAGAGAGAAAGAAAGAAAGAAAGAAAGAAAGAAAGAAAGAAAGAAAGAAAGAAAGAAAGAAAGAAAGAAAGAAAGAAAGAGAAAGCTGTATAATTGCAAGTATACTAGATGCTTTATAGAATTTGACAAGATAATATTTAGCCTACCTTGTGGCATTCTCCTAAAATCTTAAGGTTGAGGGTTAGAAAGGGGGCCCAGCCATTCAGAAAGCTTACTCTCTAAGAGGACTGGAGGTTGATTCCCAGCACTCAGGTCAGGTGGCTCACAGCCACTTACACTTCATCTTCAAAGGCACCCACATGCACACAAACATACAAATAAATAAATAAATAAATAAATAAATAAATAAATAAATAAATAAATAAGTAAATCTTAAAAAAAAAAAAAACTTAAGATTGTTAGTGATTTTTAAATGCATTCTTTTTCTTTCCGTAGGGTAAAGTGAACCACCTGCTTAATAATTCCTCCCAAGAAATTGATCAACCACCTACCAAAGCAGTAGTTATCAACCATGAATGCACCAAAACCCAAAATATTCACCATATAAGGAAAAAAAAGCACAATTCAGGACTGGTAGACAAAGACTGTGTACTCAGCGCAACTATTAAACAGCTAAGGAGCCTGGGAGTGAAAATTGATTCTCCCACTAAAGTGAAGAAAAATGCACAGAAAGTGGATCATGCCAGGTAACTTTTGTTTTAAAAGATGGATAAATGGTAGGTATGCTTCAGCACTCCTGAAGGAGTGTGCCTGTACCTCAGGCCTGCTGACTTGTCACTTAGTGAGGGCCTGATGTATATGGAAGCAAATATCATGTTTACATTCTCAGTCTGCTAGTGGGATGAAGCTACATAAAAAAGACACCTGAGGATGGTTGCTCTATTGATTTATTCTTTTATTGGTATCTTTCCTAGACAAAGTTGCCAACAAAACACTGGAAAAGAAATGAGTTTTATTGTCATGTCTGGAAATGTCTCTGGAGGTGTTGAAATGCACCAGTTCCCAGTGTTCAGTCATACACACTGCTGCTAGAAAGCGTGGGCATTCCTTCTGGCAGTGTGCAGCCAACTATTAGATCCCTTCTGTTTAGATCCCTCTGTGCCAAAGATGACCTCAGCATATATACACCTGTTAAAAAGAGGATGTGCGGCGGGTTTCCTCTTGGACCACCAACCATTATGACACGGAGACTTATTAGTTATGAATGCTCGGCCTTATCTTATGCTTGTCCCACTGGCTCTTATAACTTATTTTAACCTGTTTCTCTTCATCTACATTTTTGCCTTATACCTTTTTACCTTTCTTTCATCCTGTATGTCCTACTCCATGTCTGGCTGGCCCCGGGCATCTCCCTCTCTTTCTCCCTTGTTCTCTCTCGCTCTCTTCTACTTATTCTCTTTGCCTGCCAGCCCCACCTGTCCCTCTACTGCCTAGCTGTTTGCTGTTCAGCTTTTTATTAGATCCATCAGTGCCTTAGGCAGGTAAAATAAAACGACAGCACATACTCACATAGTTAAACAAATGCAGCATAAACAAATGTAACACATCTTTGCCTAGTTAAAGTAATATTCCACAACAAAGATAAAATCTGGAAATTATTAAGCTAGAAAGTTTTCTGATAATTGCTTTTGTTGTTAGAAACCTAACAAAATTTCCTAGTTTAAAAAACAGACAGTATGAGGCAATATAAGATAAAATACAAAAGCTCCCGTTCCCTTAGACTCTTCAATCTGTCTCTTTCATGGCTGCTTCAAGCATTTCTTTCATATTCTTCTAAAAAGGCTGTTTGAGTCGGGGCTGGAAACTGAACAGCAAATGCTCTTGACTTCGGAGCCATCTTCCAGCCCCTTTCTCCTGTTTTTGATAGCTGTATAATATTCTGTTGTACCCATGCACTATAATATATTTTGAACCCTCATCATCTCTCACTGAACTTATGTACCATTTAAGTCAATATTAAGCAAATGTCATTCTACAAGTACTTGTTCAAATTAAAGTTATAATAGGTGTTTTACTATTGCTTGCCAAGTATTTATACTCATTATTTATTTATTTGCTTGTTTCGCTCTCTTCTCTCTCTCTCTCTCTCTCTCTCTCTCTCTCTCTCTCTCTCTCTCTCTCTCTCTCTTTCTGTGTGTGTGTGTGTGTGTGTGTGTGTGTGTGTGTGTGTGTGTGTGTGTGTGTTGGTGTGTAAGTGATCAGGGAACAGCTTGGAGTACCATGGGGTCATTTAGTTTAGCAGCAAGTGCCTTTACCAAGGAGCCGTCTCAAAGGCCCTGACAGCTTTATTTCTGAACTGAAAGATGGAGACCCTGTGACATCTGTGACCACGTGGTGGTTTCTCCAGTTCTAGGAGATCCAGTGCTCTCTTCTGGCCTATAGGTACCAGGCACATATGTATGCACATATATACACACAGGCAAAACAGTCATACACATAAAATTAAAACAAATCTTGAAGAAAAAAAGCATGAGAAAGAACTACATATACCTGTTGGAATTCACAAGTTCTCCATGCTTTCTATGCAGAACCGTGTTTATTTGAGCAACTCATTATATAGCCCAGGTTCATTGCTCTCTTGTCTCAGCCTCTTGCTGATTACAGACATGATCAAGACTCCCATTAGGGAGTAACTATTAGATAATGCAATAATGTATTTTCTCCCTTCCTTCCCTCCCTTCCTTCCTTCCTTCCTTCCTTCCTTCCTTCCTTCCTTCCTTCCTTCCTTCCTTCCTTCCTTTCTGTTTTTGCTTTCTGCTTTGTTATGCTTTTTGACAGGTTCTTGTGTAGCCCAGGTTGATCTTGAACTGATTATCCTGCCTCAGCCTCCCAGTGACTGGGATAGCAGGCCTGCAGCACCCCACCTCACTTGGTCATGTGTTTCTTCACAATGGCCATCTTATGTGCATGCTGTCAGTGTAAAACATTGACACTGGCAAGCCAGGGATCTGCATTCAGTCTGTGAATACAGATTGCCTCCCAGTTATAGTGTATACCCTGAATGTGTGTCTGCCCGTGAGGACTTAAGTCTGAGGGGTCAGTTAAAAAGCCCCAGTAAGCTTAAAGCTGAAACCTTTGTTACTTTTACAGAATGAAACTCTTACTACTTAAAATAAGGTTAAAAACTGCCTTACTTTTTGTGTCTTGCAGTGTTTTGGCATGTATCAGCCCAGAAGCAGTGGTCTCTGGATTAAACTACATGTCATTTACTAATGTTGGCATGAGCGGCTTAAGTCCCACTGGTGTGGATTTGAGCATGGAGGCAAATGCTATAGCTCTGAAATACTTGAATGAAAATCAGCTGTCACAACTGTCTCTTGCTCGATCAAACCAAAATAACTGTGACTCATCTTTTGGCCTCCTACATATTAATTCAGACAGAAGCACAGTGGGGCTTAGCTTAGTTTCACCAAGCAACATGTCATTTGCAACCAAAAAATACATGAAGAGATATGGTCTCTTAGAAAGCAATGACAACAGTGAGGATGAAGAGTCCTCCAGCCATGCAGACAGTGAGATGGACCATATGTTGAACAGAAACCCTGCATGCAGACCTGTGCAACTCAGTCATCAAAAAGCACCTTCTCAGAATGCCTGTGAAAAAGCTCTAACTAACTGTGACTCGGAGGACATGCATACAGATGTGCCAGTATTGAGAAATATCACAAATGAGGCTGTGCAGCCTAGAGCAACAGAGCAGGTGAATGAAGACCCTGTTTTCTCCTTAAGGAATCTTAAACCAGACCCTGCAGTGAACCTCCGAACTGGAAAAGCAGAGTTTACTCGACATCCTGAGAAGGAAAATGAAAGTGAAATTTTTCCTGGAACCTTGCAACCTCCTGAGTCTTTAAAGCAAATGAATAGCATGAATTCAGTGGGCACCTTCTTAGATGTGAAGCGTCTCAGACAGTTACCGAAGCTGTTTTAACTCTTTACTCCTCCTTTGTGATGTGAGGACTAGGTGTGTACTGACGGCACTTAAGGAGACCAGACCTTTGGGATCTCTTTTTGGTTTGTTTTTGAGACAGGGTTTCTCTCTGTAGTCCTGGCTGTCCTGGAACTCGCTCTGTAGACCAAGCTGGCCTCGAACTCAGAGATCTGCCTGTCTCTACCCCTCAAATGCTAGATAAGATTAAAGGTTTGCACCACCATTGCCTGGCCATGACCTTTGGGATTTCTAATAACTGTAAGCGTCCGTTTCCTGTTTGTAGCTAATTATAGTAACATTGGTCAGCAGGTGACCCACTTGTGAAATGCCTGGTTAGTGGGAAGGCTGGGTTTGTTCTGCATCACTGAGCCTAAAGCAAAAGTAAAACAACAACCCTAAGATCAGGTATTACATCAAATCAAGTTCAAATGTACTCCCTAATCCCCAGGACCTCGCATGTACTAATGGGCTCTGTTACTGAGCCCCACCTCAGAGCTTCATCCTCAGCTCGGTAGGTTTTAGTGAGACAGGGTCTCAGTATGTAGCCTCGGCTGGCTTCAGACTTAGAATCCTTCCACCTTCCGCGTCTGGCTCAGGTATGCACTTTACCTAGTATCTCCCAAAGACAATTTCTTACAAGATCATAGTAAGTTTCAAAACCAAGATACTACATTAGGCACAATACTGAGTAAGCCACAGAACTCTCCATTGTCTTTGGTTATTTGGTGGGAAGAGGCAGTGCTGGTGCTTGAACCCAGGACCTCATATCAAGTGTTCTAGCACTGAACTTCATACTTCATTTCATGAGGTGTACCGCTAATTTGCATTGTTTGTGTATAGAGACATGAAATTATATCACATAGCTTCCATTAGCCTAAAACACATCCTCCCTCCAATCCCTACCCTTGATAGTCCATGATCTTTTTACCATCAGCAGAATGTTTTTTGTCATTAAAAAAAATGTTTCTTAAACAGAACTGTACTTTTAAAATGTGTTTTTTTTATTAAGCATTATACCTTTTGAAATTTACTGCCTTTCTCCCAATAATGTCCTGAGATCTGTCCAAGTGTTTAGTGTGTCAATAATTCTTTACTTCCGCTCCCCTCAGGTTGTTTTAAATTGTTATTTCTAAATATAAAATAAAACTATCCACATTCACTTGAAAGATGCAGGTCTCTGCTAAGGTTATAATGTGGTGTCTTGTGTTCAAGTTTGGCTCGTAAACTCAAAGCAGCAGACTTGTTTTCTGAATGCCTTTCTAACCCAGCTCCGGCTTCCTGAGAAGGTACTAGTAGAGAACTATTGCGGTTAGCAGGGCCAGGGAGCCGGGGACCAGTTGGCATCCCTTTTCCTCCTTCATCGCCGCAGTTTGAAGTCACAGTTAGACACAAGTGACAGTGCCATTTCCCTCCATGTTCCTTACATCCCCGATGAGTGGTAGAATTATGGCTGCTCTCTTTAAATTGAGCCCTCCAAGGTTCACCCAAAAAGTGAATGTGGGTGCCATTTGTATTACACTTTGAAAACAGAATACTAAGCCAGGTATGGTGGCCCATGCCTTTAATCCCAGCACTGGGGGGCAAAGGCAGGTTCTCTATAGGTTCTAAGCCAGCCTGGTCTACAGAGAAAATCTTAGGACAGTCAGCTACAAAGAGAGACCTTGTCTCAAGGGGGAAAAAAGAACAAAGAAAAAGAAAAGACAGAGGTTGGGGATTTAGCTCAGTGGTAAGAGGGCTTGCCTAGCAAGCACAAGGCCCTGGGTTTGATCCTCAGCTGGGGGAGGGGGAAGAAAAGATAATGTCAATGCACTAAGCAACAGCCTCAACAACTCTTCCTGTGAATCTCTTTTTTTTTTAATGCCAAACAAGAAGCTGTTTGTTAGGACTGTACAAACAGCCTGAGTTAGGAAGAATTTAATCTCACCACCTGATTGAATGCTTCTGGTAAGATGTTTAAGCGTTTTCAAACTGAGTTTAGACCACAGATTAATTCAACAAAACATCTTTCTACTTAGTGCTTGCTAAGAAGGACCATCAATAAAGCCTACGCTAGAAAGTTCTATAAGAAGCTTGCTTCTGTGAGCAAGGAAGAGAAATTAGTTGCCCTTGGGTGTATTTGGCAGGAGCATTAGTACAGGGGAAACTGGATTAAAAGACTGGAGATGTTTGCCCATTGAGTGGCATTTCTCAGAATTTCTATCTCCTAGCCACATGGCATACTATCTATAAGATCGTGGGTGCTATTTCAATTGGAATAAGAAAATGGTGGAATTTAGATTATCCGGCTTCTGGGAAATAAACCCATTAGTCTGAGTCCCTCTTCAAATGTCCCTCCTTCAATCTCTCAAGAGCCCTGCTTGTTGATTGTAAACTGTTCTTTTAGCTTGTCTTTATCACCCTATCCAGTGCTCAGTCCCATGGAAGTAGGTGTAGACATGTTAAATACGTCTTGTAAAAGCTGCAAAGATTCTTTTTGTTTTCTCAAGACAGGGTTTCTCTGTAGGCCTGGCTGTCCTAGAACTCACTCTGTAGACCAGGCTGGCCTTGAACTCACAGAGCTCTGCCTGCCTCTGCTTCCCAAGGACTAGGGTTAAAGGAGTGCACCACTACCTCCTGGCAAAGCTGCCAAGATTCTAAAGAAAAAGAGTATATGATGAAAAGCCACTGTGACTGCTCTTTTCTTGTTGTTTTTCAAGAGCTTTCTCTGTGTAACAGCCCTAGCTGTCCTGGAACTTGCTTTGTAGACCAGCTAGCCTTGAAGTCACAGAGATCCACTTGCTGAGAGCTGGGGTTAAAGGCATGTCCACCATGGCATGCTGATAGCTTCTGTCTTTTTAGGACTTGCTGTATGCTCATGGCACTGCACAGAACGCTTAGCACAGAGCTCTTAGCACGGAATAGTTCTTTGATGCTTCCTGGCAGTCCGTATTGTTACCTTCAAGAATGAGATCATCTTACTTACCCATGTAAATTACTGTCAGAGATCTAGGTGTTCTGAAGCCATGGAGAAAAAAAAGTGTCCCTGAGGCCGGAGAAATCCAGGAGGAGCTAGCTTCCTACTGGACATGGATCTGGAGCTGGATTCAAATACTACTGTCTAATACTGCACTGTCCAAGCTGCCCCACTCCACTTTCCTTCTGAGAGGATTTCTTACCCTTTTGCCAAGAGCAGTAACCACCCTTTACTGAGCGTCCTGAAGGAGGCACCTCCAGCTTTGGTCAAGGGTTCCACTAATGACCACACAGTGTTGAGCTAGCACCGAGCCTGTTGCAGGAGCCCCAGATTAGCAATGTCTGTGCACTGTCCCTGCTCTCCTGGTGTTGCTCACAAGGGCAGGACCTTTACCAGTCTCCCAGGTAGAGGGGCCTTTATGTCTGCACAGTCTCAGGATACTGCCTGGAACTTGCAGACTTGCTACTTTCAAAGTGTTTTCCCAGGTATTTCCCCCATATTAAAAGCCTTACAGCAGGCATATTTAACACTTCTTTACAAAAGATAAAACGTACCAGCTACAACTGAGCCAAAGTTAACAGCCTCTACCCTGTGGCAACTACCCCCTCTACCGTTCCTCTACACCAGCACGTTTCCCCTCAGTACTCAACAGGTAGGTGGAGCCTGCTAGGTACTGATCAAGACGTTGAACTTAATGAACAAAGCAACCATGCCTTGTCAGAGCTCAGTCTGATGAGGGACTGATGCAGGAAACTAGGAAGATGTCAGCACAGTAGAGAAACAGAGAGAAGCTTTTTTTCAGAGTATTCTCGAAAAGTGACATTTTTCTGGAATCTTTCTATATCCATAAGAGAAGGGGGAAATAGAATATTTTTTATGTTAATGTGTGGGGAGGTGGGGGCAGTGCTTAGGAGGAAAGGACGGGAAACCAACAGTAGGAAAGGCTACAGCTACTGGATTCTTGTTCCTGTGGCCCAAACTCAACACTAGGTAGGTAACTTAGAGGTTTTAGATCCCTGATTTGGGAGATGACAAGGTAACCCTGTGTGACACACTGCATGAAGTGTTAGTACAATGATAAGACGAGCCAGGCATGGTAGTGCACACCTTGAACCCCAGCACCTGGAAGGCAGAGGCAGGTGGATCTCTACGTCTGAGACCAGCTTGGTCTACATAGGGAATTCCAGGACAGCCAGAACTACTTACTAGACAGACCCTGTCTCAAAAAATAAATAAATAAAACAGAAAGAAAGAAGACATGAGCAGAGCTGTGAAGGTCCTGAGGGAGGGAAGACTTTCTGTATGAGCGAGCAGGTGTCAAGCCTCACCTTGAAAGATCCTGGATGATTTCCCCAGGTGTAGATAAGAAAAGATTTCCCTCTTTTTTTAAAAAATATGTTTAGTATACTTCACAATAAAAAAAAAAAAGATGAGTTGTTTCCCTCAACAAAGAAATTGTGGAGGAACGCTGGCTGAAAGAAGGCCATTATGTTGTTTCCACATCTGACTTACACATCCCCTAAAAGGTGCCTGGGAGTGTGGGGGCCTGGGTGATGCCCCCTGCATCCCCCATCTCTCCTAACCGGAGCCGTCTGGGTCAGGGGAGAACATCCTCAGAGGAAATCCTGCTTTCCCATTTCCTGGCCAGAGGCTGAACTCCAGGAAAAGGATGGATTGGAGAGAGCTGTGTCCTGCCTCTTCATGGGAGGTCTGGGGCCAGGACAAGGTGCTTATCACAAACAACGGGAAGGATGACATCAGGCATTCATGGGAGTTAACGGTTGTGGGGTCCTAAAAAGTACCCCTGAGGATACAGCCAGAGGAGAGCAGGGACTGGGTCTGGATCACAGTGCAGGGTGCATGCCGTCATCTGTCTCAGCGTGTGAACAAGTTAGCAATCAAGCAGTCAAACCCAGGCTCTCAAGTGAAGCCTGACTTTCCAGAAAGGGAATAAAGGCAGTACCCACACACGGTTCCAGGCTTGTATCACTACCATTTCTTCCAAGCCACATTTTAGAGAACGCTTCAAAGTGCAGCTTATCTGCTCCCCTCGCATCCTCCTCTCCATCCTACAGGAGACCTGGAGACCTCGCATGGGAGGCCTGCTTTCCCCTTTGTTGAAACTCCATAGCTGTTTCGCTGATTCTTTTGTCCTCTTAAACCATCTTGCATGTGTACCCATGGCTATAAGCACTCTGGTGTATGACCCCTTGTCCAGTGAAGAGCCACAAGTAAAAACATCTTCCTCCCTCAGGGTAGAGGGCTGAGGTAGGCACCAGTTCCCTAAAGCTCATGCCCTACCTTGATAAAGTGGCATCAGGCCTTAGCTGAGGTTGGGAGTGGGCCACAGTTGAGTCACTCCTGATAAGTGACTTCAGATTTCAGACCCGCACAAGACTGTGGAGTAGCTATGGAAACCTGCATTTCTCCACTGCACCAGGTGGGGGCACCACTCAGGGTTAGTGTGACCACAATCCGAGATCGTTTCTCTGTGTTTCCAGGCCAGACAGCGTGCCCTTTCAGACAGCCCCGTGGCTGGTTTTAGAGCCAAGACAACTAGACAGTTCCACTTCCTCCAAGTGAAGCCCAGGTTCCTGCTGGGTGTTTACCCTCTCCATTTCTCTCTGCGGCTCCATCCTCCATTGATTTCTTCAATACATAGTTTGTCCCTATTACAGTCCAAAGCAAAGGGCCCCAGTGTGAAGCCCTGCCTGATACACAGCCTCTCCTGCGTTCTCAGCGCTTCTTAATGCCCCTCTCTAGCAGAACACACATTAGGCTGCAGGGTTACTCTTTGCCTTTGTTTCTGTTTCCTCCACGAAAGTATCTCTACACCTAAATACAGGTAAGCCTCATTTTAAAAACAAAACAAAAAACAAACAAACAAACAAACAAAAAAACCACTGATCTCTTCCTTAAATGGCCTAGACACGGTGCTTTTTACACAACTATCAATCAGTCTTCTCAGCAGCCCTGTAAATAGTGTTTTTAGAGATGAAGAAACTGAGGCACAGAGTAGTTGAGGAGAATCTCTAGCTCAGGGTGGCCTGGTGATCACTTATTCACCCTTAACTATGCTAGGTCATGTCCTGGGGTTATGGGTTCAGGGCCAGGTACCCGGGGCTATGTAGAGGAGAGAGATGTCTTCTGCCACAGCTTCTGGTGATCCAAAGCTGTCTGGCAGAGTCCAGCCTGCCGGGCACCTATGAGTCTCCTTAAAGATACTTTTTTAAAAACCTGCCATTCCTCCTACACACCTTTTCATTCCGTCTCCTTCCCCCGCCCCATCCAGCTATTGACTGTCTTAGTCCGTGAGGAATGTGAAGAGGGGATGTGGATGCTGCTTTCTCAGGTGCCTCTGCAGAACAGAAGTTCTTACTGAAAGCGCAAGCAGAGGCTGTGGAGGAAAGAAGCAGGGATGAGAGGTTAAAGACAGATGCAGGGCTTTATACAGGAAAGAGGAGCAGATTCCGAGTTTGCCTGAGCCTCAGATAGAGACTGGAGAGGTGAAAAGCAGAGTGAACAAGATAAGAGATGAAAGAGATGGATCCCGGGGTCCCCCCCCACCTTGCATCCTTGGTACCGATAGGAGGACTGAAGGTCAGAGGAAGAAGTGGCCCTACCTCCTACAGAAGTGCACGCCTCTCTTCCAAACAGCATCAGCTCAGGTCCTCTCTTATCTCCAGAGCTTCCCCTTGTCCTTGTGCACCAGGACTGAGCAGCACAAGTGTCACTGGGTGGAAGGCTCCTGACAAGTCAGCCAGGAAGAGGGAGAGGAGGGACAGCACCAACGGGGCAGGTTGACAGGGAAGTTTTCTAGACGAGGTAAGCTTGAGGAAGGGCACAAAGAATGTTTGTAAAGAGCTGTGTTAAGACGTGCTTTTAAGGTGCACCATTTCAGTATCCAGTTGGCTGAGGATTGACAAATACATGCACTGTATAGTCATTACCGCAGTCAACGTGTAGACTATGTCTCTGATGGGATGTTCCTTGTGTGTCTTTGAGGTGGTACCCCTGCACCATTGCTTCTTACCCTTCTGAACTCTGCCATTATAGATTCATTTTGCTTTTTCTGGAGTTTTATGTAAATCTAGCCAGATACTATAGATGCTGTCTGGCCTCTTTCACTGAGTGTGCATGGGGAAGGGGGTTCTAGGCTTTTACATGTATCTGAAGTTTTTATTGCTTAGCAGTATTCAGTTTCAAGCCTGCACCACCTGTTGATACACTTTTAAATTATTTCTACTTGTTTTTATTTCTACTTTTTTAAATTTTTTTTTTTTATTTTTGAGACAGGGTCTCACTATGTAGCTCTGACTGTCCTGGAACTCACAATATAGGCCAGGCTGGCCTTGAACTCACAGAGATCCACCTGCCTCTGCCTCCCAAGCACTGGGATTAAAGCTGTGTGCCATTACTCCCAGCTTATTTCTTTTTGGCTACTGTGAATAAGGCTTTCATGTGGATTTGCTTTTACTTCTCTCAGTAAGTATGTGTGTATTAACCATATGTTTATAAGGGGCTACCAAAGTCTTCTCCAAGATGGCTGAGTAATTTTCTCAATGTACAAGAATCCCAGTTGACAAAGGCTGAGGGGCCCCCAGCTGGATCAGGCCCTCTGTGTAGGTGAGACAGTTGATTGGCTTGATCAGTTTGGGAGGCAGCTAGGCAGTGGGACCAAGTCCTGTGCTCATTGCATGAGTTGGCTGTTTGAAACCTGGAGCTTATGCAGGGACACTTGGCTCAGTCTGGGAGGAAGGGACTGGACCTGCCTGGACTGAGTCTACCAGGTTGATCGCAGTCCTCGGGGGAGGATTTGCCCTGGAGGAGGTGGGAATGGGGGGTGGGAGGGGGGAGAATAGGGGAACCCGTGGCTGATATGTAGAACTGAATGGTATTGTAAAATAAAATAAAATAAAATAAAATAAAATAAAATAAAATAAAGGAAAAAAAAAAAGAATCCCAGTTAGGGGCTGGAGAGATGGCTCAGCAGTTTAGAGCACTGGCTGCTCTTTCAGAGGACCCAGGTTCAATTCCCAGCACCCACATAGCAGCTCACAACTGTCTGCAACTCCATTCATGGGGATCTGACATACATGAAGGTGAGATACCAATGCACACAGAACATAAAAACTTTTAAAAAGAGTGCAGTATTAGAAAAGCAAAGAATCCCAGTTGACCTCCATCCCTATCAACACTTGGTGTTGTCATCCCTTCACATTTGAGCCGTTTTTGATGGTTGTGCCAAGGCAGCTCCTTGTAGCCTTAATTTCTTTTTCTCTGGTGTAACTTTTTCTTCTCTTCATGAAAACTTTGTCTTCTAAATTCACAAGGAATTTAAACTCGGGCACATTGCAATCACATGCAATGTTCAGCTGAAGATTTTAAAGTAGTTCTCACACAGGAAGAAATGTCATATAGCCAACAGGAATGGGGGGAACAATAGGCCCATGCTGCCTAAGACCATACCAGCCAAGTGACCAAGGGTGAGATTGTTTTCTCACCTCCAAAGTAACATCACCCCAGCAGCATGACAGGGTCATTATGCACAGTCGGATGACAGGAGACATATGCAGAAACAGGTACACACAGTAGGTGTTCAGTGCATGCATGATCAGGGCCTAGAGTCATAGCTACTGTCTTTTTAAAAAATTATTTATTTTTATTTTATGTGCTTTGCTGTTTTGCGATGGCATCAGGTCCCCTGGAACTGGAATTACAGACAACTGTGGGCTGCCATATTGGTGCTGGGAATTGAACCCGGGGTCCTCTGGAAGAGCAGTCAGTGCTCTTAACCACTGAGCCATCTCTCCAGCCCCTATATCTACTGTCTTGATGTGTATCATGAGCCTGGGCACTGTCTTGGTGACCATCAACAACCATTTGCTACAGAGAGTGGTGGTTATGCGTATGTTACCCTCCTAATGGCCTGAAAGGAAAACCATTGATGGCAGTTGTTCCATCCTGGATGCTCTATCCTGAGGACAGACAAGATTGGGTACACAAGCTGGGGCACATGCCTTTAGTCCTATGAATACTTCCAGAAGAAGCATGGGTTGGGCAGGGATGAGGGGGCTAGAAATCCTGGAGAGTCCGCTGCCTTCTGCATCCACTCACTCATTTCGCTTTGGACTTGGTTACAAATGGTGGAAGATTGGTCTGGTTCTTAAGCTGTGTGCTGCAGACACCACCCTGGAGGATGATTCAAACCCTCCTGGCCTGTCTTCCAGGGGATCCTAGAGTCTGACTTTTCTATCAAGCATAGGTGACACCAAACCTTCCTCTGAAAATTATACATTAGACAAAGCCCTTTCCATCCCTGCAAGTGCCCAGGGTGAGGCTGGGTATGAGAGTGGAAACGATTTCACATGTGGGGTTCTGGGCTCAGGCCTGCAAACTGGCAAGGAAGGGGTTCTTCTCCAGTAAAGGACAAAGACAAAAATAGAAAACGGTTACATGGAAATGAAGGGGGGCTGGTTATGACATCTCCTTAAGTGGACATTTTTACCATCAGCAATAATTAATCCTTATAAAAAACCCAGCGTCAGGGTTGGACTGTTATCACCTCCTCTCTACAGAGGAGGAAAATGGAAGAGGCTGTCTTGCCTAGACTCATGCAACCCACCAATGAGAAAGCATGACGGCTTGGGCATACTGTGCAATGGTCTTGTTAGCATCCTGCCTGGAGGCTCCAGACTGTCCTGGGTGGGAATTCTGCCTTCACCACTTACCAGATGGGCATTCTCAGCAAGTTGCTCAGACTGTCTGTGCCGTCTACCAAAGGGAAGTCTTAGATCTCTCTACCTCTTCGAGCTGTGTCAGAATCCACAGAATTAATATTATGAAGTTAAACATAGGCCTGGCACATAGCACCCACGATACAAATTTGTTGGAGATAAACCCAGCTGCCTGCCCATCAGAGTGCTGGCACACCGAATCCCTCCAGGAGTGGAAGCTCAGAGATGGTCCAGCACCCAGCTATAGGGTAGCAGAAACACCTGAAAACATTGCAAACCCTAGGCTTTGGAGTGCAGACAACCCAGACCCTGGTATCAGAAAATTCTGTACCCACCGCGCTTTTGCCTACTGGGGATCGGACTCCAGACTTACTCCCTGGGTCTGCACCTCCCCACACCCGCGCCACCCCCACCGAGGCGCTTTGAGTTTCCTGCCCGACCGAGGCTGAGGGCTGGCATTTCCTGGCTGCCGAGTCACTGGCTCAGGGGCGCTCGGACAAAGCGCTGACCGACAGGCACCAGATGCTATTTCGGGCGGCGCCCGGCTTAGCTCAATTTCCGTTTTTCCACCGTCGGAAACAGGGAACGCGGAGCCTGCTCACGTCAGAGCCCCCAGCCTCAGGCGGGGGTCCCCGCGGCCCTGGAGGGGCAAAGCTGCTGAGGCCCATGTGCTAGAAGCCGGGAATGGGCAGATGCTGCACCGGCGCTCCCCGCTCCCCGTACCTTCCGTACCTTCCATCCAACCCTCCTCCTTCCTTACCGACCTTGGAAGTACTGGAGAAGGCTGTTTCACACCCTGGAAAAGGATCTAGCGGTCATCGGTCATCGAGTTCAAGACAAAATACATAACCTTTCCAAGTCCCTAGGCCTCTAGACATCCCCGCCCCCACCCCCTCTCCTGAAGTAACTAAACTGCCCCGGAGTCTGCATCCAGAAACCCAAGGTTGCCTGGATTCTCCCATTTACCTTACTCTCCACCCGTTTTTCCAAACTCAGTCTATATACTACAAACAAAACATCCACCCTCACATCCTCTCTTCCACCCCCTTCCTCTAAGAAGGATTAGAACAAGCTCCAACTCCCTCCTCTGGTCTTTGTACTGGCTCCTAAACACTCAGCCTTCACTTCCCCGCCTCCCCCCAACCCTCGCCGCCATTTCAACCCAAGCGTTTCCTAAAAAAGCAAATCTGATCTTACATAGGACACCAAGCCCTTACTTAAACAAACAAAATGGTAAAAACAAAACCTTCAGTTCCTCCACCCATACTGTACCGGTTTTCCGTTTCTTACATGAACTCTCCCGCTTTAGCCATTGGTCCAGGCCTGGCTTTCTCCGGGAAGCATGACCACCTAAGCCCACATGCAGTACAGGAATAGATGTCCCGGTTGTGCAGGAATTAGGACAGTGGTTCTCAACCTCCCTAATGCTGCGACCCTTTAAAACAGGTTGCGGTGACCCCAACCATAAAATTATGTTCGTTGCTACTTCATAACTGTAATTTTGCTATTGTTATGAATTGCAATGCAAATATCTGTTTCCTGATGGTCTTAGGTGACCCCTGTGAAATGGCCCTTCAACCCACAGGTTGAGAACCAGTAGGTTAGGCGCTGTTGAGTGACTTGTTCTACAGCACAGGCAGAATGGGTTCAATCTCAGCCACATGCCGGTTACTCTTTCTAAACCAAGCAGTCAGACAAAGGCAAGGGCTTTGTGGGGAGGGGTGGGGGAGAAATGGATATTTTTCTCAGGACACGGGTGGCCTTTTTGCTAGGAGATTCCATGCAAGTTGCCTGTATATACATAGCAGCTGGACTGTCATCAAAGGACCCATGAACAAGCAGCACAGACAGGTATACTGAACTACACTCCATTTCGTGTATTGGTCCTGAAGTCTAGGAGGGACGGAACAGAGACCACACCTAGGATCAGTCATTGAGTGGGTCTTCAGTCTGTGACCAGATTAGGGGCTTTTTTACATTCAAAGCCACTGGAAAGTCAACACAGGCTGGTATGCTGAGTGGGGCTATGAGTTGGGAATTGGACAACAGAGCTTAGATGCCAGCTTTTCTCTAGCTGTAAGTTCGGTCAAGTCCCACCTCTCTGCCTCTTAATTTCCTTTAACGTCCTTAATTTCTGTATGACAGTCAGATAAATGCATATGATGTCACATCAGCTCCCAACCACCTGCTTTTAAAATTATTTTTGTCATGATATATATGTAATTTAAAAATATTATTTAGTTACACACATACACACACACACACACACACACACACACACACACACCGAGTTTCTCTGTGTAGCTTTGGTATGCCAGGACCTCTCTGTAGACCAGGCTGGCCTCGAACTCACAAAGATCTGCCTGCCTCTGCCTCCTGAGTGCTGGGATTAAGGTCTGTGTTACCCCTGGCTTTATTTAGGTGTATTTGAGACAAGGTCTTTCTATGTAGTTTTGGCTGTTCTGAGACTCCATATGTAGACTAGGTTGGCCTGGAACTCAGAGATCTGCCTGCCTCTGTGAGTGCTGGGGTTAAAGGTACATGTCCTTTATTCTTTGAGAATCTCATAAAAATACAATTTGGTCATATTCACAAACACACACCCCAACTCCCCTACCTCCTCCCATTCTGGTGTCTTTTGTTGTTGTTAACCTGTTAACCTGTTAACCGCACTGAGAGTCTAGAAAGCTGGCTCAGTGGTTAAGAGCACTGGCTGCTCTTCCAGAGGACCGGGATTTAATTTCCAGTGCCTACATGCTGGCTCACAAATACTTTTAACTCCTGTTCCTGGGAAGCCAACCCCCCTTTCTGGTCTCTGGACACAGTACACAGACATTCATACAGGCAAAACACTCATACACATACATTTTTTTTTTTTTTTTTGTTAATCCAGAGATCCATTAATGCATGGGTGTGGGGCCATCTACTAGAGGATGGCCTATGCACCAGGGAACACACCCTTAAAAACGACTCCCCTCCTCCAGAGTCATCAGTTGTCAATAGCTCTTCAGTTAGGGGTGGGGCCTCTGGCTTGAACTTGTGCAGGTAACCCAGCTGTGAGTTCATCTGCAGGGGTCCTATTGCAACCAGAAGATACTGTTGCACTTTGGTCCTCCCTAACTGGCTCTTACACTTTTCCTTTGTTTCTCGCCTCCTCATCAAGGCAGGTTCTCACTACGTAGGTATGACTGATCTGGAACTCTCTATGTAGACCACGCTGTCCTTGAACTCTGAGCTCTGAGGATACCCACCTGCCTCTGCATCCCAATTGCTGGGGTTAAAAGGCGTGCACTACCACAGCCAGCGTTCTAATTTTTTGAGACAGGGTCTCATGTCGCCCAAGCTGGCCTAGGATCCCGTAAATTGTTGAATGGACTTAATCTTCTGGTTCATTGTCTTTACCTCCTGTGTACTAGGATTACAGCCTCCAGTTTCCACTACTATGAAGACATAAGGCCAGATACTCTTCCACCCATTTGGGCTTCTACAAGGGGCTGAGCCTATGCGCTTCAGTGCCAAACTTCCTTCACATCAGGCTTCTGTCACTCACTGGAAATTTAACATTGAGTTACTTTGGTACTGCCCTGCCACAGCTCCCCCCATGCAATTTTCTCACTTGTGGATTGGGAATAATAAAAGCATCAGTTTAGGGGGTGAGCTAGACCAAGGGGAAGGAGTATTACTAAAGCGCGTGCTTTGTTCAAAGGTGCCATAATGATATCTAATTGCATGCTAATTTAAAAAATAAAAGCCTGGCGGTGGTGGCACATGCCTGCACTGCGGAGGTAGAGCCAGGTGGATCTCTGAATCCGAGGTCAGCCTGATCTACAGAGTGAGGTCTAGGACAGCCAGGGCTACACCAAGAAACCCTGTCTTGAAAAACCAAAAGAAAAAGAAAAAGAAAAGAACCAACTTAGAGTTCACTAATTTGTGTACTTGGTTATTTTATCTTTGCAGTGCTCAGAATCGAATCCTTGGTCTTGCAAAGGATAGGCAAGTCCTCAACCTCCAATGTATTTCCTATTCCTAGGGGTGTTTAATGAAAACTAAATAATATCTGCTTCAGTACTAAGATTAAAGCCGTGTGTTAAGCAACAGGGCGGCAGGGGGTGGGTGGGAAGAGGGCCTTCGTGGGTTCTGCTTTCTTTCTGAAACCAAGCCGAAGGGACATTTTCATATCTCTATTGACATCTTTTCTGTTTCCCATAGAGCCCCCCCTTGGATTTGAGCAACCCCAGTTTAGAGTGGTCAGGGGCCAGCGCTGACCGTCATCGAGGAGCTGGGAGTGGGGTATGGGATTAAGAGAAACAGACCGCGGCTATTTGCTTTCGAAGACACAAGAGAAAGAATGAATGAAGAAGGGAAGGTTGGAGGTGATGGTTCGGGAGTCACGGTGGTCTTAAGAAGCTAAAGCAGCGGCCAAAGCCGCTGAAGGAGCATCTGGAAGGCGGAGAACCGAGTGCTGTTGTTTGCGGGGAGCGGGAATCCCGAGAGGCCGGGGGTGGGAAATGGGGCTGGACCGGCCAGGTCCCAGCCTGCACGCTCAGCCCTCTCTGTGCGCATTCCTGGGCCAGCCCAGCGCCGCAACCCGTCCCCGCTGCCTCCGGAGAAATTGCCAAATTAAAATGAATCATTTGGCCCATAATGGCCGAGGCGCTTATCTGGGGCGGGCGGGCCCGCGGCGGCGCCTTATCTCGGCGGCGCACACGGCCGGTGCTAACGAGGCCGCGGGCGGGAGCGGGATTAGAGCGCGCGGCTGGGCGCGGGCGGGGGAGGCCCAACATGGCCACGCGCGCACCCCAGGGCGCAAAAACGTGAGCATCCCGGCCTTCTTCCCGGGGACTAGCGACAGCCACCTCCCGCGGAATTGCCCGTCCGTTTCTACGGTCCTTCCCCGTGCGCGCCGAAGCCTGGGCTCCCTCTCCCGGGGTTCTGCTCCCCCCGGAGCGGCGGGGGGGGGCACTTTCCACGCCGCCTTCTGCCGCCCCTCCCGCTGGGGAGACTCTCTTCCTTCCTTCCCCCTTTCCCCTTGCGCAATAGACAGAAAAGCGCAAGGCGCTGGCGACTTCCATTGCTTCTGGGCTGTGTGTGCGGGCGGCCGGGTTGAGAGTGTGTGCGTGAGCGGCGGGCGGCGGTGGCTGCTCTCCGCGTGGGCTTTTGGCGATAGGTCGTGTGCGGGAGTGTGAAGCCCGCGCTGTTTGGGTGTGGGAATTCCGACGCTCCTCGGCCCTTCTGTGTTTTATTCGTTGTGTGTAAATTACCCCGTTTCTTTTCTCAACAAGGTCGGTCCTTGTGTCGTGGTGTGTGGCCTTGGGCCGGCTTCGTTATGCCGGGCGGGTGTGATCCTCAGCCTGTGAGGTTGTGTGTCTGTGAGCGATTGCGTGTGACTGATGTCGCTGTGTCATGTTGGACAGTGTGCGGGGCTGCCTGTGCCGGCTTGTGGGATAGGGCAGGCTTGTGCTCATCTGCTTCCCTCCTCTGGGGCTGGACCATGTGTGGTCCTGTCCACCGAGAGTCCTGTGCCTGTGTGCCTGTGTCCTTTAGAGGTGCGTTTGCAAATCGCTGGGGGCGGGAGTGGGGGGAGGGCGAGCGAGAGATCGTGGCGCTGGTGGGGGCGTCCGCATGGGGGCGGGGAGCGGGATTTCACATTTTATTCCAAATTATGATGTATTCGGGAGCCAGTGTTGGCTCTGGTGGGAGGACAGAGCCCAGTGAGCGACAGCTTTGTCCGGAGGCCCTCTGTGCCTCGGTGTTGGGGGGGTTCGCTGTTTTGAGGGGGGGTCTTTCACGCTGGAAGCTGAACAGCGCTCACCGAGGCCAGCGTCTTCCAGCGTCCAGGTTTCGCCTATTTCTGGTCAGTTTCGTGGGTGCGTCTGCGGCGGTTGGGGGAGAGGCCGGGAAGGACAATGGGCGCACTTTCCAGGTCTGGTGCCACGGGTGGGGGGTCCTTGGCATCACCCCTGAAGACATTTTCTCAGTCCCTGCCCCATCCTGGCAGGGTCAGACCCCCAGCGTGCGGGTGGCTGCCCTCGGAGTCTGCTTTCCTTGGAAGGACCGCGTCAGTGCCGCCCTAACTGGACAAGAAAGGATTGCCTTTTCTTCTTTACTGTGATAATACCTTCGTTACCACCACCATCACTATTAACACCCCCATTTTAATTAAAACAATCGAACAAAAAGCTCGCCGGCTCGTCCCTTCAGCTGCTTTGGAGGGCGAACAAAGCAGCCCAGTCGTCGCCCCTCCCTAGCTCTGTTTTCCAAGTTGCCAGGTTTGGGGTAGGGAAAGAAAATGGAGAGGTGCTCGGAACGGAGATTCAGCCATAAAGCGAACATTAACCTCAAGTAACACCGGGAACGGGTGGACTCCCCCTTCTTCCCTCCCCTCCTTCCTTTGGATTAGAAAGGAGAAAGAAAACCTCCCGCACCGAATTGATACCCTGGGAGGAGGTAGTCCTGCTCTTCCGCCAAAGCCACAGCAGAGAGAAGGAGCCTTCGCAATTAACCCAAGACTTGGACGTGCCATTAGAAGGTGGACGACTCAAGCAAAACGAATTTAAAAACCTGAGGTGTTGGGGGGGGGGGGGGCGGACAAAAGCAAACCAAATCCAGCTACCTCACTTGGAAGCAGCGCCAGGGTTCTTTTGATCCGATTCCCTTTTGCCCTGTTTTTCTCTACAAAACATTATAAGCGTTTCTTCCACCTTCTGCCAATCAAAACCCTGAAAAAATACAGAAAATCGTTTTGTGAAGGTGGTGGGGGCAACAGTGTAGAAATCCCCTCCTTTATTACGCCCCCCCCCCCCCGCGCCAGTAGAAAGAAAACAAGGAACCCAACTGAATCAGCTACAACCCTCTCCCCTTCAACCCTACAGGGAAATATAGGGCATTTGGAAGCGGGTTCTGCCTTCGTTCTGGACAGGAGGTTTGTAGATGGGGGTCATGAAGGGAATGGCTGGGAGCTCCCAGGTTCTGACCCGGCGACCACAGCCTGAAGAGTCTTGTCTTTTCCACCAAGTACCCCCCCCCTCCCCTCGCGTCATATAGGGAATTACACCTTCCGCGCTGTGGCGGCCGCAGGAGCCTGGGCTCAGTTTGCCGAGAAAACCCGCATAGAGGAATCCATGCTTAGAAAACAAATTCGGCCATACTGAATCAAACAGATCCGTTAGAGGGTTCGAAAATGTTCTGGGCAGCCTGCCTGGAGAGGCTGTTGTTGTTGGACTAAGTAGTTATTCCTGATTGGTCAGGTGTAGGGTTCATTTTTTTTTTTTTAATCGGACGTGTTTGGGGGAGGGGGGCTCCAAACACCTGCAAGTTGGAGGCGGAAAGACGTTTGCTATTCTTTGGGCTGGCGGGGCACACGAGGTAATTCCCAGCCATTGACCCCCCATTTTCTCTCTCGCCCTCCCTCTTTCTCTCCACCCCCATCTTTCCTGGAAACTCGCTTTGGGCGCGGCAGACCGCGCAGGACCTCACCGCTAGCTAAGTAACTGCTGGCCTCTCAACAAGAGTGGGGGGAAAACACAGATCCGGGTTCCTACCTCGACCCTCTCCATCGGAGGAGTGGAGGTCCTAACCAGAAGGGCCGGTCTCTCTAAATATGCCCCAGGTGAGTTGCGGGCCCCGGAGTCTTTGAGTTGCGGGAGGGAGGGGGGCAATGTCTGTGGAAACAGTGTTCAGGTTTGCGGACTGGGGTGGGGGAGGTTCAGAACTGAGAACATTGGAGCGCGGGAGTGGGGGACCAACCTAGGCTAAGAGCCCGGGATCTGACTGCCACTAGCTGCCTCAGGTCTCCAGCAGGGCCCTTTCCTTTTTCCGGCCTCGGATAAAACCAGCTGGTTGGATTATGTCCTCCAGGCCGCTCCCATGGTCCCGGTTCCGTGCACATTTCACTAGGACCGTAACTTTGTTGTGGCTACATCCGGGTGGCGCGGGCTGTGCTTGGAGCTCAGGCCGGAAAAAGGCCAAGGCCATCCCGGCTGAGGCCTGAGGCCTAGGAAGCTGTGGGGAACACATCTCCACTCCCGTGGTGGCAGAGACAGTGCGTCGTCATTTGGTTGTGGTGCAGGCTTTGTGTTTCTCCACTGTGTCTTGCGCATATGAGTGCCGATGGAGGGGTGGGAGGCCAAGTCTAAGGCGGCCGGCGGCTTTCTTTAAATAATAATAATAATAATAATAATAATAATAATAATAATAATAATAATAAAATCCCGAGCTAGGATTTGGGGTATTAGAAGTTGCTGGGGAGGATGCAGTGCGTGTCCCAGAAAGGAGCTGTCCCTTCTCCTTATTCAGGAACACATTGTCACATGCTAGCTGGCGTTGGTTGGGGCAACTAGGAGGTGAAGATCGGGCTTGAGGCTGGAGCCTGGGTCTCTGAAGCACAAAGAGTTGCAATGGTCGAAAGCTCCACTAGTCAATACTGGTCTAGTCCCGAGCTTTCTCCCTTTCCATTCTCCCTTAATTAAAAACAAATGCATAAAAGCCATTCTGTGTTAACCTCTGGGCTGCTGGGGGTGATCCTCGTCTTAGAGTGGGCTAGGTTTACCCAAGGTCCAAGAGCTGAGCATGGAAAGTTCTACTGGAAACCTTGACGATAGGGATACTTATATCATCTGGCCAGGCACTGGGGGCCAGGGTCAACTCATCTGGAATACGTGTTCCCTTTGGCTGTTGGGAAGAAGCTTCTGTCCCCATTGCAGCAGAATTAATCAGGGAGTATAAATGTGCCAGCAGGAAGCTGGAGCTCAGTTAGTGCAGTGCATGATGCTTGTCATTAGAAGCTGGAACTAAAGCCCTGGTCACTGAAAGCACACAGATGGTGGTGGCAGTGAGGCAGGGGGCCAGCACCTCTGGCTTGCATATTTCACCAGGGGCTGGTTTACTTTGGGTGCTCTTCACCAGAAGGGAGGGAAGCCAGGGTGGCAACTATCCTTCTGGTATTCTCTGTGTATAGACCTCTTGTCTACACTGCAATTATGAGCTCAATTTCAGTGAAGCATCACAGGGCTATACTGGCTTTGCAACTTGTGGGTAACAAGTCTTGGGGAATTGTGTTATTTCCAGACTGAACTAACCCCAAACAGCCCATGTATCCTGAGCTGCAGTCCCTACGTTTTGGAGGAGGCTGAAGGAGGTTCAATGTCCTTTCCTTAATAGGAGGGATCAGTTCCTATGATAACCCTGGTCCAGAGCATTGCAGTGGCCAAATGAGAGCTCCGTGTATGACACCACTGATTAGCTGGATTCTTGTTTGGAACTGACTTGGACATTTTTGTATTTGTTTTCTGTTTTAAAATCCCCCAGTTTGGGCCAGTGAGATAACTCAGTGGGTCAGGGCTTTGCTCTCAAGCCTAGGAGAGAACAGCCTCTTGAAAACTGTACTCGGGGTTCCACATTAGTGGCTGTGGCATGTGCACCCTCACACACAAATAAGTAAATGTAACAAAAATTAAAATGAAATAAATTTAGCCCAATTAGCTAATCCTGGGAGCAGAAATCTTAGTTTGAACAATTTATAAAGCCTGCCAACGTGGTAATATACATGTTTTTGTCTGTATATGTGCATATGCACATATATCCATAAATGTACACATTGAGGAGATAGGCTCATGTGTAGCCTAGGCTAACCTGAAATTCAGGATTTTTTTTAAATTTTTTATTTATTTATTTTTTTTTTGAGAAAGGGTTTCTCTGTGTAGCTTTGGAGTCTTTCCTGGAACTCGCTTTGTAGACCAGGCTGGCCTTGAACTCACAGAGATCCGCCTGCCTCTGCCTTCTGAGTGCTGGGATTAAAGGTGTGTGCCACCACTGCCCGGCGAAATTCAGGATTCTTTAGCACACTTCTTGATGCTGGGGCTATAAGCATGTGCCACCACATCTGGTGAGTTCGTTGCATTTTTATTTGTAAAATTAAAGCAACCCACAAGTACCTCCAACTTGGGAGTCTTAGAGATTTTGTGTCTGGTCTGTTGCTGGGCCAGGTGCCATCTGAATGAAGCTAGGTGATGCAAGAATCCTCACACTGTTAGGAAATGAGTGGCTGGGCTCATCTCAGAGGTGTGGTTAGAGCCTAGGAAGTCTCTGGGCTCCAGAGTTTATATGAGAAGATAATGTACGGTGAGAGCTGAGTTCCACGTTATGGAGAACACCACGGTGTGTGCACGTGGGGCTTCATTAGAAGAATGCAAGGGCCTTCTTGATCTTCGTCAGGAGAGGAACCCAGATCCTACTGGCTTCAGGAGTATTTTCCCTGCCTGGGTTCCTGGTGTCTGTCAGGTTTCCCTTCCAGACCTACCTTCACTTTTGAGTCCAGCTGAGCAGAATGGGGTGGAGTGTGCAGGATGGTAGGGCCGGCATCAGGATCGGCTGGGGGTGATCCTGGTCTTAGAGTGGGCTAGGTTTACCTAAGGTCCAAGAACTGAGCATGGAGAGTTCTACTGGAATCCAGGATCAGCTCCGTTCCTTGACTTCTTTTCCCGTGGTAGGGTAGCTGCTTGCAGAGTACAGCATGGATTTACTTAGTGTAGGCAACCTCTCTCTTGGCAGGGAGACTGTTGGTGAAGGTGGCTGGCTTTTCTGGGATACTTCTGACATCTGTCGATGAACAGAGCCCAGTTCTTGCAGCCCCCACACCCCCACTCCATCACCAAAATGTTTCTAGGTGTGTTTATGTGTGGTGCATGTGTGTAGCAGCAGATCGGGAGAGGTTGCTAAAGCACCTTGTTCGGGCCCGGATAGATTCCCCGCCAAAACTAAAAGGGGGGCGGGAAGGATACGCTCGCGCAGGGGATTTGTCCCCTCCCCTTCCCCTGTGGCCTAAGAAGGAGGGACTGGGTGATCTTTCTTTCTCCGTGCATTTCCTTCCTCCTTTTCCCTTCGATTTTGTTTCGCTGGCTGTATTCCTTTTCTTCCAATGTTGCAGTCATCTTTCTCCAGCTCTGTTCCTACCCCTGGACCCTGCGTATCTCCGGCTTACCCAACCGTCTTCTCCCAATTTAGAGACACCACCACTCCGCTCCAGCCCCAGGCCCGCAGGCCCTTCACGCCACCAGGGTGGGGGGGTGTGTCCACGTGGCGCTGAGTTTGTCCGCTTTTCCCATCTCAGTGCGTGATCTCCTCTCTGCCCCTTACCCTGTTACAGGATGACGGAGCGGCCGCCGAGCGAGGCGGCACGCAGTGACCCGCAGCTAGAGGGACAGGACGCGGCGGAGGCCCGCATGGCCCCCCCGCACCTAGTCCTGCTCAACGGCGTCGCCAAGGAGACAAGCCGCGCAGCCCCCGCGGAGCCCCCGGTCATCGAACTAGGCGCGCGCAGCAGCGCGGGGGGCGGCCCCGCCAGTGGGGGCGGTGCCGCCGTGAGGGACTTAAAGAGCCGCGACGCGGTTGCAGCCGAAGCTCGCCATCGAGTGCCCACCACCGAGCTGTGCAGACCTCCGGGACCCGCCCCAGCGCCCGCGCCCGCCTCGGCCCCGGCAGAGCTGCCTGGAGACGGCCGCATGGTGCAGCTGAGCCCGCCCGCGTTGGCAGCCCCCGCCGGCCCTGGCCGAGCGCTGCTGTACAGCCTTAGCCAGCCGCTGGCCTCGCTCGGCAGGTGAGCAACCTGGTCCTCTGCTGCGTTCCGGGTCCAGGCGGGGCTCAGGGAGAACGGAGGTGGCTAAAGACTCCGGGACGAAAGGGCGCAGTGGCTAGAGTCCCCCCCATCCCCGGAACTAGTGGTAAAGGGGCCCCCAGTGAGACAGACTGGCCGGCAAGGACCGATGAGACTTCAGGGAGCACACAGTTGTGTCTAAACCGCGGGTGCTTGCCTGCTCCTTTGAGGATGCAGGCGTGTGGGTGGGTGTGAGAAGCAGCGGAGGTTGCTGAGAACCGTGTTAGGTAGGAGGGATTCTTTGAGTATGAGTTCCAGGCCAGTGTGTGAATGCCCCTCTGCAGCAGAGGTAGTGTTTGCTGCAAAGGGTGACTTCTGGAAGCTGCAGCGAAGAAGAATCTACGGGGGCGGTTGCTGAGGGCAGCTCTTCTCAACCTCTGCTGGGATGCGGTGAGCAACACTGCCATCCGAGCCTAGCCCTTTTGCCCGCCCGTTAACGCAGTTAACTGCGTTGTTGGGGCCACCCGGGTATAATTGGTGTGAGGACACCGGCTTCCTTGCTGGCCCCCTGTGGTGAGGGCGGGTGAGAGGCAGGCAGAACGAAAGGCAGGCGAAGGGAAGGAATTCTAGGAGAAGGCGCAGTGGCAGAGCAGCCGGGAGAGCGCTGTGGCGAGTTAGCGAGCCAGTGTTTTCAATCTGTGCTCCATCCAGGAGGGATGGGGGGGCGGTGATGGTGGAGTGAGATTGATTGCAGGAGACACTAGGAGAGCTGTGTGGTGTTGGAGCTGCCTATCATCACTCCGTGTGTGTGTGTGTGTGTGTGTGTGTGTGTGTTCGCTCGCGGACACACACACTTTCAACATTCATGCTTTGTTCCATGTGTTCACCTGCTTTGCTTCTGTGTATGTTTGTAAGTATGCAGGGAACAGAGCTACCTTAGGAGGAGGGGCACTCAAGACATTCAGGGAGAATACATTAAGGAGCCTTTTTATCTTCAACCCCGTTATTATCCACCTGCTCTTTCCACAGTGGGTTCTTCGGGGAGCCGGATGCCTTCCCCATGTTTACCAACAACAACCGGGTGAAGAGGAGGCCCTCCCCATATGAGATGGAGATTACCGATGGTGAGTCTACACTCATCCCTCACCCTGGTTAGAGCCATCTGAGTAGGAGCGTGGGGACAATGCAGATATCTCACAGAGGTGAGAAGGCCACCCTGGAACCCCAAACTGCCAGAACTCTGCACCTTGGAGCTGAATTAGGACTAGCACTTAAACCAAATCTGTAGAGTCCGTCGTCACATGTAGTTCCTACTCTAGGCTTGATCCCTACACTTTGTCAAGGATCCAGGGAGGCTAGACACACTTCAGGTCCCCAGCTCCAATTCCTAATCTGCAGGAAGTCCCTGAACTGCATGTCAAACCCACTGTGGAATCTCTGGCTGGAGTTGTGCCTTTTAAGAGTTTCTTCCCAGGTCTGTCTATTATGGGATCCCTCTGTCTCTCTTCCACGTTCTGGGCTGAGAACAAGGATGGCTGACTGTGCTGTGGAATATATATATAACCAGAGGGACTCAGCACTGTTGGGGACTCTCTGAATACTCTTTGACTTGGAGTGGAGTGGAGATTTGGAGACCCGCCCACTCCTCCCCAGGTTGACCTGATGGTACCAGGGCAGGAAAGTGGACTGAGGGACTCAGGCTCATGGTGGACTTCTCAGTGCTGCTGTCTGTCTGGAGCCCCGGCAGGAAGTGTGCTGAGGCTGGAGGAGAGCTGGGATGGAGGCTGGGAGCCTATAGAGGGTGTATGTGGTAGAACTTGAGCTTCTAGAGAAGGTTCTAGAAAGTGAAGGGCTAAAGTCTGACAATACAGAAGAACCCAATACACTAGAACCCACAACAGCCCAGGATACTGACTTATAGAATAAAGAGCAAGGTTGTCTGATGGGTGCTTCTGGATGAGACAGAACCTGATGTAGGTACTCCTGACTCCCCTCTCTCTTTCTGTTTGTCCAAAAGCTGTCAGGGGACTGTGAAGTTGTGTCCACCCAACACTGGGGTCTCCTCAACACAGGAGTTCCATGCGTCTCATCCCCAGCTTGACTCCCAGCACCAACACATTGCTAACAGCTATCAGTCACCCTAGGGATATGAAGTGAGGTGGTCACAGCTATCATTCATTGCTGCCATTTGTTGGACACCTACTGCATGTATCAGACTTTTTTGTATACTTGGTCTTCGTGTAATTCTCAACACAAATCCATGCAGTCAAATTTGCTTCTATTTCACAGATGAAGAAATTGAGTCTCAGAGAGGTTAAGCAGCCGGCTCAGAGCCATAGAGCCTAGACCTTAATTATAGCACTGACCTTCAACTTTGGAATAAGTTCTGGATTCATCCTCACCCTTTCGAGTCTGTCTGGCTCTCACTGTGATGACGCTTATAATGCCCCCTGTCCACCTACGAGCTTCCACCAGCTCACGAGCATTAGCTATGATGCACAAAAGACTGGTCCTCCTATGTCACAGCGGGGAGACCCCCCTCTTTGGTCTAGAGGTCTGGGGTTACCAAACTGCTTTTCTGAGGCAGTTCAGTTTTGGTTTGTGATGTTTTTCCCAGTCTATATTTGACCCTTAGAAAGCTTCAGGGAATTGCAGGCAAGGCAAGGGCTGAGGAAACTGTTGGGGGAAAACAGAGTGGGGGGTACAGGTACATGCAAATGAGATAAAGGGACCACCAAACATCAGGCATCTACTTGGTCAAGTATGTCCCAGACTGAGCACTGCCTCCATCCTTGGCCCTAAAGTGACCAGTGGGTTCAGATGCCCTTCCCTTCCTTCTTCCCTCTCCCCAAGTTTCCAATCTGAGCTCTGGACCTAGTGGTTACTGGAAGAGCATAAGTAGGACCCCCAGGCTGGGCTATCCCTTCTGTACACCGAACTTCCTGAAGATTGTCAGGGCCTATGGCTTGTGGTAGCAGGGAAGACTGCTACCACACTGGTGGAACCTCATGTTTTCCCTACTCTGAGAATCCCAGGTCATGCTGGAATACTTGACGCACCTTGGGTATTGCGCGTACATATGTGCACTGGGGTCAGCTGCTGTCTGGAAGTCTTCTTTTAAAATGCACATTGGTGTTTTGCCTCATGTATGCTTGGGGAGGGTGTCGAGTCCCCTGGAACTGGAGTTACAGGCAGCTGTGAGCCGCCATGTGGGTGCTGGGAATTGAACCCAGGTCCTCTGGAAGAGCAGTCAGTGCTCTTAAGGAGTGAGCCATCTCTCCAGCCCCCTACTGTCTGGCAGTCTTAGAATCAGCATGATAATGATGACTGGGGCCAGAGGCCTTCCTTCAGGCATGGCTGGCGTGGGTGTCTTCTATTCCTTTCCTGGGGTTGAGGGCCTAGAGGTTTTTCCTTTTCCTTCTGCTTCCCTTCCCCTGCCCCCGCCCCCCCCCCCCGAAATCTCCTACCTGCCACTATGATATGCCACTTAGGAAACATATACTAAGCCTTCACTTGGTGCTCCTGTGTCCCCTATAACTGAATTTACACCCTTCTTACTTAGGGACTTAGGAGACAGGGACCTGCCTCCTCTTCTCTTATACCTATTACTCCAGCCAGGCTGACACCAGCCAGGTTTCTACCTCAGCTCCTTTGCGCATCTCATTCCATCCACTTGGAGATTCTTCGTCCTTTCCTGCGTCTGGATGGCTTTGCTGCAACCTGGAATTTTGTTTGCTTTTTAGAATTAATGCTTTACTAGGCACCTTAGCTGAGTAGAGTAGCTTCTTTGCATCTTTTACTGGCCCGGCTGCCCTTTTGTTGTGTTTTTAGTTTGTTTGTTCCTTGTTCTTCACCCTCCATCTTCATTAAAAATGTAAACTCCTCAAGGGTAGAGCCCTGCCTCTCTTAATCTGCCCTACTTAATGCCTACCATGGTGCTGGTTGTTAGTGAAAACCTGGCGAACAGACAGTAAGAGCTATCTCTCACTTAGTGAAGACAGGAGCAGAAGCGGTTATTGTAGGGGCTTTACCTGTGTGATGATGTATCAGCCATGGAAACCATCTGTGATCTGAATTACCAGCAAGGTTCCCAATGTGCAGATGAGGAGGTTGTGGCAGTGAGTTCTGATCAGGAATTGAACCCAGATAGTCTGGCTTCAATCATCATCTTTTAGTGTCTAAGGTCTCTTGGCCTAAGTGACTGAATGAAATATGGCTCTCATCTAGCTGGGCATAGTGGCACACACCTTTAATCCCAGCACATGGGAGGCAGAGGCAGGCAGATCTCTGTGAATTTGAGGTCAGCCTGGTCTACAGAGCGAGTTTCAGGACAGCCAGAGATACATAGTGAGACCCTGTCCCAAAAACCAAAATGAAGAAAAAAGAAAAGAAATATTAAATGCTACACAGCCCATAGGAGGAGCCCAGAACAAACAGATGTTCATGGAAGGTGATGGGGAGGAAGAGAATAGGATTGTGAGGTTAATTAGATAGGGCTGGAGGGATGTAGATCTCAGAGATGATGTATCAGCTGGACTTCTAGGATGAGCTTCTCAGTAGAGGAGCCCTTTGAAGGTCTCTTCCTGCTTTTAACGTATGTCCTTCCATCTTCAGGTCCTCACACCAAAGTAGTGCGGCGCATCTTCACCAACAGCCGGGAGCGATGGCGGCAGCAGAATGTGAATGGGGCATTTGCCGAGCTCCGAAAGCTGATCCCCACCCACCCACCCGACAAGAAGCTAAGCAAGAATGAGATCCTTCGCCTCGCCATGAAGTACATAAACTTCCTGGCCAAGTTGCTCAATGACCAGGAGGAGGAAGGCACCCAGCGTGCCAAGCCTGGCAAGGACCCTGTGGTGGGAGCTGGTGGGGGTGGGGCAGGGGGTGGCATGCCCCCTGAAGACCTTCTACAGGATGTGCTTTCCCCCAACTCCAGCTGTGGTAGCTCTCTGGATGGAGCAGCCAGCCCGGACAGTTATACAGAAGAACCAACACCCAAGCACACTGCCCGCAGCCTCCACCCTGCCCTGCTGCCTGCCACCGATGGGGCTGGCCCCCGGTGATGTGTCTGGGGCTGCCCAGGACCAGCAGGCAGGGGCCCTTAGGCCCCTGGGTTGCTGGGCCTCAGGGCAGTTGGGATGAGAAGCAGGGCAATGTACTTGATGAACTTCCCTTATAGTCTGAACTTTGGGAAGTCCCAACTGATCCTGGGCTGGTGTTTCTGTTTCCTGCCTGGAAACAGACGAGGAAAACGGAGTGAAGTAGTAGGTACTTTATCTGAAGATGGCACAGTCTTCTCCCTTTTCCAATCCCCAAGACTTCCCACTTAGAGGCTCACGTGTCACTGTTTTTGGTCTAGAGTTTGTGAGCCTTGTTTTGGACAAGATCCGGGGTTGTCACCCATTACCTGAGGCATCCAGCAGCCTCTGCCTTGCCTTTAGCCCATCCCGAGCTGGCTGGGGTGGCTTTTGTGGCAGCTTCTGTTCAAATATATAGGTACCCAAGAGCTGCCCATTTCTTGAGCCCCATCTTCACCCAGGTCCATGTTGATCCATCCAGCTTGCCAGCTGCTCCGGAGAGTCAAGCCTCGAGGTGCCTTCTTCAGGGCCTGGTTGGAAAAGATGGCCAGTGAACAGACAGCCTGCTCTCAACTAGCTGGGCCAGAAAACCCAACAGCCCTTCTTGCTCCGGGAAATCGGAGCTCTGCTTTCTCCCCACTGAGACTTGCCTTCCTATCCCGCAGCTGTGAGGACCAAGTCAGCAGCCTGGAGCATGCTCTGTTGGGCTGTGTGCAGGCACAGAAAGGGAAAGTGACATTAGAATGAAGCAAAGCAAGAGTGTTGGGGGCGTTGGGTTTCACCTCCTGCACATCACTGTTCGTGCAGGGGAGTAAATGATACTGCGCTGATGCATTGCATGTTGGTGCTGGGGTTATGCAGTCCATGGGCTTTTCCCTGGAAGCTTCCTGTTGCAAGATGTCTGTTGGCTGACGGTCTGGACTTCCAAGTGGAGTACAAACTGTCCCATAAATACTCCATTTGGGATTCTGCCTAACAAGTTGCTGGTGGAAACTCTGGGCCATGATACAACCCAAGATGCAACCTGCTGCTAGGGCAAGGAATCCAGTCAGAGGTGAGGCCCTGGCTCGAGACCTGAGCATGCCAATTTGCTCAGCCCAACTTTAAGAACGTTCCCACCACGCAACTGCAGGCCCCACGTGTGTACGTGGTAGGTTGGATTAATGCAACATGAGTGCCCCCTCTAAAAGCTGTACATGAAATTTCTGTAAAGCAAATCCTTCTCCTTCATCTTTTAAAGAAATAGCCCCTGCAAGTCATTTTGTAAAGTGGAGGATCCTTTTGTAGTATGGACAACCGCCCCATTGTTTCTTTCCTGTGTCGACCCTGGTGGTGGGACCGAGTTTTCTTAAAGCTAGGCCTGCCTATAATGAAGTTCAAGCCCATGAACAAACTGCACTGAAGTCCTGTGTATCTGCCATTGTACCAGCACCACCTAAGCGATCTCTCTCTCTCTCTCTCTCTCTCTCTCTCTCTCTCTCTCTCTCTCTCTCTCTCTCTCTCCTTTCTCCCTGGGTTTTGCCTTTGAGTCAGAGAAAACATCTGAAGACCCCATCATGTAATGTAAGAGCCCATCACTTTTCTGTTTGAGTTTCAGTACCATGATGGGGCCTGAGTACAGACTTAGGCAGACAAAGATGGATCCTGCTTCCCTCCCTTCCTATTAAGTACTGGAGTCCCCACGGCCCTGGGACAATATGGTCAGCTACTGAGGCACTGGGATTCTTTGTCTCATATCACATACATATCTCCTGTCACAGGTATTACCATGGACATTAAGGTTGGTTTCTTCTCCTTGCTTTGGAGTTAGTACAAGGAGTCTGACCCGTGTGAAAAGGGAACAACTGTCCTGAGCTCAAAGGCTGTGTTTGCTGCTCAGTGGGATGATGATTTGGGAATGAAAAATGTTGATCTGTAGGTGGATTTTCTCTGAGAGAGATCACACATTTGTTGGGAGCTTAAGCTATGATTCCCTTTCTCGACTGTGTAGCGACACTGGAATGGATCCGCTAGGTAGTGGGGTCTGTAAAGAGCTCTGCTGTGCACTAGGGATACAGTGCAGTGGGAGAGCAGCACACATGAGGTTTGGGGTTCAATACCCAGCGCAGACACACAAGCCTCATTACCCTTACAGCTGACCCCACAGTGAGGTTCCAGCCGGAGTTCAGGCCCCGGCAGTTGACATTTGTGTAATTTAGGTTATAAAGTACTTTCCCTTGAACTCTCCAGATCCTCATTTCCCTAGATTAAACTTAATTACTCCCTGATTCCAAGGCAAGAGACAGGAGTGAGAAAGGGAGAGAGATTGGGGATATGGACAGCACCTCCAGATTGCTGTACTCCCTAAGGGGCTGGAAAGGAAGGACTAGGCTTTTGGTCTTGAGGCAGACCCCGAATTCTAAGGCAGACCCCGAATTCTGTTTTCATCTTCAATACCCCACGTCTTTCTTCCTTTGCCTCCTCCTCACCCTTGAAGAAATGGCAAGGTCCCAAGAATAATAGCTGCACAAAAGGGGAAAACGTAAGCACGAGAAAACATTCGAGGAAAACAATGGACAAAAGGACTAGAGAGAATCCCATATTCCAAGAATAATTCCTGTTTATTTGTGGTGGCAAGTGACAAGATGGTACAACCTTTTTCCTTTTCCAGAAGCAAGAACCAAGGGCACGGCAACTGTAGTGAGCTGACAGCTATTTTGGCCTTTTGGGTGGGTCTAGCCATGCTTGGGATCCCAGTGGTACATGACCCTCTGCAGAAGGCTTGCCCCAGCCTGTGTACATAGCACGCCACGTCTGTGGGCAGGCCCAGCACTTTCCGTCAGTGTCGTACTGTATGTGATGAACTGTGTTGGTCTCTGCATTTTTCTGCAGAAGAGGAGTAACTGCTCCGGTACCTTGATGTTTGTACAGCCTAGAGGCCAACACTGTGGGCGTGTGACTCTTTATTGGGGGGAAAAACAAAACAAAACGAAAAAAATACCAGTGTGGTGATGATGGTGTGTGTATATATATATAAGGTTATATGGGGAAAATTTCTAAATAAAAGTTTTACAACGGGGCCTGGACTCTGTGCTTGCACTTTTCACTCTAGAGCCCGAGAACAAGGACATTGAAAGGAAAAGCCTGGGAAGGCTCAGTTCCACTCCTCTTAGGTAGTGGGATCCAGCTCTGACTCTTAGAACAAGCCTGTAGGGAGGAAGGAGGCTACCGTGGGAGGGGGGTCCTTTTGTTCCTCCTGCAAGGCTTCCCAGGGCCTCCGGGTCCTGTCCTTGTGTTTACAGCTCTGAGCAGCCTGGCAGATAGACCTCTCTATTGGGTTAGCTTCCTCCTTCCTGTTAGATCAGTTTCCCTGGTTGGGTCCATTGCTCGCAGTGAGGAATTAGGACAGACAAATAAGATGTTACCCACCATTGGTGTCCTCAGGTTTCCTGATAACTCAGTGGAGGCTGCAGCTTTTACACCTGGTCTTTTTTTTTTTCTTTTTAAGAGATTTAATTTTTTTTTTTTTTAAATTTTATTTTATGGGTGTTTTGCTTACTATATGCAGGTCTGCACCAAATGTGTGCAGTGCTCACAATGGCCAGAAGAGGGCGTGGATCTCCCTGGAATTGGAGTTACAGACAGTTGTGAGCTGCCATGTAGGTGCTGGAATTTCATGAATGGAATTTGAGACAGACTGTGGGCCTTGGGGAGGCCATTGCACATGGACAGTGGACCCCCTTGGGAGTTTGTAGGGTGGGTACCTCCAACTAAGTGTAGCTTCTGTTTTCTTATTTAATAAGCATTTGCTGAGCACCTGCTCTGGGCAAATACTGTTCTCTTGGCAAGGGTTCAACATTGAACAAAACAAACACAGGTGCTCTTCACTGCAGCCTACATTCTAGAAGGGAAACAGGGAATGCACAAACACACACAACTAGAGTTAAACAGTTAGAAAGTGTGTAGTATTAACCCGAAGTTTCAGGCCAGCTTGGGCTACATGAGACAGTCTAAAAAACCAAAACCAAAAGGTGTGGTAAGGAACAAAAGGGGGCAGATGAACAGAGATAGTTCAGGGAAGGCCCTAGGGTGCCATCTTTTCCATTCAGGGTCAGAGGGTTCCTGGCTTCAAGGGCAGCGTTGTCCTGGGGACAGGATTGGGTCTGTCTACCTGTTACACGGGCTAAGAGGCTGTGCAAAGGCTTTTTCTTTCTTCCTCTCTGGACCTCAGTACTCATCCCCAAATCTAGAGACGTGGACACCAGCTCAAATTGCCTCCAACAGGGAATTCAATGGTCTCACAGTTGATTCCCATCCTGCTTGTCTCACTTCCTTCTTGGCTTCTATTCACCTCCCAGAGGGAAAGGGTAGGATTCAGCCTGGGTGTCAAGATCTGACCCAGCCCATTGGGAAGCTCCTCAGATATGCCTCTGGTCCACAGCAAGGATAGAATGATTTGGTCTTGAGGGTGGGGAGAAAAAATAGATCTCAGGCTCACAGTCTTGAGTGGCAGGATGAAGGGATTGCCATGGTAGGAGAGAAGGAAAGAGGATAGGGAAGAAATAATAGTATTTAGGGTGGAGGAAGTAGCCAGCCATGTTCAGAACAACTGAGGAGTCATGCCAGGACCGACTGAGCTAATCAGTTTTAACAACACGGATGGCTGATGACTGGGAGAGGAGCAGAGACAGCAGCCTGTGGGTCCAAGGACACCCCTCCCCATCTCAGAAGGATTTCCTCAGGAGGAGCAAGCCTTTCCATGCAATGGGGACAGAGAGAGCCCATGGACTCTGGCCACCAAGAGAAAAAACAGGCTCCTAGAGATCATCTGTGGAGAAAGAGACCCAGAGAGAAAATGTCTTTCTAGGCCTTGTATCCCATAGTGACTAGTAGGCAGGCTAGGCCTCCTGTCCCCGAGACAGTGTTGTCTCTGATGCCCAGAATCCCTGATTCCACAAGCAAAGAAAAGTACCCGGAGGCTTTATCTGAAATATTTTTGATCTGTTCCCTCTTATTACTTACCACTCTATTTTTTGTTGTTGTTGTTGCATTTTTGTTTGTTTGTTTTTGTGAGACAGAATCTCATGTATCCCAGGCTGGCCTCAAACTCACTAAGTAGCTGAGGATAACCTTGAACTTCTGATCTTCGTGCCTTTATCTGGAGCGCTGAGATTACAGGTGTGCACTACCATACCAAGTCTATTCAGTAATAGAAGCTAAACCCAGGGCTTTGTGCATACCAAGCAAACACTCTACCCACCGGACCACATCCCCACCCCAGCCCAGCCTCATTCTTTCGCTCCCATTATACTATCTTCCTTTCTGTTCTAGACTATTTTATTGTTTTATGACATCCCAGTTTTTTCACTTTGGGCTGATTTTTCACAGATACTGGTATCAGCTTCTTTGCCCACTCTCCTTTCTTTTGTCCTTGAAGTCCGGGAGGCTTTCCTGACTCCATGGGGTTGGGTGTCTCCTTTGTGTCCCCATGGGACTCCCTGTGTGTTGGCCCTTCCCACCCTAACATTCGCCTATTTATTTGCTTCTGGACTGAAGCACAAGTTTCCTAGAGCTGGAATCTAGTCTGATTAGGTCCTCTGCCCCAGAGTTTAAGTTACAAAGATTTGGATTCCTTTCCTACTGACAATCAACAACCTTCTTCCCCTTGAAGGCTCTCCTTTTCTCTCTGGGCCTTCTTTCTTTCTTTCTTTCTTTCTTTCTTTCTTTCTTTCTTTCTTTCTTTCTTTCTTTCTTTCTTTCTTTCTTTCTTCTTTCTTTCTTTCTTTCTTTCTTTCTTTCTTTCTTTCTTTCTTTCTTTCTTTCTTTCTTTTTTCTTTTTTTGGTTTTTAGTTTTTGAAAGCAGGGTTTCTCTGTGTAGTTTTGCACCTTTCCTGGAACTCACTTTGTAGACCAGACTGGCCTCGAACTCACAGAGATCTGCCTGGCTCTGCTCCCAAGTGCTGGGAATATAGGCGTGTGCCACCACTGCTCAGCTCTGGGCCCCATTTCTGATAGCAGCCAGAAAGTGAGGTCAAGGGAGTCTTTCCTACATAGACTCCTGGCCCAGTGCTCCCTGGGTTGTTTAGGGGCTGGTGGGTGGCTCAGTCCTGGGATGGCCAGGGAGGAACAGGTGGTAGGAACTCTGCTCTGGAAGGGCAATGGTGGTTGGTTCTTTCTTGTTGGAAGGAGCAGGGATGAGGACATGTGCTTTCCAGGGCTAGTCTGGGGCAGGCTAGTTTTCAACATAGACCTGAAAGGCGATGTGGCATAGTAAAGATCAGGGGTGGGGGCTGTGTATCCAGTGTGTCCTCAGCTCTCTGGTCTCCTTATGTCGGTCCCTACCTACTTCTCTCTATATGCAGCAAGTATGTGTTACCCAGGATCGTTCGCTGTGTCGACACCTCACTGCCCAGGTGAGCCAGGCACCAGGCGGGCTCAGTCATAGAACTCAACTACCGTGAATCTGAGTAAAGAAAGGTCTATCTGGATCAAACAGGGGAGGACATGAAGCCCAAGGTTGGAAGGGCCTTGGGCAAGGTGAACTAGATGTGAATTCAGGGTTACACCCAGAGTTAGTGCTCCAGACCCCTTAGGAAGGTCAGAAAAATGAGGAGACGGCCGCAGCCGGAGTTCTTAGAGAAGATGGCCCTGCTTTCCCTATGGGCAACATGGTTACAGGTTTCGGATCAGGACTTCTGGTTCACTTTATGACTGTGTGGAGGTGGTAAAGAGCTTGCTGGTTGGAGCATAGGCTCTGTGGATGACTGTGTGGACAGTGAGGAAGGACAGTTGATGTGGCACAGTTCATGAAGGGAGGAACCAAGGCCTGGCTGGAAGTGAGCAGAAAAAGCAGATAGGCCGCTGGAAGAGCTTGGCATGAGGTCAGAATCACTTGGGGGGCAGGGTGTGTGTGTGTGTGGGGGGGAATGTTTAAGGCCTACTACTGCTACCGGGTGAGTCACTTTATCACTCTGAGGTTTGGTTTCTTTGTCTGTTAAATGGAGATGTTAACACTCATCTTCACGGTCTATCATGGGACTTCAAAATAAGATAGGCAAAGTGTCTGTGTTTTATTAAAAAAAAAGATTATATAGAAAGGTTTATAGAAAGCACTGTTTTTCCTGGAAATGGGACCAGGATGGGGCTGTCCTAACAGAACGGATGAGGGAAAGAGTATGTGTGTACAGTAACATTAATCACCCCTCAGAAGCAGGACTTTCTATGGGCCTGTCCCTTGCCAGGTAAGGCTGGGTAGCCAGCAAGGACCACCCACTTCAGCTCACGGGCTGAGTGGAAGTGGGTGTAGGGAAGAACCCTAGAGGCAAGTGCTATGGGAGGTACTTAGTGGTGCGGGCAGCCTAGCTCTGACAATAGGGACCCTGAGCAAGTGTGTGCTCTACTAAAGGGTCCTGAGGGGAAGGTTGGGAGATATCTGGGAGGAGGTTCCACTTTCTGTCCCGAGCATTGCCTATTTCTCTCAGCGGTAGAGCAGGCTGGTCCAGGAATGCTGGCTTCCTCCTCGGTCCCATACTCTTGCCTGGGCTACCTAGGATGAGGCATGCTCCTGGAGCTACCCACTTCACTGTGAAGTGCCTTCCAGACCCTCCTTACTCTCTCCTCACGGGCTTGGTCTGAGCTCTGCCCCTCCCCAGCTCCTGGGCTTTTCTCTCTACACAATAACAGGATGTGATCAGTTCGCAGAGAGGAAGTGGGGGAGGATGCTATGCTGATAGCAGAGGAGGAGAGGGGTTCTGACTCTCCCCCTCTCTAGTCCTCCCCAGCTCTGCCAACCAGCCTCTGAGGCTCCATTCCCCCTAAGTCCTACCCTAGGCTTCTGTCTGAGACCAGTAGGGATGAACTTGGGTCTTCAGGCCCATGCAGGACTGCTTGCCTATGGAGAGACATGCCTTCTGCAGAGCCTGCCTTCTGCAGAGTCTGCCTTCTGGAGAGGCTTGCTGGCCAAGCTTTAGATGCTGGGTTATTTCCTGTCCTGCAGCTGCTGGAGTCTAAGGAGAGGCAGGTAGGTCACTCAGCAGGCCTCCATCTGTCCAATGGCTTCCCAAGTCCATGTGAGCATGGTTCAATGCAATGGGTGATAGAATCAATCAAAAAGTTCTTGTCAAATGCTGGCTTGGCATGGCCTTGTAGAGTGTGTGGGCCAGGCTTCGAAAATAGAAAGTAAAATTCAGAGTGATAAGTGTATTCGTCAAGGTTCTCTAAAGTCAAAGAATTTATGGAATGAATCTCTCTATCTCTCTGGAATGACTTACAGGCTGCAGTCCAACTAATCCAACAATGGTTGGTTATGAAAGGAAGCTCCAAGAACCTATAGTTTCTCAGTCCCACGAGGCTGGGGGCTCAGCTGGTCTTCTGTATATGCTGTATATGCTTCTGTATAGCCTGAAGAAGGAGGCTCCAACGCCAGTGAAGGACTGGATGTGCTGGCAAGGTGAGGGCAAGGAAGTAAAGAAGGAGCTTTCCTTCTTCCATTGTCCTTTAGAGGTTTCCAACAGAAGGTGTGGCCCAGATTAAAAGTGTGTCTTCCTGCCTCAGCTCTGGATCAAAAGCCTGTGTCTTCCAGCCTCAAGATCCGGATCAAAGGCACGTTGTCTTCCTGCCTCAATGATCTGGGTCACAGGTTTGTCTCTTATTTCTGGATTGTAGTTTATTACAAATGTAGTCAAGTTGACAACCAAGAATAGCCATCACAGCAAGGGACATGGACTAGGAGCTGATGGAGAGCTTTTAGATGCGCCCTGTCCATATGACAGCTATTAAACACATACAGCTCTTCAGGATTTGAAGGATGACTAACATACCAGTTTGTCATTGTGTTTAATTTGTATTAACTGCAAAGGGCCATGTGCAGATACTGGTTATTGACGAGTAAAGCTTTACCGTCATCCATTGGCTCACTGGTCACTTACTATCTCCTGTGCCGAACCAGGTCATGCTGGGGATGCAGATCAGTCAGGTAGTTGAAACCATGCATAAGGACTGTCCTAGCGGCCAGCCAGGAGAAGAGTGTGGCTTAGTCAGTGGTCACGGGAGGTTTCTCAGAGAATGCTGGCTCTGGAGGGGAGAGTAGGAATTTGTCAGGGATACAGAGAAGAACGGAAGTTGGGTGGCAGGTGTGAATAAAGGCACAGCCCTGGGAAGAATGGGATGTGCTTTGGAAACTGTAGTCTTTGTTGATGGGGTCTTGGGGTCTGGTCACCAGAAATCTGAAGCTCCCTGAGAGGAATGGGAGCCACAGTGAGGGTTGTGAGCAGATCAGAGGGTGGTCAGAGCATGTTTTGGGGACTTCATAGGTAACCACAGTGGAGGGCAGCCGCAGGTAGGGACACAAGCAAGGAGTCAGAGAGCCAGAGCATCCACAGCATAGCATGATGGTCTGCTGGACACGAGGCTGAGGTGAGCTTTCTGTTGTCATTGAGACCTGGATGTGACTGTGAGAAGGATATGATTGCAGAACCCTGGAACTTAGAACGGAACTTAGAATTCAGAACTAGAATCTGGAATCCCCTGGAACCAACCTCCAAGCAGCTTTTTAAAAAAATTATAATTTTTTAACTCTTTTTGAGAGTATAATATAGTTACATCATTCTTCCCTTCCGTTTCCTCCCTCCAACTCCTCCCCTGTACCCCTCCTTTGCTCTTTTTCAAATTCAAGGCCTCTTTTTCTTTGTTATTACATATATATGTTATTACACACACACACACACACACACACACACACCACACTTAAATATATGAATACAACCTGCTCAGTCCATACAATGTTATTGTATGTATGTTTTCAGGGCTGACCATTGGTATTGGAAATCAGTTGGTGTGCTAATCCCTGGGGAAGACTATTTCTCCTGCTCTCAGCATTCTTTATTGTCCTTCAGTTCCTTGTCTGGGACTGAGGCCTTTTGAGCTTCCTCCTTCCACCTTAGCGTGTCTGTTGGTGGTGTATTTGTTTAGGTCTTGTTCAGTGAGTTCTCCTCCAAGGTCTGTGACTTCACTAGCCCTGAGTAGCTGGCCAGGTTTCCAGTGCCAGGCATGATGTCCCTCTTGTTAAGTAGGCCTTAATTCCAATTAGGGAACTGTTGGTTCTTGCCAAGGTATGAGTGTCATTCTTACACCCTTAGGGTCATAGTGCCCTGCTGGCTGTTGTTGTGGTTCATAGCTAGGCAGGACCAAGCTGCTCTTTCTTATTCTAACACACTTCCCGGCACTGTCTATTCAAACTGTAGGTATGTCTGACCCCCACGAGACAGTGACACCAGGTGCTAAAGGGGCAGAGTGAGCTGCCTGGGAAGAGCAGGTTTTGGCAGGGTCAAGATGAGACCCAAGACCCCAAGGGTGGGGAGCTCAGAAAGAGGATAGAAGTTCCTAAGGCTGCATGTCCTCTCAGGGACCCAGGACAGGGAAATGCGCCTCCATTTTATAGAGGTCAGAGAGGCCAAATGGTTCCGGAGAGAAGCCGCTCAGAGCCAGTCTCTCATCTCACAGCAAACCAACCCCAGGTGGTGCTATGATTGCCACAGAGAGTCCTCTGAGGGGAAGTCAGAGGGTGGCCCCACATAATTGGGAAATATGCGTACAGATTATTTCATGGGTTCCCTGATTTGGGGGAGACCCCATGTGTCCTCATTCAATTTCCATTATGCAGATGGTCGTCTGATAATAATATCACCTACCCTGCCCACCCCTTTGCCACCCTGTGACAAAGTCTTCCAAGACCCTGCCCTTCTGAGAGCTACAGAGAGCTATGGGACCAGGCTAGAAAACCTTTTCCCACCCAATGCCTGTGACAACCTGGCCAGCTGAGCCCCGGCAGGCAGCTCAGGGTCCTCAGCTCTTCCCAGCTCATGGCTCACCCAGCTGCAGCCTGGGACCTTCGGTGCTCCGGGGTCCCAGGCTCCAGGGGATCTCAGGGGGCCCGAGCCTTCTGCCCTCTGGCTGTTCCCACACAGGCTAAGGGAGGCTTGTTTCTCAGAGCTCCCGCCCCTCTTCCCAGCAATCCCCTGGGCGCCACGCATTCAATGGGCTATCAGGCTTGCCCATCACTCTTATCCCCCCACTCTGTTACCCCTGAATAGGTGGGATCCAGATAGTTACAGGCACTCCCATCCCCAAGCCCCCAGCCAATCTCTCCGAGGACCGTCTGGGACCTCGTAGTTCTGCCGAGTTACCTGCCTTACCACGCTGAGAACTGCGGGTACTTGCTTGGCTGGCGCTAAGCAGCCGGTTCTTTTGTCTGCCACTGCCCTAAAGCTGCGATCTCAGCTGGGCACCTAAATCCTGAGCCTGCCTGGTGCTGTGCTGCTGCGATTGTGCCCCGTGAGTCTAGACAGAGGTAACAGTTACATTCTCCGGGTGTTTAGCTCCTGGAGACAGGTGTCTCCTTTCGAGGACTGTATGCTTCTCCCCTCTCTCTTGGCGTTGGCTGACAGTGTGACAAAGCAAACAGGAGTCCCGTGCAGGCAGACAGCAGGCAGGACACGGCAGCGGCAGCGGCTGCTGCTTGCCTTGCTTATTTCGGTGGTTGGGTGGGGGTGTTCGGGTTGGCTGTAGGCCCTTCAGGGTCCACATCTGCCGGGTTGGGACTGTGCCAAAGGCGCTGGCCTGTCCAGTTGCCTGGCTGCACTGCGCCCGAGCTCCTGGAAGCATGGTGGCTGCTGGCAGACTCCCATGATGCTAATGAGGGCAGTCTCAGGCCAGGGGGAGGGGAGCCTTTGTCCTGTTCTTGTCTTTGCTGGAGAGTCCTCAGAGAGAGACAAGGGGCCCTCCACAGACCCAAGTACACATGATTAGCCTGCCATCACTCACATTGATGGCACTCAGAGCTCCGGAGTGTGGACAGAAATGGGGGAAGAAGAGAAACAAACAGGTCCTGGGCGGTCCCTGCACTTTCCAGGCAGTGGCCTAGAGGAACAGAGAGAAAACACTGCTTTATGCTCTCTCCTCCGTTTTTCTTTCCTTTCCAGGCTACACCTTCGCTGTACTCAAGATAATACCCTACCACCAGCAGCAATGTTAGTTAGGCTCTGGTTAGAGTGTCTCGGATGATGTGTCCCCATGCTTCTTTCTGAACTCCCAGCATCTCTTAAGCCATGCCCTGGGTGGCTGACATGAGTCCCTGTGTATGTCCTGCCTCTTTTCCCTACTGTCAGCCAGCTACCGAGGCTCAGGTCTCCAGTGGCCCCACCCTGCATAGAGTAGTGGTCCCACCTCATCTGAAAACTCTCACCAGCCTCCAGGGAGGGTGCACAACCACCCAGTGCTTTAGGGATGTGTGACGGATGCAAAGAGGTGAATGGTTTGATTACCTCCGGAGCAGCCCTCTCAAACTTGGGCCCATAGACACCCAAGATGTTGGGGAGAAATCAGACAGAACACAGGCATGAAGGGGGAAATATTGCATCTTTCTTTCAGTGGCTTTGACTGAGGCATCTTTCCATCTTTGGTGGACACAGAGAGCACCATAGCAGGACCACTAGCATCTGGGACTTTTGTCACCAATGGAATCATTCTCCAGTTGTGGTAGGTCACCTTGAGATGTTATTTATGAATATTCCCATCTTGAAACTATGACAATTATTGTTATTAATCATCATTATCACCATTATTATTATTATTGAGAGAGAGGGGAGGGAGGAAGGGAGAGAGAGAGAGAGAGAGAGAGAGAGAGAGAGAGAGAGAGAGAGAGAAAGAGAGAGAGAGAGAATCTTACTATGTAGCTTAGGCTAGGCTCAAACTTGTGACCCTCCCACCTTGGCTTTCTAAGTGCTGGGGTTGTAGGTGTGTGCTATCATGCCCAGCTACCATAACATAACATTTTAACATACCTTAAGAGTTGTATTTCTGTTTCGTTGGTTTTTACGATAATTCTGTTTTTTTTTAATTTTATGTATTTAAGGCATTCATTTTAAAAGACTGCAGAGACTACTACACCACACTGCCCACGAGGCCCATGTTATACAAAGATTAAGAGTCCCTGCGTGAAGGTATTCCCTTAGTAGGCTTTTCCTTAGCTCCATCTCTGTCAAGAAAGGGTCTGGTGTCTGTGCTCGGTACCTGTGTCCCTCCCCTTGATTTGGCTAAAGGATGGGGGAAAGATACATACATTTTGGTATGACTGGAAGGGCCCCAGGTAGGGTTCACTGCTCAGCTTTGAGCTGCCACTTTTAAAATATGGTTCATATTGCCCAGTACCTCCTACATGCCAGGCCAGAAATAGAACAACGAACAAGGCATTGGATAGAAAAATGGGGAACAGAAGATAAATTAAATAAATGGTGGATTCCAGGGGGATAAATGCCAAGGAGCAAAATAAAACCAGAAAAGGAAATGGGTGGGCTTTACAGGGCTAAATTTGAGTTTCAAAGGTGTGAACTGGAAAGTCTTAGGGATTAGATGACATCAGAGTCAAGACCCAAGGGAGATAGGAAGAAAGTTATGGAGACATCTGGGAGAGAGTATCACAGTGGGAGCACAGGCTGTGCAAAGGCCCTGAGGTCCAAGCGGCCTGCAGTGGCTGGGAAACAGCAGAAGGCAGGTGTGGCTAGGGTAAGAGAAGAGAGAGCAGGAGACAGGTTAGAGAGACATCATGGAGAGAAGCTAGGCTGTCCAGATGGCTTTTGTGTTTTGACTAGGCCACACATAGGGTTTAACTTGAATTTCTGTCTGCCATGCTGAGAACAGACTGAACGGAACATAGGCAGGAGTGAGGAGACCAAGCCATGGGAAGCCACAAGCTTACAATGGGCAACTTGGACCAAGCCTGGAAAGGGGGGGATGACAGGAGTCAGGGTAGGTATGTTTAGAAAGAGACAAGAGGATTTGCTGGCAGCTGGATGTGGAGTGTGTCAGAGAGAGAAGTCAAAGGCAGCCTCAGGGAGGGTGGGATGCCATGCATCCAGAGAAATCTGTGGAGGGGATGAAGTTCAATGGTTTGAGCTCAGGAGCTCACTTTGGACATCTTACTTTTTCTCTCAAGATAGGTCTCACCATGTAGCTCAGTATGTAGCCCAGGCTGGCCTTGAACTCACAGAGACTCACCGGGATTAAAGGTACACACCGCCAGGTGACATCTTACTTCTGAGTTGCTGGTTGGGAGAGTGGTCCAGGCTTGGAGGTATCACTTCTGGGTGAAATCTGACACAGTGAGACAAGTCTGCCCATCAGCAGCCATCATACCTGCTCCCACTGGCACCAGTCAGCTGCTTTTCATTAATCTCCCCTCAGTATCTTTACAAGCTCCGGGGGAAGCAGCTAGTAACGTCCTCACGGTATAGATGGATGAACTCACTCAAGATGTAAGGGGCCTGCTGAAGTCTCACCACCAGAGAAAGGCAGAGCTGGGATTTCAGCTTTCATTAGTCAGTTCAGAGCTCAAGCTTTGCAACCCATTAAAAATTATATTTGTATTTATTTATTTTTGGTTTTTCAAGACAGTTTTTTTTATTTTTATTTATTTATTTATTTTTTAATAAATAACAGCCCTGGCTGTCCTGGAACTCACAATGTAGACCTGACTGAACTCGAACTCACAGAGATCTATCTGCCTGTCTCTGCCTCTGGAGTGCTGGGATTAAAGGTATGTGACACCACCACCTAGCTATTTATTTTTATTTCATGTGTATGAGTGTTTAGCCTGTATGTCTGTATGTGGAACACATGGGCAGTACCTGTGGAGGTTAGAAGAAGGTGTTGGATCCCTTGGTACAGGAGTTACAGATGGTTATGAGCAGCCTTGTGTGCTGGGAATTGAACCTAGGTCCTTTTGAAGAGCAACCAGTGCTCTTAGCTTTCTGAGCCATCTCTCCAGGCCTTCCTTAGCCCTTCAGCACTACTACAATGTCATCTGTAAGGTTTATAGGCCCCCTTCCCTCCTGCCTCTGGCTTCCTTCCCTCCCTTTCTCCTTTGTTTTTGTTTTCAAGATACTCATCCTCAGCTTCCCAGTATCTACAGAAGAGGCCAAACTATCCTTAAAGTTAATACTCAGAATCTTTGACAATTTTCTTAATTTACACACACACACACACACACACACACACACACACACACACGTATGTATGTATGTATGTATGTATGTATGTATGTATGTATGTATGTATACATGCTGTGGGGAGGGAGAGGGAGACAAAGAGAGAGAGGGAGGGAGGACATAGGATAAATAGAGATAAAGAAGGAGGGATCACACAGATCTAGGGAGGCTACCTAGCAGGGAGGACCCTAGGATGACTGTGGCTTATAATAAGTTTTTGGTTTTGCCCAATCACTGGGCAAGCTTTAGTGAAACATTTCACTATTAAGATAAGAATTTGTACTGTATCAAGTTGATGAAAAAAATGCTGTCTGTACTTCCAGGAGGGGATGCTAAAATTTTTTTAGGCTATGGATTAGCCCATAGAAAAATGTCTGCTGTAAATCAAACAGTGAAGGGGAAGATGAATAGGAATCTCACCTACACAACTTAAGTAAAACGTAGCTCTCTGAACAGATGAAGAACTGTATCCCAGAATCTAATCAATATTTATATGTATAATTCAGCTATTATCTGGCTTAAAAGGGCTTATTGGGAAATGTTATCATTTTTACCATTTTATACAGAGAAAATATCTTCTACTTTCAAATAACCCTGGACTTTTGAATTATAACCTGTTTTTATGTTTAAAAAAAGTCTGTATGAAAAAAAGAAGAAGAAGAAGAAGGAGGAGGAGGGAACAGAGACAAGATGCATATTTTTCATAGGTGTGCTCCCAGAGATCTGCTTTGTCCAAACAAGTTACATCTCTTTCTCCCTCCTCCAAAAATGTTACTGTGAGTTCATGGAGGGACCAATCAATTCACTGATTAGCTGAGACCCCAAACCATCTCCCCAAAGTTCACTAGCTGTCACCAAATGAGCCCATAGGAGAGGCTTCATAGTCAGACTTCAGCTCCATCGGACTCCGTATGCTCGTCTCCTGGCTGAACCTGTAAAGCATCAACTCCACAAATGCAGAAAAATTGCTTTACTCAGTATTCTCAATGGTGCCATAGGAGGCTCTTGACAAATCTTTGTTGAATGAATGAATGTTACGCTTCCTGTTCTCTTTTCCTGATCTTCCAGGTTAGATGGTACACAGTGCCCGCATGCCTGCTTTGAGACATTTAGCAAGACTGCAACTTTTTTTTTTCTGGAGCTGAGGACCGAACCCAGGGTCTTTCACTTGCTAGGCAAGCGCTCTACCACTGAGCTCAATCCCCAACCCCAAGACTGAAACTTTTAATAAAAGATTAATTTTAATTTCAAAATTGTATATGTGTTTGTTTGTGTGGATGTGAGTGCAGGTGCCTGCAAAAGCTAAAAGAGGGTGTCAGATCTCCTGAAGCTAGAGTGCCAGGTAGTTGTGAACCACCTAATGTGGGTGCTAGGAACTAAACTCAGGTCTTTGCAAAAGTAGTATGCACTTTTAACCACTGAGCAGTCTTTCTCTTTTTTGGACATAAGGTCTCATTCTGTAGTTCAGACAGACATAGAATTCACTGTGTAGCCTGAACTTGCAATGATCCTCTTGCCTCAATCTCCCATGTGCTTGACTATAGCATGTACTGCCTTGTCCAGCTGGTGTGATGCAATTTCATAGCTGTACATAATAATCCTTATCTTACTTACTGTGGTATTTCCAGTCCCTTAGTAGGCAGCAAACATGTAGTGAAGGAATAAATGAAAGCATACTGTGGTGAAATTGGGCAAAGTGAGCAATAAGTCAGGGCTGGGGAGAGGGGCTGAGCCCTGGGCTGTACATAGAACTGCCTGGGATTAGTCCTATCTCTCCTAATCAATTGTGTGGCATTCGCTCAGAACCTTTCAGGGCTATACTTTGCCCAGCTGAAAAATGAGGAGCAAGATGGCTTCATTCAGGGAGAGCCTGTAGGCCAGGGGAGGCTAATTCTAGAAGCTTGTATTCCAGCTTGGTTCACTGCTGGCCTGGGGCCCTGATGGGCAGCAGAACTGTGCAGAAGCCACTGGGAAAGATTTGGCCCTGGGCCTTCTGCTGGCATGAGGCTCCTGGTCTGGGACCTTCCTAACTTTCTTGGCTGGGTGAGGAGGCAGCAAGAGGATTTGATTGATCTTCTCTTCTGGGGGGTCCTCATCATAAATCTCCTTGGCCCACTGGGGTCTCCTAGGACCCAGGAGCAACAGCCAGTGCATTCCTTGGCTCTTACAGGCTCTGGGCTTAGTACCTTTTGCCTCTTTCAGCTCCTAGCTCTGGGACCACCTGTGAGGCCGAGGACTTGTCTGCCCTGATGGTAGCCCCTCTCTGAGTACCAGACAGCCTCTGTCCAGAGAGTCACCAGCCTTTTTCCAAGTCTGATCTTGAGATCACACAGCCTGGCCTTGGGCAGGCAGACCTGCCCCAGGCTCACCGAAGAGTCAGGAATCCTTAGCTCTCTTGTACCATGGACTCCTTGTTGGTTCAGGGAAGCCTACAGTTTCTTTCTTTCTTTTACAAATTATTATTTATTCTTCTCTCTCTCTCTCTCTCTCTCTCTCTCTCTCTCTCTCTCTCTCTCTCTGTGTGTGTGTGTGTGTGTGTGTGTGTGGTGCATGTGTATGATGTGTATTTATAGGTGAGCAAACCAGAGTGCACATGTGAAGGCCAACTCTCTCCTCCTACCTTTATGTGGGTCTCAGGCATGGAACTCAGGTCGTCAGGCCTGTACAGCAAGTACAGCACCAGAGAAGCCATCTTGCTGGCCCCTGTGGACTCTTTCTCAATGAAATGTTTTCAGAAGCATAATAAAATGTACATTACTGGACAGCAAGCAAATTGTATTGAAATGCAGTTATCAAAATATTAAAAGTATGTTTGTGATAAAGTAATTTAAGTGTATCTTTATAATGTACCAGACTGGATTTGTGGAAGCCTCCGTGACTACTATGGTTACCTACTGATAAACATGAATAATATATCAAATACCCGCAGCAGCTGTGGGGTGATAGGAAAGCATCAGAGGACCATAGTTTGCAGTCTTGATTCTGAATGGAAGAAATTTGCAAATTTCATTTACAGGTTTGTGAAAAACAGATGATGGATCTCCTGCCCTGGAGGCAGCTGAGTCAGTGAAATTGTGTGAGTTAGAGAGGGGCCTCCATATCTCCAACCAGCCTAGAGCCCTCTGTAGAGACCTTCATGGGTGACCATGGGTGACATGGTCTTTTGCCTTCCCTGGTACTCCTATAGGGATAGTTTGGTTCCCTCTCTGGAACATTCTCCCCTAGGGCTGGACAGTTCCAAGGGCTCTCAGTTATCTATAGAGATTCTGGGGACCCAGTCAGTGCCTGTCCCTGAGCTAGCAGTAGAGAAAGACAAAGGGCCTACCTGGAGCTAGTCACTTTATCCATCTACTCACTCTCTGACTTCCTACCCTCTGTCAGGCCAGGCAATGGATATCCTGAGATTTAATCTTATAAAATATAGCCAGGCGGTGGTGGCACACACCTTTAATCCCAGAACTCAGGAGGTAGAGGCCGGCGGATCTCTGTGAGTTCGAGGCCAGCCTGGTCTACAGAGTGAGATCCAGAACAGGCTCCAAAGCTACACAGAGAAACCCTGTATCTGAAAATAAAACAAAACAAAACTGTGTGTGTAGGCATTGTACTCAATGATGTGTGCTGGAGGTAAAACAAAAACAAAAACAAACAAACAATAACAACAACAACAACAACAACAACAACAACAACAACAACAACAAAACCTCCACAAAAGGGCTGGAGAGATGGCTCAGAGGTTGGGAGCACCAGCTGCTCTTCCAGAAGTCCCAAGTTCAAATTCCTGCAACCACATGTTGGCTCACAACCATCTAGAATAAGATCTAGTGCCCTCTTCTGGAGTACAGGCATACATGCAGGCGGAACACTATGCATAATAAATAAATCTTTAAATAAAAACAACAGTGTGTGTGTGTGTGTGTGTGTGTGTGTGTGTGTGTGTGTGTGAGAGAGAGAGAGAGAGAGAGAGAGAGAGAGAGAGAGAGAGAGAGAGAGACAGAGAGACAGAGAGAGAGAGAGAGAGAGATCTGTCCTTAGAGGTTATAGCTACTAAATGAAATGCACAAACACATCAATCATATGGCGTTGCAGTTTGTGAGAATAGCTGTGAACGCAGGAAGGTGAGGTGAAGGGACATCAAAGAAGTCTTCCTGGAGAAAGTGACCTTTAAGGCAAGACTTGGAAGGCTGCTTTGCTAGGAGGGACTTGGAGAGAGCACTCCAGGCAGAGGGCTGTGTCCTGTGTGGATCGGGTCAGGGGACAGGAGACCCGGAGCCAGGCGAGGCTGAAGAGGAGGGCACACTGTCCTGCCCCTCAGGCACCTGGGCAAAAGTTTGAACATTATTTTATAGACCAGGAGTAGCCCAAATGAGGCGGTCCTCAGGAATTTCCAGGCTTAGAGCAAAGACTAAGAGGGAGGATATTACAAGACTGCGTGAAGAGGACTTTTCCTTTGTATGCTGGACATCCACCTTGAGGGCTGGGGATGTAGCTCAGTGGTCGAGTGCTTGCTTAGCATGAGCTTGGCCTTAGAGTCGAGTCTTAGTGCTACACGGGGAAAACAACAACAACGAAAGAAATTAAATACCCTTTTAATGTGTCGCCTGGCCTTTTCTCAGTCTGAGCTCTCTGTGCGCATGGCCTTCCCCATCATATCTTTCTGTGCTGTCTGACCACCTGACTAACCCCCCCACCCCCCCATACACACCCAGCATCACCAGCAGGAAGCCTCCGTTAATGACTCAATCATCTTCTTTTACATCGGAGCTCTGGGGACAACACAGGCCACTCTGCCATCACCACTGACTGGTTATATGCCACTGTTAATTTTCCCTTCCTGTAACCCACCCTGAAAACAGGGTGGGAGTCAGGCGGGGGGGGGAGGGCGGGAAAAGAGAGAGAGAGAGAGAGAGAGAGAGAGAGAGAGAGAGAGAGAGAGAGAGAGAGAGAGAGAGAGAAACGAGAAACTCTTACATCTACAGTTGTGAATTGTGGCCTGCATCACAGCCTGGGATTGGAGCCACACAGTGCCACCTCCTGGCACTAGGTAGAATGGCAGGCAAGATGTTGGAGGGCGGGGAAGGAGGGAGGGATGTGCGAAACTAGGCACTCTTGAGGATCAGCACACCAGTTCCAGTCTGCTGGAAGGTTTGTCTAGGGGCCAGGTGATTACGGATGAGAGCTGGGCAAGAAACAGGAGGGAGGACCTGAGTGCAGGATGGAACAGCTGTCTGAGGTGAGAACCCCAGGTCCAGCTGTACGTGAGCCAGACAACCAGGGACCTGTTACCTTGGGGACAGGGATGTTGTTCATAAGACTGGGGAGACAAGCCTTTCCCTGAGTGAGAACTTCCAGCAACCAGGGGCCTAGCTTTAAAGCCAAGTATCCACCCATACACCCCCTCCACACGCCCCCTCTCCCTCCCACCCCACTTTCCGGAACAACTTGTTTTTGTTCTAAAGCCTGGAACTTTGACCTGGGAGCTGTTTCCTCCCCTTGGTCACCTGGTGTCCTTCCTACTCATCCTCCCTTACTGTGCCCAAAGTATAGCTCTTGGAGCCTCTGCTTCCTGCTGGGGTTTTAGGGAAGCTGGGGGTGCTTGGGTCTCCCTTGCTGGTGGCAAAGGTTGGGGCGTTCCCTAAGGGCATGAGCTAGTGAGTGGGTATCACCACCAGAGTTTCTCTGCACCCCTCTCTTTGGATCTCCCCACCCTTGGCTGCTGGAGTATCCCACTATTCTGGGATTTCATTTTTCTGCCTCATCCTTCCTCATCTTTCTTTGAAATACCTGTATGTTGGGCCTGTGTTTGGTTCAAACACACACACACACACACACACACACACACACACACACACACACACACACACACACTATCCCTGGGGAAGCCAGGTGTCCCACCCACCCAGTTGCCCAAGTCCGAAACTTAACCTGAGAGTCACCCACTCCTCATCCTCTCCCAGCTAGTCATGTGCCCAGAAACCACACCCTGGTTTTTCTACCTCCCAAGCACTGCTCAAAGCCTCCTCTAATGCAGCCCATCAGTGGCTGCAGGACTCGCATCCCCAAGTCGGCCTCTCCCATCTCTGATGACCTTTTCATTTTCTCAAATGAGGATTTGACCTTGGTCCCCTGCCCCCTGCTTGAAACCGATGAGGGAGGCAGGGTGGATATTTGTTAAATTCCGCCCCATTCCTTTCATTCCAACCGGTGGCCGTTCCCTGGCTGTTCATTAACGCCCCGCCATGCCTGCTCCTCAGTGCTCCTGATGATTCTCTGTCCACGTTAAGAACAGGTTACACGTGTGTGGGTGGTATCACTCAGCCCCCTGGAGAGTTTCCCTACAGCCCCTTGGAGTATCACAGACCCACTGCACATGCATGAAAGCAGGCACACACACGTGCACACACAGGAAGCAGGCTCAGGGCTCTCACACTGGCTCTGAACAGCCGTTTGGTCATCTCTGGACCTCTCTGGCTCTGCCAGCATTTCCTCTTCTTTCTGTCATTTCCTTTGCTTTTCTTTTTGTTTTTTTCTTTGGACAGGAACTTGGGCCTGTGGCAAATGTGGCTCAGGACAAGCAGTGCTGGGGAAGTCCTTACACGGACAGGCCCGTATCATCCACAGTGCCACCGCCAGTGTTTAATGCCACAGCCATCCACTCTTAGCCACCTTATTTCCAAACTCGTCCTTTCTAAACCCGATCAAGCTGGGTTGATATTGGCTCTTCTGGAACTTAGCTTTGTGTGGGACCTGGATCACAGGCTCCATGTTCTGTACTCAGGGACAGATGGACATGATGACTCTGCCCTGGGCTTTCCAAAGTTTCCTGACTACCTGCCTGGAGCCAAGAGAGCCTGAGGTCTGCTACCTGAGTGTCCACTAGGAAGGGCTGTTTGCAACGTCCTTTTAGCAACCCATACAAGCAACAAGAGACTGCCAGAGAATCCTTTCCCTTCCCTTCCTTAGGAAAGGGGTGTAGCCTGCTCTAGCATCCCACCTGCTATATTCTAGAGTGACTGGGGCAAGGAGGCCCACAATGACCTTCAGCTCCGGACTTTAGTAGGCACTTGGGTCTTCTTAGTGTCTGGAAGGTCAGGTGGATACTATGTGTCCTGTGGAGTGGGAGGTGGGCTTCTGTGGGGCCTGGCTCTGTGGTGTCTGGGGACAGAAGAACTATTTCATAGTTACTCCTGGCTATAGATTGGGCCCTGGCAGTTGGAATCATCCTTCCTTTGCTCTGCTCAACCTCCTCTGATGAATAGAGGTAGATCTGAAGGCAGGCATTGAGGCCTCTGACCAAGTCAAATCTTGTCTGAGGCCTGCAGGTTACCAGGGACCAGAAATGTGGAACTGGGCTATGAGAAAAGTGTAGGGGACCATTGGATTGGTCAGGGTTGGGGACTGTGAAATGAGGCTGTGTCTCAGGACTGGGGGGGACCCAGGGTCTGGCTTGGTGGGGGCAGAAACAGATGAGGGGAGGGCAGAGTGTAGGACAGCTCTGGGGAAAGTGGCCAGGTGAGCCTTCCCTGCGGGTTTTTTTTTTTTTTTTTTTTTTTTTTTTTTTTTTTTTTTTTTCCCACAGCCCTTTCCCTCTGGCTCCTTGAGCCAGCCACCAAGTGTCTTAATCTCTTTGTCAGTCCTCCAAGAAGCCCCACCCACTGAGCCCATTCAAGGCAGGACTGAAAATGTGTCACACCTTTCCCTGGGAGCCCAGCCCCATTGCCAGGAAAGGTGAGCTCAGAGGGAGACTTCTGAGGTAGCCTGGGTCTTGGAGGAGGCTGGGACTTCCCTGATTCACGGGCCCATGTCCTCACCTGGCTTCTGAGGGGGTACCTTAAATGCCAATTTGTTGGGCTGGGCATCAGCCAGGCCTGGCAGCTCATTTCCATGGGAGGAAGGGCAGTTTCCCTTCACCAGCCGGCCAGTCCTCCCTCCCCGCCCTCCCTCCCTTTCGGCCTAACCCAATCCGGTGCCTCTCCTTCAAGGCCTGACTGCTCCCCAGCTGATCTCATAAAAACACCCCAGACCTCCAGCAGCTCCAGGAGTCCGAACACCAGCCACACCAGCCGTGGACCAAGGCCTTACAGCTGCCTGCAGCCATGTTGGCCCTCAGCCTGCTCCTACTGGGTCTGCTCTCTGCAGTGGCACCTGCCAGCTGTCAACAAGGTAGGTAGCATCAGACAGGAGTACCTGGGCTGTGGGGAGGAGAGGGCTGGTCGGAAAACAGCGACCAGGGTAGGATGGGGTGGTGATCTGAGATAGATACCCTGTTTTGGATTGGGAGCAGGCACTGGGCCAACTCCAGTCCTCTGACTTCGGCTCTGTGATTTGTTTTCCTCCAGTGAGAAGTGGGGCAGCGGGAACACGTTGGCTCTGGGGTCTAGGGAAGGGACAGGAGTTGAGATCCAAACCTCACAGCAGGAATTGCCCCAGAAACGACTGGGTACTGAGGACAAGGGCTAGGAACTTGAGGTTGGGAGTGGTCCCAAGGCACCCTCCAAAGCTGGCTCTGGGCAGGATGGGTGGTTGTGGTGTCGGAGCTGTTCCAAGTCCTTGGCTTTGACCTAAGTCCTGTTGTTTTGTGTTGTTTTGAGACAGCATCTCTCTATCTATCCTCAACTATCCTGGAAATCATAATATAGACTAGGCTGACCTTGAACTGAGAGAGATAGCCTTGCCTCTGCCTCCTGTATGACTAAGTTCTCCTTTCCTCACTTTTTTCCGGAGTAGCCCTATCAAGGGTATACTCTTCACCAAGCTCTTTCTGTTGTGCTGTGTGATCTTGAGGAAATTACTGCCCTGCTTTGAGACTTAGTGTTTTCATTCATTCTCAGTTCACCCCGCCTGCTGCCAGATTGGCGGTTTGGAAGGGCTTTGTACTTAGTAGTCTGGTAGTGGTGGTGGTGGTGGGGTGCTGGCCAAGATGCTCGTGTATATTTGCATCCTCTGAGTCCCATGTCTCAGAGGCCCTCTGAGAAACTGAAGTACCAGAGAGGTCCAGTAACTTACATGGGTCAAGAAGGAACAGGTCTCAGACCATTTTTTTTTTTCCTGCCTTTGACTCTGCCACTTGCTCCCTAGAGTCACAAGAGCAGGAACAGAGGTGGTCCCTGGCGTCTTGTGAGGAGTCAGCTGTAAGAGCCACAGGAGAAAGAAATGGGGAAGATGCCTCCTAAGGTTGTTCCCATTGCCTAATCATTATTGGCCAGAAAAAGTGATGGGCCTGAGCAGTGTTTCCCGGCCAGGGTAGGGAGGGATGTATTCAAAACAATGGCCCTGGCAGAGCAACGATACTGTGTATCTTCTGCTATCCAGGGTTGCTACCCTAGGGCTGCCATGGCTACAACCCAGAGAGTTCCAGGATCCTCCCTTTTCAGCCTCAGAGACAGTGCTAAGAATAGGCAGAAGAGCATCGAGGTGGACTGAGTGGGAATGAGGCAACTGAGATCTTTTGATGCCTAACTTCTCATAACGTAGGACAACTCTAGTCATAAAGGCAGGACCCCTCCCTATTCCCCTCTCTTTCCTCCCGAGGCTCTTAGCTGCTGGGTATCTTGTCTTTGGAGAGTGAGGCCCTCAGCCTAATGGGGAGAATGGTTTTTCTTGGGGCTGCTAGTGGCCTGAAGGCAGAGGCTTCTGAGAAGTTTTAGGGGTTGAGGTTGATGTCAAGGGTGTAAGAGCAGAAGGGGTACAACCCCCCCCCCCCCCGTCATCTTACCCCTCTTTCTTCCCTGCACCCCAGCTGAGCAGCCAGCCCTGAGCAGCCCGGGGCAGACCTCACCCCTACTAGTTTTCCCAGAGAAGCTTTCCCATCAAGAACTGGATCTGCTAGATGCCAGCCTTAGCCTGGCAGCTCTGGGCCAGCGGGGGAGGAGGAGGGGCCACTTCCAGCTGACAGGGCCTAGGCCAGCCACTGGGGCCGCCCTTTGGTCCCTGTTTTCTTGCCCTTCGAGGGGGGCCCTGCGCGTGACTGTAGAGGGTGTGTGTGTGCAGGAGGGAGGCTCTGGGAGCCTGGACCTCAAAGCAAACCCTGAGGCATGTCCCCTATTTGGCTGCTCAGGTTTTCTTCAGACTCTAGTCGGCTCAAAGCCCCCATCCTTCCCTCATACTTAGGAGAGTAGACAGGCCTTACTGCTTACATCCACTCTGGCCATTCAGATGCCTCCCAGGACCCTGTCGAGGCTGTGGGCCTTTGACACGGTACCCAGGCTGCTGTGTACCTGCAGCTCCTCTTCCTTTTGCAGGTCTGGGGAACCTTCAGCCCTGGATGCAGGGCCTTATTGCGGTGGCCGTGTTCCTGGTCCTTGTTGCGATCGTCTTTGCTGTCAACCACTTCTGGTGCCAGGAAGAGCCGTGAGTGCTGTGTGAAGACTTGGGGCTGGGCAGCCCCCGGTGGTCAGGGTGGCCCTAGAACCGTTGTTTTCACTCTAGCAGGGGATGACCTCAGGAGCTCTGGTTCAAGTCTTACCACTGTGAGGAAAGGAAACTGGTCCTCAAGTTCCCAGGAAGAGTTAGGGACAGAACCAGCTCTGAGCCTTTCTGGCTCCCAGGCCTACAATCTGCGGGCCTCATGGCTCTCTCATTCCCAACCATCCTCCCCCCCCAACCTCTCCCACCATGAACTTGGGAGAAATGTCTCTCTTCTTGGTGTCTCAGTTTTTGTTTCCACCAGTGGAGCTGGGATGAGAGCCTGGCCTTCCTCCTGAAATAGAAGACCTCAGCCTTTTGGAAGGTCAGCTTACATGTGATGCAAAGGGCCTCACAGGCACACAGACTAGATAAACAATTTAAGTCAAATACAGTTGAAGGAAAGAAAGTTCAGAGTGCAGGACATAGCCTGCGCTGGCTTGGGGGTTGGGAGGGGGTTGGTTAGCACGCTTCACCGACTGCACCTTCACTCCAAAACCTGACACACAAGGAGTCAGTCAAAGGACAGGATGGTGCAGAAAAAAGTACACTTGAGTCCCTGGAGATTGGAGCCTGGCACTGGTACCAGGCATGAATGTATGGAGATGAAGAGCCCCCTGGGTGAAGCTACGTCTGCCTTAGGGGATCTTCCCCCAGGTCTCACCAAGGTGGCCTGGCAGCCAGGGACCCAGCAGCAGCCCTCCACAGCCTGCAGAGTATGTAAGGGGCGGAGAAGGGAGTTCCAGTGTGAGGCTGATGAGGTCAGTTAAGACCTGGCAGCACCAATGACCTGGACTGGGAGTTTTATGTCAATGCAGCTGGAATCAGTGGATGAGATGACCTTAACAAGTCCTTGTGGCTGTTCCAGAGGGGTGCATAGTGCGTGAAGTCTGCAGGTTTAAAGACACTTGAGGAGGCTGAGTATGAGGCTGGATAGTCTGGACCTGGAAGGGACAGAGGCAGTTCAGAAAAGGATGGATAGATCTAAGAGCTGTTTGGGAGGGAACCTGGGAGCTGACAGAGGGAGGCAGGAGGGGGCACTAGAGGAGGAAGTGCAGAGGAGGACTCTAAAAGCCTCCCTGAGCAGAGGACACTGAAAACAACCTGAGTTGACCTGGGTGGGACATGACTGGTGTGACTTGCCTGTGGGATGTCCAAAGACAGCTGAGCAGGTTTAAGGGACCCTCACAAAGCAGTTTGAGGAGTTGAAGGTGAGAGCTTTCTGCTAGAAATGCTTTGTTTCTCCTCTCTCTGCCTTCTGTGACCACTAACCACATCTTCTAATTTGGGATATACTCTGAGTCTTGTTGGGTCCATGATCTGAAGGCAATGGAAAGAGACTTGAGACTTAGGGTAAGTGTCTTACAACTACCTGTGTTCCCCACTTTCCTCCTGGATCAGGCAGGAGGATGTGAGCCTGAGTAGGAAGAGACTGGAAGCTGGTGTCTGCAGGGCCCAGAGGAGAGCTGGGGTGCTCTCTGTCTTAGACCTAGAGCACCAGGTCCCAGAATAGAGTCTTCTTGGATGGGGTGGAGTGGACAGTCATTGATGAGCTACTGATAAGCTTTATTTCCAGGGAACCTGGGAGCATGGTCATGATCGTTGGAAACAAGGCAGATGGGGTCCTGGTGGGAATGGACGGCAGATACTCCTCAATGGCGTCTGGTTTTAGGTGAGATGCTACCAGGGGAGCTGGGAAAGGTGTGTCAAGCAAAGAGGAAGAACTGGTGAAGTGAAGAGGGTTTTGTGAGGACTACGGTGTCCCATGGGAAGACAAAGGTTCAATTTAGGGAGAAGGCTCAGACAGGGCAGGGTCTTTGTAGGATAATGAGCATCACAGGGAGAAGGGACTCGATGGGAGAAGTCAGTGAAAGAGGGAGTGGGGGGGGGACTCTGTGGGAAGGGAGTTCTTGGGAGGCTCCCTGGGGAAACTTAGTAAAGGAGGAACATGGGATTTGGGTGGGGATGTTCCTGAGGGGCCTCCAGTCCAGGCCCACAGGTCCAGATATGTTTAGGGGAAGGGTTCTCCTCTCCCTTCCCCTCTCTGGGAGCCAGATGCTAATTCTGGAGAGAAGGCCTGATGCAGGATGATGAAGAGGGAAAGAAATGGGGGAAGGGAAGCCAACGACCCAGTAAGCCCTACCTCCCTTTCCAGGTCCAGTGAGCACAAGAATGCCTTCGAGAATGTTCTGGAGGAAGAGGGCAGCGTCCGCAGCACACCCATGTGACAAGCTCATCGATGGCCTCAGTCCCCAGGCTCTAGGGCACATAGAGTTGGTGCCCACCACTTCACCCAGTCACTGCTCTTCAGGAATCTATTAACAGAAGCTGCCCCTCTCATCTCTTTTGAATCACAGCCATCTCAGTCTAGGGCTCAGACCAAGCTGAGCACAGGATGTGATGTGGCCCTGGGGTCTTCCTGGGGTCTTCCACCCAATTCTGAGGAGCCTTATAAAGAGACACCCAGCTCAGCCCCCCTTTCAACTCCCTCCTCCTGCAACCATGGAAGTGACTCTTATTTCTGGGAAATAAAGACTTTTTATACTTTCAGGGCAAAGGCTCAGACCCAGCTTCCAGGTTCCAAGCAAGGCCTCCCCCATTTCTTTTTATAACTGCCTTCTAGGGTCCATTGCCATTGGACTTATGGATTATAGGAAGCCCTGGACCCATAGGGCAGCTAGGGACTTAGAGGCCTAATTGGAGAGGCTGAGGCTGTGTATAGGAGGGAATGAGAGAGAGAGAGAGAGAGAGAGAGAGAGAGAGAGAGAGAGAGAGAGAGACTCCTCTGGAACCTGGGTATGTGTGGGGAACTCCCTATGGGTGTGGATATGTGTGGGAGAGTTGAACTCATCCCTGCCTGTGGGTGGCCTTTGTCTCTTCAGACTAAACCCCTTCATTGCCTAGAGCAGGCAGGAGATCTTCTCAGGAGGAAGACCCTGCTGAGAGTTGGGTATCCTGGACATCCGCAGCCCTGGTCCATTTCAAAATGTCTTTCATGTATGGATGGCAGGAAGAGACCTCTGAGCTGAGGAGCTTTCCCACTCTGCCCTTGTTCAAGGCACAGCCCTTCTGTGAGAACACCCCTCCCCAACAGCTCACCCTTCCCAGATCTTCTGGATTTTTCCTATACAGCATACTACCCACTCTGCCCAGCTCTCTCCCCTTCCCAGGGCTCCAGAGTGTTGGGCTAGCATATGGAAAAGAAAACTGTGGGGCAGAGACGGAGGAAGCCCAAATCTGTGTCCCCAGTCTCCTGTCACCCTACTGTGCGACCTTGGGAGCGGGACTGTCACTCCAAGCTCCTTGATCCTGTGTGGAGGATTTGGCTAGTCTCTGGCAGAGCTAGAATAGAACCAAGTCCTCACCAGGGTCTGGGCTCTCAGCCCTGGGTGGGATGGGAGCCAGGGGAACCCAGTCTAGAAAAGAAGAGACCAAGATCTCTGAGGCAAGTGCCTGTCTGACCCAGCTCCTCTGTGTCTGTGTGTCCCACTGAACAGCATCTGTCCCCCTGTCTGTGGTAATGACCCCAAACAGGCTCATTTCCAGAGCCAGTGGATTGGGTGGCGAGGCCGGCCAGACTCCACCAGTCTCACTTTTTCACAGCGTTCCTGCAGCACACCCCACTTTGTGGTCTAAGGCTTGCCTGAACGCCTCAAGCAGTACCCACAAATCATCTCCCTGGGGCTTGGAGGCCAGCCTGCAACAGAGGTAGAGGTCGCAGAGCAGAGAAGGGGGGCAGTGTTTCTGCTCTAGGTCTCCCTGCTTTGCTGTGTGATCTAGGGTAAGTCTCCTTCCCTCTCTGGTCTTCAGCTTAAGGGACATTGATAGTTGCCCCTGTGATGATGCCTCTAGGCATTTGCCCTCTGTGGATTTCTGTAACTCACACGGGTCTCACACATTTCTGCCACTTTAAAGTGTGCCTAGTCTTCTCCCTTTTCCTCCAGGAACTACCTCTTGATTAAAGCAGAAAGTAAAACCAGAGGACCAGGCGGCCCAGTTTTTTCTCACTGAAGGAGAGACAGAGGATGGTAGAGGCTAGGTCTCCATTAAGGCACAAATATCCCTTAAAATATCCCTGGAATCTTTTGGCTGCAGTTCAGATCCCCTTGCAGGTGGCTACATTCCTTCCCACCTCTGCCCCCAAGTTGTTGAGTGTGTGTGTGTGTGTGTGTGCGCGCGCGCGCGCGCTGTAAGTGGGTTCAATTCAGCCCCCTTTATGCCCACAGTCTGCCAGGGCCAGGGCAGAGCCACTTGTGAGGTGTTGCCAGGAGAGGCCTGCTTCCACCAAAGCAAGCCCTGCCGCCAGCGCTCCCACCTCCCAACTGCGGGGTGCCCTGCCTTGACCTTAGAGCCTTGGTGATTGCCCCTGGAGGACCTAGGCTGACACTGACCTACAGCCCTCCTCCCCCACTCCATGTTCCGGTCCTGACCAGGGTCTGGGAGTAAGGGAGCGCCCACCCCAGGAACCGCCAAGACCCCCGTCCTTATCACCAGCTCCCACCTGCCGGCCTGGTCGGATCAGGAGGGAAAGAGGCTGGGCCAGGGCCAGGCCGCTGCTTAATGACCCTCCCGGGGCCTAATCTCAGACTGTCAGCCGCTCGGTGCCTCGGGCCGGCTCCTGGAGGAGGCTGATAACGCACCAGCTGGGCCTCCCACCATCTTCTGGGCCGCAGCACGGGTCCCTAGGGGCGGTCTCTGCCGGCCTGGGGCGGAGCTGGAGGCGAGGGTCCCACCCTTGCGGGGGAGGAGACCCGGAGCTCCCGAGAGACCAGGGGCGGGGCCGCACCGACTCACGCCCCTGCCCGCTCCCCATTCTTCGCCTTCCACGGAAGACCTCTCCGCCGCCGTCCGGTTTTCTCTTTGTCTCTTTCTTAGCCTCTTAGGACGTTTTTGTTCTATCTTCTGTACCCGGTCCAGTCTCCCCCTGCTCCGCCTCCGCTCGAGCTCGAGGTCCGCCGCCAGCTCCCTCTCGCGTCCCTTCAGCTTCCAGCCGGTTCTCCCCAGTACTTCTTACTTCCAAGCTTCCCTAAGGTCTCTGCTTGGCTTATGCACCGGCGCCGGAACCTCTCGCTTCCGTAGGTCACCTCATCTCCAGCTGGCTGGTCGCTACCACCAACTCTGTGCCCGCTGTTTGGGGCAGTCTAGCTCATTCTGATTCCTGGAATAGGACTTGTATCCTTCTTTCCCCCTATTCCATCCCAAAGGTATGACTCTCACAGGGTGACATAGGTCCCACCAAAGTCAGGCAGGAAGGGAAACGTCCGCTCAGACTGTGCGCAGGTGGAGAGTGTGAAGCAATGCTGACCAGTTAGTCTTGAAAGGGAACTTGCCTTCCGAGGCTGGTTTTGATAAAGGCTGTCTACCTACAGAGTGGTCCCTGGCGTGGGACGGAGTTTCAGGTTACCTCCCTCACACCAGTAATGTGAAATGGGTAATCTGCAAGAGAGAGCTCATGCTTCAAGTCTGGCAGCTCTTGGGCAGAGCTTCCTCCCCCAGGCCAGGGGAAGGAGGAGTGTGGGGCCAAGTCACATGCTTCCTGGTCCTCCTAGACCACACTCAGAAGCAAGTCACAGGACTGGAGACATCAGAACTCTCCTTGGTGCCTAGGCAGAAGGCACCTGCTTCCTGACAAACCGGGCTGGAAGTCTCGGCTCCATAGCTTGCCTAAGCTGCCGCCAGAGGACACGGGAGCCAAATGCCAGCTCTAAGCTGCGGTCTGTGGGATCTGTACACGTCCCTGCCCAGTGAAACTGGTGCTGTGATAGCTTCCCTGTAGGCCAACTGGGAGGAAACAAGGGCAGCCTATGTGTTGACATTGCTCTCAAGACTTGCCAGAAAGTAAGCCGCCTGAGAAGGTGCCTCTCCCTTCCATGCACCGCCCACACCCAGCCTCCAGGCAGCCCCAGCCCTGTGCTTCCTTGGTCTCTGCACACATCCTACCTGCTCCACTGTGCGGTTGACTCACTTGTCTGTGTCCAGTTCTAGCTCCAGCTCTAGAAGCCCACCAGAGCAGGAAGGGAGCCATTCTCCCTACATCACTGGTACCTGGGACAAGGATGGATAGGGTCAAGGGCAGCTGGGGGAAGGAGAAAACGTACCAAGGAAGGGAACTAAACTCTAGCAGTCTGTTCGTCTGTCTGTCTGTCTGTATCTTTCCACTCACATGGATGTGGATCATACAGGCATGTGTATCCCTCCCTCCACAGGGTTGAAGGTCAGTGACGGCCTTGCCTTTAACATCCTTGGTCATCTGATAGTCCAGTTTTGAAGTGGGCAGCTCTGCTGCCATCTGGTGGCTGTACACGCTGTGGGAAAGGCTGATCCGAGTTGTTTTAATTTAAAAGTTTTGTGATATTGTTCCGAAGTACAGGCTTGAACTTGATGTGGTCCTCCTCAGTCTCCTGAGTGCTAGTGTTACAGATGTGAGTCCCCCTGACTGGCTTCAGCAGAGCTTTTGAATAGCTGGTAGGGATCTCCTTAAGTGCTCAGACTCAAACCTTGCCTGGCTGAGTTGTAGGAATCTCTCAGTTATGCCTATGTTTACTGCATCTCCTGCCATTCCTGAAGGGAGGCACCCTCTGTTAGCTGGGAGAGAGGAGAGAGAGAGAGAGAGAGAGAGAGAGAGAGAGAGAGAGAGAGAGAGAGAGAGAGAGAGAGAGAGAGAGAGAGAGAGAGAGAGAGAGAGAATATGAACCACAGCATCAGTCGTGAGCAAGTTGGAAGATGTTGGAATGTTGGAACCAGGACAGGGTGCAGAGGTCTCTGGTTCCTGCATGGACCTTGTACCCTTGTACCCTGCAGTTTGGTGTGGGCTTGTGCCACTTAGACAGAGAGGTATCTTTATCCAGTTTTCACAGGCGTCATGGAAACCAGTGATGGTGCTGAGATTGGCAGAAATCAGAAACCAGTGGGGAGTGTGTGTGTGTGTGTGTGTGTGTGTGTGTGTGTGTGTGTGTGTGATGAAGTAGCATTTACAACCATGGGGAGTTTAGTAGCCTGCAGAGGGACATGGACAGGGCTTGTACTTGAGGGGAGATTGGGAGTGTGGTTTTGGTCTGAGCCAGAGGTCTTGCTTTAGGTTGGGTGCTCCCTGCATTGTTAGCCCAGGTTGGGGCTGGAGATTTGGCTCAGAGTTTAAGAGAGCTCATTGCTCTTCCAGGGAACCAGAATTCAATTCTCAGCACTCACATCAGGCAGCTCATAACTACCTGCAACTCTAGGGACCCAATTCCCTCTTGTTATCTGTTTAATAGGGATGGTGTGAACAGTAGAAGAAACATTGTTGTTGGGATGTCCACTGCTCAGACATGGGTTTAAGTCAATAGAAAGTATTAGCCAGCCAGCAACAAAACTGGGTTTTTGGGATCACAGTGTAGCCTGAAGCCTTTCTTAGGGTGAGCTTGTAAGCACAAAAATCATGTCCTGAGTTGACATACTTCAGCTAACAAGAACAATTTTAGCCAGAAGCAAGGTTAGTACATTTAGAGACTTCCCCAAAACTATGGATTTTGATGGATTAGGACTTTGTTTTAGTTTTGGCAGGTGGTGCTGTCTATGAGCTGAGTTTTACAGCCTGAATGGTGCTTAAACTATGGAGTCAGTTGTGTTAAGGTCTGGGGGCCTGCTCCATTCCCCACTAATCTTAGTGGATGAGTCTAATCATGGATTCATCCTGCTCTAAAGAGGTGCAGGTCCTAAGGACCATTAATTTTGCTGAACTGATACATATTTGGCCATATAGTTTAAGATTCAGGCCCTCACCAGTAATTCAATTGGAATGAGATTAAAGATCCAGCCAGTCATAAGTTCATGGCCATCCTAGTCTACAGAGTGAGTTCCAGGACAGTCTCCAAAGCTACACAGAGAAACCCTGTCTTAAAACAATACAATATAAAACAATAACAACAACAAAAATCCAGCCGGTAGAGTAGTTAGCCAGGAAGACTAAGAGAACAGAGACTGGTACCAATTATCTGATTAATATCTTCCTCTCTCTCTCTGAGTTTTTTTCCCAATGATGGCAAGATTTTTTAAATTACTCCTGATCAATTAGCATAGAAACAACAGTTTTCCCCAAAAGCCAGACATAGTTTTCTTTATGTCATGAAAAATAAGTCTAAGGCTCTTTAATTTTGTAGGATCATTTCTACAGAGGAATCTAACTTTTCTTTCAATACCTCTAGGTCCTGGTCAACTGGTCTACTTAGTTTGGAAGGCATCAGAAGAGGTATATTTAGTCAAGCCATTGGCACATGCTTACCAAGTAGTCTCGGGGCTCTGTAATATTGCTGTTACCCAGATCAATTAACCTGTAGGGCAGAATAGCAGGCATCAGAATGAGGGGAAGTGCCTAGATTAAAGGTTTTGGATATTAGACAAGTTTTAGTCCCTTGTTTAAGTTCTTTAATACTAATTTGGGCTGCCCCCAGTCACAGTGAGTTTTGTCAGACACTGGGTTGACAGTCTGGTTAGTTCCTCTTCTTGTGTATATTCCTATTCCTGCCAACTGCTGGTCTCTGAGCCTGGGAAGCAGTGAGGGAGGTCTTTCAAACAATCTCAGAGGGGACAAATTCCTTCCTACATGGGGCCCTGAGGGCCTGAGCAAAACAAAGGAGGAGGTCTATCCACCCTTTGCTGGACTCTAATGAGAGTTTTGTTAGTTTCTTTTAACGCCCTGTTTGTCATTTTTACCTGGCCAGAACTCTGAGGTCTATATGCACAATGAAGTTTTCAATCTGTGTCTAAAGCTTTAGCTATTAATTGAGAGGTTTTGGTTATGAAAACCAGGTTGTTGTTGGGCCCATTGCTATAGGGAGGCCAAACCAGTTCCTGGAGGAGGTTTTAAGCTACTATTCGAGCAGTTTCTCTTTAAATTTTCTAAATGCTAATGAGAAAGGAACGACAGCTGTGGAGAGACATTGGATAATAGAAAAAAAAACTACAGAGTTAAATCAGCCTGTATACTTTAAAGATATGTTGACCTCAGAATGGAAACCAGGGTATGTGTTGTATCGGGAACGAGGTTTTGCTTTTGCTTCCACAGGAGAAGAAAAGCTATGGATACCATCAAAATTGATAAAGATTAGATTTGAACAAGTGAGACCTATTGATTAGAGGAGGTGATAGTTCATCAACCAGTGTGACTATTCAATCTAAACTAACTTACAAGACTAACAAATGCTTTTCATTTGATCAGATATAACTTGCCAAAAGGGAAACTCCTCAAAGTTAGGGTTGGGGCAGGGTTTTGTTTTTGTCTTTCCAGGAATCAGAAGACCACTGGACAAATGGGACATCTGAAGAAAAATGACAAATCATCCAGAGAAAATGTCCCAAGAAAAAAAGAGTAAATTGACCTATTAGTATATCACATTTCAAACGATAAAATTCATAATCTTCCCAAATGTTTGTTTTTGCTGTTCTCTACAGACACATAATGCAAATGGTCTTTTTGTAGTCCCAGTTTAATTAAAAATTAAAGCTGGCTTTAGAATTGGAGCATGGCCCTCTCCTTCTCTAAACCCTAGTATGCTTGTTAAAAGGAAAATCCAAAATCTCTGTCTCATGTCAGAAGAACCACCTGATATGGGACAGAATAAAAACCAAATTAAGGGACTATTCTGTTGCCAATTATCTCATAATCCTTTGGTTTTGTTTTGAATCTTTAAAACTTTTCATAAGGTATAAATATTATCTCAAAAATTTTAAAATTAATATGTATATATTTTAAACTTTTTGTCACGATATTAATGGTCATATAGAGTACTAATTCTAGAAAAAGGCTTCATCTAGCTTCCTGTACATGATTTTGGGTTTGAGCCCCTATGAGGTAACTAGGAATTAAGTTTTTGTACTCTGGATGTACATACCAAATTATGGTCCTTTAACCTCTTCTAGATCTGTTGCATATGACATTTAAAATGTTTAAGTTTTCTGCAGTAAACCATGATCATGCCTAACAGTGGCCTTTGACATCTCCAAAAGCAGGATGGGGTCCCACAACAACAATTCCACCAGGAATATGGTAGTGCCACTAAGCTGACAAACACCACCCAAAGATTGGCTTTGGACTACAAACTGCTCAGGACAATTTCAAGGTGGCTGGGTGAGATGATCCAGCCTCACAGATTACTCTAGTCAGGACTTGAGACAAGCCCTGCACTTTCTCATTATACAGAGACCAGACAACAAATGATACAGCTAGCTCTCCTAGGATTTGAAAATTATCCCATTTTGGGGGGTCCCCGAAAGATGCTGTCACCCTCAGACAGCAGAAGTAATTTTAAGAACACAATGCCCACATTCCCAAGAGATAGGGTGGGTGGTTTTTGGTCGATCAGTGGTTTATGGATATTTGTCATTGTTTAGGGGGGTTGGTTACAAGTTGTTATTGGTAATGGTCAGGAAAAAGGCTGAACAAAGGAGATTAGATTCAGGAATCCCATTCTAAAATGAAAAATGGGGGGATATATAAATAGGATAAAAGGGTAGATTTTGAATCTACTTTTAAACCAAAAAAGCAACTACTAGTCTTAGATATTTTATATTGATATGGATTTTTGTATATTGATACAAATTTGAGGTTATTTTTGTTGTACTGTGTATATGTTTCTACTCTTGTTTAAGACATTTTTGTATAATGATATAAATTTAAGGTTATTTTTGTTAGAACTTATTGTACATACATTTCTACTCTTATTCAAAGTATTGTGCTGCTACAGCTCATCTAACAATGTAATGTAAATTTCTGGTCCTTGAAAATTATTATTACAAACTATTTTGGATAATAAAGAAATGCAGGTTAGTAGTTAGTCACCTATTACAATCAAACTTGTAGTCAGGGTTGTTTTCAAAGTCAAACAGATATATTTTAGATAGATAGGTCATCTTCAAACACTTCAGAGACCTAAAGAATATGGCATTTAAGATGTTTTAATAACATAAGGTTCCTTTCTCTCCCTCTCTCTCTCTCTCTCTCTCTCTCTCTCTCTCTCTCTCTCTCTCTCTCTCTCTTTCTCTCTCTCCAATGAAACATGTCTGCTCCTGGCAGCACCAGCGAGCGAACTTAGAGAAGATGATGGGCACTGAAGAAACTCCATATGGAGTTTACTTTCTTTGTGGTAAATGTTAGCCACTGGGCAAGAAACTGCCCTTGCCTTGACTGATGACAGTATGTTGTCTAAATTGGACAAGCAGGATATAAAAGAATGTGACTGCCAAACTTTGCCAAGACAAGGTGGTACAGTCCTTCAAAAATCCTGCCTTACAGAAAAATCTGTTAGATATTCTAGGTCTGTAGGCCGAAGATGGATGCCCCAACATTGCAGCGGAACCTTGGGTGACTGTCCAGGTAGCCAGTTGTTTCTGTCATTTCTTAGTTTTGGAAGTTGTTTGCTCTGCACTTTCTGTTTACTCAGATAACATTATATCCTCAGGTCTCTGATGGAGTTGGAGACTAGATAGTTATCATTTTCCTTGTTAACAAAATCAGAAAAGAGACTTACAAAAGAGGTGTAAAGTGTATAAGGTTGAGAGATATAAAATAGTTTTGGGTTGGTAATGCAAGTTAGGATAGAAAGTGAATTAGGTACATCACTTTGGACTCACCAAGATAGGATAGATAATGGATTATTCTCCCTGAATTTGTCAAATGTTAATGGACTAGACATTGTTAGTGTAATTATTGCCTGTATATATTTATATATAGTCATTATAGTTATTGTATATAATTTTTCTATGTTAGTTAAAACCTTTCCTTTTTATTTAGACAAAAAGGAGGAAATTTTGTGTGATATTTTGTTTGTGTTCTGACAAATAGAGCTTGCTTGGAGTCAGAGGGCAGAGCTATCCACTAGTTAACCATAGAGATCTGGAGTTCTGTACAGAGAGGAGACAGGAAATGACAAGGTGGGGCAGGATCTTGGACCTTTTGGAATGGAGGAACAGAAGAGGAAGGAAGCGACTGTGGCTGCTTTTCTGATTCTCTGACATTTCAGGTTTCTACTCCAATCTGACTCTTGGTTTTTATTGATGAGATTAATTAGATTTACACATCACGACTGAGTTCATTTTGTGTTGACTAGTTACTGCTGGGCATGGAGCCTCCCTTAAGTGTGGTTTGTACACTCCATTGGAGAAAGCTGATTTTTTCTTTTTAAGTGGTTATCTATTAGAGATAGATCCTGGTTTAGGGATCAGGCTCATGTCTAGTTCTCCTCTCAATATCGGGACCCTATCTGGCTTGTATCTGTGTAGGTCCTGTGAATACCGCCACAGTCTCTGTGAGGTCCTGTGTTCATCATTCATACTGTTTCCTTGTGTCATCCATCCCCTCTGGCTCTTACAATCTTTTGCTGTCTCCTCTTCTGCACAGCTCCCTGAGCTCTGCGGGGGGGGGGGGGGGGGGGGGGGCGTTGATGAAGATATCCCATTTAGGACTGAGTGTTCCAAGATATCTCACTATCATACACTGTTCAGTTGTGGGTCTCTGTATTAGTTCCCATCTACTTCAGGAGGAAGCTTCTCTGAAGACCGCTAAGCAGCACCTGATCTATGGGTGTAGCAGAATGCCATTAGGAGTCATTAAATTGTGTTCCTGCAGCAGTACTAGTGTTTGCTTTTCCTCTAGGTTCATGGCCTATCTCAGATTCTTGGCCCCTCAGGCAGTGTCAGGCACGGGGTCCACCTTATGAAGTGGGTCTTAAATCCAATCAGATCAAGTGGTTGGTTACTCCCTCAACTTTTGGTGGCACACATTTTTAATCCTAGCATTCAGGAGGCAGAGGCAGGGAGATCTCTTTCTGGTCCATATAGTAAGTTACATGCCAGACAGGACTACATAGTGGGATCTTGCCCACCCACCTTCCCCCCCAAACAAAAGAAAAGGAAAAGAAACATTGCATATGAAACACAGAATAGCACCTAGCACATAGTGCACAGCATGCTAATTATTTAATAATTATTTCCATTGTTATATAATGAACTGGGTTGGATACAAGACCTAGCTAGAGTCTTAGAACCACAGCCCAGTTGATTAATATGGCATCATGGAAGAGGCAGTACCTGGCCAGGGTCACATGTGGAGGTGTACGAGAGGCAGCTGGAAGATCTCACCACCCCCAACCATGGCTGGTGGGCATGTAGCATGCAGGGCCCTGATGCTTTCTGGAATCACACCTCCAGAGGCATGGGCATTCTAGGCTGTATCTGTGAATTTGTTCTACATCACCAAGATAAGCACAGGTATGTAGTGGACTCTGTCAATAAATAAGCCGGCCTTTGGATTACTCCAGCAGTGGGCTGGGTGGTACAGGGTAAGGATGGTGAGGCTGGGGCTGGCACCAGGAAACGGGTAACAGAGCAGCAGGGAGAGGAAGGGAGAGGGTGGAGAAGGCTAGTGGAGGTATTCCAGGTCCCTGGGGCTAGTGAACTGGAGCAAGAGGCTGAAAAGGGACTGTCCTCAATCCAAGCTTAGTGATGGGGATGATGCTTTTTGACAGCATTTGAGAGATCCTCTGTGTGTGTGTGTGTGTGTGTGTGTGTGTGTGTGTGTGTGTGTGTGTGTGTAGGACACTTTCTGACTGTCAGCTCGAACTCCCTGGGATGGCTCATGTTTGGAGGAGAAAATGCAGATCACAGAGAAGGAGGTACTTATTGGAGTTCCACAGCCAGCTAGGGAAATTGAACCTTAGTGTTTCTACTTTAAATTCATTGTAACCTGTAGCCTAGCCAAAGGCTCCCTGTAGGGTGTGCAGGTGAAGTGGAGAGCTGAAGAAGAAAGGCATTTACCATTGCAGAGCTTGTGGTCCCTCTGGGATGGCTCGTCTAGGAGGGTGGCTGGAACCCCTTCAAGAAGCCAAGAGGATACTGACTCTCACTTGCAGTTTCAACCTCCATCTCTCCCACTCATTCTTCTACCCATGGCATTTCTTGAGTCTGCTCTCACCAAGGATTTTCTAGTCCCACCTTCCTGCTATAAGATACAATGGTCTCAGAGTCTGGTGTGTTCAGGGATAGCAGCCATTTTCTTCTATGGGCCTGTTCCTGATTACTTGCCTTGACTACTCAGTACCTCTACACATGAGGAGGTGCTGTTGTTCGGTCAAGGTGACTAATTCAGAGCCCCAGGAGACAGTGAACACTTCTGTCTATAACATTCAAATGCCCAACACAGTCCTGTTAGACAGTTTGTTGAATGATGGGGGCCTTATTGATTCCATTCATTGACAGGAAGTGTCAACTTCAAATGAGCACCTTCAGCCGTATCCCCTCACCTATGATGCCACAGGCACCTTAGGTCCCCAGAGGAATTCTTGAACTTCCTGAGCTGAGACCCTAGTTCTGTAAGTGGCATCCATTCACCCAGACCTGAGATGGGGCCACTCCAGTCCCGCCTCAGCTCCATCACTCTCTGGCATTCTCTCCCTCACCTCACAGCTTCCCTGATTCAGCGGATGATTTGCCTGGATGTTTGCAGCAGCCTCCTCCTCCTCATCACTCTTCTGCACCCTCAGGCCTCTGCCATGCTGCAGTCAGAGAGACATTCCAAACTGCAGACTCAGCTAGGATCCAGTCCTTTACCTAGAGGGTGATCAAGGCGTGTGTAGTCCAATGTCTCTTCTGTGCTTGGGTCTGGAGCCAAGCTTCCCTGAGCAAATTTCATCTGTCAATTTGACTTTAGTGTGATGTTGGTGAAGTAATTGACTTAGGTACCTCAATGCCCAAATACACAAATTAGAGCTAAATAATGCCCATCCCATGAGGCTGCGAGAGTTAGCCTATCTCCAGAAAGCCTACAGTCAACGCTTACTGAGTGTCAACAACTGCCCCTCCAACTTCTGCTTAGGGGTCTTGTATGCAATGCCTATAGTGGCCACTAGATGGCCACACCGTGATTCAGCCTTCTTCCTTGACAGCCACCTCCCTTCTCCTCATCACGTTCTTTCATGCCTCATTGCCTGTGCTGTCCATGCTTAGGATTTCTGGTTTTGTTTCTGCAGGCTCCACCTCCTGCAGGATGGCTCTCTGATATCTCTTTGCACACTACCCTCATCAGATGGGTACAGCTCTGGTCTGTGAGCTTCTGGAGGACAGGGCATCCACAGAAGAGCAGGTGCAGTGCTTGCATAGTGGAAATACTCCATGTTTGCTGAATGAATACCTGTGTGTTAGCCAGTCCCAGCTAGTAGACATTTACATTGGCTGTTTGACTTTGAACAAGTCACTTTGCCTTTCTGGGTCTCAGTTATCTTATTTCTAAATGGACATTAAAATGAGGATGCTCCTTAGTTTTGCTGTAACAGTCTGGTGTCAAGCTCTAGTGTGAGAATTGCCATGCTGTAGACCCAAGGCCACCATGTACAGATATAGCATCTGCCTGCCAACTACTGCCCATGCCCACTGCCACCCTACCCCAGCCCTGTTACATGGCTCATTTGATAGTATTAGAGTTTGTTTACCTCTCCCTAAGGGCCCTTTTAATGGAGGGTGGGGGGAGCCTAAGCTTAGTCTGGAGCCCATCTGGATCAGCTGAACCAGGAGTCTCCCATGCCTGGAAAGCACAGCTTCAACATGTCCTTTGCTGAAGCACCTCAAGTCACCCGATCATTGTGCCCCTTTCCTCTTCCCGAGTCCTCAGAGCTTTGTCCAGGGTAGAGTTGAGGGCTGGGTCCTGGCTCCTCCCCATAGATCTCTCTGTTCTGACACTTTCTGTGTCAGCATGACCCGCCTGTAATTATACAGCGGCACCTTAGAGGGCATTATGGGTGTTATTAGGACCAATTCTCAGGAGTGGAGCTAACCAGTCAAAGACTCTGAGCCCTCCTGAGGCTTTTGCAAGGTGTATGCTTTCTTTTTCTAAAGGGTTGAATCCATTGGCATTTAATCCTTAAGCAGTGGAAACAGTGTAGTATGGGATTCCAGCTTGCTTTGGGGCAAATACTTCCAAAAGCAATTTACAAACAAGTGCTCTCTTTGCCAAGTACCTGTTTTGGTGGTAGTGCTCCCCAACTAGCACTGCTTGAAGTGTCTTCACCAGCAAGCAGAGGACCGAGTGTACACAGCTGAAAGAAAAGGAAGTGAGCTAGTAACTTCTACTTTTCTGGGGAAAGTCTGGGGTCCAGGAAGAGTGACCATTGATGGGCTCGCTGAGGAGGTATGAGGATAGTTCTGGCTGGAACTTCTGTTGAGCAAAAGTAATGAAATAGATGTCTTTTCTTGTTCTTGATTTAAGGAGAAAGTCTTCAGTCTTTCAGGATAGAGTATGATGTTTCCTGTGGATTTTTTTTTTAAGGCACAGTCTTAGTTTTTAAATAAGGTATTTCCTTCTAATTCCAGTTTATAGAGTATTTTTTTTTTTTTTTTGGTTTTTCGAGACAGGGTTTCTCTGTATAGCTTTGCGCCTTTCCTGGAACTCACTTGGTAGCCCAGGCTGGCCTCGAACTCACAGAGATCCGCCTGCCTCTGCCTCCTGAGTGCTGGGATTAAAGGCATGCGCCACCACCGCCCGGCTAGAGTATTTTTTAAACTAGAAAAAATACTGCATTTTGTTAAAAGTTTTTCTTGTACCAACTGAGACGACCATGTGATTTCACCTCTTTATTATGTTGATGCGGATTCCACTGACCAGTTTTGTTTGTTTGTTTGTTTGTTTGTCTGTTGTACCATCTTTACATTTTAGAACTAAATTCCACTTGTTCATGGTGCACGTGGTACCTTTTCTATTATAAAGTATTAATTGTAAGTATTGGGTCTCCCAGAGTTGGGGTTGCCCTTGTGGAAAGTTTTTATTCATTGATAGCATATGCCTGTGCTCTTCAGGGGAACATGCTTTTTTTTCTTTTCTAGGCAGCTCTAGCTTGCCTGGAATTTGTGTAGACCAGGATAGTCTTGAACTCACAGAGATCTGTCTGCTGCTGCCTCCTGAGTACTGGGACTAAAGGCATGCACCACTACCCCTGGCTTGGGGAAATATTCTTAAGGGCATTTGACAATCTCTGGCTGATGTTCATCCACTCATTCTACACTGCCAGGTGGTAGTGTAGACAGTAAACATGGGATCCACCCATGGCTACAGTTATCAATTGTGTGTGGTTAGGCTTGGGTAGGTAGATAGATCTGGACTCCACAAATTAATGTTGTTGCAAGTATTCAGCAAGAAAAAGGATGCTGGCTTAGTGGCTATCATCTCCTGTTTTGAGATCTCAGAGCACTGTTCCACTAGTGACCTTTGAACAATACCTGGTGGCCAGCATAGTAATTAATAAAACAATGGGTGAGAGTCAGGGGAAGAAGGAAGGGAAAAAAAATCAATGTTCTTTTCAAAAAAATTTTTTATTTTTGTTTTCAGTACAAGGGACTGAACCCAGAGCCTTGTGCTTGTTAGGCAACTATTCTACCACTGAGCTACAGTCTTAACCCTCTTAATAGAAAATATTTTAGAAAAGATTGATAGAGATGCTTTACTGCTCCACTTATAAGGGGAATATTCACATTGTTTTCTATCATAACGATAAAAGGACTCTGAAAACCATATATTACATATAAATTATATATAATTGATAACATTTTTTGAATTGTACCAGTGCGTAAAAGTTATATGTTTGTGTCCTGAGATTCTTCTGAGACAGATGTGCCTAAGAGTGAAATGACTTGCCCTGCTAAACCAGTAGGGTTCATTACTAATTATGGCCATTTTCCATGCTTGTGAAGGACATTAAAGCTGAGAAGGATTTTCAGTGAGGTCTACGTACGGGCTCTTGGATTGGCCAATTAAATCATAGACAAATTGCATTTCCGTGCTTTGAGTATAAATAAGATTCCAAGAGGAAGATCCATGACTTCTTCAGATTTGTTAAACAATGCATGATTTAAAAAAGATAAACAATAAAAGATGACATTTGACATAATCTGGCTGGACATTTCAATCCTCATGGGAAAACCAAGATTAATGCTTAAGAAATAGCATCTGGGGCTGGAGAGATGGCTCAGCAATTAAGAGCACTGACTGACCTTCCAAAGGACCTGGGTACAATTCCCAGCACCCACATGGTGGCTTACATCCATCTGGAACTCCAGTCCTAGAGAATCTGACACCTTCCTCTGTGGGCACTACACATGCATGATGCATAGTCATACAGGCAGGCAAAACATCCATACACATAATAATAAATAAGTATTTATTATTTTAAACTGAGCATCAGTTTTTGCTTGTGTGTTATCTCCAGGTTGGGTGGCAGCTGGAGAGCAATGTGAACAAGTCATAGTATTTTGTTTAGGACTGTGTGGCTCCTTTAAGATGACTGTTCCCTTGTGCCATTGCTGGTTTGGGAGTGGCTATTTGGTTAGGGATGTCACCCCATCCTTTTCTAGTGTTCATTTTAACACCAAAGTTATGACAAATAGTTGGACATTTAAATAGTTTTGAAGCAAAGAGTAGTGATCTTGATTATCTGGAGAAAGATAAAGGAAAGCACTGTTCACCTAAATAATGGCTTTCAATAAGGTCTCAATGAGACAATTTAATTCTCTTTCACATTGAAGCCTTGAGGAGGCAGATGGCCTAGAGCTAGTAGGATGGTTTGCTCTATGTGTTGTCCAGACCCCTGTCTATCTTATTCTGTCATCATCAACACACAACTTCCAGGAGTAATGTAAGTGTCAGTAGGTTCTGTCACCACATTTGTCTTCAGGTGAGGGAATAAATGGGAAATGGAGGTCACACACCTTTCCTTCTGAAGATATTAGCTGGGGACAGAACATGCCACTTCTGTTCATAGTTCTGCCCCAAATTTAAAACCATCATGTGTCTCACTGAAGGGCTATATGCTGGGGAGATGGCTCAGCTGGAAAAATGCTTGCTGCTGAGTTTAGATCCACAGCACTTGGTAAAAAACCAGGCATGGCAGTTTGCGCATCTGTAATTCCAGTGCTGCAGAGGCAGAGACAGGACAAACCTTGGGGCTTTCTGGTCAACCCAGCTGAATTGATTAGTTTCAGGTTCAGTGAGAGACTGCCTCAAAAAATAAGGTGGAGAGTAGTTGAAGAAGATACTCATTGCTGGTCTTTGGCCTAAACACACGCATGCACTTGCATGTGCACACACATGCAGAGAAAGAGTGAGAGACAGACAGATAGACAGACAGAGACAGAATACTCAGTAGCTGGCAACTGTGTGCCCAGCTAAGGATTCCATTTATGCAGGAGTGGATAGAGGATGTGGGAGGGATGCTGAGTCATCTCTGCTGTAAGCAGACTGTAAAGTAAGCATGGACTGTGACAGTTCCTTTAAAATAGAAACAGTATCTGGGACAGTGCTGTTCATGAATGAGTCACAACATGCAGAACTCAGTAATCAAGAACCATCCAAATTTCCACCAGGCTACAGGTTAACTTATAAAAGAAGCTTCTGGGTTCTTCACAAATGTAACTACTGTTGCAAGTTATGGAGTAGCTCAAGCACTCCTGGCCACACTCACTGCAACTATCAAAGCTCCTATTTAGTTTTACTTGGTCAAATACCAATTACACAGTGAAGCGAGGGAATCATTCCTTGGGCAGTTGGTGGTCTTCTGCAGCTGTGCAGTTGTGCAGCTGTGAGAGGAGACAAAAGAAATGAAGGAGTTGTGTTATGGGTATGTGAACCTGTCAGATGCCTCTACAGGAAGCAGTTGGTATTATTGTACTCGAAGGCTAAATTCTCTTTATCTCTTTGTATATTATTGATAAGACATGGGTTTTATTAAACCTGAGATGATGGGTTTCCTGTCTGATTAAAGGACTTTTCCTTCTTGCACTATGCTTCCTAGTTTATCAGTGCCTTTGGTTGATAGCAGAGCTGTTACATAGGATTTCTCCATAATCAAAATGTGCAGAAATGCAAAGGACTGATGGACGCCTGGTGAGAGAAGGCTGGTTCCAAGGATCATCCAAAGTCTTCCTATGATTGGACAGGATGGCCTAGGTCAGTTTCTCAAATCTTGGATTCTTTCACTCACACTTCCAGCCAAACAGCAAGTTCTCTTTACTCTCCCAAATGTCATCAAAGTCACTCACACATTTATTTCCAGTCAGGTCCACTGCCACCACCCTTGGAAAGCACCATCTATTTTTTTTTTAATTTTGGGGGACAGCATGAACACAGTCCCTCACTACAACAAATTATGAAGGCTGTTTTCCCACATTTGGGGAAATCACAGAGGTCAGCACATCTGGAGTGCAGTGGATGAGCCTTGCCCTGGGCAAACCACCTTCACAATTACGGTGTCTCTTCTGTCAGGTAAATATGCGGCACTACTCTTGACCATGTCTGAGCTTTCTAATTGTGTCCCTTTCTTCTGATTTCCACTTTTGCCCTCTGTAACCTATCACTAATTTGTCTGTTATCCATGAAACAGTTGCAAAGCTACCCCTGCTCTGCTTTCTCTCTCTTGTAGTTCAGGCTGCTCTTAAACTCCTGATTCTCTTGCTTTAGCCTCTCAGGTGCTGGAGTCATAAGTATGCATAATCACACCCAGAAAAACTTCCTTAAAATGCACTTCACCCTAGTTCCACCTCTGATTGAACGCCCTACAAAGGGCTCCTTCTATACTTAAAAACAAATCTAAATCTCTAGTTAGGTTCCAACAAGTGATGCACTTAGAAATCATTAAGCAGTTCCCATTCAGGCTACATAAGAATAGTTAGCACCAGAAGCATGCACAGAATAGTTTTGTAATATTCTAAGTTTAGACTTTCTTATTCAAGATTCAAAACAAGAAATCATAAAGAAAATTGTGTATACATTTCATCTATCTATCTATCTATCTATCTATCTATCTATCTATCTATCTATCTACTTACTTACTTACTTTGGGTTTTTGAGACAGAGTTTCTCTGTGTAACAGCCCTAGCTGTCCTGGAGTCCGTTTTGTGGATCAGGCTGGCCTCGAACTCACAGAGATCTGCAAGCCTCTGCCTCCTGAGTGCTGGGATTAAAGGCAAGTGCCACCACTGCCCTGCAGTGGTGTATCTTACTTCATGAAATTCAAAGCGTTTCATATGTAAAAGATACCATACCTACAGTTAATAAGAGCAAAGGAATCTGAAAAATTACAAAGAAAAATTATAAGCAAGAATTATTATCCATACTATATGAAGTATATATGGATAAGTAAGAAAAAAAAACATAGAAAACAAAGATAGATGGTGTTGCCTCAATAAAGATAGGGACTAGATAGGTAGCTCAATAGGTAAAATCTTGTTATGCAAGCGTGAGGACCCCAGGACCTATGTAAAAACAGCCAGGCGTGATGGCACATGCTTGTAATCCTAGAGCTGGTGAGGTAAAGATGGGCATCGTGGGGGCAGGTCATGGGGGCTCATTAGCTATCTAGTCTAACCTACCGGGTGAGCTTTAGGCCAGTAAGCTATCCTGTCTGAAAATAAAAGGTGGATGGAATCTGAAAAATGACACCTGAGGCTGACCTTTGACCTCTATATGCCTGGACACACATTGGGGCGGGGGCAGAGAACAGTGGTTAAATACATTTAAAAATCATAACTATTTAACTATCCAATGGTAAAAAATAGTTAAAGAGTCATAGGACATTCACACTGCAGACAAGCATAATCTTAGGGTAATGATTAGGGTAGATTTTTTTTATTAAGTGAGAAAATGCAAGAACAGTGCAGATATGATCCTATGTCTAAGAAAACACAGAGACATTATATATGGAATGTGCAGGAAAGAGTCAGGAAGAGGGGCTGGAGAGATGGCTCAGTGGTTAAGAGCACTGACTGCTCTTCCAAAGGTCCTGAGTTCAATTCCCAGCAACCACATGGTGGCTCACAACCATCTGTAATGAGATCTGGCGCCCTCTTCTGGCCTGCAGGTAAACATGCTGTATACATAATAAATAAATAAATCTTTTTAAAAAAAAAGAGTCAGGAAGAATGCACACTCAATTACTCTGCTTAAGGGAAAGCAGTAGGTTCTGTCAGGGCAGAGGGTACAGCCCAGGTGAGGTGGGATTTTATCTACACTTCCTAGTGCTGGAAAATTTTTGCATTCAGCACACATCCATTCTCTTGTTATTTGTGTAATTTTGAAAACTATTACAAAGCAGAAAATATATAGAAGTCACCCAGTGATTGGCTTGGAAGTAATCGTTAGAAAACAATTTGAAAATCTCTGTAAGTCATACATATCCAGGGTCACCTGTGTTATCTGCAAATGTCTTTGGGAAATGTGCAGCTGTAGAGATACCCTATCCCATGGTCCTTCAATTCTCCCATAAGACTTAGAGTCCTCTCCATTTGCCTGGACCATTGGCTATAAATTTAACTTAAAAACAAAAAGAAATTTAGTCATTGTCCCCTTGTAGCTAACATTCAGGGAGTTTCTTCAGGTGCAAATAGATTCCATGCTTGGGTCTGAGGACAATGTGGCTGGAGAAGGCAGGAGGCCTGGTGAGGTCTGGAGCTACTTGAAAGCGGAGCAGAATCAAGGCAATGGCCACCTTTAACTCCAGCATGGCAAACTGCTGCCCGATGCAGTTCCTGCAGCGGGAGAAAAAGGGGTTAGTTTCTAGAACAGCAAGTCTGGAGTCCACGGCTGCTTAGCAGTTTCCTCTGATTGCAACATTCTCTCCAGGAATAAGGGAAAGGACTGAAGAAACTCTGGTGAACAGACTTCGCATCTGGACAAGTTGTGACTTGGAAGATTCATGAGAGCCCCTCTCCAGAATTACAGAAGCAGTAAGTGACTGCTTAGGAGGACACTGACCAGTGGAGCTGCCCAGAGTCCTCTCAGGCTGGTCCAGGAGCCTGCAAGTTGTGCAGAGAGCTCCAGGGTTGCAGCTCTTGGGAGTGGTCACTTGCTTGTGGTGGTTTGAATAAGAATCCCCCTTCAAACAGGCTCATGGATTTGAATGTTTGCTCCACATTCAATGTGGAATGTGGAAAGGATTAGGAGGTGTGTCTTGTTGACGGATGTGTGTCTCTTGGGGGGTGGGCTTTGAGGTTTCAAAGCCATTCCCAGTTAGCCTTCTCTCTCTGCTTGGTGCTGGTGGATTAGATGCAAGTTCTCAGCTACCGCTCAGGTGGTGCCAGGCCTACCTGCCTGTCTGCTGCCTTGCTCCCTATTGTGACAATCATGGATTCACCCTCGGACTCTGTAAACTGCAGCAAACTCTTTCTTCTATAAGTTGTCTTGGTCATAGTGTTTCTTCACAGTAATAGAAAAATAACTCAGACACAGCGGCTTTAGAGCCACCCCTGTTCCCATAAGTAACCCTTGGCCTTTGTCAGTAACCCCAACAAAAATTCAGTGGTTCACTAAATTAGACTCTAATACATCATGATCTGTTGGTGGGGGTGTCATCTTTCTGGGGTGAGTAGGTGTATATATATAAACTTTTAGACTTTGTTCTTACATTGCTCCTTGCAAGAATGTGGATTTGGAGGTCCAATGTGGTATCCTCCTTGAAGAAGGCAGCAGTTGAAGTCACCCACAAACTGGTCCTCCTACAAGCATTGAGCCTGTGAGCAATGCTTACACTGCAGGATTGTTTTCGGAGGCATGGCTCATGGGATTTGATATTAAGTGGCATTGCCCTTTGTGAAGAGATGGGTTCTGGGGAGGAATTAATGGAGCAGAGGGACTAGTGGATGTAAGTAAGCTTTTTGTGTGTATTTTCAACAGCTTCAAGTTGGCCTCACCTTGGGCCACTGGAGAATGGTAGGAAGGCACAGGGATGTCTCTGATCAGAATTCTCTTTAGTGAATCTCAAGGGGTCAAAGACCTGAAGTGAGAAGACAATGCCATCACCATCTTGACAACAACACATCTTTTAAGGTGCTACTTAGTGCTGATACAGAAACATATGCCATAGAAATTGTCTAAAATGTTCTGCGGGCCGAATGTTAAGAAGACAGCATTAATTTTAGTAACAGGTTTTATTAAACAAAATAGTCTATCATGTACTCTATAAATAATTAAGGAAATATTTTACTTTTGAGGTACTGTGTCTTCAAACTCCACGTTGCAATTCCAATCAGCCAAGTTGCTCAGTGGCCACATGGACAATGCTGCTGTAGACCTGGAGGGTCTATCCGGCCCTCCCCCAACTTGTCTGCTAGCCAGTCTAAGAGTGCACCCACTTAGAAGCCAAGCCCAAATGAGACGTAATGGTTCAACTTCTTATTCTACAGAGTAGATCGAAAGCCCTAGTGGTTTACATAGAAGAAAAACACTAGTGCTTGTGTTTTAAATTTCAAGCAAATTGAATCAACTCAGGCTTTCTACACATTTCCTTGCCTGTCCAGGTCCTCTGCCTGTCCAGGTCCTCCTTTCTCTCTTTCTGAGGCTCTTCCGGGCTCCAGACAGCTGACCCACATGGTTTCCCTTGTGGGTTTGAGACAATATAAGGCATTGATGTGGATCTGAAGAGTAGCAGTTAAAGAGAGTTTGGGGTGCTGACTGTTTATTGGCTTCTCCCTGCTGCCTGTTGGCAGTATTTCTTCTGCATGGACCTATTTGATGTTCCTCCCTAGCTCCCAGCTCTTTTCCCACAGGTTATTTAACTCTCCCTTCTGGGGCCCATTAGGTCTAGAAAAGATAAGGATTCTGAAAGATATCCACTTTTATTTGCTTCCCCTAAAGTCCGCCCACATCTTCACAAATAGTTCCGTTATGGAACATTTGAACTGAGCAACTTGAGTGTGCCATCTACATCACCAGGATGCTGATGGCTTCATACAATAAAAGACAGACTGAGCTGCCCAATTTGCTCCACTGACCAGCCACAGCCATGCAGTTATCGACTGGGTGTTGGAAAGAGCTTGACAGCTGAATGACTGAAACAGAGTCAGTGGCAGTTGGGAGCAGATTGTGGGACTAAGATCTTTCAGATCACAATAAAGATAGAGGGTGTGAGTGAGGACAAGGTCGTTAGTGGGTGAGTTTTACACGTTTCTGACTTTTATGTTTGTTCGTTTGGTGTCCTTTACTTTCACAGCACAGTCCTTTGCATGCTTGGCTGTCAACACCTGAATCACTCAGCACCACTCTCGGAAGCGTGTCCGCAGAAGAGTCTTACCTTTGGGTCTTTCCAGACAGCAGGGTTGTGGTGGAGACCCCAAAGACTAAGAACCACAGTCATTCCTGAGGCAGGAGGGAAACAGCAAACTGTCAGCTGCTGTAGTGTGCAGGGAGACTTCTTCCTGGAGGGAGAGCTAGCTCCTGCTGAGCTGTGTGCACCAGGGAAGGACATGGAGGTGTGTGTGCGGGGGCTTGGGTTTGAACTTTAGTTTTCAAAGCAAATATTTACCTAATTCATGATTTTGTGCTAAGGAGCTGCTGGTGTCTGCGTAAGTTTTCTGCCTTGTTTGGAAATTACTGTTAGCAGCTAGGCAGCACTTCACAGAGACTGTTCTGTTCTACCTTGAAAACCCAGTGACTAATTTCTCTTAGCACTGTTCATTCATGAAAGATGGAGAATTTGGGCAAATATTCCAGAGAGGGAATTTGAACAGCATTTTCTTATCCAAAATAATTCTGGTTCTGTCAACAAAATTGCAGCTGCAGGTTGCAGGCTCTCCTGTTGACTTGTGGACACTAAAACAGACAAGCGATAGCTCGTGGGATCCTACTGCCAACTATGAGCCCTGCCCAGAAACATCTGACTTCACACACGGGGTCTCTATGAATTCCAGCTTTGCTTCATGTCCATTAACCGTATGTGCATATTGGGGTTTTCCCAATGGGTGTTTTGTAAAGATCACATTCCAAAGGGGAAGTGTATTCGAAGGTTTTTATACAGACTAAGTATTGTTCCCTTCTGAGTTGGTGTGATGATAAGGACTCCCTTCCTGTCTCCACATTAACCCAATGGTGCTCATCTCCTGTAAAGACCCACTTGGGTCTCAAACTCAGCCTCACAAAAAATGATCTTAGGGACAATGTCCCACAAAAGATGAAACCCTTGGCTGGGGTTCTCAAAATGGGGCTGGAACCCAACAGCTCTAACTGGCTATGCAGTTTGGGAAGACCACCAAGGCTCACATATGATCGAGGAATTATACTCCAAGCTTTTAGTAGCTACCCATCCATGAGGTCCCAAGAAGCCCCAAATCCTAGTAGTCATCACTGTGACCTTCAGGATCTCATGCTTAGGAAAAGAATGTGAAGACCTGCAGGCAGTGAGTGTCCATCTGGGAGGGTAAGGGGCTTGCTGAGCTCTCGGGAGATGGATGGGATGGGAGGAATCAAGCGGAGAGTCTCCTTGATGCACATTGTGGTGTACGACATCTCATCCAGCTGGTCCCTGTGAGGACAAAAGAAGGAGGGAAGTGACTTGGACTCCAGATCCACTTTGTATTGACTATCCTCTGCTTGATTTCTTTTCTTAGTAAGCATCACTGTTGGGGTAAAGTGATTTTGTCTGGATTTATACAGCACTTTATAAAAATGTGACCTTTTCTGTCTCCATGTCAGCTGAAGTAGTAGACACACAGATGCCACCTGCCTAAAAACAGGATTTCTGAAAAGCAGCGTTGCGACCCTTAGCTTTTCATGTAAAGGAAACATGTAGAAGGTAAAGCCTGAAAAGAAGGCTAAAGAAGTTTAAGAGAGAAAACATTATGTAAAGAGAATTGCCGAAATATTGAAATACCTTAGAAAACAGAGTGGGGTGCTATTCATCCTAAACAAGGGGAGACTGACTTCAGGCCACATAGAGGGTCTGACATGTGCTCCCTGGGGTTTGGGAAGCACAGACCCAATCACTGAAGCAACTCAGAGAAGACAGACTTGCTGGGGAGAGCAGCTGAATGAGGTAGGGATGCACAGGCTATCTGGGGGGAGGTGTGGTCAGTGAACTGACCAGGAGGAGGGAGAGCTCCAGACCAGCTAGAGAAACACTGTGTCCAGAGGTCCCCCGCCCCATGAATCAGCATTAGAAAGTTCCAGAAAGAGAGTCTCCAAGATACCGGCAGATGTAATGGCTGACAGAAGAGAAAAGCACAAAGTATTTGCCAAACCCTTGGCATGACAACATCACTTCCTTTTCACACTAGACTCATTCTGACACAGTTAGAGCCTTGGGTAGGGAAGAAGCTGGTCAGTAAGAACAGCTAGCAACAAATCCCTCCCACTTTACTGGCTTCCTGGCCAAAGAATGGCCAAGGAAGGGTGAAGGGGAGGCTCCGAGTAGATGAGCATGTGAATGATGGTTTGCCATTGCCCTGGGCTAGACAGACTAGTTACTGACTTGAGAGTGGATTGTGATTTAAGTGGATGGGACTCTGAGACTTCTCAAGGTTTTGCCTCTGAGATGAAAAGAATTCTTCCCACAGAGCAAGTTGGAGTGAGAGCAGGAAAAAAAAAAATGAAATGGTTTCTCTGTATAACTAGCTAGTCAAATAAAGAAAATGATTGAATATATTTAGTCATTATTTTGCCTAATCACATTTCTATTTCCTTTTCTGATTACTTTAATGCAGGTGCTGGCCATTTAAAAATATAAAAGTTTAATTCTGTATTCTTTCCCCATCAAGGCCAGGAAATAAATGGACAATTGTGTCTACTCTGGGGCTTACATAATTAAGAAAAATAACTTTACCCATATCAGTGTGAATGAAAAGAAGAATTTTGGTTCATTGTTGTTATTTTGAGACAGGGTCTCACTATGTAGCCCTCTGTTGTGGAATAATCTTTTGCACACTGTGAAGATGTGTTGCTCTCTTTGGCTTAATAAAGAGCTAAATGGTCAATGGCTATGTAGGAAGAAGTTAGGTGGAACTTATGGACAGGGAGAGAGCACAGGGACGAAGAAGAGCAGAGTTGCTAGATGCAAGGAAAAGCAAGAGGAGAAGCACGCTGTTTTGAGGAAAGTTACCAGGCCTCATGGTAGAACATAAATAAGAAATATGGGTTAATTTAAGTTGTAAAAACTAGTTAGTAACAAGCCTATGTTATATGCTGAGCACTTATAATTAGTAAGTCTCTATATGGTGTGGTTGAAAATGTTCCTGTGTCCTGCCAGGTCCTATGGCTGCTCAGACCCAAATAAACACACAGAGGCTTATATTATTTTTAAACTATGGCCATGGCAGGCTTCTTGCTAGCTAGCTCTTAAGTCTTAAATTAACCCATAATTCTTATCTATGTTTAGCCATGTGGCTTGGTACCTTTTCTCAGTTCTGCCTTGTCATCTTGCTTCCCCTGTGTCCAGCTGGTGATTCCTGACTCTGTCCTTCCTCTTCCCAGAATTCTCCTCATCTGCTTGCCCACGTATACTTCCTGCCTGGCTACTGGCCAATCAACATTTTACTTATCAATCAATCAAAGCAACACATATTCACAGCATACAGAATGACATCCCACAGCACCTCCCCTTTTCTGTCTAATCAAAAAGGAAGGTTTTAACTTTAACATAGTAAAATTATATATAACAAAACAGTTATCAAGCAAGAATTACAGTTACAATATCTAGTCTATTTGTATTTGGCAAAATTAAAGAAAATATTCTGTGGCAGAGCCAGGCGGATCTCTGTGAGTTTAAGGCCAGCCTGGGCTACAGAGTGAGTTTCAGGAAAGGCACAAAGCTACACAGAGAAACCCTATCTCAAAAAACCAAAAAAGAAAAAAAAAAAAGAAAATATTCTATCATTTATCCTATATTTGTGAGTCTAAAGTTTCATATCTAATTTATCTTTTATCATAACCAAGGAAAATTATAATTATAACTATCTAGTCTTCAACTACATCAGAGACCCCAAGAGGATATAATATTCTGAGTAAACAAGAAATGCATTGTAAGCAACATCCAAAATTCTGGAAATGACAGAGACAGCTGCCTACCTAAACAGTCATCCAAAATTCCTCTGTAACATTGGGGCATTCATCTTCAGGCTATAGACCTAGAGTCTCTCAGTTACTTCTTTCTGTGTCTTATAGAAAGTCTGGCAGTTTCTTCTGCGAAGCAGGAACCTGAAGGACCATCTCCCCTTGCAAAGTTCAGTGGTCACCTTCCTATGGGTCCTATATGTTCAATTGATACAACATTTTGTCATGCAGTCCAGGCAAGAACAGTTTCTTGCCCAAACGGCTATTTTTGCCAAGAAGAAGATAAACTCCATATGGAGTGTCTTCAATGCTCTGAAGAAAACTGGTGCTGCCAGGAGCAGATGTGTCTCATTGTCCAGAAAAGTCTAAGTTTTTAAAACATTTTAAATGCCATATTCTGTAGGTCTTTGAAATGTTTGAAGATTACTTACCTAATTGAAATATATCTGTGTATACCTAGAAAACTTAACTAACATGACTATAGGTTTGATTATCATAGATGACTAATTATTAATCTGTATTTCTCCCCTCCCCCCCCCCCCCCCGAAACAGGGTTTCTCTGTGTAGCTTTGTGCCTTTCCTGGAACTCACTTTGGCAACCAGGCTGGCCTCAAACTCACAGAGATCCGCCTGGCTCTGCCTCCTGAGTGCTGGGATTAAAGGCGTGTGCCACCACCGCCTGGCTTGTTTTTTTTTTTTTTTTTTTTAAAGTTTTACTTATATATTTATTATATATACAGTGTTCTGCCTGCATGTATGCTTGCAGGCCAGAGAGGGCGCCAGATCTCATTAGAGATGGTTGTAAGCCACCATGTGGCTGCTGGGAATTGAACCTGGGACTTCTGGAAGAGCCAGTGCTCTTAACCATTGAACCATCTCTCCAGCTCTAATCTGAATTTCTTAACCATACATTACAATTTTAAATGAACTGCACAAACATAATACCTTAAACAAAAGTAGAAATATACATACAGTATAACAAAATTAACTTCAAATTTGCATCAATAAACTAAAATCCATAGCAATGTAGAATATTTTAAGCAAGCTGTTGTTCTTTAAAAGTAGAGTCAACCATCTATCCTTTTATCCTATCATATCTATATCTTATATATCTGTATCAGTGTGGTTATTTGGGAGCTGGCTGGCAGGACAGAAAATTCTACCAATTTAGCCCTCAAAAGCCCAGAGCTCTCTGAATAGACCACTCTGGCCCTGAACTTACATAAATCTTCCTGAGCAAAGAATTTTATTATTATTACTGTTATCATCATCATCATCATCATCATCATCATTGTTATTGCTGTTTTTTCGTTTTTCTAGACAGGGTTTCTCTGTGTAGCCCTGGCTGTCCTGAAACTTACTTTGTAGGCTATGCTGGCCTCAAACTCACAGAGATCCACCTGCCTCCCCAGTGCTGGGATTAAAGGTGTGTGCCACCAGTGGCAAGCAAAGGGTCTTAAACCAATGTAGAAATGACCTAACAAGGAGCCAAAGAGAGAAACTGTTTAAAATTTTCTGAATGCCACATGTAAATTTCATTAATAAAAATGATGGGTGTGTTATAGAGTTGTTTTTTGTTTTTAAAATGTGTTCTGGGGCTGGAGATTGCTCATCAGTTAAGAGTGTTTGCTGCTCTTGCAAAAGATCTGAGTTCAGTTCTCAGCATTGTCATGTGGCTCACAACCACTCCAGCTCCAGAGGATCTGACTCCCTCTTCTGGACTCTATGGCACCTTTACTCATGTGCATATGCCCCCCCCCATAATTAAAAAATAATAAATCTTTGAGCTGAGTAGTGGTGGTTTTAATCCCAGCACTTGGGAGGCAGAGGTAGGTGGATCTTTGTGAGTTCCAGGCCAGCCTGGTCTACAGAGAAAGTTCCAGGGCTGTTACACAAAGAAGCCCTGTCTCAAAAAACAAAACAAAACAAAACAAAAAACCCAAAAATCTTTGAAAATGTGTTCTTTGTAGTATTTATTCCTCTTTCTTTCATTAAAAGAAAGAATAGTTAACAGATCATCTGGACTTTAGGTTTTTCACCTGGCCAGGACTCAATTACTGTTTTCAAATTTAGACCAATCAAGAATGAGAAAAGTCAACACATGACTTTCTTTCTTTTCTTTTCTCCTCCTCCTCCTCCTCCTCCTCTTCCTTCTCTTCTTTTTCTTTTTTTTCTTTTTTTGAGACCGGGTCTCATTATGTAGCTTTGGCTGTCCTGGAACTCACTATGTAGGTCACAGTGGTCTCACACTCACAAAGATCCACCTGCTCCTGCTGGGATTAAAGACATGCACCACTGTGCCCATTCTTATTTGTTTCTTAAGTAATTACAACAGACAAGATGAAACATTGAATTCATGCTGGAAAGAGACATACATGATAATCTTCCAAGTTTAGTGACTAAATAGAAATGGACTAGTCGACAAGATGATAGGATAGGAGATTCTCCATTTGGATCCTCCCAGAAGCAATGATTTCACAGACAAAAGCACATTTGTGTGAGGCAATGTTTGACTGGTGATCTACTGTGAAGCTGGAGAATAAAAAGCAAATAGAACAGGTAGAGAGCCAGGAACCACATCTACACACACCCTTATGGACAATGAATCTTCAGCAAAGATGCCAAGAACACAGAATGGGGAAAGAATACTCAGTTCAGTGGCTGATGTTGAGAAAGCTGGATATACATGAGAACAAAATGAGATTCTTATCCTTTATACAAAACTCAACTCAAAACTGAATAAAAACTTAAAATGGTACCTTACTGTAAAACTCCTAGAGAAACCAATGATCAAGAGATAATTGTTGACATGGGTCATATTTGAATTTTCTCTTGGAAACGCAAACAACAAAGACAAAAATTAGGAGTTTACATTAAGTGAAAAAATACCTTATGAACGACAAGGAAAATAACAGAGTGAAATGATGACCTACAAAATGGGGAAACCATTTGCATACCACAAATATGATAAAGACTTAATATTTAAGATGTATAAAGAATGCAAATAACTCAAGAAAATATATAAACTGGATAAAATACATGCAAAGGGTCTGAATAGGCAATTTCTCAAAAATTGACCTACAAATACTTGACAGGCCTATGAAAAAGTTCTCAATGTTATATATCATTAGAGAAATAAAAATTAAAACCAACAATGAAGTATCACTTCACATGTGTTAGAGAAAAGGAAAATAAACTAATATTGGTAGTGGATGCAGAGACCCACAGCTAAGCACTTGGCCAAGTTCCTGGAGTTCAGTTAAAGAGAGGGAGGAGGGATTATAGGAGCAAGGGAGGGTCAGGATCATAATGAGAAAAACCACAGAGATAGCTGATCCAAGCTATTGGGAGCTCATGGACTCTGGACTGAGCCTGCATGGGACGGCACTAGGCCCTCTGAATGTGGGTGACAGTTGTGTGGCTTGATGTGTCTGTGGGTCCCCTGACAATGAGACCAGAACTTATCCCAGGTAGAAGAACTAGCTTTTTAGAGCCTGTTCTCTATGGTGCAATGCCTTACCCAACCTTGATGCAGTGGGGAGGGGCTTGGTCCAGCCCCAACTTGGTATGCCAGCCTGTGTTGACTACCCAAGGGAGGCCTTAGCCCCTATGAGAAGGGGATGGGAGTGGGATGGGGAGAGGTAGGAGGGAATAGGAAAAGGGGGGAGGGGAAACGGGGAGGGGTTGGTATGTGAAACAAAAGAAAAATTTAATTAAAAAAAAAAAGAGCTAAAAACAAAACCAAAAACAAATATTGGTGAGGATTTGGAGAAAATAGGAACCTTACACACTGTCAGTGTCAACATGGATCAATACAACCAAATGGAAAACAGCATGGAAGTCCCTAAAAAAAAATTACAAAAAGAAGTCCACAAGATCCAGGAATTTCATTTATCAGTATATATTCAAAGGGAATGAAGTCACTGTATCAGTTGCCACTTTATTCGCTACAGTCCAAGTATAGAATCAGCTTGAGTCATTATCTAATGAATGGATAAAGAATGCATGGTCCGTACACACAGCACAATGCTGTGTACCAGTGAAAGGAGAGTCTTTCGTTTGTTAACACACAAATGAACCTGGAGGACATTATGCAAAGCAACACCAGCCAGACATAGAAAGACAAATACCCCATGAATGCAGTTACTTGTGGCTCTAAGAGGTTGAGTTTGTAGAGGCAGAGAGTGGAGTAGTGCCGGCCAATCAGGGGTGCGACAACAAGAGATTCAGAATTCTGATTAGATATGGAGAAACTCATTGTTGTAATTGTTAATGATTTGTTGTATATTTGAACTTGCTCAATGAGTATGTTTTAGATGTCCTTACCACAAAAATAATTACATAGCTAATGAATATGCCCATTGGTTTAGTTATTTTAAAAAGCATACATGGATAAAAAAATAGCATACTGTAAACAGTTCATGTACATATATACAAATAAACATGCACACTTTTTAATCAGTAAAAAGTCATTACTTAACATTGTATTTTATGCTATATACATGAAGTTTTTTTTGTCTGTGTGTGTGTGTGTGTGTGTGTGTGTGTTTCAGAGGGTGGGAGGGAATATGCCATGGTATATATGTGGAGGTCAGAGGCAATTTTGTGGAATCAGTTCTCTCCTTCTACCTTTAAGTGGATTCCGGGGATTGAATTCAGACCAGGCTTCCATGGCTGAGCTATCTTTCTGGCTCTCTGTCCTAGCTTTTCTTTCAATGTGAGTACTGGGGATCAAACAGGTCCTCATGCTGGCACACCGAGCTCTTTGCTGGCTGAGCCCTCTCCTCAGCACGTAGGTGAAGCTTTGAACTTATGGTAGGAAATGACTGTTAGTTCCTTGTTAAATGAGATCTCTACTGCCTTTAGAACTTTAATTTTTGTTTTCTGAGCTGACCTTTGCTTATGAAATGTGGCTCAGTGGTGTTTAGCATCTTTCTCTTTCGGTCCCTTTGACTAGGGCATTGGGAATGGCTTATCCAGGATACATTGTTTCTTTGCAAATAGCATGTCTGAGGGATGCATCCATTATCTAAAGCTTATTAACATCAAGATTCATTAAGAGTTGAGGCTTTCTCCAGGTTTACTCTCCTTGTCTCAGAAGTGTCAGATCCTCAAGGGGGGGTGGTGGTCTCACTAAACCCCCATGGCCAGGGTGGGAATCTGTCTTCTAAATCTGGTGGTCAGCAAATATCTCTGTCCTTGCCTTTACCATGAGTACTTTAATTTGCAGCGTGACGGTGTTTCTCCTGCCTTAGACTGCAGATCACTGAGGACAGGTTCTGTACAAAATCTTAGTCATCATTTTAGTGCCTCAATTCTTAAAATGTCCTCAGTCTACAGCTTCTAACTCAACAACAGTGTGCATTATTTAATATGTTCAAAGGCCACCCTATCCTGAAGTATGACACCAGTGACCAGTCGATTGGCTAGGGTGCTACAGTGAACTCACTGATGCAGCTGATCCTTCAGCCTTCTCAGCACAGGAGTCCCTCTGGAGTCTTGTCTTTGAAGCTCTACACGCAAGCCTAAGGTCTGTCCCTCACTGCAAATGTACCAGAGCTTGGGTGAAAGAAACAAATGCAACATTGTGTGGAAAAAAATAGTGTTGTGTGATTTCTGGATAGTGAACTTCCTTTACAGACAAAGTTAACTCAGGGCTCTCTTCAGAAAGAAGAGACAGACAAGTGGCCTGTTTCCTTTGCTTTGGCATACACATTACCTTGGGACACTGGTCACGAAGGCACCAGAGTAAGAAATAAGCAAAATCTCAAGAAGAGAGCTAGGATGACATACTGAGGGCTGCAGATCTTACCAGCTGATGGAAGACCCATCTCCCAGGATGCTCCTGATCTCTGTCCGGCATCTGTCCTGATGCTCAGGGTTCAGAGCCAGGCAGTAGAGGAGCCAGGAGATGCTGGCTGCAGAGGCATCATGTCCTGCCCACATGAAGGTGTTCACCTCAGACCGCAGGTCGGTGTCTGAGAAGGCTCTTTCATCTTCAGCCTACAACAGACAACAGAGGTAGCTGAATGAAACATCACTTCACAGATGTTTGGAGATCCCGTAAAACTGGTAGTTTTACAAAAACACTAGAGTTTCAAACAAAGGTTTCATTTTAGTTCAGTTTATCAAATACATATTATGAATCCTACTTTGCCCAGAGCACAATGAGAACCAATGTCACAAAAGAAAAGCAGGCTTTGCATAAGCACTTGGAAAATTTCTTCACTCTTCCAAAGGTATCTAGTTTCTCAACATTTCCTTTTTATAGTGCTCACCCATGTTTCCAATTTTTCTGTGAGTCTCTAAACTCCCGGTATCTGTATAACCTCCAAATCATGGCAAAGAGGTAATTTAGTCTTCATTAACTCCTAGTGAGTTACAAGCCTCAGTCTTTCTTCCAGGCTGCACCAAGAGCCATTGCTCATAGTACTCTACTGTTGCATATATCTGAAGAGGTTTGCTTCTGTCTTCCTGTCCCAGCTCCACTTGCCCATCCCCCCTCCCACACGGTCAGCAGCTGTGTGAGCGGGTCTAGACTCTTGGTGCATTTACCTGGGCAGAAAGGACAATATCCAGAAGATCTTGAGACTTTTGAGTGTCATCCTGCTTTACTCCATCTTTGAGGAGTTTCTTTCTGTCTTGGATTATCTTTTCTGCATAGAATAAAAGGTCTTCATTACTGAAGGAACAGCTAAGTCAATCAAAGCCAAATACATTATAAAGCAAGACAGAGCCCATACAAAGTGTCATGTCTTATCAGCTTTCAGAAACCAGAGTGAGTATATTATAGCTAAATACATTAAACTTGTATGAGTGGCTTATTTTCCATCAACAGACAACTTTTAACAAAAGTTTCAAACAGAAGAGATGAAAATTAATTTCTGTCAGTAGGCAAGCAATATCATCAAGATGATTGTAAAGTTATATGCAAGTGGCCAGTTACTGTTTTCCTCCTTGGTATAAAATCTTGTTCTCATGGAAATTAACCAATGAAACAGCCAGCAGAGGAAACACCCAACATATGTAGCTAAAGGGGCTAAAAGCAAGAAAGGAAAGAGACAAAAACAGAACATGGGGCAGATAGAATATGTACAAGCACCTTCTACAGAAATTGGTTTGTTTTCTGTCTTATTTGGGGTCAATTTTGTTATTTGAACTTACCATTTCATATAAATTTAAATGGATTTGGATGGAAGTAAGTAGAGTAGTATGCTGATTTTCAAAAACATTTTCTGTATATCAAAAATTTAGCTGCTCACTTATGCTCATGGAAGCAAAACTAATTAAACTCAGCAAGTTATTTTAAAAAAGCCATGGAAGCCGGGCGGTGGTGGCGCACGCCTTTAATCCCAGCACTCGGGAGGCAGAGCCAGGCGGATCTCTGTGAGTTCGAGGCCAGCCTGGGCTACCAAGTGAGCTCCAGGAAAGGCGCAAAGCTACACAGAGAAACACTGTCTCAAAAAACCAAAAAAAAAAAAAAAAAAAAAAGCCATGGAAGTAGGAGGGAGAGTAGTTGGAAAGAGGAGCTTCAGCAAGAGAGGGAGGACAAGAAAAAGTGATGTTGGAGTGAACATGATCAAAATTGTGTACGTGTATGAAATGGTCAACAAAGTAATTGTTGGGGCTGGACCAATAGCTCAGTCATTAAGAGCACTGGCTTCTCTTCCAGAGGACCCAATCTTGAGTCCCAACACTCACAGGACAAAATTCTAGACTGTCCTGGAACTATGTAGATCAGGCTGGCCTCAGACTCACAGAGATCACCTGTCTCTGCTTCTTGAGTGCTGGGATTAAAGGTATACACTACCTACCATACCCAGCTTTTGGGTGTCCTTTGAAGACATACCCATATCTATTTTTTCCTGTTTGCCTATTCTGTGCAAGCATTTTAGCTTGTAATTATTACTTAATTTACTGCAAAGAAAGTCACATGGCATATGCATTTTGAAATCTTAAATTCCCTCTTGTTATATGTTTCGTAATAATTGCATATAATAAAATTGTATAATACATGATGGTGAAAGTGTGAACTTATCTTAAAGGAATGAAGTTGTAATTATTTGAGCAGTGTCCATTTTAAAGCTCCATTAAGAACAAGAATTCTTTTCCTGATTACTGTGAGACTTATCCTTCTACACATAACACAGGCTTGATGGTGCATCGATTTGGGTAACCCACACCCAAGACAGGCTAGTGTTTTTACCTGTGCATTGATGTATCACTTTGCCTAACTCCTGGAAGCAGTGGCCCTTAGGGCTGAATTTGAAAATTATGTCATGATGATGCCAGAAATTGTACAAATGGGAAGATATAATTTCGCCAAGTTCAAATGTTGCCTTCATATAAGGCTCATAGGTGCTAGAAGAAAAAAGTAGGAACAAGGGGTTAATAATTTACTTAGATCACAGTGAATTCATTTACTGCCCCATCACTGACCCGTTTATCTGGCAGTTGGTCTCCTGGCCAAAAGCGCATTTCATGATTATGTCCAGGGCCATCAAGTTGATGTGTTCAAAAACCTCCACGGTTGTTTCCTGAGCACTCCAAATCTTCTCCCATTTATCCTGGCAGAGGAGGCTAAGATCAATATCATCACCATCATCAAGCGGTCTTTATATGCTCGCTTTCCCCTAACCCTGCCCTTATCATCTCAGGGACAAACCCTGACCTCACAGGAACCAAAGGCCAGGAGCAAATAACCCATGTGTTTGTTTTGGGCGCAAGGAAGGGAAGCACACACTGAGCGAGTGAGAAACAGCGTGATGCACACTTCACATCTGGCAAATGGTCTTTCAATGATTGCAATGACTCGGTGCCAAACAGCACAGCGTTCCACACACCACCTAATTAAGACTGCAACACACGGGATTTCCCCAGGGCTTCTTCCACCTTCCACCCCCAACTTGCTAGATATCCCATCGCTACTCTCAACCACCATACCCACGCTTAAAATAAACTCAGAACATTTCTTTTTCTTTTTTTAAGTTGGTTTTTCGAGACAGGATTTCTCTGTGTAGTTTTGGTGCCTGTCCTGGATCTCACTCTGTAGACCAGGCTGGCCTTGAACTCACGGAGATCCACCTGGTTCTGCCTCCTGAGTGCTGGGATTAAAGGCGTGTGCCACCACCGCCTGGCCAGAACATTTTACAAAAGCATCTTAGATTCAGTAATGGACAGTACCAATAGACATGCTAATGTGGAAGGGGGAAATCTGGAGCCCCAATCCTAGATGAAGAGCTACAGGCAATTAATGACTGATGACAGGGGGAGAATTAGTCTTCCCCAGGGATGAGCCCCCTAAATGGTTATTCAATACCGAGTGGTTGGCCTTGAAATCATCTACATACAAGCAACACTAAAAGGTGGCATTTATATTTGTACATTTGTATATACATGTAACAATAATTATTAAAGAGAGAGAGAGGTCAGAAATTTAGGAGGCGACAACGGAGGAAACATGAAAGGCTTGGTGGGAGGATAAGAAAGGGGAATGACATAATTATTTAAAAATTGCAAATAAGTCAGGCAATGGTGGCACATGCTTTTAATTCCAGCACTTGGGAGGTAGAGGCAGAATGATCTCTGTGAGTTCGAGGCCAGGCTGGTCTACAAAATGAGTTCCAGGACAGCCAGGGCTACTCAGAGAAACCCTGTCTTGAAAAACAACAACAACAAAAATTGCAAATAAAAACTATCAAAAAAAAAACCATTTCAGATTCAAACATTGGGGACAGAAAGGCCTGGAAGAGGAGTTGCTGCAGGGAGCTGTCTAACTTCCCCACAGACAGAGGCCTACTCACACAACCGGAAATGTGTTTTCTGAACTGCTAAGTTGCCAAAAAGTGTCCACCCCCCCCCCCAGTTATAAATGTATGTGTCATAACAAGCACTTTTTGTGTATAAATGCAAATAAAGGGAAATGTTTAAATTTAGTTCAATCTATGTTTGTTGAGCATCTACAGATGTCACCCGGGTGCTGAATGCTGAGTACCTACAAGTGACAAACTAGGTACTGAATGGTTGGAGACTGAATAAAAGGCAGAATTTAAAGCTTTTCACCCAAGAGTCTACTATTTGGTCAGATGGCTTACAACTAAATGGTTAGCCCTTTAAAGAATTAATTTTGTTGAGTATGTATTTGTTGTACTGTTAATAGAATTCAGTGTGATATTTCAACTCAGGCATTTGAGGAGAGCTGATGAGCCATGTGGTGGGTTTGAAAGAAATGAGAGGAGGGGCAGGTCTCTGAGCTTGCGGTGCTCCGGGAAGTGTGAGAGGAATGCAGAGAAACACAGGTCTAAGAAATGTGGAGGACAGAAATAGCTCTTAGAAAGGGAGGAGCTGAAACTGTCACCGGTAGAGCTGAATTGTGTCAGACACTGAACAGCATCAAGGAGGATGCTCTCATCCGACCCCCTTCCTTGAGCCTGGACCCTTGAGAAGTCCCACTGATGTCCCACTCCACTTCCATAGAAGTTTGGCTGAGCACCCAACCACAAGTTGGTAACAACTGTTACCCAGAAACAGAGTAAGTAAGGCTTGCAGCTAAGGAGGAAAATTTGGCTTTGTGGTATTTGAAGTTTGTGAAGAAACTGTATTAATTATTTGCCTGCTTTTAAAATGAATACATTAAAAAAGCGAAAATCTCTACATCAACAGACCTTTTGATAAAACTCATCTCTCAATCAGAAGCCACCCCAACAGGGATGCCCCTCAGCCGCAGTCCCTGCCTCTTTGGAAGGTGCCACTCACCTTTAAGATCACCTACCACCTACAAGGTGACAGAGGCACTGAACGTTTGCTCAGTCCTTCATGCCCACCAGCCAAGTCCAATGCAGCCTCAAACCTTGTCTCACATCACTCTGCCTAGGAATTTCTTGATCTTAGTATTCACACCTGCAAGTCGGTTTATATCGTGGTAAATCTGAGTCACCCCTGAAATCGGAACCAGTTAGCTGCCCTTGGCCTTTTTAGCTGTCTCCCACAGCACCTGCCACTTGAGCGTTACCACCATAGATTGTGAGGCTTTATTTAAGACGGAGAACCAGCTCTTCTTTTTTAATCACCCGAAGAACTCAGGGAAGGCTTACATAGATAGCGCTACTCAGTGGGTACTTGTATTCTGATTAATTTCTAGAAATCAGCTGTGATTTTTCTCAACTTCCTACATAAATGTCTAATCTAACGTTTCACTTACCAGCATCGTGTTCACAGAGTGGATCATCATGTCCACACAGGTTTTCAGGATATCGTGATGGAACGCAGGAGTTAGGAGGCAGCGGTGTTGAAACCACCTGGGTCCATCTAGATTCAGGAGTCCTCTTCCTTGAGAAAGAAAATGAACAAAACCTTGTGCATTTTATTAGAAGAGGAGAGATGAGGGCTGCAGACAGCCTCATGTGACCGACTCACAAACAGTCATGAAGTAGTTAATGTCCAAGAGCTGACAGATGAAGACAGTGTCAGCGCTGATGCTCACACCTGGGATGGACACATTTAACATTGGGAGGAAGCATTCCGCAGTCTGGAAAGCGCTGATGCCTGATGAGGCCTAGTGTCTCAGCAATGGAATGTCGTAAGCTGTGCTGTGCAGGTTCAATGAGGGAATGCACGTAAGGCACTCAACCGAGTCCCTCTTTGCTGCAGACCAATCCATAAACATTACTGTGAACACAGGTTCATCAGAAACAAGGCAAGGATGTTCATCTGATCCCAGATACCCTCACCTCAAGCTCTGGCTTGTGAAAACACTTATCAAGGCCAACACTTCCTAATCTTTTATTGTCAAATGTGCTGGCATTAAGGTTTGGCTTTCAGGAGCTGGAGAGATGGCTCAGTGGTTAAGGATATTTGTTGCTCTTGCAGAGGCTTGGCATTCAGTTCCCAGCACCCACACTGGGTGGTTCATAACCATCTGTCCAGATCTAGGAATCCAACCATCTGTTCGGGGATCCATGGGCAACTACACACATGTACACATACACACAAACATACACACAAGCAAACACAAATAAAAATAAAATAAATCTTAAAACGTATTTGGCTTTTGAAGGACTTTAAATTTGAATAACATTTAAAAAATTTTATTAACCTTTTTCATATAATATATTTTGATCACATTCTTTTACTTCTCCAAACTTCTTCTAGATCCTTCCCATCTCCCTGATCACTCGCTTGACTTCATGTTTTTCCCTCTCTCTCTAAAAAAAGAAAAACAACAACAAAAAAAAAACCAAAAAATGAAAATCAAACCTGACAAACAAAATAAACTAAATAAAGACAAAACTAAACTAAAACAAAGTGCACGATAAACCACGGAGCCTGTGTTCTGTTGGCCAAATGATCCTGGACATGGGGCCTGCCCTGGAGTGTGGTTGAAACACACAGTGAGCTGGGCGGTGGTGGTGCACGCCTTTAATCCCAGCACTTGGGAGGCAGAGGCAGGCGGATCTCTGTGAGTTCGAGGCTAGCCTGAGCTACAAAGTGAGTTCCAGAAAAGGCACAAAGCTACATAGAGAAACCCTGTCTTGAAAAACCAAAAAAAAAAAACAAAAAAAAACAAAACAAAAAACAAAAAAAAAAAAAACAAAAACAAAAAACACAGTGATACTCCATTGGAGAAAATTGATTTTCCCTTTTCCAGCAGGCATTAATTGCAAATAACTTCTTGGTTAGGGATGGGACTTTATGTTCATTTCCCACTCTCAGTGCAGGGGTTTTGTAAATGATATCCCTTTTTGAGCGCTTACAAATTGCCAGGTCCTTGATGCCTGGGTTGGTTCTCTTAGAATGCTGGCTCCTGCATAAAGTGCTGGAAATGCAACACTCATCTCTCTCAGCAGCAACAGCACTGACTCTCACGCTCATTTCAAAGATGAGGAAAATGAGTCATAGATTAAATTATGTCCCTAAGATCATGCTCAAGTAATCTATTGGAGTGACCAGCAGCATGCAAATCTAAGGGGCTCTGAATCCAAGCCTATACTCTTTCATTTAATTTCTTCCTGGTCTAAAATAAACATCTACTATGTGAGAGAGCAGCTGAATTTATCTGTCCATAGGATAGAGCCAAACTGCGCGTCAGAGAAAACTTTTACTGAAAGGCATATGAAAATAAGAGAACTCTGAAAAGAAAGGAAAAATACAAGAAAACAAGAGGTGAAAGGATTAAAACACCTTCTGTAGTGAAGCTAAGATGTTGAAGAAGTCACACACATTTTCCCTTGAAAACGGGACTTGGAGGGGAGAAATAGACCAGGGTGCTCTGTGATGCTCTGCTGGGTTGACCTTTGAATCCTCCTTTGACTCTCCTCGGTAGCTCTCCTCATAGCTCTTACTCTTTAGAATGCCATGTGTTCGTGTGTCATCCACTGTTTGCTTTTCTGTTAAACTGAGACAGGGACTCCCACTAGCTGGGAGCTCACCAAATGAGTTAGGCTGGCTGCCCAGCTCGGAGACCCGCCTGTTCTGTTTCCCGGTGTTGGGATTACAAGTGCGCATCATCATGCTCCCTTTTTTATGTGGGTTGACTTTAGATCTCCAGATTCTATTTTTAAACTTTAAAAATGAAATTCTTAGTTGAGAATATAAAACACTGGTTTTCCTCATGGTATTTACGTGTCGTAATACTTGGTTCTCACTCACTTCCTTCTCCCTCTACCCCAACCCCAACCCCTTGTGTCCCCTGCCTCCTTCTAGCTTGTTCTCTTCCTTCTCCTAGATGGTCACCCACTCTGCATTCATGTTGTTTGCATTTGATGTCCCTTTCTTGATGCTTTTGAGTTCAGATTGGTGTCTCTTTGGAATGCTCTGCTATGGAAAAGTGACTTGGAGCGAGAGTGGGTGGCACATACATACCAATGCATGGAGTCATGAACTGGTGCACATATTGGGTCTTTGGGTCTGCAGAATCAAGCAGAGGAAAGAAAAGGCAGCATTAGGGAAAACATTCCCGAGCAGTTCAAGTCGGGGAAGGCTTTCATCATCTGCCTGCACTCAGTGCAGACAGTGGACAGGAGGGAATCCCAAATCACTTTCTACAGTCTTGGAGGCTTGGAAACCCTGAGTCTTGGTTCAGTTCCAGAGAAGAACAAGTCCCAGGACCTATGCTCATATCCTCGCCTGGTTTCTATTTCCCTCAACAGTGAGGCTTGCTTGGGAGCAGACAAGTTTCCAGAATGGGGGTTGGGACACATATGTTTGCTGGAAAACATCAGACATTGAGGCACAAAGGCCTCTCGATGGTCCTGTGATTCTAATGGAAATGTATTTTTTTCTGAAGAGGTGAACGATAGACAGATTGGAGCAGAGGGACAGAGAAACAGATGTTCAGAGAAAGGTCCATTTTGCTTAGCTTTTGTTAAGGGTGAGGGATGTGAAACACAGGAAAGATTAGGATGTGAGATCTTCACAAAGTTGGCAGAGCTCAAACTGGCCATTTTAGTTTTGTGGTGGTATGCATAATCAGAGTCTTGTACTGCACTGGGTGGGTGGGTGAGGGAGTGATTTATGTTCTGCAAAGGAACACAACAATTTGGACCAAGAGTTTGGACTGCTAAGTGAGTGCTCCATCACTTTAGATTCTGTTCAGACCCCCGGAGGTAGGCTTCTCCTTTCCCCTGGAGACTTATGTTTATAATGAAGTGCATGTGTGAAGCAGAGGTGTTGACTCAAAAGTCCCAAAACCAAGGAGGCAAAGGAAGCCCCTAGCCAGGCTGGTGGTAGCAACTGGGATTTATGGGGCCCTGGAGCCGAGGAACTGGGGGACACCTGGGAAGCCCCTTAACCCGGGCAGATCTTTCCTCTCTCCATACTTGCTCAGGATCTCTTCTAGGCCCAGGGCTAAGCTTTGCTTCAGGCCTGTGGGTCACAGGCAACTCACTCCTGGAGGATTAGGACTCGGAGTTTCGTCTAGTTTCTTACCTGTTCTGCTCAGAAATATCTTTGCATAGTCTGGGTCATAGATGTAGAAAAATGCCTGGAAGGGTCCTACCCAGCAGGGGAAGGCACAAGGATACTTTTTGACAATCTCATCAAGCTTCTCCATTGTATCGTCCTGAAGAAACTATAGTGAAAAAGAGCAGGAAATTAGAGAGTCAGTCGGGGTGTCATGGCTTTGACACAGACACAGGGTGAGTTCAGGGCCTGCACGGGACTGTGCCCCAGAGGGACCTGGCACCTTTATGTAGGGAGACAAACATTCTTTCTAAGATCTCTAAGCTTGGGGATAATATCCTAAACAAGGCTAGTTTTGCTTTTGTTTTTTAAGTATAAATACATGTTCTACTCTCAAACCAAAGCCTCATTGAGTGGCATATCCTGTAAGCTTTTCCCAGCAGAGGGTGAGGTGAGATAAGTCTCACCCTCCAATTTGAGGACACCACAGGCCTAGAGACAGGGCTGAGAGGCTGCAGATTTTGTTTTCCTACGCTGGAAGCTACTCAAATCGTTCTGTTGGTAAACTGAACATGACCACTGGCTAGCTCGCCGTCCTTTTTCCTTTTATGTTCTCTGACTACTGATAAGTGATTCTTTCTCGTGACTTAACAACAAATAATTCTACAAACCTGCCAACTCCTTCTACAAAAACAGTCAGCTCTTTACCCATAATAGCAGAATGCTCATTTCTACAGGTTCCTGGAATTTGAAACAAACATAGAGACAAAACTCTCAGCTTCCAGAATTTATTTTCTATTTTTTTCAGAGATGGAATCTCATAATGTAGCCCAGGCTGGCCTGGAAATCACATCAATCATGCTTCAGGCTCCTGAGTGCAGGAATATAGGTGTGAGCTATCATGCACAGTCAGCTTCCAGACTGCCATCTTCTCCACTGCCAGAGAGGAATCTTTGCTCTCTGTTTTCTTTCTCAACTCTCTCTCTCTCTCTCTCTCTCTCTCTCTCTCTCTCTCTCTCTCTCTCTCTCTCTCTCCCTCTCTCCCCCTCCCGCTCTCTCTCTGTTATATACATACATGCGTACATGCATGTTTGAATGTGTGTGGGCACACCTGTGTATGCAGGTGCTCATAGTATGTTTGCATATACATGTAAAGGCCTGAGGCTGATGTTGGAACTCATCCTTAATCACTCTTCCTTTTTATTCTGTAGTTTTTAAAGATTTATTTGTATGGATATCTTGTTTTGTCTGTATGTCTGTATGTGTACCACCTAGAGCCTGCAAGAGCCAGAAGAGGGCGCTGGATCCTTGGAACTATTATAATTACAGATGGTCACGAGACACCATATGAATGCTAGAAATTGAACCTTGGTCCTCTGCCAGAGCAACAAGTGCTCTAAACCTCTGAGCCATCTCTCCACCTCCTTTATTCTTATTCTTTGAGGAAAGGTCTCTAAACAAAACCCAGCATCCACTGCCTACCTGGCACTTATGTAGATCCTGAGGATCTGAACTCCAGGCCTTGCTCTCAAGTCAAGCACTTTCCCCACCGAGCCATCTCCCTCACCCAAACCTTTCACTTTTAGGGCAAGATTTAGGACAAGTGGCTTAAGTAGTCCCTACAAATAACTGAAAATAAGATTTCCTTACATTTACTTATAGTGTATATGTGTGTGGTTGGGATGCTGATACACATTTGAGCACAATCATGGGGATCCCTACTTTTGAGGAAATTAAGACTTTTGAAATTCTTCCTTGTGTGACTTCACATCACTTGATCATTCTTAACCTCAGAAGAGGTAGAAAACTACCTTCCAAATCTGTGTGTTATCAGTCAGCCGCTCATCCATGAACTGGTCTCTGGATAGTTTAGATCCACTAAAAGGTCAAGATCCTGAGATCTAGTGATGCTGGTGTTCACATCATCAAGCCACCATGAGGTTTTCTAACAGGGTAAATATTTATTCATTCATAAACGAGGAGTGTTTATGAAGGGCCTGTTACATACTAGATGATGGATATTCAGAAGCAGCATAAAGGAGGAATTAATTTTGGCTCACAGTTTCAGGGGACACAGCTCATTGAAGCAGGGAAGGCATGACATTGTGTCTCACTGTTTGACTGCAGGAGCTTGTGGACTGTTCACATCATGGCAAGCCAGGGAGCAGAGACAACAGGACAGGGAGTGACAGGGCCGGGCTATAAGTCTCAAAGGTCCTCCAGGACCCATGTCTGCTAGCCAACCTCTCCAATCTGCCAAGGTCTTGGTACTGGGTCTTTAGACATGTGGGCATATAGAGACATTTCACATCCAAACCATAATGTGATGCTAAGACAGGTTCTGGCTGGCTCTGGAGTGGTTATAGTGGGAGCCAACTCATTTCACTAAGTGCCTGACATGTTTTCAGTTTTTTCAAACACTAACCAAGTTCACCTCTTGAACAAACTAGTGTTGTGTTACACTGCCTGTAAATGAACTAAAGTTTTCAACCAAAAGACAAACGTTGTCAGAGTGCACAAAAAGCAATGTATGTGTTGACAGAAGACAATTTTTAAAAAATATTTATTTATTATGTATACAGTGTTCTGTCTGCAAGTATGCCTGCAAACCAGAAGGGGGTAATAGATCTCATTAAGGAAGATTGTGAGCCACCATGTGGTTGCTGGGAATTGAACTCAGGACCTCTAGAAGAACAGCCAGTGGTCTTAACCACTGAGCCATCTCTCCAGCCCCAGAAGACAATTTTTAAAAGGCCCTACATGGCTGGAAAAATCTAACATATTCACATTACCAGAAAGCTAGTGTAGCTTCACTAATGTGAGATAAGGTAGAATTTAAGGAAAGGTTTCTTGCTCAATAAGAAGGGGGGTTTCATAATAACAAGATTAGTCTGCTAGGAAGATAGAATAGTTCCAAGTTTGTATGCACACTATGTAATAGCTCGAGAACTGATAACGCGAAACAGATGATAGGACAAAGGCCAAAGCAATCGACAGTCCAAGCAGAAGCTCTGACCCTAGCCAATCTGCAACAAGGCAACCATAGAAACCAAGTGTAAGTATTTAGAGCATTTACAGCAAATCAACATGCGGTAATTTCTTGAAGATTTTAGTGAGAGTAAAAGTTCACAACAGAGTGGAGATAAGCTGTTTTGTCACTTTTTTTTTTTTTTTAAAGAATCACCTCTTTAACACTTCACTCTCAGTAGTTGGTAGGACAGATATGTAGGACAATTTTCAAGTTTTCCCCACTTTCAACTGAGAACTCTTCTTAATTTAAAGTTCTAAAAGTGTGAAGTTGAAGGCTGAGAAGGTTAGGAAAAGTGAATTAGGTTAAATGAAAAAAAAGTCAAATGCAGAGCATTAGCTTAAAGAAGAGTCAGGCTAAAGGAAGGACTGGACGGATCTCAGGTCTCTGTCTCCTCATGCAGCACCCACTTCAGTCCCAGAAGGGACTTAAGGCAAGAGCTTGCTTTTCTACACAAACTGAGCCAGAGAAGCTTTGAGGTTTGAAGAAACCAGGCATTTGTGGAAGTTAAGAGGGAGATAATGAATTACATCAGGGGCCTAGGGGAAGGCTGTCTAACAAATGGAATGTTCTAGCTGCCCCCCCCCAACCCCCCCCCCCTCCCGCCCCGCCTCCTTACTCCCAGAATGCCAAGTCATGGGGCATCCTCCCAGGTAGAAGAAAGGATGGTTCTGATCCTCCAGCGGTGGTTCTCACACATCACTTTTCAGAGCGCAAAGACTTCCAAACTTCTGTAGTTTCTCATAACATAAAAAACTATAGCCTCAAATCACATGATATAAATGTATTGTGGTAGCCACCAAGATGATCCCTAAGACCCCAGCTCTGTGCTGCTTTCTCCACAGTACACCAGCATTTGTTGATGTGACCCAAGACACACAGTAGAAGTGACGGCAGATAAGTTCCAACTAGGTTTAAAAAGATTGCGGCCTCCTTGACTTCTCCTCTCTTGTCCGGTGGAAGCAAGCTGCCTGTTGACAGTAGAATGGCTGACTTTTCCAGCTTATTTGGCATAGGAGGGTTCCCAGGATGTGGGGCTTTTGATGCTAAAACCAAGAAACAACCAGGCATCCTGGGACAAATGTGCACTTCAGCTGTGAGTAGTCCTATAAAAAGAGCCATTACTGAGGATCAAAGGCTGCCAAGGTCTGCCAACAATCATGTGAGTGAACTTGGAGGTGGATCCTGCCCAGTCAATCCTTTAGATGATCACAGTCCTCACCATCTTCATACATTGTGGTTAGAGACTCGGAGTTGGAATCACCCAGCTACTGGAAGCTATTACCGAATCCCCAACACTTATATAAACGGCATGCGATAAAACCTGTTGTTTTAAGTTGCTAAGTTTGAGAGACATTGCTAAGCAGCAAAAGACAACCATACACAAATAGAAAGGGAACAAAAATATTCATATCAGAGATGTGACATAGCATTTTATGAAATAAGTTAGAACTCTATAATAAAAGATACATTTAGTTACTATGACAATGATCCTAGTTTATTAATGCCGCCTGTATTCATGTGCTCTTCCACCCTGACTCTGGACTTGGTTATGTGACTGGCTCTGATAAATCAATGCAAGAGCAGCAAACATGGCTGAGAGGCTTAAAAACTACGTGCAAGGACAGATTTGCCCTCTTGCTATCTTGGGACCTTGACACCAGGTAAGCAGGGTCAGGCTTGCCAGCTGGCCAGCTGAAAGATAATAATACATCAGGAAGAAGAGACCAAGGCATTTAGAGTAACAGCCAACCTTTATCTAACATGCTGTGAACTGTGGTGTATTAGTCAACCTAGCCAAAATCAGCCAGACCTTGATTCACTCTATGACCTCACTCAGCTCAAATTGCCAACTCAAAGAATACTAAGCTTAAGAAATGGCTATTGTCAGCCGGGCGTTGGTGGCGCACGCCTTTAATCCCAGCACTTGGGAGGCAGAGTCAGGCGGATCTCTGTGAGTTCGAGGCCAGCCTGGGCTACCAAGTGAGCTCCAGGAAAGGCGCAAAGCTACACAGAGAAACCCTGTCTCGAAAAACCAAAAAAAAAAAAAAAAAAAAAAAGAAATGGCTATTGTCAATGGGGGGTGGCGGGGCATGCCTTTAACCCCAGCACTTGGGAGGCAGAGGCAGGTGAATCTCTGAGTTCCAGGCTAGCCTGGTCTACAGAGAAAGTTCCAGGATGGACAGGGATACACAGAGAAACCCTGTCTCAAGGGAAAAAGAAAGAAGAGAGAGAGAGAGAGAGAGAGAGAGAGAGAGAGAGAGAGAAGAAGAAGAAGGAGAAGGAGAAGGAGAAGGAGAAGGAGAAGGAGGGAGGGAGGGAGGGAGAGAGAGAGAGGGAGAGGGAAACGGCTGTTATCAAAGTGTAGTGTTTTTATGTAATATAAGGTAACTGGTTTGTGCAGTCCCTTCGCAGCGGTTCCTTGGAGGCACCACCATCCCTCCTTACCCAGGATGCTCAGTTTCTCTTTACTGCTAAAGTCTGTACCTTCCTGGGGCCCCTCGAGGGCGAAGGACCCATCTTCTTTTCGTAGCCCTAGTACTTAGCACACACTGCTACTCCAGTGGGTTGAAAGAATTTAAGGATCTGTGTTGGGAGTGGATTTCGAAAACAGGAGAGACAGAACCTGTGATGATCTCTCTGGGCTCAACAAATCTTCCTCAACCTGTACCCTTGAAGCAGTGGGGCGGGGCTGCTTCCGGCTTTACAGGAATCTTAGAAAAGACAGTTAATTTTTTTTTTTTCTGGTTAGAATGAACCAAGGGTGCCAACTATTGCGTTCGATTTTGCATATTTTCTACAACTAATAAGTATGACTTGTCAATAAGTATGACATACTAAGTTTTAAACAATACTGAGTATTAAACAATACACGTGGAAGATAAGTCCAGGCGACTGGAAAATGAATCGACTCCTAGCGTTCTTATGTATTCAGCCTTCCCAAATACCTCCCCCCCCCCCAGCTCTAACGACCCTTTCCCAGGAGGATGAGAGAGACTCCAGTATTGCAGAGCAGTGAGGAGCCACCCCACCCCACCCACCCAGGGGCTGGGAAGTCCAAGAATAACCCAGAGCGGCAAGGGAGGGAAGAAAGCAGCCGCCAGGCTACCAACTTCCTCTGCAGCATCCTGCGGCGCCGCTCCCTCCATCTACCTTCTGGTGTCCGAGGAGCCAGTGGGGGGGCGGCCCCGGGAAGGGGCTCAGGTCACGCAGCAGTCGCTGTCTCCGCCGGTAGAGCTTGATGGCCTGCATCAGCCCCAGCGCCAGGCAGAACACCAAAGCCAGGTGCAAGGGCCGCGCCCAGCGGGTCTCCAGCCAGGAGGCCTCCATCACTCTGCGCTGGCGGTCGCGCGGGCAGTGGGTAGGTGGATGGAGGATAGGGTGGTGGTGGTGGTGGGAAGCCCGGAGCTGTCTCCAGCCCGGAGCTGGGGAGGATCACCCAGCCCCCTCCCCAGTGAGCCCTCGGTGTAGCGGAGGTGGGGGAGGGGCGGCTCCTGCCCGGGAAGAAGAGACTCGCCCTCAGAGATTTCCAACCGGTTACCCACTCACTGGTGCACGCTCGGATTCAGGCAGACACCTGGGGTGTCTTATTTTAAGTGCGACACTTTCCAATCGCGGGTGATCTGAATTTAGACTTTTGAAATAGTGCTCAGCCTGAGGTAATTGTTTCTCTTGTCACGAAACAAAAATAAACTGCTATGCGAAAGGATCCGCTTTCCCACTCTGCAATTCTATGAGCTGCCACAGAAGCTAGAGGTGGTGGCCGAGGAGGGTAAGGCCATTCATTATACACGTGAGGTGTGGCTTGCCAAACTGTGCTTGTGAATGTTTTGCACTTTTTCCTCACCCTGATTTCTAAGCGTGCTCCGACGTTCACCACGGCCCATTTCAAGTTGTATGAGGGCGCCGAATTGGGAAGAGACACACAGTGATGCACAGCTAGAGAGTATTTCTACCATTCAAATACCATCAGGACTGCCATATAATTTATGGACCCCAGTGCAAAATAAAAAACGTGGGATCAGGCCTGGTGAGTAGCTCAGCGAGTGAAGATGACCTGAGTTGGATCCCAGAACCCACATGTTGGAAGGAGAGAACAGACAGAGCCGACTCTTTTCAGACACTCACATGGGCTGTGGCTTGCACACCTTTCACAATAAGTAAATGTGAAAACCCAAAAAATTAATTAAGTTTAAAATTACAATAGTAGAACATTAAGCAATATTAAAACAAGTATATGCTTTTCTGAGTTCAGAGCCATTTGACTGTTTAGGTCCCACTTCATAAAACCAGCCTTGGATACAGACAATCTGAGAAGCAGCCTAATTGTAAAATGTATAGGAATAAACTCAGTCCTCCACAGAACGGCGTTTGTTACAGTACTTAAAGAAACAGCCGGGCGGTGGTGGCGCCCGCCTTTAATCCGAGCACTGGGGAGGCAGAGCCAGGAGGATCTTTGTGAGTTCGAGGCCAGCCTGGGCTACCAAGTGAGTTCCTGGAAAGGCGCAAAGCTACACAGAGAAACCTTGTCTCGTAAAACCAAAAAACCAAAAACCAAAAACAAAACAAACAAATAATTACTTTAAAATGCTTTAACCAATCACAAGCTATCATGTCTTTATTTACTCAGGGTTCTAGAGAGATATCTTGTGTCCTTACACGGTTTGAAACGGTTTGTCACATGACAATTCATTTCACAAGTACTGGCCGCCTAGGATGACTGAGTCACTGTTCTCAAAGCTGAAGAAAAGGCAGTGAACAAAATGCTGTCTCTGCCCTCACAATCTCATATTTTTCCTGCCCTGAGTCCTAAGCTATGGACACAGATTGATTCACAGTTCAATTCTAGCTGTAGCTTCCCCTGAAGCTAGTTCCAGAAAGCCAGAATCTGCCAAGGAAGCACATATGAAGATGTGTCAACCCTCCATGGCTCAAGAATATTAGGAAAAATTTACACCTGTACTGAACATGTGCAGAACTTCTTCATGTTATCATTCCCTAAAGAGTACAGCCACATACATAGCATTTACAGTGTACTAGGCAGTATAAGCGGGTTATATGCAAACACGATGCCACCACATATAAGGGCCTTGGGTATTTACAGATTTTTTTTATTTTTTAATTTTACTTTTGGGCTGGAGAGATGGCTCAGAGGTTAAAAGCACTGACTGCTCTTCCAGAGGTCGTGAGTTCAATTCCCAGAAACTACATGGTGACTCAAACTCAGAGATCCGCCTGCCTCTGCCTCCCGAGTGCTGGGATTAAAGGCGTGCACCACCACCACCCGACTGGACTTTTTTTATTTTTAAACTATTTTAAAAATCTTTGATTATATACATTCTTTCTCTTTTCTCTCCCAAGCCTACATATATTTTTAAATACACTGTGACCCATTTAGAGTTTTTTCCCCTCCAGTCTGGGTCTATCTTTACTCAGCATCTACATTGTTTTCTGATTCTATGAGATGAACCTTAAACTGCTATGTCAGCGGCTGGCACTGCTCAGCTTAGTGCATTGGTAGTGCATGGTGACTGGCAGCTGGCTTCATCCTGTAGGCAGCTGCCCCGCGATGCATCTCTGCACTGCAGTTGGTATGAGACTGTGAGGCTAGAAGCCACTCTTGGCTCTGTTTTTGTGTGTTTGGAGCCTTTAAAAAAAGAAAAAAAAAAAAGCGGGGTTAGAGAGATGGCTCAGCGGTTAAGAGCACTGGCTGCTCTTCCAGAGGTCCTGAGTTCAATTCCAAGCACCCACATGGTTGCTCACAACCATCTATAATGAGATCTGATTCTCTCTTCTGGTGTCCCTGAAGATAGGTCCCTCATATACATTAAATAAATAAATATTAAAAAAAAAAGCTTTCTCTGGTTGTATGTGGAACTATATTGCCCACATTGGGTGACATTTGGAAGTTTTCTTCTTCTTCTTCTTCTTCTTCTTCTTCTTCTTCTTCTTCTTCTTCTTCTTCTTCTTCTTCTTCTTCTTCTTCTTCTTCTTCTTCTTTCTTGCTGGCCAGTTTCTGAATAACCACACAGATTTTTATTATTAATTATAAATGCTTGGCCAATAGCTTAGACTTGTTTTCAACTAACTATTATAACTTGAAGTTAACCCTTTTCTATAAATCTATGTGCTGCCCTGAAGCTCATTTACCTCATCTATGTGCTTTTCATGTTGCTTCTCCCAAGTCTGGTTGGCAACTCCTCTGACTCGGCCCTCCTTCCTCCCAGTATTCTCTCTGCCCTGAAAATCCTGCCTAGCTATTGGCCAATCAGCTTTTCATTAACAATGAAACCAACACATCTTCACAGTTTGTGGAAGGGTTATTCCACAGCACTTTTTCTTTTTAATTTTGGTAGGGATTCAAATTTGAGTTTGCTTTGAGTCCTGGTAGAGACTTTGAACTTGGAACTTTTGAACAATGCTAAGGGGGTCGGTTAGGATGGAATAAATGAATTGTGTATGTATAAAAGTATGGCTAGGCATAGTGTAGTTGCTAGCACTGATTGAAAGAGGCCAAATGCTTTATTTCTTTTGCATGTGAAACTTTGGTGGACATTGGCTCTTGGGGTCAGTGAAAAATGTTATGGATTGAATGTCAATGCCCTGCAAAGATTCACATGTTATAGACTTGGTCCCCAGGGGAGTAATTTTGGGACTTTTAGAAAGTAGGACCTAGTGGGAGAGCTTTAGGTCAGAGGAAAGTGTGCTGTAAAGGGAATTGTGGGACTCAGTATCCTGTTCTTTTCCTTGCTCCTTGGCCCAAGAGATAAGTGGTTTGTGCTACACCTTCCTGCCATGGTGTCCATCATCTCTAGAGTTCCAAAGACTTGGGACTGCCAGATCTAGGACTGGGAACCCTACAAGGATTGTGAAAAAAACAGATACTTCCTCTTTTTAAAAAGTTTTATTAGCATGTTAATTATACATAATAATAGGTTTCATATCAATGAAATTTAATAAATGTATATATGGTGGTTTGAATGTTTCAATAGTATTGGAATGCTTGGTCCCCAGTTGGCGATGCTCTTTGGGGAGGCTTACGAGGTGTGGGCTTGCAGGAGGAAGTGTGTCATTGGAGGTAGCTTGGACTTAAAGACTTGTGCCATTTTGAGTTCATACTTTACTTCTTGCTTGCAGTTCAAGATGTGAGTCCTCAGCTTCCTGTTTCTGCCACCATAACTGCATTCTGCCTCCATGGACTAACCTAACCATTCATCTAACCCTCTGGAATTATAAACCCAAATAAACTCTTCTGTAAATTGCCTCATGGTGTTTTATCATAGTAGCAGAAAAGCAGCCAATACAGTGTGCAATCTATTTTGATCATGTTCACCCTTATTAACTCCTCTTGTCCCCTCCCAGTCTTGCTTATCTTCCTCTGCTCAGTCAGTTATATTCCTTCTATCCCCCCAATGTATGTCACAATGAATCTAATCAGATTATTTATAGAATAATAGGTTAAAAATGGTTAAAATATTTTTTATTCCTACCAGAAATGTATGAGGATTTCAATTTCCCCATACCCTTGTCAGCATTTATTTTCCATTTTATAGCCAATAAATTGATCTGTTAATTTTTAACATTTTTCTTTTTTTTTTTTAAGACAGTTTCTCTGTGTGTAGCTCTAGCTGTCCTGGAACTCTATCTGTAGACCAGGCTGGCCTTGAATTCACAAGGATCCTCCCGCTTCTGCCTCCTTGCAAGTGCTGGGATTAAAGGCATGCACCACCACCGCCCAGCCAACATTTTTTTTTTTTTTTTTTTTTTTTTTTTTTTTTTTTGGTTTTTTGAGACAGGGTTTCTCTGTGTAGCTTTGCGCCTTTCCTGGAACTCACTTGGTAGCCCAGGCTGGCCTTGAACTCACAAAGATCCGCCTGGCTCTGCCTCCCGAGTGCTGGGATTAAAGGCGTGTGCCACCACCGCCCGGCCAACATTTTCTTATATTGTCAAAGACACAATCACTGTTTGAATATAATTTTCCACCTTTTGATTTCACCACAATTTTTGAATTATTCATCTTTTTGTTGGACACTTAGGTTTTGAAGTATTTATCTTTTTGTTTAACATTTAGTTTGTGTTCAAAATTGCAGTATGAATATTGCTGCAATCAATGATTTTATTTCACTTTTCTTTTTGTTCTTTTGATATAGAGCCTCATGTATTAGAGTCTGGCCTTGAGTTACGAGTTCCACATTCTGGGGATTATAGGCCTGTGTCACCATCCTCAGCTCTGAATATTCTTTTTATTTATTTATTTTTACAATTTTTCCTGTTATAATATTTTATGGTTTTCATACAATTTTTTTTTGTTATACAGAAGGTATTAGTACTTGTAGGACCGTTCTTTTTTAATTAAATGACAATAATACCAACCACAGTTTCCCCTCCCTCCATGCCTCTTAACTCCCCCAACATCTCCCCTCTCCCCCAGATCCACTCCCCTTCCGTTTTCTTGCCAGAAAAGAGCAAGCCTCCAAGAGATAACAGTCAAACAGGACAAAACAAGATACAATAAGACAAAGCAAAAACCCTTTATTGAGGCTGAACATTGCAACCCAATAGGAGGAAAAGAGTCCCAAGAGCAGGCAAAGGAATCAGTTATACACTCACCCCCACTGTTAAGAATCTCACAAAAACACCAAGCTAACAGCTGTAAAACATGCAGAGGAACTGGTGCAGACCCATGCAGACCCTGTGCTTTCTGTTTCAGTCTCTGTGAGTCCATATAAGACCTGCTTGTTTTACATGGTGGGCCATGTTCTCCCGGTCTTCTCCATTCCCTCCGACTCCTACAGTCTTTCATCTCCCTCATCCATAGGGTTCCCATATCTCCGAGGGAGGGACCTGATAGAGACCTCCAATGTAGACTTTACCTCTTCATAATGTCTGGCTTTGGTCTCTGCATCTGCTCCAATCTACTGCTGGAGGAAGCCTCTCTGACTGGACAAGGTACCTATCTATGAGTATAACAGAATATCATTAGGAATCATTTAGTTGACTTTCCACCCCCCAGTCCTGTTTGGTTCACCCTAGGTTAGGTTATCCAATCTGTTTCTTGGCCATCCGGGCAGTATAGGGAGGGCATGGGCTTCCTCTTGTGGCATGAGCCTCAAGTTAAACCAAACATTGGCTGTCCACTCTCACAAGTTCTGGGCCACCATTGGCCCAGCACATTTTGCAGGTAGGACAGATTATAGATGGAGGGTTTTGTGGCTGGGTTGGTATCCAGGTTTTTTCCATAGCCTACAGAGTATCTTCTCACACCAAAGAGACTAGAATGCAGGGTGAATGAAGGCTCCAAGCTTGCACCAACTCGACCTTGTCTACGTTTGATGAGCTATGTGGAAGTTGTCCTTGGTAGTGGGGTCCCACTGCCAGTTTTCAGAGGATGACTTTTTGTCCTAGCATCAGCCTGGATTGTTTAGGGATCTCAGCAGGACCTTCTTGGTCAACAATTCAATGGAATGAAACCCAGTCCCACTACTAAAAGCCTTGCCTGGCAACAAAAGATGGCCAGTTCAGACTCTGTATCTTTTGTTACTAAAAGTCCTTACTAGTACCACCCTTATAGATTCTAGGAAGTTTCCATTGCATTAGGTTTCCACACCAGTCTCCAAATGCCCCCAATTCCAGCTGTCTCTCCCTGTACTCTCTCCCACTACCATTTCCCCTCCCAATACCTGATTCCTCCCACTCCTGTCCCCACCTGCCCAGTCTACCTATCAAATCTACTCTATTTTCCCTTCCCAGGGAGATCTGTGCTTCCATCCTAGGGTCCCTCTCTTTATCTAACCTCTCTAGGTTTCTGGATTATAGCTTGATTATCATTTACTTAATAGCTACTATCCACTTATAAGTGAATACATGCCGTATTTGTCTTTCTGGGTCTGCGTTACCTCACTCATGATGATTTTTTTCTAGTTCTGTGCATTTGTCTGACAATTTCATGATGTCATTTTTTAATAGCTGAGTAACACTCCATTTTGCAAATGTACCACAATATCTATTTATTCTTCAGTTGAGGGATATACAGGTTGTTTCCTTTTTGTGGCTATTATGCATAAAGCCACAATGAACATAGTTGAGCAAGTGTCCTTTTAGTAGGATGAAGTACCCTTTGGGTATATGGCCAAGAGTGGTATAGCTGGGTTTTGAGGTATATTGATTACCAACTTTCTGAGGAACTGCTATATTTATTTCCATAGTGACTGTACAAGTTTGTACTTCTATCAGCAATGGAGGAGTGTTCCCCTTTTTCTACATCTTTGCCCATATGAGCTGTGACTTGCATTATTATCTTAGCCATCCTGACAGGTGTAAGATGGAATCTCAAAGTAGTTTTGATTCGCATTTCCCTGATGACTAAGGATGCTGAACATTTCAAGAGTTTCTCAGTCATTTGAGATTCCTCTTTTCTTAGTTAGGGTTTTCTATTGCTGTGAAAAGACACCATAACCACAGAAACTCCTTTAAGGAAAATATGTAATGGGGCGGCTCACTAACAGTTTCAGAGGTGCAGTTCATTATCATGGCAGGGAGCATGGTGGCATGCAGGCAGATGTCATGTTGGCTACATGACATCTTGGCTTGCAGAGAACAGGAAGTCAACTGAGTCACTGGGCAGTTTTCCAAGCATAGGAAACCTCAAAGCCTGTCTCTACAGTGACACACTTCCTCCAGGAAGGCCATATCCATGCCAACAAAGCCACATCTCCTAATAGTGCCACTCCCTAGGAGGTTATGGGGGTCAATTACATTCAAACGACAACACCTTTATTAATAATTCTCTGTTTATGATGACCGGCCACACTAGTGGAAGCCCATGAACAGTGGACTGGTGGTAGTGGAGGGCCCATGGGACTGAACTAGGCCCTCTGGATACAGAAGATGGTTGTTTGGCTTGAACTGTTTGGGGGGCACCCAAGCAGGGGGATCGGTATCTGTTTCTGGTGCATGAGCAGGCTTTTTGGAATCAAATGTCTGTGGTGTGACACCTTGCACAGCCTTGGTGCAGTGGGAAGGGGCTTGGACCTGCCTAGGCTCAGTTGACTGAGCTCTGCTGACTCCCCATGGGAGACCTTGATTTAGGGGATGTGGGGATGCGGGGTGGCTTTGGAGAGAGGGCTGGGGGATGGAAGGAGGGAAGAGGAAGGAGGAGGATGTGGGTGGTATGTGGAGTGAGCAGAAAATTTCTTAATAAAGAAAAATGAAAAAAAGAACACCACCACCAACAAAAAAGAATTCTCTGTTTATATCTGTACACCATTTTCAAATTGGATTGTTTGATTTTTTTATTACCCAGTTTCTTGAACTCTCTCTATATTTTGAATATTTGACCTCTATTGGCTGTGGAGTTGGCAAAAATATTTTTCTGTTCTGTAGGCTGCTTCTTTGTCCAATTGATAGTGTCCTTTGCCTTACAGAAGCTTTTCAGTTTCACGAGGTCCCATTAATTAATTAATTGTTGGTCTTAGTGCCTGTGCTAATGGTATTCTGTTCAGAAAGTTGTCCCCTGTGCCAATATGTTGAGAATTTTCCCCACTTTCTCTTCTATCAGGTTCAGTGTGTCTGGTTTTATGTTGAGGTCTTTGATCCATTTGGACTTGAGTTTTGTGAAGGGTGATAAATATGAATCTATTTGCGTTTTCCACATGGACACATTTAGTTTGACCAGCATCATTTGTTGAAGATGTCTTTCTTTCTTTCATTGTCTAGTTCTGGATTTTTATAAAAACTCAGGTTGTCCATTGGTTTGTGAATTTATGACTGGGTCTTCAATTCACTTTCATCAATCAGTGTGTCTGTTTTTATGTCAAAATCATGCGGTTTTTATTACTATAGTTCTGTAGTACCACTTGAAATCAGGGATGGTGATACCCCCAGCAGTTCTTTATTGTACAGGATTGTTTTAGCTATCCTTGGTTTTTTTTTTTTCATATAAAGCTGAGAATTGTCATTTAAAGGTCTGTAAAGAATTCTGTTAGAATTTTCATGAGGATTGTGTTGAATCTGTAGATTGTTTTTGATAGGATGACCATTTTTACTATGTTAATCCTACCAATCCATGGGAATAGGAGATCTTACCATCTTTTAATATCTCCTTCAATTTCATTCTTCAAAGACTTGAAGTTTTTATCATACAAGTCTTTTACTTGCTTGATTAGAGACCCCAAGCTATTTTATATTATTTGAGGCTATTGTGAATGTTGTTGTTTCCATGATTTTTTTCCTCAGTCTGTTTGTCATTTGTATATAGGAGGGCCGTTGATTCCTTTGAGTTAATCTTGTATCCAGCCATTTAGCTGAAGGCTTTTTATCAGCTGTAGGAGTTCCCTAGTAGAATTTTGAGGGTCACTTGTGTATACTATCGTATCATCTGCAAATAATGATACTTTGACTTCTTCCTTTTCCAATTTATACTCCTTTGATCTACTTGTTGCTCTAGCTAAAACTTCAAATACTATATTGAATAGATTTAGAGAGAGTGGGCAATTTTGTCTTCTTCCTGATTTTAGTGGAATTGCTTTGAGTTTCTCTCCATTTAATTTGACATTGGCTACAGACTTTCTGTAAATTGTCTTTATTATGTTTAGGTATATCCCTTGTATTCCTAGTCTCTGGGACTTTGATCATGAAAGGGTGTTAGATTTTTGTTAAAGATTTTTTTTTCTGCATCTAATGAGATTATCGTTTTGAGTTTACTTATATGATTGATTACATTTACTGATTTTTGGATATTGAACAAAGCCTACTTGGTCATGGTGGATGATCTTTTTGATGTGACTTGGATTCCATATTTAAGTATTTTATTGATTATTTTTGCATCCATGTTCATAAGGGAAATTGGTCTGTAATTTTCTTTCTTCGTTGAGTTTTTTTGTGGTTTGGTTATCAGGATGATAACCTGTGGCCTCATAAAATGAATTCAGCAATATTCCTTCTGTTTCTATTTTGTGGACTAATTTGAGGAGTATTGGGATTAACTCTTCTTTGACAGTTTGGTAGAATTCTCAACAAACCAACTCTTTGTTTCTTTGTATTGTTCTCTTTGTTTGTATTTTATTGATTTTAGCTCTCAATTTGATAATTTCTTGCTGGCTACTCCTCTTGGGTATGCCTGCTTCTTTGTGTTCTATTGCAGTGGCTCCTATAGTGATATTCTATTTGTACTAAAATGTGATTTGTATGTTAATAAATAAAGTTGCCCAGGGTCAGAGCTATTAGAGCCATAGCAAAAGCTGGGCGAAGTTATCTTTATCCTGAAACGCCCATACCCAGCAGGAAGCAATTTTAAGAATATGATGCCCACATTCCCAAAGAGGTGGTGTGGGGCGGGTGGTTTTTTGGTCTTTTTAATGGGTTTTGGGTCTGGGATAATTTTCATTGTTTAGGGGGGTTAGTTACAAGTTGTTGTCAAGGGTTAGGAAAAAGGCTAAGCAAAGGAGATTAGATTTAAGGTTCTTGTTTAAAAAAAAAGAAAAAGAAAAAGACAATTACTAGTTTTAAATACTTTACATTGGATTGGATTGTTTTATATTATGTACAAATTATATATATTGAAATTGATATTGTTAGAAAATGCTATATGTATATTTCTAATTGTACTTATACCATTCATTTAACAATGTAATGCAATTTTCTGATCCTTGAATGTTATTATTACCAACTATTATGATATAAAGAAATGAAAGTTAGTAGTTAGACATTATAATAGAACTTGTAGTCATATTAGGTATGTTTTAAAAATTGAGCAGATATATTTTAGATAGACAGGTCATCTTCAAACCCTTCAGAAATCTACAGAATATGGCATTTAAAATGTTTTAATAACTTAGAAAAATTTTTCTTTTTTGTTATGACTATGAGACATGTCGACTCCTGGCAGTACCAATCTACTTCAGAGAAATTATGGGCATTGAAGAAACTGCATATGGAGTTAACTTTCATTGTGGCAAAAGTTAGCCAATGGACAACAAAGTATCGTCGAATCAACTGCTGACAAACAGGACAGACAGGACATGAAACAAAGGACTACTGATTCTTGCCAAAACAAGTGTGGTTATGGTTTTATCAAAAGGCATCTTCTGAGGCCAGGACAATATGGCACCATCCCTGAAGTGGCCTTAGCAATCCGGAAAAGGTACAGTGCCCTTTTCTTCGAAGGCAGCTGAAAAGGCAGTGGGCCGATGGCTTCTGATGTACAATGGAACAGAAGCTGAAACAGTTATTCTTGAAGAGTAACTAAGCTCACGCCTCTCAATAGTAGACTGGCATTTAATAGAGGGATGTGAAGAAGAACGGGATGCTGAGATGAAGCCACATATACACAGCCAAGAAGAATGGACAGCTGAATTAAAAAAACATCAACAATTTCCAGAATTTAAAATCTTGAATCATGACAGGACACTAGTGGAATTCAGGTGTTTCTGGTACATGGACTGCTCTCACCCAATGTGAGGTTGAACTATTGACCTTATGTACATCCTACTTCACAAATGAGTCTGTCAGATAGGCTAAGCCTATAGGCTGAAGATGATGCCCCAACACTGTGGAGAAACCTCAGGTGACTGTCCAGGCAGCTGGCTCTTTCTGTCAACTCACAATTTTTTTGGAAGCTGCTTGCATGCACTTCCTGTTTTTATTTATTTATTTATTTATTTATTTATTTATTTATTTATTTATTTATTTATTTATTTGGTTTTTCGACACAGGGTTTCTCTGTGCAGCTTTGCGCCTTTCCTGGGACTCACTTGGTAGCCCAGGCTGGCCTTGAACTCACAGAGATCCACCTGGCTCTGCCTCCCGAGTGTTGGGATTAAAGGCGTGCACCACCACAGCCCGGCTGTTTTTATTTTTTATTAGGTAATATTATTTTCCTTCTTGGATCTCTGAGGGGGTTGAAGATTAGTTAGTTATAATTGAAGATTAATTAGGATAGAAAGTGAATTAGATACATTTTGGACTTACCAAATAGGATAGATAATGGAATTATTTTCTCTGAATTTGTCAAATACAAATGGACTAGACATTGTATAGGTATTTATTACTTGTATATATTGTACATAGTTATTGTACTTTTTTTTTTTTTTTTTGGTTTTCGAGACAGGGTTTCTCTGTGTAGCTTTGCGCCTTTCCTGGGACTCACTTGGTAGCCCAGGCTGGCCTTGAACTCACAGAGATCCGCCTGGCTCTGCCTCCCGAGTGCTGGGATTAAAGGCGTGCACCACCACCGCCCGGTTTATTGTACTTTTGTATATAGTTTTTATGTTAGTTATAACCTTTTCCCTTTTTTCTTTTTATTAAAATAGAAAAGGGGGAAATATAGTGATATTTTATTTGTACTAAAATGTGATTTGTATGTTAATAAATAAAGTTGCCCGCAGGTCAGAGCTATTAGAGCCATAGCAAAAGGCTCCCAAGCTGGTAGTTGCAACCCCTTTTGGGATCAAATGACCCTTTCACAAGGGTCACATATCAGATATATTGCATATCCGATATTTATATTATGATTCATAACAGTAGCAAAATTATAGTTATAAAGTAGCAACAAAATAATTTAATGGTTGGGGTTGTTGGAGGGCTTCTCTCCAGGTTCCTCAAGCCCCATAGTCCCACAATCCAAGTATAAAATAATCACTCAGACACTTATATTATTATAAACTTTATGGCCGTGGCAGGCTTCTTGCTAACTGTTCTTATATCTTAAATTAACCCATTTTTATAAATCTATACCTTGCCACGTGGCTGGTGGCTTACCAGAGTCTTCACATGCTGCTGGTCCTGGCGGTGGCTGCAGTGTCTCTCTCCTCAGCCTTCCGCTTCCCAGAATTCTCCTCTCTCCTTGTCCCACCTACTTCCTGCCTGGCAACCTACTTCCTGCCTGGTCACTGGCCATCAGTGTTTTACTTATATAGAGCAATATCCACAGCACTTCCCCTTTTTTTCTTTTTTTAAAAAGGAAGGTTTTAACTTTAACATGGTAAAATTACATATAACAAAACAATTACCAAGCAAGAATTATAGTTACAATACTAAAGAAGATGTCCTATTTATCTTATATTTGTGAGTTTAAGGTTTTATATCTAACTTATCTTTTATCATAACTGAGGAAATTACAACTATCTAGTTTTCAACCACATCAAAGACCGGAGAAGGAACATAATGGTACCTGAGAAATGGTAGATGGATGCAAGCAACTTTCGGGAATCTTGCAAAAGCAGACCAAGACAGCTGGCAGCCTGGACAGTCACCTAATGTTTCTCAGCATTGTTGGTGCATTTAAATTGGCTACAGGCATAGAATATCTGACAGACCATTTTTAGAAGCAGGAATTCTGAGAGACCGTCTTACCCTGTCTTGGCAGAGTACAGTGGTCGCTTTCCTTGTGTCCTGCTTGTCCAGAAGGGACAGCATTGCATTTGTACTGTCAGCCGTCAAGGCAAGGGCAGTAGGCCTTCTTTGCCCAGTAGGCCATTTTGTGCCAAAAAGACAAAGTTCCAAATGGAAATGTCTTAGAAGCCCAACATTCTCTCGGGATCAATTGGTGCAGCCAGGAGCAATTGTGTCTCACGTCAACAGAATTTTAAGTTATTTAAATGCCATATTCTCTAGGTCTATGAAGTGTCTGAAGATTACCTATCTATCTGAAATATATCTATGTATACCTAGAAGACTTAACTAACATGGCTACAGATATGATTATCATAGATGACTAATTATTAATCTATTTTTAAATTATCCATTACAATTTTAAATGAGTTACATAAACAAGTACCTCAAACAAGAATAGAAATATATATATATATATATATATATATATATATATATATACAGTATAACAAAATTAACTTCAAGTTTGTATCAATAAACTAAAATTTATACCAATGCAAAACATTTTAAACATAAACTAAAATCTATACCAATGTAAAACATTTTAAACAAGTTGTTCTTTTTTTTTTTTTTTTTTTTTTTTTTTTTTTTTTTTTTTGGTTTTTCGAGACAGGGTTTCTCTGTGTAGCTTTGCGCCTTTCCTGGAACTCACTTGGTAGCCCAGGCTGGCCTCGAACTCAAAGAGATCCACCTGGCTCTGCCTCCCGAGTGCTGGGAACAAGTTGTTCTTTAAAAGTAGGTTCATTAATCTACCCTTTTATCTTATCATCTCCAAATCCTCCTATATATCTATATCATATCCCTTTTACTTTTTTAGAAAGAGATCACATTTATAATCAACCTGTTTTAAATAAAAATATTGGTTTTTTTCTGTCCCACAACAGAGGGCTCTTCTGATTTGGGACACAAGAATCTCTTAACCATTTTTTTTAAAGCAATATGTCTGGGTTTAGAGGGGGTGTGAGCCAATTCCACCTCTAAAGCCAGCTTGGTATATTTGGGAATTTGGGCGTAGCATCTCTTACTACTTCCTGCTGGAGGGGGGCGCTGTATCTTATGGGGACGCAAAGAAAATTTTAGGCCTATGGGGTAGTCCGTGAGACTGTATTGTGTGAACCAGTTTCCTTGAAATTGCTCTGGATGTTGGATCATCTGGGCCATGGTGTCATCGGAGACCTTTCAGGGGGTCTTGTCTGGTGAAACCTGATGTATCTTAATCTGGAACAAATCCACAGCCTCTGGCTTTCTGTGGAAACAAAAGCAGAACCTCTTTTCCAAAGTAACATATCCTTAAATCCAAATTTTGAAGTCAAGGTACCTTTAAAATACACATTTTGGCATAACTCAACAGCTTTTATAATCAAATGTTTTTCTTCAGTTACGAATATCAAAGACAACATAATCCAGATTCTCTGTGTAGTAGCCATCTTTACGTGGCTTATTTTTTATATAACCTTGAGCTTATTGGTTTAAACTGCACCATTCTAAGACTGAAAAGGTGCTGTGGCTGCTGGCTCCGCCCACTTCAGCTTCCCAACATGGCAGTGGTACATTTTCCGCCAGCTCTGGGAGTCATCAGGTCTCAGAAATAGTGGGTCTAAGCTTTTATCAAAGCAGCGTGTAGCCCAGAAACCTCTTTTTTTTTTTTTTTTTTTAAATAATAGTAAAGACTAAATCTACCACACAGCTTAATGTGCCGCTGGCAGACGCCTCATTTCCGCCAAACTGCCGGTCAAACGCACACGCCAGGAACCCGCCAGTGTTCAAACCTGCGTTTTGCGGCATCTAGCTGCCTGTATGAGACAAGAAGCAGGAACCTGGTTTTGGCTCTGTTTAGAATTGGTTATTAAATATTTTCAGGTTTAAGGTGAAAACTTGAGCCGTTGGGTGCCATTTGTTGTTGGAGGGCTTCTCTCCAGGTTCCCCAAGCCCCGCAGTCCCACAATCCAAGCATAAAGTAATCACTCAGACACTTATATTATTATAAACTTTATGGCTGTGGCAGGCTTCTTGCTAACTGTTCTTATATCTTAAATTAACCCATTTTTATAAATCTATACCTTGCCACGTGGCTGGTGGCTTACCAGAGTCTTCACATGCTGCTGGTCCTGGCGGTGGCTGCAGTGTCTCTCTCCTCAGCCTTCCGCTTCCCAGAATTCTCCTCTCTCCTTGTCCCACCTACTTCCTGCCTGGCAACCTACTTCCTGCCTGGTCACTGGCCATCAGTGTTTTATTTATATAGAGCAATATCCACAGCAGTTGGGGGTCACCACAACATGAGGCGCTGTGGTAAAGGGTCATAGTAATAAGAGGGTTGAGAACCACTGTTCTAGAGCTTTAAGGTGTACTATTAGGTTGCTAGTATATGATATATCCAATTTTTTTTAATGTAGGCACATAGTGCTCTGAACTTCCTCTTAACACTGCTTTCATTGTGTCCCTTAAGTTTGGGTATCTTGTGTATTAATTTTCATTGAATTCTAGAAAGCCTTTCTTTATTTTTGTCTTGACCGTTTTTTTCCCATTGACCCTACAGCTCTTCAGTTTCCATGAATTTGTAAGCTTTCTGTTGTTTCTATTGTTGATGATATCCAGTTTTAATCCATGATTGTCTCATAGGATACAAGAGGTTACTTCAATTTTATTATATCTATTGAGACTTGCCTTGTAGTCAAGTGTGTGGTCAACTTTGAAGAAAGTTATGTGATGTGCTGAGAAGAAGGTATATTCTGTTGTGTTTGGGTGGAATGTTCTGTAAATATCTCTTAGGTTCATTTGGTTTATAATGTCAGTTAGCTCCAGTATTTCTCGGTTTAGTTTTTGTCTGATTGACCTGTCCATTGGTGAGAGTTGGGTATTGAAGTCTTCTACTATCAGTGTGTTAGGGTCAATGTGTGATTTAAGCTGTAGTAGTGTTTCTTTTACAAATGTGGGTACCCTTGTGTTTGGGGAATATATGTTAGGAATTAAAATACCATCTTAGTGGATTTTCCTTTGATGAATATGTAGTGTCCTTCCCTTCTCATATCTTTTGATTCATTTTGGTTTGAAGTCTGTTTCTTAGATATTAAAGGGGCTACACTGGCTTCCTTCTTAGGTACTGCAGCCTGTGAGACCATCTCCCAGAACTGTATCCAGGGTTGCAAAAAGAATGATTTCAGAGTAGTGGGACTTAGGAAAATTTCTTATTGATCTGAGGGAAAAAGACTCAGACATGAACTGAGGGTCATGAACCTTATTTTTTCCAGCTTCAATTCTCTGTAGCTCCTCTGTTTGCACAGAACATATATACCTTTAACAACAAGCATTTTGAAATAAAAAGGTTACAAAACTACTACTCAGGATTATAACACATTCCTTGAGTAAACAGTAAGGAGTAGAGCCATGTACCATAGCAATGCATAGGTGGAGACATGGGGTTTGGCACTTTTCTGGGCAGTGGCACTGAAAATATCCCAAACCTATATATATATATACACACACACATATATATACACACACACACATATATATATATATATATATATATATATATATATATATATGTGTGTGTGTGTGTGTGTGTGTGTGTGTGTGTGTGTATTTTATCCTACTTGCAACCTCAGATCATAGGGAAGGGAACTTGTAATTCTTTATTCAAAGCTGTGAGACCATCCTCTGTAGCCCCAGATAACTGTGAAACTTTTCCCAAAGTAGCTAGACACAAAACTATTTCTCTCTGAACTTGGCTAATTCATTAATTGCTATTCAGGACCTAAACAATAAACAGTTAGCTGACCTTTGAGTCTTTTATTAAAAATCTGAGGTTAGAAATTTGTGCAGAGAGTTAATTGCTTGAGAAATCTGTGTAGGGTGTTAGTTGTTGGTCTGTGTTATCAGCTAGACTTTTAGCAAGTGGGGAAACTGGCAGCAAAGTTGTTTTGTGCCTGATCTTGGTTCCACAATCAGACATCTGGGAATGTGTCCCTATATGTTTTCTGTGGAGGTTTCTCTTACAAAGCATTTAGTCTAGTTTGAATTTGTTCTGAGGCATAAATTAGCTAAATGTATGTAGCTTGTTTTATCAGTCTGAGCTAAAGAAATAAAATAGCCTTCTAAGTGTCTTATAGTCCTTGTGGAACAATAGGCCCAGTTACAAAGCATATCCTAGTATATTTCTATTCATCAAAATTATACAGCTTAATGATGAGTCATTCTTAGACAGTTCACAAAAATAAGTGTCCATAAGATTAAGATGTAATCATGAAGTTACATGTACATATTACATGAAAATGCACAGTAATGGGGAGATTCCACAGCAGATTTTGCACATGTGAAATTATAGGCACAACCAGTTCACAGAGTCTATGGTCCCATAAGCCTTGCTTCATTGGGGTCTGCATCAGAGAATTATTTATCTGGTGGGTTAACATCTGAATTATCAATTGCCATCTGCTGTATTTTCATAATGGCCCACTACAGCTCATGATACTTAGGAAAATTTTCTTTTTTATTTCTTAGGAAAATATCTTTTTTCCAACCCTTTACCCAGAGGTAATATACATCCTTGATGTTGAAGTGTGTTTATTGTATGCAGATTGATTATGGACTATTAATGGCTTTCAAAGATTATTCAGAGAAATTTTCTATCTATGGACTCTTGTTGGGGTAAAAAATGATGAACTGAGTAATTTGTTCAAAATCTTAGTGGGTGTCAAGGACTTAAATAGCCCAAGAGAGTTATCAGCTGAAGCTGAGAGAGAATTGGCCTTGGTGGAAAAGAAATACAGGATGCAAATGTGGATCATGTGGATCCAAAGCTTGATTGCATTTTGGTTATTTTACCCTCTAAGCATTCTCCTACAGGAATTTTAATGCAAAGGGAAGATATTGGAATGGATATTTCTACCAAATAAACAGAGTAAAAAATTAACAACTTATGTGGAAAGATCTCTGAGTTGATTTTAAAAGAAAGTTGAGACTTCATCAACTAGCGGGAACAGACCCAGCAGAAGTTGTAGTACATTTAACTAATGATGAAGTTGACAAATTAAGGGAAGAAAGTAAACCTTGAAAAAGATTAATGCAATTTTTTTGAGAGATTAACAACAAATAACCTAAAAGCAATAGAATTCAACTTATAAAGAGATCTAACTGGATCCTGCCCCACATTGTATGGGAAACACCAATATCTGGAGTCCCTACATTTTGTACAGATGCAAACAAACAAGGAAAAGCAGGTTACAACAGAAAATTTAAGTAAAGTGGTTCAAACTCCTCATAATTCGGTTCAAAAATTGGAATTATATGCTAGTCTGATAGTATTGATGGATTTTTTGGAACCCCTCAACATAGTTACTGACTCTCAGTATGCTGAAAGAGTGTTCTTACATATTGAAACTGCAGAATTTATTCCTGATGAGTCAAAATTAACTTCCTTATTTAATCAGTTACAAATGTAATCAGGAATAAAAATCATCCATTATATATAACTTATATCCAACCCATAGAGGTCTGCCAGGCCCTCTAGCACATGATCAATAAACTATTGATAGGAAATGTGCTGGACGCCTCAGAATTTCATAAAACATCATGTCAGTAGTAAGGGCTTAAAAAAGGATTTTTCCATAACCTGGTAACAAGCCAAGGATATTATAAGGAAATGTCCTGCTTGTTCTTTTTACAACCAAACTCCACTACCAGCAGGATGTAACCCAAAGGGTACTCAGAGGAATGAAATCTGGCAGATGGATGTGTTTCACTTTGCAGAATTTGGAAAATTGAAATATGTATACTACACCATTGATACCTATTCAGGATTTCATAGGCAACTGCTCTAGGCTGATTCTGTAATCACACATTTGCTAGAAGTTATGGCCATCATGGGTATACCTGCACAAATTAAAACTGACAATGCTCCAGCATATGTCTCTGGTAAAATGAAATAGTTTTTTTTCTTATTACAATATAAAGCATATTACAGATATACCACATGATCCTACAGGTCAAGCAGCCATAGAAAGATCAAATTGAACTCTAAAGGATATGCTAAATAAACAGAAAGGGGTAAAAACCCCCAGAAGTAGATTACATAATGCTCTATTAACTTTGAATTTTCTCAATGCTAATGGGAAAAGAACAACAGCTTGGAGAGACATTGGATAATAATAATAATAAAACAACAACTACAGAATTAAATCTGCCTATATACTTTAAGGATGTGCTGACCTCAGAATGGAAACCAGGATATGTATTACATTGGGGACAGGTTTTGCTTTTGTTTGTATAGGAGAAGAAAAGCTGTGGATACCATCAAAATTGATAAAGGTTTGATTTGAATAAGAGAGACCTCTTGGTTAGAAGAGGTGATAGTTCATTGACCAGCATGACCATCTAATTGAAATTAATTTATACCACTAACAAATGCTTTTCATTTAATCAGATATAACTTGTCAATAGGGAACCTCCCTAAAGTTATGCTTGGGGACGGGTTTTTGTTTTTGTCTTTCAGGAGAATGAAGGCTACGGAATCTGAAGAACACTGGACAAATAAGACATCTGAAGAAAGAGACAAATCATCCAGAAGAAATGTCTCCCAAAAAGGAGTAAATTGGCCTATTGGTATATCACATATAAAATTTCATAAGTCTTTCTACATGTTTGTTTCTTCTGTTCTCTACAGACACTTAACACAAATGGTCTTTATGTAGTCCCAGTTCAACTAAAAATTAAAGCTGGTGGCCGGGCGGTGGTGGTGCATGCCTTTAATCCCAGCACTTAGGAGGCAGAGCCAGGCGGATCTCTGTGAGTTCGAGGCCAGCCTGGGCTACCAAGTGAGTTCCAGGAGAGCCGCAAAGCTACACAGAGAAACCCTGTCTCAAAAAACAAAAACAAAAACAAAAAAATTAAAGTTGGCTTTGGTGTTGGAGAATGGCTCTCTCCTTATCTAAACCCACACATGTTTGTTAAAAGGAAAATACAAAATCTCTGTATCATGTCAGAAGAGCCATCTGATATGGGACAAAAGAAAACCCAAATTAAGGGACTATTCTATTGTCACTAATCTCATATCTCTTTGGCTTTATTTTGATCCTTTAAAACTTTTCTTAAGGTATGAATTTTATATCAAAATTTATAATATATATATATTAAACTTTTGTCATAATATTAATGGTCAAATAGAGTACTAACTAATTCTTGAAAAAGGGCTTTATTTAGCTCCCTGTACATGTTTTTGTGTTTGAGTCTCTATCAGTTTTCTGCAGAGAATCATGACAACACGTAACAGCAAATTTGAAGTCTCCAAAAAGATGATGAGCCCCACAATGACAATTCCACATGCACAATGATAATAATGCTTAAGCTAACAAACACCACCCGAAGATCGGCTTTGGACTACAAACTGCTCAGGACAATTTCAAGATGGCTAGCTGAGATGATCCAGCCTCCCAGACTACTCAAGCAAGGACTTGAGACAAGCCCTGCACTTTTACATATGCAGAGACTGGACAGCAAATGACACAGCTACCTCTCCAGGACTTGACAATTAATCCGAAATTTTCCTTTTCAGGATCCCCTAAAGATGCCTTTACCCCAAGAAAGCAGGAAATAATTTTAAGAACATGATGCCCACATTCCCAAGAGGTGGGGTAGATGGTTTTTGGTCTTTCAATGGGTTTTGCATAACTGTCATTGTTTAGGATGGTCGGTTACAAGTTATTATTGTTAATATATGGTTAGGAAAAAGGCTAAACAGAGGAGATTAGATTTAAGGTTCTTTTTTTTTTTGTTTAGTCTCTTTACTATTTATTTACTTTTGAAACAGGGTGCCAGGGTTCAAACCTAGATCCAGATCTTTGTGCTAGGTAAAGCATTCTACCAACTAGGTCCCATCCCAGCCAAACTCAATCTCTTCAGTACCTAGTTTTCTCATCTTGACAATCAGGGTGTGGTGTGGTGGGATGTAATTTGTACTCCCAGCTCCTTGGGAGGTTCAGACAAGAGTCATATTTTAAGCCAGAAGTTCAGAGCCAGCCTGAGCAGACTAATAAACTCCTGTCTCAAGAAATAAAACAAAATAAGATGGAAACAAAGAGTAAAGTAAAATTAGAGGATGAAACCACATGTTCCCTAAGGTAATTTTTTCTTCTTTTTTAAATTTTTTCGAAGCAGAATTTCTCTGTGTGGGCCTGCCTGTCCTGGAGCTCACTCTGTAGACCAGGCTGGTCTCAAACTCAGAGATCTCCCTGACTCTGCCTCCCGAGGGTGCTACCACGCTAGCCCTATAACATGTTCTGGTTATGTTCTCCTGTAGGCAGAGTTTTCCTGTCCCGCAGCCCCTCTCAAATAAGCACCCAGAGGTTTATTATTAATTGCAAATGCTCAGCTAACAGCTCAGGCTTGTTACTAACTAGCTCTTACATTTTAAGTAAATTCATATTCCTTATTTATGCTCTGCCACATGGCAGTATCTTTTTTTTTTTTGTGATATATATTTTTTATTTTACAATACCATTCAGTTCTACATATCAGCCATGGGTTTCCCTATTCTCCCCCCTCCCACGCCCTCCCCTTACCCCCAGCCCACCCTCCATTCCCACCTCCTCCAGGACAAGTCCTCCCCCGAGGACTGTGATCGACTTGGTAGACTCAGTCCAGGGAGGTCCAGTCCCTTCCTCCCAGACTGAGCCAAGTGTCCCTGCATAAGTTCCTGGTTTCAAACAGCCAACTCATGGAATGAGCACAGGACTTGGTCCCACTGCCTAGATGCCTCCCAAACTGATCAAGCCAATCAACTGTCTCACCTATTCAGAGGGCCTGATCCAGCTGGGAGCCCCTCAGTCTTTGGTTCATAGTTCATGTGTTTCCATTCATTTGGCTATTTTTTTTTCAATAATTGAGTAAAACTGAAATTTATTATATGCCACAGTCGTCCTAGGGACCTCCATGCTATATATATAGCCTCTATGGTTCTATGGGTTGTGGTCTGATTGTTCATTTTATATCTAGAATCCACCAATGAGTGAGTACATACCATAACTGTCTTTCTGGGTTTGGGTTACCTCACTCAGGATGATTTTTTCTAGTTCCATCCATTTGCCTGCAAATTTCATGCTTTCATTGTTTTTCTCTGCTGAGTAGTACTCCATTGTGTATATGTACCACATTTTTTTCATCCATTCTTCCGTTGATGGGCATCTAGGTTGTTTCCAGGTTCTGGCTATTACAAATAGTGCTGCTATGAACATAGCTGAGCATGTATCTTTATGGTATGTATCAGCATTCTTTGGGTATATGCCCAAGAGTGGGATGGCTGGGTCTTGAGGTAGTTTGATTCCTAATTTTCTGAGAAACCGCCATACTGATTTCCATAGTGGTTGTACAAGTTTACATTCCCACCAACAGTGGAGGAGTGTTCCCTTTGCTCCACATCCTCTCCAACATTGGTTGTCATTGGTGTTTTGATCTTAGCCATTCTAACAGGTGTAAGGTGGTATCTCAGAGTTGTTTTGATTTGCATTTCTCTGATGATTAAGGATGTTGAGCATTTCTTTAAATGTCTTTCAGCCATTTGTAGTTCTTGTTTTGTGAATTCTCTGTTTAGCTCTTTAGCCCATTTTTTAATTGGACTGTTCAGTGCTTTGATGTCTGGTTTCTTGAGTTCTTTATATATTGTGGAGATCAATCCTCTGTCAGATGTGGGGTTGGTGAAGATCTTTTCCCAATCTGTTGGCTGTCTTTTTGTCTTATTGACTGTGTCTTTTGCCCTGCAAAAGCTTCTCAGTTTTGAGAGGTCCCATTTATTAATGGTTGTGCTCATGGTCTGTGCTGTCGGTGTTTTATTTAGGAAATGGTCTCCAGTGCCAATGCGTTCAAGAGTGCTTCCTATCTTCTTTTCTATTAAGTTTAGTGTAACTGGATTTATGTTTAGGTCTTTGATCCACTTGGACTTGAGTTTTGTGCATGGTGACAGATATGGATCTATTTGTAATCTTTTACATATTGACATCCAGTTATGCCAGCACCATTTGTTGAAGATACTTTCTTTGTTCCATTGTATAGTTTTGGCTCCTTTGTCAAAAACCAGGTGTTCATATGTGCATGGATTAATGTCAGGGTCTTCAATTCGATTCCATTGGTCCGTATGTCGGTTTTTATACCAGTACCAAGCTGTTTTTATTACTATAGCTCTATAGTAGAGTTTGAGGTCCGGGATGGTGATGCCTCCAAGGGTTGCTTTATCGTATAGGATTCTTTTAGCTATCCTGGGTCTTTTGTTTTTCCATATAAAGTTGAGTATTTTTCTTTCCAAGTCTGTGAAGAATTGTGTTGGGATTTTGATGGGGATTGCATTGAATCTGTAGATTGCTTTTGGTAAGATTGCCATTTTTACTATGTTAATCCTACCTATCCATGAGCATGGGAGATCCTTCCATTTTCTGATATCTTCTTCAATTTCTTTCTTTAGAGATTTAAAGTTCTTATCAAAAAGGTCTTTCACTTGTTTAGTTAGTGTTATCCCAAGGTATTTTATATTATTTGTGGCTATTGTAAAGGGTGATGTTTCTCTGATTTCTTTCTCAGCCCTTTTATCATTTGTGTATAGGAGGGCTACTGATTTTTTTGAGTTGATCTTGTATCCTGCCACTTTACTGAAGGAGTTTATCAGCTGTAGAAGTTCCCTGGTAGAGTTTTTGGGGTCACTTATGTATACTATCATATCATCTGCAAATAGTGAAAGTTTGACTTCTTCCTTGCCAATTTGTATCCCTTTGATCTCCTTTTGTTGTCTTATTGCTCTAGCTAGAACTTCTAGTACTATATTGAATAAATATGGGGAGAGTGGACAGCCTTGTCTTGTTCCTGAATTTAGTGGTATCGCTTTGAGTTTCTCTCCATTTAATTTGATGTTTGCTGTTGGCTTGCTATAAATTGCTTTTATTATGTTTAGAAATGTTCCTTGTATTCCTATTCTTTCTAAGACCTTTATCATGAAGGGGTGTTGGATTTTGTCAAAGGCTTTTTCAGCATCTAGGGAGATGATCATGTGGTTTTTTTCTTTCAGTTTGTTTATATGGTGTATTACATTGACTGATTTCCGTATGTTGAACCATCCTTGCATCCCTGGGATGAATCCTACTTGGTCGTGATGGATGATTGTTTTGATGTATTCTTGGATTCGGTTTGCCAATATTTTGTTGAGTATTTTTGCATCAATGTTCATGAGGGAGATTGGTCTGTAGTTCTCTTTCTTTGTTGCATCTTTGTGTGGTTTGGGTATCAGGGTAATTGTAGCCTCATAGAAAGAGTTTGGTAGTGTTCCTTCTGTTTCTATTGTGTGGAACACTTTGAAGAGGATTGGTATTAGTTCTTCTTTGAAAGTCAGGTAGAATTCTGCACTGAAACCATCTGGTCCTGGGCTTTTTTTAGTTGGGAGACTTTTGATGACTGTTTCTATTTCTTTAGGGGTTATTGGTCTATTTAAATGGTTTATCTGGTCTTGATTTAATTTTGGTATTTGGTATTTATCCAGAAAATTGTCCATTTCTTCCTGGTTTTCCATTTTTGTGGAGTACAGGTTTTTGAAGTATGATCTGATGATTCTCTGGATTTCCTCATTGTCTGTTGTTATGTCTCCCTTTTCATTTCTGATTTTGTGAATTTGGGTGTTCTCTCTTTGCCTTTTGGTTAATTTGGCTAGTGGTTTGTCTATCTTGTTGATTTTTTCAAAGAACCAACTCTTTGTTTCATTGATTTTTTGTATTGTTCTCTTGTTTTCTATTTCGTTGATTTCAGCCCTCAATTTGATTATTTCCTGGCGTCTATTTCTCCTGGGTGAGTTTGTTTCTTTTTGTTCTAGAGCTTTCAGTTGTGCTGTTAATTCATTGGTATGGGATTGCTCCATCTTCTTTATGTGTGCATTTAGAGCTATGAATTTTCCTCTTAGCACTGCTTTCATAGTGTCCCATAAGTTTGGGTATGTTGTACTTTCATTTTCATTGAATTCTAGGAACTCTTTAATTTCTGTCTTTATTTCTTCCTTGACCCATTGATGTTTCAGGTGGGTATTATTCAGTTTCCATGAGTTTGTGGGTTTTCTATAATTTTTGTTGTTATTGAGTTCTAACTTTAAGGCATGGTGGTCTGATAAAATACAGGAGGTTATTCCAATTTTTTTGTATCTGTTGAGATTTGTTTTGTGTCCAAGCATGTGGTCAATTTTTGAGAAGGTTCCATGGGGTGCTGAGAAGAAGGTATATTCTTTTGTGTTAGGATGGAATATTCTGTAGATATCTATTAGGTCCATTTGAGTCATAACATCTGTTAGGTCCTTTATTTCTTTGTTAAGTTTCAGTCTGGTAGATCTATCTTTTGGTGAGAGTGGTGTGTTAAAATCTCCCACTACTAATGTGTGGGGTTTGATGTGCGTTTTAAACTTTAGTAGTGTTTCTTTTATGAATGTGGGTGCTTTTGTATTTGGAGCATAAATGTTTAGAATCGAGACTTCATCTTGGTGGATTTTTCCTGTGATGAATATGTAATGTCCATCCTGGTCTCTTTTGATTGATTTTAGTTTGAAGTCTATTTTATTAGATATTAGGATAGCTACACCAGCTTGTTTCTTAGGTCCATTTGCTTGGAAAACCTTTTCCCAGCCCTTTACTCGGAGGTAGTGTCTGTCTTTGGAGTTAAGGTGTGTTTCTTGTATGCAGCATATGGATGGGTCCTGTTTTCTAATCCATTCTGTTAGCCTGTGTCTTTTTATAGGTGAGTTGAGACCATTGATATTGATGGATATTAATGACCAGTGATTGTTAATTCCTGTTATTTTTTTGGTTGTGTTGTGTTGTCCTTCTGTGGTGTATGTTGGTGTAGGATTATCTATTGCTTGATTTTTCATGGATGTGTTTAGCTTCTTTGGGTTGAATTTTCCCTTCTAGTGCTTTCTGTAGGGCTGGGTTTGTGGACAGGTATTGATTAAATCTGGTTTTATCCTGGAATATTTTGTTTACTCCGCCTATGGTGATTAAGAGTTTTGCTGGGTATAATAGTCTGGGTTGGCATCCATGGTCTCTTAGTGTCTGCATGAGGTTTGTCCATGATCTTCTATCTTTCATAGTCTCTATTGAGTAGTCTGGTGTTATTCTGATGGGTTTGCCTTTATATGTTACTTGGTCTTTTTCCTTTGCAGCTCTTAATATTTTTTCTTTATTCTGTGTGTTTAGTGTTTTGATTATTATGTGGCGAGGGGACTTTTTTTTTTGGATCCAGCCTATTCGGTGTTCTGTAAGCTTCTTGTATCTTCATAGGTATTTCTTTCTTTAGGTTAGGAAAGTTTTCTTCTATGATTTTGTTGAATATATTTTCTGTGCCTTTGAGTTGGTATTCTTCTCCTTCTTCTATCCCTATTATTCTTAGGTTTGGTCTTTTCATGGTGTCCCAAATTTCCTGGACGTTTTGTGTTAGGACTTTTTTGTCTTTATTGTTTTCTTTGACTGACGAATCTATTTTCTCTATCGTGTCTTCAGTGTCAGAGATTCTCTGTTCCATCTCTTGCAATCGGTTGGTTATGCTTGTTTCTGTAGTTCCTGTTCGTTTTGTCAGGATTTCTATTTCCAGCATTCCCTCAGCATGTGTTTTTTTTATTGTCTCAAATTCATTTTTCAGATCTTGGAATGTTTCTTTCATCTGTTTAATTGCTTTTTCTTGGCTTTCTTTGATTTCTTCCCATTTTTTGTTCGTTTTTTCTTCCATTTCTTTAAGGGAGTTTTTTATTTCCTCTTTAATGGAGTTTTTCATTTCCTCTTTAAGGGAAGTTTTTATTTCCTCTTTAAGGGAGTTTTTTATTTCCTCTTTAAGGAAAGTTTTTATTTCCTCTTTAAGGTAGTTTTTCAATTCCTCTTTAAGGAAAGTTTTTATTTCCTCATTGAGGGAATGTTTTATTTCTTCTTTAAGGGCCTCTATCATCTTCTTAATGTCATTTCTAGGGTTGATTTCTTCTGTTTCTTCTGTCATGGTACGTTTAGGTCTTGCAGGTGTAGAATCACTAGGTTCTGATGTTGCCATATAGGTCTTTATGTTGTTGCCTGTATTTTTGCACTGGCGCCTACTCATCTCTTCCTCTGTGAGGTGCAGGTGGTGTCTGTGTCTGAGAGTGCCTCTCTTGTTCTAATTTTTAGTCTTGGTTTAGTAGGGGTTCTTGGTTAAATTGGTGCTTTTGGGCTATTTCTTCAGGGGCAGCTGATTTCGATCGGTGAATTATATACTTATGATTCTGGTGATCTGGTTTGGTGTCTGGGTAGCGCCTTCTTCTGTGTTCTCAGGTCACTTTTTGTTCATTTGTCAACTCCTCAGCTGATCTTGTTTCTTCAGACTTTAAACTGTAGGCATCTGAATCCTCTCCCAGATGGGTTTCAGCTGAGCAGGGTAGTCTCACCAACACCTCCAAGTTGTTGGGTTTCACAGGATCAGCAGCTGGGCCCTGGGTTGTCCTCAGATGGAGTGTTCAGATTCGTTCTGGTTCTGACCCACGGAGATAGCTTCTTCCCCAGATGTTGGGGTTAGGGGCGTCCCTTGTTCCAAGCTGTGTCTGCTTGTCTCCGTCCCTGGGCCTGTTTACCTCTGCGGTCCGCCGCCGGGCCTGTATGTCCCTGTCAGCTGCCGCTGGGTCTGTCTGCTTCTGGGGGCCGCCACCGGGCCTGAATGTCCCTGTCGGCCGCTGCAGGTCTACCTCAGCGGGCTGCCGCTGGGCCCGTCTTCCTCCACAGGCCGCCGCCACAGGCCTACCTGCGTCTGTTTGTCTTCGCCGCCGGGCCTGTCTACCTCTGTGGACCACCGCTGGGCCTGAATGTCTCTGCCAGCTGCCGCCGGGCCTGAATATCTCTGTCGGCTGCCGCCGCTGGGCCCGTCTACCTCAGCGGGCTGCTGCTGGGCCCGTCTACCTCCGCGGGCCGCCGCCGCAGGCCTACCTGCGTCTGCTTGTCTCTGCCGCCGGGCCTGTCTACCTCTGTGGGCCGCCGCTGGGCCTGAATGTCTCTGCCGGCTGCTGCCGGGCCTGAATGTCCCTGTGGGCCGCTGCCGCCGGGCCCGTTTACCTCAGCGGGCCGCCGCTGGGCCCGTCTACTTCTGTGGGCCGCCGCTGGGCCTGAATGTCTCTGCCGGCTGCCGCTGGGTCTGAATATCCCTGTCGGCTGCCGCCGCTGGGCCCGTCTACCTCCACCGGCCCCTGCCGCAGGCCTACCTGCGTCTGCTTGTCTCTGCCGCTGGGCCTGTCTACCTCTGTGGGCCGCCGCTGGGACTGAATGTCTCTGCCGGCTGCCTCCGGGCCTGAATATCCCTGTAGGCTGTCGCCGCTGGGCCCGTCTACCTCAGCGGGCTGCTGCTGGGCCCGTCTACTTCTGTGGGCCGCCGCTGGGCCTGAATGTCTCTGGCAGTATCTTTATTAGCATGGCACGTTCACCTCCTGCTCCCTCTGCATCTGGCTGGCAACTCCTGACTCCGCCCTTCTCCAGATTTAAGGTTCTTGTTTATAAAAAAAAAGAAAAAGAAAAAAGGATTTAGATAAAAGGTAGATTATTGAATCTGCTCTGAAAAAATATATAGAAATGATGGATAAAGGGTAGATTATTGAATCTACTCTGAAAAGAAAAAAGAGAGAATATGGATATGATAAGATTAAAAGGGTAGATTATTGAATCTACTTTTAGAAGGCAACTACTAGTTTTAATATTTTACATTGGATTGGATTTTTGTATATTGTATACAAATTATGTATATTGATACAAATTTGAGATTGATTTTGTTAGAAAGTATTGTTCATATATTTCTAATCTTGTTCAAGGTATTGTACCTACACAGTTCATTTAACAATGTAATGTAATTTGCTAGTCCCTGAAAGTTAGGATATAAAGAAATGTAAGTTAGTAGTTACTCATTACAATCAAATTTATAGTTATATTAAGTATGGTTTCACGGTCAAGCTGAGATATATTTTAGATAGACAAGTCATCTTCTAACACTTCAGAGATCTACAGAATATGGCATTTAAGATGTTTTAATAACATAGATTTTTTTCTTTTTTTATGACTATGAGATATGTCTGCTCCTGGCAGCACCAATCTACTTCAAAGAAGGTGATGAGCACTGAAGAAACTCCATATAAAGTTTGTTTTCATTGTGGCAAAAGTTAGCCACTAGGCAAGAAAGTGCCCTTGCCTCAACTGCTGACAGTATGCTGTCCAAAATGGACAAGCAGGACACAAAACAAAGGACTGCTGATCTTTGCCAAGACAAGGTAGGAAGGCTCTTAAAAAATCCCTGCTTCACAGATGAGTCTTTCAAGTATGCTAAGCAGAAGAGGATACCCCAACATTGCAGAGCAATCTCAGGTGACTGTCCAGGCAGCTGGCTGTTTCTGTTATAACTCACATCTTTTGGAAGTCTCTTGTTTGCACTTCCTGTTTAACCAGGTAATAATTTTCTTCTTGGGTCTCTGAGGGAGCTGAGGATTAGATAATTATAGTTAAAGTTTTCCTTGTTAACAAATTCAGAAAAGAAACTCACTAAAGATGTGTAAAGTGTATAAGTTTGAAAGACATCAAAAAATAGTTTTCAATTGGTAATACAAGTTAGGATAGAAAGTGAATTATATACATTTTGTACTCACTAAAATAAGAGATAATGGCATATTTTTACTGAATTTGTCAAATATAAATGGACTAGACATTGTTGATGTATTTATTGCCTGCATATATTATATATAGCTATTGTACTTATTGTATATAGTTTTTCTTATATTAGCTATAACTTTTTTTTAATTTTAGACAACAAAAAGAGAAATGTGGTGATATTTTATTTGTGCATCCCAATAAAGCTTATCTGAGCATCAGAGGAAAAATCCAGCCACTATAGTAAACAGAGAAGTCAGGCAATGGTAGTACATGTCTTTAATCCCAGCATTTGGGAGGCAGAAATCCATCCAGATCTCTGTGAGTTCAAGGCCACACTGGGAACAGAGCCACATGTGATGGCACATGTCTTTAATCCCAGCACTAACCATGGAGGTCTGGAGGTCTGTACAGACAGACAGGAAGTGATAGAGCTGGGCAGAAAGAGGAAGTGATGTAGCTGGGCAGAAAGAGGAAGTGATGTAGCTGGGCAGAGAGAGGGCAGGGACAGAAAGGCATATAGGCATGGGTATACATGAAGTAGGTCTCTCTGGAAGCTAAGGAGTAGGTGAGGTGAGGTTGGCTATGGCTTGTTCTATTCCTCTGATGTCTCGACTTTCACACCAATATCTGGCACTGGGTTTGGTTTTTGTTTGTTTGTTTGTTTTTGATTTTTGTTTTCTAATAAGACCATTTAGCAATTCGTCTTACAGAGGGCAGGTTATATTAGCTGATGTACAGTTTTGTGAGATTACTGTGAGAAACTCTGCATATAATTTCCAGTTGTGTAATCTTTGCCATGAAAATAACAGCCTTGCAGGCTGATCATAATTCAGTCTTGATTGAAGGCCAAGTCATGGGCACTTCAGCTCAGTGGTATATCAGAAAGACTACCAGGGTCAAATGGATGGGGATCAAACCACTGAAACCATAAGAGAACAAAATACCCATAGTTGAGAATAGAAGGCGGTGTTAGTGCTGAGAAACATTCTCTTTTACTCCTTCAGGGTCCTCATACCTCTGGGGTTAGCTACACTTTTCAGTTAAGACTGGAGAGATGGCTCAGTAGTTAAGTACACTGGCTGCTCTTCCAGAGAACCTGAGTTTAATTCCCAGAACCCACATGACTGCTCACAACCATCTGTAACTCCTGTTCCAGGAGGTCTACACATTCTTTTGGCTTCAAAGAGCACTGCATGCAAGTGGTACATAGACATACATGTGAGCAGAACACTCATACCAATACATGTGAGCAGAACACTCATACCAATAAAATAATTTAAAAATTAAAAAAAGAAAGGCAACAGAGTTCTTGGCCTTCTCCATCTTGTCTGTGTTTTAAAGTTTTCAATGTATAGGTCTCTCACTTTTTTGTCTAGGTTTATTTCTAGGTACTTAAAAAAGACATAAATGACAGTTTCCTAATTTGTATCACATTAAGTACATATTTAGTAAATAAAAAAAGCTACAGATATTTTATTCTTCTTTCATGTAATACATACCAACCACAGTTTCCCCTCCCTCCACTCCTCACACTATCCCCAGATCCTCTCCCCCCAAGATCTACTCCTCCTTTGTTTCCCTTCAGAAAAGAGCAGGATTCCCAGGGATTTTGACTGAAGATGACATAACAAGTTACAATAAGTCTAGGCACACACCCTCATATCAGGGTAAGGTATTTCAGTAGGGGAAAAAATGGTCCTAACAGCAGGCAAGAGTCAAAGACAGCCCCACCCCCACTGTTAGGAGTCCCACAAAAACACCAGGCTAATAACTACAACATATTTGAAGAGGACCTGGGGTAGATTCATGCAGGCTCCATAACTGATGCTTCAGTCTCTGTGAGCCCCTATAAGCCCTGACTAGTTGATTCTGTGGGCCTTGTTCTTCTGGCGGCCATTTTCAAAGATCTGCAAGATCTGCCTCCATTACTCCCACACATCTAGCAGGCAGGATAGATTGTAGGTCAAAGGTTTTGTGGCTAGGTTGGTGTCCCAGTCCCACCACTGGAAGCTGCTTAGTTACAGAAGATGGCTGGTTCAGGCTCCGTATCCTCCATTACTAGGGTCACCCTTATAGAATCCCAGGAGATTCTACTGCAGTAGGGTTCCACATTGTCCCCTAAATGCCCTTCAATTCCAGTTGTTTCTTCTCATACTCTCTTCCTCCATCCTCTCCCCAAACTTGATCCCTCCTATTCCAATTCCTACCTGCCTACAATCCATTCACAAATATGTTCTATTTCCACTTTCCAGGTAGATCCATGCATCCTCTTTGGGCCCTCCTTGTTACTTAGCCTTTCTGGGTCTGTGGGTTGTATCATTATTATCATCTACTTAACAGCTAATATCCACTTATAAGTGAGTACATACCATATTTGTCTTTCTGAGTCTGGGTTACCACACTCAGGATGATTTTTTTCTAGTTCCATCCATTTGCTTGCAAATTTCATGATGTCATTCTTTTAAACAGCTGAGTAAATATTCCATTGTATAAATGTATCATAATTTCTTTATCCATTCTTCAGTTGAGGGACATCTAGGTTGTTTCCATTTTCTGGCTATTATTCATAAAGCCACTATGAACATAGTTCAGCAAGTGTCTTTGTGGTAGGATGGAGAATCTTTTGGGTATATGCCCAAGAGTGATATAGCTGGGCCTTAAATAGATCGATTTCCAGTATTTTTAAGGAAGAGCCATATTGATTTCCATTGTGACTGTACAAGTTTGCACTCCCACCAGCAATGGAGGAGTGTTCCTCTTGCTCCACATCCTCACTAAGATGAGCTGTCACTTGTGTTATTGATCTTAACCATTCTGACATGTGATGGAATCTCAAAGCAGTTTTGATTTGCATTTCCCTGATGACTAAGGATGTTGAATACTTCTTTAAGTGTTGCTCAGCCATTTGAGGTTCTTCTGTTGAGAGTTCTTTGTCTAGATCTGTACTCTATTTTTTATTGGATTATTTAGTTTGTTCATATCTAGTTTCTTGAGCTCTTTATATATTTGGATATTAGCCCTCTGTCAGATGGGTAGTTGGTGAAAATCTTTTCCCATTCTGTAGGCTGCAATTTTGTCCTATTGATGGTATCCTTTGCCTTACAGAAGATTTTCAGTTTCATGAGGTCCCTTTAAATAATTGTTGAACTTAGTGTCTGCCCTATTGGGAAGTTATCTCCTGTGTCAATACATTTGAGGGTATTTCTCACTTCTATCAGGTTCAGTGTGCCTGGTTTTATGTTGAAGTCTTTGACCACTTGGACTTGAGTTTTGTGCAGGGTGATAGATATGGAGCTATTTGTATTCCACATGCAGACATCCAGCTAGACCAGTACCATTTGTTGAAGACGCTGTCTTTTTTCCATTGTGTCTTTCTGGCTTCTTAATAAAAAATCAGGTGTCCACAAGTGTGTGGATTTATGTATGAGCCTTTAGTTTGATTTCATTTATTGACATATCTGTTTTTATGCCAATACCATGTGGTTTTTATTACTATAGCTCTGTAGTACAGCTTGAAATTAGGGATGGTGATACCCCCAGCAGTTCTTTTGTTGTGTAGGATTGTTTTAGCTATGTGGGATTTTTTGTTTTTCTATATGAAGTTGAGACTTGTCCTTTCAAGGTCTGTAAAGAATTGTATTGGAGGGCCTGAAGAGATGGCTCAGTAGTTAAGAGCATTGGCTTCTCTTCCAGAAGGCCCAGGCTCAACTCATTGTAGCTCACAACTGTCCCTAACTTCTGCTCCAGGGGATCTGATGCCCTCATACAGACATATCTGCAGGCAAAACACTAATGTACATAAAATAAAGATAATTTAAAAGCAAGAATTGTGTTGGAATTTTGATGGGGATTGCATTGAATCTGGAGATTGCTTTTGGTAGGATGGCCATTTTTACTATGTTGATCCTACCAATACATGAGCATGGAAGATCTTTCCATTTTCTGATCTCTTCTTCAAAGATTTGAAGTTTTTATCATACAAAATCTTTCACTTGCTTGGTTAGAGTCACCCCCTAGATATTTTATATTATTTGTGGCTATTGTGAAGGGTGTTGTTTTCTTGATTTCTTCCTTAATCTATTTGTCATTTGCATAGAAGAGGGCTACTGATTCCTTTGAGTTAATCTTGTACCCAGCCATTTAGCTGAAGGCTTTTTATCAGCTGTAGGAGTTCCGTAGTAGAATTTTTAAGGTCACTTGTGTATACTATCATATCATCTGCAAACAATGATAATTTGTATCATTCCTTTCCAATTTGTATCCCTTGATCTCCTTCAGCAGTCTTATTGCTCTGGTTAGAACTCCAAGTACTATATTGAATAGACATGAAGAGAGTGGACCATCTTGTCTTGTTCCTGATTTTTGTGGACTTGCTTTGAGTTCCTCTCCATTTAATTTGATGTTGGCTATAGGCTTAAATTACCTTTTCTGTGTTGAGGTATAATCCTTCTATCCCCACTCTTTACATCCAAGAATTTTATCATGAAGGGGTGTTGGATTTTGTCAAAGGCATTTTCTACATCTAATGAGATGATCATATTTTTTCCTTTCATTTTGTTTATATGGTAGATTACTTTGATTGAACCATCCTTGCATCTCTGGGATTAAATCTACTTGGTCATGGTGGATGATCTGTTTCATGTGTCCTTGAATTCAGTTTGAAAGTATTTTATTGAGTATGTTTGCACCCATGTTCATAAGGGAAATAGGTTTGTAGTTCTCCTTTTTGTTGAATCTTTGTGTGGTTTTGGTATCAGGATAACTCTGGCCTCACAAAATTAATCGAGCAATGTTCCTTCTGTTTCTATTTTGTGAAATTATTTGTGGAATATTGGTATCAGCCTTATTTGAAAGTCTTGTAGAATTCTGTGCTTCTGGCCATGAGCTTTTTTAGGTTAGTAGACTTTTAATGACTGCTTCTATTTCCTTAGGGGTTATAGGTCTATTTTAATTGTTTATCTGATCTTGATATAACTCTAGTGTTATCTATCAAGAAAATTATCCATTTCTTTTACATTTTCCAATTTTGTGGAGAACAGGTTTTTAAAGTGTGACCTTTGGATTCTTTGGATTTCCTCAGTGTCTGTTGTTATAGCCCTCTTTTTTGTTCTGATTTTGTTAATCTGCATATACTTTCTCCATTTTTTTGGTTAGTTTGGATAAGGGTTTGTCTATCTTATTGATTTTCTCAAAGAACCAACTCTTTCACCAATTCCTTGCATTGTTCTCTTTGTTTCATTTTTATTGATTTCAGCCCTCAGTTTGATTATTTCTGGCTGTCTATTGCTCTAAGGTGTGCTTACATCTTTTTGTTTCAGATGTGCTATTAAGTTGCCAGAATGAGATCACTCCAACTTTTTTATGTAGACAGTGCTGTGAACTTCCCTCTTAGCCCCATTTTCATTGTGTCCCATAGGTTTTGGTATGTTGTGTATTCATTTTCATTGAATTCTAGGAAGTCTTTAATTTCTTTATTTCTTGACCCAGTTTTCATTCAGTAGTGAGTTGTTCAGTTTCCATGAGTTTGTATGTTTTCATGTTTCTGTTGTTGAAATCCAGCTTTAATCCGTGGAGGTCTGACAGCTTGAACAACGCATGGAGACAACCTAGATGCCCCTCAACTGAAGAATGGATAAAGAAAATGTGATACTTATACACAATGGAGTACTACTCAGCAGTGAAAAACAATGCCATCATGAAATTTACAGGCAAATGGATGGAACTAGAAAATAACATCTTGAATGAGGTAACCCAGACTCAGAAGGACAAACATGGTATGTACTCACTCATAAGTAGATACTAGATGTAAAGTAAAAGATAATCAGACTACAATTCACAGCTCCAAAAAAGCTAGTTAACATTGTTTTTCACTGCTGAGTAGTACTCCATTGTGTATATGTACCACATTTTCTTTATCCATTCTTTGGTTGAGGGACATCTAGGTTGTTTCCAGGTTGTGGCTATTATGAAGAATGCTGCTATGAACATAGTTGAGCATGTGTCCTTGTGGTATGATTGAGGATTCCTTGGGTACATGCCCAAGAGTGGGTATAGCTGGGTCTTGAGGAAGAATGATTTCCAATTTTCTGAGACACCACCATTCTGATTTCCAAAGTGGCTGTATTTGTACTCCCATCAGAAACTTCTTTACATCTACTGCTTTTAGTTTTGGCTTGTTCTTTGGGTGCATCATTAGGTCATTTATGTGAGACCTATTGGGATTTTTTAAATATACCCACAAAAGCTATGCTTTTTTCTTTTATGATTGCCTTTGCATACCACAAAATTGTTATAAGTTGTACAATCATTTTTATTTAATTCTAGGAAAAGTTTTGTTTCCTCCTTGATTGGTTCAATAACTCCCTGGTATTTAAGAGTACTTTTCAATTTATATACATTTGTATAATGTCTTTCTATTGATTTCTAGTTTTAGTCCACTATGATCTGATAAAATAGAAGTTATTTTGTTTTTGCTAAAACTTTCTAGCTGGGTGTGGTCTCAGTCTCACCAGACACATTCTGAAGAATTAGAATAGTTTGATCCTGAGACCCTCACAAAGAGAGGGCCAATTTTCTTTTATGCCATGGCTAGTCAGTGTGACCCAAAAGATGGAAAAGAACAGATGGAAGATGGCTCTTTCTTCAACTAGATCTACTCAGTCAGTTAGACCCCAATTCAGGCTGTGTATACTGTGGGCAAGTCTGCTTTACTATTTTCCTATAGGTCACTGGGTGAACGTCATTTGGGTACTAAAATTAGGCACAATCTGGTATAATAAGTGGGGACCACAGCACCATCAATTAACTATATGTCCCATTCCCAATGTCTATCCTATCCCACACACAAATTCTCTGACATCAGTGGATCCAACAGCAAGTCTCCAGTCCAGCCTGTACCACTGCATTTCTCTTCCCTTGTTCATTCATGTCTAAGTGGCCATTTGTTAACTACCTCTATTGTTCAGGGGAGTGGGTAGCTTTCATACCCAAAGCTTCAACTACAGGTTAAAATATACAAAATTTGTGTGTGTGTGTGTGTGTGTGTGTATGTGTGTGTGTGTGTGTGTGTGTGTGTGTGTGTGTTTTCTTTTCCTGCCCTTCTTTACTGATGCAAAACAGTTTACTGCCTAAGATCATTGGAAGCTTTGTCATTTTGGCTGGCTCTTGCTGAACACAGCATTCTGTAGTTCTTAGACTCATGTGAGACCAAATGAAAATGTTTAATAGAGATCTTTTTAAAATTCAAGTACCCACATGCATTCATGCTGTTTCATGATTATGGGGGAATGTGACCAGCTGCTCTAAGCTCCTGCTGCCTTTACTTCTCTGTCATGAAGCACTGTACTCTTGAACTGTAACCCAGAGTAAACCCCTTCTTAAGTTGCTTCTGTTGGGATGTTTGATCACAGCAACAGAAAAAGAAAGTGAGATACTCCATTTTAGACCCTGGGAAAAAATACTCTGGCTTTGCTCTTGTTTTGGGTCTTCTGGTATTCTCTTTTAGGCATCACAGTTCTGTCAAATTACAGCTGAACATGACTAAATACTTCATCCACATTTCCTAGTTTTCCATTTCATTGTGTTCCTCAATAGAAACAAACCTCCTTGCTGAGAGTCTCCGGACTTGTATTCTCTTCCTGTCTGGACTCCAGCTCCCTGACTCTTCAGGAAGGCAGGAGTGTGCTTTGTCAGTTTTATGATTCTCTACTGCAAAGAACAGATCTATTCATGCTTCTGGAGGAGATTCCTAACAGCCATTCAATCAGGAGCCTGCTACCACCATTACTGCATGTCTCCCACTTTGGGGTATTGACTCTCCCCCAAGGGCCTTGCATGTATCTTCACCCATATGTACTCTGCAAGGGAGGCTTGTCTGCTGCTGTGAGCAAGAGAGGAGACTCTGGCTTCTATTCAAAATAACTGATGTCAGGGAGACTGAAAAGAAAAAAAAAATACAAGCTCCTCTCAACAGATGATCAGGGTTCTGCATCCACATAACTAGAAACCAGCACAGCGGTTGAGAAAATTGCTTTCTTGTTTCTTCATCTCCAGAGAAAGCTTAGCTCTGCTTGGATTTTAATGTGAAAAACATTTCCATGGCAGAAAATGACCTCCCCCCATTTACTGAGATTTAAGATGCAAATGTTGGTTTAAAAAAAAACTTCTCCCCCAAGGAAACATGGAAATGTTGTAATTGAAAAATAGGTCCCTGGGGCTAGAGAGATGGCTCAGCAGTTAAGAGAACAGACTGGTCTTCTAGAAGACCCCGGTTCAAATCCTAGCATCCACATGACAGCTCACAACTGTCTGTAACTCTAGTTCCTCGGGAACTGACACCCTCACACAGACATACATGCAGGCAAAACACCAATGCACATTTTAAAAAAAGAAAAAAAGAGAAGAAAATAGGTCCCTGAAGTTGAAACTTTATTGAGTTATTGCCTTGTAAAAAGAGCCATGAATGGTAACAGCTACCATTGACCCACCTTAAGGTGTTATTCACTAAACTTGAAAAGACAACATCAGCTATTTAACAAAACACCAAGTATAAGAAGCCCTCTTTTGAGTTGTGGATCAGGGTTGTCCAAGAGGCTCCACAACCATAGGCTATTGATGTCAGCCATGGTCCGTTCGCCACTGCTCCCCACAAAAAGGTGGGAGATGTTTTTGCTAAAACTTTCTAGCTGGGTGTGGTATCAGTCTCACCAGACAAATCTTAGACAAATAGAGCGTAAGTCCCTATTTCTGAAGATGCCATGCACTTTGGACACAAGACCCAGAGGATCTGAGCTGCATCTGACTTGAAAGCCTGCGGATTAGTTTTCACAGTACCAGAAGGTGTCTTGCAAGCTTCCACAGGAGGCGGGCAACCAGCAATCTTACCCAACTAGGATGCCCATGAACCACAATGACCAGTAGGGGGCAACAGTGGTACACATACCTTGATAGTAAGCAACAGCTCTCTAATGGGATTTGAGGCCTACTCAACAGGAGGGAAACCATGCTTGCTGGTATTGGAAACTACCCAGGGCTAGTGAAGTCATGATGGGTCCTGGAGGAGAACCTATAACTGCCACTTTACTAAACCAACATGATCCCTAACTCCCTTCTGAATCTTTATATCCGTGGATCAGTGTAGTTCTCACCCTCCATCGAGGAAACTTCACTTTGTAAATGATGTTGTTATATTATAATCTCAAAAAAAAAATAATGAAGAAATGCAAAACTAGTGCACTCCTAACAGGGATGGAGACCATTAAAGAAAAGCACAACCTATCAAATGCAGAGTTGTGAAGTCTAGTCCCGACTGATACATCTCCAACACAATCAATTACTACAAGTCAGGCTCGAGGATCACTGTGGAAGCAGGGGCAGAAAGACTGTAAGAGACAGAGGACCAGAGAGTTTTCTGTGAGATTGTGTCTTTTAGAACTGTCAGAGATGCTCCACACATGAAGTCTGGCCAGCATGGCTGCCTAAACAAGACCTGAACAAGGCTGACACCAGTAGACACGCTAGCTCGGAAGGGGGAAATCTTCTCTAGGGAAGAGCAGACCAACTGATTATTCAGTACCAAATGGTCAGCCCTGAAAACATGTACATATGCCAGTAACATTATACAGACTGGGCAGACTATATCCATATATGCATATGTGTGTATAACAATAATTAAAAGAAGTCATGAATCTGAAAGAGAGTGGGGTTGGAGGGAAGAAAGGGAAGAGGGAAATGATGTAATTGTATCATAATATCAAAAAGTAATAATAAAAAAGAAATGTAAGATAGTGTCTTATTAACAGGGACAATAATAAAATGCTACAAGCCTCTGAGTCATGTTTAAGGATGCTATATAATAGGAAGAACTGGCAGACAATCAGAGCCTATTTCCTCCCATATCCAAAGTTTGCTCTCTTTTGCTTAGTTGGTCTCTTCAGAAACTTGTTCGTGTTAGGAGTTTCTTTGCACTTCAGCGCATGCTTATTAAGTACTGTACCTGTACACCAAAGGATAAAAAAATATAGTGTGAGTGCTTAAGTTTTGTCAGTATTCTTTCTCAGGAAACCTTTCCTTTCATTCTTTGGCCACAATCAGGTTTATACTCCCTCCTAAATCATTCTTTGCATGTATATTTTATAATAGGACATTCTTCTCGCTTAGATGAAGAGTGTCCTGCACAGACTTATTTGTCTGAATATGTGGTAGCTCGTCTCCAACTGGTGGCATTATTTTGAGAGGGTGTGGAACCTTTTAGACATGAGGCTTGAACTGGTGGACATGGAGCCATAGAGGTAACCTTTGAGAGTCATAGACAAGCCCCCCTTTTGCTTCATGGTCTGCTTAGATGAAACAAGCCTTACCACTAACTCCTGTCACTAGAGACAAAGCCACCATGTCCTCTGTGCCATGATGCACTAATGCCCTAGATCTTCCTCCTTTTTTAAAAATTTTATTCTGTGGCTATGATAGATATCATGATGGAGAGCATTTTGGGGAGAAGCAAGTTTATTTCAGTTCATGGGTTAGAGCCCATCGTTGAGAATATCCAGGGCAGGAACCCAAGGGTAGGCCTGCTCGCTGTTCCACACAGTATCATTGTTGTGGAGTTTGAGAACACTGAAAGACAGCATGGACTCTATTCAGTTTTAATTAGCGAAATTTTATTTAAGCTGCAACTGATTGCAACCCGCTTTGTCTGGAGACTGCTTCCCTGACAGAAGTTGGGAGAAGTTTTGTTTTGTTTTTGCTTTTTTAAACTTTCTTTTTATTTATTCTTTGTGTCTTTCACATTATGTCTTCACATCATGTCTCTTAATCTTCCCCATCTCCCTCCTTCCCACCCTACAAACTAAAGCAAAATAAAATTTAAGAGAAGAAAGGGGAAAAGGAAAAAAAAAGGAAGAAAGGGAGAATGTTATGGAAGCTGTAGTGTGATACAGTTCATACAGTGAGCCATGCAGTAAACCTCTTCATCTCTACATTTTTTTATGTGCAGGTGTTGAGCACAAAGAATCTTTGGTCTGGTTTGAGGCCCCTGGTCTCTGCTACACCATTGACACTGGATTCTTCCTGGAAATTCCTTTGCTGCCCTGTGTCATGGAGATCCTGCAGCCCTGGGTCCACAGGACTGACACCACCACCCCACCTTACCCTCCCCCATGCTCCAGGAGATCACAGGGGTGGATGTTGGGGTGGGTCAACACATAACCCTGGTTCTGGGCCTGTGTAGTTGCAGAGGTTGGTCAGCCTACCAGCTCTCCCCTGTCTTTACCATCAGGGTGAGCTCTCCAGCACTGCCCTGGCTAGTTCACCTCTTGTAGTGATGAGCAAGGGGCAAGGCCATTTCTGAGAGAAGATTTTTAAAGGCAAAAGCTGAGATCACACAGTTTCTTCATTCCTACAGCCATGCACTTTTTTCAGGTGTGAGGAAACATCCTGGATCTTTTGCAGGAGGCAATTAATTGAGTTTATGGAAGCCAAATAAGCAGTTTATCATCTCACAACAGTTATACATCGTGGGAAAGGAGTAAAGGGATGTTTTAGGGTCAGCATTCCTGGAATTAGTTTAACAGACTCAAATTGCTGACAAGGATGGCCTCAGGCCTATAAGATGGTTGCTTTGGTAAAAAACGGAATCACTTTAGCTGCTACATTCCCTGCTGGCTCTGGTTCTTATGATTCAAATCGTTGATTCACATACACATACACGTTGGATAAATGTTGATATTGAGCCTGTACGGTTTGTAAAGTTAATATCTTAACTATGTTAATTCTCTTTTTATATCTCTAAATAGACAATTTATGCTACAAGGGCCTATGGTAATACTCAGAAAAAAGAAGAGGGGTCCTGCTATTGCAGTTAAGAGGATGGTGATTCACGGGACCAAGAGTAAAGAGACAGGTACTGGTTAAAAGCCTCAGTTCATTCTCTTCCTTTCTGGTCCAGATTCTTTTGATTTAGTGGTGATGGTGGTGTGCCTCAGTTCTTTTATACTACACGATAGTATCAACCAAGTCCTCCTGGCATGTTCTCTTTTTAACCTTAGTAAGGATGGCTGCTAATTGTTGTGCTCAGATCGCAATCCCCAGAGAGACCACTGAAGACGAGCATGCTGGAATGCAAAACAAGGTTTAATTCTGGATATCCAAAAGCAATACAAGCCTAGGCAGGGACTTCGTCCAACAGATCCAACACAGTGGAGGCTGGAGGAAGTGCCCGCCTCTCTGCAAGCTCAGTTTTTAAAGGCAAAACCCACAAGGTTACATTATTTAGGGGTGCTAGTACAGGTCCAATTGTGATTGGCTCGCTTCTAGGGACTTTCTAGAAATCATGGCTTAATCTTATTTCTAAGGGGTAGTTGACTGCCACCATTTCTCATTGGCTGCCCTCAGGTGGGGACATTTTTATGGTCAGTTAATCTGGAAACCAGGGTTGGAACATTCTTTGGTCAAACAATTACCTAGGGAACCAGGGAGAGGACATTGCATAGTCCGGCAGTCAATACCTTGTGACTACCTTGTGACTCTGTACTTTTACACTTCCTGGTTTCTGGAATCTGGACTGGCTGGTTTCAGTAACTCATGGCCTGTACCTAAAAGGAGAAATCTTAGGCCTTAGTTTTAGAGTGAAAGCATTTTGGTCTTATTTCTAAGATGGCTCATTTTGGTCTCACACTAACCTCATGGTTGCTTCCATCCTGATGAAGTAAGTCATCCTCCAAGATGGCAGAAAGCCACATGGTTGCTATTTACACCAAGGTGAGCCTATTGTAGTAGTATTTGCTCTGCCCATGACCTTGGGCTATATATTAATAAATTCTGTTACCCATTTAATAAACTCATGTGGATTGATCATAACAAGTAGTGCACATGTGACTAAAAGACCCCACACTCCCTGCAGCTTCTGCCCATAGCCTGTGTGGCAGCAGCAGCAGGTTGGCTCAGAGGCTTGTGTACTCACTGCAGGTCAACCCTGCTAGTACCGTAGAGTTGCTAGGTCCCAACCACGTGGATCTACTGGGGCTACTTGTGTGACCAAACCCTAATGCATACAGACAGCTACTGGTGAGTTTATCTAACCTGCAGAGCCTACACAGCCCAACTCCGCCAGGAAGAGCCTGACTCCTGCTCTGGTGACCAGCTACATACAGCAACCTGGCACCTGCAGACCAGGCAGCTCATGCGGTGTGTGAGCCAGTCCCTCTCTGGCCAGGCAACTCATAAGGCAGCACTAGGTTCCTTTCTAGTCCCGAGTTTTTAGTGACAGGATAGGGTCACAGTTCCCCACCTGTTTAGAGATTACCAGCAGACTGTTCCTTTGCTTTTTAAATTGTCCATTCTGGCAGCTGCCAATTCCAGGACATGCTGGGATGCCATGCTCTGCCCTTGAGAGCATGCCTGCCCACCTACCCACCCTGGGCTTTCACCACTCTGGCTGAGTCTGGTCCCAGTGCCACACTCCTGCTGGCCATCATCATCCCTATAGCACTAACCAGACAGGCAACTCCTGCCAGGTGCGTGACTGGGCCTGAGTACTTCCAGCTCATTGGTATATTGCCTCATTGTTGTATACAATCTGCTGTGGTCCCAGCAACCCTACCTAGTGCTCAGGGGTTGCCTGGGTGAGTGTTTAATTCACAGGAGCCATTTAGGGACCTTAGTCAGCTTGCACCAGACTTGCTTTAGTGCTACACCAGTGACATCTGGCGAACAGCACTACTACACCCAAAAAACATTGCAAGGACGGTACAAGGAAGCCAGTATTTCATTTCAGGTAAGAGTTACTTGATAATTTTACACATTAAAACTGATTAATAAACAAACAATAAAATTTCCTTTACAAATTTTGTATATTTCTCAAAACATGGCAGAAAATATTACTTCACAAGAATTTAAAAACTTTTTTGCCTGTATAATAAATGACATTTTATAGGAAATATATGGCCTTTGTGGGGTGTATCTGGCATGTATCATTTTGCATAATTCACATAGCATTGAAAAAACTGGTTTAATAATAATAACAAAGATGAGTCTTTATTGAGACTGATACAGGCTTTGCAAGGTAGCAATGAAGACTTACATGAAAAGATTCTTTCTCTGGAATCTGCTAACCAGGCTTTACAAGGTAGTAATAAAGACTTACATAACAGGCTCCTTAGTTTGGAATCTGCTAACTTACTATAAGAACTACAGTCCATTAATAATAAATGTATAAACAGATTTGATTTTTTTGATAATAAATATGAATACTTAATGGATAGAATAACAGCTCTCCAGGGTGAAGTTGTTACTACTCAGACACTTTATAAGGAAGAAAGATTATCATTAACTGATAAAATAAGGTCTATGGAATCATGTGTTTCAAAAGAACATAAAAGGTTGATGATTCCATGAAATCTCTGCAATCATTTACAACAGAGGAGGTTCATTCACTGGAACAGACCCTAGGTGCTTGTCTGCAAGCCCTAGAAGGAACTCTCAGTAAAGATGACAAAGGAACTAATAGGCAGAAGGTCAAGGCCATATAAGTCATAACATCTCCAGATAGCTCTCATACAATGGCTTATCCTGTCATCATCTGTGAAAGGTCAGCAGATGATAGACATTCTAAGCTATATGTGGAAGATATGTTGCAACCTATTCCTATGAGGAATTTAAAAAACATTAAAGAAGCAGTGGTTGCCTATGGTATACACTCAACATATGTAAAACAGATGTTAAATATGTGGTCTACCACAAATAGAATCATACCAGATGATTGGAATCAGTTAATCTCAGCTGTTCTTGAATATAGTCAGCAGTTACAATGGAAAAAGCTGGTTGAGAGGGGAAGCTAGAACCCTAGAACAGCAGGGTAAGACCAGAGGTTTTGAGATCTCCCAAGATCAGATTCTTGGTGAGGGATGTTTCTCTGATAGAAATGTACAAGCCACTTATGATGAGCATACAATATCCCTATGCTGTACAGCAGCTCTAAATGATTGGGGAAAATTCCAGAAGCAGGAAAACCAACTGAATTATGCACAAAGATATTCCAAGGACCATGAGAACCTTTTATTGCTTTTTCCCCCAAAGGCTGACCACGGCTATAAAAAAAAAAAAAAAAAAGCTATGTCAGATAAGGAGTTAATACAAGTATTAACTGAGTCCTTGCTGTTTAAAAATGCTAATGTAGAATGCAAAAGAATACTTATGCCATTAAAGGTTGTATCAGCTCCTTTGGAAAAATGGATTCAGTATACTAATGGTGTTGAGTCTCTTAACTATAGCAATGAGGCTTGGATAGGAGAGGCAATTTCCAGATGTGAGGAAGGCCTTGGGGTAACAAATGTTTTAACTGTGGTATACCAGGTCACATAAGTAGAAACTGCATTTGGGGTGGTCCTAGAAGCAATACTCCCTTTAGAAATAACCCAAATGGGAGACCTCAACCTTCTGGATTATGTAGAAGATGTGGCAAATGCTGACATTGGACCAATGAGTGCAGATCCACAATAGATATACAAGACAACCCCTTACTAGCAGGAAAAACCTCAGGACCCCCAAATTGAACATGGTCCAAACATTTCCAGCCACTGTGGAGGAAATTCCTCTCCAGGACAATTAGATAACCTGGTGTCTAGTGTAAAGAACAATACTGCACTGTATGATAGAACAGTTTTCTCTGTCCTTCTTGGCTCTATTCATTCCACCAATCTCAAACTCTGTTTTGCCTGAGATAGGGTTCTAATCCTTAGAAACTGGACATCTACCTCTTGAAGAGGCCAATTCAGATGCCATGATTTTGGTGTAATTATAGTCACATCCACACTTGTGTCTACCAGGCCCTCTAGAACAATGCCATTAATTGGAAGTTTGAGCTTTGGTCTTTGTTCGTTTATGGAAGTCTACCAAAATATTCATTTTATTGTGTTCTTTGAAACTATGCTGTTTGCCAAGCTTTTAACTATTTGAGAAACTGAGTCTTTTTTTTTTTTTTTTTTTGGTTTTTGTCGAGACAGGGTTTCTCTGCGTAGCTTTGCGCCTTTCCTGGAGCTCACTTGGTAGCCCAGGCTGGCCTCGAACTCACAGAGATCCACCTGGCTCTGCCTCCCGAGTGCTGGGATTAAAGGCGTGCGCCACCACCGCCCGGCTGAGAAACTGAGTCTTAACAAAATCAAGATTTACTTAAAATGATTTTTTTTGTTTTTGTCTAAGTCTTGTCTAAATATTACACAGAAGCAGCTGGCATTCCTGTATTCCTAGATGTTCAAGACCAAGAGTTTAGTTTCCTATGCCACTGAGGACAGTGGGACAAAAAAAGACAGGTAATATTTGAGCCCATGCCCTCCAAAGTCAGGCAGGACTCAGGGGATTGCAACATGCTCTATAATAAGAATTATTAAAGAAAGAAATGTTTCTTATGTTTCCAAGGGGAGATACATGCTTAAGAAATCCCTGAAGATGGCATAAATGGTAGGGAGTGGCTATAGGAACCACAGGATTTGTCAGCCTCTGTCAGCATTTTCTGACTTGACTCTCATGAAATCATGTGAGACTGGTCTTGTCTATCATCACAGAGAGATAGAAATACCAGCCAATCATTTCTACTCTCCTGTTGTTCACAGTCTATGATTCTGATGTGCAGGGCCTCATGCTGGACACTCTTTCTACTGTGTCTGTTTCACATGACTATCTCCTGTCCTGCCAGTGTGGCAGGGAACCTGGCTTGTGATTACTCCATTGTCTTCTGATTCCCAGAATAGTTTGGTTCCTAACGCTAAAACCCTTCTCCAGGTAGCTCTTGGCTATAGCACTCTGAAAGTTTTTTTTTTTTTTTATAACAATACCATGTGTTTCTTATCTAAAGCTTGTTTGCAAGGCAGGAATCTGTAAGTTCCTGGAAAATTAAAGTCATTGTGTCAATAAATTGCTTTCTCTTTGATGATATCTGGTAAAAATTAGAGTGACTGTGGAGCAAAAATGCTTCTAAGATCTATAATACATTGTTACATTGCAACTCTATTATTCTCAATTTTTAAAATTATCCAAAATCTTTACATTAGACTGCATCCTAGACTTTTTTGTTTTTTTCTAATATATGGCCACAATGGTTCAACTAAAAATAGGAACTGATTTCTTTCTAAGTCTTGTAAGCTAGATAATTTGATGCCAATTTCCTAGCCCAAATTTCATGCCTGGTATGTGAGCCTCACAGAAAATTAACCAAACTGCCTTATGCTGAAGCCAGAGACATTTAAATTTCAGGAGGAGAATGGCTATCAAAGCAAGAATCCATGTTTACAGTATCAGGTGTATTATCAGGTATGTATTTCATGTATTTCTTCCTGTGGAACAGATTTTAATTCCAATAAGGAAGTGGTCAGTTGCACCAATAACAGTAGTGCCACTGTTGCACCCATGGATATATCATTCCACACCAGTCATTACTGCAGTTCACAGGGTTCACAGCTGGGCAAGACTATTGGTGACTTTCCCCTTTCCCCAGCAGCTTGCATAGCACCTTCTAGTACAATGAAAACTAGCCAGCAGGAAGGAAGCTTCCTGGTCAGTACCTATTTGATTTCTCCATGTGCTATGATTAATATGTGTGGTGTCCTCAGTAATAGAGTCTTTCCATCAAGTTCTGGTGGGCAAGGAAGAGCAATGGCAATAGTCTGTATCATTTGGGGGTGTGTCTCTAGGACATGTCTGACCAACAACTTGAAGGGAAGTATTACACTTCTGGCACTGGGCTTTTTATTTGGCAACCTATGGCATCTGGGATGAGCATAAATATCTATGTAGGGTAGCTCCAATTGAACACACACACACACACACACACACACACACACACACACACACACACACGAGAGAGAGAGAGAGAGAGAGAGAGAGAGAGAGAGAGAGAGAGAGAGAGAGAATTATATAGTAGTAATTTTCCACATGGCTTTCTCAAACATCACTAAAGATAATTATTCCTCTCTTAATGCCCTTCTCTGTCCTACCCTCCATCCTTCTTTCCCCTTAAACCTTCTTCTCATCATTATTCTTCCCCCTTCATATCACCTGTGTGATATGTGATCCTTCCTTTTGATCTTTCTTTCCCTTCCCTATTCCTGTTCTAGTTTCCTGCATTCTACAAGTGCTCCAAATAAAACATACAAATCTGAAAATTCAGTGCTAGAGTTCATCTGAGTAAAAACATAATATTTGTCCTTCTGTGTTTGAGATACCTCATTCTTGATAACATTTTCCAGATCCATTCATTTATCTGCAAATTTCACTTTTTTTACAACTGAATAAAATTCCATTGTACTATACTTTAATTATTCCATTCACCAGTTAATAATAGATATTTAGGCTGTTCCCATGTTCTAGTCATTGTGAATAGAGCAGCTATAGCACAGTGTGGCAATGTGTCCACAGGGAGGGGCAAAAATGCCCTAGCCACCAAGAGTAATCAGCTTCACCAGAGCAGGGAGCATTTCTGTTGAATTGTATTTATGTAATCAGTTTCTAGAAACGTCAATGGATGTTTGCAAGGTGAATCAATACATTGATGTGATTAGGAAAGGAGAGACTCAGAGGCCCAAGAACTCCCTGTCCCTGTTCTGTACTTTGTATACTTATCCTGGCTACCTCCAGTCATTGGGTTTCATGGGGTTACCCTCTGCACACAGTATTCCTTGGTTCTCTTCTGTTTTTCTAAAAAAAAAAAATAGCTCATGATTATATGTGTTACATGTAACAAAAATTTTAATGAAGACTCATTCATTCCCTTTCCCATAATGAATTTCCTGCCTTTTCCTTTAAAAATAAGACTTGAGTTCTCTGAGCTATGCTGTATGATAGGATCTAAAAACCCCCAAATGACAGATTTTGAAGCTAAGTTTTCCAGCAGACTTACTTGGAAGGTATGGGAATCCAGAGAGAAGGACATGATGGGGTCAACAGGGTTGGGGTTAATAAACCACATGAACGTATCATGTAACAATGGTTTTGGTTTTCTCACTCTTCAGAAAATAGGTTAAACTAACAACCTCCCCCTGACCATAGCATTGCTTACAGCATTATAGAATAGAACCAGTTGATAAGGCTGCCACACTGAAAAACCGTAGCTAAAATAGCAGGAATATCTTGTTCCTCAGTGTGGAGATTAGATTAGGCCATCTAATAACACAGTGGTTTATTCTTTTGGCTCTGAGGAGGCATCTGTTGTAGACCTATCACCTTGGCTTGTAAATGGCCATCAATTTTTTTTTTCATTTACCATAAATCATTATTTTTTAATCCTGGCACAATGTACTTGTATTCAGAGAGGAAAACATTTTTACCCAGAGAAGATTTTCAAATACTAAAACATCACCTATTTTGTCGGGCCTGCTGACAGTCAGCTGGGTAGAGGCATGCGGATTGAAGAGACAATGAAGAAGACAGAAAAGAGTCGAGAGGTCTGCCGGTCAATGCCAGACAGCCCGGACAGACCTGTAGCAGGAATCTTAAAGAGTCTTATTAATAAGATCAAACCTGGAGCTAGGTATTGGGGTGAATACTGGAAGATCAGAGAGACAGAACAAGCCACAGCTAACCTTTTTTTTCTTTTCTTTTTTTTTAACCTTTTGTCATTTTTATATCTCCTCCTTTTTCTTTTAATAGTAGATTCAATAGTCTACCCATTTATCCTATTATTCTTTATCTTTTTTTCTCAGAGTAGATTCAATGATCTACTTCATATCTATATTCTTTTTTCTTTTTCTTTCTTTTTTTTAAAATGAAACCTCTGAATCTAATCTCCTTGTTCAGCTTTTTTCCTGACCATTAACAATGAACAACTTGTAACCAACCATTGTAAACAATGACAATATACATAACTCATTAAACGACCAAAACCCTCCCATCCCACCTCTTGGGAATGTGGGTGTTGTTTTCTTAAAATTACTTCCATCTTTAGGGGATCCTGAAAAGAAAATTTTTGGGTTAATTATCAAGTCTTATATAATTTTCCAGCCGCTGCATAATGAGAAAGTGAAGGACTTGTTTCAAGTCCTTGTTCAAGTAGTCTGTCAGACTGGATCATCTTAGTTAGCCATCTCAAAATTGTCCTGAGCAGTTTGTAGTGCAAAGTCAATCTTTCCTCAGTGTTAATCAGCTTAATGGCTTTACCATAGTCCATGTGGAATCATTGTTGTGGGGTCCTGTCATGCTTTTGAAGATTTCAGACTTGCTGTTAGGCATAGTCCTGGTTCCCTGCAGATTTTTTTTTTTTTTTTTGTACCTCCTCTGTGGTTTGGAGTAATCACAGTCTGATAAATGTCTGTCTCTCGAAACCATGAATGTTTTTCCCTGGAAGAGAAAAATCTTCACAGCAATTTCTCCCCACCATTCGTCTTGCCAAACTTTTCCAAAATGACCTTTGCCGATGCTTTCTTGTAACGTGATGGTCCTGGCAATTCTTCCCTGAACAAGCAGCGGTAAACCCTTTGTCCCAGGTAGCAGCATCATTGCAGTCACCAACATGATGAGAAGAAGCCAGCAACTCGGAGCAGCAGCCACTGCCTCCATGGTCCCACGACTGTTTGTGACTTGGTCCCGGCCGAAGCTTCTCCTAGGTTGGCCTCAAACTCGAGATTCTCCTGCCTTTGCCTCCTTCAGCAAATTCAACCAGTGTGCTTCACCACAACTGGCTGAGGGGGTAGCTTGGGTCTGAGCAGGGGCTTGTAAGGCCACAGGCAAGCAGCTTTTTTCATGAATTCATACCACGAATGTTGGGCTAGGAGAAGCTTCGGTCTTCTGGAGGGTCTAAACCCGCTATCACTGTAGGAAGAGGAGTGCTTCTTTTCAAGGTAGAAACTTGAAGCATTTCCAACTTTTTGCTCAAAGGAGCTTCCAATTTTATCAGTTCTCCCTGCTCCTTAAATTCTTTACTTGGCTGCTGTTCAACATTCATAATCAGAAGCAGAGAGGAAATTTTTACAGCCTTTACTTTTAATCTGTTTCATCATCAGAATCTGCCTGATTATCCTCATCAGGTGACTTCCTGGAGGCATCTGTATTAAATGATTCCTCTGGTAGAGCAAAAGAATTATTTTTTCTTGATTTAGGTAACATCTTCTGTCTGTTAGGACAAAGATCTAGACTGTCCCGAATGAATGTCCAGAGACTAAAAATATCTATTGGAAGTTTTTCTGGATCATGCTTATCATAATACTGCTGTATTTTAACTCCAATACGTCTCCAAATATCTGGGTCCAAGGTGCCTTGTTCAGGGAACCAAAGACAAACAAACCTTCTTTACAAATTCTAAAAATTTACACAACGGCTTATATTTTACTCTAGCACCTCTAGCATTTAAAGTATCTTTAATATACAACCCTCTGTTTTCTATTTGCTTGGCCCATATTTATACTTTACTCTTATTCACATTTTTTTTTAACCCCGGGTTTACTTTTTTATTTACACTTATGACTTTTACTCTCGAGTTAACTCACCACAGCTTCCACTTTTCTTGAGTGCACTCCTCCTTCTTCTTCTGTGGTATCCCTCATGAACTCCTCCATACCTGCCCCCTTGCTGGGTGCCACTTGTCGGGCCTGCAGACAGTCAGCTGGGTAGCTGGGTAGAGGCATGCAGACTGAAGAGACAATGAAGAAGACAGAAAAGAGTTGAGAGATCTGCCAGTCAATGCTGGACAGCCCTGAGTTTATTTCACAGCCAGCTTATATACAGTTTTGAAGGACAGAGGTAGAATAATGCATAGCACAGGCATTCTGCCACTATCTATCCTACCTTGCATCAAGGAACAGGCAGTTTCATTTTCTATCTCAATGGAAGGCATCAGCAGCCTGCATCTAGCTAGATAGTATGTTCCCTCTTGTGAGCTAATCAGGACTTTCTCACAGCCTTGGAGCAACAAGCCTGAACTCCGTTGACTCAGAATAGACTTCAGATTCAAATTGGGAAACTAAGTCAGTTGTGAGCCCCCACACTATTTCTCCTTATCTTGAACTAATGACTGTCAGTTACAAATCTGATGTATCTTTGATTTTTCAGAACTTGGAAACTAGGGGCTTCACATGGTTTCATGTTGTGTTTATTAAATTCCCTACAATTATGAATTTTTCTAATGTGCCATAAAACATAAAACACAGTTGTTATCAACAGAGTCCTGCTGTGTAGTCTGTGCTATGAGTCCTGCTATGTATTCTTTGTCAGCTACTGATATTTTGATAGTTGTTTAGTTACACAAGAGTTTCTTTATAATTCCAAGATAAATGTATACAAGCATGAAATTCTTAGGCAACAGCTTTGCAGATAAATCGATTCTCACAAATATTACAGCAAATTACAGGTATATATCCTTTTTTAGTGGAAAGTGTATATTTTCATTTAATTTTTTTTTCATTTGACATACCAATCCCAGTTCCCTCTCCCTCCCCTTCTCCCAACCCCCCTTCCACCCATCCCATCCCCCATCCACTCCTCAGGGAGTGTAAGGCCTCCCTTAGGGAGTCAACAAAGTTTGGCAAACTAAGTTGAGGCAGGACCAAACCCCTCCATTCTGTGTTAAGGCTGAGCAAAGTATCTCACCCTAGGGAATGTGTTCCAAAAAGCTAGTAAATGGCCATCATCTTAATATATATACTACTTCACAGCTTATATCCATGCATGTTATTGTGTACAAAACTTCTCCTTTCATGAAGATATTGTCATAGTGGATTATAGTCTACTCTCATGATATATCCTTACTTTGATTACCTCTATTAAGGTCTCTAACTCCTGATAATGTCACATTCTGAGGTATTAAGGGTTAGTATTTTGATATGTGAATTTAGAGAGGGATACATATATCTTCCTAGTTAACTCCTTGCTTTAATATAAGCAAACATGTGCCAAAGTTTTGTGGCCTGTGTAGTCCGTTCCTAGACATTGATCAAATATTCATGATGTGTAAAGTTCTAAGGGGAGTTATTGAGTAAGGATCCATTGGTGGCCCAACAAAGAGACAGGCACTGTCCTAAGATTCTGGAGATACAGCAGGAGTCTGCGGTACAACACAGGTCCTCACAAACAGTGTGAGTTTGTGAGTCTCTGAGCTACACAGATAGATCCAGTGCCGCAATCCATGTAGCTGTGCAACCCTTCATTCCTACATTAAGAACCAGACTTAAAAGAAAAGTAATCTTGTTTTATTTACTCTGTGACAGCTCCAAAAGGACTGAGAACTATATCAGCTGCTTAGACTGGTAGAGAAATTCCCAAGAGCCTATCCATACTGGCTATAGGGGGTAAACTCTTAATACTAGTCTTTGACCCTGACTGAGTTAAAGTGACCCTGGAGAGAGTTGGTAAGAATGAATTCCAGCTACAGAAACTCTTCTCATTTGAACAAATGCCTTAAAGTCAGAAAAATTCCAAGAATATTAGTTAAAATGTAACTGTGTTAACCTTCATTTTGGTCTCCACTCCCCCAAAGCTATAACTTTACTAAGGCCAATAAACATGTATGTAATTCTGAATGTATATTATGGCTATGTGGATCTGAATTAATTTCCTCTTTCATATCTTAAACAAGGTGGTCTATTACACAAATCATTCCAAATGTGGAAGAAACACACCATATCCACACTGATTGATGTGTGAAACTTCTAATTATTTGCTGTTCCAGGTCATGAGGTGAATAGTTTCCCTCCAAGGGTAGAATCAAGAAGTCTGTCTTACTATTTATCATTGAGGACACAGTGTATGCATTTCAATGAGTCCTCATTGTGTTCTGGGACATTTGGATTTTGGTGCACGGAGTCCACCTTCCTGAGCCAAGTAAAGACAGAAACACAAGGATGACAGGCAGTGGGAGGTGACATGGGACAGTCTGCTCACAGACAGTTATCCAGAATTCATGGCTGCCCATGGCCTAGGCCAGCCCATAGGCTATGGTTAATGCCAGTTTTCTGTAAAGCCTTTCCTTCCTTCCTTTCTTTCAGACCCCAAATTGCATGATGCCTGTAGGTTCTTGTTTCCTTGGATTGGTATGCATGGTGGGTTGAGTAAGGATAAACCCTATAGGCTCATATATTTGAATGCTTGGTCCTCAGTGGAACTTCTTGGGAAGGATTAGCATGGGAGACCAGCTCCCACATTTATTTATCCCAGGGACTCTTAAAGAATGAGGAATGAGAGACTTAGGTAGAAATAGAGAGGGGGAGAGAAACAGAGAGAAATGCAGGATAGCCTCGGGTGGGCCTGGATCCTTATCCACTGGCCCAAAACTTTATTCTAAAGGACTTTTTTTAACAATGCCAAGGGGAGGGGCAAAAGACCTCACCCTTGCTAGATACAACCAAGTGTAGACCCTTACAAACACCTGGTACTCAGGCCCATGGTCCAATCAACCTCTTATGCAGTCCTGCTGGGTAAAGCCACTAGGAAACCTACTGGGCTCCAACAGATTAGGAGGTGTGGCTTTGTTGAAGTAGGTGTGGCCTTGTTGGAAGAGGTGTGCCCCTGGATGTGGGGGCTCTGAAGCTTCAAAAGACCATTCCCAGCCTAGTCTCTCTCTCTTTCTGCATGCCTTATGCCTGCCAGTGGGTCAGGATGTAGCTTTCAGCACCATGCCTGCCTGTCTGCCACCACACTCCCTGCCATAGGGGTCATAGACTCACCCTCTGAAACTGCAAGCAAACCCCCAATTCAATGCTTTTTTTCTAAGTTGCCTTGGTCATGGTGTTTTACCACAGTAATAATTTTGTCATAGCCATAGAACAGTAACTAAGGCATTATGTTTGCTTAAACATGTTTATTTCTCAGTTAGGGTTGACATGATGTATCTCTGAAGATTTGATGGATCATTATAGTGACCTAACCCTAAAATTAGGCTTCATTTCTCTTCTAACCAGGCTGTCTCTTCTTCGTGCTAGTGTGAGCCATCTCCTCAATGCAAGTATAGCTCCTTACAGCTTGTCCTAATTATCTCTGTCATAAGACTGACATGTATTTATGTGCTTCAATGCCCTGCCCCCACTGTTTCAACCTTTTATCTCAGCTCTCACGATTGGGTTAGATGTACCAAGTCAAACTAGGAAACTGATATTCTTGAAAAGTACCACACTTTGCTATCTTGGTCCAAGAAATTCAGACTTCCCAGCTTTCTTCCCACATAACTCCCAACATTTGCCTCTCCCAAATTACCCCTAGTCTTTGCTCTGATCTCATTGCCCACGTATTCTTGCACACAGTTATCTCTGGAATCGTTTTCTGTCAGATGGACAGACATGGTTCCCACACCAGCAGATTTTACTCCGCCCTTCCACTATAACATCCTGAAGCCTAATGTGAGGATCCTAGCAGACTCTGTGCATGTGATGCCTGCCCCACCTCTGTCCTCTCTCATCTGCAGACCCTTTCATAGCACTCAATCATATTCTACTTTCTAATGGAAAAACCATCAGACACAGTCACATGGTGTGTGGTGGTTTGGATAAGAATGGCCCCCATGGACCCATAAGGAGCAGCACTATTAGAGGTCTGGCCTTGTTGGAGTAGGTATGACTTTGTTGGAGGAGGTGCATCACTAGGGGGTGGGCTTTGAGGTCTCAGAAGCTCAAGCCAGTTCTCTTCCTGCTGCCTGCAGATCAATGTAGAACTCGCAGCTCCTTCTCCAGCACCATGTCTGCCTGCATGCTGCCATGCTTCCCACCATGGTAACAATGGACTAAACCTCGGAAACCGTAAGCCAGCCCCAATTCAATGTTTTCCTTTATTAGATTTACCATGGTCATGGTGTCTCTTCATAGCAATACAAACCCTAAGACACATGGATTAACACTCTTAAGCCATTGTCATGAGAATAGATTCCTCAAAAGTCAATGAGATAGGTCCTGTAAGGTGGCTCAGTGAGTAAGGCACTTACCACCACCATTGAGGATGATTTGAGTTCAGGCTGCCTCCCCTGATGAGCTGAGTTCAATGCCTGGGACTCACAAGGTGGAAAAAGAGAACTGATTCCTGCAAGTTTCCTTCTGACCTTCCATATATGCCATGGTACATGTCACATACACACAAAATATACATATATTTAAGTCAGTGGAACAGAGACAACCCAGATACCAGGATCAAACCACACTGAGTTGTATGTCCCACTTTCAAGTCCCAGTAATGTGTACAGGAGAATTATGTACCAATCTAGTACCATTCTATCTATACCAACAGACAGAATGACTAATAGTAGCTTCAGTGGCCAATGGTATACTTCCTGGTTTCTTACTCTCAATCACACTCTGTCTTGGGGCCAGGGGTTCTCTATGGACAGTGAAATGCATACCAGGTCCATGTTTTCACAACCAAACCTGATATCACCTCTCATCTGACTCCTAATTTTTAAGATTTATTTTTACTATTTTTAATTTTATATGTGTGTGTGTGTGTGTGTGTGTGTGTGTGTGTGTGTGTGTAAGTTTGCATGTGTGTACACATGAGTGCAGGTGCCTGTGGAAGCCAGAAATATCAGATCCCCCTGGAGATGGAGTCACAGGGGCTGTGATTTTTCTGATGTGGGTGTTGGGAACTGAACTTGGGTCCTCTGGAGGAGCAGTAAGTACTCTTAGCCACTGAACCACCTCTCAACCCCAGTGGTTCTCAACCTTCCCAATGCTGTGACCCTTTAATACAGTTCCTCATGCTTTGGTGACCCCCAACTGTGGGGGGTTGAAAAATAGCTTGACCACACAGCTGCCATACCAGGCTTACTGGCAGGCAACATCCAGATCCAGGAAAAGCCATAAGCTGACACCACCCAGAGATTCACCCAGTGATGGGTCAGCATCTAAGGGGAAGTACCTGACATCTCAAATATTCCAACCCTTAGATATGATTAGATAAGATCACTAGATGTCCCTGAGCCTAGCACACACCTGTTTTCCCTTTTTACCAAGATACCCCGAGACAAATGTCAACCAATCAGGGTCCTGAAACCTGGAAATCCCCTCACCCCAACCTCTGCTCTAATAAAAACCCCATCCCTCCTGGGCTCAGGGCCCTCTGCTCTCACATCAGACAGACAGAGAAACCAAGGTTGAGCTTGAAAAAAGGGCTCTTTGCTTTTACATATGGGATTCGGTCTCTGTGGTGGTCTTTTGGGAGTCCCTGAGATCTGGGCATAACACCAACCACAAAATTATTTTGTTGCTGAAAGTTTTTCCTGTGTCCCAGCCGCCGGCAGTCAGGACAAATCTCTCCCACTTGTGTCCCCCAAGTAAACACAAAGAGGCTTATATTAATTTATAACTGCATGGCCATGGCTCAAGACTTTTGTTAGCTAGCTTTTATATCTTAAATTAGTCCATAACTATTAATCTATATATTGCCACATGATCTGTGGCTTTACCTGCATCCCATTACATGTTGCTCCTTGGGCAGATGGCTGGCGTCTCTCTCGGCCTTCTTACTCTCTCTCCCTTTGAATTTCCCGGCTGCCTCTAAGCTGCTTTGCCATAGGCCAAATGGCTTTATTTATCAACCAATCAGAGCAACACATATTCGCAGCTTACAGAAAGACATTCCCCCATCATTATTTCATTGTTACTTCATAAGTGTAATTTTGCTACTGTTATGAATCATAATGTAAATATATGATTTACAAAAAGACATTAAAAATGGAGTCAATGAGCTGCCTCTGAGGAAACCCATTATTTTTATTTGAAGCATACTATTTGAAAAGTCCTGGTGGGCACACTTTAAATTCATCCCAATATTCTAGAGACAAACTGCTGGGAAAACCTGCAAAGACTTGAGGAATTTCCTTGTAAAATACAAATTGCTGCAACCATTTTAGTATTACTGGCAACAAGGATGGTCAGAATTTTTATCATGTAAATTCCTTAACCACTGAATCAACTTCCATACACCAGGTTTTAAGGCAGTTCATTTGTAAACTGGTTCCTAGATTCAATTTACCCAAGGGCTGAGTACTTCCTCGTAGGCAATGACTTTGAATAAGGTTGCTGAAGCCAGAGAACAGTGAAGTACAAGTAAATCTACTCTGTGGGAGAACTAGTAGGTACTTTCAGTATGTTCCAATATAGTTTGTTTTGTAACTTAATTCAAACACGAAGAATTAAAGGACATGTTTCAGTGCTAAGTTCTGTGCTAAGAGATAGAACACAGAGATAAAGAAATCTTCCAGTAGTTCAGGGACAAGAAGAGAAAGGTATTGTAAGAATCAAGCACCTGCACTTGGGACAGGCACCTTTCATTCATTCACGTACTTTCCACTTACTAAGCAGCTTGTGAAATGTTCCAGTCCTGGCACTATTCTAGGCCCTGGGCTATGGTGTGTTCTTGAAGAAAGCACTGATGATGTCTTGGGTACACAGAACATAAAGGAGCAGCTGGCAGAGGGGTGGGGACCATCTACTCATTGGCCTGAGGATGTCCAGAAAGAGGGTGGGGGAAGACATTCTTTGTGATCTCAACATGAGCTGAGGTATGAAGTAGGGCAGGGTAAGGAAGAGGTGGGGGCAGCAGACAATAGAAGTTATGGATGCTGCTGCGGCATCTGGGCACTGTCTGACCTGATGAAGGACACAAGAGTTAATGTAGAGGAAGACGTCAAGGGAGAACAGAGGCGTCCAGAAGAAGAAACAGAAGATGACACACAGGACGTCTCTTTAGTAGAGTTAGGAGGTTTCAGGTGCTTATTGAATGAGAGGTGGTGGGACAGATCCTGAGGACTGAGTGGGAGACCAATGAGGCATCATCCTGAGGATCCCCAATCTGATGCCTTCTTCAGCAGCTTCTCCATTGATATCTGATTTCCCACTGACGATCATAAAACTTTTGTCCTAGTGATCCTTAGGAATATGGCCCCTTAGGTATATTCCACACTGGGGAGCCAGAAACTCATAGTGGGAGAAGAAAGCTAACTAAAGACCAAGTCATAAAATGGTAGGTGTTCTTAGACTGTACCTCTGAGTGCTTTCTCTGACCTAATAGATTTTGAGATCAGGACTAGGGTCAACACTAGCAGGCAGATAAAAGGAGGCTTTGCCAAAATATGAGAATCTGTGACTCAAGGTCAAGGGTAGAATAGGTGAGATATGTAAGGAATGCAGCCTGGATGGGTTCGTCATAGAATCTCAAACCTTCAGCTCTGAACTGGGGCTCCAGGTCCAGTCTCTGCCGAGCTCTGTACAATGCTTGAGACCAGTTCTCCCTCTACTGCCCCTTTCTGCCGAGAGAATGCACTGAAAACAATTTACCATGAACGAGATAAAGGTGGTAATGACTTTGACCCTGCTCTGAGTTGAGCTGCTTCTAGAGCCCACCAGGGTCTCTGTCTCTGTATCATGATTTCTGTTGAGTCCAAGAATGGGATCCATTTGTGTCTCAGAAAACTCCAATAATCCTGGTGAGGGCAAGGACAGGCTCTAAGTGACTGCTGCCGGCCTTTTGCATTCCTGTCACCTGCTCCAGCCTGCCATCTCTCCTTATCCTGGTTTTGGTCTGCTCACTGGCCTTGCCTTCCACCTGCCTTCTGTGATGTCTCCTATCTTCTTGTCTCTAGGTTCCCTACTTACTTATCTTCTTAACGATCTCCTACCTGCATACTTCAATCTCCTCCTCACTTCTGGTCACCTTTCTGCCCTCCACCTGCCTGCCCCTCTCTTCCCCTTTCTGCTGTGATGTCTGTGCTGACGTGACTGTCCTACTTTGCTATCGTGAACGAACACTGTTTACTTGGTTTAAACAGCACATACCCACAGTCTTCTACCCCTTCAGGTCAGATGTCTGCACTGGCTTTCTCTGAGTTAAAAAGTACATTTTTTTTTTCAGGTATTCTCAGGGCAAATCACTTTCTCCCATCATCTAGCTTCTAGAGCTTCACCCTCAAGGTTAAGCCCACCAAGATTATCAAGAATCATCTCTTGTAACTGAAGTCAACTAATTGTAGTCATTATTCACAGCAGAACTAAACCAATGTTTGATTGAGTAGCTGGGTAATTCACTATAGTCATGGTGAACTTAAAAGGCAAACATGACATTTCATGCTTATCAACTTGGCATGATTCATCCCTTTGAAACTACTTAATCTGCAAACAAAGATTAGGTAGATACCCAACCATCTTGAGTTTATTTTTGACCATCAGAAATACGACAGACACTGTTTCTTCCCAACTGTGGATTCTAACATTGAAAATACACTAAACTTTCCTTCTGAAAACAGTATAAAAGTCATGGCATATTCACTCTTCTCCTTGGTGTTCTGTGATTTTCTTATTGTGATATAAAAGAAGTTGACATAGCTTAATTTGGATGTGAATGGTGTAGGTGGGAAGAACAAATGTTGATATACATGCACATATTTGCAAGAAAAGTGGAGAATAAATAAATGACTGGCCTTTACACACTCTTGTTTTCTCCACTGATGACAGGTTACAGTTAATATTTAGGCCATTTTCTTCCACCATCTGTTTCATGCTCTGTTTACTTTTAAAAGACTCCTCAGTAAAATGTGTTAACTTTGCATAATGGAGTAACCTAAACCTTCATCCTGCTTGTATTGAGTACTTTTTTTTTTTTTTGGCCAAAAGATGTGTTTCAGGACATCCTTTCCCTTTCTTTAGTAAGGACCCTACCAAAGTCATCTTGAGAATCAGGATCAGTCATCAGCCAATATAGTAGTTTTATTTATTCAGAGGCACAACCGCCACAAATACCAGCTACTGGTCTTAACTTCAAGATTAACAAAATAGTGGTTGGATGTGAGTGGAAGCTTTTCTCCTATTTGAACCTTTAGGCCATTTGACCACATGATTTTTGGACAGGAAGAAAAATTTTTGTTGTTCAGCCACTAAGGGAACAGAGAATATGTGCCATTCTTATTTCTATCCCTTGACTTCTGGACCCAGCATGCCTGGTTGTGGGGAAAACAGTGGTATACTAGATGCTGATTTTTATTTTTTTAATTTTTCATACAATATATCTTGATTATTCAATTTCTAAATACATTAAGCTCCAAAGAACATTGCCCTAACTCTGCAAGGTATTACCTCCAGCTAGTACTATATATAAAAACGTTCAAAGTTATTTCTTTGGTTCTGGGACTCACAGCTGAAGTGGATATACTCAATAATCAGCAAAGGAGAAAAGACTCAGTGGATTTTAAAGGACTGATGTTGGCAGTCATAGGAGCTTCCCCAGGACTCAGCCCAAGTTCAAGCTTCATTACTTCCCAGTCATTTTTCTCACTTTGATAGAAGACACCCTGCAAAGTCCAGGAGGTTAATTAATATTATACTTAAGACATTGGTAGGACAGGTTGTCTCATCTCAGCACTTGGAAGAAAACAGCTGGATGACTTTGAATTTCAAGCCAGCTTGGACCACATAGTGAGCTAAACACACACACACACACACACACAGAGAGAGAGAGAGAGAGAGAGAGAGAGAGAGAGAGAGAGCGCACATGAAAGTAGAAGGGGGACTCTGGGAAAAGAAAGAGGATTGTCACAGAATGGGGAACACAACACAAGATAATGAATGACAAATATGGTTAAAGCACGATATATCTGAAGTCAAATGTCACCATGAAGCTTACCACTTGTACAATGAATATGTACTAGTAAAAAGTTTTAAAATCCAACCAAACAAATAAAAACAATAGAAAAATGATGCTGACATGATGCAGCTGTGGGTTTAGGTGTTTGTTTGTTCTATCAGCCCCACGGTGACAGGAAAAGGAGATTCCTCTCAGGCTTCCAGGTCATGTATGTGTGAATTCCATTTGTGATTTCTTTAATTTTATTTTATGTGCTTTGGTGTAAGGGTGTCGGATCCCATGGAACTGGAGTTACAGACAGTTGTGAGCTGCCATGTGGGTGCTGGGAATCTGGGTCCTCTGGAAGAGCAGCCGGGGCTCTTAACTGCTGAGCCACCCATCTCTCCAGACCTGAGAATTCCATTTTTGAATCTCTGTTCTTATCTTTTTGTTTTCCCCCACTTTATCTAGTTATGAGGAAGCAGCTACCCAGAGCATACTCCTTATTGGGCTAAGTATTCTAAGGTGTCAAACACAGGCCATCTAGAAGCTTAGGAGTTTCCATTTTTAAAGTTACTTGATTAGTAGCACTCAACTGATGGTATTCTGTTGATCTCTATTGCCACCTCATGCCATGGATGACCTTCCAACATCAAATATGGCCAGGGAGGGCTGGGAGGGGAGGCATGCCTTCTCTAGATGCACAGGAGAAAGAAGTAATTTACATTTTTGGTGAATGGGGTGGGGACTTTGCTGTGGATATCACTCTGTATAAATAAAATGCTGATTGGCCAGTAGCCAGGCAGGAAGTATAGGCAGGACAAACAGAGAAGAGAATTCTGGGAACAGGAAGACTGAGTCAGGAGATGCTACCAGCCGCCGCCATGAGTACCAACATGTAAGATACTGGTAAGCTATGAGCCATGTGGCAAGGTATAGATTTATAGAAATGGGTTAATTTAAGATGTAAGAACTAGATAGCTAGAAGCCTGAGCCATTAGTCCAAACAGTTTAAATAATATAAGCATCTGTGTGTTTATTTTAAAGTGGCTGCGGGACTGCTGGGGGTTGGTGGGAGCTGGAGAGAAACTCTCCAGCTATAGGATTTGGTCATCTATTCTCAGAGTTTGGACATAAATCCTGGTTTCTTTCCCACATATTCCTTGAGCCCTTTTCTGAAGAAGCCCCATCCTCTTCTGGGGATACATAACTTCCCCTCCCCTCCACTATCCTGGCTCCCTAATTTTCTGGGGAGAACCAATTCTAGAAAATTAAGAACCAATGTAAAAAGTCATGGTTAAGATTGTTACACTAAAATCATTCCTTCTACCATATCTATATTGGTAAGAGTTTCAATAGACAATAAGACCAGGTCAATAACTGACCATTAAGGATAGAAAATAACCCAACTCTCCTCCCCTGCCAGTCAGGCTCTTTACCACCTTGGTCTTGAACCCTTTCCTACAAGGAAGCCCCACCCTCTCCTGGAAGTGCTTAACCCAATAGCTGTGTATAGCTTGGGCATAGATGCTGAGGAAGCCATAAACTGCCCATACTGGAATGAGTAGGCATAGGGGAACCTTGCCCAGGCTCCCACTACTGAATCTGCAAAACCAGGAAACTCAGGAGCCCACTGTCACGAGAAAGGTTCCATGTCTCTGATTAAGGAGGATAGAAGATCCTCAGGCCTTGCTCCCTTCTCTTATACCTTTAAACAAGTTTTGGACCAGTGCCCCAAAGCTGCTGTTACAAGTCGCCATTGCTTTCTTCTCACACCTCAGTAAGCTTGACAACCCCACCTGGCAACCTGCCTCTACTTGACACCTGCCAACAGCCCTCTCTTGGCACTGCAGCCAGAGAGCACTTCCTTGTCACCATGAAAAGTCTTTCATAACACGGGTAGTTCCTGCTTATTGTATCACAGACACACAGACACACATGCACATACATACACACCTTCTTCTGTGATACCTGCTCAGTTGGGGCTTTCTTATAGACAGCTCAGGGCAATGAAAGAGACATGATTTGTCCTTTCATTTCTTGGAGAAGAGAGAAAATAGACAATTAGACAACTAAAGGTAACAATCACAGTCAGCAAATGGGTGCTGGAAAGGACAAAAGCTCTAGGAAAGCATCCAACAGGTACAAGGGTACCTGTTTAGATTCCAACAAGTCCTGTGTCCAAATGTGTGGCGTCATCGGCAGTAGGGTCTTACCTTTCAGTTCTGGGAAGTAATCAAGGGTAATGCAATACCCTGCATTGCTTTGGGGTCAGACTCTCCTGACCGACAACTCAAAGGGAAGCGTCCCATAGCTAGGCCTAGGGTTTTTGTCAGGTGGTCATGGCTCCTGGAGGAATGTCATTTCCCTGTTTAGCATAACTCTATACTCACCCCCACATATATGTATGCACATGCTTGCACGCGCACACACACACACACACACACACACACACACACACACACACACGATGTATTCCTATGCAAGACACTGGATCAATATATTTCCCTGTGGTTTTCTCTGGCATCCTTAGTGCCATTTATTTCTTTGTCTCTCTCTTTCATTGTTCCCCCGCTCCTCCTCAGTTAAAGTGCCCCCCCATTTTCTCCCCTTGCCTTTCATAGCGCCTGTGACCTACTATCCCCCTTTCTAGAGCTCCTTATTCCCCCTCCCCTACAGTCCCTTTCCACCTTCTTGGCTCCGAACATAATTCAGATTTTATACCCAAATCTGAAGATCAGAGCTAGTAGCAACAAAGGAGAGAAGATACCAGATGGGTGTAGTGGTGCACACCTTTTTTTTTTTTTAATTTTTTTTTTCAAGACAGGGTTTTTCTGTATAGTTTTGTGCCTTTCCTGGAACTCGCTTTGTAGACCAGGCTGGTCTTGAACTCACAAAGATCCTCCTGCCTCTGCCTCCCGAGTGCTGGGATTAAAGGCGTGCGCCGCCGCCGCCGCCGCCGCCGCCGCCGCCGCCGCCACCACCACCACCACCCGGTTTGTGGTGCACACCTTTAATGCCAGCACTTGGGAGACAGAAGCTGGCTGAGTTTGAGGACAGCCTCATTTACAGAGTGAGTTCCATATCAGCCAGAGTTATATAGTAAGACCTTGCCTAAAAACAAAAAACAAAAAACAAAAAAAAAACCAATCAAACAAAAAGCAAAAAGGTACTCTTTGATTTCATTGTGTAACTGAGCATTTTCTTTTAAAATGTCCATTTTATTCATGTTATCTGCCTATACTTGTACAATATGTATTCTATTGTGACTTTAGTAGAAAAATCAATATGTTTGGTGGTTTCAAAATGCAGAAATATTAATATGCATAGATCTTTCTCTTTTCATATTTTTCTTTAAAAAGGCACATAAGCTTCTTTGATGTTAATTAAGCTGTTAAATTTCTCATAGGCATTTCTGCCAATGTCATTAGTAATTTCATAGGTACATAATTATATTAAGTTTTCTCTCAATGTAGTTTTTACCAGGGACTTGTTCATTTTGGAAAAATCAAAATCAAAAGGTAACTGAAAAATAAGAGGTTTGGGCTGGAGAGATGGCTCAGAGGTTAAGAGTACCAGCTGCTCTTCCAGTAGGCCCTGAGTTCAATTCCTAGCAACCATATGGTGGCTCACAATCATCTGTAATGAGATCTGGTGGCCTCTTCTGGCCTGCAGACATACATACAGGCAGAACACTGTATGCATAATACATAGATAATTCTTTAAAAAATAATAAGAGGTTTATCTGAGATATTTGGCCTTTGGAGAGATATAAATATAAGTAAGTGATATAAAATTGCATTGGTATCAAATTCAATTTTACCAATTACTCAGAAATCAAGAACATACTGATGCAATCTACCCACAGGAAAAATCATTTTCAAGCTACCTCCCTGGGAACAGACTGGCCTTACCTTTGCCTTTGGCAAATAAAACAAACCAAGAAGCATGTAGGAATAAAAGCATTTATTTACCTTTAAACTGTAGCATCTGACACTGGACTCAGACGTAAGCAGTCTCAAGCTCTATGCATTTCATTTCTCTAATTCTCCAAATTAGTCAGTATTTATTTAGTCAGAACAGAAAGCACAGGCTTCTACACCATTCTCAGAAAACATGAGGACATATGATGCTTAGTTACAATTTTAATAATATGTAAGTTGGTAGTCTACACACAATTCTACACTCTGCTTAAAAATTTTTTTTATTTTATGTGTAGAGATGTTTTGCTGGCCTGTGTGCCCAAGCACCCCATGTGTATAGTGCTGATGGAGTCCAGAAGAAAGCATCAAATCCCACAGAACTGCAGTTACAGATGGTAGTGAGCTGTCATGTGGGTGCTGGGAGTTAAACTCAGGTCCTCTGGAAGAGTAGCCAGTGTTCTTAACCACTGAGTCATCTCTCCCCATTACACTCTGTTTTTATTATTTTATTTAAAGTTTTCCTAAAATCCTCCAGAATTCTCCATGAACATCATGTTCGCTGGCTGTGCACATCTAGTCACACAGCTTGCCATACATCTTCTCACAGAGGCTTTTCTGAATAGTAAGAGCTACATTTGTGCCAATATATAGAGTAGATAATGTGCCATGTCGTCTTGCCACTTGAAACACCAGAACAAAACAAAACAAAAAAACAAAATACCCCCCAAAACTATAAGTGTCATAGAATGATCCTGTTATAATCAGAGCTGCTACATGGACCAGTTGCTTAGCCTAGTCCTCACTTTCTCCACATTAATAGTTAACATTAGATTTTGGAGCTGAGGATTGAACCCAGGGCCTTGCGCTTGTTAGGCAAGTGCTCTACCACTGAGCTAAATCCCCAACCCTCTAGATTTTGTTTTGACCCATAGTGCCTGGCTGCAAATCTTACCAGCTGAATGATGTTATGGAACATTACTTTAACTAGGCAAAGATGTGTTACATTTGTTTATTTTGCATTTGTTTAACCAGGAAAATATGTGTTACATTTGTTTAATTATGTAAAGATGTGTTTTATTTTTGTTTTTAGCTTGCCTGCCTAAGGCACCTGATTGGTCTAATAAAAAGCGGAATGGCCAATAGCTATGCAGTAGAGGGATAGGCAGGGCTGATGGGCAGAGAGAATAAATAGGAGGAGGAATCTGGGCTCAAGAAGAGAGATGGAAAGAGAGAATGAAGGAGAATGAGAGAGAGAGAGAGAGAGAGAGAGAGAGAGAGAGAGAGAGAGAGAGAGAGAGAGAGAGAGAGTCACAGGGCCAGCCAGACACAGAGTAGGACATACAGAATGAAACAAAGGTAAAAAGCCTGAGGCAAAACATAGATGAAGAGAAGCAGGTTAAATTAAGTTATAAGAACTAGTGGGACAAGCATAAGATAAGTCTAAGCATCCATGACTAATAATAAGTCCCTGTGTCATGATTTTGGAGCTGGTTGGTGGCCCAAAAGAAAGCTTGCTACAGAATAATCCTTGGCTTTCTACTTTAGATTGAGATGTTTACATTTTTAATGTTATTTTATAGGGTAGTTAGGAGAGAAAACTAGTAAAAGATGATCATTACTTTGAACAAAGTATGTGCAGTTCATGTTAGCAATTATGAGCCTGAGATCAAAGAACTCAAGATGGAAAATGACCTCAGAATCAGGGAGTGTTGGATGGATTAAGGTATACATAGATGCATGGGTTCTAACAGAGCTCAGGGAAGAAGGAAGACAACTATCAAATATAGGGCAATGAAGGATGTGTGTTAGGAAATGTATTTGGGTGTGTGAAGAAGCAGGCTAAGTTGCAGTCTCAGGAGAGATGGCTTCTATAGAATTCTTACTGAAATATCTTTTGCTTTTGAACTTTCCTTGTTGACCTTAGAAAATCATGAAAAAGTGAGAGTGAAGGTCCTGAATATAAACATTTTCATTCCATGCTCTGCCTGACTTCATTGGTGACTGTCCCTTTACCTGGGTGATTTTTTCTCTCCTTTATCTCTAATCTGTTTCAGTTTTTCCCTTCTGTGGTAGATATTTGTGTGGTGATATTTTATTTGTGCTTTAATAAATAAAGCTTACTTGGAGATCAGAGGAAAAAGCCAGCCACAACACAGAAGTCATTCAACATTAGCACATGCCTTTAATCCTATTACTTGGCAAGCAGGATCTCTGTGTGTTCAAGGCCACACTGGAAACAAAGCCAGGTGTGGTGGCACATGCCTTAAATTTCAAAAGCAGTTAACCATGGAGGTCTGGAGGTCTGTACAGACAAGAAGTAACAGAGCTGGGTAGGAAGAGGAAGTAATATAGCTGAACAGAGAGAGCAAATCAGATGGCAGAACAGCAAGGCATATAGACGTGGGTAGACAGGAAGTAACTTGCATTTGGAAGCTGCAGAGTTGGTGAGGTAAGGTTAGCTGTGGCTTTCCCTATTTCCCTGTTTTCTCTAAGGCTTTCACCCCTATATTTGGCTCTGTGTTTTTTATTTAATAAGATCATTTAGAAATTCATCTACATTTGTGATGATTTTAATGAGAAATGCCTCCCTTAGGTTCAGGTTTTGAAAACGTGGTCTGTACCTGGTGGTGCAGTTTGGGGAGGTGGTGAAGCCCTGCTGGGAAAATCCATCATTAGTTGTGACCTTTGAGAATTCAGAGCTTCACCCCTTCCAATTCTCTCTTTCTGCTTTCTGCTTGTAGTTGAAGATATGAGTTCTCAGCTTCTTGCTCTAGCCACCATGCCTCCCTGCTGTGATGGATACATATCCCCCAGGAACCATAAGTCCAAATGGATCCTCTTTCTGTAAGTTGCCTTGATCACTATGTTTCATCATAACAACAGCAGAGTAACTAACACAACACTTCTTCCTCCAATACAACGTTATCAAATTTTATTGCACCACTACTGTGAGTTTAATAAAAATTTGTGAAATTTGTTTAATGATGAAAAAACAGTGTACCTTATTAGATGTCTAGAATGGGATTATGATCTCACATTGTAAATGAAGACACTGAGCTCAGAGAGGTTAAATTGCTGACTGCATGTGTAATGAGGTTGACCTGGGTCTTAAACTTCCTGAGTCTAAGTTCAATACACTGTTCACCAACACAGTCACTGTGGGTTGTAACTGGATGGTGAACGTGACAAGATCAGGGGAATATTTCAGAGGAGGCTGGCACAGACAGCTCTGACATCCAGTAGGAAACCCTATAACATGCTTGCAATGGCAACTGACCTCTTTGTCATAATTTTTTTTCATTCCTAAAATCTTGGAAATAAAACAAACGGCCACTTCTAATGAGCTTGTTTGGTAAACTAGACCATGAACTCCTTGAAGCCAGCTTTCACCTGCTCGGTTGGTAGCTCTTTCACAAATGTTTGTGAGCTATGTGGATAAAATGACACATATCCACTGTCACCTGATATGCTTCTCATTTCACTGTTTTCCAAAGTAGGTTGTTCATGCTGATCAACTCTGGTCTTGAAATCAAGCTCTGATCACACCCATTTCCCTCCCATAAGTAGGTGGGGCAGTCTTCCTGGGGCTTGAAGACACAAGAGTGTTCAGTGAAAGTGAGAGACAGTCAGTGATCCAGAAGCTGTTGTATCATGAGTGTCTCTGCGCTGAGCCCCACTGCATTCCCAGGAAGCATCTCTGGCTTCCTCCAAGTAGCCTCTGTGCTCAGCCTGCTCCTGCTGCTCTTCAAGGCAGTCCAGTGTTACCTGCGCAGGCGATGGCTACTCAAAGCCACCCAGCAGTTTCCATCCCCACCTTCTCACTGGTTCTTTGGGCACAAGGTATGAAGGGAAGGGAAAGGTGGGTGGGAGAGCATGGAGGATGGTGTCTCAGAGACTGGCCATCAGATTTACAGAACAGAGCTTGCTATAAAACAAGCACAGGTCCTTCATGGGCCACTCTGCTCAAGATGGGACACACATCAAGTTGGGCTCACTTTAGCAACAGGGGCTCCCTGCTCAAAAGAGCCTGGTTTTATTTCTCTGCTGCACACTCCTTCCTCATGTAGATCTATCATCTGTTCTGAGAGCCCTGGACTTGGAGGTTGTGGTTGGTCCTACCTAAGCCTTTTGCTTTCCAGGTTGAGTAACTTCTGTAACTAGAGTTAGAACTGAGGTTATGGGGCTAGCTTCTGGGGAGTACAGCTTCACCTAACAGGACTACAGCATCTGGCTCAGATCAAGGGAGAGAGCAAAGGTCTAAAAGACAGCACTAAAAGGCAATCAAGCTGGGCTCCAATCCCAGTTTCTGTTGTAACCTCGGACCTGTTACCAGAAAGCTGTACTTTGGCCAGGCGGTGGTGGCGCATGCCTTTAATTCCAGCACTGGGGAGGCAGAGGCAGGCAGATCTCTGTGAGTTCGTAGGCCAGCCTGGACTACAGAGTGAGTTCCAGGAAAGGTGCAAAGCTACACAGAGAAACCCTGTCTGAAAAAACAAAACAAAACAAAGCAAACAAACAAACAAAAAACTGGACTTTTTGGTGGTTCCTTGCCCCGGTTTCTCTTCATCCTCAGCTTCTAGCACAGAGCTTGTCTGAGAACAGGGCTATTGGTGTGGTAGAATCTGTCCTGTGCATGGTAACAACAGGCAGGAATTTCAGGGGGTGCCAAGTGTGCTAAAGGGACTCACTTTGCTATTGGGCGAAGCAACTGATCATGTAAGCTTACCTAAGACTGAAAGAGCTGCCTGGATAAATGATTTCTAGGTTTAAATCCTAAGGGTCAGGAAAGTTGTTTTGCAGATGTGAAGGCCATTGCTAGAGATGTTCTATTATTCAAAGTCATTTATTTATGGGCTTTCCTCCTGCATACCCATGTTCCATGCTGCTAAGCACACTGTACCTCAGAGACCAATCAAGGGCCTGGCACAAGTCTTCCAGAAAGGAGATTTTTTTAAAAAGCACTTCGGGGGCTGGGGAGAGCCTCTCTCAGCTCCAGGGGAACAGGCACAGAACTAGGCAAAAGGTTGCAGGGAGAGTCTTGTGACAACGGTTACATATTGACCACATTTAAGAGGAGACAGAGTACTTGAAATAAGAGCTAGAACTGAGGTTATGGGGCTAGCTTCTGGAAAGTACAGCTTCACCTAACAGGACTACAGCACCTGGCTCAGATCAAGGGAGAGAGCAAAGGTCTAAAAGACAGCACTAAAAGACAATCGAGCTGGATTCCAATCCCAGACTCTGTTGAATTGTCCTCACCATGTCCCTGAGGTTGTTCTGCCCTTTATTTAGGACCAAGAACTAAAACAAGAGATGATTTCTTTTTATTTTACTCTTGAGGTTTTGTTAGTTAGTTCATTTTTTTGTTTTTTGTTTGTTTGTGTTTTGACAATATCTTGCAAGGTATCCCAGGCTGGCCTGGAACTCACTATGTAGCCTATATTGACTGTATACCAACCAGAGATCCTCTGGCTGCAGCCTTCCAAGTGTTGTCTTGAGATTACAAACACAAGTCATCACATGGGGCACAAAATATTTCTATTGATATCAGATCCCCAAGGACCAGGAGCTTCAAGATATTCTAACACGGACAAAGAATTTCCCAAGTGCCTGCCCACAGTGGTTGTGGGGGACCAAGCTTCGCTTCCAAGTGTATGACCCCGACTACATGAAGGTGATTCTGGGAAGATCAGGTGAGGGTGAAACTCCATCACCACCATAGATCTTCCATTCTGCGTTTATATCCGGGCCTGTGAAGTTACAGGAATAAATGACAATTTAGTTACTAATGCTTAAATAGTACCTTGTGCGTGGTCAGCAATACTTAATTAATACTGTCTTGGTACTTAGCACTGCAACATTAAAATAGTTGTATGAGTTCAATTTATTTATTTTTTGAACTGTTATAAATAAAAATAAATTTCATATCTATAGTTACTTGGGTTTGAATCTTCTAATTGCTCTATTTTGTATCATGGATGACTAAGCTACTAGAAACTGCAGTTAACCACAAGGTTGTCTTATTCCTTGGGGTTGGGGATATAATAATCTCTGCTTCTCGATAACTCACTATTCTAATCCCAGAGATGTTTAGCTTCTGATGTAGGGAGGTTGCCTCCCTAAGCCAAACTGTCAAGAAGGGGATGGCAGACAGTGGGAAGTAGCATGAGGCACTGCCAACAGACAGTTATCAAGATTTTATGGTTCTCTCTAGTCTTATCTGCAGCCATTTCAGACTGCTTCATCTTTCTTTGTTTCCAATTAATTCTTCATTTTTTTTCAGATCCCAAAGCTAATCGTTCCTACAGATTTCTAGCTCCTTGGATTGGTATGTATAGCCATATTAAAAACCAACTGTGGTCACTCTCCACTTGGGTTTGCTAAGAACTGTATCAACTCATTGAGAACAATGGGAGATGAGTCACTACCTTCAAGATATATCCTTTACTTGTAATTTAATTTCTCTTCTAACCAGACATTAACCTCTTCCTTGTGTTTCCATATCTTCTATTTACCAACATTCGTAGTCTGACATATATGTCCTCCTTTATCCTTCTCTCACTGTTTAAAATCTTTGTCTTGTAGCTATCATGATCACATTGTAAGTACCAGGGCAACTGGGGAAAACATATTACTGAAAAGTACTAGTCTTTTTCCATTCTTATTTGTCTTCCTGTTTCTCCAAGATCTCCAACGTTTGTCTCTCCAAATTGCCCCTAGTCTTCCAATACCATTGCTCATACACTCATTCACACAACCATCTCTGTCCAGGGTATGGTTTGCTTCTGATGAATGGAGAGAAATGGTTCCAGCACCGACGAATGTTGACCCCAGCTTTCCACTATGATATCCTGAAGACTTATGTGAGAATCATGGCAGATTCTGTTCATATAATGCTGGTGAGTCTTCTCTCTGTGTGCCTCTCTCCTGCATCTCTTTCACTCTCATGTCCACATACCCACTCATAGCACATGCTCAGATTCTACTCTTTAACGTAGAAACCATCAGACACAGTCATATGGAATAACACTCAATTAATTATGTAAAATAGGTTCCTCAAAAGTCAATGCCACAGAGAGGATCCAGATTCGGGGAGGAGAGAAGAGGAGAGGAGGCCACATTCTCACAGCTAAACTAGATGTACCATCATACCCCATATGACTCTAAATTTCTGACTTCATAGTGCTCATTGAACTTTTGATGAATGAAAAAGAGTTTAGATCAAGTTGATCCCCATTAGGAAGACATGTGTAGGCCCATGGGCTTTCTTTTCCTTGACTATTTTATTACCATATTTGAGTTTCCATTAGTTCTTTCAAATTTCATTCATCTGTCAGAAAAATGAAGGGTTCCCTGGGGTCCTCTTCATCAAATGAAAGGTTGTAACTGATTTACAAAATTCAAAGTGAAAATATGTTTAATCTTATAATTTTCCTCTGAGAAGTAGGTATTAGACTATAAATATTTTTCACACTTAGTTTTCTAAAAGATGTCTATATTAGCTATTTCTGTTGTTGATGAGATTAAAGAAAGACCTGAGAAGAAGCTGTCAAAGAGAGGGAGGGTTTATTTTGGCTCACACTTCAGAGGATACAGTTCATTGTGGTGGAGAAAGAATGAATAGTTGTTTCATGATCCCAATCAGAAACAGAGAAAGAGGAATACCAACTCTTCCTTGACTTTCTCCTTTTTCCCCTTCTATTTAATCTAAAATCCTAACCCATAGAATGGTGATGTTCTCATTCATGGAAGTTCTTACCTTAATTCAATTCTACAAATGCCTACACAGAGACACTCAAAAGCATGCCTCAATGATGTCCTTGGTCTGTCTTTCTTTCTTTCTTTCTTTCTTTCTTTCTTTCTTTCTTTCTTTCTTTCTTTCTTTCTTTCTTTCTTTCTTTTGGGGGGGACCTAAAATGTATTTACTTATTTTTATTATATTTTTATTATTTAAAGCAATTTAAAATTTAAATATATTTTAATAAATTTCTTCCTATCCCCTAAGTCCTTCCAGATCCTATCCACCTCCCACCCATCCAACTTCAAATTATTTCTCTAAAATCAAACAAAAATCCAATACAACAACAACAAAAACAAAAAACCAAAACCAAAAAAAACAAAATAAAACACTACCCAAAAAGAAAAAAAATCAAACTGTAACCAAATAAAAGCACACACACAAAAGACTGTGGATTCTATTATATGTTGGTCACATGAGACCTGCTCTGGAGTGGTTGATATACCCAGTATCAATCCACTGAAGAAAACTGATTTTCCCTCTCCCAGAAGGTATAAATGACAGTTGTTAACCTGTACCCTGTGGCTATGTTTTCATTCATTTATTCATTTATTTTTAAAAATACAGCAAAATAAAATATGATAAGCTAAAACAAAAAATGTCACACAGAAGGTGAACAAAACAAACCAACAGAAGAAAGGGGACTCAAGAGAAGGCACAAGAATCAGAGACCCACTCATTCACACACTCAGGAATCTCATAAAAACACTTTACTGGAAGCCATACTAAATAATCAGAGGACCTAGTGAAGACCCAGGAAGTCCCAGTGCATGCTGCTTCAGTGTCTGTGAGTTCATATTAGCTCTGCCCACGCTGATTTAGAGGGCCTTTTTTGTTGGTGTACTCCATCCCATCTGGCTCTTACACTTTTTCTGCTTCTTCTTCTATGGGGTATCCTGAGCTCTGAGGAGAGGGATTTTATGGAGAAATTCTATTTAAGGGTAAGTGTTTCAAGGTTTCTCACTCTGCATAATGTCTGGCTATAGGTCTCTATATTTGTTCCCATCTGCTGATGGAGAAAGCTGCTCTAAAAATGGCTGAACAAGGCACTCATCTATGAGTGAATAGAATATCATGAGGAGTCATTTTATCACTAAGGATTATCCAATCTCAGGTTCTTGGTCACTCAAGAAGTGTTGAGTATGGCTTCTGTCTAGTGGATAGGCCTTAAGTCAAATAAGACATTGTTTGGTTATGCCCACAACCTTTGTGCCACCATTACCCTAGCATATCTTGCAGGCACTATGCCATTGTAAGTAAAAAGTTTGTGACTGTCTTGTGTCTTGGTGTTTATGTTTCTCTTCTGATAACATGTGGAGTATTTTCCTCTACCAAAGATGCTAGAATATAGGGGTGAAGTCTCTATGTAGGCACCAGCTCTACATTTCTGTGTTCAATGAGTTGTGTAGGTATTGTCTTTAACAATTGGGCCTTGCTGTCAGTTTGTAGAGAGCAAACTCCAGTCTTGGCAATAGCCCAGGTTGTTTGGGCCTGTGGGCCGCTTTGGCCAGCAACTTAGATGTAACCAACCTCAGTACTGAAAGCCTGGTTTGGTGGCAAGAGATGGCCAGTTGGGACTCAGTCTCCCTCATTATTTGGCAATTTCATTTAGATCACCTTAATATACATATATGGAATTTTCTGCTGCATTAGGTTTCCATACTACTCTTCAAATGTCCCTCAATTTTAGTTATCTCTCCTTGTATTTCCTCCCACAACCCTCGCTTCTCTATCCCTCCCCACTTAATCTTCCCATTCCAGCCCCAACCCCTTTACTCATATTTATCTATTCTATTTCTCTTTTCTAACAAGATCTAGTTCCCTTTAGTCTGTTACTCTATACCTATCCTCTATGGTTCTATGGATTGTAGCTTGATTATTATTGACTTTATAGCTAATATACTCATATAAGAGAATATATGCCACATTTGTCTTTCTGAGTCTGGAATACCTCACTTGGGATGATTTTTTTCTAATTCCATCCATTTGCCTGATTTTAGTGGAATTGCTTTGGCTTTCTCTCCATTAAGTTGATGTTGGCCATGGGTTTGCTGTAAACAGCATTTATTATGTTGAAGTATGTCCCTTGTGTCCCTAATCTCTCCAGAACTTTTATCATGAAGAGATTGGATTTTGTCAAAGACCTTTCCTGAATCTAATGAGATGATCATGTGGTTTTTGCCTTTCAGTCTGTTTATATGGTGAATTATATTTATTGATTTTCATTTATTGAACAATTCCTGCATCTCTGGGATGAAGTTTACTTGATCATTGTGCATGATCTTTTTGATGTGTTCTTGGATTAAGTTTGCAAGTATTTTATTGTGTATTTTTGCATCTATGTTCATAAGGGAAACTTGTCTGTAATTTTATTTCCTTGTGTCTCTATGTGGTTTGGGTATAAGGATAAATAACTGTGACTTTGTAAAATAAATTGGGCAATGTTCCTTCTGTTTCTACTTTGTGGAATAATTTGAGGAGTATTGGGATTAACTGTGTTTTGAAAGTCTGTCATAATTCTGTGCTAAAACTAAGTGGGCTTAGGATTTTTTTTTGAGGGGGTTAGGAGACTTATAATGACTGCTTCTAATTCACTAGGGGTTATAGTTCTGTTTAAATTGCTTATATGATCTTGATTTAACTTTGATAAGTAGTATGTATTGAGAAAATTATCCATTTCTTTTAGATTTTCCAATCTGGTGGAGTATATGTTTTTAAAGTATATTCTTATTCTTTGGACCTCCTCGGTGTCTGTTGCTATGTCCCCCTTTTCATTTCTAATTTTGTTAATTTGCATCTTCTCTCTCTGCCTTTTGTTAATTTGGATAAGAGTTTGTCAATCTTATTGATTTTCTCAAAGAACCACCTTTTTTTTTTTTTTTTTTTTTTGGTTTTTCGAGACAGGGTTTCTCTGTGTAGCTTTGTGCCTTTCCTGCAGCTCACTTGGTAGCCCAGGCTGGCCTTGAACTCACAGAGATCTGCCTGCCTCTGCCTCCCGAGTGCTGGGATAAAGGCGTGTGCCACCACCACCCGGCTTTGTTTCCATTTTATTGATTTAAGCTCTAAGTTTGATTATTTCTTGCTGCCTACTCCTTTTGAGTATGATATTTTGTCTTTGTTCTAGAGCTTTCCAGTGTGTTGTTAAGTTACTAGTATGAGATCTTGCCAATTTTTTATGTAGGCACTTAGTACTGTGAACTTGCCTCTTAGAACAACTTTTACCGTGTCCCATGAATTTGGGTATATTTTGTGTTAATTTTCACTCAATTCTAGAAAGTCTTTGATTTCTTTCTCAATTTCTGTCTTGACACACTTTTCATTCAGTAGAAAATTGTTCAGTTTCGTTGAGTGTGTAAGCTTTCTGTTGTTTCTGTTGTTAATATCCAGCTTTAACCTATGATGGTTGGATAAGATACAGGGTGTTGTTTAGATTTTCTTGTATCTGTTGGGACTTGCTTTGTATCTGAATATGGTCAACTTGGAGAAAGTTCCAGGAGCTGCTGAGATGAAGGTCTATTCTTTTGTATTTGGGTGAAATGTTCTGTAAATATCTGTTAGATCCATTTGGTTTATATCATCAGTTAGTTCCGGCATTTTTCTGTTTGGTTTTTGTCTGGATGTCCATTGGTGAGAGTCAGGTATTGAACTCTCTTACTATCAATATGTAAGGGTCAATATGTGATTTAAACTGTAGTAGGGTTTCTTTTGCACATTTGAGTACCCTTGTGTTTGGGACATAGATGTTAACAATTGCAATGTCACCTTGGTGGACTTTTTTCTCTGATGATGTTGTAGTGCCCTTCCCTATAACTTCTGATTAGTTTTGGTTTGAAATTTGTTTGTCAGATATTAAAATGGCTGCACCAACTTGTTTCTTAGATGTATTTGTTCGGAATATCTTTTTCCAACCCTTTACCCTGAGATGATGCCTTTCCTTAATGTTAAAGTTTGTTTCTTGGATGGAGCAGAAGTATGGATCCTGTTTTTGCATCATTCTGTTAGTCTTTTTATTGAGGAATTTAGACAGTGATGTTGAGCGATATCAATGACCTATGATTTTTTTTTTATTCCTGTTACTTCGTTGCTGCTCCTGATGCTGCTGGTGGTGGTGGTGTGGGTGGCGTGTCTGTTTCTCCTGTTTTGATTTTGCTGGTCTGTGATTGTTTATTCCCTGTGGGTTTTTTTTTTTTTTTTTTTGATGTAGTTAACCTCTTTAGTTTGGAGTTTACCTTCTAGCACTTTCTATAAGGCTGGATTTGCAGAAAGATATTGCTTAAATTTTTTTTTTATCATGGAATGTCTTATTTTCTTCATCTGTGGTGATTGAAAGTTTTGCTAGACATAGTATTCTGGGCTGGAATTCTTGGTCTCTTAGAGTCTGCAGCACATCTTTCCAGGCTCTTCTGGGTTTTAGAGTCTCCATTGAAAAGTCTGCCTTTGTATGTTACTTGGTCTTCCCTTTAATAAGCTTTAATAATCTTTCTTTGTTCAGTATGTTTACTGTTTTGATTATTATGTACTGAGGGGGTTTTCTTTTCCAGTCCAGCCTATTTGATGTTATGTATGTTTCTTGAGCCTTGACAGGCATCTCGCTTTTTAGGTTAGAGAATTTTTCTTCTATGATTTTGTTGAAAATATTGTCTATGACTTTGACCAACATTTTTCTCCTTCCTCTATTCCTATTATTCTTAGATTTGATCTTTTTGTAGTGTCCCAGATTTCCTGGATGTTTTATGCCAAAGAATTTTTAGATTTAACATTTTCTTTGAACTGATGTATCCATTTCTTCTATTGTGTCTTCAGTGCCTAAGTGTGTCTTTCTTCTACCTTTTGTATTTCATTGGTGAATGTAGAACCTCCCTGGTTCCTGTTCAAATTCCTAAACTTTTCTTTTCCAGACTTCTCTCAGTCTAGGTTTTCTGTAGTAATTCTACTTCCATTTTTGGGACTTGATTTATTTTGTACATTTCCTCCCATTGTTCATTTGTGTTTTCATAGATTTCTTTAAGGGATTTATTTGTTTCCTTTTAAGGAATCAAATCATATTCATAAAGGCTGTTTTAAGGTCTTTTACTTGTGCTTCAACTATATTGGAAAATTCAAGGCCTGCTGTGATAGGGTTGCTGGGCTCTAGTGAGACATATTGTCCTGGCTGTTGTTGTTGACTGTGTTTTTACTCTGGTGTCTAGGCTTCTGGGATTGGGAAGATTATAATTCTAGGTGCTATTATCTGGTTTTGGTTTTGTTGAGTAGGTGTTTTGTTCCTTAGTTTCTGTTTCCTCTGTGGTTCTTAGGAGTGTGTGGTGGCTGTGGTTTGCCTGTAGGAAAATCTTCTGGGTCCTGATAGGTGTGGGCACTGGGGGTTCCAGGTAAAATTGGTTTCTGGGTATTGGGACTTGGGAATGGTGATGAGCTGGGGATTATGGAGGGGTTTCACAAGAGGGCGTGGGAAGCAGGTGTTTCACCAGGATCTGCTTAGTTAGCCCCCTGGGAATGGGGGCAGAGAGTGAGGAGAGGCCACAGCAGTATGTCTACTTAAGAGTTGGGCATGACACTAGGCGATTGGACTTGGAGGAATAGAGGAAGGGGCAAAGATCTGCAGCTAGCCCAATTGCTTCCCTGGTTAGAGTAGCTAGTGGGTTCCCGGGTAGTACCTGCTGGGGTTGGGGGCTGGGATAAAACTAGAGTTGGGAAGGGAGTTTAGGAGTGGAAGAGCTATGGGGTCCACTGGAGATGGAGGAAGGGAAGAAGGGAAGCTGCAGGAGATGTTCTGTTGCAGAGCTGGGGGATTAATTTGGAGGAGCAGAAGGAAAGTAAAAGTCCACAATTAGCCTACCTGCTTCCTTAGCTGGAATATCCTGTGAGTTACCAGGGAGTCCCCTTTTGGTGTTTCTTAATCCAACCAAGCTGACAATGGAAATCAGCCATCACATCATCTGGTACAGGGAGTCAGAAAAATGGTATCTGGAGTGCAGGAAATGAGTCTGGTCTAGTCAGCACCAGCCTTCTTGGAGAGCTGGGGTCAGATCTCTAATTCCATTACAGGATAAATGGGAACAGATTGTTGGCCAGGATTCCACCCTGGAGATCTTTCAACACATCTCCTTGATGACCTTGGATACCATCATGAAGTGTGCCTTCAGCCATGAGGGCAGTGTCCAGCTGGATAGGTGTGTAATATCCCTGAAATATAGGGTCTTTGGTCTTGACAACTAGTGTGGCCTTACCCAAGAAGCAGATGGAATGCATTAGATACTAACAACAACAAAACACAAGATCTTCCCTTATACAGTAAGAAATTAGGCCAAGCTCTAACTCTAGATCAGACACCACCATGCCTCAGATGCACCATGGATTCCTAGAAAGATGGAAGCCTGAATGGCCATGCTATCTTCTGAAGACATGGTGGTTACAAGAGTATAAGACAGAAACAACATGAGTTCTAGTGTTATCCCTGTCCAAATTAAGGGAATTACCACTCTGTCTCTGGGTCATATCTCCTCATTGTCACTATGTTGTGTTCACAGAAAATACCAGTCCTACATCCAAGCAATTGAGGATCTGAACCATCTCATTTTTTCCCGTGGGAGGAACATGTTTCACCAGAGTGACACCATCTACAGCATGTCCTCTAATGGCCGCCAGGCCAACAATGCCTACCGACTTGCCCATGATCACACAGGTTCTGTTTCTTTCTTTTCTCTCCCCTCTTTTATCAGGCTCAGCCTAAAGAGGCTAGGCATGATATCTGAGGCAGATCCAGGTTCTTTGGTCCTGAGGGATGTAAGATGAATTCATGTTGGGTACTTTCCTAATTCAAGGAAGCTAAGACATAGAGTGCTGGATGCCATGCAGTGGTTACCTGGGGTATCACATTGGTGGTATTAAATGAAATCCATCCCATCAGCATTGAAAAAGATCCTCAGCTGTTATCCCAAGGGGCAGCCTGATCTCTATCAGATGTGCTAGACTCTCACACCTTACCCAACCCTTGACCATATTTATCCTGGCCTCTAGGGGGAATAGAGTTTGAGAAAGAGGGTGCATGGGCCTCTTGGGAGCTCTGCTCTTATCTCTGCCTGGTAACTACTGTCCTTGGATAGACCAAGTGATCAAATCAAGGAAGGCTCAGCTTCAGGATGAGGGAGAGCTGGAGAAGATTAAGAAGAAAAGGCGATTGGATTTCCTGGACATCCTCCTGTTTGCCAGAGTGAGTGTGTGAAACTTGATCAAAGGCTTGAGACTTGACCTAGAATCACAGATTGAGGAACAAACATTGCTCTCTCATCTGTGGCCTTTTCCAGATGGAAAATGGAAGCAACTTATCTGATAAAGACCTTCGTGCTGAGGTAGATACGTTCATGTTTGAAGGCCATGACACCACAGCCAGTGCTGTCTCCTGGATCTTCTATGCTTTGGCTACACAACCTGAACACCAGAAGAGATGCAGGGAGGAGGTGCAGAGTCTTCTAGGAGGTGGAGCTTCCATCACCTGGTGAGTGGGGAGTTCAGGATAGAAGAGATTCCTGCCTTCTGGTAATGGGGAGCTCCTGGTCATCCTAGCTCTGTGTGACTTTTAGATTGGCCTCATTTCAGGGACCACCTGGACCAGATGCCTTACACTACCATGTGCATCAAGGAGGCCTTGAGGCTCTACCCACCTGTACCAAGTGTGAGCAGAGATCTCAGCACACCTGTCACCTTCCCGGATGGACGCTCTTTGCCCAAAGGTATGAGCTTTGCAGATCAACTCAGCCAGGCAAAGAAGAATGGGAATTCCATGTTTCTTTGGGAGTTCTGAAGTCTCTAATGACTATCCATTCCTTATCAGTAGTGATGAAGGGATTTTTTACTTTAAGTTAGAATGTAGTGTGTGAATTGCTTTACGTAAGTTAGAATTCAGCAAAATCTCAGTAAATAAAAATCAACCTCCATATTGAATTTCAGCCTTTAGGCATTACTTGTTAAATTATTACTTGATTCAAAAGAGAATTAGGTAAGTCCTGGGAAGATGCATTTTTTTCCCTATGGGTGCAGGCAAAGGAGAAAGTTCAGGGACTCCCAAGTCATGGATAAAATGTGTTCCACTGTCTGAGGATACCTCAAGTTGATGGAAGAGTTTAACTGATCATCAGATCTTAGTCCCACATCATGGCAGAAAAATACCCACTGGATCACTTATCATTGGGTGTGATTTCCCCTTCTTTCACACTGAAGCTGTGTAAACAGGAAAAGATAATCAGTCTTGCTGAGAATGCAGAATCTCATCTGACAAATGGGTATACAATAGTGTGTTTTGGAAATTGCTTGTGAATGTTGAGTGTGGCAAAGGCTTGTGGAAGACATTTGATGAAAGAGAGTTATCACTTCACTCAATATAATAGTGATTCTCAAGTGCTTCCTTGTTCTCACACCTAGGTTCATGGCTTTTGGCAACTAGCCTGTGCACAGTGCTTGGCCTGGCCCACCCTATTTCCTATAACAAAATGATGATTTCCAACACGTGTGCCATTTGCATATACATGTTCTCTGCTGAATAAGGGAGCAAGTGCCCTACCCCACCGGCATAACCAGTCTCTCTTTGTACCACTCACTCCACAGGCATCTCAGTCCTGCTCTCCTTTTACGGCCTTCATCACAACCCATCTGTGTGGCCAAATCCAGAGGTAAAAGGGGCAATGGGAGAAGGTCAGGGGAAGGTGTCTCAGGACCAATACCTACTCCTACTCTCACTTCTGGACACTTGGTTCCCTTATGAGTTGAAAGCAGAAGTTTGACTCCTGCCTGACCTGGCCCCGGTATTTTCCCTGCAGGTGTTTGACCCTTCTCGATTTGCAGCCACATCTCCCCGACACAGTCACTCATTCCTGCCCTTCTCAGGAGGACCAAGGTGAAGTGCCCACTGTGTGGAATGTGTAGAGAAAAGGGTCGTCTCTGGATATATATCTAGTCTTTGTGATTCCCTAGGTTCCTACATGATGTCTTCAGGTGTTTATGGGTGGGATACATTTTCTGTGCCCTACTGAGTTGGTATTTAAGGAGACAACATGGGTTTTGGGCAGACTACTTTTCCCAAAAGTCATATCAATTTGTGTTAGTGTATGTATCAAACTTCAGTTTGGGTGACATTTTCACCATTTCTAGAATATGAATCTTCATACTTAGGTTCTCCCATGTAAACTGACTCTCAGGCATTTTTTCCTCATCTGTGAGATCTCTTAAAGGATGAATATATGTCCCCAACATTCTCCACCCATTCCAGAACTTCTGTTTAATTCCCCAATCAGTCACAACAATGAGTATCGAAAGATTTTCATGTTTTTAGAATTACATTGAAGCCATGTCTGGAAAAGTACAGAGCCCACTGTGGTAGGATGGACACCAATGAATCTTCTCCTCCACAATTTTGATTTCTAACCCAACAAAAATTTTCACTGCATAGGATTTGGCACAGAGAAAAATAACTTGAATAAATGCTTTTGTATGTGAATTTAGCTAATTTAAAAAATAAAATGCATTAGAATTTTAAAAGGTGAATATTTTAAATAGTAGTTGAGCAATATGATACTCCCCTGTTAATGACCTCATCATTGATCCCTGAGAGGAACTGTTCATCCCTAGGTAAACTCATTCTAGATAAACAATATGCTTACAGCCTGTTCTGTGAAAATTGATTCAGTGTGGCAGAGGTCACAACAAAGAGTATAAAAAGATTTTCATGTTTTTAGAACTTCATTGAAGCCATGTTTGGAAAAGTACAGAGCCCACTGTGGTAGGATGGACACCAACAAATCTTCTCCTCCACAATTTTGATTTCTAACCCAACACTAACAAACATCCCTGAAATAGCTGTTGAGTTTAAAAGTTATAGTCCAGAGAGCTGCTGCAACAATAAATAAAGACTGGAGTACTAATTCTATTTTGGAATGTGAATTACCCAGCAAGTAATGAAGAAAAGGAAGGCTTTTCTGTGTCCACAATTCTGTGACCTCTGCCATGCTGAATCAATTTTCACAGAACAGGCTGTAAGCTTATTGTTTATCTAGAATGAGTTTACCTAGGGGAGAACAGTTCCTCTCAGGGATCAATGATGAGGTCATTAAGGGGAGTACCAGGTTGCTCAACTACTATTTAAAATATTCACCTTTTGTATATTCTAATGCATTTTATTTTTTAAATTAGCTAAATTTACACACAAAAGCATTTATTCAAGTTATTTTTCTCTGTCAAGTCCTATGCTGTGACAGAAACATGGAGACATAGGGTTCTGTCTCTGCTTCATCAACAAGAACAGAAAGCTAGTCTACAGAATCATCCACCCCTGTGTGAAATAGACATTTCTTTCTTCTTTGATACTTTCATTTCCTCACTGAGAAGTTAATAGAATGACCCACATTGCTGGCACTGTCCTAGGCCCTGGACTATGCTGTGACCTTGGTGCCTAGTGTCCAAGAAAGAAACAGCCAGGCAGAAGGATAAGGACTAAGCTGCTCATTGTTCTGAGCCTTGAGCATGTGGAGGGGGGGGGGCGATTCTCCTTGGCCTCTACAACATTTGCTGAGACAGAAAGTAAGGGCTGGCAGGTAAGAGTTGAGGCACAGCCACTCACAGGAATGTGGCTGCATCTGAGACATCTAGACATTATGCTACCAGATTGAAAGGATGGGAGGGTCAATATGAAGAGAAGGGATTGGGAGACCAGTGCAGTCTAGGACAGGAAACTGAAGGCAGCACACAGGGACATCCCTGGGATAGAATTAGAGAGCAGAGACTGAGAAGGAGCAGGAGCCTGACCACTGAGTGGGAGGCAGGTAGTCAGGAGCTTGAGGCTCCCCAACCTGGTATGTTCTCCAGGAACTTCTCCATCAGCATCCAACTCCATGTTAGGATTTTAGAGACTTTTCCCCTGAACAGTAATTCTCAAGAGTGTGATCCATCCCTCCCCATGTTGCCTTGTTCAATGGAATCCACACTGGGGGAATCAGAAACTCTTAATGAGGGAGTCAACTAGCCAAAGACTAGCTGATTCCTTGCATCTCAAAGTAGGATTAGAAAAGAGGGCTATTTGCGAAAGATTAAGACAGCAAGAATCTCGGGCAGTGGTGGCACACACCTTTAAGCCCAACACTTGGGAGGTAGAGCCAGGTGGATCTCAGTGAGTTCAAGGCCAGCCTAGTCTACAGAGCAAGATCCAGGACAGCCACCAAAACCACACAGAGAAACCTGTCTCAAAAAAAAAAAAAAAAAAAAGAAAAGAAAAGAAAAGAAAAAGAAAAAAAAAGACAGCAAGAATCAGGGACCAGGGCAGAGGCATACATATGTGGCCTGTAAGGAAGGGGGTCAGGCTGAATCCCATGAAAGAGTGCCCTGAAAGCCCAGTTCTATGCTAGGGCCAAAAGGACAATGCCTGCACAGCTCAGAACAGAACCTGAGGCCACTACTCCCCCCCTCCCGACCCCCCCCCCCGAGACAGGGTTTCTCTGTAAAGCTTTGTGCCTTTCCTGGATCTCTCTCTGTAGACCATAATTTTACTATCTTTTTCTGACCCAGGAACTGCATTGGGAAACAGTTTGCCATGAATGAGCTGAAGGTGGCGGTTGCCCTGACCCTGCTCCGCTTTGAGCTGCTGCCAGATCCCACCAGGATCCCAGTTCCCATACCAAGACTGGTGCTAAAGTCCAAGAATGGGATTCATCTCTGTCTCAAAAAGCTCCAATAATCTTCTCAGGACAAAGACAGCTCCAATGGCATTTTGCCTACCATTTTGTCTTCCTGTCACTCACTCTTGTCCCCAGCCCACCTGTTCACATCCCTTTCTTTCCTCCCTCCTTGATTTTCCCCTTCTGAGTGCTTCCTGTCTCCTTGTCTGTCAGTATTTCTCTCTCACCTTCTTCCAGGATCCTCACCTATTTTTCTCTCTAACTGTCCCCTACCTGAATGCATGTCTGACCTTCCACCTACTAATCTCCGTGACTTCCACCCCACCTGCTCTTCTGGGTCTTTCTTTCCTTTCTGCTGTTTGTGTACCCTTGAATGAGCTTTATACTGATGCCATAAATGATTACAACAGAAGTATGTGCTCTTATGGTTCTAAATATCAGACATTTTACATGATTTTGCTGGGATCAAGCTAAGATTTTCAGTGCCATGCTAGGCCCTTGGCTATTGCGATGCCTTTTCATTTCCTTTTCCATGTCTCCAGATCATCTCTCCATCTTTCCAATGTGTATGCTCATTTTATGCATTCCATACCATACTGGCCATGCTCATAGTTCTACCAAGATTAGGACATGCATGTCAGAAGATCTATTGTTCAACCAACCCAACACAGTCCCTCATCTATCCATCTATATCTCTCCTTCAAAGTCTCCATCTACCAGCTTATTTTTAAAGCATGCTTCACTATCTTTTTTCCTCCCTGCAATAAAGTTCACAAGGTGGCATGTTGTTCCTATGCTTTTTGAAGGAGAGGGAAGGAAAGAGAGAGAGACTAAGGGAGGGGGAGATTTTAGGACATGACAGCTCCTTTTTGGGACCAGGGAAGGAGGTGGCATCTGCTCTCTGGTATCATGGATTCCCTCCAGACTGACAAGATGGATCCCACATGCTCCAGGAGGAGGCCTCACCTATGTGACATCTGATACCTACACTTGCTCCTGTAAGGTTCTCATGTGACTGAGCTTAGACAATGGGCTCTTGTCTGTGAGCACAGAGGAAGAAACACACCTCTTGTGAAAAATATATCAGGTCTCCAGGCTATTAGAAGATTAATATCACTCACTAATCAGGCCTCTAGTCTATTCAAGGATTAACATCCCTCACGCTTGATTCCTCAGAAGAGTACCAAGTCAGAGCCTGATTTGACCTGAGCAAGAAAGGTTTCAGGTTTGGTCAGTCATGTGAGCCTTGGGAACCTTGCTCTTCACAATACTAAAACAGTGTGTAGCTTAACCATGCCATCTGCCAGCTTGCCTCACATTAGTGTTTGGAAGTTCTTCAGAAGGCTTAATGAATGAACAGCTGCCCCATGAGGGGTGAAAAGAGCTTAAAAGGGAAAATCTCAAGCAGGTCCTTGTAGCTGAAGTTTTTCTGTGTCCCACCTGGCCCATGGTCGGGACAAATCTCTCCCACTTATATCCTCCAAGTAAACACACAGGCTTATATTAATTAAAACTGTATGGCCATGGCTCAAGCCTTTTGCTAGCTAGCTTTTATATCTTAAATTAGCCCATAACTATTCATCTATGTATCGCCACATGTTCCGTGGCTTTACCTGCGTCCCATTACATGTTGCTCCTGGGTGGCTCACTAGCATCTCCCCTGCCTTCTTCCTGTCTCTCTCTTTGAATTTCTTACCTGCCTCAAAGCTGCCTTGCCATAGGCCAAATGGCTTTATTTATCAACCAATCAGAGAACACATATTTACAACGTACAGAAAGATATTCCCCCATCAGGTCCTCCTATACATGATTCCTTGGTGACCCTCTGCCTCCTGCTCTGTCAACCCTAAAATAGATAGGACATCATTAATCCTGCCTGTATCTGATTACTACCTGAGTGTTGTTGCTTATGACCCTGGGGATCGTTGCCTACACACATCATCCATACACTTGCATTAAGTTCACTGGGATGTTGCCCCTGCTTCTAGCACCTCATTTGAATTTGAACTTGCTTCTCTTGTTTCTTATAAACACAAGTTCCCTATTTTTACAAACTATTTCTAGGTCAAAACCCTGGATGCCATAGAGAGAACTCTCTGAGGCCTTCTGCTTGGGATATAATGTCATTTTCTACTTCCCTGAGTGGGTTTCACCCCACTGTACTACCTTCAGACAGGGCCTTGCTCCCAGTTCCTTGGCTTTTCAGGTAGCTACATTAGTTCAGCTATGTTCTGAGACAGAACAGAAAAGTTTTTAAAGCACTCTGAAAACTGTATAGAACCATAGAAAGAGTCCAAGTAGTCAGAGAACCTTGAGCAAGTAGAGCAAAGTTGGTAGAATTATAATAACTCAGATTAAAGTGTACTACAAAGACCCATAAGCAAAAGAACATAAGATGAGATCCATTATCTAGACAAAATGGAACAGAACTCAGAACTCAGGAGCAAAGTCACACATTTACAATCAATTGAGGTTTTTTGTTTGTTTGTTTGTTTGTTTTGTTTTTTTCCAAAGGCAGTAGGAATGAATATGCTGAAGAATGGAAATCTCTTCAATGAATGGTGCTGTGGAAGCTGATGTCCAACTAGACCTATACATCTCAACATGTAACTACTACAACAGAATATAGTAAAGAGACTTCAGGACATTGGGCTAGACAGGATTTTTGGGATATTCTCTAATAGCACAGTCAGCAAATGTTAAACTAGACTAATGAGTATATTTAACTAAATTAGCTTCTGCACAGCAGAGGAAATAACCAATCGACACACAAAGCAGAAACAATGTGTTCCAGCTATTCATCCAATAAATTAACAGAATATGCAGGAAACTGAGCAGCAAAAACCAACAAAAAAACCTTATTTTACAATGGACCCAAATTAGAAATTCCTCAAACAAGAATGTACAAAGGGAAACAGATGTGCAAAAAAATGTTCAACATCACGAATCATTAGGGAAATGCAAATAACAACTGTAGACAAATTTCTAAATGGTCTTATTAAATAAAAAACACAGAGCCAGATATAGGGGTGAAAACTTGAGAGATCAGGAAAATAGGGAAAGCCACAGCTAACCTTACCTCACCAACTCGGCAGCTTCCAAATACGAGATACTTCCTGTTTATCCATACCTATATGCCTTGCTGTTCTGCCATCTGATTTGCTCTCTGTCCAGCTATATCACTTCCTCTTCCTGCCCAGCTCTGTCACTTCCTGTCTGTCTGGACAGACCTCCAGACCTCCATGGTTTACTAGAGCTGGAATTTAGGGTGTGTACCACCACACCTGGCTGTTTCCAGTGTGGCCTTGAACTCACAGAGATCTAGACAAATATCTGCCTGCCTAAGACGTGTGCTATCAATTCCTGACTTCTTTGTTTACTTATAATGGCTGGCCTTTTCCTCTGATCTCCAGACAAGCTTTATTTATTAAAGCACAAATAAAATTTCACCACATTTCCTTTTTTATCTAGTAAAAATGTTATGACTAATATAAGAAAAACTATATACAATTAGTACAATAACTATATATAATATATATAAGCAATAAATACATCAACAACGTCTAGTCCATTTGTATTTTACAAATTCAGAGAAAATATTCCATTATCTATCCTATCTTGGTGAGTCCAAAATGTACCTAATTCACTTTCTACCCTATCTTGTATCACCAACAGAAAACTATCTTATGATGCCTTTCAAACTTATACACTTAACACCTCTTAGTGAGTTTCTTTTCTGAATTTCTTAACAAGGAAAACTATAACTACAACTATCTAATCTTCAACTCCCTCAGACATCCAAGAAGGAAATAATATTACTTAGTAAAACAGGAAGTGCAAACAAGTGACTTCCAAAAAATGTGAGTTATGACAGAAACAGCCAGCTTCCTAGACAGTCACCCAAGGTTTCTCTGCAATATTGGGGCATCATTTTGGCTTGCAGGCTTAGCATATCTGACAGACTCATTTGTGAAGCAGGATGTATGCAAAGCCTACAGCTCGACCCCACATTCAGTGCGAGTATTCCATGTACCAGATAAACTTGAATTCTGCCAGAGTCATGTCATGATGCAGGATTTTAAATTTTGGAAATTGCTGGTATTTTTGAAAATCGGCTTCCCATTCTTCTTGGCTTGTGGGTGGCTTCATCTCAGCATCCCATTCTTCTCAGCTTGAGGTTGGCTTCATCTCCTTTATTAAATGCCAGTCTACCATTGAGAGGCCAGACTCCGTCAGCCTAGTTACTCCTCCCAGGATAACTGTTCTAGCTACTGTTCCACTGCACATCTGGAGCCATTGGCCCACTGCCTTTTCAGCTGCCTTCGAAGGAAGGGGCACTGTACCTTTTTTGGATTGCAAAGCCACTTCAGCAATGGTGCCATATTTTCCTGGCCTCAGAGGATGCCTGTTGCCAAAGCTGCAACCACACTTGTCTTGGCAAGGATTGGCAGCCCCCCTTGTGTGTGTGTGTGTGTGTGTGTGTGTGTGTGTGTGTGTGTGTGTGTGTATCCTGCTTGTCCATTTTGGACAGCATACTGTCAGCAGTCAATACGAGGGCACTTTCTTGCCCAGTGGCTAACTTTTGCCACAATGAAAGTTAACTCTATATGCATTTTCTTCAGTGCCCATATCTTCTCTGAAGTAGATTAGTGCTGCCAGGAACAGAAATGTCTCATAGTCATAAAAAAATCTGTATTATTAAAACATCTTAAATGCCATATTCTATAGATCTCTGAAGGTTTTGAAGATGACTTGTCTATCTAAAATATATCTCTGCTTGACCTTGAAAACATACCTAATATGACTACAAGTTTGATTGTAATGTCTAACTTTCATTTCTTTATATCCTAATAGTTGGTAATAACAACATTCAAGGATTAGCAAATTGCATTACATTATTAAATGAACTGTATAGGTACAATATACTGAACAAGAGTAGAAATATACGTACAGTATTTTCTAACAAAATCAATCTAAAATCTGTATCAATATACATAATTTGTATATAATATACAAAAATCCAATCCCGGTTAAAATATTTAAAACTAGTAGTTGCTTTCCAAAAAGTAGATTCAATAATCTACCTTTTTATCTATATCATACCTGAATCCTCTCTTTTTTTTCTTTTCAGAGTAGATTCAATAATTTACCTCTTGTCTACATTGTCTTTTTTCTTTTCCTTTTTTTCAAACAAGAACCTTAACTCTAACCTCCTTTGTTTAGTCTTTTCCCTGACCATTAACAATAATAACTTGTAACTAACCACCCTAATGACAATTATCCAAAAACCACTGAAATACCAAAATCCATCCACCCCACCTCTTGAGAATGTGGGCATCATGTTCTTAAAATTGCTTCCTGCTGTTTGGGGGTAAAGGCATCTTTAGGGGATCTGAAAAGAAAAATTTTAGGTTAATTGTCAAGCCCTGGGAGAAGTAGCTGTATCATTTGTTGTCCAGTCTCTGTATAATGTGAAAGTGTGGGACTTATCTCAAGTCCTCTCAAAAATAGTCTGTGAAGCTGGATCATCTTAGTTGGCCATCTAGAAATTGTCCTGAGCAGTTTGTAGTCCAAAGCTGATCTTTGGGTGATGTTTGTCAGCTTAGTGGTATTATTATTGTCCATGTAGAATCATCATTGTGGGGCCCCATCATCTTTTTAGAGACTTCAAATTCACTGTTAGACCTGGTCATGATTCCCTGCAGAAAACTGATAGAGACTGCAACACAAAAACATGCATAGGCAGCTAAATGAAGCCTTTTTTCTAGAATTACTTAGTACTCTATATAACCATTAATATCATAACAAAGGTTTAAAATATATATATTAATCTTATAAATTTTTATATAAAATCATAACTTAAGAAAAGTTTAAAGAATCAAAGTAGAACCAAAGAATTATGCCATCAGTGGCAATAGAATAGTCCCTTAATTTTGGTTTTCTTCTGTTCCATATCAGATGGCTCTTCTGACACGATACAGAGATTTTGCATGCTTGGGTTTAGATAAGGAGAGGGCCATTCTCCAACTCCAAAGCCAGCTTTAATTTTTAATTGAACTGGGACTACAAAAAGACTATTTTACCAATGTGAAACATTTGAATAATTCTTTTCTTATCATGACCAAAAATAATTTGTAACTAATTCCCCTAAAGGAGGACAAGTATTTATTACTCATTGAATTCAAATGACCAAAACCCATATTTTTTTTTGTTCTTGTGGAAACAAAAGCATAATTTGTCTTAAACATATTTTATAGGCTGGTTCAATTCAGCAGTTTCTCAGGCAGTCAGGACAGGAATGGGTTGAGTTGGGAAAATTAGCTGGCCAGCAGCAAAGACCTTGGCATTATCACAAGGCTGTAAATTATATCAACAGTGAAGAACTTCTCATAGGAAGTAAGGGAGGAAGGGATGAGGAAGCAGCAGCTGGTGGGCACATAGTGCCCCTGGCAGTCCTGCAAAAGACTCTTAACTCCTCTAGCCATTACAATTAACCTCAGATTCTCTTGTCTGGCATTCACCACAGCTTTATCAGTGCAGGCGGTGACTCCTCACTGCCTTGCCCACACGAGCGTGCCTCCCCTAGCCCTGTCCCTGCCATACCTGTTCTGAGTTTGCCCCTGCCCCCTGCAAGAGTCACTGTCAGCTGCAGCCTCTACTGCATGCCAGAAAAAGCCTCACTCATGCCGTGGGCTAGAGAGCAGGGGAGCAGTAGAGGAGGGAGGTAGCCCACACCATATCTCTTCCCTTCCAGGAAAATAAAAGAGGTTAACAGACAAATAACAATGATGCAGACAACCCAGTAGCAGTACGCCAGAGCTGAGACAATGGCCACTCTGGCTGTTAAGTGAGCCCCATCTATCCGACAGCCCCTCTTGCTCTACACAAGCCCTATCTGGCAGGAGAGACCTGTTAATCCCAATTCAACAAGGGGGCCCCTCTGTCCCTACTGAGGTTGGTCAGAGACATCTCTTGACCTACATGGCACAAGTGCCACTAGTGCGTCCACCTAGTACTTGGGCCTGGACTTAGTTAGCTTGAGCTTCCCATAGACAGGAACACATGGAACAGAACAGTAACATAGTAACAGTCAGAACACAGACCAAGACAAAGAATGCTCACCATTCAGGTTACCAGACACTCAACATATTGGGAGTCTTGGGGGTGGGGGACTTCCTGGCCAATGACCAGATGTTAGGGTCCTAGAGAAATACCACAAAAAACCCCACCATCCATGTATGCAATCAGCAAGAGCATTATTATAGCAGCATGCTGGGGTCATCCTTCTTATACAAAGACAAAATGGAAATGAGCCCAAGAGAAGCTCACAGTTTCCGTTTAAGTACATCTAAGGGGCATTGCAGAGGCAGTTATGTCATCTCAGATGTGACTGACTTTTGTGAGTGGCGATCATATTAGTACATTCCAATTGGCTAGGGCTGGTCAGGGGCTGGTTAAGGTTATAGTTTTTCCATTTTGGGGCAGGACTAGACAAGTCCCAGGCTTTGTCCTTATTTGGTTATGATCTTGAGCTGCTGGTCAGGCCCAGTATATGTAGTTCTCCTTATTCCCATTGTCAGGGCCACCAGTGAGTAACTGCCCTTTGTTCATGGCTTCCTCAGAAACATCTGTTTCAAGAAGCAGGGACCAAGGCCTAGTTCTTAATTGAGTTATCAGTACAGGCAGTCATGATAATTGCCTGGCCCTCTCAGTGGGGACATGGGGAAAGGGGAACTCTCATTTACTGTTGATGGGATTGCAAATTGGTGCATACACTCTGGAAATCAGTGTGGAGAGTTCCCAAAAAGCTAAAAATAAACCTACCATAGGATTGGTGCTGTATTCACAATAGCTAGGAAATGGAAACAACTAAGATATATAAATGAATAATGAAATATGGTACATACACACAATAAAACTCTATTCAGCTGTAAAGAAAAGTGAAATTTGCATGTAAATGGATGGAATTAAAAAATACTATACTGAAAGTGGTAATACAGAGCCAGGAAGACAAATGCCACATGTTCTTTATTATTTGCAGATCTTAGCTCCAAATCTTTAGATTTGAGTATATGACTTGAAGTAAACTCAGGAGCAGAAAAGAAGGAGCCATGAGGAGAGTAGAGGAGAATGCACTCTAGAAAAGCAGGTAGTAGGACACAGGTGCTATGAAAGGGTTAAATGAAGGGAGGGCTTTAGCTGGTGATGGGGAGGAAGAGCAATGCAGAAGGAAATGGTGAGATAACTAACACTAGGGGTGTTTATAAAAGCTGTATGGAAACATTTTGTTGCTGTGGAACAATCTTTTTTTGTGAAATATGAATATGTATTACTCTCATTGTTAATAAAAAGCTGATTGGCTGATGGCTAGGAAGGAGTTTCAGGACAGAGAAAATGCTGGGGAGAAGAAGGACAGAGTCAGACAACTCTGGAGCCAGACAAAGAAGAAGCAACATGGGAAGTTCATAGGTGAGGTAAATGAGACTCAGGGCAGCACATAGATGAATAGAAATGGGTTAATTTACAATGTAAGAGTAAGCTAGTAATAAGCCTGAACTATTAGCTGAACATTTATAATTAATAATAAGTCTCTGAATGGTTATTTTGGAGTAACTGCTGAGACACAGAGAAACTCCACCTACATTTCATGCTTTCTTAAAACACATATAATATATAGACAGGATGTACACACACACACACACACACACACACACACAAGTTACAGGCAGGGAAATTTTATCTTTATTTTGTTGGCCACGGGAGTCCAAGAACCCCCCCCCCCCCTAGAGTCTTGTCATTGTCCTTGCTTCCTTGGAAATTGGTGTGGAACTCTGAACTTGAAGCTAAGACCCATTGCTGAAGATGCCACACACTTCAGACACTAGACTTGGAGGAATCCAACTGGAAGTGACCTGGATGCCTTCTCCCTGAGGACTAGCTCTCTTAGTATAGAAGGTGCTATGAAGGCTTCCAAGGGAGAAAGGCAAGCAATAGTCCTACCCAGCTTCAAGGACCACAAGCCATAACAATAACTGTTCCAGCAAAGTATCTCCAGTGGTGAAACAGTGGCACTTTTTACCTTAGTGGTAACCTGTAGATGTCTATGGGACTTGGAGCTCATTTAACAACAGAAATTCATGCCTATACTGTGAGCCTAGCCAACTACCCATGGCTGAAGAGTTAGGTCATGGAGGAGAACCCACTACTGCTATTTTCTAAACCAACATTATTTCTAACTATATTCTAAATATTTATTCATACACCCACAGATATGTGTAGTTCTCATCCCTCATCAAAGAAGATTCTTTTTGCAGCAGATAGAGACCCTTATAAAAATCCACAACTGGCCCAAATGCAGAGAACAACTAATTAAGGTCTGTCCAACACCAATTAATACATCTTAACTCAATCCCTACACCTAAGGCTCAGGGAGTATTGCAGAAGAGGAGACATACAGAGGCCAGGATGCCTGCTGTGGGATAGAATTTGAGAGGGAGTAGGTGTAGACAGAGAGTTGGAAAGGGGAAAGGGAGGGTTAGAGTTTGAAGGCAGTTTGCTGCTTTGTTAATTTAGTTAAGCTTAAGTAAAAAGTTTCCTACCTGGGATGATGACCTCTCCAGACCTGGGTTGTTAGTGGACCTTACAATTACAGCCAGGAGTCACCCCTCACTCCCTGCTCCCATAGACTAGACCTCAAATCCAATCAGAGGGCAGCTGGTTATCCCCAATATACTCAAGCATAGGTGGGCTTATCTTGCCCAAAAGGTTAAACTTCTGTTTCCTAGGATTCACAACTGGTCAAGACTAATGGTGCCTATTCTTCCCCCAGCACTCTCTGGTGGTTGGAATACTTGCTAGCATGGAAGAAGTTACTGGCTCAGTATCTGGGTTGTTTTGTTTTTTTGAACTTACTACCAAGTGTGTGGTAGTTTGGATGTAATTGAATCCCATAAGCTCATAGGGAGTGGCACTATTAAGAGGTGTGGCTTTGTTGGAGTAGCTATGGCCTTGTTGGAGGAAGTATGTCACTGTGAAGGTGGGCTTTGAGGTCTCCTTTGCTTAAACTTCATTCAGTGTGACAGGAAGACCGCTTCTTATTGCCTACAAGTCAAGATGTAGGACTCTCAGCTACTTTCCCAGCATCATGTCTGCCTGTGTGCCACCATGTCACACCATGATAATAATGGACTAAACCTCTGAAAATGCAAGCCACCCCAGTCAAGTGTTTTTCCTTCATATGAGTTGCTGTGGTCATGGTACCTTTTTATAAACTGAAACTCTAATAAGACAGAAGTTGGTACCAGGGACTGGGGTATTGATGTGATAGGTCAGACCATGTTTTTGTTTGGAGTAATATGGACTTTGGGAGTTTGGGTTAGGAAAGCAGTGAACTATTTTAAGTGCGGCTTAATACATCATACTAGTAGGAACATGGAAGACAGTGGTGCTAAGAGTTATTTGAACTGGGGGGGCCTGGCTCCAGAGATTTCAGGGGAGGAGAATATTAATATGTGGCCTAGAGATCATTCTTGTGATACTTGGTGAAGAATGTGGCTGCTTTTTACCCTTGTCCAAAGAATTTTCTTGAGGCTAACGTGAAGAGATTTCAATTAGTAACATTGGCAGAGGAAATCTCAAACCAGCCTAGTATTGACTCTGTTGTGTGGTTATTACTGGTCACTTTTATACAGATTTATAATGAAAAGGAGCAAGGTGAACAAGGAAAAATACAAAAATCTACAATTTGAGGAGAAAAGGAACACCAGGAAGTTGAATGGAGCTAAGTTATGTGTTCAAGGAAATAAACAGATTGAGAAATGGAATAAAGGGACTAGTTACCTCAGAGCAAGATCCCACCCAGCTAAGTTTCCAACTTGTGAAGTTCAATTAAAGAAAGGTTTAGAGCAGGGTGTGGTAGTGCACACCTTTAATCCCAGCACTAGGGAGGGAGGCAGAGGCAAGCCAATCTCTCAGTTTGAGGCCACCCTGGTCTATGGATAGAGTTTCGAAACAGCCAAGCTTAGGCAATGAAGGAAACCATCTAAAACAGAAAGTTGGTGAAGATGTAATTGAATGAAGCAGCCATGTTCTAGCCCCAGTAAATTAGTGTATTTTCTTAATTCCCTGATTTTTGAATATCAAATTTTCGGAATTTCACATGAACCAAATTTGAAGCATTTTTTTTCAATTGTCAGAAATCCCCCCCCCCACAGGGTTTTTCTGTGTAGTTTTGGTGCCTGTCCTGGATCTCTCTTTAGAGCAGGCTGGCCTTGAACTCACAGTGATCCGCCTGGCTCTGCCTCCCAAGTGCTGGGACTAAAGGCGTGTGCCACCACCGCCCCACCGCCCAGCCAATTGTCAGAAATCTTGATGGGATGATTTCATTCCCCAAATTCTCACTATAGCCTATCATATTTTTTCAATTAATTAAATAATTGTATACTACAATGAAATTATGAGTACTCGTTAATAAATGTGAAATACATATAAAGTATATGTATTTAATATTGTAATGTGATGTGTTAGGCAACATATTATATTTCAATATATTGAAAATCCAAAGACTTTGATGGTCCTTCTGTTTAAGTCATATATGTGTGAAAGTTCACAGATCATTGTAGGTTGGACACAGTAACAGTCATCTCACACATTTTTGGCTTTTAGTCTCACAAAAATTCATGGCATATAAAAATTCTGACAATTTGTATATAGTTTCCATGTTCAAAAAATTATGCATGAGGGAAGGGACTTATTAAACTGGCTTGATATGCCCAGGAATGTGATGGCAAACAGGAATGAGGACATTAACTGTTCCTGAGGAAATCCCTCTGCATGGTGCTTGTGTGGATGATGGCAAGGTGCTAAGCCAGACAAGCAGCATTGGCTCCTGTGAAAATCCACGAAGTCTACAGGACTCATCCTGTAGAACACAAATGGCCAAAATCTCATGATTAATAGATGCAAAGTATATTCTTCTGATTCAATAACTCTGTGACTTCTACAGTGCTGAATCAACTTCCATAGAGTTGGTTAGATGCATGGTGTTTCACTGGAAGGAATATTTTTAGGACAAAGTTTATCTAGGGCTAAGAATTTCATCTTAACCAGCTTAAAAAAAAAAAAAAAACATAGTGCAGCCACTGGACGGCAGGAGACTACCTTTGCAAGATCAGGTTCATGACTACAGATGCTGGTATTTGAAGAACTAAAGTGTTGAATCTGACCCTGAATGGGAAGAAGATTAAGGAAGCAGCTTGAGGAGCCCCAAGATGATGTTTTGAATCTGTTCACTAATAATTAATTCCCATGCTGAAATCATTTGTATATTTTATAGAGAGATAATAATGTCCAGGAATATGACCCACCCCTTCTCATATTGTCCCAAACAGGAGAATCCATCCTGGAGATCCAGAAGCTATTAGTGGGGGAATTGGCTAACCATACTCACTAAAAGACTCATGTGGTAGCACTCTGTGCCCCACAGTGCTGGCACTATTCAAATGATATCCCATGTGTCTGAGAGCAGTACTAGGGGCAGAGCTAGTCCTGGAAGAGTGAAAGGCTTTGTCAAAAATCAGGAGTCAGGCTGGGACCATGGAGGAGAACCCTAATGCCCAGCTCTGGATGGGGCTCATGGGCCAATGCTTGATGAACTAGGAACACGTCTGAGGCCAAATCTTACTTCACTGTCTCTGCCTGGCCCAGGAACTGCATCAGAAAACAGTTTGCCATGAATGAATTGAAGATGGCCATGGCCCTGACTCTGCTTCACTTTGAGCTGCTGCCAGATCCCACCGGGGTCCCAGTGTAACACAAATCTTAAAAGGTCTTATTAATAAAAACAAACCTGAAGCCAGGTATTGGGGTGAATGCTGGAAGATCAGAGAAGCAGAACAGGCCACAGCCACCTCACCTTGCCAATTCCTCAGCTGACCCTGTTTTCTCAGATTGGAAGCCTCTGAGTCGTCATCCAAATGGATCACAGCTGAACTGCTGCTTAAAAGCCTAAAAGCTTAACTGGGCTCTAGTTCCTAGTCCTCATGCCTTAAATACCTGTCTGCTTTCTTCCATCACTTCCTGGGATTAAAGGCGAATGTCACTATGCCTGGCTGTTTGCAGTGTGGCTTTGAACTCACAGAGATCCAGACAGGTCTCCACCTCTGGAATGCTAGGATTAAAGGCATGTGTGCCACCATTCTCTGGCCTCTATGTCTATCTAGTGGCTGCTCTGTTCTCTGACCCCAGATAAGTTTATTAGGGTGCACAATATTTTGGGGAACACAATATCACCACAGTCCCAGCCCTCGTGACAAGATCCATGCTAAAGTCCAAGAACAGGATCTATTTGCTTCTCAAGAAGCTAAAATAACATCAGTGGAGGGAAGGGCAGCCCTGGAGGCCTGCTGCCTGCACTACTTCCTGTTTGTCACCTGCTTTCGTTCTTGGGTTGTCTTACTTATGTTGTTTTTTTTTCTGACCCCTGTCCTCCTTCTCCTCTGCTGTCCATAATGTCTCCTGTCATCCCACCTTTCTGCCCTTTCTCTAACTCTCCTCAGCCTCTTCCCAACTGTGTGTATACTGTTGCATGAAATCTAAATGGTCTTATAATAAAAACTCATTGTGGTGATATTTATTTGTGCTCTAACAAATAAAGCTTGCCTGGGGATCAGAGGACAAAGCCAGGCACTGTTTTAAACACAGAGGTCAGGCAGGGGTAGCACACGCCTTTAATCCTAGCATTCGGGAGGCAGAGATTCATCCGGATCTCTGTGAGTTCAAGGCCACACTGGGAACAGAGCCAGGCATGGTGGCACAAGCCTTTAGTCCCAGCACTAGTTAACCATAGAGTTCTGGAGGTCTGTACAGATAGACAGGAAGTGATAGAGCTGGGCGGAAAGAGGAAGTGATGTAGCTGGGCAGAGAGAGGAAGTAAGATGACGGGGCACAGGAAGGTATATAGGTATGAGTACACAGGAAGTAGCTCTCTTGGGCTGAGGATTTCCTAGCGGTAAGAACTTGTGGCTGGCTTGTTCTAGTCCTCTGATCTCTCAGTTTTCACCCAATATCTGACTTCAAGTTTTTTTTTTTTATTAATAAGACTGTTTAGCAATTTGTGTTACAACTTAGAACCAGATAGTGGGGTAAATGCTGAAAGACCAGGGAGACAAAGGAACAAGCCACTAGAGAAACTTCTCACCACTACTGAATCCTCAGGCCAAATGGAAGGCAAAATTCTATCTCCACAAATCCTCTGTCTGAACACCTCTGAGTCCTCAGCCAAAAAGGCTTTAGTTCTTGTCTCCTCACACCTTATATACCTTTTTCCGCCCAGCCATATTAAAGGCATGTGACTCCCAAGTACTGGGGTTAAAGGTGTGTGCCACCACTGCTTGTCTGTTTCTCTCCTAGACTGAATCAACCTCATGTAGTCCAGGGTGGCTTTGAACTCACAGAGATCCAAACGGATCTCTGCCTCTCAAGTGCTAGGATTAAAAGTGTGTGCCACCACTGCCTGTCCTCTATGTTTAATCCAGTGGCTGGCTCTGTCCTCTGATCCTCAGGCAAGCTTTATTTGATACACAGTATATCACCACAGTGTATCTGTCTCCCGCCTGACTGTCTCTGACTGGCCACATAACCCCAGAACATATGGCTGTCATCCAAGCTGTTTACCCTTGTATAACCATCACCCATATGAATGTATAGATACTTTAGAGGGAGATACCTGTGTCCCTCCTTATGATTGTCAGACCATTGAATCAATGGACCTAAAGGAATTGAAATGTCCCTAGAAATCCTACACTGAGAAAAAAAAATAAGGCTAGTGTTCTTGGTGTTAGCTAGAACAACTTGGCTCACAGGAGATGACTTCACACATTTCTGAAAGCTTATTTTCTGGTTAAATACATATGCAGGTTTCCCGGGGTTGTTTTATATTTTTTCTATAAAATAATAACACTTCTACCAAAAAGATAGAGGGAAACCAGTAGTATTTATCCTGTTGTTTTGATTTAACTGCATATAAATTCATTTTCCTTTACCAAATTTTCTTTCTTTTTTTAATATTTATTCTTCTCCCATACATTGTAGCCCCACTGCAGTTTCCCCTCCCTCCACTCCTTCCAGTCCTTTCTCCAACTCCCCTCTCCATGAGATCCACTCCTCCATTTCTCTTCAAAAAATGGCAGACCTCCCAGGAATATAAACCGGACATGGAATAAGAAATTACAATAAAACTAGGCTCAAACCCTCATATCAAGACTGGAAGAGACAACCCAGTAGGAGGAAAATGGCACCAAGAGCAGGCAAATGAGTCAGAGACACCACCCACTCCCTTTGTTAGGAGTCCCACAAGGACACCAAACTACATAAACATAACATATGGTGAGGAACTAGCTCATACCCATACAGACTCCCTGTTTGTCGATTCAGTTTCTGTGATCCCCTAGGAGCCTTTCTTAGTTGATTCTATGAGCCATATTCTTACCATATCCTGGACCCCTCTGGCTCCTACAATCCCTCCTCTTCCTCTTCTGCAGGGTTCCCTGAGCTGCACCTAATGTTTGGCTGTGGGTCTCTGCATTTGCTCCCATCAGTTGCTGGAAGAAGCTTCTCTGGGCTGTACACCAATCTATGAGTATAGCAGAATATCATTAGTAACCATTGAATTGACTTTTTTTTTAAACAGTCATGTTTGGTTCTATCCTAGGTCTCTGAGCTATTCAGTCTCTGTTCCTGGTCATCCAGGCCGTGTCCGGCATGGATTTCCTCTAGTGGCGTGGGCCTCAAGTTGGACCAGTCATTGGTTGGCCACTCCCACAAGTTCTGCACCACTATTTTCCGAGCATATCTTGCAGGCAGGACAAATTGTAGGTCAAAGGTTTTGTGGCTGGGTTGTTGTTCCATTCTCACCACTGGAAGACTTTCCTGGTTACAGAAGATAACCAGTTCAGCTTCCATATCCCCCATTACTAGAAGTAGTCACTAGGGTCACCCTCATAGATTCCAGGGTATTTCCACTGCACTAGGTTTCCACAATACTTCCCAAATCCAGTCATCACTCCCAGTACTCTTTCTGGCTATCTCTCCCCAGGCCCCACCTGATCCTTCCTGTTCTCACCCTTACCTGCCCCCAGTCCACCTGAAAAATCTATTCTATTTCCCATTCACAGGAAGATCCATGTGTCCCCTCCTTGAACTCTCCTTGTTACTTAACTTCTCTGTGTCTGTAGATTGTAGCATGAATATCCCTTACATAACAGCTAATATCCACTTATAAGTGAGCACATACTGTGTTTGGCTTTCTGGGTCTGGGTTACCTCACTCAGGATGATTTTTTTTCTAGTTCCATCCAGTTGCCTGCAAATTTCAAGATGTAATTGCTTTTAACAGCTGAGTAATACTCCATTGTGTAAATATACCACATTTTCTTTGTACATTCTTTGGTTGAAGAACATCTAGGCTGTTTCTAGTTTCTGGATATTATGAATAAAGTTGCTATGATTATAGCTGAGCAGGTGTCCATATGGTAGGGTGGAGATGTATGCCCAAGAGTGGTATAGCTGAGTCTTCAGGTAGATTGATTCAAGAATTTATGAGGAACCACCATATTGATTTCCATAGTGGCTATACAAGTTTGCACTCCCACCAGCAATGGGGGATTATCCCCTTTGCACTACATCCTCTCCAACATGAGCTGACACTTGTAGTTTTGATCTTAGCTATTTTGACAGCTATACGATGGAATCTCAAAGTAGTTTTGATTTGTGTTTCCCTGATGGCTAAAGATGTTGAAGATTTCTTTAAATGTTTCTCAGCCCTTGAGAATCCTCTGTTGAGAATTCTCTGTTTAGATCTGTACCCCATTTTTTATTGGATTATTTACTTTGTTGATGTTTAATTTCTTGAGTTCTTTATATATTTTGAATATTAGCCCTCTGTCAGATGTGGAGTGGGTGAAAATCTTTTCCCATTCTGTAGGCTGCCATTTTTCCTATTGACTATGGTCTTTGCTTTATGGAAGCTTTTCAGGTTCATGAGGCCCCATTAATTAATTGTTGACCTATTGGTGTTCTGTTCAGGAAGTTATCTCCTGTGTCAATGCATTCAAGGCTATTGCCCAATTTCTCTTCTATCAGCTTCAGTGTATCTAATTTTATGTTGAGGTCTTTGGTCCACTTGAATTTAAGTTTTATGCAGGTGATAGGATCTATTTGCATTCTTTTACATGCAGATATCCAGTTAGACCAGCTGTAATGAGTCTTTCTCTGTCCTGTCAGCCAGCTCTCAAATAATGACATGGACTTATTATTAATTATGAAAGCTTGGCCTATAACTTAGGCTTGTTCCTAACTAGCTCTTATAACTTAAATTAACCCATTTCTATTTATCTACATTTTACCATATGGTTTTTTACCTTTCTTTCATTCTGTATGTCCAATTCCCTCCATGTTTCGTTGGTATCTATTGCATGCCTAGATTCCTCCTACTTCCTCTCTTTGCCCAGAAGTCCCAACTATACCTCCTCCCTAGCTACTGGCTGTTCAACTCTTTATTAAACCAATTATAGCAATATATCTTCACACAGTGTATAAATATCCCACATCAACCAGTACCATCTCTTGAAGATGCTTTCTTTTTTCCCATTGTGTATTCCTGGCTTCTTAATACAAAAATCATATAAGGTGTGTGGATTTACATCTGGATCTTCAATTCAATTCTATTGATCAGCCTATCTGTTTTTATGCCACTACCATGTGGTTTTCATTGCTATAGCTCTGTAGTACAGCTTGAAATCAGGGAAAACAGTTCTTTTGTTGTTCAGGATTGTTTTAGCTATCTTGGGTTTTTTTGTTTTGTTTTGTTTTTTGCTTTTCTATATGAAGTTAAATATTGTACTTTCAAAATATGTAAATATTTGTGTTGGAATTTTGATGGGGATTACGCTGAATCTGTAGTTTGCTTTTGGTAAGATGGCCATTTTTATTATTTTTATCCTACCATTTCATGAGCATGGGACATCTTTCTATCTTCTGATATCTTCTTCAATTTCCTTCTTCAAAGACTTGAAGTTTTTGTCATACAATTCCTTCACTTACTTGGTTAAAGTTATCCCCAAGATATTTTATATTATTTGTGCCTATTGTGGAGGATGTTGTTTTCATGATTTCTTTCTCAGCCCATTTGTCATTTGTATACAGAAAGACTACTGAATGTTTGAGTTAATCTTGTATTCAGCCACTTCACTGGAGGTAATTATCAGCTGTAGGAGTTACCTGATAGAATTTTTGGGGTCACTTATGTATACTATCTTATTATCTGCAAATAGTGATACTTTGACTTCTTCCTTTCTAATTTATCGGCCCTTGATCTCCTTTAGTTGTTTTATTGCTCTATCTGGAATAGATAGATACAGAGAGAGTGGATAGCCTTGTCTTATTCCTGATTTTAGTGGAATCACTTTGAATTTTTCTACATTTAATTTGGTGTTGGCTATAGGCTTGCTGTAAATTGTTTTCATTATGTTTAAGTATGTCTCTTGCATGCCTGATCACTCCAAGAATTTTATCTTTTTAAAAAATATTTATTTATTTATTATGTATATAGTGTTCTGTCTGCACGTATCCCTGCAGGCCAGAAGAAGGCACCAGATTTTATTACAGATGGTTGTGAGCTACCATGTGGTTGCTGGGAACTGAACTCAGGACCTTTGGAAGAGCAAGCAGTGCTCTTAACCTCTGAGCCATCTCTCCAGCCCCCAAGAATTTTATCTTGAAAGAGTGTTGGATTTTGTCAAAGGCTTTTTCCGCATCTAATGAGATGATCATGTTATTTTTTTCTTTCAGTTTGTTATATGGTAGATTATATTGACTAAATTCCATATGCCAAATCATCCCTGCAAAGTAACAGCATAAACAAATGTAATACATCTTTGCCTAGTTAAAGTAAGTACTGATTTCTGAGTTTGTCTTCATTGGATGGGTTTTTTGTTCTTTGGTTTCTGTTTCTGTTTCTTCTCTGGTCTTCTGGTCTGTGTGGCCTGGAATTCTGGCATCTGGCATGGTCTCTTGTTCAGCAGGGAGTCTCTGCCTGAATTGGGGGCTGGAGTTCTGGCAGCTGTTATGGCCTCTGCTCCAGCAATGCATCTCTGACTCAGCTCTCCTGCCTGTTCTTCTGGCTGGTATGGCTTGAACCTGAACAGGGGATGTCTGACTGAGTTGGGGGTGGGAACACAGCACTGGGTGGGTATGGAAGGGACAGTGATGGATTGGATTTTGGGGAACCAAACTTAAGGAGTGGGAGAGTTCCAAGGGTGGGCAGTCTACATGTTCTTCTGGCTGGTGTGGCCTGAACCTGAGCAGGGGATCTTCTTCTTCTTCTTCTTCTTCTTCTTCTTCTTCTTCTTCTTCTTCTTCTTCTTCTTCTTCTTCTTCTTCTTCTTTTTTGGTTTTTTGAGACAGGGTTTCTTTGTGTAGCTGCTGTGGATATTACTCTATGTAAATAAAACACTGATGGCCAGTGACCAGGCAGGAAGTATAGGCGGGACAAAGAGAGAGGAGAATTGGGGAAACAGGAAGAAGGAGGGGGAGACACTGCAGCCACCGCCAGGAGAAGAGCATGTAAAGACGCTGAGAAGCCACCAGCCACGTGGCAAGGTATAGATTTATAAAAATGGGTTAATTTAAGATAAAAGAACAGTTAGCAAGAAGCCTGCCACGGCCATACAGTTTATAAGTGATATAAGCGTCTGAGTGATTATTTTATAAGTGGATTGTGGGACTGCGGGGCTTGGGGAACCTGGAGAGAAGCCCTCCAGCTACAAATGGCGCCCAACGGCTCGAGTTTCCACCTTAAACCTGAGAATATTTAATAACCAATTCTAAACAGAGCCAAAACCAGGTTCCTGCTTCTTGTCTCATATGAGCAGCTAGACGCCGCAAAACGCGGGTTTGAACACTGGCGGGTTCCTGGCGTGTGCGTTTGACCGGCAGTATGGGGGGAATGAGGGGTCTAAGACGCCAGAGGCACATTATGCTGTGTAGTAGATTTAGTCTTTACTAGTATTTTTTTTTTAAAAAAAAAAAAAAAAAAAGTTTCTGGGCTACATGCTGCTTTGATAAAAGCTTAGACCCACTATTTCTGAGACTTGATGACTCCCAGAGCTGGCGGAAAACGTACCACTGCCATGTTGGGAAGCTGAAGTGGGCGGAGCCAGCAGCCACAGCGCTGTTTCAGGCTTAGAAGGATGCAGTTTAAAGCAATAGGCTCACAAAAAGACTGATTCAGATAACATCGTTTACAATGTGTGTAAAATATACGTAGGCTTGAAAGAGACAAAAAAATTAATGTAAAAAGCCACGTAAAGATGAATATTACACAGACAATCTGGATTGTGTTGTCTTTGGGATTTTTAACTGCAAAAAAACATTTGATCAAAAAAGATGTTGAATTAAACCAATATGTATATTTTAAAGGTAACTTGACTTCAAAATTTAGATTTAAGGATATGTTACTTTGGAAAAGAGGTTTTGCTTTTGTTTCCACAGAAAGCCAGAGACTGTGGATTTGTTCCAGATTAAGATACATCAGGTTTCACCAGCCAAGACCGCCTGAAAGGTCTCCGATGACACCATGGCCCAGATGATCCAACATCCAGAGCGGTTTCAAGGCAACTGGTTCACACAATACAGCCTCAAGGACTACCCCATAGGCTTAAAATTTTCTTTGCTTCCCCATAAGATACAGCGCCCCCCTCCAGCAGGAAGTAGTAAGAGATGCTACGCCCAAATTCCCAAATATACCAAGCTGGCTTTAGAGGTGGAATTGGCTCACTCCCCCTCTAAACCCAGACATATTGCTTTAAAAAAAAATGGTTAAGAGATTCTTGTGTCCCAAATCAGAAGAGCCCTCTGATGTGGGACAGAGAAAAAACAATATTTTTATTTAAAACAGGCTGATTATAAATGTGATCTCTTTCTAAAAAAGAAAAGGGATTATGATATAGATATATAGGAGAATATAGAGATGATAAGATAAAAGGGTAGATTAATGAACCTACTTTTAAAATGTCTTACATTGGTATAGATTTTAGTTCATGTTTAAAATGTTTTACATTGGTATAAATTTTAGTTTATTGATACAAACTTGAAGTTAATTTTGTTATACTGTATATATATATATTTCTATTCTTGTTTGAGGTATTATGTTTATGCTCATTTAAACTCATTTAAAATTGTAATGGATAATTAAAAATAGATTAATAATTAGTCATCTATGATAATCATATTTGTAGCCATGTTAGTTAAGTCTTCTAGGTATACATAGATATATTTCAGATAGATAGGTAATCTTCAAACACTTCATAGACCTGGAGAATATGGCATTTAAATAACTTAGAATTCTGTTGACGCGAGACACAATTGCTCCTGGCTGCACCAATTTGATCCCGAGAGAATGTTGGGCTTCTAAGACATTTCCATTGGGAAGTTTGTCTTCTTGGCACAAAATGGCCTACTGGGCAAAGAACTGCCCTTGCCTTGATGGCTGACAGTACAAATGCAATGCTGTCCTTTCTGGACAAGCGGGACACAAGAAAAGCGACCACTGTACTCTGCCAAGACAGGGTAAGATGGTCTTTCAGAAATCCTGCTTCTGAAAATGGTCTGTCAGATACTCTAGGCCTATAGCCAATTTGAATGCACCAACAATGCTGAGAAACATTAGGTGACTGTCCAGGCTGCCAGCTGTCTTGGTCTACTCTTGCAAGATTCCCGAAAGTTGCTTGCATCCATCTACCATTTCTCAGGGACCATTATGTTCCTTCTCAGGTCTTTGATGTGGTTGAAAACTAGATAGTTGTAATTTCCTCAGTTATGATAAAAGATAAGTTAGATATAAAACCTTAAATTCACAAATATAAGATAGATAGGACATCTTCTTTAATATTGTAACTGTAATTCTTGCTTGATAATTGTTTTGTTATATGTAATTTTACTATGTTAAAGTTAAAACCTTCCTTTTTAAAAAAAGAAGAAAAGGGGAAGTGCTGTGGATATTACTCTATGTAAATAAAACACTGATGGCCAGTGACCAGGCAGGAAGTATAGGCGGGACAAAGAGAGAGGAGAATTGGGGAAACAGGAAGAAGGAGGGGGAGACACTGCAGCCACCGCCAGGAGAAGAGCATGTAAAGACGCTGAGAAGCCACCAGCCACGTGGCAAGGTATAGATTTATAAAAATGGGTTAATTTAAGATAAAAGAACAGTTAGCAAGAAGCCTGCCACGGCCATACAGTTTATAAGTGATATAAGCGTCTGAGTGATTATTTTATAAGTGGATTGTGGGACTGCGGGGCTTGGGGAACCTGGAGAGAAGCCCTCCAGCTACATGTAGCTTTGCGCCTTTCCTGGAACTCACTTGGTAGACCAGGCTGGCCTCGAACTCACAGAGATCCGCCTGGCTCTGCCTCCCGAGTGCTGGGATTAAAGGCGTGCGCCACCACCGCCCAGCCCTTTCTTTTTTAAAATAGAAACATTTCATAGTTTTATTCTATTTTTCAGTTGATAATTGCTGTTATTAGAAAATACAACTGATCTTATAAGGTGGTATTGCATTTCAAACTTACTAAGGCTTTTTTTTTTTCAGTTCTAGTAGCTTTCTCTAAATTCTGTTACAATTTTTCTGCTTGTGGTCATTTCATCTCCAAATCACAACTGAGGGGCACTAACATTGAGCACTATGGACTTCCGTGTTTTAGCAGAAATGCAAGAAGACTCAACTATAATCTCCCCTTCCCTCCACTCATATACCCCAAGTCACTCACCATTGGCACTAAAGAAGCTTTTTATTGAAATTAGAGAGCCAGTAAACACCTATCTGAAAAGATCCTCCATGGTTTCCTGTTTTGATTCTTTTACCTGGCTGAGGTTACCTTTTAGCATTTGAATTTTATTAGTTCTTTGATAATTTCATACAATGTTCATATCTGCTTCCTCCCTTAACCTCCCCAAAATCATCGCACCGTCCCCAACCAAATCATAGCCTCTTGCTCTTTACCCATCAGGTCTATTTGTGCTGCCTATATACTCGTGGATGTGTGGTCTTTCAATGGAGCATGGTCAACACTCTTGAAGAAAACTCGCTCTCACTTTCCCAGCAGCTATCAATTGCCAATATCTCTTTAGCTAGGGATAGAACTTTATGTCCATCTTTCCCCTCACCATGCTGGGATTCCTAATGGGATCATGGAAATGGGAAACCCAGATGGAACTTCCACACAGGCTCTCTTGAATTCCCTATATGACACTAAGTAGTACCAGACCACTATGGTAGGTTGTTGCAGGAGATTTGTTTACATTACCCTCTGAAACTGACAATAAAATTAAACCTTGATTCAGAGGGCGGAGTCCATGTCCAGCTTTCTTTCTTTTTTTCTTTCTTTATTTTATTTTATTTTATTTTATTTTATTTTTTTGCCAACCCAGATAAAGATGGAGAGACACAGGAAGGAATAGGAAGGGGCTTAAAAAGTTTGGTGGCCATTTCAATATGGGAAGGTGGAGAGAAGGGTCAGCTGATCATTTCTTCCTAGATCTCTGGATCTCTCAGGTTTATACCCTAATATCTGACTCCTAAGTTTTATTTATTAATAGAACAACAAAAGTAGCCACTTCAGTGGGTCCTTTGGATTTTGACATACTTTTTTTCCTCTGAATTCTTTTATTTAGGAGATAGAACACAGCCATTCAAAATTGTGGAATACAGTATTAACACAGAAAAATAAGATTGGAGAATAAATATGAATTGTTATATTCCATTTGCACAATAAATATTTTTATTTTTAAATTAATTTATTCATTTTGCATCCCAATCACAGTTTCCCCTCCCTCCTACCCTCCTATTCTTGCCCCCCCCACCTACAACAGATATTTTTAAAGAAGCAAATGTAGATTCTTAAAAGCTTCACTACACACTAATTCACAAACAATTAAGTTTTTCTACCTAAATTAACTGGCATACTAATTTCCAAGTCAAAAAATTATAATTATGTACCAATTACATGGAAGTAAATACAACTAAATTTTAAATGTATAGTGTAATGCATGTTTATAATGTATAATGCAAGTACATTTAAATGTGTAATACAATAAAAGAGGGGAAACTATTCTACAATAATTCATTATCCTTCTGGCCTTAGTGTTCAATAAAAAGGATGCTGGAGAGCAACAATATATATCACACAAATTATCCACCATTAATAATTTATAAGGTGAATTGTGTGTTTTGGATACAAAATATTTTAAGGTCAGAATGACAGCTACTTTTGGTAGACTCAGAATTTTCCAACTTTGCTGCTACTTGAGTTAGGAGACCTGGAAGTTTCCTCAGCCATGTGCCGCCAACACTGATCAGCCACCAGGGGGAGCTGACACCTTTGAGATAGCTAAATCCAGGAAGTTGCGTGTGAATTTGCAGATGCCAAGGACTGAGTCTTGGAAAAGCACAGATCCCAGTCAGGACCCAAATGATAGGGTGCCAGGCTCTGGACAGGCTGTTGCCAGTCAGGGCAGCTATGGCAGCTATGGCAGCTGAGATGCGATCAGCCTGCTTGTGTGGGGAGGCTGGAGACACATGCAGGTTCCTTGGATTGTGATGCTTGTTCTATCTGCATTTTCAGGCCTCTTTTTTCAGAGATAGAATACACACACACACACACACACACACACATGCACGCACGCACGCACGCACGCACGTACGCACGCACGCACGCATGCACGCACGCACGTGTGCACACACACACACACACCAAGCTTCCTTTGCTTCACACTTTTCTGGCTTTCACTTTGCTCCCTGGATGCCCTAAATTTTGTTTTTGTCGTTGTTTTACTTGCTGGTTGCTATGGCATAGACAGGCTAAACAAAAAAAGCATTCTGATGCCATCTCCCTCCAAGTTCTTTTAAATGTTTTTGTTTTGGTGTTTTGTGTTTGATATTCTCTAGATTACAAGGACTTCCATCCAAGCTACATGTGGTAAATTACAGAGAGGCTCTCCTAATCCATGCAGTCTAACTTGTAGGCCCCTTTAAATGGGAAATTCACCCTGTGCAAACAGCACACTTGATTCCTAGCTAGACTGAGAAATATGATGGGGACTGACAGGTCATGAATTTGAAGAAAAGGAAAGGGAGTCAGAAAGCACAGTTAATAAAAATATCAGAGGCTACAAGCACAAAGGAGCCAAGACACTCCTAGCTTATATAATCATTAGAAGTTATCTTAGGCTTCCCTGACATGTGAGGCTCAGTGTATACTACACTGGTGGTCTTATTTGTTTTGGACTGCAGGTTCTACACAAGCAGGCTAAGATTCACCAAAAAATGCAGAATCCATCAAGGCCAAAGGGTATTAAGATCATGCAGAGTCACATAGGCATGACCATAGTCCATAGGCTCTCCTTCACAGTGCTAAAGAGTGAAGGGATGACACAGAGTGCTCGTCTCCAGTGAGAGCAACTGTTTAGACAGATTTCTTCTTTTCTCATAGTCATCTGCAAGGGAAGGGAAAATAAAGTAACTTCCAGGGGAAGATCTTGGGGTACGGGGACAAAGGGTTTCAATATGCTCCTTTTGTCTTGTGAGGAGGTAACAAAGCACCCTGAGATAGTATCCATTTGACCCAGCCTTTACAGAAGGAAATGCTTGATGTATTTCTTTACTTGAGCCTAGCCTAAAATTAGACTGGAGGATAAAAAAGCAACCTCTAGTAGGAAACATCAATCATAATATCATATTATTCTATAACTTGATCTTTTTGTAGAAGGGAAGGCACTCATTTGTTAAGCTTTTTGGGTTGTGAAGGGTTCGCAACATGCCCCCACAGTCGCATATACCAGGCGGACATTTCTGCCTAGCCAATGCCAGTCAGGATAGCCATTTCCGGGTTAAAGCGTCTCTCGTAACCAGGATACCCGGCGTCCCACGTGACCAGGATCTGTGACGTTACATGGCCACATAAGCGCGCAACGTGACCATGTGATCTACGCACACGCGTGGAGTAGTGACGTGACCTGGCCACGCCCCCAGCCGGTTTTAAAGTGGAGCACCATGCTTCCCAGTTTCTCTTCTTCTCCATGCACGTGTCTCTCCCACAGGCCTGCGCACTCTGTCCCTTTAACTCTAATAAACTCTATAAGCAGATTCTGTGGTGTTTTGTGACATTTCCTTGCAGGGTAAGAACACAACGCAACACAACGCAGCTAAATAACTAACAGGTTGCCTGGCTCCACTTACAGACACACTGACTGTGGGTACAAGGCTTTCAAACAGTTGGTCCTCATCCCTAATTGTAGCCAGAGTGGAATTCACTAAACACTAGTAAAGACACGAACTTCTGTTAGTTTGATTCCCCTTGATCATGAGCAGTGACTGCCATGCATAATGACTTTACAAAGTTTAAAGAAGAGAAACCTTCAGAATCAAACATTTATCTCTGATAAACACTCTAAGCAAGAAATGGTTTTGGTCTGTTTTCAGTCTCCATTTCTGATACATGGCCCAACAGATAGGACATACACGGGTAAACCATGCAGGTTAGAAAGAGGACAGGTGCTTTAGGTCAATCCAGTCTATCATCACTGAACTCAACACAAACCTGTCCAGCATACACCATTGGGTTCCTTCTCTGTCCCCTTTGATCCTGTAGAAAAGGCAACCATGTGATATGTTCTTCTGTATTACAGAGGAGAAAATGCCTTTTGCAGATATATAATATTGATGAACTGTCACATGCTGCTTGAATTCACTGGCTCTGGAGAGGGGATTTGGCCTTCCTACTTCAGATCCATGTGTGCTTGTCTCAAAATATTCTCCAAATGCTGTCAGAACTAGATGAAAAGTTCCTATCCCGAAAACACTGTGTTCTTTGGCCCAGAATGTAGAAAAATAAGGCTGGGACTGAGCTGAAAGTTCTCTCGTTTCTGACCGATTTCCATGGTGTTGGAATGAATCATAGAGGATGCTAGGGAAGACTTTCCCCACACTCATATCTTTGCTGCTTTGGGGAGAACATAGACCCAATGAAGGAGGCCACTGCTGTTGTTTTGCTCTAATCAAATTGTCTTCTAACATTTGTATCTACCCCCATAGGTTACTGCTGCTGTCAGAGTCCATGTAAGGAAACCACCCACCTACCCCCAATAGGAGGTATAGTCTCAATCCCCTGAGACTAAAGGTTGCTACAGTAGCACAAGTGTCCTAATTATCTGCCACAGGTGAGCAAAAAGGAATTGAATATCTACATTACACTCTCTTAGGCTCAGAGGATATTGAGCAAGAAGAAATGGAAAGAATTTAATTGAGCCAGAGGAAAGAGTATAGTATTGTATAGCTATTTCTTCTGAATGGAAATACTCCATTATAGGACAAGAAGTCAACACAACATAGAAGTCCCAGGAAGCTCCCTGAAACTTGCAGTGGTTCACAAGGGCCTTCCCCAAGACCCGTACAAGCTGAAACAACAGCAAGGGAAAAGAGACTGACCACCTGACCTGCCTAAAAGTTAAATCCCAAAGCTGCAACTTTCATTAGTCATCACTCAATTTGGGCTCGGCTTTTTGGTGATGCAGCTAACTTTGAGTCACCCATGCTCAGTAAGCCACCTCTCCTGTTATACTTCTGTAAGTAACTCCAATAAACTCACTGCTTCACTGAGCTGAGCTTGGCTATAATCCTTTCTTTTGTCTGTTGTCAGTGCCCTATTCCAGTGTGAATAGATGTTCAAGTTGTCTTAGGACAACAATCACAAAGTCAAACTATTTAGCAAATGGCTCAACTCAGCCTCCAAAACACTCTTCTCCTTCTTTATTTTATTGAAAATTAACTTTTTTCATACAATATATTCTGTTTATGGTTTCTGCTCCTCTAAACCTCTGAGGACCTCCCCATTTCCCCTCCCAACTGAATCCACACCCCTTCTGTCTCTCATGGAAAACAAACAGGCATCTAAAGAATAAAAACAAAATAAGATAAAACAAAAACAAACAAACTAGACTATGACAAAACAAACAGAAGAAAAAGAGCCAAAGAAAAAGCTTGAGAAACACATATAGACACAGAAACACACCTTCATACACATAGGAATCCCATAAAAACACAAAACCAGAAGCCATAATATCACAAAGGACCTGTAATATGGAGTACCCAGAGGTCCAGGGATTAGCTATGTCCGGCATGGGATATCTGAGGGAAAAAAAAGCTACATACACCATGTTCTTATGTCTGTTAACTTTATTCCTCTAAGACAAAATTACATCAATTCAGCTATAGCTCCACCAGGCATTCAAGGCAGGAATAACTCTAGACATACCAAGCTCTATAACAGTCTACTTTATTTTTCTGGGATGAACTCTTGTCTCCATAACTGCAGTTCCGTCCAGTTCCCTAGCTCATAGCCCTGCTAATGACTAAACTCCTATGCTTCCAGCCTCATCTTCGTCCTCTGTATCCTCTTTCTCCAAGTCTGCTACTCTCTACTTCTGGCACTCAGAAAACTCTACCTGAAATCGGCTTACCCTCTACAGAACCTCTGTCTTCCTCTCTTCTCTCTCACCATGCCATTCTGTCTGTTTCTACAGAAAATGCCTGCCCTCTTCTTTCCCTGGGCACACAGTTCTGTGCCTCCTCAGGAATGTTGTTTTATTTCCCACCTTGATATGTAAAAACCTCTTTTGTTCTCAGTCAGTTGCTCTGGGGATGGTCTGAGCTTCATTAGCACAGGGTTTGTCTCCCGCCAGCTTGTCTCCTAAGCTCAGCAGGGGAGCTAGTAACTTAGAAGTTCAGCAGATCTGGGGAGCTGAACTGTTTGCCAATTGGTCTGGGCACGCAAGGATTTCATAGCAGAAGACAGCTGGAATATTAAAGACTGGATAACACCAAATATTCATAATAAATGGCTTTGCCTTTTGACAGATCCTTGGCTGGTCATAGTTTAGCTTTAATACACAGCTGAATCTCTATAATATATTCTTGTGTACCGCAAGACTATAAGATGAAAAAATTCCCTGACAAAATATTACGAGAGGAAAAACCTCCAAAAATACCATTGAGTTTGTTTTCTGTTGGCCATATACTGCTGAGCGTGAGACTTGCCCTAAGAGTGGTTTATATCCCCAAAGAGACTCTGTGGGAGTGTCTTAGAGTTTCTAGTGCTGTGAAGAAACACCATGACCATGGCAACTCTTTTTTTTTTTTAAGTTTAGTTTAACTTTTTTTCTTTTTTTTTATTTAAAAGCTTTTTTTTTTCATTTTACATACCAACCACAGTTCTCTCCACTCCCCTCCTCCAGCTCCCCCTACCTTGCCCACAACTCCTCAGAAAGGATAGGGCCTCCTATGGGGAGTCAACAAAGTCTAGTATATCAAGTTAAGGCAGTGTTATACCCAGATCACAACCCCAAAGAGAACACTAAAGATGGTGGATGTCCAGAATGCAACAGCAAGATTTATTCTATAGATACAAGTCTAGTCAGGGAACTCATTCCTACACCCAATAGAGTGAGGCAGGGAGGAGTTGCTCTTTCTTTGTGAGGCTAGCTATTTAAAGGCAAAAACCACAAGCCCTTCAGGGCGGTTGGGGGGAGGTTGGGGGTTTTGCACTGGTGCAACTCAGATTGGTTTATTGTTTATCTCTGTTCTCTTTTAATTGGGTGAGGGTATGTAACCTTTGAATTTACTGGTTGGGGGTTACAATTATCATTTTGGGGGCAGTCTGGCACAGGTCCCAGGCTTTGTCCTTGAGCTGCCATGGGGGCTGGCTGGCCTAGCATGTATTGACTGTGGGGGTTGGCTCAGTGGTCTAGACTCTGTCCTTGACTCATGCACATAACTCTAAGATGGTGAGGGGTCCCAGACAGTAAACATCTGGCTGAACTTTGAGCAGTCAGAGTACGTGCAGAAAGGGAGCTACTGTAAGGACTATGTCTTTTGTTCATGGCCCTTCCAGAGACTGTTTGCTCAGTCTCAGGAAGCTGAAATTGAGTCCTGGTCTCTGAGAGAAGACTGAACAGCCTATTATGGCATTTGCTTGGTCCTTTCAGGCAGGACCAAGCCCCTCTGCCCTGCATCAAGGCTGAGCAAGATATCCCTTCATAGGGAATGGGCTTCAAAAAGCCAGCTCATGCACTAGAGATAAATTCTGGTCCCTCTGCCAGGGGCCCCACAAACTATCCAAGCCACATAACTGTTACCCACATTCAGAAGGCCTAGTTTGGTACTGTGCAGGGTCCCCAGCTGTCAGTCCAGAGTTCATGAGCTCCCACTAGCTCCTGTCGGCTGTCTCTGTGGGTTTTCCCATCATGATCTTGACCGCCCTTGCTCATATAATCCCTCCTCCCTCTCTTTGACTGGACTCCAGGAGCTGAGCTCAGTGCTTAGCTGTGAATCTCTGTATCTGCTTCCATTAGTTACTAGATGAAGGTTCTGTGATGACAGTTAGGGTATTCACCAATTTGATTACAGGAGAAGGCCAGTTCAGGCATCCTATCCACTATTGCTTGGAGTCTTAGCTGGGTCATCCTTGTCTATTCCTGGGGATTTCCCTAGCACCAGGTTTATCCTTAACCCCATCATGGCTCCCTCTACCAAGATATCTCTTTCCTTGCTCTCCCTCTCTTTCCCTCCCCCAACTCAATCATCCTGTTTCCTCATGTTCTCATCCCCCAACCCATCCTCCCCCTCCCCTACCAATGCTCCCAGTTTACCCAGAAGAGCTTCTCTTTCCCCTTCCTAAGGTGATCCATGCATGTCTCACTTAGAGTTCTCTGTTATCTAGCTTCTCTGGGGTTGTAGATTGTAGCCTGGTTATCCTTTGCTTTATATCTAATATCCACTTATGAATGAATACATACCATGTTTGTTTGGGTAACCTCACTCAGGATGTTTTTTTCTAGTTCCATCCATTTGCCTGCAAACTTCATGAGGTCGGTTTTTTTTGTTTGTTTGTTGTTGTTGTTGTTTTACCAGTGAGTAATACCCCATTGTATAAATGTTCCACATTTTCTTTATCCATTCTTTGGTTGAGAGGCATCTAGGTTGTTTCCATGTTCTGTCTATTACGAATAATGCTGCTATGGACATAGTTGAGCAAGTGTCCTTATGGTATGATTGTGCATCCTTTGGGTATATGCAAAAGAGTGGTATTGCTGTGTCTTGAGGTAGGTTGATTGCTGATTTTCTGAGAAATCGCCATAGTGATTGTCAAAACAGCTGTACAAGATTGCACTCCCACCAGCAGTGGAGGAGTGTTCCCCTTGCTCCACATCCTCTCCAACAGAAGCTGTCATCAGTGTTTTTCATCTTAGCCATTCTGACAGGTATAAGATGGTATTTCAGAGTCATTTTGATTTGCATTTCCCTGATGACTAGGATGTTGAGCAATTCCTTAAAATGTCTTTCAGCCATTTGAGATTCTTCTGTTGAGAATTCTCTGTTTAGCTCTGTACCCCATTTTTAAATTGGATTATTTGGTATTTTGATGTCTACTTTCTTGAGTTCTTAAAATATCTTAGAGATCAGTCCTCTGTCAGATGTGGGGTTAGTGAAGATCTTTTCCCATTCTTTAGGCTGGACCATGGCAACTCTTACAAAGGAAAACATTTAATGGAGTCTCGCTTACAGTTCAGAGTTTTAGTCCATTATTATCATGGTGGGAAGCAAGGCAGTGTAAGCAGAATTTTCTTTCCCATCTGCCAGTTCCCAAATAACCAACATGGGGATTTTATATTAATTACAAATGATTGGCCAATAGCTCAGACTTGTTACTAGCTAACTTAAATTAACCCATTTATATTGTATTACCTATCTTTCATCTTGCACCTACTGTTTCCTTTCTGTATCTGACTGACAATTCCTCTGACCCTGCCCTTTTCCCCAGTGTCCTTAGTCTGGTTCTCCAACCTAACCATATCCTGTCCAGCTATTGACCAGTCAGCTTCTTTAATAAACCAATCACAGTGACATATATCTACACAGTTTAAAGGAATACTCCACAAGGCAGCATACAGGAAGACATGGTACTAGAGAAGGAGCTGAAAGTTCTATATCTTGATCCACAGGCAACAGGAAGGTGTCTGTGTCCACACTGGGCATAGCTTGAGCACAGGAGACCTCAAAGTCCACCCCCACAACAATATACTTTCTCTAACAAGGACATACCTACTTCAACAAGGCCACACCTCCTAATAGTGCCACTCCCTATGAGCTTATAAGAGTCAATTGTATTCAAACTATCACAGAGAGAGAATTAATTTTTTCATTTGCAAGTAGTTATCAACTGCAGATAGTTTCTGGGTTAGGGATGGGGTTTGTGTCTACGTTTCCTCTCAGAAATGGGACTCCATCTGACACAGACCCATGCAGGCCTGTATATGCTGTCACGGTCTCTGTGAGTTCACATATTCATCAGTCCTGCTGTGTTTAGAGTATCTTGTTTTCTTGGTGTTCTCCATCCCCTCTGGCTCTTATAATCTTTCTGTTTCCTCTTCTTCAAGGTTCCCTGAGCTCTGAGGGGAGGGACTTAATGGAGACATTCATTTAGGATTAAGTGTTCCAAGGTCTAACTCTCTGCACACTGTCTTATTATAATCAACCCACATGAGTCTATTAAATAGTTTTAAAAAATTATTAAGATATAAATTGAGGAAATACACTCACAAATACAGAATGGACTAGACAGTTGAAGTTGTCCTCTGATTTGACTGGGAGTGAATCTACCTCACAGGCAGGAGCATGGAGAAGGGGCATGTGATCTTTCTCCAACTCCTTATAAGAGGTCACGTACAATGGTAGGAATGGGCTGTATAGTCCAAGGTATTGAGCAGAGCAAATAGCACTACATTTTCCTGTTTTGTCTAAATAAGAAGGTCCTAATCTTAATGCAAACTATATACAATAACAATGATTATCAAGTATTGTCCAGTAAAAACAAAGGGTAATAACATAAACGAAAATGGAACTACAACCAACAAAATAACATCAAACAATATAGATATGCTAAATGTCCAGAACATAAGTAAATGACAAATTACTGAGATTACTCCAACAGCTATCCTATCTTGAAGATTCTAACTCTAGTACTAATATGTTCTAGCTAAGATACAAGAAGATTATAACTGTAACTATCTAGTCTTCAACTCCATCAAAGCCCTGAGAAGGAATATAATAATACCTGAGAAAATGGAAAATGCAAGCAAGCAATTTCCGAAATTCTTGAGAGAATAGACAGAGACAGCTTGCAGCCTAGATAGTCACCTAAAGTTTCTCAGCATTGCTGGGACATCCAATTTGACTATAGGCCTAGAATATCTGACAGACAATTTTCAAAAGCAGGAATTTTGAAAGCCCATCTTACCCTGTCTTAGTAGAGTTCAGTAGTGACTTTTCCTTGTGTCCTGCTCATCTGTGAAGGACAGCGTTCATACTGTCAGCAATCAAGGCAAAGGCAGTTCTTTGCCCAGCAGGCCAATTTGTGCCAAGAAGAAGACAAACTTCCAAACAGAAATGTCTTAGAAGCCCAACATTTCTCAGGATCAGATCAGTGCTGCCAGGAGCAATCATGTCTCATGTCAACAGAATTCTGTTATCAAAACATTTAAATTCCATATTCTTTAGGTCTATGAAGTATTTTATTTAATTTATTTAATTATTCTGTATACAGTGTTCTGCCTGCACATATGCCTATAGGCCACCAGATCTCATTATAGATGGTTGGTAGCCACCATGTGGTTGCTAGGAATTGAACTCAGGACCTCTGGAATAGTAGCCAGTGCTCTTAACCTCTGAGCCATCTCTCCAGCCCCCTGAAGTGTTTGAAGATTACCTATCCATCTGACATATGTTTCTATAAATCTAGACAACCTAACTGACAGAACTGATAGAAATGACAAGCATGGGTGACTATAGTTCTGTAAGTCTTATCTACCTAAATAACTTAAGCACTAAGGCTTCACATTAACAAGGTAAACAGTTGGTAAGCAGATGTACCATATAAAAGCAATGACCTCAAAATTGTAACAACACACAAAGTATCTTAAACAGTGGTATAGTGTAATATGCAATATGACAACGATGTATAAGGACATTGTAAGTATGTATCAATATACAAAATATCCTAAACAGAGATAGAACATGCATACAGTATGATAAATATAATATTATACTTGTATCAATATACAAAATATCTCAACCTGGAGTAGGAATATGTGTACAATACAACAAATATAGTTTTGTATTTGTGTTAATATACAAATTATCTGAAATAAGAATATAAGAATAGTTTATATTTGTATTAATATATAAGAATTCATATCAGTGTAAATTATCTAAGGCTAATATTTTACTGAATTAGTTAACTAGTAAATACAATAGTCTACCTTAATATCCTATACCTATCCATTCCCCTTTTTCTTTTCTAAAGGAGAATATTGAGTCCAAATTTTATTGTTACACTCCCAACCCTATATAACAACCCATTCAAACCCTGATAAAAATGAAACCTTTGGGAGAGGGGCGTTGTTTTCTTAAAATTACTTCCTGCTGTTTAGGGGGCAATGGTATATCTGTGAGGTCCTATAAGAAAGCTTAGATTGTAGATCTCAATAGGGCTAGCTGTAGAGTCTGCAGACAGTCTCAGTAATGGATAAGATTGTCTGAGATTCTGGCTAGATGGATAGTATGATGGACCATCTCATCTTAGAACTGTCCTGAAGAGTTTTCAGTCCAAAGCTGATCATTGAGTAATGTCCTTAGGCACTATCTTTCTGGACCGAGTAGAGTTGTTGTTGTGGGGCCCCATTTCCCTTCTGGAGACTTCAGAGATTGCTATTGGGAAGACTTATTTTCACTGTGGAAGACTTTAACATTATTAATATCAAAATGGAAAGTTTGGATTTAAAGATGATATGGCATGTAAGGAAGGATTTCAAAATATCAAGAGGAACAGAATATTAATAACAATGGTTCTTAGATTATTGGTTTTCTTCTGTCTCACACCAGTTGGCTCTTCTGATACGAGACAGAATCTCTTAATTTTTTTCTTTTAACAACATGCTTGGGTTTAGTAAAGGAAAGAGCCACATTCCAACTCCAAAGCCAGCTTGATTTATAATTGAATGAGGACCACAATATTTTAGAGTTAAAGAGATATTGATGTTAGGCAGTGAGATCTTACCTTGTATAGTATATTGGTACCAATAAGTTCTTCCCTTCTGCTGTAGATGTCTGGGTGTTCAAGGCCTTATGATTTCTTGAAGATGAGTATTCCTATTATCCTATAAAGACAAAAAACAGAACCCTGCACCAACCTTGCTTGTTGAGTTTTTCTTAAAACTTGTAGAGTTGTCACATTGGTGGATGATCTATTAGTTCTCCTCATCAAGGAGTTTTTCCTGTTCAAAGCAAATTTTTATTAATTTTGTTGGTATCCATAGCTTTTCTTCTCCTGTAGAAACAAAAACAAAGCCCCTTCCCCAATGTAGGACATATCCTGGTTTCCATTCTGAGGTCAACACATCTTTGAAGTAAACCAGTTGGTTTAGCTCAGGAGTTTTTTCTTTTGTTCAATGTCTCTTCACAGCTGTTGTTCCTTTCTCATCAGCACTGAGAAAATTCAAAGTTAATAAAGCATTATGTAATTTATTTCTAGGAGTCATTGTTACCTGTTTCTGTTTATGTAGCATATACTTTAGAGTTTGATTGGATCTTTTTATGACTGCTTAGCATGTAGAATTGTGTGGTATACCTGTAACATGCTTTATATTGTAATAAGAAAGAAAAGCTGTCTCATTTTATTTGAGACATATGCTGGAGCATTGTCAGTCTTAATTTGTACAGGTATTCCCATAATGGCCATAACTTCTAATAAGTGTGTAACCACAGAATCCGCCTTTTTAGAACTCAAAGGAGTTTGTCATTGAAATCCTGAATAGGTTTCAATGGTATGGGATTCATATTTTAATTTTCCAAATTCTGCTAAATGAAACACATCCATTTTGTTATAGAAGGAACAAAGTAGAACATTTTTTTTACAATTTCCTTGGCTTGTTGCCAAGTGATGGAGAACTCCTTCTTCAAACCCTTGCTACTGTATGGGATTTGATGATATATAAATATAAATATAAATATATATTTCCCTATTTCTGATTATTTTTTGTAATTATATAAATAGTGAAGTAAATTCTGTGTTATCAGGAATAAATTCAGCAGTTTCAATATGTAAAACAACTCTCACTGCATATTGAGAGTCAGTAACTATATTGAGAGGTTCTGTAAAGTCCATTAGTACCATAAGAATGGCATACAGTTCCACCTCTTATACAGAATTGTAGGGGCTTTGAACTACTTTAGTCAAATCTTCTGATCTATATCCTGCCTTTCCTGATTTATTTGTATTAGTATAGAATATGGGGATTCCAGAGATTGGTTTTTGCCATACAATGTGAAGAAGGACCCATTCAGTTCTCTTTATGAATTCTACCTTCTTGCTTTGGGGATAACAGTTGTTAATCTTTCTCAAAAAGTTACTACAGGCTCTTTGCCAGTATTCATTATCTTTACATAATGAGGAAATTTCCTCATTAGTTAAAGGTACTACAATTTCTGCTGGGTCCATTCCTGTCAACTGGTGAAGTCTTAATTTTTCTTTTAGAATCAAATCAGAGATCTTTTCTATATAAATCTTTAACTTCTTATTTGATTTACCTGGTAGAAATATTCATTCCAATATAATATCTTCCCTCTACATCAAAATCCCTGTCAGGGAGTGTCTGGAGGAGAGTATGACAGAATGCAGTTAAGTTCTGGGTTCACCCAGTCCATGTGTGCTTCTTGTGTTTTCTTTTTTGCTAGAGTCAATTCCTTCTCAGCTTCAGGTAATAATTCTCTTGGACTATTTAAGTCCTTGTCCCTTTTTAGGTATTAGCCAATTTTACTAGTCTATCTTTAGTTATTCCAAGGATAGCCTGTAAGTTGGAAATGCTTCTTAACAATTTTTGAAAATCATTAAGAGTCTAATACTTGATCTCTTCTGAGTTGCACCTTCTGGGGTCTAATTTTTTGTTGCTCTATCTTATATCCTAAGTAATTAATAGAATTTCCTCTTTGTATTTTTTTCAGAAGCAATTTGTAATCCCCAGCAAGGCAAAACATTCTCTACTTCTTCAAACATGTTTTCTAAGGTACCTAACTTTGGATCAGCTAATAAGATATCATCCATATAATGGTAGATTATAGGTTGTGGAAATTTTGTACAAATTATTTTCAACAGTTTTTGCACAAAATATTGGCACAGGATAGGGCTATTTAACATTCCCTTTGGGAGGACCTTCCATTGATATCTCTTGACTGGCTGGGAATTATTATAATTACGTACTGTGAAGACAAATATTTCTCCAAAGGTGCTAACCTGACCTTTAAAGGTGTAAGTATTGTTTTGTATTCTGTATTAACATTATCAAAAGCCAATGACTGAGTTAATACTTGTCTTAATTGTGGGTCAGACATGGCTTTGTTTACAGCTGTGGTCAGCCTTTGTATAAAATCAGTAAAAGGCTCTCATGGTCCTTGGAAAAAAATTTTTATATAGCTCAGTTGGGTTCCCTGGTTCTGGAACTTTTTCCCAAGTGTTTAAAGCTGCTATATGGCATAGGGATATTATATATACATCAAAAGTAGCTTGTACATTTCTATCAGTAAAACATCCTCACCAAGAATTTGATCTTGTGAGATTTCAAAACCTCTGATCTAACCTTGCTGTTCCAGGCTTCTAGCTTCATCTCTCAACCAGCTTTTCCATCATAACTGCTGGCTATATTCTAGAACAACTGAGATTAACTGTTTCCAGTCATCTGGTATGATTCTATTTGTGGACAATCGTGTATTTAGCATCTGTTTTACATATGTTGAGTGTATACCATAGGTGACCACCACTTCCTTAATGTTTTTAAATACATCATATGAATAGATTGTAAAATATATTCTACATGTGGCCCAGGATGTCTATCATCTGCTGACTGACTTCTCACAGATGATGACAGGATAAGCCATTGTAGAAGAGCCATCTGGTGATGTTATGATTTGTATGGCCTTGCCATTCTGTTTATAGTTTCTTTGTCATCTTTACTGAAAGCTTCTTCCAGAGCTTGCAATCAAACAACTACAGTCTGTTGCAGCGTTTGAACCTCCTCTGTTGTAGAGATTTCATGGAATCATGCAAATTTTTATGTTCTTCTGAAACAGATAATTCCATAGACCTTATTTTATCAATTAGTGATAATCTTCCCTCCTTATAAATTATCTGAATAGTGTTAACATTGCTCTGGAGAGTTATTGTTTTATCCATTAAGTATTCATATTTATTATCAATAGAATTAAATCAAGTTTTACAGTTATTATTAATGGACTGAAGTTCTTGTGGTAAGTTAGCAGACTCCAAAGAAAGAATCCTTCTATTTAAGTCTTCATTACTACCTTGTAAAGCCTGTATCAGTCCCATTAATGCCTCATTTTTGCTATTAATATTGAGCCAATTTTTCAATGATATGATAAAAATTATTATGCTAATTGCCATGACAGTGAATATTGAATATGTCACAGGAAGGTCATATATGTCCTGTAGAAATTCATTCATCATACAAGCAAAAAAAATTTTAAATTCCTGAAATGTAGTATTTTCTGCCATTTTTTTGAGAAATATTCAAAATTTGTAAAGAAAATTTTATAATTTGCTATTTTATTAATCAGTTTAAAGTATAAAATTATCAAGTAATTTTTCTCAGATAAAATCATCAAAAGGTTGTTGCCTGGCGGTGGTGGCGCACGCCTTTAATCCCAGCACTCGGGAGCAGAGCCAGGCAGATCTTTGTGAGTTTGAGGCCAGCCTGGTCTACAGAGCGAGATCCAGGAAAGGAGCAAAGCTACACAGAGAAACCCTGTCTCCAAAAACAAAAACAAAAAAAAAGGTGTTTTTTTTTTGTTTGTTTTTTTTTTTGTTTTGCTTTTTTTTTTGTTTGTTTGTTTTTTTTGTCCAGATGTAATCGACCAGGTTGAGCTGTCTTTTTCGATGATTTTTGGATGTAGTGTCATTGCTTGGCCAATAGGTGTCGCAGGTATAACACCAAAACAGGTCTGATGCAAGCTGACTCAGGTCCCTGAATGGCTCCTGTGAATTAAGCACTTATGCAGGCAACCCCTGAGCACTAGGTAGGGTTGCTGGGACCACAACAGATTGTATACAACACTGAGGCAATACACCAATGAGCTGGAAGCGCTCAGGTGCAGTCATGCTGCCTCTCTGGTTGATGCTATAGGGCTAGTGACAGTGGTCGCGGGTTGGGGCACAGCACCCAACGGGACTCAGCTGGAACGGTGGAAGCTGGCCGACAGGCAGCGGGACATAGTCTCAAGGGCAGCAGCCCAGGGTGTCCCGGAATTGGCAGCAGCTACACTGAATAATTTTAAAAGTAAAGGAACAGTCTGCTGGTAATCTCTATCCAGGAGGGGAACTGTGACCCGATCCAGCCACTAAAAGCACTGAACTAGAAAGGTACCTAGTGCAAGCACCTTTCTCTGGTGCTCTATCAGCTGAAGAATGCACGTGCTCTGGCAGTGGTTACAAGAACTGCTGCATTGGGGAGTTGCCTGGCCAGAGAGTGATTGACTCATGTGCCACATGAGCTGCCTGGTCTACAGGCTCCCCACAGGGCCGCTATGTGCAGCTGGTCATCTGAGCAGGGGTCAGGCTGTTCCTAGGGGGCTTGAGCCGTCTGGGCTCTGCAGGGCAGAGAAACCCACCAGTAGCCACCAAATGCCTTAGGGTTTGGTCATGCAAGTAGCCGCAGTGGGGACACATGGGGCTCAGCTCCACGCAGTTGGGACTGAGTGGCTCAGAGGTGCTAGCAAGGATGACCTGCAATGAGCACACAAGCCTCTGAGCAAGCCTGCCCCCGCTGCTGCAGAGGCTGTGGGCAGGAGCTACAGGGAGTGTGGGGTCTTTTAGTCACTTAAGCACCACTTATTATGATCAATCCATGTGAGCCTATTAAATCAGTAACAGAATTTATTAAGATAAAAATTGAGGAAATACACTCACTAATACAGAATGGAGTAGACAGTTGAAGGTGTCCTCTGATCTGACTGGGAGTGAACCCACCTCTCAGGCAGGAGCAGGGAGAAGAGACGTGTGACTCTTCTCCAACTCCTTCTAAGAGGTCATGGACAACAGCAGGAAGTACCGCCTCCATTGGGCCGTATAGCCCAAGGTCATGGGTGGAGCAAATACCACTACACTGTCTAGCTAGGGGTCTCTGTATTTGTTCCCATCTACTGCATGAAGAAACTTCTCTGATGATGTCTGAGCAAGGCACTGATCTATGAGTGTAGCAGAATGTCAGTAGGAGTTGTTTTATGGCCATGTTCCAGTAACAGGACAGTACTATTTTGTTTCCAGCTGGGTGCCTGGTCTCAGGTCCTTGGCTACCTGAGCAGTATTGGGAATGGATTAATTCCATGCGGTGGGTCTTAAATCCAAATCAGACATTGGTTGGCTACTATCACAAGCTTTGTGCCACTGTTACACTAGCACATCTTGCAGGTAGGTCATCCTTATAGACTGAAGAGTTTGTAGCTAGGTTGGTATTAACCTCTCTCCTTTGGTAGAGTGAAGAGTACCTTCTGGTACCACAAACACTAACTAGGCCATAGGCGTGAAGGCACTAGATAGGTACCAGCTCTACTTCCTCATGTTCGATGCTTTGTGTAGGTGGTGTCTTCAGCAGTAGAGCCTTACTGTATGTTTGTGGAGAGCAACCAATAGTCTTGACAATAGCTTGGGTTGTTTAGGGTTTTTCGTGGAGCAACTTTGGCCAACAATTCAATTAGGTGTGATCCATTCTTGGCGCTGGAAGCATCATTTTGGTGATGAGAGATCCAGTTACCTCCATCTTCCCCATTATTTGACAGTTTTATTTAGATTGCCTTCATACATGTATTTAGGAAGATTTTTACTGTATTGGGCTTCCATATGACCCCTCAAATGGCCTTTAGTTTTAGTTGTCCCTCCCCTTATTCCCACTCTTGCACTCCTCTTCCTTTCCCATCCCTATTTGATCCTCCAGTTCCTTTCTCCTCCATTCATTTATAACTATCTATTTTATTTCCCCATCCCTGGGAGAGCCATCCCTTCACACACACACCCATTCCCATACTCTACACCTAACCTCTGTGGTTAAGTGGATTGTAACTTGCCTACTGAAGACTTAACAGCTAACATCCACAGATAAGCAAATATATACTATATTGGTCTTTCTGGGCCTGAATTACCTCACTCAGTATTTTTTTTTGTAGTTTTATCAATTTACCTGAAAATTTCATTATCTCATTTTTTAATATATGAATAATATTCCATTGTGAAAATCTAGATTGTTTCCAATTTCTAGCTATTTCCAGTTTCTGGCTATTATGAATACAGCAGCAATGATCATGGTTGAGTGAGTGTCTCTGTGGTAGAATGAATGTATATACCCAAGAGTCGTATAAATGGATCTTGAGGTAGATGAATTCCCATCTTTCTGATGAACCACCACACTGATTTGCATAGTGGCTGTACTCCCACCAGCAATAGATGAATGTTCCCTTTATTCTGCATCCTCACCAACATAAGCTGTCATTTGTTTTATTGATCTTGGTCAATCCAGGTGTGCTGGATTTTGGTCATTCCTGGCACTGGTGTAAGATGAAATCTCAAAGTAGTTTTGATTTGCATTTCCTTGATGACTAAGGATGTTGAACATTTACTTAAGTTTTTCTTAGCCATTTGTATTTCCTCTTTTGAGAATTCTGTTTAGAGCTGTACCCCATTATTTTTAATTGGGTTGTTTGTTTTCTTGATGTCTAGGTTTTTTGTTATATATCTCAGATATCAGCCCTCTTTCAGATGTGTAATTGCTAGAAATATTTCTCCATTCTATAGGCTGCTGCTTTGTCCAAATGATGGCGTCCTTTGGCATACAGTTTCATGGGGTCACATTTATCAATTGTTGATCTTAGTGCATGTGCTATTGGTGCTCTGTTCAGAAAGTATTTCCTGTTCAAGATTATTCTCCATTTAGGTTGATGTTGGGTGTAAGCTTTCTGTAAATTTCCTTTATTATGTTGATGCATGTGCCTTGTATCCTGAGTCTCCAAGGACTTTTGTAGTGAAGGTGTGCTGGATTTTGATGAAGGTCTTCACTGTAGATAATGAGAAGATCAGGTGTTGCTTTTTTTACAGGGTGTTTATATGGTATGTCACATTTATTGAATTATATATGTTGAATCCTGTATCTCTCTGTAGCTGTCTGATGTAGCCTACTTGATCATGGTGGATGATCTTTTTATGTGTTCTTGGATTTGGCTTGCAAGTATTTTACTGAGAACTTTTGCATCTATGTTTATAAGAGAAATGCAAACCATAACAAGGTTTCCTGATGGATGGCTTGCCAAAGCCACTTTTGGACACTTAGGTTCATACCTGTATTGTAAATGAAATAGGAAATAGAAGTAGATGAAGTAAAATGGATTTATTTATAGTTTGGCCCAAAGTAGGAAAAACTATTCATTTCTCTGTAACAGTAGTATTATGCAAGGAAATCTACATACATTAATTCACCATGAGACAAACAGAGAGAATATGTAGTCTCTTTTTGTTAGTCAAGTTCCTCTTCTGGCTGGTGCAGATTTTTAATGTTAATTTTCTCCCAACATGTGATTCCTAAGGACACTTTAATTCATGGGGTCCAATGTTTCGTGAGTTTGATAGCCAAAGGGGGAGGCACGAGTGTTTCCCTTTAAAATATCTCTTCTTGTGTCAGGGTGATGGTTATAAAGGGTAAACTGAGGACAGGCAGGTGTTCATGGCTTATGTGACCAGTCAGAAATACAGCCAGGTGGGAGAGAGATACACACACAATCTGTGAAGAGTCTGGGGAGAGTTAGAGAAAGAAGGGCAGAAAAATGGGATGACAGGAGACATTACAGACAGCAGAGGGATGAGGATCAGAGGAAAGAAATAAATACAGATAAGCCTGGGACAAAAGCAGGTGACAAGTAGAATGTACTGCAGGCAGCAGGCCCCAGAGCTGTCCTTTTCTCTACCAGGATTATCTCAGCTTCTTGAGACGCAGGTAGATCCCCTCCTTGGACTTCAACACCAGTCTGAACATGGGGACTGGGATTCTGGTGGGATCTGGCAGCAGCTCAAAGCGGAGCAGGGTCAGGGCCACGGCCACCTTCAGCTCATTCATGGCAAACTGTTTCCCAATGCAGTTTCTGAACCAAGCAGAGACATAAAGTGAGATGTGCTGTTAGGCATGTTCTGAGTACAGTGAGCATTGTTCCTAGAACCTCAGTCGTGAAGGGCATTAGGGTACCCCATCAGGGTACCAGTCTAATCATTTTCCTTAGAAGTCACACACCTAAATAGTTCCCTTGCTTTGAGATCACACAACTACCTGAATCCCTTGTCTTTGTGCATAGGCTTCTGACCTATGACAAAGTCTCTCATTCCTCTAGGGCATTCTCTGACCCTAGTCCTGCTCTTGGATGTGTGAAATGTCATTTGAACAGTGCCGGAATTGTGGGGCATAGAGTACAAGCACATGAGTTATTTAATGAGGTAATCATTAGTTAACCATTCTCTCTCCTAACAGTTTCTGGATCTCCACTATGAATACCCCTGTTAGGGGCAATATGAGAAGGGGTAGATCACCATCCTGGGGATTATCATCTATGTATAAAAAATGAATTGATCCTAGAATGGGAGTCAAATATTAGTGGTAGAAGCTTCTGGTGAATGCATCTGACTGAGAATCTTCAAGCTGTTCCTCCATCTTCTTCCCACTCCGTTGTCAGGCTCTGACCCTCATTCCCTCAGACTACCATCATCTGCAGCCCTCTAATCTGACTCCAGAAAAGCCCTTATTTGCAATGTTGCTGTCTTAGTCTTTTGTTCTCACACATCTCCTCCTATGCACTCCACCAGGTAGAACAGCATCCAGGTACCCCAGCCATAACCACACTTACTGCAGGATTGTTGAGCCACCATCTCTTAACTGTCTAGCCCCACCTCCTACTTCAGCTCATGCTGCTCAAGTTGCCTGTAATGTTTCTCTCCACCCTCACTTGAAGCATAAACCTAATTAATCTTATCAATAAAAACCAAGAGTCAGATATCAGGGTAAAACCTGAAACATCAGAGAAGCTGGAGGGCAGCCACAGTTGCTTCTTTCCTCTTCCATTCCTCCAGTCCAAAAGGGCCAAGATCCTGTCTCCACCCCACCTTGTCACTTCCTGTCCCTCTCTGTACAGACCTCCAGATCTCTATGGTTAACTAGTGGCTAGCTTCACTCTCTGATTCCAAGCAAGTTTTATCTGTCAGAACACAAACAAAATATTACACAACATTCACTGTCACATCCAAAGGAACAAGCTAAGAGTCAGCTAGCTCCATGTCCTCTGTGGCTGCTCATCTCCTCCAGGACTCTAAGGCATCATTGGTGCTTTTTTCAAGGCTCCACCACACTTCAGATTATGGACAGCAAGGAATGTGTAACAAACTGTCAATGAGTGATGCATGAGTGAGAGACAGGAAGAAAGAATGATGATTACTTCAAATACATGTGCCTGACTATATACACTTCTGGTCTTGTTGCTGGGCTGGGATCAGAATTCTACACTTCTGCATTCCTGTCTCAGCAAGAGGCATGGCAGAAAAATACAATTTGCACTTACTGAGTTGAATTTTTAAAATAAAATAATATGCACAGAAAATAAAGATTATATAAGCTAGAAACTTAGCTACCAACAAGTATCCTACCCTCCAATGGCTGCATTGTTTTTGGCTGGGTAAGATGAAATCCTTAACCATGGGAATAAACTCCATCATGTGTTTTCTTATTTTTTCTTCCTATTTGTTTGTTTGTTTTACATCCTGACTGCAGTTTCCCCTTGAAATGCAATGCATTAAGCCTGTTCTGTGGGAGTTGATTCAGTACTGTAGGTTTCACAGAATTGGTCAATCAGAAGAAATTCTTAGCTTTAATTTTCTCCCCCTATATAATCCCTAGAGAAATTTTGACTCATGATGACCACTGTATCAAAACCTTAAGAAATTTGGGGGAATTTACGTTCTACGGGATGAGTCCTGTAGACTTGGTGGATTTTCACAGCCGCCCTTCAGCAGCTTGTCTCATTCAGCTCTCCGTCACTGTACACACCAGCTGTGGTATACATCATCACTAAACAGAGGAGAGGCTTTTCCTTAGAAGCTGTTTAATGTCCTCATTCCTGATTTTGTCACCACTGGACTAGGTAGGCTAAGCCTGTTCACTGAAGTCCCTTCCCACATGCAAAGCTTTACAAACTGGGAAAGTATGTACAAGTTGTAAGCATTTGTCTATGCAGCAAAATTTTGTGAGACTAGAAGCCAAAAATGTGAGATGATAGCCACTGGTGTCCAATGTACAATGAGCTGTGAACTCTCATATATATATACATATATATATTACTTTAACAGAGCCCATACAGTTTCTAGAATTTTAAATATATCACCTTATAATACTTAATACATGCTTATTACATATGTTTATAGGTACATATATTTCAAAGGTTCATAGAAGCATCCAACTGCTGAATTAGTAAGAAAACCTACTGGGCTATAATGAGAATTTCAGGAAAAAGAAATTCTCCCTTCAAGATTATTGAAAACTAAAAGTTCTTGGTTCAATTTGCATAAAGAATATAATTCTGAAGTATGAAATTCAGAATTTGTGAAAATATCAAAGCATATTAATTTTGTATACAAATGTTTTAGTGGCCACAGGACAGTGGGTTAAAAACCTCTGTGGTATACTGAATTGCCATCTTTCTTTCTGGCACAAACACATACACATGACATTATCTGTCCACATATATCAACAGAGATACACACAAGTAGACCTCATAGGGACAAAAGCAATCAGAATTATAAAATATTAATATGTGCCAGAGACTCCCTTTTCCTCCAATCCTTTCCCATCACCTTGCTCCTCCTGAGAAGGGCAGGAAAGCATGGCTGTGCCGAGAAGAATCTGGCGCAAATCTAGAAGGGTCAAACACCTGCAGAGAGAGCATGAGGGCCAGGATGGACAGGAGTCAAGACCATTTCCAATGAAAAAGGAGACAGAATGTATAAAGTTGCAATTGAGTAGCTCTTCCCTCTTCTCGAGGCCTTCTTACCTTAGGGTTTGGCCAGAAACTTGGGTTATGATGAAGACCATAAATGGAGATGGCGACTGTGACACCTGTGGGGGCAAGGGAGAAGACATGGAGTGAAGCATAACTAAGCCAACGAAACAGGGCTCTAGACTTATACCCGATAGGAGACTGGCATGCACAATTGGCCTGCATATAAGGAGTCATCGCTTAGAGCTAATGATCCTTTCAGGGATAGGAAGCTTAGCAAAGCATGCATTAGAAAACCATGAACCCAGTGATGACAGACAGCAGTGAAGTGTTGGGAGTATCTTGCTTCCAGTAAGTGAAGTGACAGCATACACTCATCAAATGTCTTACATTGACCATTGAAGAACTTACATCAGCTCACATAACACTCACAAGTCCCTCCCCACCACCCTCAAAGACACTGTTTAATGACCATTTTTCACATGAAATGCTAAATTCTCAATAAGGCCCATTATTTTTCTTATGTTTACACTGCTTGGATGTGACAGAGGTAGGATCATATCCAATGATTAATATGTGTTTTCCTGTGGAGACAAGGAGCTCAGAACTTGTCATTAAGCTCCTCTCTTTCATCAACTCAGCGTTTCCTGAGAAACTGGGAGACATTACACCCACACGTAGGATTCCATTATCTTTTTCATTTGCTTTTACTCATGAGCAAAACCATACCACCACAAGACTTGTGTCATTCTATTTCAATCCTGAATATCTTAAACGACTGCAGTTTCAAGGCTGAGAATGACATTTAATTAGAGGGTGGCATTTCTTCCAGGAGACTTCCATGGTCTCAATTTTATGACCTCATCTCAACTTCAAAGTAAGGATCCAATTTACTGAGAAAACAGAAGCACATGTGAGGACTTAGGTGACTGGCTCTGGCTACCTTTGGGTAAGGAGCGTCCATCAGGGAAGGTGACAGGTGTGTTGAGCTCTCGACTCACACCTGGTACAGGTGGGTAGAGCCTCAGGGCTTCCTTGATGCACATGGTAGTGTAGGGCATCTGGTCCAGGTGATCCCTGAAATGAAGCCCATACTAAAAAATCACACAGAGCTGGGAAGACCAGAAAAAAATTATCCTGAGCAAGGCAACCCAGACCCACAGATAAACATGCTATATACTCACTTATAACTGGATATTAGCTGTTAAGTAAAGGATAATCACACTGCAATCCACAGACCCAGAGAAGTTAGATAAAGAGGAGAGGTCCAGGGTAGATGGATGGATCTCCCTGGGAAGGGGAAATAGAATAGATTTTCTGGGTGGACTGAGGGCAGGTGGGGATAGGAACAGGAGGGATCAGGTTGGGAGGAAGGGACAGAGGGAGAATATAGGGCCTGAATTGTCCATCTTCTGTAATCGGGTAAGGCTACCAGTGGTAGAACTGTGACACCAACACAGCCACAAAACCTATGACTCATAAGCTGTCCTGCCTGCAAGACTCACTGGGACAGTGGTGGCTCAGAGCTTGTAGGTGTGGCCAACCAATGACAGGTCTAATTTGAAGCCCACACCCTACAGGAAGCCCATGCCCAGCACTGCCTGGATAGTCAGGATCAGGAAGCTGGATGGCTTAGAGACCTAGGGTAGAACCAAACGTGACTGACAAAAAAAGTCAATGAAATAATTCCTAATGATAATCTGCTATTCTTCTAGATTGGAGTCTTGCCCAATCATCACCAGAGAGGCTTCCTCCAGAAGCTTATGGGAACAGATACAAAGACACAGCCAAATTAGGTAGAACTCAGGAACTTCGGAGAAGAGAGGGAGGAAGGATTGTAGAAGCCAGAGGGGTTGATGACACCACAAGAACACAGCCCACAGAATCAACTAAGCAGGCTTCATAGGAGCTCACAGAAACCAAAGCAGCAACCATAGAGCCTGCAAGTGTCTGCACTCTTGCATACATGCTGTGGTTGTTTAGCCTGGGGTTTTTTGTAGGACTCCTAACAAGGGAGTGGGGGTGTCTCTAACTCCTTTGCCTACTCTTGAGACCCTTTTCCTCCTGCTGGGTTGTCTGGTCCAGCTTTGATATGAGGGTTTATGCTTAGTCTTATTGCATCTTGTTATGCAGTGTTTGGTTGATATCACTGGGAGGCCCGCTCTTGTCTGAAGGGAAATGGAGGATCAGTGGGTCTGGGGGAGAGGGGAGGTGAGGAGAGTAAAGGAAGTAGGGAAGGGAGGGGAGGCTGTGGTCAGGATGTATTATGTGAGAGAAGAATAAAGAAAAAGAAAACAATTTTAAAGAGATCTCTTCTACAAGAAGACAGGGGTCTCCTTCGTCTTGAGTTTTTCTCACCAGGTGACAGAGGTTCCATCACCCAGGATGCTCTGCACCTCCTCTCTGCATCTTTGTTGGTGTTCAGGGTGGGTGGCCAGAGCATAGAAAATCCAGGATATTCCACTGGCTGTGGTGTCATGGCCCTCAAACATGAATGTATCCACCTCTGCACGCAGGTCCTCATCAGACAAGCTGTTGCCATCCTCTGTCTAAGTGAATGCATAGGTAAGAGAGCAAAGTTATATCTAATCTGTGACTTTGGGCCAAACCTCACCCCTGAACCCCACTCACTTTGGCAAACAAGAGGATGTCCAAGAAATCCAATCGCCTCTTCTTCTTGACCTTCTCCAGCTCTTCCTCATTCTGCAACTGAGCCTTTCTCATCTTGATCACTCCATCTACCCCATAACAACATTTGTCAAATAGATCCCAGAGCTGCTGTAATTCACAGGATCCCTGACCCCAATCTGTGTGTCCCATGAAGCCCAGGGTGCATGTGCAAGTGGGAATTTGGTCATGATTTGAAGTCTGCACAATCTCATATACCTCAAGCCTCCAATCAGAATCGTGGACCACAGAGTCACGTTAAAGGCTATTGGATGTGTCCCATGCAGTGTCACCAATGTAATGAAACTGGTAATTCTTGTGATGTACCTCATGTGCTAACATCCTAGCTCCCAAATCTTGCATCTTGATAGTAACTAACAGAGTGTCTCAGGTCCTATAGAGGCTTCTGGTAAGCTCAATATGTCTGATTATATCTTTGGGATGAGCCTGATAAAGGAAGAAGGGGTGGGAAGGCAGAACCTGTGTGCTCATGAGCAATCTGGCAGGCATGGTGGGACAAACGGCCATCAGAGAACATTTTGTAGATGGTGTCATTCTTATAAAAGGCACTCCTAATTCGAAAGAAAGTCAGGTTGTTCAGATCCTCAACAGCCTTAATGTAGGACCTGGAATTTCTGAGGACAGGAGATACAATATACTGGTTATGGGAGTGTCTGACCCAAGAATAGAGTGGGCTCTATAGTCATCTTTTCACCTGTGGGACACACAACACCAAGGCATACATCACTTATGTCTTTTTTGTTTTGTTTTGTTTTGTTTTGTTTTTGTTTTTGTTTTTTGTTTTTTCGAGACAGGGTTTCTCTGTGTAGCTTTGCGCCTTTCCTGGGACTCACTTGGTAGCCCAGGCTGGCCTCGAACTCACAGAGATCTGCCTGGCTCTGCCTCCCGAGTGCTGGGATTAAAGGCGTGTGCAACCACCGCCCGGCCACTTATGTCTTAATATGTCTTCAAATCCTTGAGACCTTAGAAAATGGGCTTCCACACTAGCTAGAGCTCTACTATGTCTTGTTGGGGCTGGTTTGAAATTAGAGCTTGACCTAGGCTGGGTGAGAATCTTGCTTTCTCTGAAGGCAACTCTCTTTGATGCTTACTTACTTCTTACTAAAGCCTTACAAATTGGTAAGACCAAAGACTACAAATAAAGGTGTCACTCACCCTTCCAACTGGACACTGCCCTGATAGCTGAAAGCACACTTCATAATGGTGTCCAGAGTCATTGAGGATATATAGTGAAAGATCTCCAGAGGGTGGTCCTGGCCATCAAGCTTCTCCCATTTGTCCTATGGTGAGAATGAGACAATTACATATTTTCTTCAGAAGACCTGTGTTTAGACTAAGATTTTTCTGTTTATTTATGGATAACCAGTCTGGAGTCCCTCACCATTAACATCATATGCTTATAGCAAATTAAAAGCATGAAGCAAATGTTTATAATCTGGTGCCTGTTTCTTCCAAACCTTTTAACAAAACATGATATCCAATTATTGCTTGTTTGTTTTTAGAAACAAATATCTTTCAGTTTATAAAAATGGCCCCTTTGGTTTTCTGAGAGTGAACTAGACTTGAAAAATGAGTATAAATACCAATATAGGAATAAAAAGTGTGAAAGGAAAAGAACCTGTGGTGTGAATGAACATGCCTCATGAGTGCTATTAGTGCCTTTAATTCCATTTCATTTATCAAAAGTTTGATGAACATGGTGAGGCCAGAAATCAGGGCCTAATAGGAGAGACATTGTAAGTGTACTGTGAATGGGTGTAATGAAGTGAGATGGAGATAGAGCAACTCACCAGCATTGTATTGACAGAATCGGCCATGATTTGGACATAGGGTTTGAGGATGTCATAGTGGAAGGCTGGGGTCAACATCCGCCGGTGCTGGAACCACTTTTTCCCATTCAAGAGAAGCAAACCGTAACCTGGGCCAGAGACTGGTATGTGAGTGTGTCTGGTAGAAGTGGAATCAATGGTACCCCTGGGAACATTTAGTCGAATTCATTGGGGTGGAATAAGGAAAGAAAATGATGCGATTTTTTAGACAAAAACATGGACAGTGAGACTCCAAGTTTGTCTGATGAAATCTTCTGTGACTAAGAAAGAAGTGAGATAACAGAAGAAAATGTGTTGGGATCAGGTCAAAAGAGACATATATAAATGTCTAGCTATGAATGTTTGAAGAAATGATATGGAAGAAACTAGATATCATGCACACTCACACCAGCATTAGAAAGGACTAAGGAAGAAGAGAAATAAAGCCTTCATATTTAGGGATGGAATATAATATTTGTGGCCAATCACCTATTGTTTTCCATTAGCCAAAGAGCAGTCAGGAAAGCACATTCTTTATTTTAATATGCTTACCAATCCAGGGTGCAACGAATCGGTAAATACCAGAAGCCTTTGGATCTGAAAAGTAACACAGATCTTGAGGAACAGATAAAGAAGCTTTTATGAATTCTTTAGTTTTTCAGAATTTTTAAACTTACTTTGTGTGTGTGTGTGTGTGTGTGTGTGTGTGTGTGTGTGTGTGCACATGCATGTGTGAGTGCATGTGTGCGTGCATGTACACCTGATGCAGTGTTTGTGTGGAGTTCAGAAAACAACTGAGGAGTTGGTTCATTCTTCCCACTTTCAGTGTGGGTTTCAGGGCTCAAACTCAGGTCATCAGGCTTTGGCAGCAAAACCCCTGACCATCTGAGCCATCTTAGCAACCAAGCCATTAGTTCTTGGTGGATGTTTGCCGACAGTTTGTTCCCTATCACCTCTCACTGCCTCCCATTCCTTTCTGTCTTTGTCTTGCCAGTTATCTGGGCTTAGGAGGACAAACTTCATTGTACCAGCAGCTGAATGTCTCTGTCACTATGATGTTTGAAAAACAAAAACAAAAACCTCTCGAAGCCAAAGAATAACAAAAAGACCTGCGGTTTTTTTTTTTTTTTTTTTTTTTTTTTTGTTTTTTGTTTTTTTTTTTCTATAATGGGCTGTGGCTTAGTAGTCCTGTGACCCAGGTGAGTAAACAATTAGAGGTTTTGAATCCAAGACTCTGGATTTAAAATTTGTTCTTCACCTATAGAGAAATTTGTGAAACACATCAACTCAATTTGTTTTAAAAGAAAAATAAGAAAAATTAAATTAAGCCCTGTGTAGCTGTTTTAAGTGTTGAGAGCTATGTAAGAATATATGTCAGTCTCTGGCAGGGAGAATGGCTACAATGTCACTCTTTTCTAAAACTTCACATACAGGAGCAACGAAGCTGGCTTCTCACCTGATCTCCCCAGAATCACCTTCACATAGTCAGGGTCATAGAGCACGACTCGAGCACAGCTCCCTGAGAGCCACTGTGAGCAGGCACTTGGGAAGTTCTCCACCCATGTAAGAATCTGCTGGAGCTCCTTATCCTTTGGGAACAGACACACACACACACACAAAAAAAAAAATAGTGAAAATGTTCTTTGACATCTAGTGCTTTGTGTGGTATGGGAGAGGCAGAACCACCACAGGGACGTAGCCCTGGAATGTTCAGAAAAAGAAATTTGGGTCAGTTTGACAATCCGTCTTTTCTTTCATCCAGACCTTTGCTGTGTCCAAGAACTTGCCCTGGCCAGATCCTGAAGTCTTGTTAGATGGAGCTGATGCTCTTTAGAGAAGCTATTGGGTAAGAGCCTCAGCATTCTGTAGGAGCTCTAAAGTTAGCGATTCTCAGATGTGGCTGGTGTGCAGTCCCTCACTGAGTGCCTCTTCATGCAGCCCTTACCAAACTATACTCTACTAAGGGCTACTAGCACAGCCAGACATCCTTCCTGCTTATATACACTTAGGGGTGGAGGAGGCTAGTGAATAATGCCAGTTTCAGGGACTTCATGAAACCTTTGAGTTATTTGTTTCCTGGACTTAAGGAACTCCCCTGCAGGATGGGATGTTTCCCCTCCCCACAGAACTTCCAGTATCTTAAGAGGCTTCCTTTCTGAATGGAATGTTTTACTCCTCTAGAACATCCTATACTGTAATCACAAGTTTCCCTACAAAATGGGCAGTCTTAATCTCAGAGGAAACTGATATGTAACATGGCCCCCAAATCACTTCCAGAAGTTCTCCCAGTCTTGACAAACCTAGATAATTGTTCTCTGTACCTGACATCACTCACTCTATAAGGATAGGCTGTTTTCTCATGCCCTTGTACATCCTGAGGTTTGAGTCTATTGTCGACTTGCATCTTCTTAAGAGGGTATATGCTTCCTATGGTTAAGGCAAGCTCACTCTTAGAAGAAACTGGATGTTCTTCAGAAACCATGTGTTCATCCCACAGCAAACTGCCCCATGGATTACAACTAAACTATCAGAGCTCCAGCTTTTCGTGTTCTTCCATTCTCTTCCTTCTTCCTACCTTCAGTTGGTGTCCCCAAAGCCAATGGGAAGGCGTGGATGGGAACTTCTGGAGTGTCTTGAGCAGCCACTGCCTCCTTAAGTAGAACTGGACTGCCTTGAAAAGCACCAGAAATAGGCTGAGCAGGAAGACCACTTGAAAGAACCCAGAGACACCATCCAAATTTCTGGTGGGGCTCAATACGGAGAAACTCATGATTAGTGGCTTCTGGATCACTGGTGTCACTAAACCTTTGGAGTGACCGCATTTAAGTCATGAGAAGATTGATCCACCTGCTTGTGGGAGGGAGAATGGAGAGGGCAGATATGGATTGACCTCAGGGTCCAGCGTTTATTAACCTGAAACATTGGCCTTGGGAAACAGTGAAAACAAAGCCCTAGCAACTGATCTTGGTAATAGCTATCTATACACTCACTTTCCTGTCTCTGTACTACTCACAAATATTTACTGAGCACCTATTATGTGTTAGACAATATCCTAGTTGATGAGATAGAGTTATAGAATAGACATAATTAGCTTTGATATTCAGAGATTCATATTCTAACTTACCAAACATTCAATAGGTGCAGCTGCTTTGCTATTTTTATAGCATCAAGATGGAAGTGATGGCAAGGAGTAAACTGATGTGTTCAGATGAACGTAGTTGCTGAGAGTTTCTACACACAGTGATCCTTGCATCTGGACTCCAAATCCAGCTGTTTCTTACATTTTACTTAGGGCTTGTCCCAACCCCTCTCCAGTTATGATCCGGGATGAATGTGCCCATGGGTGGAACACTGCAGCTGCATTCAGGAGGCTCAAGATCCAGGTTAGCCTTACCACATATGTAGCCTGCTACCCACTTTTTCTGTGCCTCAATGTCTTGATTGAGTGGGATAATAATACCCTTCCCAAATACTTAAAATGCCCATCACCTATTCAGTTATTTATTAACTCAACACATATTTTTTGAACTCAGATTGGGTAAATTCTAAAAACAGAAATCAGAGCAATGATACTTATTATGGCTTGCTGAAAAATAAAATGTCCACCCAGGATTAATAAAGCAAAAATAGAAAAATGAGGTTTTGAAGAATTGTTATCCCATCAACTGAACAGTGCCGAGGTGGTTTCCAACAAATTTATGGAGATTAGCAGAGAAGGGATGTTTGGGTTGTGTTAACATGAAATTGAGTGGGTTAAAAGGTAGAGATGAGCCGGGCGGTGGTGGCGCACGCCTTTAATCCCAGCACTCGGGAGGCAGAGCCAGGCGGATCTCTGTGAGTTCGAGGCCAGCCTGGGCTACCAAGTGAGTTCCAGGAGAGGCGCAAAGCTACACAAAGAAACCCTGTCTCAAAAAAAAAAAAAAAAAAAAAAAAAAAAGGTAGAGAGGATCTGGGAGGAGGTGGAAGAGGTGAATAATATGATCAAAATATATTGTACTAAAAGTTAAATAAAAAATCTAATTTAAAAATGGCAAACAGGTTTGCAGGCAAATGGATGAATCTAGAAAAAAAATCATCCTGAGTGAGGTAACCCAGACTCAGAAAGACAAACATGGTATGTACTCACTCATAAGTGGATAGTAGATGTAAAGCAAAGGATAACCAGACTGCAACTCACAGCTCCAGGGAGGCTACCTAGAAAACAGGACCCTAAGAAAGACACAGGGATCACCCAAATGACAGAGAAATGGATGAGATCTATATGAGCAAACTGGACGTGTGTGTGGGGGGGGGGGTGGGGAATGAAGGGCAAAGGTCAGGGAAAGAGAGCTTAGGGGAACAGGAGATTCCAGCTGGATCAAGAAGAGAGAGGGAGAACAAGGAAAAAGAGACCATGATAAATGAAGACACCATGGGAAGAGGAAGAAGCAAAGTGCTTGAGAGGTCCCCAGAAATCCACAAAGATACCTCCACAATAGACTACTGGCAATGGTCAAAAGAAAGCCCAAACTGACCTACTCTGATGATCGGATGGCCAAACACCCTAACTATTGTGATAGAGCTCTCATCCAATGACTGATGGAAGCAGATGCAGAGATCCACGGCCAGGCCTAGGTGGAGCTCCAGGAATCCAATCGGCAAGAAAGAAGAAGGATTGTATGAGCGAGAATTGTTGAGACCAAGATTGGAAAAAGCACAGGGACAAATAGCCAAACTAGTGGAAATACATGAACTATGAACCAATAGCTGAGGAGCCCCCAACTAGATCAGGCCCTCTGGATAAGTGAGACAGTTGATTAGCTTGAACTGTTTGAGAGGCCCCCAGGCAGTGGGACCGGGACCTGTCCTTAGTGCATGAGCTGGCTGTTTGGAACCTGGGGCCTATACAGGGACACTTTGCTCAGCCTGGAAGGAGGGGACTGGACCTGCCTGGACTGAATCTACCAGGATGAGCTGAATCCCCAGGGGAGTCCTTGCCCTGGAGGAGACGGGAATGGGGGATGAGCTGAGGGAAGGGCGGGGAGGGGGGCAGAAGGAGGGAGGACAGTGGAATTCGTGGCTGATATGTAAAATTAAATCAAATTATTAAATTTAAAAAAAATAAAAATGGCAAGTGTTCAAATAAGGAAAAAGAAACAAAGAAGATAAGGAGTGGAGATGAGCCCTTCTTTGGGGTCCTTCCCCTCACTTTGATCATGATTATCTTCCCTAAATCAACTCAGTTGTGAAGAATCCAGAGAGTCATTACACAAAAGACATTTCAACACGCGTCTCTAGGAATCCAGCTTATTCACTCTTCCAGGAATGTATGTTTGCCCCTTACCCGGTCCCTCCCCTATCCAAATGTTTACCTGAACACACTCCTACTTTGTCTTCCTCTGTGTCATGACATGAATTACATAACCCATACATTTTCTTTCTCTCTGAAATCCTGAGCTCTTGTCAAAACCAAAGACTGAGGGGACATGCAACTATTTACATTTCACTTGTCTGAACTTTTACCCCACTTTGTGGTCATTTTATAACTTCAAATATTTGTTGAATGAGTGAATGATTGAAAGACCAATGTATGCTGTGAATAGCTAGCAAAGACATTATGATCCTGTCCCACTGAATAGGTCATCTTGTACCCTTACCCCTTTCCTACTTGGATCATCTCCTACTTTTCACTCACAGAATGGGAGACAGCACTGGAAAGAGCTCTGGTGTCCAACACTGCTGCTGAATTTTAGTTTTGGCTGGTTCCTTCTCTGAATCAGAGTTCTTTACAATTTGACTCATGTTGTTGCACCCTGTACATTGTGCACCACAAGAAAGGAGAGAGAACAACACTCATGGGTTCCCAAGACTTGAATAAATCACCACATAAGTGGAGTCACTCATTGATCAGGGCTGCAGGACAAGGACTCGGGAGCCTTGCTTTTCCTGGCATCCCCAAGCAGGGACAGAAGTGGAGTTTATAAGCATAAAAACATAAACACACCTGTGCCAAGTTACAGGTACAATTTTCACCAATCAGGAGTCAAAGATCATTGTCAACTGACACAAAACGTAAGTTTCTCAGACCAACCAATCAGATTCATTTGTTCTTTATGTCGTTAGGAACAGCAATAATGTTTTAGGGAACTAAGAGGAATAACAGACTATTTCTATTGTTTAAGGAGGAGGTTGGCCAGCCATTGGAAAGTTCCCAGCTTCCCTAAGGCCTAAGAACCTGAACTTTGTTTCACTCTACAGGTAAAAATGGAGTCTGAAGTCAAAATGGCAGTACTTAGCACAAGGTGCTTTTGCCTGCTTCCTTCAATATTATTGTAGTGATGAACATGGAGTGAGTAGTTATTACATCCAGGGCACTGGTACAAGGCAGTTGACCTGCTTTCTCCCACAACAATCCTCCAAAAGAATGTTGTTTAAAACATCAGGGAATGAGGTTGGAGGTTTAATACTGTTTATATCTACAGGAGTTCTATCATTTTCTTAGATTTAGCAGTTGCCCTCAAGGAACCTGTTCTATTTCCAGGACCCATGTAACAGCTCCCAACAAACCACCTGTAGTTCCAATTCCCAGGCATTTGACACCCCCTTTTGACCTGTGCAGGCACTACATGCATGTGGCACACAGACACACATGGAAACAAAATGCCTATGCACATTAAATAAATAATTTTTTAAAAATCAGGGGTATCATCAAGAAAATGGGTGGCTGGACGTGATTCACTTCTTTCCAATTTAATAGAGAAAGTCAAAAGTAAATTAAGATAAATTTTAGTCTACTAAACACTAAGGCACCAAATTCCATGAAAAGATCTAAAGCCAAAGATCAGCTGCAACACAGTAACAGTGGGTAGTTTCAATGCCCCACTTGCACCAATATGTATGTTATTTCTACTACAAAAAAACCTAGACGGAGAACTCCTAAAGTTAGACGACATCATATACCAAAAGGACCTGGCCAATATCTACATTCCACCAAAACTCTTCAAACCACCCCAGCTGCTTCCAAAGCCATATGTAGTTGTTTACCACATTTTCATAGCTCTTGAGAAACAAACCCTAATTAAACCATTAGCCACCTGATGGGGTGTGGTCTGGGAAATCTCGAGAAAAAATCTTTTGCTTTTACAAAATATATGTTCTTAGTTGTCCCCTTCATTCATCATGCAATTTTGTTCATGCATTTTTCCATTTGATGGCAATTTTTTTAATTCTTGGATTCCCAAATTCTGTGTTTTCTTCCTTATTCCACCCCTACATTTAATAGTATTCTGGTTTTACACTATTGGGTGTTTTTTTAATTAAAGGTTTATTTATTTATTTATTTTACTTTATGTGTATGAATGTTTTACCTGCTTTTATGTCAATGCACCATGTGTATGCCTGGTACCTATGAATGTTAGAAAAAGTTGCCAGATCTGCTGGAATTGGAGTTTTAAATGATCATGAACCAGTCCATGTGGGTTCTGGGAATCGAACCTAGGTCCTCTGCAAAAGCAAGAAGTGCTCTTAACTGCGGAACATCTCTCCAGCCTCCTTTACTTTTTTAATATCATGTTTTTACTTTTTATTCTCCTTCTTAAGTTTATCTAATTTTGGTTTTTACTTTTTCTTTATGAGGGTATCTTTTTTGCTTTTCCTTTTCTTCTTTCTTATTCTTCCTAATCTCTTGTCTTGTTTTTCCCATTACATTCTTTACTCTTCTTCTTTTTCCTTCCCTTTATTTAACTTTGCTTCTCCTCTATTTTCTCCCTTTCCTGTCTCCTTCCTTTATTTCATTAGTTTACTATTTCTATACTTAACCCAAATAACATTATCTTTATAGCATATTCTACAGTACTGCCATTTTCAAGCTATGTAGTCATTGGTCTGTACCTTATTTTAAGTGTATTTTATATGGTTCGGTTGATGGTAAAGAAGTTTGCTTTCTTTTCACTGAGGGATACTGAATGACGCTGAGGACTGACCTTTCAAAAACAAAATGTTTAACGTGAAAATCCGATTTCAAAAAGGAGAATTATCCAAACAAACAGTTGTGCAAATCACAGCAAAAAAAAAATGCTAGAAACATCAAAAAGCAAGACAACATGATTCCTCTTCCTCAACTACTGAACTCAAAGTTACTGAAATACGTAAATGTTAGGTGGTGATTTCAAAGGTTTTCTGGCCAAATATGACCAATGACCTGAAAGAATATAAAAACAAGCAGGTGAATTCAATCCATAACCTCATGACCTGGAGAGAAAAGGCAGAAATGGAAAAAAAAAACCTAAGGCAATTCATGACCACCAAACCAGCACTGTAAAATATATTTGAAAATAAAGAAATAAAGACAGTCTCAATTAAATTTCATGAAAGGAATAGATTAAAAAAAAAAAAGCTCAGGAAATCCATGGTACCCTGTTGGAGACCAACCTTGGGCAACTAGGCAAACTGTGTCTTGAAATTTGTATAAGTTTTCTCTTGCTCCAGCAGGCCTTGAAAAAGACAAGATGTTCTAGCCAAAACCATGAGACGTGCTTTTAGATAAACCTCCTGGACGGGTGCTTATCGGCCACCTGCAAAGCGACCTCAAGAATTTTCCATTCTCCTCCCCTCTCTTCCCCTGCTCCCCCTTCCTGTCTGAAGCCCCTGCTCCCCCTCCCTGCCTGAAGGCCTGCTTTTAAGCCTCAAGCCCCAGCCAATAAAATGAGACTCAGACTGACTCTGTCTTTCTTCATGCACCTGGTCTCCTTTCCCTCTCGCCCCCATTGATTTTCAGGTGGTCCCTCCTGAGACCCTCGAATAACCTGGCCTGCTGGGCGGGTCAAGTGGCGCCCGAACGTGGGGCTCGAGGCACGGCGGCTCACAGAACGGCAAGGAGAAAACGAGGTCTGGCCAGACACACTTTGGGTAGAGGTGCCCCAACAGCATCACTCGTGCACCGTGGGCAACCTTGAGGTAAGTGCCATCCCATAATCATAGGCAAAGTACTCTCTAAAGAAGCTCTCTTCATAAAGGAAATGAAGGATAATCTCAGGGAGAGGGGAATAAGAGTCAAAAAGAAAGATTTAATTAAGTTTTTCTGTTTCGTGGAAGAAAAATGTCCCTGGCTGGTCATTAACGGCCTGGACATCCACCCCTTGACGTGGAATAAAGTTGGAAAGGATATCAATAACATGCTTAAGGACGGAGAGAACGTCCCCGATGCATTCTTTAGTTTCTATGGAGTAATCAGAGATGTTTTAAAGGATTCAGAAAAGGATCTAAAACCCCCCTAGCCCCCCTGAAGGGCTTGTGGTTTTTGCCTTTAAATAGCCAGCCACACAAAGAAAGAGGAACTCCTCCCTGCCTCACTGTGTTGGGTGTAGGAATGAGTCCCCTGTCTAGCTAGACTTGTATCTGCAAAATAAACCTTGCTGTTGCATTCTGGACATCCAATGTCTTCGGTGGTCTCTTTGGGGGGTCACAATCTGGGCATAACATTTGGTTCCCTAACGGGGAACCCCAGAGACCCCACCGGGACCCTCAAGGGTCCAGAGGTTTATTGAAATCTACCGGTAAGAGCGCTCTCTGTCTTGTCTTTGTCTCTGTCTTGTCTCATTTCGTTTTGTGCCGGTCGACTGATTTGTACTTTGCAGGCTCGATTTGTACTTTGCAGGCTCTCACTGGGACAGACGTGTCCGGACAGTGATCCTGGGAGGGAAAGAGAGACATTTGGGGCTACCTCAGAGGTGACCATTTGGTTTTAGGAGTCTCCTCCAGGGAGTGCTCAGGAGAGGAGCATCTTTGGGTACCTTCCCCCATGGTGGGAGGAAGTGCCACTTTGTATTTTGTCCTGGGAAATTGTTAGAGCCGTTTTGTAGGGGTTTTTTTTGGTATGTTTTATTGTGGTCATTGTTCTTGGAGCTTTGTTGGTTGTCTCGTTGGGGCAAAGTTTTTTCGTGTGCCCTTGGTCTTGTGTGTAATGTGTTAACTGTTCTCATTGTTGACTTGACTGTGACAGACGCTATGGGACAGTCCCCTTCTTCTCCACTAGACCTTTGCCTAGCCCACTGGAAGGATGTGCAAGCCACAATTGAGGGGCTCGCTAGCTGTGAATGAGGCCATCATTATCTCAGTGCTGATGTGCCGGTACTTGGATTGTCTGTGTAAAGGTCATCTGTTTCTGCTACTCACCTCCCTTATTTTCCTGGGGAGAAGGAGAGAGAGGCACAGCGAGGGCCACCTCCCTCCCTCCCTAGCTCTCCTCAGGACTGCAGCCAGCTGGCTGCTCTCATGAGGGTGGGGGTGCATGCTCTCGGTACAGGCGGGCTAAGATGAGAGCTCTGGACAGGGCGATGGGGACTGCCTACAACTGACAAAAACTGTGTGAACGCTGAACAGAGAATCTGACTTTAGTCAGAGGAGTTAACAAAAACTTTTTTTTTTCAGGAACACTGGCAGCCAAGGACACACTTTATGATCACTGCTTCCCCTCCCTTCCTTTACTGTGATAAATTCCAGGTCTCTTCTGCCAGCCAGGAATTTCTCTTGTTAACCCTTCTCTGTCCTGTTATTGCTTAAAAAAGAAATGTTAAATTACCAGTTCAAGATACTAGGAAAATTATGCTTTTGTTTCCACAGGAAAAATAAAAATTTACATGGGTTTTGGTCATTTGAGTTCAGTGTGTTACAAATACTTGCCATCATTTAAGAAAATTGGTTTCAAATTATTGTTGGTTAAGGTAAAATTTAAATAAATGATTTTTGGTGTGAGAAAGCAGTTTAAGATGTAAAAATTTAAAGGCTTAAGCATGTCATGAGGGTTTTAGTATGTGATATTTTAGATCTAAATAAATAGTTTGAGGTAAAATAAATAAATAAATAAATAAATAAATAAATAAATAAATAAAAAAAATAATAAAACTTTAAAGTCTAACTTTAAAGTTTAAATAAGTTATAAGGTTTAGGGTATAGGTTTTAGATATATAAATATAAAAAATGTTTTAAAAAGAAGGAAAATATGTAAAATGCAAGTTATTAAAATATGTAAAAGCAAGTTATAAAGGTCTGGGGAGACGCGAGCAAGGGCCCACGCAACCTATTATGGCCAAGCCAAAATTGGATAAGAGAGGACTAGGCGCGGGTTCTACAGACCTTTTTTCCTAAAGACCACTGCTCTCCCTCACGCCACGCCGACAAAATAACATGGAAGTCAGATGACCCGGTGTGGATAGACCAGTGGTCCTTGCCTCAAGAAAAGGTCCAGGCTGCCCTTCAGTTAGTGCAGAAACAGTTAGACCAAGGGCACCTCGAACCCTCTACCTCCCCATGGAATACTCCTATCTTTGTCATTAAAAAAAGGACTGGTAAATGGAGATTATTACAGGATCTTAGAGAAGTTAACAAAACCATGATGCCCATGGGGGCGCTGCAACCAGGGTTACCCTCGCCTGCAGCCATCCCCAGAGGATATGCCAAAATAGTTACTGATATTAAAGATGGCTTTTTTTCTATTCCCCTTCACACTGCTGATTGTAAAAGATTTGCCTTTTCTATTCCCATTACTAATCAGATTGGACCAAATCCACGCTTTCAGTGGAAGTTTCTGCCCCAAGGAATGGCCAATTCACCCACTCTCTGTCAGAAATATGTGGCCCAGTCCATTGACCCAATTAGAATACAGTTTCCTGAGGCCTATATTATCCACTACATGGATGATTTGCTGATCGCTGCTAAGACAGTGGAAAGGACACACGTAGTAGCGCAAAACTTGGTACGGGCCTTACAAGATAGAGGGCTTCATATCGCCCCAGAAAAAATTCAAACACAATTTCCTTTTCTGTTCCTGGGGTTTGAACTTCACCCTGAGCTTCTCTATACTCAAAAGATTCAGACCAGAAGAGATACCCTGCTCTGCCTCAATGATTTTCAAAAGCTTTTGGGGGACATCCAATGGCGACGGCCTTACCTAAAAATGACAAAAGGGGACATATGTCCTCTCGAGGATATCCTTAAAGGAGATCCCAACCCCCTCTCTCCCCGACACCTCACCGTGGAGGCAGAAAGGGTACTTGATAAAGTAGAATTAGCCATCACCCGGCAACACATCGGGTTTTTCTCTCCTGCCTTACCCCTGCATTTAGTGGTCTTCTCCACCGAGTTTGCCCCTACTGGCCTGTTGTGGCAAGAGTCTGTACCCTTGCTTTGGGTACACCTCCCGGTTGCTAAAAGAAAAGTCCTTCCTTTATATCTCCTGTTAGTGTGCCAATTGGTGATGTTGGGGATAAGAACCTCCACTAGATATTTTGGGAGGGAGCCTGATGTTACCATTATCCCATATGATAAAGAAAACCTGGAATGGCTGTCCACCCATCACCTGGAATGGGCTACGATTGCTTGCTCCTATGCAGGAAAATTCGATACCCAGATGCCTAGTGATAAGTTGTTACAGTATTTTTCCTTTACCCCTTTTCTTTTTCTTAAAAATACGAAGCTAAAGCCAATCTCCAATGCCGGTGTTTATAGATGGGTCAAAAAAAAAAAAAAAAAAAAAAACAACCGGCCAGGCTGCCTATGTGTATAATCAGCAAAAAAAGTCATAAAAACACCCTTTAACTCGGCCCAGCTGGTGGAACTTTATGCCGCCCTGGCAGTGTTTGAAGCATTTGAGGCATGTCCCCTTAACTTGTATTCGGACAGCCCATATGTGGTGGGAGCTTTGCAAGTTCTAGAAATGGTGCCGGTGATCCAGCCCCACACTCCAACCTTTGAAATGTTCTCAAAGATACAAAAGCTGATCCGCCAGAGATCGCTCCCCTTTTTTTATTGGCCACATTCGTGCCCACACTAGCCTGCCCGGACCCCTAGCACTGGGGAACGAACTCGCAGACGCTGCTACACGGACCCCCCTGATTTTGCTTCTAGAACGTGACCAAGTCATGGCTGCCCGTGAAGCCCACCAATTACACCACCTCACTGCCCAAACCTTGAGGCTAAGATTTTCACTTACTAGAGAACAGGCTAGGGAAATTGTCAAAAGCTGTAAGAACTGCCTGGTATATTTGCCAGAGCCCCATCATGGGGTAAATCCTAAAGGGCTTGTCCCAGGACAAATTTGGCAGATGGATGTCACCCAGGTCCCTTCCTTTGGCAAGTTGAAATAGGTGCACGTCACCATAGATACTTTCAGCGGGTTTATCAGCGCCTCCGCTCACAGCAGGGAGGCCACTAAGGATGTCATCTGTGGGAGCCCGTTCTGGGGTTCCTCGTGGCTTTACCCAGCAGGTCCGAATAGAGGATGATCAGGACCACGGGCCTGAGTGCAGGTGTCTGAGATGGCCTGCACTTGGCTGTGCTGGGGGAGGAGGTCTTTTGCTCCACCCCTTGGCGTCTCTATAAAAACCCTGGACCAGAGACAGTCCGGGCCCGTTGGAATAGGTTCCAGGCCCTCTCGAGGCTATCCTTTATTTTCTATCTGTTTATCTCCACAAGATTCTCCGCTATAAATCCTTCTATCTAATATTTTCTGCTGCTCGCACTCAAGAAAACTCTGGGAAGCTGTGGGGGTGGTGGGTAAACGCCCCACAGAATGGCGCCGTGAACAGGGACTGAAGAAAAAAAGGGACTGAAGAAAAAAAGGGACTAAAGAAAAAAAGGGACTAAAGAAAAAGGAAAAAAAAGGACTGAAGAAAAAAAAGGGGGAACAAAAAAAGGGGGGACTAAAGACAAATGAACAGGGACTTAAGACAAAGTAATAGGGACTAAAGATAAAGGAAAATAATAGTTTTATTACAGAGTTTTTGGTGAAAGTGCTGAGTCAGCCCTGCCAGTGGAAAGGCATGCCGGTGTTATGGAATATATATATTTTTATATATATTTTTTGGGAAGGCAGGGGTTTTATCCTCGAGAGAAAAGGAAAGCGGACTGGAAGGATGTCCGATGCTGCAGCGAAATTCTCTTCTGTCAAAATTTTCTATCTTCTATCCCTTTCTCAATTTCTATCTGTGATAAGTATAAGATATAGGGTAGTAATATAGTTTAGGAAAAACTTAGAAGTATAAGATTGTGTAGGAAAAAATAAGTAAGGCAACTAGACAGAAAAACTCAATTTTCTAACTTTGGGGGCTTTGAAAGCAAACTGGGGAAAAAAATCTTTCTTTGGGCTTTTCGGGTAGTAAAAAAGCTCTTCTTGGAGCTTATGGGGAAGGAAAAGTTTCCTATGGAAGCTTTTGACCTGGGGACAGCTGAAATGCCAAATCCAAGCGGCAGGAGAAAGTGATTTCTCCCTGAGGCAAAAATGGGGGTGTAAGAAGTCCAAGTTTAAAGTTGGGAAGTTTTGGGAAAAGTTGGTCTTTCTCCTGGGGAAAAAAAATCTTTCTCCTAAACTCTAAAGCTTTTCTTGAAAAATTTTGGGGGGAAAATCTCTCTAAAAAGCCTTAATCTTTCTCAAAAGCTCTCTTAAACTTAAAAACTAAATTTGTCCTTCTGGGAGATGACAAAAATTAGAATCACCTGAAGATATTAGTATGGGGACCACCTGTGATTAGCTCTAAGGGAAAACAACAAACCTCTTAAGACAGCAAAACCTCTCTAAGTTTTCAAGCTTTAAAAATCCTCCCTGCAATGCAGGAGGCAGAAACAAGATTCTAAAAACCTCTTCTAAGCTCTGTCTCTTCAAGCTAGTAAAAGACAGTGGGTCAGAGTACCCTGAGGGAAACGCTTGGGGAGAGTGTGGGTGAAGAGCTACAGAGAGCCCAAAAGGGCAGCAAACTTTACCTGAGAAAAGAAAAAAGCCAAGTTTCACAGTTACAGCTGAGTTGAGGCATCAAGGGCTTTGAGCATTTCAGAATGAAAAGGTGCTCCTAATCTTCCTAAAGCAAAGATCCCCTGAAGCAATGCAAACTGTTAGCTTTGTATCCTCACTTCTGACCAAAAACCCAGAGGTGACTGGCCAGCGTCTCTGAGTTGGGGTGCATTTCGGGGATACTAGGGTTCCTGCAGTTGTAAACTTCCTGGAGCACAGAGCTGAGGCAGGAAGGTGCAGCACCCAGGGGAAGATTGCTAATGAACAAACAAAGCTAAAGCCGGTGGGAACGGCATAGTTGTCCACTTTCCTACAAGTCCCAGGTTGAAAGGTCCACAACTACAAAAAGAAACCTGAGAAAAAGCTTTCTATCAGAGAAAGGACCTTTCTGGGAAAACAGTAAAGCTGAACTGGGTCTGAAGAAGTCGTGCTGCCGAGTCAGAACGCTGTCTGGGGAAAGAGCCCAGCCAGGGAAGAACAGAACTATCCAGGAGTAAAGCTTTCTTTTCTGTCAGAGAAAGCATCTCTTTGAGAAAAGCTTTGTTTCAACTGACTCCCTGAGATGAGGGAGTGTAGCCCTAAGGGGTGATTGTCTCTGGCATAAGCTCTGTCCTTGAGCACCCAGACAAGCAAATGCAACCCACTGGGGGACTGGGCCAGGTGAAGGCCTGATGAGGCAAAACACCTGTCCTAATGGGAGTTTAGAAACGGCAAAAACCTCCCTTGTTAAATTTTTCAGTCTGTACACAAACCACACAGACCCTGAAAACAAACGGACAAAAAGCCCCTACCTTCAGTAGCAGGGAAAGCCGCCGCTGTAGTGTCGGAAACTGTTTCTGGGGTAGAGGGGATAAATTGAGACCAAACTGGAAACTGTCTGTGAGAAAGACTCTAAAGAAACAAGGGACAGATACCTCCCCAGAAAATGCATGACCTGACAAAGCTGCTAGAATTTGAGACAGATTCAGGGGGAGAAAAAAAGCCCCTACCTCCAAAAGCAGCTAGCAGAGGTACAGAGCCGCAGACAGATACCTGAAGCTCTGTATCTGGGGGGGAAGGAACAAGCAAAATGAGAATAAGATCAGTGGGAGGAAATCTCTGAAGGAGCTATGGAAAAGCTCTGTTGCAAATGATCTTGTTTTTCACTGACTGGCTAAGACAAGCACAAGCCCCGAGCAAAGTTGCTAGCAGAAATGCCAGCCCCAAGGCCAGCTAACGAGGCAGGTGTGGTTCTGATTCGGGGGCCAGTGTCAAATGAAGGAGAAACACCTGTTAAAGCCAGTTGAGAGACTAGAAATCTCCCAATGTGCCATAATTAAAAATGTAAGCTGCTTGTTCAAATCTCCCCTTGCAAAAGCCAAAAAACTTTGTTCAAACCTCCCGGGCAAGAATTTGTAAGCAAGTCTGGTAAAAGAGAACCAGTTGACTCTCAAACCCGATAAGAAATATGGAAAATGATATAAGGGACTGATATAAGGGACTGATATGGGACTGATATTATTATGGACTGATATAAGGGAAATGCATTCTGGGAAAGGTAGTTTTTCTGCTAAAGATGGCGACATTGCCCTGAAACACTTTTGTCAGCTCTAAAATTAAAATACAGCTTTTAAAAGAATAAGGGGAAAAGTCGTCTAAGGGTTTAAGTGTCCGTTCCAAAGAAAAATTGAAAGGATATGGAACTAGGTGCTTCGTGGTTTGGGGCTCCGTTGGTAAAATGCCTTATTTACCCTAATAGTTGTGCAAAGTTTTTACGGTAGTTGGATGACAAAAAGCTACCTATAAGAGCAGGCAAGTCACTTTAAAATCCTTAAAATATCACCTAATAGCTGTGCAGTTTTTGGCGAAGAGCTTTACAACAGCTAAATATGATAATTTCACCCTCAGCATAAAGTTTTTCAGTAGAACAAACCAAAAGTACTGCTGTGATAGAAACGTTTGTTTGAATTGAAGTTCTTAGGGGAACTATTATGAATTTGGGTGAAGGGACAGCCTCTAGTTAAAAACCGTTTACCGCTGACAGTGCATCTCTGCCAGTTCGAAAAGGCCGACTCACAACTTTGGGGTGTGGCTTCGTCCTGAGACTGTTACAATCCCCTAGCAACAAGTATCACAACTCTATAATGATAACACTCACTAAATCCCAGTGCTTTATAACAAAACTGACTATAAACTCTAAACTTTAGAAATGATGTACGTACTTCCTGTCTAGTTAAGAGAATCTTTATAATAGAGATAATGATAATAATTAAGAGTAAGAAGTAGAAAAATGAAAATATGTGAGTTTGTAGAAATTCTGTCTTGTTATATCGGTGTTAAGAAATCTTTAGGTGTTTGCTAAGTTAGATATATGCTAATGGTAGCCTATATAAGTTTGTAAAATAGATCTATAGAGTTCCTTTAAGAATATAAGCTTGTAAGAAGTATCTAAGGTAGTCGTAAGACATGTAGTAATAAGCTTGTAAGATGCTAGTTGTAAATGTAAGTTTAAATAAGAAATAAGATAAGTATATAAGAATTAATAGGAAATATATTTGCTAAAGTAGTTCTATAAAGTATAAATAAGTAGATGTTAATATGTTGTATGTGAGTTTGTAAAAATGTGTAAATGTTGAATATGAGTCTAAATGCTTTGCAAGGCAAAAAAACGTTATATGTGAGCTTGTGAAAAAGTATAAATGTTAAGTGTGAGTCTATTCTTAATGTATATGGTGAAAACACCTGAGACACAGGAGATAGTGTCCTAGTAGACTGCAAGGTAGGCAGTCTGAATGGTTTCAAAAGCTCCAGAAGCCGCTAAGAAGCTAAGAATGGCGGACGCCAGAACCAGCACAAGGCATCCGCAGCTGAGATCCGTGGAATATCAACGCAGCACAGAAAAACCTGAGCTAACAGCAAAAACGGTGCAGTTTAAAATATTACTATAACTAAAAAGGTCTGTCTGTGAGAACAAAAGTTGCAGAGACGCTTGTTTGAACAAAAATTAACTGCAAAAAGTTTTGGTTGAGAAACGTCTCTTCATATTTGGAAGTGAAAGCCTGATACCTGAATTTATTTGTTTGAACTTTTTGAACTTAAAATGAGATAAAATTACAAAAACATTTTGGTTATGGATTTCTTCAAATTTGGAAGACTAGTACCAATATTTATCATTTGAATTTTGGTACTTAAATGAAATGAACAATAGAGATTTCATTGCAATGGGACAATTTTGAGCTTACTTATAGTAATGACCTAGGAACGGTTTTCTGGAATTGGGTTAAAAATGAAACTGTTTAAATGAAGAAATGTATTTCTACTTAGAATCAAGATGCAATTTTGTGTATGCGTATATGCTTTATTAACTGGAGATTTATGAATTGTTTTGTGGAACTGTTAATGTAAAAATGGAATTACTTATGGAACTGGTTTTGTGTTACAAATGGAACTGTTTAAACAGAAAAGTTTGGGTTTTCTAACTAGGCTTGAGATTTTGCTTAAAAATTATAAAGAAAAGGAGGAGCTATGAGATTGAATTATGTTCGCAGAAACCTATTGATATTAATGCACCCTGGCTTTGTGGAATTGAGGAAATGTTTAAGTTTGATGTGAATACATCGAAGTTTTTCCTATGTTCTGTTAACAAGAAAAATGACTGAGTTAAAGTTGTAAGTCGGAGAAAATTGTTAACTATATATAGCACCATATATGCTAATTCTAATGGTTCTGTTAAGAGTTTGCTTTGAGTTGTAAGATTGAGAGAATTGTGACTATGTATAGCAATATTTGTTAACCTGTTAATGGTAATGATGAAGCTAAGGGATTCTTTAAGTTTGTAGTTGCCTTAAGAGTTTTGGTTTAGAAAGGGCTTGAGGCAGCTAAGACTGCTGTGGTCACCTTGGACCTAATTCAAAAGAGAAATGCCATCTATATCATCCTCTACTCCCATACTGGGAGGTGTAACAGCTATGGAGATTGCTGTAAGCCATTAATAGTTATTTTTTTATATATTAAGAAGGGGGGACCTGTGGGAGCCCGTTCTGGGGTTCCTCGTGGCTTTACCCAGCAGGTCCGAATAGAGGATGATCAGGACCACGGGCCTGAGTGCAGGTGTCTGAGATGGCCTGCACTTGGCTGTGCTGGGGGAGGAGGTCTTTTGCTCCACCCCTTGGCGTCTCTATAAAAACCCTGGACCAGAGACAGTCCGGGCCCGTTGGAATAGGTTCCAGGCCCTCTCGAGGCTATCCTTTATTTTCTATCTGTTTATCTCCACAAGATTCTCCGCTATAAATCCTTCTATCTAATATTTTCTGCTGCTCGCACTCAAGAAAACTCTGGGAAGCTGTGGGGGTGGTGGGTAAACGCCCCACAGTCATCAATCATATGCTACATGTCTTCACTGTGCTGGGACAGCCAAAATGCATAAAGACTGACAATGGCCCAGGTACACCAGCAATAGGTTTAAACAATTCTGCTTACAATTGGGGATAAAGCATGTCACTGGAATACCCTATAAACCACAGGGACAAGGCATTGTGGAACGGGCTCACCAAACCCTAAAAATTACCATTAATAAACTCAGCTCACAGGAAACCTTGTTCCCTATCAAGGGGAACCAAAAGATGTTGCTTGCACATGCCCTCTTTGTGCTAAATTTCTTAACTTTGGATGGCTTGGGAAAATATGCAGCCGAACGACACTGGCACCCAGAGACCAGCCCGGGATATGCCCAGGCCCTTTGGAAAGATCCTATCACTGGGAAATGGGGCGGCCCGGACCCAGTATTAATCTGGGGAAAAGGGTCCGCATGTATTTACGACTCCAAGGAAAATGGAGCCCGCTGGTTACCAGCAAGATTAATTAAACCCTACTCTGCAAGAAATGCCCCATAACAGTAAATAATAATCTTGGGTCCAGGAAATAGCCCTGAGACATGGATCTTTTCTTTTACAGGTACCCTGTGACCCAAGCAGAGGAGAAGGGATCATGAGTGCCCTCACCATCTGGAGGATTCATCTTTGCCCCGAGCCCATTTTTGTGATCTTGCTCACTATCCCTATGACCCGAGCCAGCCCCCATGCTGTTAAGAAACTCACTTGGCAGGTCATCTCACAAACTGGGGAAACGGTCTGGCAGACGACTGCCAATCATGCCCCCTTTTCATGGTGGCCATCCCTTACCCCTGATTTTTGCGAGCTTGCAGCTGGACTTGACACCTGGGATATACCTGAGGCCGAACATACTCTTGTTGGCCCAGCCCTTAAACCCGCTTTTGGACCCCCGCCCCCCCCCTACTCGAGGACCCGGGTGTGCCACCTTTGCCGCTTGCTGTTTACTGTCCTTGTATGATTTTTATGTTTGCCCTAAAGACGGCAGAAGTCGTGCCCTCGCGGCAAGATGTGGGGGATATGAAGAATTTTTTTTGCAAAGCCTGGTCCTGCGAGACTACTGGGGCAGCTTACTGGAAGCCTTCCTCCTCATGGGACCTTATAACGGTTTCCCCGGGCTATGTAAAAAGGGGCCAATGCCATGCTACCCAAAAGGAACTACAACCACAGTACGGCAAGTCCTTGCCATTAAACATTTCATTCACTCCAAAAGGCAAGGACTTCACAGGCTGGCCCGTGGGAAGGACATGGGGCCTTCGCTGGCTGGGATGCGGGGGTTACATTCAAAATACAATTAAAAATAGAAAATACCCACGCCACACCCATTGGACCCAGTCGGGTCCTCCCCGAATTCTCGGGCAGAATCCCAGTCCCAGCCAAAGGAGTAATAATCACACCGGGACCCACACCTAGTAGCACTTCCACCCCCCACCCCCACCCCCACCCCCGTGCGTAGCACATCCCCTGTTATCCCGCAAAATACAGGCAACAGGTTGTTCAGTTTAGTACAGGGAGCATATACGGCTCTAAATGCCACAAACCCAGATAAGACCTTGAATTGCTGGCTTTGCCTTACATCCAGCCCTCCTTACTATGAGGGAATTGCCTTTCAGTCTGCTGCCAGCAACCTCACTTCCCCGAGCAGTAGGTGTCAGACTAAGCCTCATAAACTAACACTCTCTGAGGTTTCTGGACAAGGCTCCTGTTTAGGCAAAGTCCCACCGACCCATAGGCATCTCTGTAACGACACCTCGACACCCTATAAAGGAGGATATTATCTTGAGGCACCTAATGGGTCCTACTGGGCCTGCGACACCGGGTTAACCCCCTGTGTGTCTGCTCAGATATTTAATGGTTCCCATGAATTCTGTGTATTGGTTCAGCTGTGGCCTCGTGTCACCTATCTTGAAGAAAGCTCGATTATGGAATTCTTCGAGCAAAGGAGTAGATACACTCGAGAACCTGTGTCATTGACTATAGCCCCCTTGTTGGGTGTTGGAGGCATTGCAGCAGGAATTGGTACAGGAACCACCGCCCTTGTACAAAATAATCACTTGATGCAGTTACACATGGCCATGATCACCGATCTGGAGGCAATAGAAAGATCTATTTCCACCCTTGAGAAATCACTTACCTCACTGTCAGAAGTAGTGCTCCAAATAGAAGGGGCCTGGATCTGTTGTTCCTGAAGGAAGGGGGCCTATGTGCCGCCTTGAAGGAAGAATGCTGCTTTTATGCAGACCATACTGGTATTGTCAGGGAATCAATGGAAAAATTAAGGGAAAGGCTGGCTCAAAGAAAAAGGGAGTTTGAAGATCAGCACGGGTGGTTTGAAAGTTGGCTGCAAGGGTCCCCCTGGCTCTCCACCTTGCTACCTACCATTCTAGCCCCCTTGATTGTTTTTCTCCTTCTCATTACCTTTGGCCCCTGGGCCTTTCAGCGGTTGACTCGGTTTATCAAAAATCAGATTGATTCGGCTTTACCATGACACGTCTCAATTCATTATCACAGGATAGATTCTGAGGAGGCCGGCCAGGAGCCTCATCAAGGACTCAGATTCAGTGTCCTAAGGCCCTAACGTCCCCACGGTCTTGCTAGAGGGTACTCAATGACGGGAATATTACAGGGCCCACATGGGGGTCCTCCTGTATAGCCTAAGACAGGGGCCCTCTCGGACCACCCCCAAACCCCACTGTCTTGCTAGAGGGTACTCAATGACGGGAATAGTACAGGGCCCACGTGGGAGTCCCCCTGTATAGCCTAAGACAGGGGCCCGTTCGGACCACCCCCCGAACACCGACTATATGGATTTCGTCCATTTTATTTTAAGAAAGGGGGGAATTGTTGGAGACCAACCTTGGGCAACTGGGCAAACTGTGTCTTGAACTTTGTATAAGTTTTCTCTTGCTCCAGCAGGCCTTGAAAAAGACAAGATGTTCTAGCCAAAACCATGAGACGTGCTTTTAGATAAACTTCCTGGACAGGTGCTTATCGGCCACCTGCAAGGCCGGGGACCAAAGCGACCTCAAGAATTTTCCATTCTCCTCCCCTCTCTTCCCCTGCTCCCCCTCCCTGCCTGAAGCCCCTGCTCCCCCTCCCTGCCTGAAGCCCCTGCTCCCCCTCCCTGCCTGAAGCCCTGCTTTTAAGCCTCAAGCCCCAGCCAATAAATGAGACCTTGATGCGACTCAGACTGACTCCGTCTTTCTTCATGCGCCTGGTCTCCTTTCCCTCTTGCCCCCATTGATTTTCAGGTGGTCCCTCCTCGAGACCCTCGAATAACCTGGCCTGCTGGATTGGTCAGTACCCAATACAGTAAAGCAACCAACTTCTAATCCTAATAGAGAAGAAAGTAAAGAACAAACCATAATCCAGGCAGTCAGAAAACAGCCAACTAAATTACAGAAATCAGTAAATATCTCTCAATAATAATTTCAAATGTAAGTGGCCTCAACTCACGATAAAGAAATGCAAACTAATTGACTGTATTAAAAAAAGGAATTTCCAACCATTTTCTCCAAGAAACACATATCATTGGTCGTAACACTACAAACTGAGATCAAAAAATAGAAAAGAATCTACCAGTGAATGGAAACTGAGAAATAAGCCAGTGTAGTTATTCTGGTATCTGATGAAGTCAACTTCAACCAGAATTAAGGAAGAGAGATAAAGAAAGCCACTGTTTAATTAATAGAGGGAACAACTGACCAAAAAGGTATAGTTGTAAATATATATAGAACAAATGTTTAGATATCAAATTTCACAAAACAAACACTAATGTACATAAAATATCAAATAAATTCTGATACAATGTTATTGGGAGATCTCAGTACCCTACTCTATACCTAAATAGGTCATCCAAACAAAAATGAATTCAAAGTTAAGGATATCATAGAGCAAATGGACTTAATGGATACATAAAGAATATTCTATTCAACATACACAGAATACACATTTTTCTCATCAGGTCATGGAACCTTGTCTAAAATAGACCACATTATAGGTCACAAATAAAAAATTACCAAATACAAAAGAGTAAAAAATAAGATCTTGTGGGGTTTTTTCAGATTGCAGTGCAATGAAACTATAAGTCAACAGAAATAAAAAAAACTACAGAAATGACACAAGTACATGGAAAAATGAACACCATACTTTTGAATTAACAATGGGTCATTGAAAAAATTAGACAAGAAATCAAAAAGTTCCAATAACCAAACCAAAATAAAAGCACAAGTTACCAAATACTAAGGGGAAAGTTCATACCTCTGAGTGCTTACATTTATGCCTTTCTGTCTGCTGCGAGTATGCGTTGCCACCATTGGTTAATAAAGAAACTGCTATGGCCTATGGCAAGGCAGAATAGAGCCAGGTGGGGAATCCAGGCAGAGAGACAAGAAGAAGGCAGAGTCAGGGAGATGGCAACCCACCGCCCGAAGAGCAACATGCCAGCAGACCAGTAATGCCACAGCCGTGTGACAATACATAGATTAATGGAAATGGGTTAATTTAAGATGTTAGAGCTAGATAGCAATGAGCCTGAGCCATAGACCTAACAGTTTGTAATTAGTATTAAGCCTCTGACTGATTATTTTATAAGCTGCTGTGGGCCAGGTGGAACACCGGAAAACTTCTGTTTACACATTTAAAATATCAGAAAAATCTCAAACAAATTGCCTAATGATGCACCTCAAAGTCTTAAAAAACTAAGAGCAATTGAGACCCACAAGCAATAGACAGCAAGAAATAATAAATAACAGGATGGAAATTGTTGAAATTGAGAGTAAAAGTATGGTACATATAATTAGAGAATTTGGGCTGGAGAGATGGCTCAGAGGTTAAGAGCACTGCTCTTCCAAAGGTCCTGAGTTCAATTCCCAGCAACCACATGGTGGCTCACAACCATCTGTAATGAGATCTGGCACCCTCTTCTGGCCTGCAGGGATACATGCAGGCAGAATATTGTATACATAATAAATAAATAAATCTTTAAAAAAATAATTAGAGAATTAATTATTTGGAAAAATAAACAAGAACAACAAATTTTTTCCATAACTTTCCTTTTTTTCATTTTTCTTTAAGAAATTTTCTACTCACTCCACATGCTATTCACAGACCCCCCCTTCCTCTCTCCTCCCACCCCCAGCCCTCTTTTCCAAGCCACCCCGCATCCCCACATCCCCCAAATCAAAGTCTTCCAAGGGAATCAGCAGAGCTTGGCACACTGAGCCTAGGCAGGTCCAAGCCAATTACCACTGCACCAAGGCTGTGCAAGGTGTCACACCACAGGCACCAATTTCCAGAAGCCTACCCATAGACTAGGGACAGATCCTGATCTCCCTGCCTGGGTACCCCCCAAACAGTTCGAGCCAAATAACCGTCTTCCATATCCAGAGGGCCTAGTCCAGTCCCATGGGGGCTCCACAGCCACCAATCCACAGTTCATGGGCTTCCACTAATGTGGCTGGTCATCTCTGCATGACCTCCCATCATGATCTCAATGTCCCTCACCTGCAGTATCTCTCCTCTCTCTCATCAATTGGATTCCCGGAGCTCAGCCTGGTGCCTGGCCATGGATCTCTGTATCTGCCTCCATCTGTCACTGGACAAAGGCTTCTATGATAACAGCTAGGTTATTTGCTAGGCTGGTCACCAGAGTAGACCGGTCCAGGCACCTTCTGGACCACTGCCAGCAGACCAAGGTGGGGTCAACCTTGTAGATTCCTGAGAGCCTCCCCAGCACTCTGCCTCTTCCTATTCCCATGATGTCCTCATCTATCATGATATCTTCTTCTCTGCCCTCCCACTCTGTCCCTGTTCCAGCTTGACCCTCTCATTTCCCTATGTTCTCATCCCCCACTCCTCACCCTCTGCCACCCCCGACCCAGTCCACTCATGTAGATATCATCCACTTCTCCTTCACAGGATCATTCATGTGTCCTTCCTAGGGTCTTTTCCTGTTAGATAGCCTCTCTGGAGCTGTGAGTTGCAGTCTGACCATCCCTTCCCTCCCATTTAGTATCCAGTTATGAGTGAGTACATACTATGTTTGTCCTTCTGAGTCTGAGTTACCTCACTCAAGATGATATTTTCTAGATCCATCCATTTGCCTGCAAATATCATTGTTTTTTACTGCTAAGTATTACTCCATCGTGTATATGTGCCATATTTTCTTTATCCATTCTTCAATTGAGGGGCATCTAGGTTGTTTTCAGGTTCTTGGAATACAAAATAATGCTGATATGAACATAGTTGAGCATGTGTCCTTGTGGTAAGATTGAGCATTCCTTGGGTATATGTCCAAGAGTGGTATAACTGGGTCTTGAGGAAGAAATATTCCCAATTTTCTGAGAAACTGCCATACTGATTTCCAGAGTGGCTGTACAAGTTTGCATTCCCACCAACAGTGGAGGAGTGTTCCCCTTACTCCATATCCTCTCCAACATAAGCTGTCTTCAGTGTTTTTGATCTTAGCCATTCTGACAGGTGTTAGATAGTATCTCAGAGTCATTTTGTTTTGCATTTCCCTGATGACTAAGGATGTTGAACAATTCCTTAAATGCCTTTCAGCCATTTGAGATTCTTCTGTTGAGAATTCTCTCTTAAGCTCTGTAGCCCATTTTTTAATTGGATTGTTCAGTATTTTTATGTCTAGCTTTTTTGAGTTCTTTATATATTTTGGAGATCAGCCCCTCTGTCAGATGTAGGGTTGGTGAAGATCTTTTCCCATTCTGTAGGCTGTCGTTTGGTCTTATTGACCATGTCTTTTGCCTTACAAAAGCTTCTCAGTTTCAGGAGGTCCCATTTATTAATTGTCACTCTCAGTGTCTGTGCTACTTGTGTTATATTTAGGAAGTGATCTCCTGTGCCAATTCAGTCCAGGCTACTTCCTACTTTCTCTTCTCAAGTTCAGTGTAACTGGACTTATGTTGAGGTCTTTGATCCACTTGGACTTAAGTTTTGTGCATGGCAACAGATATGGATCTATTTGCAATCTTCTGCATGTTGATATCCAGTTATGCCAGTACCAATTGTTGAAAATATTTTCTTTTTTATGGTACATTTTTGGCTTCTTTGTAAAAAATCATATGTTCACAGGTGTGTGGATTAATATCAGGGTCTTCAATTTGATTCCATTGGTCCACATGTCAGTTTTTATGCCAGTACCAAGCTGTTTTTATTATTATATCTCTATAGTAGAGCTTGAGGTCAGGGATCATGATGCCTCCAGAGGTTGCTTTATTATACAGGATTCTTTTAGCTATCCTAGGTTTTTTGTTTTTCCATATAAACTTAAGTATTGTTCTTTCCAAGTCTGTGAAGAATTGTGTTGGGATTTTGATGGGGATTGCATTGAATCTGTAGATTGCTTTTGGTAAGATTGCCATTTTTACTATGTTGATTCTACCTATCCATGAGCATGGGAGATCTTTCCATTTTCTGAGATCTTCTTCAGTTTCTTTCTTCAGAGACTTAAAGTTCTTATCATACAGGTCTTTCACTTGCTTAGTTAGAGTTACCCCAAGGTATTTTATATTATTTGTAGCTATTGTAAAGGGTGATGTTTCTCTGATTTCTCTCTCAGCCCCTTTTTCATTTGTATATAGGAGGGCTAATGATTTTTTTGAATTAATCTTGTATCCTGCCACCTTACTGAAGGAGTTTATCAGCTGTAGGAGTTCCCTGGTAGAATTTTTGGGGTCACTTATGTATACTATCATATCATCTGCAAATAATTTCTGTAGATATCTATTAAGTCTATTTGAGTCATAATTTCTGTTGTTTTCCTTATTTCTCTGTTAAGTTTCTGTCTGGCAGACCTGTCCATTGGTGAGAGTGGGGTGATGAAGTCTCCCATTACTAGTGTATGGGGTTTGATGTGCGATGTAAGCTTTAGTAATGTTTCTTTTACGAATGCCGTTGCCCTTCTAGTTGGGGCATAAATATTCAGAATTGAGACTTCATCTTGTAGGATTTTCCCTGTGATAAATATGTAGTGTCCTTCCTGATCTCTTTCAGTTGATTTTAGTTTGAAGTCTATTTTATTAGATATTAGGATAGCTACATCAGCTTGCTTCTTAAATCCATTTGATTGCAAAGTCTTCCCAGCCTTTTATTCTGGGGCGGTATCTGTCTTTGAAGTTGAGGTATATTTTTTGTATGCAGCAAATGGATGGATCTTGTTTTTGTATCCATTCTGTTAGCCTATGTCTTTTTATAGGTGAATTGAGACCATTGACATTGATGGATATTAATGACCAGTTATTGTTAATTCCTGTTATTTTTTGGTGGTAGTGTTGTATGTTTCCCTTCTTTGGTATTTGTTGGTATGGGACTATCTATTGCCTGTGTTTTCATGGGTATGTCTAACTTCCTTAGGTTGGATTTTTCCTTTGAGTGCTTTCTGTAGGGCTGGATTTGTGGAAAGATATTGTTTAAATCTGGTTTTATCATGGAATATTTGGTTTACTCTGTCTATGTTGATTGAGAGTTTTGCTGGGTATAATAGTCTGGGTTGGCATCCATGGTCTTTTAGTATCTGCATAACATCTGTCCAGGACCTTCTGGCTTTTAGAGTCTCCATTGAGAAGTCAGGTATTATTCTTATGGGTCTGCCTTTATATGTTACTTGGCCTTTTTCCTTTGCAGCTCTTAATATTTTTTCTTTATTCTGTATGTTTAGTGGTTTGATTATTATATGGCAAGGGGATTTTTTTTGATCCAGTCTATTTGGCATTCTGTAATCTTCTTTTATTTGTATAGGCATTTCCTTCTTTAGGTTGGGAAAGTTTTTTTCTATGATTTTGTTGAGTATATTTTCTGTGCCTTTGAGTTGGTATTCTTCTCCTTCTTCTATCCCTATTCTTCTTCAGTTTATTCTTTTCATAGTGTCCCAAATTTCCTGGACATTTTGGGTTATGACTTTGTTGGTTTTAGTGTTTTCTTTGACTGATGAATCTATTTCTTCTACCGTATCTTCAATGCCAGAGATCTGCTCTTCCATCTCTTGCATTCTGTTGGTTATACTTGCATCTGTAGTTCCTGTTCGTTTATTCAGATTTTCCACTTCCAGCATTCTCTCAGTTTGTGTCTTCTTTATTGTCTTCATTTCAGTTTTGAAATCTTGAACTGTTTCCCTCACTTGTTTAATTGCTTTCTCTTGGCTTTCAAGGGATTTATTGATTTCTTCCCATTTTTTGTTTGACTTTTCCTCGATTTCTTTAAGGGAATTTTTCATTCCTCTTTTAAGATCTCTAATATCTTCTTAAAGTCATTTTATGGTAGATATCTTCTGTTTTTTTCTGTGTTGGGATGTTCAGGTCTTGCTGATGTAGGTTCTGATGGAGCCATATTAGTTTTTATGTTGTTGACTGTATTTTTGCACTGGCATCTACCCATCTCTTTCTCCACTTAGTGCAAGCAGTGTCTGTGTCTGAGGGAGTCTCTCTTGGTCTGATTGATACTCTTGATCCAGTGGGAGCTCTTGGTCTAGTCGATGCTGATGGACTTTTTGTCTTAGGGAGCAGCTCTTAGTCCAACTGGTGCTAGTGGGCTCTGTCTCAGGGAGTAACTGCAGTCTTACCGTGTGGTAGATGGTGGTAGTCTGACCTGTCTGCAGGATGTCTGCCTGCCAACTGGCCTCTTAGTACAGTTGGGTGCTGGCAGGCTCTGTCTCAGAGAACAGTTGCAGTCTTGGAGAGTGGGTGGAATTTGGGGAGGTGGGGCTTGGGTTACAGGGTCTGATGGAGGATGGTGGTGATCTGTCCTGTATGCAGGAGGTCTGCCTGCCAACTGGCCTGAAACTGGAACTGCAATGGGTGGGGGTGGAAGGGAGGAGGGTTGTGCCCCTGGGCCCAAAGCCTAGGGGCTGGGGTGTTTGAGTATGAGGATAAAGACTCACCTCTTAGTCCAGTTGGGTACTGGCAGGCTCTCGAACAACAAATTGTTTAACCAAATATTTTTTTAAATTTTTAATACATCCCTACTGCAGTTTCCCCTCACTTCTCTCCTCCCAGTCCTCCTTCATCTCCTCTCTGCTTTGCCTCTCCTCATTAACTCCTCCAGAAGAGGCAGGCCTCCCCTGGATCAACCAAACGTCATATTAAGTTGCAATGTGATTAGGGATCTCCCCTTGTATTACGGCTGGACAATGCAACCCAGTATGAGTAAAAGGGTCCCCAAAGCCAGTAAGAAAAGTCAGAGACAGCACCTGCTCCTTCTTTAGGAGTCCCACAAGAAGACCAAGCTACACAACTGTAACATATTTGCAGAGGGCCTAGGTCAGTTCTGGGCAGGCTCCATGGTTGTTGAAGATCAACAAACTCTCACCAAAACTAACCAAAAGAAAAGGGAGGCAAGGGCAGCATATCTCTGTGAGTTCAAGGCCAGCCTGATACACAAAGTGAGTTCCAGGCCAGCCAGAGCTACACAGTGAGACTCTATAGAAGGAAAGCAAGAGGGGGCGGGGAGAGGGGGAGTAAGTGAGAGAGAAAGAAAGAGAGAGAAAGAAAGAAAGGAAGGAAGAAAGAAAGAAAGAAAGAAAGAAAGAAAGAAAGAAAGAAAGAAAGAAGAGAGGGGAGGGGGAGAGAGAGAAAGAAAGAAAGAAAGAAAGAAAGAAAGAAAGAAAGAAAGAAAGAAAGAAAGAAAGAAAGAAAGAAGAGAGGGGAGGGGGAGAGAGAGAGAAAGAAAGAAAGAAAGAAAGAAAGAAAGAAAGAAAGAAAGAAAGAAAGAAAGAAAGAAAGAAAGAAAGAAAGGGAGAGAAAGAACAAGTTAATAAAATTAGAGTTTAAAGGTGGAGGAGTTACAATTGATTCCATAAAAAGAATCATTTAAGAACATATACTCAAAAACAAATAAAAACCCTTGAGCCAGGCATAGTAGCACAAGTCTTTAACCCAGCACTCCAGAGGCAGAGGCAGGCAGATTTCTGAGTTCCAGTCCAGGCTGGTCTACCAAGCAAGTTCCAGGACAACCAAGGTTACATAGAAAAACCCTGTCTCAAAAAAGAAAAACCCTGAAAATCTAGAAGAAATTGATAAATTCCTTGTCATGCAACCTACTAAAATTAAATCAAGATGATAAAAATAACTTAAACAGATACATAACAACAAGATCTGAACAATAATTTTTAAAAAGTCTCCCAGACCTGCAAGATAAAGGTGCTTAAAACCAAGCCTGATGATCTGACTTAAAAATTTGGAAGAAACATAGAAAAGGAGAGAAAAAAATCCCCTTGACCTCCGCATGCACACACACATACACATCAATATTTTTGTTTGTTTTACAACAGAGAAAAATCTGACATTGCATAGATTCACAGGTGAATTCCATAAACCCTTAGAGAAGACCTAACACTGATGCTCCTCCAATTGCTCCATGAAATAGAAAAGGGAATACACCTACCAAACTCATTCTCTTAATCAAAGCCAGCACTGCTCTGATGTCAACAGTGGATGGAAAAGACACAAAAAGAAAGAAAACTATAAACTAATTCCCATGATAAAAATAAATGCAAAATTATGTAGTTGGTGTTTCTTGTCTGGGCCATCAGTTCCCCAATAATGACACAGAGACTTATAATTACGAAAGCTCAACTGATAGCTTAGGCTTGTTTCTAACTAGCTCTTATAACTTAAATTAATCCATTACTGTTGATTTACTTTCTGCCTCATGGCTTTATTACCTCATCTCCATAGTGCCCATCCTGCTCGTTCTGCATCTCCTGGTGTCTCTACCTTCTTCCTTCCAGTGTCCTCTCTGCCCCCAAAATCCTGCCTAGCTATTGGCCATTCAGCTTCCTATTAAACCAATCAGAGTGACACATCTTCACAGTGTACAAAAAGATTATTACACAACAATTCCCCCTTTTATCTAAATAAAAAGGAAAGGTTTTAACCCCGACATAGGAAAACTATTAATAATAAGAACAATTATCGAGTAAGAATTACATTCACAATGTCCCATCCATTTGTATTTGGCATATTCAGAGAAAATAATCTATTATCTGTCTTATCTTGATGAACTTAAAGTTTTATACCTAAACTATTTTCTATTATAATTTGTATTACCATCTTAAAACTATCTTTTTAGACCACAAAACATTTTTTTAGATAAACAATTTAAGCTTTTATGTCTCTCAGACTTATACACTTTATACCTCTGTTGTGAATTTCTTTTCTGAATTTGGTAACAAGGAAAACTGTAACTATAACTATTTAGTCTTCAACTCCATCAGAGTTGCAAGAAGGATATATTACCCGAGAAAACAGGAAGTGCAGAGCAAACAACTTCCAAAGCCATAAAAATGACAGAAAGAGCTTTTGCTTTCCACAAATTATCAGGATAGAAAATCAATATGCAAAACCCACCACCTGTTCTTAGACCTATAGTAAGTTTGTTAAAAAATAAATTAGGGGTCAGGGTTCGGGCTGTGGCGGCAAGGCGACCCTTCGCTCAGCGCTGTAGGCAGCGGCCGGGTAGGTGAGGCAGCATCTGGGGGAGCCCCGGCCCCCTCGGCCTCCGGCGGCGAGGCGGGGGAGTGAGGAGATGCCGACCCAGAGGGGCAGCAGCACTATGTCCCACAAGGTCGTGGGCAGCGGCGACGGGAACCATTCCCACCAGGTTCGGGTGAAAGCCTACTATCTCGGAGACATTATGATAACAAACACACTTTGAGCCTTCCATCTCCTTTGAGGGACTTTGCAGTGAGGTTCGAGATAATGTTTTCTTTTGACAATGAACAGCCATTCACCATGAAATGGATAGATGAGGAAGGAGATTCGTGTACAGTGTCTTCTCAGTTGGAATTAGAAGAAGCTTTCCGGCTTTATGAGTTGAACAAGGATTCTGAACTCTTGATCCATGTATTTCCTTGTGTACCAGAACGTCCTGGAATGCCTTGCCCAGGAGAAGACAAATCCATTTACCGAAGAGGGGCACGCCGGTAGAGAAAGCTTTATTGTGCAAATGGCCACACTTTTCAAGCCAAACGGTTCAACAGGAGTGCTCACTGTGCCATCTGCACAGACAGAATCTGGGGGTTTGTATGACAAGGATACAAGTGCATCAATTGCAAACTTTTGGTTCATAAGAAGTGCCACAAGCTTGTCACAATTGAGTGTGGGCGGCATTCTTTGCCACCGGAACCAATGATGCCAATGAACCAGTCATCCATGTGTCCGGACCATGCACAGACACTAATTCCATATAATCCTTCAAGTCATGAAAGTTTGGACCAAGTTGGTGAAGAAAAGGAGGCGACCAACACCAGGGAAAGTGGTAAAGCATCATCAAGTCTGGGTCTCCAGGATTTCGATTTGCTTCGAGTTATAGGGAGAGGAAGCTATGCCAAAGTACTGCTGGTTCGATTAAAAACAAACAAACAAACAAACAAAAAAACAGATCGCATTTATGCAATGAAAGCTGTGAAAAAAGAGCTTGTCAATGATGAGGAGGAGGATATTGACTGGGTGAAGACAGAGAAGCATGTTTTCAAGCAGGCATCCAATCATCCTTTTCTTGTTGGGCTGCATTTTTGCTTCCAGACAGAAAGCAGGTTGTTCTTTGTCATAGAGAATGTCAATGGAGGGAACCTAATGTTCCACATGCAGTGACAGAGAAAGCTTCCTGAAGAGCATGCCCCATTTTACTCTGCAGAAATCAGTCTAGCTCTAAATTATCTTCATGAGCGAGGGATCATTTATAGAGATTTGAAGTTGGACAATGTGCTGCTGGACTCTGAAGGACACATTAAACTCACTGACTACAGCATGTGTAAGGAAGGATTACAGCCTGGAGATACAACTAGCACTTTCTGTGGAACTCCCAATTGCATTGCTCCTGAAATTTTAAGAGAAGACTATGGCTTCAGTGTTGACTGGTGGGCTCTTGGAACGCTCATGTTTGAGATGATGGCGGGAAGGTCTCCATTTGATATTGTTGGAAGCTCAGATAACCCCCATCAAAATACAGAGGATTATCTATTCCAAGTTATTTTGGAAAAGCAAATTCGCATACCACGTTCTCTGTCTGTAAAAGCAGCAAGTGTGCTGAAGAGTTTTCTCAACAAGGACCCAAAGGAATGATTGGGTTGTCACCCTTAAACTGGATTTGCTGACAGCCAAGGACACCCATTCTTCAGAAACGTGGACTGGGACATGATGGAGCAAAAGCAGGTGATGCCACCCTTTAAACCAAACATTTCCGGAGAGTTTGGTTTGGATAACTTTGACTCCCAGTTTACTAATGAACCAGTCCAACTCACTCCAGATGATGATGACATCGTGAGGCAGATTGATCAGTCTGAATTGGAAGGTTTTGAGTATATCAACCCTCTTTTGATGTCTGCAGAAGAATGTGTCTGATCCTCCCTTTCAGCTCTCATTTGCTTACTGTCATTTAGTGCATGGATCAACCTGTTAGCCTGGTCACAGTTGACATTCTGTATCGTCACCTACAGAAATCTCACTGTCCTCTTACAGAGGACAGGACTCATAGAGCTAAGTAGAGCTAAGGGAAAAAAAAATGAAACTAGCTTCCCCACAGATAGGTCAGACTTCAGTTACACTTGCTCTCCAGAGGCCTAGGAATGAGTGAGGAAATTGTCTTTTGTTTAAAGGAAATACCACAGCTTCTCAAATAGAGTCTCTGTTGTGCTCTGACACACGGTGGGATGACATCATCAGTCTCCCACAGTTGGTGCCATCTTGTGTTAAATCAGTTGAAGGCTTGATTGTGTAATGGAGGGTAATTCACAATACATCTTGTATTCCTAGTTTCAGAGTTCCTTGAGTTTAAGAATCCTCCTATAAATTTTCTCATTACTTGGGTAATTATTGCTATTTAAAGGAGCAGTTATCAAATTGATATACAATTGACTAGTTTTACTAAGAATTGGGTTATAAATTAGTAGCCATGTTTGAAAAACTGGCACAATGATTTATTTATTTTGTGTTTTAAAATTCTTTTTTTCAGACTAAGGGCTTAGCTTCTGAGCTTGCCTTTTCAGTGAAAACTAGCATGCTGATACATGTAGTTCAGAGACCCAGAAGGCACATGAATGGACAGTTGTTCAGTACATATAAATGAAAAAATAGACATTTAAAGCTGCAGAAAGAGCAGTGGTGGTGTGTTATTTCTTATTGGGAATGAATCCTACAGTTGGACTTTGAGATTTGGTTTAAATAGTGAGGAGACACTCACTTCTTACCCAATTAGAAGAGCACTCCAGTCATTCAGGGGAGGCAGAATGTACATACATGTTTTATTATTTAGTGTACAGGAAAATAATTTATCTTCTAAGTAAAATGTCTTGACTACTTTTGATTCCTTCCTCAAAGTACATTTCTTGTACTTTTGAGACCTGTTAATGGTGTCTGCAATGAAATCAAGAACAATAGTAAAAGAACTTGAGTATAACACATGTGTACTCACATCACAGTTCTAGCTCTTCCTGAGTTTTTATGTCTTAGGTAACAAATGTAATATATAATAGAATGCATTTCAGGGGCAGAGTTATTTAGTTCTCCACAATATTTTTATTAATAGTAGTAGTTAGCAACATTTTATTTTAAAAAGTACCATTTTTTAGGATCATTCTGCTGTTTATTTTAAATATTTTTATATAAAGAACTTTAAAATAATTATCTAAATAAACTACGGTTATCAAATCAGTAAAATTTAATTTTAGGGATGCTCTCTAGTGTTCTGCTTATAATGATTTAAACCATGTAGGCATTTGAAAATGATCTTTTGGGGGATGCTACATTTCATTAGAAGTGTAAGTGTCCCCAGGTTTGTGTCACGTATTTACTTTTCTTCAAATAATTTACGACTGAGAACAATGAAAACCTCCATTGATTGAGACCAAATAAGGGGCCAGTGAGGTGGCTCAGCAGGGAAAGCCGCTTGCTGCCAAGCCTGATAACCTGAGTTTGATGCCTGAAACTCACATGGTAAAGGAAAGAACCAGATCCCACAAGTTGGTACACATGGCACATGCACACCCCTCCCCTGCAGAAAGGAAATGTGTGGGAGTGGGGAGCAGCCAAATAAATGCAGGAAATGCACATCAGAAAGCAGTTGCTTATGTGCATTTTCATGTTTGAGAGGTATATATGTTTCCCTAATACTTAGAACTTAGTTTAAATCAAAAGGCAATGTTCGCATCATAAACTTGTAGAGAATTCTGGTGTCAGTATGTTTATGACCTTTTAAGTGGTGCTGTTTTCCTTGGGGCATTTTGGAATATAGAATAATCACTGAGAGTTTGTTTAAAAATGCACATCATTGGACCTACCATAAGGTCCAATCTTGAGATTAAGAGGGATAATCAGTGAATTATCATACACATTTGTCAACAAATTTAGATGGATTAATTAAAGTTTTTAATTAATTAAAATTAATTAAAGTTAGATGGATTAATTAATTAAAGTAAATATCTTACCTACCCTCACCCCCAATAAAACCTGTCTGTTTTCTGCCAATACTGTACAAAAATGATGAGCATTTTTCTATGATGAGGTTTTAACCATTATTAATGGTGGTCTTTGTCTTTAAATCTTTTTTTAAATAAGATTTACTGTGTGTATTTTATACAGAACTATTGCAAATGTTTTTAATTGAGTTCTGGTTTTCAGTCCTAACGTGCCATGCCAGCTCTGTGTATGTCCTGTGAAAGTTCTCTCAGAATACTCATCAGGGGTAATGGTATGGATGGGCGGAGTGGTTAGCATTTGGTGTCTTAGAAATCATTTATTTTGCATAAGCTGTGGTCAGATAGTTTTAATCACATGCAGCTGGATTGGATGTCTAGTTCCATGTGTCCTCAGTGCTGGTACATTTAGTTTAGAAATTTGTTTTAATTTTTGTCATGTAGAATACTGCCTTGTTCACTATAATGTAATCTGTATTTGCATAATTTTTTACATTAAAACCTTTCAATAAAATGTTTAATATCTATGGAAAAAAATAAATTAGGAGGAAATGCTTTTTGCAATGGCCTCAAAAATAGTTATGGAGCTGGAGAAATAGTTCAGCAGTTAAGAACACCAGCTGTTCTTTCAGAGGACCTAGGTTTGATTTCCACCACCCACATGGCAGCTTACAACCACCTGTAATTCTTCTTGCCTCCTTGGGTACCAGTCACACACATGGTGCTCACGTACACACACACAGTTTGTGTGTGTGTGTGTGTGTGTGTGTGTGTGTGTGTGTGTGTGTACAAAGCACCAATATGCATAAAATAATTTAAAATTAAAAACAAATACTTAGCAATAAATCTATTCAAGGAAGTGAAAAAAAAACCTCTATAATGAAAACTTTAAGACACTGAAAAATGAAACTGGAGAAGATGGAATTACCTTCATGGTTTGGTAGAATTTATATTGTGAAAATGACTATATTACTGGAAATAATCTACAGATTCAATGCAATCTGCATCAAAATCTCAATGACTCTCTTTACAGAACTAGAAAAAGCAATCCTAAAATCTATATGTATGCACAAAGGACTAAAAATGTCAAAACAATCTTTAGGAGAAAGAAATTCTGGAGATATCACAATACCAGACCTCAAATTACAGAACAGAACCATAATAACAAAAGTAGCATATTACTGTCACAGAAACAGATACAAAACCAACAGAATAAAATCAGGAACTCAGAAAAAAAAAAAGCCTACATAGTTACAGCCACCTACCTAATTTGGAAAAATGGGATGCCCACATTTAAAAGAATAAAATTAGACCCTTATCTCTTACCATGCACAAAAACAAACTCAGATCATATAATACCTGAAACTTTGAAACTTCTAAGAGAAAACATTTCAAAATATAGGCATAAGAAAGGATATCCAGAAAGAATTTCAGTAACACAGGAAATGAACCTCCCCCCAAACAAAACAAAACCCTAAAAATTGGACTACCATATGACCCAACAGTACCACTCTTGGGTATACGCCAAAAGGACTGTAAACCAATATGCAACAGGGATACCTGTATATCCATGTTTCTGTCTGCATTATTCACAATAGCCAGGGGATGGAGCCAACCATATATCCATCCATAGGTGAATGAATAAGAAAAGGCAATACATATGCACCATGGAAATTTGCATATCTCCCCCCCCCCGTGTGTGTGTGTGTGTGTGTGTGTGTGTGTGTGTGTGTGTGTGTGTGTGTGTGTTATATGTGTGTGTTATATGTGTGTGGTATATGTGCATATGTGAGGGAGGCGGGGTTCAGGCACCTGTGCCCCATACACAGAGGCCAGAGAAAAGTGTTCAGTGCCCTCCTCTGTAATTCTCTGTCTTATCCCTTTGAGACAGGTCTCTTGCTGTACCTGCAACTCACGTTTTTCAACTCGCCTGGTAGCCAGCACACCCCAGCGCTCCTCCCCTCTGCCCTACCGTGCTGGGGCTACAGGTGCGTGTGCGAACACATCTGGCTTTCACACGGGTGAGGGGGTCTGATCTGGTCTTCATGCTTTCACAGCAAGCGCTCTTCATTGTTGAGCTATTTCTCTAGTCCCCACACAATGGAATTGTATGTGTCATAAAGAAAAATGAAACCATAACATTTTGTAGGAAATTTGAAACAATTGGAAATCAGTATGCTAAAATAAGCAAGATTCAGAGAGAAAAATACTGAATGTTTTCTCACGTGTGTGTGTGTGTGTGTGTGTGTGTGTGTGTGTGTGTGTGTGTGTGTGTTTACCTATACGTGTGTACAAGTTGTAGAACTAAGAAGGGAACCCTGAGAGGGGAGGAGGAGATCTTAAGGGAGGCAGGAAATAGAGAAGATGATGTAGTACTTGTGATAAGAAAGCAGAAGGGAACTAACTGGGAAAAGAAAGGGAACCAGATGAAGTGGGGGGACAGGCAGGGGAAGGAGAAGTAGAAGGAGAATGAAAGTATAACAACACAGATGTAAAAAGATGTCACTCCAGGTGGCGGTGGGTCATGCCTTTAATCCCAGCCCTCGGGAGGCAGAGCCAGGTGGATCTCTGTGGGTTCGAGGCCAGCCTGGTCTACAGAGTGAGATCCAAGACAGGCACCAAAACTACACAGATGTTACAATGAAGAACATTTGTATGCTAACCTAAAAAATGAATTGTTTTTAAAAAGGCAGAGAGACACAGACTGGTAATCCCAACCTATTAGGAGGCTGAAGAAAGAGGATCACAAGTTCAAAGCATGCCTGGGCTAAAGTGTGATTTCAAGTGCAGCCTGGGTAACTTAATGAAGCCCAGCCTAAAAGTCAAAAGAAGTAGCTCAGTGGTGGAGCACTTGCCTAGCATTGATTAGACCCTGGATTCAACCCTCCCCTACTGCAAAACACAAAAATGAACATAAAATGGGAAACAAAATGTGCCTGGGGTAGTCCATCCACAGGAGTATATAGTTCAAGATGCTACTGTAGAGACACAGAACCATTAAGTACACAAAAAGAAAAGCATTATTTTCTTTTTTAAACTATGGTATCACAAACATAACCTTGCCTATGTAAGATGGAGATCCAACCACTTCAACATCTTACTTAGGGTTGGGGCTGTAGCTCAGTAGTAGAGCACTTGCCTAATATGCTCAAGGCCAACATTCAAAATGGAGTACTTCCTCCCCAAAAAAAAGTTTACTCACTTCCCCTTCATTATTTGCCAAATCAGTCAGTATTTGTTGGACATCATTAATGAGCATTAATAGGTCTCTGATCCATCCTACAAAAATCATCCAGACATGAATGCCTAGTCACAACCTCTCAGGATCATTATTTGAACTGTCGACACCAGTTAGATAGGAAACTATTTATTTGTTAATAAATATTGATGCTACCAGGACAATTTTTGTAAAAATTAAGCTAATCAAAACAAAAAAAAAACTGTAGTGAGTAGCTGTTCCAGCTTTGACCTCTAAGCCCTGCCCCTAGTGTGGCAACAAGTAACTGCCACACTTGCCTATCACCTGCCCCTGGTGTGTGGCCGAGAAGAGACCCCTTAAGACCCAAGATGCATACGTGCTTGCTCTCTTAGCTCCTCATGGTCCTGGAGGCTGGATTGCAGACCAAGTTAGAGTTCTCAAAGAACTACGCTGGATTGTACCTCATCTCTCCTGGATTCTGTAATCAATCCCTTATTGGTTGTAAGTTACCCCTGAAATAAATCTCTTTCAATTACCAGATAAACTACATGGAATTGCCTCATTAATTGCCGCTATACAAAACAAAACAGGTGACAGTGGCACATGCCTTTAATCCCTGCACTGGACGCAGAGGCATGTAATCGGCCTTTCTTATGGAGACTACCAGCCTGCAAATAATGGCATGGAAACTTATTATTAGTTATGAAAGCTTGGCCTTAGCTTAGGCTTGTTCCCAACTAGCTCTTATAACTCAGATTAACATGTTTTTATTAATCTACATTCTGCCATGTGGCTTGTGGCTCACTACTTCTGCTCCATTCTGTATATCCAACTCCTTCCATACCTCATTGGCATCTTTGCCTTTCTTCTTCCCAGAGTCCTCTCTTTCCCCAGAAAGCCTGCCTATTCTTTCCTGCCTAGCTAATGGCCATTCGGCTCTTTATTAAATCAATCAGAAGGCATCTTGGCAAAGACACATCTTCACAGTGTACAAAAAGATTATCCCACAACATAGCCTGGTGGATCTCTGAGTTTGAGCCAGCCTAATCAACAGAGAGAGTTCCAGGACAGCCAGGCAGGGCTACACAGCAAAATCCTATCTCAAAAAACAAAAAAACAAACAAACAAAAAAAGAATTAAGTTAATCTTATACATGTGGGTATATATTCTACTTTCTTGTAAGTTTGACTTATACCCTTTCAAATTCCTCATGAAAATCATTGAAAAGACATGTCCGTATCTAGCCATAAAGCTTGCCATACACCTCACAAGAGCTCCCCAGAAGCTTTGTGCCAACATAGATAATTTGTGACATCTTCTGCTATGTGGGAATATTAAAGGAAATTTGAAATGCCTCCTGGGATGCCATATGGACCAAAGGCTCAACCCAGCCATCACTTTCTTGCATCAATAGTTAACAATAAAGTCTGACAACCAGACAGCCTGGGATAGAATCTTGGCTGTACCTCTCACCAGCAAGGTGATCCTGGGAAAGCAAATTCTATTTTCTATGTTATGTTTATATATCCCATCTATGGTACAAAATATTTATTTAAAAATGCTATGTAGTATTTTGAAAAGAAATGTATGAAAGTTTTTATTAGTACCTGATCCTTTAAACATACTCACTGAATGTTCACTATTATTACATTATGGACCTAACTACAAAGAAGATATGAGGGTTTCTTTTTTTTAAGGATTTTTTTTATTCATTTTACATACCAATCACAGATCTCCCTCTCATCTCTTCTTCAGCTCCCCAATCCTTCCCCTTCCCCACCACCCATTCCCTATTCTGAAAAGGTAAGGCCTCCCATGGGGAGTCAGGAAAGCCTGGTACATTCAGTTGAGGCAGGTCCAAGCCCTTTGCCCCTGCATCAAGGCTGTGCAAGACAAGATGTCTCACCATAGGTAATGGGCTCCAAAAGGCCAGCTCTTGCACCAGGGACAGATCCTGATCTCACAGCCAGGGGTCTCCCAAACAGACCAAGTTATACAACTGTCTCCTGTATGCAGAGGGCCTGGTCCGGTCTCATGCAGGCTCCACAGCTGTCAGTCTAAAGTTCATGAGTTCCCATACACTTGGCTCAGTTGTCTCTGTAGATTTCCCCATCATGACCTTGACCCGCCCTCTTCCCTCTCTTCAACTGGACTCTGGGAGGAGCTCAGCCTGGTGCTTGGCTGTGGATCTCTGTATCTGCTTCCATCAGTTACTGGATGAAGGCTCTATGATGACAGTTAAGGTATTCATCTATCTGATTACTGGGGCAGGCCAGTTTGGGCACCCTTATTTAAAATTTTTATCTTTCTCTCTTTTTTGAGAATTTTATACATGAGTACTGTATTTATAACATTTCTACCCCTCCTGCTCCCTCTCCTACTACTCCCATCCCCCCTCACAGTCTCTCAAATTCAAGATCTTCTTTAAGTATATACTGAGTACGTACTTGCATTTAGGGCTGATGGCTTGACTTATATGGGGGCTCATCCCCAAGATAAAACAAATTCTCCCCTTCTCAGCAGCCATTTATTGCCTAAAGCTCTTCACCTAGGGGTAAATTCTTGTGACATTTTTCACATCCATGTTGGCATGTTGGTTGGTGTTGTGATTATACAAGTCTTGTTTGGGTAACTATATTGTTGAGATTTATGGATATAACTTCCCTGCCATGTCTTGAAGACACTTTACAGCAGCAGGCATCTGATCTTCTGACTCTTAAAATCTTTTCACCACCACCACTTCTATGATGTTCCCAAAGCCTTAGGTATATAGGTTGTATTGTAGGTGTACTAAGAGGTGGCTAAGCATCCCATGATCACTTTCTCTGCATTTTGACAAGAGAATCTGTCTGTTGTAAAAGAAGCAGAAGCGGAAGCAGGAAGAGGAGGAGGAAGAGGAAGAGGAAGAAGAAGAAGAGGAGGAGGAAGAGGAGGAAGTAGAGGAGGTGGAAGAAGATGAGGAGGAGGAAGAGAAAAACAATAGGAGGAGGAGAAGAGAATGGAAAAGAAAAACAAAAGAAGGAGGAGGAAGAGAAGAAGAAGATTTGATAAAGGATGAGAGTGACATTTGTCTGCGGGTATAAGGATAATATTTACAATATATTTAGAAATTGCATTGGTTTTGGAAATTGGAATAGTAAGTTCTCCTCCAAGGACAACACCTAAAGACTTTTGAACATGGAAGGAGGAAAGCTCATGAGGACTCAACCCTATGCAAAGAACTACAGGCAGCTAAGAAATGCTGAGAACAAGGAAGAGCACATCAATTGAATATCCGAAAACAAATAATCAGCCCCCAAACATACATACAAATGACATTATATGGATTGATCAGGTGTTATTTATATATTTAGGATCACACACATATACATATATGTATAAATACATATAAATGTATATATGTGTGTGTAACAACATATATACATTTGAAGAAAGGAGATGAGTTTGAAAGAGAGCAAGGTGGTTTGTGGAAAGGAGAAGGAAAGGGGGAAATGATGCACTTACACTACAATCTCAAAAAACAATTTTAAAATAGGCTATGGGATCTGAACAGAGAATTCTCAAAAGAAAAAATAAACTTCTAGAAAAATGTCTTTTAAGAGTGTCCAACATTCCTAGTTGTTAGAGAAATGCTAATTTTAAGACTCTGTCAAAGCTAAGATCAAAAAAACACTGAAAACAAATTCTGGCAAAGATGTAGGGATAAGGGTCAACCCCTGGTAGGTTCAGTGAATGGCCACACACACAAGTGTATATGGGTAGCACAAATTGGACTTGACAGGGTTAGGGTAGGGGAAGAAGACACTGAGTGGAGTATGTAGGGAAGTGTGGCACAGATCTGGATTGGGAGAGGGGATGAATATGATCAAAATACATTGTATAAAATTCTCAAATAACTCATAAGTAATTTTAAAGAATAAAAGACACATGACTGTAACTGACAGTCAGTTTCAAACTCCAAAACTCTTTCCACTCTATTCCTTCATTTTAAGGGTCAAAAAAATAGATTCTTGGGAAAAAGAGGGAAAAGGTCACAGTCCAAGAGTCCGAGGCCAGAAGGTAATTGCAGGTTATTACAAAAAGTAGGCACGAAACTAGGATAAAGTTCAGTGAGAGGGGAGTGTAAATTGTTACATTCCCCTTTGCTCTAGTTTTTGACGGAGCACAGGATTTAGCAGAGTAAGAAAGAACCTTTGGCCCTGTGGGTTGAGAAATGAATCCCTTGTTATTAGGAAAGGCAGAGGAGAAAACTTTTAGGAGCATGTCAGCAGTTTCTGGGGAGGCAGTCTTGTAGTCCAATAGGGAAGGTGATGAATACTACCATGGACTCTCAATGATTGATTTCCTTTTTACAATGTCACTTTGCCTCTCTGTTATCTGTTTCTCATCATTGAAATAAGGGCAAGGGTACAATTAACCATACTTATTGAACTAGACTGGGTTCTTTTAAGTCAAGGTTAGTATCTGTTTTGCTTGCTGTGTGCAAACCCCCTACCACCCTGCCTGGCACACAGTAAGTGTTCAGTGGAAAGTCACCAGCAAAACAGCTGACTAGATGTATCTGCCATGTTCCCCTCTATAACAAGGGCCAAAACCAAGAAAAATCAAGTATTATTCCATTGGAATAGTGTTTGAAGGGAGTAACAAACATTGCACAGAGCGCAGAGACCCTAGATATCTGTGTAAAAGGGGGATGGAGGACGCAACATGTATTGTTATAGTTCTAACGTGAGAGCAAACCTAAGCTTCACACCTTAGTGAATGCAGATGTTGGAGATGTTTAGCAGTCCCTGTTCAAGACACAAGCATCTAAAACACTTGCTCTCAGGGAAGCCAGAGCCCAGTTAGCAGCACTGTCAGGTAATCTTACACTGCAGCATTAACTCAGGCACAGCCACCACTCCAGCTTCTCCTGCAGGACACCAGCTTGAGCCCCACCCTTCCCCCCAGAATCCCATGATGTAGCCAATCAGCACCAATCAACTTCCTAACTTTCCACAAAGCACCCTGCCCTACCAAGGCCATAGGAAATAGATTAGAGGCCCTTTCCTCCCACCAGAAGCCCTAGGAGTAACTGGGCATTCCTATCCTCATCAATTCAGTGAGTTAAGTCCCCATGAAGAAACAATGTGCAGCCGATTAACATTCACTAGTCTCCTACCTGAGCCTACTGTTATATCTTAGCCCCTGCATGGTCCTCAGACAATTGCGGAGAATGGGAAAGGCCCTGAATAAATGAAGCCTTGAGTGAATGTGTGTTGTTGACATGGGCATGGCTATGGCAAGGACCCTAGCTCAAACATGTACGAAAACGGCAGTTTCACTTTCCTGGGATGAGGCTCAGAGGGATAGCAAAGCCTTTTTTTTTTCTGTCCATGTACAGATACTGATTGCATGTACAGAAAGTGTCCACCATAGCTTTCTCCCCCTGAAGATGCTGAAGAATGCTCCCCTAATAGAGGCTTCAACTACCACGATCAACTAAACCTGCCCCACGGATCAGCTGTGTGCAAAAACCTGCCTCTCTGTTCAACCATATAAGTAAACACAGTGAGCTTAGGAAGGGGAACTTCAGCTTCTCCATCACAGACCCCAGTCCACTCAACTGTAGCTTTTTCTGTGTGTCTGTGTTTCTGTATGTGTTTGTCATTTCTTCACTCCCTCACCACCCCAGTCAGCTCTGTCCCTGGAGCCATGCAAGACAGAGTAGATATGCAAGAGTGCCACATTCCTGCTACCAGGCTTGCTGTGTTCTGTCTGCTCAGAACTTCCAGAGACTGGGCATGGTGGCACAAACCTTTAGTCCCAGCACTCAGGAGGCAGAGGCAGGTGGATCTACATGAGTTCCAGGCCAGCCTGGCCTACAAAGAGAGCTCCAGGATATCAAGGACTACACAGAGAAACCCTGTCTGGAAAAACAAACAAACAAACAAACAAACAAAAAACCTCCAGAGGAGCCTGGACCACCCAGCCCTCAGACGCTGATATATGCCTTTTCATTACTAATCACACAATAATAAACCTTTGTGATCCTTCAGCAGCCTTGTCCCTTGTGGCCCTCAGAAACTGGCTAGCTTGGTCCCTTCCAGTGATATGCCAGTCATGCCTTGCTTTCCTGGGTCCACCACATCAGCCATACCTGGTGGAAACAACAGAAACTAAAATGTGACCTCCCACCCTCAGACACAGCAGCATGCATTGCCCTCACAGCTACAGAGAGGCTAACTTTCTAAGGAGACCTACCAGAAAAACCCCACAAATACCTGTGGGCTAGACCACTGAAACACACACACACACACACACACACACACACACACACACACACACACACGTGTCATCAGTGTTGATATTGTACATGAAGAAGCTTCACAGACACCACGATGCGGGAACTAAAGCCAGTGTAACTATTCTACTGACACACTGGAGCCCATCTCCAGAAAAAAAGTCCCTTGCAAAAAACCAAAAAACAAAACCAAAAACTATCCCACAAAAGCCGCAGAAGCAAGTGATCGACCACAGACACAAGTATAAAAATAAAGACACAACTAACGTAACAAAGAATCTCTTTCTAGCAAGTGTTACAAAAGAAATTAATGGATTGCCTTAAGAAAAAAATCAAAATAATGATTTTAAGGAAACTTGACAAGATGTGGAAGAATACAGATTTTATTAAAACAAAAAAAAAATCCATCACTTGAATAAGAAACTCAAAAAAGAAATTCAGAGCAACATGAGAAGTATTGAGGCTACAAGTCAATCAAACAATCAATTGGTCAATCATTTAAAACAAGTGAGAGTTGGTTATAGATGTTGCTAAATAATTAGAGAAATTGCAATTCATAACAATTAGAGTATATTTTCTATGTTCAAAACATTATGCTGAATTTTCTTTTTCTTAAATAAAGAGGCTTATAGATCATAAAAAGAACCAAACAGATACCACAGAGAACTCAATTAATGAAATAAAAATACCATTTTGAGTCTCAATAGCAGATTACATCATACAGAAGGAAGAGTTCTGAGCTTGAAGACAAGCTTTTGAAATAACCAGACAAAAGAAAAAAAGGGAAAGGAAAAGGACAAAGAATAAAGTAGATAAGGCCAACAAGATGCTCTAAGTGAAAAGTATTCGCATTATAGGAGTTACAGAATGAAAAGAAACCTACTTTGTGAGGGCAGGTGAGGTTGCCCAGTGGTTAGAGGTGCTTGCTTCCAAGTTGACAATATGAGTTCATCTCTGGAAGCCACAAGATAGAGGGAGAAAATCGCCTCCTATAAGCTGTCCTCTGACCTCCACACACACATTATGGCATGTGCAACACACATGCAAATAAATAAATAGGTAGATCTATTTAGTTAAATAATAGCTTAAAGCCTTCCAAATATTGAGAAATATATGGGCACCCAAGTGCAATAAATTCAAAGGACTCTGTTTAAACTGATATGGTCCTATCAAAGACAAACAATATTCAAGCTCTCAAATGTCCAAGGCAAGAACTTCTAAAAACAAGAGAAATATGCCAAGTCACATATGAGAAAGTCTCTAGTAAACATTAGAGTCCACAACAGAAATTTTTTATAAATGGATGAAACTTTTCCATTAAAAGAGTTAGTTTGGCTGAATAGATTTTAAAAGTGGAATTCAACTGTATGCTGTCCACAAATCCTCATAAGAGGGTGTGGAAGAACAGAAAGAAACCCATTAACTCGAAAAAAAGCAAAACAAAACAGAGATGAGGAAGGAAGACCTGCAGTCCATGTTGCTAAAATGGCACTCGTGACCCTGCATAGCCTGACTCCCTTTGCTATTATTGACAGAAATTAGGGCAGAAAGAGTCAACAATCAGAAAAACTTGATGTCAAGGAAAACCAGATCCATGTCATCTATTGCCCCATAGAAATAGAGCCTAGACTGAACTGAAGCAGTAGAAATAATAGAATCCCAAGCATCACTATGACCCTGCAAGAATAAAGGATAACACAGAAAAAAATGCATATGTGTGTGTGTGTGTGTGTGTGTGTTGATATGTTCAGAGAACGTCCCATGAGCTGAAGCTTAGACTTATCCAGTCAAAAGAAACTGGAGATGGAAGATGTGCTCAGTATCCATCTGGGATGCTCAACAACTTTCAGGCAGATGATGAATGCCTCAGGAACAATGCCAGACATTCACTAGAAACTTTAGCATCATGAGGCATGGCCTGCCCATGAAACCTAGAGGGAGAAGGGCAGAAGTGCCTGGATGCTCTGCAGTCTGAATTAGAACCACTCACCATCCACTTGGCATGGACAATTCAGAAGAAACTATGCAAGTGTTGGGTATGCTGTGGGAACTGAAGGACCTCCCAAGAGCAACTAGCAAAGCCACAGACTGGGGAAAGAGTCAGGGTATGGTGACCCCATGTCATATACTACTTCATACTGTACCCCATAAATGTATACAAGAAATAATGAAAAGGAAAAGAAGGCGGCAAATAAATAAATGTTTTTGACTAGCACAAAGAGAGGAAAGTAGGTGCAGTTTGGGCCCTTTGCCACTCTAAGTCGACAAATCATTTCTCCGCCTCCCAAGGTAAAACATTCACTTTAATTGGCCAAGTGCACTTTGAGAGCAAGCTCTATCTGCCTTAACCTTTCTCCCTCCCACTGATGGGTGGGCAGTCCTTACAGGAATTAGGCAGGAGGTAAAAAGGATTCGTGAGAGTGAGGACAGACAGTCTGTGACTCAGGAGTGCCTGCACCATGAGTGTCTCTGCTCTGAGCCCCGTCAGATTCGCAGGCAGCATCTCTGGCTTCCTGCAGGTGGCCTCCGTGCTTGGCTTGCTCCTGCTGCTGCTGCAAGCAGTCCAGTTCTACCTGCGCAGACAATGGCTACTCAAGGCTTTCCAGCAGTTCCCATCCCCACCCTTTCACTGGTTCTTTGGGCACAAGGTATGAAGGAAAGGGAAGGGTGGGTGGGACAGCAGGGAGGATGGGGGTCTCACAGACTGGCCATCAAGTTCACAGGACAAAGCCCCCTGTATAAGAGTCCAAGTACTTCATGAGACACACAGCTCAGGCTGAGACACATTCCAGCATTAGGGTGACTCAACTTGTCTGGCTGTTGCTCAGCTCTGTACTGATAGCCCTGCACTTGCAAGGCTGTGGTTGAGCCTACCTAGTCTCCTCTTCAGACTGAGCCCCTTCAGTAGCCTCTGCTGTTCTCCAATAGCTTCTGGGTGGTTCCTTGCTTAGTGACTCCTGGCTATTCTCTCCCAAGCTTAGAGACTGCCTGGGAATGAAGACATCGGTGAGATGAAACCTTGCCCTGTGGGGTTCCTGGTGTGGCAATGGCACACATCTCAGGAGCTGTCAGACACAGGAAGAGTTCACACTGCTGGGATGAGTGGGTAGCTGGCCTAGAAAACTCCCCCTGGAGGGGAGCAATTTTCAGGATGAATGAATTACAAGATGAAATCCTGAAGCCATGGCACATAAAGGAAAAAGGCTGTGTAGTGTCCTCACATGAGGGCACTGATGTAAGCTACTTGGATTCAAGCACACCATCACTTCCCTGTACCACAGTGCTCAGCTCAAGAGCCAGGCACATGTGTCTGAGATCTCCTAGAAAGGAGATGTTGTAGCACCCTGTCTATTGGGAATGGGCAGTACTGATTCTTTCCACTCTTGCCCCAGGAAACAAGGCACAGAGCCAAGTAGGAGGATACATGGGAAGGTATTCAACAAATGACTGTGCAATGGATGCTCTTAGAAGGAGATGGGTATGAGGGTGCTTGTGTGCAGAACTGAGGATTCACCCAACAGACTATCAAATCCAGCTCAGGAGCAGTCCCTGCTGTAGCAAAGCTCTGAGTGACAGCATACATAATCCACCAAACTGCTCCAAATTTCTGGCTGCCTCTGTAAAATCTAGAACTGTTCCTGTGCTTATCCTGCTCTTGTCTCCAATCCAAAAAACTAAACTAGAGTCCCACTGCTTTGTCTTTCCCTCAACAGCAGTTCCAAAGTGACCAGGAGCTATCGCAGATTATGAAGTGTGTGGAGAACTTTCCAAGTGGCTTCCCTCGCTGGTTCTGGGGGAGCAAAGCTTACTTTACTGTCTACGACCCTGACTACATGAAGGTGATTCTGGGGCGATCAGGTGAGAGAGACATAGCAGTGTGAAGAGATAAGTTCCTCTTTGTAGCTCACCCCAGGCTGTCACATTCCAGAAGAGTGTAGCACTCCACCATTGCCCTACACACTCTACCTACCATTTCTCCCTGGCCACAACCCAGTAAATGGCCAACAACACTCCATACTGAAATTTCCATCCCTTAGCCAAAAGAATTCATCTTTTTTTGTTATTTAATTAAATTAAAATAATAAATCATGAAAATTGTTCCAGGTCTGAAAAACACACTTCTAATGCATATTGGTTTGAGGTTTGAAATCTCTGTTACCTGCCCAGAATCATAAATAAGCCATGATCCACTGTAACACACACACACACACACACACACACACACACACACACACACACACTCCTCATCAATTCATCATCCCTGCTCTGGGGGAGTTCAGCTGCTGGTACATGAATCCTGGCTTCCTAAGCCTGACTGTTTGGACATTTGCCAACAGACAGCCCTTAAAAGATGACAGAAGCCAGTGGCTTCAACCACACCTGCCTTGGAGCTGCCTTATTTATCCCATTCCTTGTTTCTGTTTCAGATCCAAAGGCTAATGGTGCCTACAGATTGCTGGCTCCTTGGATTGGTATGTATGTCTTAATTGGGAATGTGGTCTAGTCTCAATTAGGTTTTTCAAGCGCTGTGACTCTTTTTCACAGAGAACAAAATGTGACAGGCTACCACCATCTTGATCTAGCCCCAATCCCACCTGGAAGAAGTAGGTCTATTGTGACCCTTCACTTCTCCTAACAGTCTTATCTAAACATTGTGTATGTCCCTCGTTGGTGTACCATCAACTCTTTTGTAATTTTTATCTCACAGTGTAACATAAATCTTAAAAGGTCTTATTAATAAAAATTTTTAAAATGGAGCCACTTATTGGAGTGAAAGCTGAAAGATCAGAGAAACAGAACAAGCCAGCCACATTCTTACCTCTACAAAATCCTCAGCCTCAAGAGAGTGAGTTCCTGTTTCCTTGTGCCTTATATACCTTTCTCTACCCAGACATCAATTCCCGGGATTAAAGGCATGTGTGCTTCCTAGTACTGGGATTAAAGTTGTATGCCACCACTTCCTGGCTCTGTTTCCAAGGTGACCTTGAACTCATAGAGATCCAGAAGATATCTGCCTCCCAAGTGATAGGATTATGGGTGTGTGCTACTACTGTCTGGCTTCTACGTCTAATCTAGTGACTGGCTCTGTCCTCTAATCCCCAGGAAAGTTTATTAGGGAACACAATATATCACTAGATTTCCCCTTTTTGTCTAAAATAATAAAAGGTTATAACTAATATAAGAAAAACTATATATAATAAGCACAATAAGTATATACAATATATGCAGTCAAGAATTATATTAACAATGCCCAGTCCATTAATATTTGATAGAATCAGAGAAAATACTCCACTATCTATCTTATTTTGATGAGTCCAAAATGTTGTACCTATTTCACTTTCTATCCTAACTTGTATTACCAGCCAAAAATATCTTTTGATGTCTTTCAATCTTATAGCGCTTTACATCTCTTCAGTGAGTTTCTGTTCTGAATTTGTTAATAATGAAAACTATAACTATTTAATCTTAAACTCCCTCAGAGACCTGAGAAGGAAATAATATTAACTGAGAAAGGAGGAAGTGCAAACAAGCAACTTCCAAAAAATATGAGAAATGACAGAAATAACTGGTTGCCTGGACAGCCACCCAAGGTTTCTCTGCAACGTTAGGGCATCCATCTTCGGCCCACAGGCCTAGCATATTGACAGACTCATCTGTGAAGCAGGATTTTTTAAAGAGCTTTCCTACTTTGTCTTGGCAAGAATCGGCAGTCCTTTCTTTTGTATCCTTCTTATCCATCTTGGACAGCATACTGTCAGCAGTCAAGGCAAGGGCACTTTCTTGCCCAGTGGCTGCAGTGAAAGCAAACTCCCTAAGAGTTTTTTCAATGCCCATCATCTTCTCTGAAGTAGATTGGTGCTGCCATGAGCAGACATGTCTCATTGTCATTAAAAAAAGAAAGAAAGAAAAGAAAAAATGTGTTATTAAAATATCTTAAATGCCATATTCTGTAGGTCTCTGAAGTGTTTGAAGATGGCCTATCTAAAATAAATCTGTTTGACCTTAAAAACATACCTAATACAACTACAAGTTCGATTGTAACAACTAACTACTAACCTGCATTTCTTTATTATCCTAAATTGTTGGTAATAACTTTCAAGGACTAGAAAATTGCATTACATTGTTAAATGAGCTGTATAGTTACAATACCTTGAACAAGAATAGAAATATATGTATAGTATTTTCTAACAAAATCAATCTCAAATTTGTATCAATATACATAATTTGTATACAATATACAAAAATCCAATCCAATGTAAAATATTTAAAACTAGTAGTTGCTTTCTAAAAGCAGATTCAATAATCTCCCTTTTTATCTTATCATATCCATATTCTCCCTTTTTAAAAGTAGATTCAATAATCTACCTTTTTATCTTATCATCCATATTCTCTTTTTTTCTTTTCAGAGTAGATTCAATAATTTTCCCTTTATTCATCATTTCTATAACTTTTTTAGAGTAGATTTAATAATCTACCTTTTATCTTATTATACCTATATCCTCTTTTTTTCTTTTTCTTTTTTTCAAACAAAAACTCTGAATCTAATCTCCTTGTTTAGCTTTTTTTCCTGACCATTATCAATTAACAACTTGTAACCAACCATCATAAACAATGACAATTATCCATAACCCATTGAATGACCAAAAAACCACCCACCCCACCTCTTGGGAATGTGGGCTTCATGTTCTTAAATTACTTCCTGCTGTCTGGGGGCAACAGCATCTTTAAGGGATCCTGTAAAGAAAATTTTTGAGGGTTAATTGTCAAGTCCTGGGAGAGGTAGCTGTATCATTTGTTGTTTAGTCTCCACATAATGCAAAAATGTAGGGCTTGTCTCAAGTCCTTGGATGAGTAGTCTGTGAGGCTGGATCATCTCAGCTAGTCAATCAAATTGTCCTGAGCAGTTTGTAGTCCAAAGCTGATCTGTGGGTGGTTTTTGTCAGCTTGGTGACATTATCATAGTCCTAATGAAATCATTGTTGTGGGGTCCCATCTTTTTTTGTGATATCTTGTGTACCCTTATATACTTTCCTGGAATTGGAAGACAGAACCAGCCACTAGATTAAACATAGAGGCCAGATGCTGGTGTCACACACCCTTAATTCTGTCTTTTGGGAGGCAGAGATCCCTCCAGATTGCTGTGAGTTCAAGGCTACCCTGGAAACAGAGCCAGGCAGTGGTGGCACATACCTTTAATCCTAGTACTGGAAAGCACACATACCTTTAATCTCAGGAAGTGATGTCTGGGTAGAGAAAAGGTATATAAGGCATGAGGAAACAGGAACTCACTCTCTTGAGGCTGAGAATTTCGTAGAGGTAAAAATGTGACTGGCTTGTTCTGTTTCTCTGATCTTTCAGCTTTCACCCCAATATCTGGTTCTGGGTTTTTATTAATACGATCATTTAGCAATTCATGTTACATCACAGATGTCATAATCACAGATTGTATGCCAGTCTCACAAGCTAGGGAATTCAAGCTTTAAACAGTACCATTCTTCAGAGTTCTCATTCTCAGTTCCATTACACACCCCTCCCCAAGTTTATCTAATTGTCTCTCTGATGCCATCTCACACATACACACCCATCTCTGTCCCAGGCTATGGTTTGCTCTTGCTAAATGGACAGCCATGGTTCCAGCACCGGCGGATGCTAACCCCAGCCTTCCACTATGACATTCTGAAGCCCTATGTGAAGACCATGGCTGATTCTGTCCGGTTGATGCTGGTGAGTTCATTTGACTTTCTGCTCTGCTCCCCTCAGATCTGCTGGCCTTTCTACAACAGCTGCTGTTTCTGCAATTGCTGCTACTACTACAACTTCAGCAGCAGCAGCAGCAGCAGCAACAGCAGCATCTTCCTTCTCATCTTGCTCCTCATACTCCCCTCTCCTTTCTCTCTCTCAAGCTCTGTCTTCACCTACTCAGAGTATACAACAAACTCCACGTGTGTATTCTACTATGAATATAGGTTCTTCAAAAATAGCTGGACCAGAAATATTACAGGTACCAGGATATGGCCATACTTTCTCATTGCCCAAGGCAAAGAAAATCATGGTAGATAGAGACCTCAATTCCCTCTTCAAATCCTCAACTTCAGAGGGACTTTCCAGGATGATACTGACTCAGGGTTTCCCTTGGTCTCAGTGCTTCTGCATGGACTTGAGTGACACAGCAGGGTAATGGAGGCCAGATCCACATTGCCATAGCCAAAGCTGCCATACCACAAACTTTCAACAGGACTCTAGACTCTGACTCAATTGTTCTAGACAAGCTTTGATGAATACATAGTAATTGAAGTCACTGTTGACCCCATTAGAAATGCCCATAGTGGCTACTTGGGCTTTCTTATGCTTGATACATGGAAGTCCTACCATTATCTCAGGTTGGGCTCAGCTCTTCAAACACTGATGCATCATTTTCTTTACTGCCCTACAAATAGCACTGCTTGTCAAATAAAACATGGTAACTAGTTGCAAATATTTGAAATTGTTCCCTATCTTATGAGTTTGTAAAGGACTTAGAACATGGTATATGAAAATATAGGGAAATAACTAAGTCTATTGAGCACAAGTCTTCTGTGGAAATTAGGTCACTGTTTCCTCCCACTGCAGGACAAATGGGAACAACTGGCTGGTCAGAACTTCTCTATAGAGATCTTTCAACCCATCTCCTTGATGACCCTAGACACCGTCATGAAGTGTGCCTTCAGTCACAAGGGTAGTGTCCAGGTGGATGGGTGAGTGACAACCCTTGAACTTCAGGGTCTTTGGTCTTACCAACTGGTGTAGCCTCATCTGACATGCAGGTGGGGCAGCTTGGATACTTACCTCCACAAAAAAAAAAAAATCAAGAGTCTGACTCCAGCCTGTAGCTGAAGCTTTTCTGGTCCTGCCAGGCTCACGGTCAAGACAAATCTCTCTCACCTGCCAGTCCCACAGCCGCTCGGACCCAAGCAAACACATAGAGACTTATATTACTTATAAACTGTATGGCTGTGGCAGGCTTCTTGCTATCTAGTTCTTATATCTCAAATTAACTCATTTCTGTAAATCTATATCTTTCCATGTGGCTAGTGGCTTACTGATACCTTACATCTTGCTTCTCATGGCAGCAGTGGCTGGCAGCATCTCCTGACTCAGCCTTCCACCTCCCAGAATTCTCCTCTCTCCTTATCCCACCTACACTATACTTCCTGCCTGGCTATTGGCCAATCAGCATTTTATTTATCAATCAATAAGAGCAATACATTCACAGTATCCCCAGCACCAGCCCCAGGTCAATTCCTGACACAATCCAACCCTGTCCCAACCACAGAGCACTGATCCCTAGCTGAGGTGGATGCCTAGATATTCATTCCCCATTCTGCAGTCTTGAAAATTATAAGGGTTAAAAGACAGAATTAATGTGTACCTCAATGCTGTCTGTCTTATCATACAGAAAATCTCTTACCAGAGTCCATTCTATCTACAGGTCAGATCTCTCCACGGTCTAATCTGTTCTGTATCTTCTTCCTCAGAAATTACAAGACCTACATCCAGGCCATTGGGGACCTCAACAACCTGTTTCATTCCCGTGTGCGGAACCTCTTTCATCAGAATGACACTATCTACAATCTGTCCTCCAATGGCCGCTTGGCCAACCGTGCCTGTCAACTTGCTCATGATCACACAGGTTCTGTCTGTACTTCCTGTCTCTCCTCCTTTCCTAGGATTAGCTCAAAGGGGCTGGCTGTTGATGACCTCTGAGGCAGATCTAGGCCCTGCAGTGCCCCAATAGCACTAGGGTCTCACACACACGTGGATGCTTTCACACTGCAAATGTTTGAGTTGGGATCTCAGAATGCCTCGTGCTGTGTGGATGTCATCACATTGGCAAAGTTTAGTGAGATCTGACCCATCATCTCAAGCAGAACTTCCTTGGCCCGTGGTCCTGAGAGGGGGTCTAACCTACATCAGATGGCACTGGTCTTCTAATGTTGCCCACTCCTTACTTCCTCATCTACATATAGCACTTAGCTTTAGGCAAGGAGACACATGGAACTATGTGGGGGTTACTGCAGCTCTCGGGCCTATGTGATAACTGATGTTCTGGAACAGATGGAGTGATCAAGATGAGAAAGGATCAGCTGCAGGATGAGGGAGAGCTGGAGAAGGTCAAAAAGAAGAGACGTTTGGATTTTCTGGACATTCTCTTGTTTGCCAGGGTGAGTGTGTGTCACAGAGGCCTGTGCATCACAGAGAGTCTGCCTGGGAGCACACAGCAAGGAACAAGCACAGCTCTGATGACACCTGTTGCCTCCCCCAGATGGAGAATGGGGATAGCTTGTCTGACAAGGACCTACGTGCAGAGGTGGACACATTCATGTTTGAGGGCCATGACACCACAGCCAGTGGAGTCTCATGGATCTTCTATGCTCTGGCCACACACCCTGAACACCAGCAGAGATGCAGGGAGGAAGTTCAGAGCCTCCTAGGGGATGGATCGTCCATTACCTGGTAAGAGTTCAAAAGGTGGAAGAACTCTTATTCTTTGGGCAGGGAGCAGACCCTGGTCTCCAGTCTACCTGCTCTTCACAATGGACCTTGTTTTAGGGATGACCTGGACAAAATGCCCTATACCACCATGTGCATCAAGGAGGCCCTGAGGCTCTACCCACCTGTCCCAGGCATTGTTAGAGAGCTCAGCAAACCTATCACCTTCCCTGATGGCCGCTCTTTACCCCAAGGTATGAGTTTCCCAGGCCCATTCACCTAAACTCTTTCCAGAGGTAAGGAAGGATCAAAAGTCTGTGTGCTTTAACTCATAAAGTGCATCTTCTAATGTGGGTCATAAGCTTAAATGACCTCCTATAAAGTTAAATGATCTCCTATTCTGCTGCTTTGCATGGATAATTGTAAGCATCTTTTGTTCATCAGCTAACACTCCTTCTTTTGAATCCATGTCCTTATCATGAGGCATCAATTCCAGTTTGGGAACACTGACATTCTTTGATTCTTATATTCCAGACAAAATTCCAGATGCCAACACCGTGTAATTCATAGCCACTCTTATCTTCATGTGTCCTTACTGTCACATGTGTGTGTTTTCATGGTGAGGCTGGGAACACAGGTTTATGTTTGCACATACAAGTGGAAGCCAAAGTTCAACATTAGTTTCATTCAGCAGGTACTGTTTGCCTTGATACTTTTCATTCAGGAGGTCTCTCACTGACCTGTAACTCACCTATTAGGCTAGGCTGGATAGTCAGTGGGTACCTGCCCCTGCCTCACCAGCAATGTGATGACAAATCTGTGCTACTACACACAGCTTTTTATACAGGCTCTGCAAATGAAACATAGGTCCCCATGCTTGCACAACAAACACCTTCCTACCAGTTTATCTGTCTCTCCATACCGTTGTCACATCTTTTTATCATCCTCTACATTTGATATTAATTTGTGGAATTTTTATTTATAAAGAACTGCTATTTATATATAAATCAGTAACTGCAATGTGACTCCAGACTCTTGCCAAGGCTATTGGTTATTCTCCATAACTTGATGGTAAGGGGAAATGACCTGGTACCCATTTAGTAGCCCTAATTTTTAACCCAAATATTAAATAGGGTTTTTCTTCAAGCTTGTTTCACTGATAGTTTTACATTTATACACGTACAAAACACACACACATACATACACATACAACATGACTCAATCCTTGGAAAATTCTTCACAAAGAAACCTTTGAATCTGGTACTATGACTTCAGCTCTCAAATACTATTTGCTGGCATGCATAGGATAGATAAAGAATCATACAGGGGCTAGGGAGATGTGTTTCTTTCTTGAGTCAGAGCAAATGAAGGAGATCAATGGATCCTATGTCATGGGTCATACATGGTCCAGTCTCTGAGAAGCACTCAGGTTAATGGCAGAGGTGAACTGAAGAGCAGATACTGGACCCCTGCAACATCAGGAAATCACCCTTTGTCTCACACCTCATTCTGTCAAAATCCTAGTTCTACCACATACTACTTTGGAGATAATATTTAATTCCTCTCTGAAACTTTATTAACTGACCTGAAAAACCAGACTAAAACAACTGGGAGATCATTGTGGGGACTGAATTATTACACATCTTTACTGAAAATCTTCATCAAATTTAAGTTCTAATTTGATTTATTCCCAGAACTCAGGTTCATGTCTTTCTTGCTTCTCTTTCTTTAACTCCATTTTTATACTCCTCATTTGTGCCTCAAGCTCATTTCCAAGTCACCCACATCTCCCAAAGCGATGATCTGTAGTATCCAGACCTTTCGTGCATGCAAGTCCCCCGCTGTCTCAGGAACCGAGGATTCACAACCTGGGTATAACCCATCTTCTCTCCTATTCCTGTCTGCTCCACAGGTGTCTCAGTCACACTCTCCATTTATGCACTCCACCACAACCCGAAGGTGTGGCCAAACCCAGAGGTAGGAGGCCCCAGAGGAGGGCATGGGAAGCTCTCTCCAGACCAATAGCTCCTCTGTTCCCACCTCTAGGCATTGCCTCCTGGTGGGTTGAAAGCAGGAGTTTAACCTCTACCTGTCCTGACTGAGGTGCTCTCTCCCTGCAGGTGTTTGACCCTTCCAGGTTTGCACCGGATTCTCCCCGACACAGCCACTCATTCCTGCCCTTCTCAGGAGGAGCAAGGTGAGACAGCCTGTGTATATTGGTGGGATATACTGTGGGGGGTATTTGTAGCATACCTTGATGTTTTTTACCTCCTGCCTACATGACATCTCCAGGTATGTCCTTATTGGTGGACTGGATGGAAAAACTCCTTGGGGATGTGTCTATGAACAACGGGAGGGTAGCATTTCAGAAGACACTATGAAGACATTAACCCATTGCCCTTCCCATTGGCCAGACAAATTTTTATGTCAGTGGATACCATACACTTGCATGTGTTCTGATTTTTCCCTCACTTTAGGGGCAGTACTTTAAGTTGATTTATTTTTCATGTGAATTTAACTTTATGTGTCTAGATTTTCAAGTTTCAGAATTCTTAAAGGTCCTGCCTTTTTCCACACCTCAGCCAGGCCCACCACCCTTGCTGGTCCAGAATCACTGTGGCAAGTGATTAGTTTGCTTGAGTGTCTGCATGGACAACGGTCTAGTTAGAATCTTGAGGAGTTACAGTGGGCCTTTTAAGGAAAGGTTTACCCCAAGTGCATCGACTCCACCCGTGCAGTCACTCCCAGCACAACCCAGGAATCAGTGTTGATGTTCACAGCCCTCTCCTGGTTGCCCAATGGCCAAACCTTGACAGAGAATATATATTCCTTGAAGTTACACTTAGAGCCTGAGTGGTCTTTCTTCAGTCAAAAAGCATTGAAGAGGAGTAGAATAACCTGTTTTTGAGTAAACCCTCTGTTTTATAAATAACACATAGCATTTTTTAAGATTCCTGGTGAGTGAAATGTAAAACACTCTTGAAATAGCTAGTGAACCGGACAAAGGCTTTCCAATGGCTTCTAGGAAAATCCTCGAAGGCTCCCATGGGATCTGACTCACTGTGGGCTTTACAAGGCAGTGCAGAAGCAGGCTTTTCTGAGTCTATAATTCGTGGATTTCTCAAGTGGCGAATAAGCTTTCACAGAGCAGACTTTAAGCCAGTTGTTCTTCCAGACACGGGCTATCTAGCTTTTGATGTACCTCAGGATTGAACGTTCCCACCTCTGCTCACTGCAAACCATGTCACTGACACTAGAAGACAGGAGAGTATTGGGTAACTCAGCTTAAGTTGGAATGAACCATGCTGCTGCTGGTGTTGTCTGAGACAGTCTCAGGCTTGTCTGGAGCTCAGGATCCCTCTGCCTCAACTTCCTAGTTCTGAAATTCAGGTACAGGCCGCCACACCTTGCTTTGTTCAGAAGTATTTTAATTTTCATTGTATTTCATTCCATTTTTTCATTCTTTAAATTCAAATGAATTACATTTTAGAGTCAAATAAAAATAATTATTTTAAATGTAAAATAACTTACGAAGGCACTCTTGTGTGTCAGGTGCTATGGTAGATAAAAACATGAGAATGAATGATATGATCCTATCCCTGTCTCCAGTTCAAAATTGTATAATATGTCTGTGGTCCAAAAATATATTCTTCCTCCATTCTTCACTCATTCATTGAGCAGTTTGCAAAATGTTCCATGTTCATGACATCATCCCATGCCCTGACTATAGCATGCCCTTGAATATAGCACTGGTGATGCCTTGGGTGCCCAGGAGCAACAGGGAAGTCAGCAAAGTAAGGAAGCCAGCTGCACATTGGCCTGAGCTTTGGGAATATGCAGCCTATTAAAGTGCTGTTAATCATCTTAACAACTTGATCCGAAGCAGGAAGTGAGATGGGTGGGAAAGAGCTGAGGGCACCAGCCAGTAGAGGGTATGGCTGTAGTTAGGCATCTGAATACAGCCCTACCTGATGGATGCACAGAGGGTCATCATGGTACGGGGGTCAGGAAGATCAGAGAAGCACAGGAAAGAAGACTGGAGGAGAAACAAGGGACATTTCTGAAGTAGAGTTAGGAGGCTAAAGATGCTGAAGGATGAAGAAGGTAGAGGTACCCTAAGTAGGATGCAGATGGGATAGCCAATTGAGGAGCCCCAACTCAGTGCCCCTGTAGGATCTTCCTACTGAAATCTCACTTCACTCTTTGGAACCCATGCCCAAGATCTCCCTAGATGGAGTAAACTATGCAATGCTTAACTTATTAAATAATTTACAAGTTTGAGCTCTAATCCTAAGAATACTGGCCTAATAGATTTTGTAAATCTAAAATAACTAGGGTCAAAGTAGCCTTGAAAACTATAGAGGCTGTATCAAAATCAGGAGAGCCAAGGCCCGAGGAAGAAGTGGGTGTGGCCTGTAATGACGAAGGTTAGACTGGACCTGCGAAGGCAGGGCTTGAATGATATTCTGGGGCCAGAGGTCATTGAGTTTTATTGTCCCTTTCTGACCCAGGAACTGCATTGGCAAACAATTTGCCATGAATGAGCTGAAAGTGGTTGTGGCCCTGACCCTGCTCCGCTTTGAGCTGCTGCCAGATCCCACCAGGGTCCCCATCCTCTTACCACGACTTGTGTTGAAATCCAAGAATGGGATCTACCTGTATCTCAAGAAGATCCACTAATTCTGGTAGGGACAAGGACAGACTCTATGAGCATGCTGCCTGACATCCTGTCTTCAGGCCATCTGTTCCTGTCACCATCTTACTTTCTATCTGCTCATCTTTCCTCACCTTTTTTTTGCTCCTGTGCTTCCTGTCCTCCTGTCTATCCATCCCTCTCTCTCTTTCTCTCTCTCTCTCTCCTTCCTCTAGATTCCCTAGTTTCTGTCTACCTACTACCTGTTTTCCTACTACCTATATCTGGTCCCTAATCTCCTTTGTCCTCTACCTTCTCTCCTTGCTTCTTATGTTTCTGTCATCTTATTTTTCCCTACATGACTTCTTCATTACATCAATAATCAACTGTTAAAACCCTTGGTTGTCTAAAGTGACAGAAAGTTATTATCTTACAGTTCTGGACCTCAGAAGTCTGAAATGAGCGTCACTGGCAGAAAACCAAGTTGTTGGGGTGGCGAACCTCCTCCTGAAGAGTCCTCTGGAGAGTCCTTCTCCCCCACTTTCAATATAAGTGATCATTCCTTGGCGCTGGACCCCTGCTTTAAAGCCAGCATCCTCCGAACCCCTCTCTTCTAAATTCCTTTCCTTCTGCAAAGACTCTTGTGACATCATCAACCTCACTAAAAAAAAAAAAAAAAATCCAAGATAATTTTCCAGCTCAGTATGTCTTACTCAATCCAACATACTAAGCCTTTTTGAATTATGAGGAAATAAACATTCATGGGCTCCAAGATGCAGGCTTGATCATCATTGTGAAGCCATTGTGAAACCTGGCATCCCCTTTACAGGACTGTCGCCTGGTCTGTTTGTCTACTTCTCTCCTGCACAGTATCTCTCTACCTGACTGTCCTTCACACAAGTTTCTCCGTCCTCCCTCCTTTCAGCAATAAAGTTCCTAGTGCCACATATGGTGTTTGTCATGTTCCCACGTTGCTTCAAACTGCTCCTGGACCAGGATTCATGATGCCATGGACAGACTTTCCTGGTATGCCATGTTCTGCTTCTTAGAACGGGCTTCTCTTTGAAGCCACTGTCTGCAACCAGGACCTCCTTCCTAGTTTCCGAACCTACCAATTTGCTGGGCTAAAGCAGGCAGGTTCTGAGGAAGGGCAGGAGAGGATAGACTGGATACCCAGTGCCTGACCAAGGGGAGAGCTGGGCAGGAACATGAGCCCAAATCATCATGCACAGAATGTTCAAGCAATATAGAAAGTCTCATGCTGGCCATGCTAAGAGAAGACAGGAAAAGTAAGAGCACAGTACTCTGGGTGCTCAGCCAAGTACTCTAACCACAAGATTCCAAATGGGATAAAATGTGTAACAGAAAGTGATTCTACTGCCTGGAAGCAATGAGCAAGACAGGCTCAATTCACTGTACCATGCATTCCCCCTCCTTGACACACACAAAGTGACACTCATGTAAACACTCTATACACACCCATAACACATTCCACCCACACCTGTGCATATGCATGTGCATGCCCAAGACCAATGGAGCCTTAGGCTGTGTTTGAAAAGTCATAAAGATGAAGCTGTGGTCATCTGTTATGGCCACCAGTCCCAGAATCCACTCGCCCTCACTCAGGAGGTCCCAGTACACACACACACACACACACACACACACACACACACACACACACCAGTCAGAGTTCTTGACTTTATTCCCACTGATACATATACTCAGAAAGAACTGATGTTAATGATAGAGTTTTGAACAAAAGACATCAGAGTCAGAAAGCAGCTCAACTTCCTCCTAGATTAGAGTCTCTCAATATTCTTCCCTTAACATTAAAATGCAGTCACAGTTTCCTCCAATTAGAGAAGGGGTGCCTCCATCCTGTCCATACCTCATGATGGCCAAGGCTCTGAAGATCTAAAATGATATTGTTTAGATATTGTTCAGGTGCCGCCTAGAGGCACATGGTGGTTATGACCACAGAATCAGCACTGAGTGATAACTGTTGAAACCTTACTACATTTGTTCAGAGAGCAATTTATCTGGTGTTAGGACAAAAGGGCAAGTTAGTTGCATTAGGGCTCATAGCCAACAGGCACACTATAATGGGACCTTTGCATCCCAGCTTCAAGTTTACAAGATCTGGGTCCTGATGTGGCTTTGTAGGAGTTAGCAAGTGTCCTAGGGCAGATTTGCCAAGATGTAGCCTTCTTCCAAGTGGAAAATAATCAGTAGTAAAAAGTATATGGCACATAACCCAGGACACTCTAGGGCAGTGGTACTCAACCTTCCTAATGATGCAACCCTTTAATCCAGTTCCTCGTGTTGTGGTGACTCCAACTATAAAATTATTTTCATTGCTTCTTCACAACTGTAATTTTGCTACTGTTATGAATTGCCATGCAAGTATCTGTGTTTTCCAGGGGTCTTAGGAGTACAATATGAAAGGTTTATTAAACCCTATCCCACCCCCTGGGTTGAGTACTGCTGCCCTAGAGACTTCACCAAGTCCCAGGGCTAGAATTCCTAACTATTGCCTCTGATCCTAGTTTCTAGTGCCCTTCCTTCCCCATGGGGCTAATTCCTACATTTGAACCTCCTAGTGACCTTAGGCCTTTAACCCTAGAGATACAGGTACTCATGGCCATCAAGCAGCTTCTGCAAGGACTGCCAGGAAAATATCTCTAAGTCATCATGAGGGTCCCACCCCGAACTCCACCCCAAAAGTCCTTTTTGCACAGTCATTCTCTTGCACAATCTTGCACAGAATTCCTCTTTAGTGTACACCTTCCCTAGGAATACTGTGAATGCCCAGAGCACTGTATGACTATGAGACACCACTGTTGCAGATGACAAGAATGCCACAGGGACATATCCCAAGAAAGAAATCACATGAGTAAAGACACCTTTCACATTCTTTCACTTTAGTGATGGGAGTGTGCTTTAGGAATTATTCTTTATTTTGTAGAGATTTAGTTTAAACTGTTTTTTGTTGTGTCTGTTATATTCCAAATACACAGAGGCAGTTAAAGAAATGCAAGTCAATGAAGAGTCACCTTCTATCCAAACCATCCCTCCTTCACATCCATCTTCCACAAATGTCAAGGCAACATTTCCATGGTCTTCACCAAGATTTTTCAAGGGCTGGAATGTATTTTTCTGGTTGTGGTTTGTTTGTTTTTGAAAGACATGTAGTTACGAGAAACAAATGAAGTTTCTCAAGACACCCAGATGTTCAACAAATGTTTTCGGAGTGGAGGAATGAGCTGTAGAGTCCAGTCATCAAGTCATTAGACACATGTGTTTACAAGGGACTGCCTTCACGAGACTGTCAATGCCAATGCTTTCACATCTATAAGCCCCCCCCCCAAAAGCAGGGATCCATGATGACTCTACATTCAAGCTAGGAGGACAACATCCCTGAAAAAGCCACAGCCTGTGCTGTCTAAGCTGTGGTCTCTGAAGACCTATTTCCCAGAGCCCAGTGGTTTCAGGTGGAGGTGGATGCCATTTTTAGAGCGCAGGACCAGCTGGGGAAGCTTGATGGGCAGCTTTGAGGGATCCAGCGAGAATTCAAAGCGCAGCAAACAAAGGGCTGTGACCACCTTCATCTCATTCATGGCAAACTGCTGCCCAATGCAGTTCCTGCAGCGAGCAGCACAAAGAAACATCAAGCTGTTGACTATCCAGTGTTCTTAGAGACCCACAAAAAACAAGTAACAGTTTTTGAATGCATAATGATTGATTTGTTGACCTGGGCTTAAAAGGCAAAACTTCGGGAGCATGGTAATGGGTCCCACAGGGTATTGTCCCATTGGGAGTTCTGGCTTGCAGTCTCTCACAGAAGGAAACACGTACCCCACCCATTTACCAGAAACAGGAAAAAAAATAGCAAAAAGCCCTCATTATCACAGAGAACTCCATATTGATGCCTCCCCAATGATGACCTTCACTTTTCACCCCCAGTCTTGAGGGCCTGAGAATGTTGTCCCTCTCCCTACCTGGGCCCCGCAGAAAAAGGCATGAAGGCAAAGGGGTGGCGTCCTGTCACGTTCTCAGGAGAAAAGCGCAAGGGATCAAAGACCTAAGGAGATAGGGCTTGCTTAAACACTCCCCAGATGCTGCCAGAGGTGACCCCACAGCCCACACCCTGTCTACCCTCCAAACCCAGAGATGCAGTACCTCTGGATCAGGCCACACAGCACTGTTCCTGTGGAGGGCATAGATGTGCATAGAGACGAGACTGCCTGGAAGCAGAGAAGAGACCTGATGACCAAGTGTTGTGAGGCCGTCAGGTGACCTCCACATTAGGACTGAATCCCCTAAGGTCCCCCTATCTAGGACACTGGCCTCTGTCTGTGCACTGCCAGTGACACTGAGCTCTAAGTATTTTTAATCGTCATAATCAACAGCTCCAGGAGCCAGGTACTGAGAATAGTGCCTAACCTCTACATCTGTGGAATGAAAACCAAGAATGGTGAGCCCACCCTACCACAAAGTGGAATAAATGGGAGCTGCTTGTTACAGCTTTTTAACTTTCAATTAACTAACTCTTAGGAAGTTATTATGCTATTAACAATAAGAGATACCCTTCATTTGATGCTTACTACATGTCAGGCTCAGGTCTGAACATTTTTATGAAGCCTCAACACAGAGTTGAACATGTTATACACGCATTGCATCATAGTCTATGTGAATCATCTCCTGGAGTTGTCCAGGGTGCAATCAGATAGGCACAGTGTGAATGAAAACTCTGAAGATGATTGTCATGAAAAAATGTATTCTCCCCCCCCATTTTCATTTTTTGTTTTATTTTACACATATCATTACAATCTGCTTGTTAAAGAGCACCACAGTAGAATCATTTGATACAGTTTTTTTTTTCTTTTTTGTTTTTTCAAGACAGGGTTTCTCTGTGTAGTTTTGGTGCCTGTCCTGGATCTCCTTCTGTTAACCAGGCTGGCCTCTAAGTGACAGAGATCCACCTGGCTCTGCCTCCCAAGTGCTAGGATTAAAGGCATGCATCACTGCCACCTAGCTTGATACAGTTTTAAACAGAGGAAAAAAAGAAAAATTCAGGTTACAAGAACCCCTCCCCTGTGAACAAAGCAGCAACAGTACCCAGTGATTGGCCATGCCTGGGTCCTACTGCACTAACAGTTAAAAAGAAAAGCCAACTTTCACAATCACTGCCTCAAAGGAATAACTCATGTTGGATTCTTTTGGAAGACAAAAAATAGTTCTTGCTACTTCAATCTGCAAAAAGATGAATCCACATAATCACCCTAAAACCCAGGGGGGAAATGAAGCTTATATTCTCATACCCATATTTATATCCTCAGCCCTGTTTTAGAGAAGAGAAAGTGGAGGTTTGGAGGCAGAAACAAGTTTACTTTATGAGGCCAGTGCTCCGGCCCAGGGCTCAGCACACAAAGCCTGAACTCTCTCCGCCTGATGTAAAGATCGTCCAATGGCACAGTTAATATCAGAGAGGACTTTCATTCCACCCTCACCGTTTTTCCCAACGCACCTGCAGGCAGAGAGCGGCCATCCACAAAGGTGACTGGCTTGCTGAGCTGGCGGTACACCTGGGGCACCGGTGGGTAGAGGCGGAAGCACTCCTTGATACACATAGTCAGGTAAGTCATCTTGGCCAGATCGTCCCTGCCAGCAACACGGGACACTTGGGAACTGGGAACAGGGATCCCAGGAGAGGGTAGACCCCATTCCCAACTTCACCATGATATCATTTTCACCTTCTGTCACCACCACACTTCCAACAGAAGAGGAGTCGAGAGGGTTTCAAGTGCCTAAAGCATTAATGTCATACTGGGTGGCCAGAGAAACCTAGTGCTCTGGGAGGAGAAGGCACAGGATCCAAGAGACATGCGTGTACCCAACCCTCAAAGACAAGGCCACTTTTGTGTTATTCAGTGCCTACAGAAGTCCCACAAGGGACATTTCTTTAGTTTCTGCTTGGCTTCCCTTGTGGCCCTGGAATGGAAAAGGTGGCCTGATACTTGTTAGTTAAATAAATCAACCAATGTCCATGGATGAATAATGATAAATTCACATAAATACCCACTTTGGACACCATGAAGTTCAGACCAAATGTAAAGTTCAATCATCAGAACTATATAATACCTTCTTACAGAGCCCCAAATTCCAACTCACTCTCCCCCAATCCTGACTTTTTTCAGTTCTTGTACTATTTTATTAAATAAGCATCCTCTAAGTTGCTTCAAATTCTGGATAAAACTATGTGAAAACAAAATAAGTATTTAATTCCCTGCCTCAGACTGTATACATGATTATCTGGCTAGAGAGCATAGCTCTCTTCACCTGAGTTTCAACCTTCTTTCTAAAGTCAACTCAAGCCCCTCCCCTCCTCACCCTCTACCCTCAACATCCTTGCTACTCAGTGTTACTCCATCCTGCAGCCTTCTCTGGATTTCAACCATGTGAGTCTGACTTTCTGAGAACTCCCCAAGAGCAGCAAATTGTCTGCTCCTCTCCTCTTCATACTTGCAGTGCGCTCCAGATAGCACCGTGCACATGGCTGGACCCCTGGAAGGTTTCCTACATCCCACAAGTACACATTAGCTATGGAGACTCCATCCTTCAAATCTCAGATGCTGGAATTACAAATCAGTCCCACTTGGGAGAACAGGCCAATTTCTCAATCCCTGCTGTGTGTCCTGCCCCATGCTGGAGGTGGATCAGGAACTCAGTGGGATGAGGGACTGTCAGGCTCCAAAGGCCTAAGAGGAGGAAGCAACAGAAGAGGCCTGGGTGGGACTCTCAGAGACCACTCTGAACTGGAAGTTGGTTCAGCTGGTGTTACATTCAGGACTTCAGACTTGAGCTGAGGAGCAAGTAGGGACACATAGCAGTTTTTGGCATTTAGGATCTGTCTCCTTTAACATGATGAGGGATGTGGAGTCTGGGGCTTCTGTGCTGTCATCCAAAGGCAGATGGCAAGGGACTGGCTTTTTCCCATCTGTCTTCCCACGGTCATCTCCGACTTCTTCCACTTTCTCAGCCCTCTCTACTCTATCCAGAAGCCCAGTAGGGGTCCACATTCTGTCATTATGAAATTCAGCCTCTGTTGACAACTTCGTGACACTGAAAAGCCTCCATTTGGGGAGACTGGTTAAAGGGGGTACATCTAGAGTTAACCCCCCAAGAAAGCTACACAACCAAAAGAAAGGGAACAACTGTTGCCAACTTCACCTCATTTCCAGAACAGGTGTGAGTTGTCCTTGGCAGGCACTGGCAGGATAGGCACAACCCCTCCCTGGGCTGAGCAAGAAGAGCCGAGCTCCCTCTCAGATTCACTCACCACTGGAAGGAGTCCTGGTCTCCTAGGATCTCACGGACCTCCTCCCTACACCGCTGCTGGTGCTCAGGGTAAAGGGCCATGCAGTAGAGAAACCAAGAGATACCACTGGTGGTGGTGTCATGGCCTTCAAACATGAAGGTATCCACTTCAGCCCTGAGGTCTGCATCTGACAGCTTGATCCCACCTTCATCCTGAAAGAAGGCACCATGGCAGAGCTCAAGGCCTTTGAGTTAGGTCGAAGAAGATGCCCAAGCACAGCTGTCAGATGCAGGTCTGACGAAGCATATGAACACTTATTGGTAAACTTGGAGTCTTCCTCCAGATTCCTCTGTCCCTTCCAATTCTAGCCAAGATGCTTCTCATTCATGAAACCCTCCCTCAGCCCTCTGGACACATGTAACTTTACTCAGCTACAATATTGCTCATTAGGGATACCACTTCTAGCTGGCAGGGGAAAAAAATCTTTGTCAACATCTACCTACGACCTCCCCCAATCCAGCCACTATACCATATGCAGATGGATGGCCATGCCAGGTCTTTCTTATCTCTGCATCCTAGCACAGGCATTGATTCAGGGTAGGCACTGAGTTTTGTGGAATGGAGGAAGGGAGGGAAGGAGAAGCGGGGAGGAAGAAGGGAGGGACAGAGGTAAAGAAAAGGAAAGAAGGAAAGAAAATGAAATCTAACTTCTAAGCTCCTACGATGCCAAGATGTTTAGGGATCTCAGAAGTCTAGAAATGTCTTCAAGCTGCTACCATGTGACCCAGGCTGCCAGCTCCCTGGTGTCACAGCCCAGCCACCCACGTGCTGCATTTTTACCTTCGTTGATTTGTGCAATGGGTAAGCAGTAGGTTATATTTGCTGAGCAAGGAGCCTGTCTTAGAAGCAGAGTCTAAAGGCCGCCCTGGGGCCAGCTGTCAGGTAGGATGGACTGTGTTCACTCACCCGAGCACCCAGGAGAATGTCCAGGAAGTCCAGATGTTTCCGCTGCTGGATCTTTTTCTGTTCCTTCTCATCCTGAAGGGCTGCCTTCCGCTGCCTGATGACCTGGTCTGGACCAAGAGCATAGGTGTCACTGTCTACTTTGGCCCTATATCAGGAAGGGTGGAAAGGATTCCAGGGGAAGAACCAAGGATTCCTGGTTGGCATGCGGGGGCAGGGGGAGAGGGGGCTTGAAGGAAAGGCCCACCTGTATGGTCATGGGCTATCTGGCAGGCCCGCAGGAAACGCTGGCCATGTGGAGTGCGCCAGTAAAGGAAGTCATTGTGGTACTGGAAGGATTCGATGCGCTGCTGCACCAGCAATGTGAGCTCACTGACTGCCAGGTAGTAGCTGCTGTCTCTATGCAGAACGGGTTGGGAGAGGGAAGAGGCCTGAGTAGCTTTCTTTTAGGAATCCTATCCAAAATACTTCCCGTTCCTCTTCTTGCCTCCTTCAGCCTCCTCACTAACACCAAATGTGTCTTCCACCACAAGTAGGGCCAGGGCAAATCAAGGCAGGACCTCTGCAACCAGAGATCAGGAGCCTTTCAGCTTCCTTATCTGAGAGCTTTGGGTAGAGGTGACTCTGACCTGTTGCTTAGGCCACTGTCTCCTTTGCCAAAGGTGCACTTCATGAGGCTGTCCAGCGCCATGTGTCCTACGTCACAGAAGATGTCGAAGCTCTTATTCTCGCTGGCCTTTTTCTCCCATTTGTCCTGGAATCCAGAGAGAGAGGAGATGTAATGTGCACAAGAGCTGGGCTACTTGGCCAGGGAAGCAGGTAGGCTAACTACAGAGCTTTACTTCTCCCTCCTCTCCTCCAAATCCATCCCCCAGTCTCATCCCCAGCTCTGTAACAGACCATCTGCTGTGGTCTCCCTACTCCCCCTCCCCCCATCTCCAGTGGATCACACAAATCTTCCTCTCCAAATTTCCTTCCCCCAACTCATGGCTGTATTCCAGTCCCCAACTCCAGCAGGCACTCCTAGCAGCCACGCCTGCCAGAGAATTAAGTATGTCCCTATAGCAGGTAGGTGAGCTTCAGATCTTCACTCTCACACCCATTTCTCCAAATCCAATACCCCAGTCTCATTCCTAGATTTGTAGCAGACTCCCTGTCTGTGCCTCTTCTCACTCTTGGCCCCATTCCCAGGGGACTAAAGCACATCCTGTGGAACACCCTGATTTCCTCTCTTCTGTGGACCCCCTCACTCCTCCCAGGCCTTCTCCATTCCTAAGTGCCAGCTCCCATACCTAGAAATCCATTTTACCAGGACCCCTCTCCCATGGCAACACCTATCTGAGAAAAATTCCCTACCAGGCAACACACAGCAACTACACTCTCCTAACAACCAGAGAGGGCAACAGGAAGCAAGGAACAAAACATCTGTGCAACAAAGACAAGACCAGACATCAGCACCTAGAATTACAATCTTCCCAAACCCAAATGCCTAGAAGCCAGCATGAAAATACAATCAACAATAGCTAGAACAATATATTTCCACTAGAACCCAGCAACCCTAGCACAGCAGGCCCCTGAGAAATGCAACATAGCTGAAGCACAAGATAAAGATCATAAAATAGCATTTATTAATATGATAGAGGTCCTTAAAGAGGAAGTCGATAAACCCCTTAAAAATCTATGAAAGCATAAATAAACAGTGGAAGGAAATGAACAAAACCATTCAAGTCATGAAAGTGGAAATAGAATGAATAAAATTAATGAATAAAAGAAAACCCAAACTACAGGAAATCTGGAGATGAAAACTTTAGGAACTCCAACAGGAACTTCAGAGGCAAGACTTACCAACATAATACAAGAGACAGCCATTTGAGACAAGATAGAAGAAATGGATACCTCAGACAAATAAAACATAAGACCTAAAAAGCTCCTGGCACAAAACATCCAGGAAATCTGGGACACTATGAAAGACCAAACAAGAATAGTCAGAATAGAAGGAGAAGAATCTCACCACAAAGACACAGAAATATCCTCAACAAAATCATAAAAGAAAATTTCCCTAACATTAAGAAGGAGATGCTTATGAAGATACAAGAAGCATACAGAACACCAAATAGATTGGACCAGAAATGAAATTCCCCTTGGCACATAATAATCAAAGCACTAAACATACAAAACAAAGAAAGAGTATTAGAAGCTGCAACGGAAAAATGCCAAGTAACATATAAAGGCAGTCCTATAAGAATGACACCTGACTTCTCAGTGAAGACTCTAAAAGCCAAAATGGCCTGGATAGATGTTTTACAAACTCTGAGAGATCACAGATACCACTTCTGAATACTATATGCAGCAAAACTTTTTATTACACTAGATAGAGAAAACAAAACATTTTGTGATAAAATCAAATTTAAGCAGTATCTATTTACAAATTCAGCCCCACAGAAGGTATATAAGGAAAACTCCAATCTAAAAAAGTTTACCACACCTGGAAAAACACAAGGAAATCTAAATCAGGCCATCAGATCTAAAGAGGGGGAACACACACACACACCATCACAACAAAATAACAGGAATCAACAAACACTGTTCATTCCCAACATCAGTGTTCTCAATTCTGCAATAAAAAAGACACATGTTAACAGAATGGATGCAGGGCCCATCACTCTGCTGCACCCAAGAAACACACCTCAACATCAACGATAGCAATTACCTCAGGGTAAAGGGTTGGAAGAAGATATCCCAAGCAAATGGACCTAAGAAGCACGCTGCTGTGGCCATTTTAATATTTAACAAAGTAGACTTCAAAGCAAAACTAATCAGAAGAGATAGGGAGGTACACTATATACTCACCAAAGAAAAAATACACCAATAGGACGTTTCGATTCTTAGCATCTATGCACTGAACATAAGGGCTGTTTGTAAAAAAAAAAAAAAAAAAAAAAAAAAAAAAAAAAAAAAAACAAACACTAATACTGATACTCACATACTGATAGTGGGAGACTTCAATACCCCACTCTCATCAAGAGACAGGTCAACCAGACAAAAACTAAGCAGAGAAATGCTGGAGCTAACAAGTGTTATAAACCAAATGGACCTAACAGATATTTTCAGAACATTTCACCTAAACTCAAAAGAATAGACCTTCTTCTCAGCACCTTATAGAACATTCTCTAAAATAACACATACTCAGACACAAAGCAAGTCTCAACAAATACAGAAAAATTGAAATAACACCCAGTATCAGACCACCACAGACTAAAGCTAGATCTCAACAACAACAGAAACAACAGAAAGCCTACAAACTCTTAGAAACTGAACAACACACTACTGAATGAAAAATGGGTCAAGATAGAAATTAAAGGCTTGAATTGAATGGATTCTAGAACTGAATGGAAAAATCTAGACTTGAAGGAAAATGAATAAACATATCTGAATTTACAGGACACAATGAAGGCAGTTCTAAGAGGCAAGTGCATAGCACTAAATGCCTACATTTAAAAAAAAATGGAGAGATTTCATACTAGTAACAGCACACATGAAAGCTCTAGGACAAAATGAAGAAATCACACCCAAAAACATAGAAGGCAAGAAATAATTAAACTCAGGGTGAAATGAATAAAATAGAAGCAAACAAAAAATATTTTAAAAACCCATGATGCAAAGAGTTGGCTCTTTGACAGAATCAATAAGGTTGATAAACCCTTATTCACAGTAGTTTTCAACATTCCTAATGCTGTGACCTTTAAAATAGTTCATGTTTTGGTGATTCACAGCCATAAAATTATTTTGTTGCTGCTTTATAACTATAACTTTGTTACTGTTATGAATCATAATGTAAATATCTGATATGCAGGATATATGATATGTGACCCCTGTGAAAGTGTCGTTTGACCTCCAAAGGGGTCATGACCCACAGGTTGAGAACTGCAGCCTTATCTAAATTAACTAAAGGCAAAGAGACTATCCAAACTAACGAAATTAGAGATGAAGGGGGACGTAACAACAGACACCAAGGAAATCCAGAGGATCATGAGGATATACTTTAAAAACTTTTGGCTCCATTGTTGAAGTTAATGAAGACAGGGCTTCAGGGACCCTCTCCACAGGAGAGCACCACTTGCCTTCACCCAAGGCAAATTGGGATAGGTACAGAAGGCTGGTCCAGCAGCCCACAATCCCAGGATCCTGCCATAGGGAGGGTACTCACCAGCATGATACGTGTGGACTCAGCAAATATGGCCACGTAGGGCTTCAGCACATCATAATGGAACCCAGGTGTGAGCAGCTTGCGGTGCTGATACCATTTGGGCCCATCAAGAACCAGTAAGCCTTTCCCTGAGGAGGGAAGGGAGACAGAGGCCATGGAATCCAGGCAATCCTGCTTTACCCATGAGATCTGGGATCAACCACAACCTCTGCCACTCCCAAACCTGGAACACCCTGTGGGGAGGCACTACAATAACCAATATAGATAGACCTCTGGTACCCAATTGCGACCTCCCAACATAGAAACCTCCCAACTGAGACCTCCCAACATAGAGAAGGTAGCAGATCTTGACTAAGTCAATCGTCTAAGACCGTTACCTTCCTACCAAGCAGCCCTTTCTTAGCTCCCAGGAAGCTTCCAAGGGTAAATAAATAAATAAAGGAACTTTGGAGAAGCATATGGCCTTGGATCAAGAAGATTCAGAGGAGGTTGGAGAGATGGGTCAATGATCAAGGGCCCTCACTGCTCTTATGAAGACCTGTGGTCAGTTCCCAGAACACACATGACAGCTCACAACCACATATAAGTCCAGTTCTAGGGGAGCCAACATAGATACCTGTGCTCAAGTGGCATAATCTACACAACCACACATAGAGATAAATAAAAGTGAGAATAAGAATAAGGCCAGGTGTGGTAGTGTACATCATTAATGCCAGCACTCACTCAGAAGTCAGAGGCCAGTGGATCTCTGTGAGTTCAAAGCCAGCCTAGTCTACATAGAGAGTTCTAGGCCAGCTAAGGCAACCTAGTGAAACTCTGTCTCAAAGTCAATTAATTAATCAACTAATCAATTAATTAAAAGAAGTAGATGACTCAGTGGCTCCCTCCACCTTTACAACATCAGTGTACATAGTGACAGCCAACACTGGCTCATCTTCCCTGACTGGCCCCATCTCCTAACCAAAGTCTGCCTTTCAGCCACTTGCAGCCTCCATGGTCCTACAACTATTACACCTTTTCTCAGACCCTTCTTCCAGAAACAAACATCACTAGAATATCCTGTAGGATCAACTCTAGGGTTGCCTCCTCTAGCAAGCCATTCTTCAAAGACACATTGCCTTGCCTCTGCTTAAGAGAGAGGGAAGATGAATGTCCAGCAAGGGGAAGTGTCTGACTCCTGCAACAGGCAGGAGCTCTCTTGCTGCTCTCCTGCCTCCCCACAGAGATGCTAAGCTTAGGACCGGCACTCGGGAGCCAGGCAGTCCACTAGCGGGATAACCGGCTGAGTATGGCAGGGCAGGATTCTGGTCACTTAGCACAAGGGAGGGAAGGGAGGTACAGTAAAACAGATGTTCACTTACCGATCCACTGGAGTAAGAAGTCATACACATCTGGAGCCTTTGGGTCTGCAGAACAAACGATTTCAGTCACAGAGAAACAGGATATTCCCAGGCGAGGCATAGTGATAAATGAGGTAGGGACTTGATTATTCTCATCCAAGATGTTAGACACAGGCCCTGACCTTCCCCAACTTGGTCCCTGAGCCCATCATTCCCAGGAAACCCCACCCTCTCCCCAGGGCACCTCACCCCCACGGCTGTATACAGCTTTGGCATAGTCAGGCTCGTAGATGTTCAGGAAACCAATGAATTGTCCAAGCCAGAGAGAATGAGCATAGGGGAACTGTTGGGACCAGGATACCACCTTGTCCAGGCTCCCTAACTTCTGGATCTGAAATGATAATAGAAGACAAGGACCACTCAGGAACCAGTATAGCCAGAAGACCCCAGGTTTCTGGGAAAAGAAGGAAGGACACTGCCCGGGCAGAGCCTGGAACCTCCTTCCTTCCTCCTGTACCCCCACTCTCCTGCACATTTCTAATACCCTCTCCAGTCCCAGAGCTGCTGCTCTAAGCCCAGGAATGCTGGTCACTCCCAAGCCACTCCCTTCAAAATCACCAGTTGTGCCTTCTCTGCAGCTCTGGCTCCCAGTCCTAGATAGATAGATAGATAGATAGATAGATAGACAGACAGACAGACAGACAGACAGACAGACAGATAGATAGATAGATAGAGATATAGATGATATAGATATAGATGTAATCTGCCTATAGAGTCATCTTTCTGAATCCTGAATTCAACCAACAGGTTGCCTTATGCATGCAATGTCAGGGAGTGAAAGTGATAAAAATCATCTTTACCTATAGATAAAGGGACATTTGTGGTGCTCTTCCTCCTTTCTAGCTGGTAATTCCTGGACTTCTCTCCCTTCTCTTAGGTCTCTCTTCTTTCCTGCCTGCCCCTGAAGTAACTAAGGTAACACCATTTTGTCCTGACTCCATTTTGTGTCCACTTAGAGAATTTCCAAGCCTCTAGACTCTCAATAACCATGTCTGTCTTGGCAATACATTCAGGATGTCTGTGATTTGGACCATGGTGCAGATGTACTAACCAAAATAATTAATGTTTAAGTCAAAAATAATTGTCATGTTATGTCTAAATAACTACTATGTTCTGCTGAAACAAATGTTGCAAGGTTACTCTGACCCTCATCTAACATTGAAGTCACTGTGGTTTCTGTCTTTAAAAATGCTGTGCCCCTGAGCTTCACCACCAAGAGGCTCTGAGGCATTGGCTCACTCTTGGTTGCTGCCCAGAATTAAGGATCTCTGATACTCTTAACTGGCTTAATCGGTTGTCTGTATCACTCTTGAGTGAATTATTTCCCCCACATGTGGTTTCCTTACATTCTGCTCCCTATATTTCCCAACTCCTGAGAACCATGCCTGTGCCCTTCTGCAGTATCCCAGCTGCAGACACAAGACCTTGGCCTCAGTCACGGATTGTCATGACCTCCCTAGAGACAGCCTTCTCCAATGGGCCCTGATTGTCCCCAGGAGTCCAGTGAGAGTGAGGACAGCTCCCAGGGTCTGGTCCCACTTCTGCACTGCAGTCCTTCAAAATGGCTGTTGAGACATTGTTCTAAGGGTCATGTGGCTGCTGGCAAACTTCTCTGAGTTACGCAACAAATGTCTCAGATTTATCCTCAGATGCCTTAAGCTTGGATACTTACTATCAGATCTAGAACAGCTTGTTTTCTCCCAAAGGAAGGAAGCAGGGGGAAAACAGGAAATAGATGTAAGTCACTGCACCCAGCTCTCAGCAACCTGCCTCATCCATTCATTTGCACCGGGGTTGACCCCGGCAGCAGTGAACAATAGGAAGGTCTTGTTCTCCAAGAGTAAGTTAGACTCCAAGAACAAAATCAGAGAGGGACAGCAATGAAGTTTAGTTGAACCATGACCTACCTCTTCATAGGTGGGAACAGTGCATTCTAAGGCCAACAGAACAGTCTCACATGACACAACAGAACAGGGATCATGACTGAGCTTGTCCTGCCGTCCTTCCTGTCAACAAATCTGCTCAGGCCATTCGCTAATGGACCTAAAGATCAGTTGGCTAGTGTCCAAGGAGCAAGCTCCCTGCTTCACCAGTCTGCCGCAGCCAAAGCTCTCTTGGAGACTGCTAGAGGACAATATTAATCTGTGTGGGGAGGTGGCTCAGTAGAGGAAGCACTTGCTTCCCATGCAAGAAGACCTGAGTTTGAACCTTAGGCCCTTACTTAAAAGCCAGACACGGTGGCGATATCTGTAACCTCAGAGTCAGATAAAAAGATCAGGGGAGGGGCTTGCCGACCTGCCAGTCTTTCCAAAATAGGGAGAGCTCTGGGTTTAATAAGAGACCTTGCCTTAAAAAGTGAAATGGAAGGGGCTATAGATATGGCTCAGCAGTTAAGAGCCATACTGCTCTTGAAAAAGACCCAAGTTCAGTTCCCAGCACATACATGGGACTGCCCATAATTTCTTGTAAATCTAGCTCCTGGGAATTTGACACCCTCTTCTGGACTCTGCCAGCACCTGCACTCACATGTACACCTTCACTACACACACACACACACACACACACACACACACACACACACAAGCACGCACTTATGTAATTTTTAGTTTTTAAAAATCTTTTTAAAGGGTCTGGAGAGATTGCTCAGCAGTTAAGAATACTGGCTGCTCTTCCAGACAACTGGGGTTCAGTTCCCAGGACACACTTGGTGGCTCACAACCATCTGTAACTACAGTTCCAGAGGCTCTGACACCCTCTTCTGGCCTCTATGAGCACCAGGTACACATGATACACATATGTACATATAGACAAAATACCCACATACATAAAATAAACTGAAGCAAGTTTTTTAATTCTCAAAAATGAATTAAAAAGGTGGAGAGTCATAGGAGACATACAACATGAGCCTCTGGTCTTCGCACACACACACAGATGAATATACATACATAACACACACACACACACACACACACTCACAAATTCATCTGCTTGCAAAACAGAGGTGAATATTTAGAAAAGCCAACCATTGAAAGGTAGAAGACAGGGACTTTTCTTCTCCAACATGCTCAGGAGCTCAGGTATCTCCAGTATAAAAATTTAACTCAACAGCCATCTTTTGACTTCCCAGATCTTAACAAGATCTCTCAGTCCCTGAACCGAATGCCACCTGCCAGGACCCTTCCCATGATTCTCTACTGTGCCGTCTGAGGCCACCCAGGGAAGTCTTGTGGGGGTCAGCATAGTTGCTCTCCTCAATTGCTATCCCTTGGTGTCCTTGTGTGTCTAGAATCAGTCATCTTGACCTTTAGGTTCTCTTCTTAACACATATAAGACTATTAGGGCCTGGTATGCGTGAGTCCAAGCCACTGTTGAGACTTCAAATAAGAGACAGAACTACCAGGAGGTCTGCTGTGAAACAATCCCTCCTAGAAATGGCTGAGTAAGCAAGACCAGAACAATGGCAGTATCAATGAGCATGTTAACATGAAAGGCAGAAATTTCTCAGGGTCCACCCCTAGACAAAGAACGGCAAGCAACTAATGAGTGTTGGGAGAGTGAGAATGAGCCTCTCTCAGGGAAAGAAGGAGAATTAGCCTCTCCCAAGGGTGAACTCCTTATTGGTTTTCCAGTGCAGAGTGATCAGTCTTGAAATGGTATCAACAATAAAAACAGACTGAGGAGGAGTGTGTGTGTGTGTGTGTGTGTGTGTGTGTGTGTGTGTGTGTAAACACACATAGGTAACAATAATAAGGAAAAAGAGGCTGTCAATTTGAGGGGGACGTGGGAGGGGTTTGAGAGAGAGTAACTGGGAGTCGCTGGAAGAAAGAAAAGGGGTAGAGGTATAATTCCATTCCAATTAAAAATATACAATTTTTTAAGATTTTTAAATAAAGCTGAAGAGTAGGAGCACCTGCAGGAAGAATCAACCAAAACAAGAAGCACCAGCTCTGGAGTAGCCCTGACCCCCCCTCCTCCTGCTTGCCCTTAACCCTGGCCCCCTGGCTGCTGTTTGCCCTTCACCCTGGTCCCTGCCCCTCTGCCTCCTCTTTCATAGAATTCTTCAGACATCTTTGTTGGGAGGACTGGGGGAAACCAAGGACCAGATGGATTTGGGAGGAAAGAAAGAAAAGAAAGCAAATGTGTCACAGTATTTTGCATCAAGCATCCTCTACAGAAATTTCACATCTGACATTTAGCTGCCCAGCTGTTAGCTATGCCCTTATAGTTTGTCCTATGGATACTCATCTAACTCAGCAGTCTGAAGATGACTACCCCCGTTTTATCAATAACAAAGAGCAGAGAGGAGGGATGACTTAACAAACAGGGCACAGCAAAGGTCAATGATCAGTGTTGGCTGAACAGAACCAACCAGAGTTCTTAGTATACAGGGCAATGCTAAGGGGACTGCTCCAGTGATAAGCAGGGCCAGAGATGCGGCCTCTGAGGTCACAGAGGATTGATTTCCTTTCCTTGAGCTGGAAACCAATACCCACTACACACACACACACACACACACACACACACACACACACACACACACACCACTGCACACAGGTTAGATATGTCAGCTCCCCATTAACTCCTCAACTTAAGCCCACAGAGAATATCCCTGTGCTCCTCAGGAAAAGCACACACACACACACACACACACACACACACACACACACACACACACACCTGCCTCAAAAGGACACATTCTGAGATCTGAATAGGATGAAAGGTAGATGCTACCACTGCCTCCAGATTGTAACTGGAAATCAAGAAGGGAGAAACTAACCCTGGTAGAAACTTCCACCCCCCAGACCTACACCCACCTACCCTCCTTTCCTTCCCATGCGCATCCCCACTGCATTAGAATCAAATGTCAGTTACTTGGCTCTTTTATTTGTTTATTGGGTTATTTGGTTAGTTTCTTGTTTGCTTTTTTGATTCACTGTGTCTGGATTAAAATGCAGGAGGTTCCCGGTCCAGCCTTGATTTGAATCCTGAACCATTATATGTCCTTAAGTGAACACCTTGTCCATTTGAATCTCAACTTCCTCATCTTTTGTCACACTAGGGAAACAAATCCACACCCTGCCCTTCACAGGTTTAGGTGTGAATCCAACCCACAGCAGAGACAGGTGCCAAGTCCTGAAGGAATGCAATGGTGGTATGTCTATGATGGTTCCCCAGGGAACTTGTATAGTACTCAAGATCACCCACCACTCCAATCTTGGCATGCCCTTCCTAGAGTCAAGCCAAAGCCCTCCAGATAGTGGTATTGGCAACAAGCAGCTGAAGCTAGGCTGTGTTCCAGGCTCTTTGTGTACTTCCAAGGTGGGGTGGAGGACCTGGGAAGAAGAGGGCAGCCAGCTCGGGCATGCAGTTATGAGAGAGTAAGAACTACATGCTATGGAAGTCTACTGATTGGGGGTCCTCCCCAACTCTGAAGAAAGCAGCTAAGCACAAAGTAGGAGGTACAGAGGGCCCCTTCCCATGTGTCTCTCATGCTCTTTCAGGGTGTAACCTCAACCTCCCAGAGTTGTCAGAGATCCTCCCAAGTCCTCCTGATCCCTCACCTCTCTTCCCCACTACTCTCTGGCCTCTGCAGACACCTCTCCCTATAATCTAGCCTTTTGGGTTTATTCATTCAGCCATGCCTGGTCTGTATCAAGTTTTGTGCTGTACCTTGAGGGCACAGAAATAAATCAGACCAGATCTCCATTCTCCAGAAGCCTCAGACTAGTAGGAACAATAAACGGTGCCAAGATGAAAAGAATGAAGCAGAGTGGACCCTGGGGAGGCACCTCTACCGTCCTGGGAGCAGGGGAGGCTCTAGTGTTTGTTTTCTCCCACCCAAACCATCCTTTTTTAAGATTAATTCTGGATGCTCAGTGGTACAGCGAAGTCCATAGGCTATCCCCAACATGGGACAAGAATAAGATTAGAGATTAAGTTCATTTCCAGTGTCAATTCCAAAAGATAGGCAATTCCCAGATGGAGGAATAAGGAAGTAGAAAGAATTATACTCCCTTTCTGCAACTATCCCTGGCATCCATGCCTAGGCTCCCAAACCTGCCTGCAGCTCAAAACATTCAGGAAGACTTTTAATCTTAGGTGCCTAGTTACAACCTGACATATTAGAATCTCCAGAAGTTGGAGGGGGACATCTGCTTCTCCCATTTCGCTTCAAACCCCCAGAAGGTCTGGATCCCCATGACAGGAGTTCCGGAGACTGGATGTTGAGGTGGACCCCTACTGTGCTGCCTTTACCGGAGAACCAACCAGGATCTGAGCCTGGGAAAATGCCATAGTTTCTCAGCTACAGGAAGGAGACACAGAAGGCACCTCCTGGCTTTGCAGACACCAACCTCTCAGACATTCTGGGAAGTCTCAGGAGGCAGCACTTGTTGGTAGTAGAAATCTTTACACTACACAGAGCAGGACACATAAGAAATCTAAACATGACTGCCTAGTTATTGGGTCTCACTTTGAGGATTCAATCTCTCCCCTGTGTGATCCATCAACAAACCTCAACACAGACTTGCACTTTGGGCCTCAGAATAATGGAAAAGTATCTTGGGCCTTCTTAAGCTCCGCCTCTGAAGTACTGTGTTGCTTCTGAAGCCAGCTTGAAAGGCAAGAGTGGGAAAGCTGACTAGGAGTCTTGGTTCCAGGCATTACCCCCTGCCCAAACTGATGGCCTCCTTCCTAGTCTCCGGAGAATTAGTCCTGATTCTCCCACATCCCCCTCTCCACCTACCTCAAGAGCATGACCAAAAAGCCAGTGAGTGGGGGGCCCTGGGAAGCTGTCCAGAGCCCTGGCCAGCTTCTGCCTCCGCACCAACAGGCTGAGGAGCTTGAGGACGATTACGATCAGGATCACTACAGAAGCCCACAGGCCCAGGCGGGACAGGCTCGGGGAGAGGAGGCTGAGTGCCATGGCTAAACTTGCAGGGTCCAGACTCCCAGCTGCCTCCAGCTGCCCACAGGTTGCCTTATACTCTGGACACAGGCACCCTGCCAGTTCCCACCTCCTTGCCACGCCCGACAGCCAGCAGCAGCCCAAACTGGGCTGAGTGCCATGGGGTGGAGATAGTTGCCTCAAAGTTCATAGCAACAGAGAGAGCATGACTGGATTCGACCAAAATACAGCTTAATAGAGACCAGACCATGAGCATCCCACCTTGGTTTCTTGGAGAAGAGAACATAGGGCAGTTCTTGGTTCGATCATTGCAACTACCTTCTTATTTACAAGTACCTTCTATGTTTAAGAGACTTTGTATACACTTTAACCACAGAGGTCATAGGTACTCTTTCTTTACATCTGTTTCCCAGATAAGATCATCTGTGCTTTCTCATTAGACAGCTTCCACGGTCCCCTTAATGTGGACCAATGATGGGACTCATATTTTTGCCTGTTTCATAATGTTTTGAGTCCCTTTTCTGTGAGATGACTTTAGGGACTATGTTATAGCCCCCAAAAGGATCAAAGGAGGATGAACTACTACCCCTAAAACCATAGTACAAATTGGACAGGAATATAGAATAGACTTTCAAGATGATGAAGATAAATCATCAAATCCCTCTTGAATAGGTGGAGCCACTCAGGCCCAATGATGAGTAGAGAGATGCCCAGTGTCCCAGAAAGACAGTAGTTGCTCTGAATGCCACAGCCAAGGTTCTGTTGAAGGACAATCTTAGCTGAAGCACCTGCCCTGACAGAGGATCCCTGCTGTCTTCCCTCCAATGTAGAGTTGTATCATTCGGGACAGCCACAAAACACAGAATTCACCACCAATTTTGATGTAAGGGTCCTTTCAGAGGGGTAGATAGGGTTATAAAGCACCAGACAAGATCTGACATGGCATCCATAAATTAGCAACAAGAATCCCATCAACACGCTTGCAAAAAGGAACAAGAATGGTATGTCCACAAATAAGTTGGAACTGCATTTGCTAGACATAATGCTGGCACAGGGAACTGTACTCCAAACCTTTTCTTTTTCCACTTTTCAACCTCGTACTGATGTCCCCCAGTAGTCAACTAAATCAGGAGATAGCAAGGGCATAAAGGAGGGTCAATCTGTGGAAGTCAGATCTTCAGTAGGGACAGAAAAAAAAGAGACTGAGTGCAGTGCAGAGGTGACAGGGCCAACCCAGGGCATGGGTGGACTTGGAACTCCAACAGGAGGTTCTGACTCAGAGAATGGTGCATTGTTAACATGGCTTTCTTGTCCTTTCTTGCAGAGGAGACCAAGTCTCCTCCCTGTTGGGGAGATAGCATATCCAGACCTACTCAGGTAGAAAAACAAGATATAAAATGATGAAAGGAACTCCAATGGTTTCTTTTCTATTGGTCTATCCCACTCCTGAAAATTCATATCCAGGATTCACTTTATCCCAGATCAGAGAATTAGCAAACGTGATGAGCTATCTGCTGACTTTTCACATTTTATAGTAAATTTGTATATTAGCATGGCCCTATCAGGAAGTGTGATAAAGGATGTGTTTGAGGAAGGACCTAAGAGAGCATCAAGCTGCTGAACAAGTCATAGCCCCTGTCAAGGACCACATGAGGGTCACCAAAAGTGAAAAGGGCTAACTTAGAAAGCTTTGAGTGGTTGGAGTAGACTTCGGCTGAGTGAATCCCCAGTATCATCTTCCTGAACCCCTCTTCTGCCCAGTGCCATTCATTTAATGTCTCAGGAGTATGTTGAGATTGGCCTTACCCCCAGTTTCAGAATGGCCTTATGTTTATATAACACAAAATTTATAGTCTATTTGTCACACCCTGCTATCTACTTTCTGATACAATCTGGCAGCTAGTTACCCTTCTAGGGCAAAAGGCAGGTCACCCTGTGGTCAAAGTCATGGGCTAGGCAACAACTAACTCCAAGGTCCTGACCTTACCTATCACTGGCCATTTGGTAGTATAATTAAAAATGTCTGTATTTATTCACCTTCCCCATAGTGATTCATTTTTTCCAGGATAATTACAGAACCAATGTCATCTAACCAAAGCTAATGAAACTTGACTTCTAGTCTTAAATTAAGGAGTCTAGATACTTTCTCTCTCTCTCTCTCTCTCTCTCTCTCTCTCTCTCTCTCTCTCTCTCTCTCTCTCTCTCTCTCTCTCTCTCTCTCTCTCTCCTCTCTCTCTCTCTCTCTCTCTCATTCCCTCTCCTCTCTCTTCTCTCTCTCTCCTCTCTCTCTCTCTCTCTCTCTCTCTCTCTCTCTCTCTCTCTCTCTCGTTTCTCATTGGATTTTATCTGGAAGAATATAATCTCATGTGCTATTGATATGAGAAAAGCTGAAAAAGAATTTACTCACCATCTAAGAGAATTGAGAAATACTCACACTGAAACAGTATTCATCCATTTTCCATCACTATAAAAAAATATATACCTAAGACTGTAGTTTTTAAAGAGAAGAAATTGTTTCACTAATAGTTTGGGAGATACAAAGGCACAGCACTGCCATCAGCTTGGCTCTGGGAAGGACCTCATGTCAGATGGCATTATGGCAAATACATTCAATAGACAGGAATTATATTGCAAGAAAGTAAGCCCCAAAGCGATTCAGAAGTCTAGCATTCTCTTATAACAAGTATTTCGCAAAAACTAACCAGGGATCACATGACTACATCAATTCCTTGTGGGGGTATCACCCTTAATGACCTATAACTTTCTATTAGAGCCCTCTTTTAAAGGTCCAACTACCTCTTAAGAGAGCCACCATGGTAAACCCCTAGGAAAATCATTCAAATTGCGGCCACCAATTATGTTGTTCGAACTCATACCTCAAACTTCACTAATAGTTCCAAATAACTTTAACCCATTTACTTATACGAGCCAGTAAATTCCTTTATTGCTTAAACTCAAGTTAGGATTTCCATTGCTTGGAACTTTGGGAATCATACAAGATGTACCAGAGAAAACTCAGGAAATTGGCAAAGGTCTTGTTAAATGGGGCTAAAACATATTTAGAGCATTAACCTGAGGCACACTGAATGAAATTAACCTAAGAATGAACACATGAGATTAACCTAGTGCCTTCTGAGAAGCACTGAAGGAGAGTTCACAGAGGAGTTGGGAGATAGACCCAGGGAAAGGTCCCATAAAGAGAGCACAGAGTCAAGGGTGGTCAGAAGGAGGTTCCAGAAAGATCCTCTCCTACCCCCCACCCCATCTCTCTCTCTCTCTCTCTCTCTCTCTCTCTCTCTCTCTCTCTCTCTCTCTCTCTCTCTCTCTCTCTCTCTCTCTCTCTGGAAGTCTGATTCTGGGATGCTTTTCTGGGAGGGGCCTGAGGCTTCGCTAAGGCTGGCAAACTAGGAGATGAAGTTAGAAAGAGGACGTCACTGGTAGCCTCAGAAACTCTACTTATCTTCTCATGCTAGAAACAAGGCCCAGGGCCCATGATGAATGCCGAGGGCCGTGGGAGAATACAGAGGTGACAACTAGTGTTTGACAAGTTGACCCACCAGTTGTATAACTCCCTGATGGGGAGCCCCATCTGGCAAAGCCAGGGGGTCACTGACTGTGGAAACGGATTTTCTGTCTGTAACTTTTTCAGGTGCCACTGCTGTGCCTCCCGAATAAGAACAGCTGTGGGGTGATTTCCACGGCCCTTTAGTCATGTGTTTTACATCTCTGGGCACACATTTAGCTGTGGATTTCTGTTTAAGCTGTAAGATTCTGATGTATAGAAATATTACCAGAGGAAAGTAACAGTATTCTCAGTCTCAAAGACAGCCTTTTGTACATTTTGCAAAGACCTTAGAACTGGTCCAAAACAGACTAAGGTGCCCAATAGAATATACACAGACTAACTCTCAAGTATTGTTTATTGCTAAATCAAGGCCAGGCTGTTTACACTGGGATTGGCTCCTTGCAGTAGCTCCCTTTCTGCATGTACCCTGACCACTCAAGGTTCAGCCAATTGTTGACTGTCTGGGACCCCTCACCAACTTAGAGCTACGTGCAGGGGTCAATGTGACATTACTAGCACATTGGAAAGCTGGTGTACTATGTGAGACATCATCATTAGTGTATGAAGTGGGTAAAATAATGGGAGATCACTGCCTCATCCTGACATCTGGAATTTTCTAATCTTTGTGTTCTACCAAGGTCTTTCCCTTCCACCCAAACTGCATTTGCACAGGGACAATCTCAGCCAGCTTTGGATGAGTATCTTGGTCATGAAAGTGTGAAGGGAGAAGGAGGATGGTGGAGATGGTGAGGGCAGGAGAGCAGTCAGGAATGTGAGGCAGCTGGGCTGGACCAAGTCAGTTATTCTACAGGCTCGATCCAGAGTTGAGCCTCCCAAGAATACAAGACTTCTTCCAAAATGTTCCAGTGCCCCACGCACAACACAAGAATGACTTTGCCATGTCCTCATAAGAATATAGCATGACAGAGAAAACACAGACTCAGAAACCCTGCTTCTCCAGAGCTCCCTGCCCCTTCTGTGTAGGATGCTGTGATCATGTTTTCTGTGTGACATTTGTATGTATGTACAGGTGTGTAGAGAAGGGAGGTAAATGTTCAGTATCTTTTTCCACCCATTGCTTTCCATCTTTTTTTTTTTTTTTTTTGAGACGAAGTCTCTCCCTGAACCTGGAGCTCACCTGCTGTACTAGATTCCCTGTTCAGCAAGCCCAGGGATTATCCTGTCTCTGCCTCCTCAGCACTGGGATTACAAATGTGCACCATCAAGCCTGAATTATTTCACATGGGTGCTGGGAATGTTTTTTAAAAATTAAGAAAAAGAATTTTACAGATACAGTTCTTAGGTTGCAAATCCAATCTATGATTTTTCCATGATTGCTACTTTTCATAAAATTACCATAAGCCTAAATTTTAGTATTGAGAATTTTTTGCCCACTGTATCATAACTACTTTAAATTCCACCTGTATTCATATTGTCAATAATACAGTTGATTTAAGATATAGTCTCAAATAAGAAAAAAAAAAAGATGGAGCAGACAGGAATCAGCAGAGAGAATGGGAACTAGAGATGCATAGACCACTTGGCCTGCAGGCCCAGTCCTCAGCATGAAATCACTGCTGCTGCTGCCAGTTTGTGCTGCTCACCCTGCTGGAAGAAAGAGCGTATGGGCCAAGGTGCAGCCCTCAGGCTACAAACACAACAGTTATGCCTGGGGTCTAGCAGGGCAACCAGTGCCAAGGACACACTGCCCAACTACACAATCACCCTGATAAGATATCAGGGATGAAGAATGGTTCATTTTATGGGTTAAGCCTCCTCGAAAAACTTCAGTAATCCATGCTGCCATGGAAACCATGTTGATAGCCATGATCTCTGCTGCTGTGGAAATCATGGTGATGTCCATGATATGTGCTACTCCTGGAAACCATGTTGATATCCATGATATGTGCTGCTGCTGGAAACCATGTTGATGTCCATGATCTGTTCTGCTATGGAAACCATGGTGATATCCACGATGTGTGCTGCTGCTGGAAACCATGCTGATGTCCATGACCTGTGCTGCCATGGAAACCATGCTGATGTCCATGATCCGTGCTGCCACCAGCTGCTATGGGCAGGGAACCTCTTTTGCAGTGGTATCAATGACTGCAGACTCATAACTGAGAATGAGAGACACTGAAGGCTTCTGTGCAAACCTCTCTGCCCCAAACCCCCACCAAAAAAAGAAACAGTCCAGACATGGAACTACTGAAGAGAGTCAAAAAAAAAAACTGTGATAAAGATGCTGAGGCTGTAGCTCTTCACAACTGATGGCTTCTGGGGGATATGGAGGACTCAGCTATCTTTAAGGAGTTAGCCACTGGGAGTTTGACCATTCTCCAAAGAGTATATGGATAACACAAATTGAACTTAGAGGTTTTGGGGGTTACCTTTTGGGGGGCACAAAGGTGAGAGGGTGAACCTGGAAGGAATGAGAAGCAAGTGTGATCAGGGTACATTGTATGAAATTCCCAAATAATAAAAATATTATGTTGGGGAACAAAAAAAAAACTTCCAATAAAATCAGTATAGTTTATTGCTTCATCAGATAGTTCTTTTTGATATAACAATGAAATTGATTTGCTATTTACATTAGTTTGCAAAACTACATTATAAAACTTATATATATATAGGCTCAGGTCTAGAAAGATGACTCAGCAATTAAGAGTACTTGTTGCTCTTCCAAAAAACCCAGGTTTGGTTCTCAGCACTCACATGTTGGCTCACAACCATCTATAACTCCATTTTTATGGATATGACACCTTCTCTGACCTCCACAGGAACCAGGCACACACATACATGCAGTCAAACATTCAAAGCACAAAAATAAAATAATATGATATACACAAAAAAATAGATTCTTATAGTGAAACCTACTATTCCATAAGATGTGTGTGTGTGTGTGCGTGTGTGTGTGTGTGTGTGTGTGTGTGTGTGTGTGTGTGTATTCTACCTAAACAGGTGGGCTTAGCTTGTATAAGAAAGGAAGCTGAAAGTCCCCATTGCAGTCCTCAGCTTCTACTTTTGAATCTTTGGTCCAATAGGATAACAGCTCTGATGGGGGCACAATGATAAGAGCGCAGCAAATTACGTAAGAACACATTTGTACTTTATTCTGTAAAAAGAGATCCACGTGTACACATGGCTAATGGCTTGTTTGCACTACCTTAACCTTCAATCTAGATGGCATCCAAATGACCGTCTCTCAAGAGGAATTCAAGATTTAGTGGCTTTGGCATTTGTGAACCTTCCTCTGCTCTGGGGAGATAATAAGGAAAAACATGAACACAAATCTCAGAGACAAGATTGATCACATGACCACAGAGGTGACCAAAGTCTGGAATGATCGATTAACTGCTTCTGATTCCCCTTCCTATAAAACCTGCTGACTAAGGATGAGATAGGAGATAGAGCTTTAGGACAGTAACTCATTATCTTCTCAGATTCCTGCTTCTCTGAATAAAATACCGCTTAAAGATTCAGCTTCTGGCTTGTACATGTGATGGGCAGAGTGGGCTGCCACTTATGTATCTAGAGCACTGGCACAATCATGAGTTTAGACTTCTCACAAAGAATAGTACAAGTAACCACAGACTGACTCATTTCCTGATATACAAGCCCATCTCATATGTTTAATAACAAATCTTTATTTTGTCAAGGAAGCATTATATAGATCACAGTTTTAAAGAGCAGGGCTGCAAAAATGGCAAGGTGGTTTGTTTGCTGTTTGTTTTGGCTGAGTGGTACAGATTAACTAGAAGAAATGTCAAAAGATTTCAACAGCCACTTAGATAGATGTAAACAGTCAAGATACAGTGAGCAAAACAGCATTTGTTGTTCATTTTACATGTTTTAGAATTCTGTCTTTAACTGCAAGCTTTTGTATAATACACAAAGTTTCAGACACACAGCTATACATGTATGGGCACATAGGGTATTAAATGTTTTCTTATAAAGTTGTCATTTAAAGAATTTAACACAAACTTAAATGAACTGTTGTTGTTTGTATTTGCTCTTTTGGGGGGCCCACCACCCAGCTCCCAAATAAATCATACACAGAGGCTTATTCTTAATTACAAATGCCTGGCCTTAGCTTGGCTTATTTCTAGCCAGCTTTTCTTAACTTTAAATTATCCCTTCTACCTTTTGCCTCTGGGCTTTTTCCTTTTCTTACTTCTGTATATCTTACTTTCACTTTTACCTTGTGGCTGGCTGTGTAGCTAAGTGGCTGGGCCATAATGTCTTCCTTCTTCTCTAGCTACTCCTCTCCTCCGAGATTTCTCCTTCTATTAATTCTTTCTGCCTGCCAGTTCCACCTTTCCTTTCTCTTGCCTCACTATTGGCTGTTCAACTCTTTATTAGACCACCAGGTATTTTAGACAGGCAAAGTAACACAGCTTCACAGAGTTAAACAAATGCAACACAAACAAAAGTAACACACCTTAAAATAATATTCTACAACAATGAACTTGGACATTGTTAAGATTGGGGTCAAAAGTAGCCAAAAGCACCCAAACGTAAGCAGTTATTTTAAAAAGACAAAAAATTTTGATAAATTTTTAGACTCTTTTTTCTTTTTTGATTCTTTGTGGATTTTACATCATGCATCCTGATCCCATTCATTTCCCTGTCCCTTCATATCTACCCTCTGTCCTCACAACCTCCCCCATAAAATTGAAAATAAAAACAAACTAACATACAGAAAAGAAGGAGGAGGAGGAGGAGGAGGAGGAGGAGGAGGAGGAGGAGGAGGAGGAGGAGAAGAAGAAGAAGAAGAAGAAGAAGAAGAAGAAGAAGAAGAAGAAGAAGAAGAAGAAGAAGAAGAAGAAGAAGAAGAAGGAAGTCTCAGTGTGGACGCTGTAGTGTGACACAGTGAGTCATGCAGTAAACCCTTTAGTCCATATATCTTTATTTGTTCATTGCAATGAATCATTGGTCTGTCTCCAGGCCTCTGGCCTTTGTTACACCCTTGATACTGGGACACACCAGGACTCCTCTTGGATATCCTATCATTGCCTTATGTCAAAAAAGATCCTGTGGCTTTGGATCTGCAGGTCCAGCCCCTTCACATGCTCCAGCAGTTTATAGATGAGGTGGATGTTGGGGTGGGCCATCTCATAGCCCTGGTTCTGGGCCTAGATGGCAGCTGGGTTGGTCAGCCTGCCAGCTTCCCCTCATCAACACCACCAGGGTGAGCTCTCCAGCATTGCCCCAGCTAACTCACCCACTGCAACAGAGAGGGGCCAGTTCTTCCGCTCTCAGGCCCTCAGATCCAGTCCCCCTCACTCATATCACCAGAACCAGCTCTACTGTTTTGCCAAGGCAAGGTGCAGGGTCCTCTCTCTGGATTGCTGTAGGGGGCATACGGGAGAAGGGGAATGTCAGCTCTCCTGCTCTCACGTCCTGGTTGTTTTCTGCCAGCCCAGGCCAAGTGACCTGAGGTGGAGCTGTAGCTGTTCTCTTCACTGCCCCCAGACCTAAAGAGCTGGGTGGCTCATGGTCGTTTTCTCCCGGCCCAGGCCAAGTGTCCTGGGGCAGAGCTATAGCTGTCCTCAGTGCACCGGGGGTGCTGATCTTGATAATTTTACAATGTGCATAAGCACCAAAGTAGATGTTGAAACATTTAATCTTATAATATCATTTATGGCAAGATACATTATCTATTTATTAGGAATAAATTCATGTGCAGTGACAATTTTATTTTCCCACTAGCATAATTATACCATCTCAACATTAATTATATATATATATATGTGCATATACAAAATTCTAGATGGAGCAAAGCCCAGAAATAATGTAGCAATATCTCTATACACAGGCTAATCCTAAAACTAATTTTTATTTTTGTATTTTAAGTTAGCCTAACACAAAATAGTTTAGAATTTTTCTGAGAATTTAATAAAAATATATTTTAATAATGTAATCATTTTATAATGTAAGATATTGATTATCTCTCTTGTAAATCCTGTAACAAGATTTTTTTTCTCTACCTCAGTTTCTACCTATGGCCATGGGCACACTTCCCTGCCTATTCCTATTTTTCATGGGCCCCTTTTCCCACTGATCATTTGTACCTAGGAACTGAAAAAATATCAAAAGGAGATTTGAATGATATCTTTTGGTATGTCCTTTTACAATTGTTGGTGAGATATATGGACTCCACTCTCCTTGAGTTGAAACCATGGTATTCCTTCTTCCTTGTTTTGATATTTCAGACCTACATGTCTCAGGCCACTCCTTCTTCATGTGCACTTATGTCTTCTGCTAGACCCATGCTAACCTAACTCGATACCTTTCATCCACAATGAATGACTACACTTATTCAGTGTTTTCTGAGTATCTCTATTGCCATGTGGTGAGTGCATTTCCTATACTGGGTTAAGAAGGTACATCAGACCTCCAGAGTGGGTTCTTTGGGTTTGGGGGCATATTTTACATGCTCTATCTACTGAGTTCTAAAGGGGACTTAGAGCTTCCCCAGCCATGTGCTTCCTACACTAGCCAGATACCAAGGGAGCTAACACTCTGAGATGGCTAGATCTGAGAAGCTCACACAAATGCAAGGTAACACAGGGCCAAGCCATAGGAAAGCACAGATTCCTACCAGAAGCTGGACAGCAAAGTGCTAGGTATTGGACAAGCTGTGTCCAATAGGAAGGTGACCACAACATGTGTTGCTTTGGAAGCACATGAAGGAACTGAAAAGGAGAAGGCCTTCTGTGCCATTTTGTCCCACCTGAGCACAGTGGGAATGGGAATCAGACAGATTTGTGATTCTCTGTGTTGGTAGGCATTCGAGTCTCTTAGAAAACAAGTCGTGCCAGAAACCCCATTCAAGGACTGAGGAATCTGGATGTAGAGATCCACGGCTAGGCCCCGGGTGGAGCGCCAGGAGTCTAATTAGCAAGAAAGAGAAGGGTTTATATGAGCGAGAATTGTTGAAACCAAGGTTGGATAAAGCACAGGGACAAATAGCCACACGAATGGAAACACATGAACTATGAACCAAAGGCTGAGGGGCTCCCAACTGGATCACGCCCTCTGAATAGGTGAGACAGCTGATTGGCTTGATCTGTTTGGAAGGAATCCAGGCAGTGGTACCGGGTCCTGTGCTCATTGCATGAGTTGGCTGTTTGAAACCTGGGGCTTATGCAGGGACGCTTGGCTGAGTCTGGGAGGAGGGGACTGGACCTGCCTGGACTGAGTCTACCAGGTTGATCGCAGTCCTCGGGGGAGGCTTTGCCCTGGAGGAGGTGGGAATAGGGGTGGGCTGGGGGGAATGGGAAGGGGGCAGGAGGGGGGAGGACAAGGGAATCCGTGGCTGATATGTAGAACTGAATGGTATTGTAAAATAAAATAAAAGGAAAAAAATCAGTTAATTCTGAGGCTGGAGAGCCCACTTACTGCCCTTACAGAAGAGCCAGGTTGGGTTCCCAAAACCCTTATGGTAGCATTCAACCTCCTACAACCTCAAATCCAGGGGATCTGCCACTCCCTGACCTCTACAGACTCCTTCATACATGTGATACACATGACACACACACACACACACACACACACACACACACACACACAACTAAATAAATAATATAAAACAATCTTTATAAAATATTTTCAAATAGTTAATCCTGATTTAATACTTCAGCAGCCTATAGTGCTTCCACACAGAAATGCAGCTGCAGAGGGCTCATGTGTTTTAAGGCAGTGCCAGGAGCCTCCATTTTATTCAGGGACACAAAGGCCTAACCATGCCAAGCCACTCTATCTGTTCTCCTTCCTTTCAGAAGTCTCACCAGCTGTGACAAATAGCAGTAGTGATGGAGACCAGAAAGAACCCTGTACTCAGGGAGGGAGTGAAAGCTGGAACTATTGCCCCTCACCATATGGCCATCAGCCACAGACACAGAAAAACAATCCAAAAAGGAAGGGTGTTACATGTATGCACAAATGCTCCATATCCTGCCCTCTTCCTCCAAGGAAGAATTAGTTCTTGGAGAGAGAGAGAAAATAGAGACCTTTTTTTCTTTTCCTCAGAAGGGAAAGCACCAAAGCAAGAAGCTTCCAGGCCTGTGACAAGACAAAATGCTTCTGGACATGGTACAGCCATTATAGTCATGAACTCACAAAAGTTTTGGTAAGGGATGTGGCTACTGATAGGTAGTCCATGCTCCATCCAATGGCCACACACCCATGTCTATGTGGGTGTCATTAATTGTACTCAATGGGCTATTAAAAAAAAAAAGAAGAGAATATGAAAATGAAAGGGAGACATGGGGAGGTCTGGGGAGGGGGAAGGGGGAGTGAAGTCTATATAATCAAGATACACTGTCTAGACATATGAAATTGTCAATGAATAAAACTTTAAAACTTGTAATGATAGGATCTAATATCATCATTTATAGTTTCACTAAAACTCTCTCAGTATCAGCAGTATTTTCGTCATTTCAGAAAGTCTACCCATCCTCCTGGGGTGAGATGGCTGATTAGAAGTTTCCTGCATGGAACTCCCTGAATAAGAAGTCAGGATCGATAAAGAGAGTTCATAGTCCAAGGAAAGGAATAGAAGGACATCAGGAGTCAGTGAAGAGATGACAAGACAGCTACAAAACACAGAGAAACAGAACACAGTGAGGAAGGTTGTCGGAAGCAGCCTGCCACCAGCCTTGCAGCTTCCTCAGGGTCAGCAACCCGAAGCTATAACCGCAAGGTGAACCGGAATTGGGCCACAGTCCTGGGGGAAATGGACTAGCCGTCCTCATGCCAGCAGTTAAGTGAGGCAGGCACCCTTAGAGGCAAACTCTTATATTAACACACATTTCCTTTGATTTCCTCTAAAACCCCTGTGGCTAAAAGAAGTTGAACAAAACAAGCTGTTTTTCTGACAGCCATCTTTTCAAAACAAGCTAAGCGTTCCCCTAAAATACTTCTGTCTGCCCTTTATAAGGCAAACTGAGCATATTCAAAAGTGTCCCTGTCCACCATCTTAACCCTTCAAACCAAATGCTCCAGGACCTTGAGCTACATATACCCAGGACCCTGTCCATCATCCTTCCCACCCGAGCTGTGATCTTAACCTGAGAATGCTGGATAAAATGAGTGTGCTTGGGAATGTGCCCACCCCAAGTACTTTCCTTCGTAAATGTGTCTTGGTTCTCTTGAGTAAAAATCCTTTATCTATTTTGTCTAGGAACACATAGTTTGGGGGACTATCCCATTATCTGCTGCAGGGAATGAACTTTTCTCCATTCTTTTATTGTCTGGTTGTGCTTATTGACTTTGCACTCAACCAAGGGAAGAATCCACTGTGTTCAGCTACATGAGCCATAAGCAAGCCCCAGAGATCCTTCAAACATTAAGTCCAGTGTGAGGATTTGGTGCAATAGTAACTCTTCCTGCACAGCAGGTAGCATTAGAGAAGAAATCCACTGCATCACTTCTCATATCTTAGAATCTACAGCCAGGTACTATCTTGAAAGGGAGCCTCTTGTTTAAGACTGAGCTACTTCAGAGCCCAGAAAACACATAAGCCATAAATCCTAAGGACACTATGTCAGTTTTTGAATGGGAGTTAGTCACAAGAGGCAGTTATGAATAGAGGGGGGAATCAGATGCAGAATTTAAGTAACAGGGAGCTCGGGCTGTAAAGATCTGGTGATCATCTGTGGGTCCACCTCTAGAGTAAGGAAGAAGCCCAGCACTAGTGTTATTGCAATGACTTACGACCCCAACCCCCTAGCTGACACATTGCTCAATCCCTGGAGCATCATTTGCTTCGCTGCCAGAGAGTCCTGATCTGAAGATCCAGCATATCACACTCAGTGTCCAAAGCTCCCTTGTCTTGTGAAGTGGCTTGTTGATGGATACAGACTGATGAGCAGAGTGCTCGGTTTCCTCAGTTCTCCCATCAGGAGCAGAATCCAAGGGCTCCGGCAGTTTCCTCCTCTTTCCAACAGACTTAGGAAATATCTCTCAGCTTGAATGTACACAAACCAGAGATCATCTGGAGTGATAAATTGGAGCCAGAAGAGGCTTATAGTATGTAAAGGAGGGAAGCTTCTAAAGTGAATGTAGCCCTGATGCTGACAACATATTCTTGACTCGCCCAGCTTTCAGCCTCCACATAGCACCAGCCTGTACAGTAGGAAAGGAGAGAAAATACAACAGATAACAGCTATGACTCTCTGCCCTCTCCAGACCTAGCAGATTCCAATATTAGAGAACCTTCAAATTTTTGCAGGTTGGTTTTTGGTGTGAGGGCGTGGTGTGTGTTTGTATGTTTTTTAATAGAAGGAAGATTTTATTTGGGCTTATGGTTCCAGAGAGGTAAGAGTCCATCATGGCAGGGCAGCATGTCAGTAACCAGAAGGCAGGGCATCAGGAACAGAAATCTGAAAAACAACATATTTTGCTAAAAACATGGAGCAGAGAGGGTGAATTTGAAGTAAGGCAAGTTTATATATTTTCAAACCCTGCCTTCAGTGGCATGCTTCCTCCAGTTAGACAACACCTCCTAAATGTCCCCAAGCAGCCCTGTGCACTGGGACCAAGTGTCAAATGCCTGAACACTTCTCATTCAAACCATCACATAGGCTCATGGCCATGTCATGATGCAAAGTGCATTTAGATGAACTCCCAAAGTCCCCTAGCCTTTAGCATTCTTGGCATCATTTTTTAATAATTAAAACTTTACTGTGCCAGAAAGTAGTGGCACATGCCTTTAATTCCAGCACTTGGGAAGCAGAGGCAAGTGGATCTCTTTGAGTTCAAAGCCAGCCTGGTCTACAAAGTAAGTTCCAAGACAGCCAGAGTTGTTATACAAGGAAACCCTGTCTCAAACAACAACAACAGAAACTTTACTGTAAAGGACTTGCAAATAAAAAACATTATGCAGAGATAACTTTAGCTCATGCCAAGTTGACATAAAACTAGCCAGGACACCTGTATTATGTTGAAAATATTGTAAATCAAAAATACATGAATTGAATTAAAACTAGCCATCATGGGCGGAGACAAGCAGACGCAGGTAGGCCTGTGGCAGAGGCCCGCAGAGGTAGATGAGTCTGGCGGCAGCGGCCGACAGGGACATTTAGGCGCTGCGGCAGCTGGCGGAGACATTCAGGCCCAGCGGCAGTCCACAGAGGTGGACAGGCCCTGCAGCGAAGATAAGCAGACGGAGATGGACGGGCCCAGTGGAGGCGGCCGACAGAGACATTCAGGCCCGGCGGCGGCCCACAAAAGTAGACAGGCCACGCGGCGAAGACAGGCGGACGCAGGTCGGCGACTCGCGGAGGTGGAAGGGCCCAGTGGCAGCGGCCGACAGGGACATACAGGCCCGCGGTGGCAACCGGCAGAGACATACAGGCCCGGTGGCAGTTCGCAGAGGTGGATGGGCCCAGCAGCGGTGACAGACGGAGGTAGGTAGGCCCGCAGTGGCAGCCAGCAGAGACATACAGGCCCGTTGGCCACCCGCAGAGGCAGACAGACCCAGCGGCAGCTGACAGGGACATACAGGCCCGGCAGCGGAGACAAGCAGACACAAGTGGGCCTGTGGCGGCGGGCCACAGGGGTGGACAGGCCTGGGGACGGAGAGGGGCGGACGCAGCTTGGAACGGGGACGCCCCTAGCCCCAACACCTGGGGAAGAGGCTATCTCTGTGGGTCAGAACCAGGGCGAGTCTGGGCACTCCATCTGGGGACAACCCAGGGCCCAACTGCTGATCCTGTGAAACCCAACAACTTGGAGGTGTTGGTGAGACTACCCTGCTCAGCTGAAACCCATCTGGGAGAGGATTCAGATGCCTACAGTTTGAAGTCTGAAGAAACAAGATCAGCTGAGGAGTTGACAAATGAACAAAACGTGACCTGGGAACACAGAAGAAGGCACTACCCAGCCACTAAACCAGATCACCAGAATCATAAGTATATAATTCACCAACTGAAATCAGCTGTCCCTGAAGAAACAGCCCAATAGCACCAATTTAACCAAGAACCCCTACTAAACCAAGACTAAAAATTAGAACAAGAGAGGCACTCTCAGACACAGACACCACCTGCACCACACAGAGGAAAAGATGAGTAGACGCCAGTGCAAAAATACAGGCAACAACATAAAGACCTATATGGCAACATCAGAACCTAGTGATTCTACACCTGCAAGACCTAAACCTACCATGACAGAAGAAACAGAAGAGATCAACCCTAAAAATGACTTTAAGAAGATGATAGAGGCCCTTAAAGAAGAAATAAAACATTCCCTCAATGAGGAAATAAAAACTTTCCTTAAAGAGGAAATGAAAAACTACCTTAAAGAGGAAATAAAAACTTTCCTTAAAGAGGAAATGAAAAACTCTCTTAAAGAGGAAATAAAAACTTCCCTTAAAGAGGAAATAAAAAACTCCCTTAAAGAAATGGAAGAAAAAATGAACAAAAAATGGGAAGAAATCAAATCAAGCCAAGAAAAAGCAATTAAACAGATGAAAGAAACATTCCAAGATCTGAAAAATGAATTTGAGACAATAAAGAAAACACATGCTGAGGGAATGCTGGAAATAGAAATCCTGACAAAACGAACAGGAACTACAGAAACAAGCATAACCAACCGATTGCAAGAGATGGAACAGAGAATTTCTGACACTGAAGACACGATAGAGAAAATAGATTCGTCAGTCAAAGAAAACACTAAAGACAAAAAAGTTGTAACACAAAACATCCAGGAAATTTGGGACACCATGAAAAGACCAAACCTAAGAATAATAGGGATAGAAGAAGGAGAAGAATACCAACTCAAAGGCACAGAAAATATATTCAACAAAATCATAGAAGAAAACTTTCCTAACCTAAAGAAAGAAATACCTATGAAGATACAAGAAGCTTACAGAACACCGAATAGGCTGGATCCAAAAAAAAAGTCCCCTCGCCACATAATAATCAAAACACTAAACACACAGAACAAAGAAAAAATATTAAGAGCCGCAAAGGAAAAAGACCAAGTAACATATAAAGGTAAACCCATCAGAATAACACCAGACTACTCAATAGAGACTATGAAAGCTAGAAGATCATGGACAAATCTCATGCAGACACTAAGAGACCACGGATGCCAACCCAGACTATTATACCCAGCAAAACTCTTAATCACCATAGGCAGAGTAAACAAAATATTCCAGGATAAAACCAGATTTAATCAATACCTGTCTACAAACCCAGCCCTACAGAAAGCACTAGAATGGAAAATTCAACCCAAAGAAGCCAAACACATCCATGAAAAATCAAGCAATAGATAATCCCACACCAACATACACCACAGAAGAAACAAGCTGGTGTAGCTATCCTAATATCTAGAGAAAAAGGATGTTTCAAAAGAGAAGAAGTCTTGTGGCAATGCCTCAGTGGTCCAGGTAACTACCAGAACTTGGAAAAGTTGGTTGAACTTGGGATTGACTGGGGGCCAAAGATTTAAAAAGCAGAAGATTCTCTCAAGATACAAGTTGTGGGATAATAGTGTGTTTTGTGTGTGTGAATGAGAATTTGTAAATGTTGAATTCTAGGCTTCGACAATCATTATCAGTGCAGATTAAGCTGCAAGTATTTATGTTCTAAAACTTAAATTATAAAGCTAGTTACGTCTTTCTAACAACTAGTTTTAATGTTTATGAGCATATTTTACCTACATTACCTTTTCAGGATGTTGAGAAAGATGCATCACAATCACAGGCTGGAGGCTGGGGGCTAGATGGTGTTGAGGAAGAGGTCTTGGTGGACTCTTTCATAGAGCAAAGGGAAGCAATGCCTTCTGGGAAATGAGCTGAGTTTTAATCTAGTCTTTAAGATTAGAAGTCAAAAACAAAAATATTAAGGAAAGGAAAACCTAACTGATCTTTGAAGTATTGTTATATGGAATTGAGTGGGACTTTTGAGGCCTTTCTTCCACAAAACAAGGACTTGGTTGTCAGGCCTATATTAGGCCTAAACCTTGGTGCCATGTAGTTGTACTTAAATCATTTCAATGGAAAGTGTCTTAGTGATTGGAACTTCTAGTGCAGTTTGGAGTTCTTCCATTTGAAAAATGTGATATTTGCATGGGATTGTTTGAATCTTGTTTTCTAGTCCCTCCCCATCACTACCCTCATAGTCTGAAGGTAGATTTTTCTCTTGATAAAGAAACAAAAAAGGTGAACATCTTGTTTGTAAATAGGTATCTAGTAACTAGTGGTAAACTTGAAATGGTAGAATTCTTTAAAGCCTAATTCTAGGTAGCCTTAAGAAAATGTATCTTAATTATTTTTGAACCTGTATTCACCTTGTTTTTTTCAAATATCTTAAGTTATATTTTCTTTTTCAGAGCTGCTTCTTATTTGGGGCTACTTTTTTTTTTAATTGAGGCGTAATTCATAAAAGGGTATATTGTTTTGATGAGACTTTTTACAACTGCGGCTGGATGTCTTTCTTTAGTCTTCCAAGAAGGGCCATTTTACTTTTTTAGAGTTACTTTTTAAAGTCATGAGGTCAACAACTTGGACTACTATGCATGTAAGTGCTAATGCAAATTAAAGCCCAAGTTGACCTCCAGCAGCAGTTCATTCTATGTTGACAGTGAGAGAACACTTTGCCTGTTAGGATACTGTTACTCGTGGACTGAAATGCTGAAGAAACCCCTCCCCCTATTTTGTTTTTTGCAAAAATCAAGGTATATTCTAGGGTTTCCTGGTTGACCTCAACAGATAAACTGAGATGATAGCCTTAGTTCAGAAATGATCTGAATGTAGATTTACAGTCTACGGGTACAGCTGGCTAAGTGAGATCGCTTTCACAGTTCTGCATGTATCCCATCGGCTCCCCATTAGTCACTGAACTCTTAAAACTGGTATTGTAACATTATCACAATGTTTTGCGCCAATTTTATAAACTTTACAGTGCAATATGTGTTCCTTTTCTGAGGCAAACCAAAGGTATATTTCTCAAGGTTCTGCTGCTATCAGCAGCGTTGATGGAGGATTTTTTATACATTTGTAATAGATAGAAATAAACCAGAAAAAAAAGAAGAAAAAAAAAGTGGTGGAAGAAAAGGTGAACACTGCAAGAATACTCAAAAGGGCTGAGAGTTGCAAATGCCAAGAATGGCTTTGCATAGTAAATGGAATAGAACAGCTCTGAACTATAGCTTACTTTTCCTGGTTTGGTCTGACAGAATGATTGAATGCTTTTGTACAAAAATCAGAGCCTTAAAAACAAGGATTTGGTGAAATTGTAAAATGGTGTGCCACTTTGGCAAAACAGTTTGGTGGTTGGTCAAAATGCAAAACATTGTTACTCTGTTACTCAACAATTCTACCCTTAGGAATATATCCTCAAACTACTGAAAATGCGCACCTATGAAACATGTACATGAAGGTTTACAGCAGTGTGTTGCTAATAGTAAAAAAGTTAAAACAACTTAAATAGCTATCAAATACTGGAGAGAAATAAAATGTGGCTTATTCATACAATAGAATATTATTAAGACATAAAAATGAATGAGAAACTGACAGATTAAATGACTTTGGTGAACCTTCATAATTTCATTTGTAGATCTTTCCATTTCTAATTTATAAATACATTTGGGGTTATAAATTATAAATGTACTGCCTCCTGTCAACATTGTATACTTCTATTTGATGATTTCTGTGTCAAACATTATATGGAAATGTTTCCAAGTATTTTCTGTATCAACTGTGAATGAATAGAACAAAATAAATTGCCTGTGATGGAAAAAAAAAAAAACCATTATGCAGCAAGATTAGTGAGGCCCAAAGTCTATGCATCTCAACGAACTTCTATGTGGTTGGAATAGCCATTCTGACATGGAAGCTGTAGAGCTTCCCATTGGATTTCTACACTTTTGCTATCAATTAGACTTTATGCACTTACATACATACACACATACATATGAAAAAATAGAAAAAGAAAATATCAATAACAAAGTTAAAATTAGAAAAACAACTAGCTTTATATCTTCCTTAATGACTCACTTGTTCAGTACATGGATTTTATCATTTCTCATTACCTAATATTTACCCTTTCTTACTCTCCTTTCCAAATATTGTACTGTACCCACATATTCATTTACAGACACACACACACACACACACACGTGCACACTTATGTGCATATGCATGTGTGTGTGTGTGTGTGTAGAATGTGCATGTGGCATGTGTGTGCATGTGTGTGTGCCTGTGTGTCTGTCTGTCTGTCTCTCTGTCTCTCTATCTCTGTCCCTCTGTCTCTCTTTGTTTCTGTCTCTGTCTCTCTGTGTCTCTTTCTGTGTGTCTCTCTGTGTCTCTCCATGTCTCTTTGTGTGTCTCTGTCTCTCTGTGTATCTCTCTGTCTCTCTCTCTCTCCCCCCAGATGGCTCCACTCCCCATGTGAAGTTCTCTTGGCAGATGTCTCATGGCTCTGGCATCTGCAACTTTTTTAAGATTCCACTACAACCCAGGTTTCACTTTCACAGCTTTGTGCAATGGTCTCTTTGACAGACTCTTGCCCTCTCAGGTCCTTCCTACAGGGACTCCCCTGTCACACATTGCTTGGCCTCAGAAGCTCTCTGAAACTGTGGAGGAAAAATCCACAGCCCCTTCACTCTTCTTTTGTGCCTCTAAAGCCAGCACCACATGGACAATACTGCCAAGTTTGGCTGACATCTTGGGATGGAGGCTCACCCCATTGTGCTGTGGGATGTTCTGTAGGGCAAATGTGTTGCTCTGATTGGTTAGTAAATAAAACACTGATTGACCAGTAGTCAGGCAGGAAGAAGTATAGGCGGGACAAGGAGGAGAAGAATTCTGGGAAGTGGAAGGCTGAGTCAGAGACACTGCCAGCCGCCACCATGATAAGCTGCATGTGAAGATGGTGGTAAGCCACGAGCCACGTGGCAAGGTATAGATTTATAGAAATGGGTTAATTTAAGATATAAGAACAGTTAGCAAGAAGCCTGCCATGGCCATACAGTTTGTAAGCAATATAAGTCTCTGTGTTTACTTGGTTGGGTCTGAGCGGCTGTGGGACTGGCAGGTGAGAGTGATTTGTCCTGACTGTGGGCCAGGCAGGAAAACTCTAGCTACATCATTGAGTCACATTCACAGCAGCTTTTGTATTCAATTGCTTTTTAGAAGTAGAAAATGTCTTAAGGTCTCTTTCACAAGTTGGAAACTTATCTAGATTAGATCTTGCCCTGAAGGCACCTTTCTTCTTCATTCCTGTAAAGAACACATTAATAATGTTAATATCATTAACAATACAGCTTCTTCTTTATCACATACCTTGACTATAACATTAAGATTCCTAGTGCTCTTTTTTCTCCAAACTGTACATTTTATAAATCATTATACCCCACTTGCAATTTTTCATTATAGACCTACATAAACATCAATAATAACCATACAACAGACTCAACATTATATAGACTTAAAATTTCCCCCACCAAAGATATTAGTCTATTATTTTATAATTTCCTTCAGGCAAGTCCTCAGGACAAGAGTAGAAGGCAGCCAGATTCTTTACTAAAAATATCATAGAAATGGCTTCTAGCCCAGTTGCTAATATTGGTCCCCTCTGAAACCTATTGTGTTAGGCCTCCATAGTTCACATTGCTCCCAGCATTACTGCTTTCCATGCTCCTACTGGAACAGCCTCTTGAGCTCTGCATACAGCATTCACCCACATTCATATTCCAAAGTTTCAAAGATGTCCAAATTCCTCCAAAAAAGGATGTAGTCAATTTCTTCACAGCAATGGCCCACTTTCTGCTACTAACTTCTGTATTGATTTTGTTTTGTTTTGTTTCTATTCCTGTGATAAGACACCATGGCCAAAGCAATTTACAGAAGGAAGAATTTGATTGGGCTTACAGTTCCAGAGGAATAAAAATCCACCATGGCAGGAAGACATGGCAGCAAATATCGTGTATGGTGGAAGAAGCAAGTAGCTTGAATCAACTCTGAACCTGCAGCCTGGCTCAGAGACAGCAGCAACAGCATCTCTAGCTTGTTTTTATTAGCTTACTCCCATATAGACTCTCTTAGCATTCCTTTGGCTTCTGATCTTGGTATCTTAAAAACTAAATATTCATGTGGTAGGTGATCCAAGCTCCATGAATCCATGAATCCATCCAGGAGCTCCTACAGCTCCTCCCTCTTGCCATTTCTAGCTATCTTCTCATTAGGAACCCACCCACCTGTAACTACTTGGAGCTTGGGTTAAGAATATCATCTTGGTCAAGAGTGGTATAGCTGGATCTTGCTGTAGATAGATCCTAATCTTTCTGAGGAACTGTCATACTGATTTTCATAGTGGCTATACAAGTTTGTATTCCCACTAGCAATGGATGAGTGTTCCACTTACTCCACATCCTTGCCAGCATGAGCTGCCACTTGTTTAGTTGATCTTATCCATTCTGATAGTGTAACGTGAAATCTCAAAGTAGTTTTGATTTGCATTTTCCTGATAGCTAAGAATGTTGAACATTTCTTAAAGTGTTTATCAGCCATTTGAGTTTCCTCTTTTGAGAATTCTGTTTTTATATGTACCCCATTTTTAATTGGATTATTTTTTCTTTATATCTCATTTGTTGAGTTTCTTATATGTATTAGATATTAGTACTCTGTCACATGTGTAGATAAAAATCTTTTCTCAATCTCTAGGTTGCTGCTTTGTTTAAATGATGCTGTCCTTTGCTATTCAGAAGCTTGTCAGTTTCATGAGGTCCTATTTATGAATTGTTCATCCTAATACCTGTGCTAATGGTGATGACAATCTTGTAGCCTGACAGATTAGCAGCAGGTGCTAATGGTAGTTAACCAGGTTTCCAGTACTGGGTATGATTTTTCTTTTGTTCAGTGGAGCTTAAGTCCAACTAGAGAGATTTTGATTACCACCAAAGTATACATGCCACTACTACACCTTTAACATTATTGTGCCATGCTAGAAAGCACAATTAGTTATCCAATACTATTAGTCAGGCCTGAAAATATATACATGCAAATATCATTATTCATGGTGAAAAGGGTATATTTATGTATTTAGGAATACATATCTATATGTAACAAAATTAATTTTAAAAAGAAGCCATAAATTAGAAAGAGAGCAAAGACATATATGGGAGTGTTTGGAGGGAAGAAAGGGAGAGAAAATGATGCAATTGTATTATAATCTCAAAATATTTTTTTTTTTTTGGTTTTTCGAGACAGGGTTTCTCTGTGTAGCTTTGCGCCTTTCCTGGGACTCACTTGGTAGCCCAGGCTGGCCTCGAACTCACAGAGATCCACCTGGCTCTGCCTCCCGAGTGCTGGGATTAAAGGCGTGCGCCACCACCGCCCGGCCCTCAAAATATTTTTTAAAAAGTCATTAATCTTAGAAAGCATCATGTCAGTGTAATAATGAAACTAAGTGGAGGATATTGGTAATAAAAGACAAACCAGATTACAAAAACACCTTCAGGACCTGTAGATCAGCAGTAAAACGCAGAGATGTGGGGTTGAAGGAATGTGGTGTCAGGCAGGGGTGTTTAGAGATTTGGAAGAGACTTGGACAAGATTACAGGGTGGAGAGAATGCCAGGAGCCATCCCTGGCACTGGACAGGTCCCAGCAGAGGATGTAAGGAGTTGTTGGGAAAAGGAAGTGAGCCAGGCCATGGTGGTGATGAGAATCTTGTAGCCTGACTGGTTAGCATCCAGAATGCTTCTTTATTTATATAGAATTTAGTAAGCAGGGATATATTAATGTTTTTTCAAAACATAGATAATTTCATTTTTGGTTTTGGACATGTGTTTCATTTCCTCTTGCTCATCTTTTAGTCATCATTAATAAACTATGACAGGACAGAATTATCATTTCCAATCATTTTCCCAAGTTTTGTCATCATTGATAAACAGTTAACATTTTTACTCACTAACTCCATAACCCAAATTTTAAGAATCTAAAAGCATATAACAGCCTTTTCTCAGGCTGGTAGCTTTTGTGGCTACAAGGACACTAGACCAAAACAAAAATCTTCAAGCCAGAGCAGGCATATTGCTGTGTCCCAAGCAGTGTATTATTAACTATTTATGGTCAGAGTGCCCAAGAAAAATCCTCAGGCCAAAGCTGCTGCAAGTATTTTCAAATTCTGACATAATACAATGTTTCTATTTTATATCTATATAGAATTTGTTTATAAGTCTAATCCTGGCATTCTGTTGTTCTTTGGTCATATGACATTACAGTGACTCTGCATGTGCTAACTTTTCTTAAAAGGGGAGGTCCCAACATCTCATTCTTTTATAATCTTTCCATTCTTTGCTCATCAATATAAATCTCTGTGTAGGTCAGAGGTAATTTCAGCTAGTCTAACTCTGTTGCTGTATATGCCACATAGTTGTCTGAGTATATAGTAGGAAGAGGCTTGCAATCTGATCTGTGGCCAACTCCTCTAGCCCACCAAATCTTGTTGCCCTTTTTAAGTTTACTTTGTTTTGAATACCTTGTTCCTGTGTAAATACAGGGACAGATGTTTCAAGAATGTCTCATAGCCTCATAAAGAGACCTCTGGCTTCTTTATGTGTGTCATAACCTCCAAGGTGTAAGGAAGGCCTTCAAGCAGATAACGATATCTCCCTAAAAGTGGGAGAGGTAGTATGTTTAGGACTTTCCTGGCAAAGCTTACAAGTAATACTCCTGGGAGAAGGCATAAATGATTCATAAGAAATTTCCCATCATTCCAATATCCCCAAATTATGCAAATATTAAAAGTCCCCCCAAGTATGAAACAGATGGAGATGAAAACCAAAGATGGCACAGCATGTGGCTCAGCTTTTCTGGATCTTTGTTGAGCAGCTGTGCTGGCTTTACAACCTTTGCCATTCTCATCAGATATGGCTATGCTAAGAGAAGATTAAAAAACGGATCACGGACAACTAATGACACAAGTTGAAGAAATGAAGGGGAGGTGGAATCTATAGCACACGTGAAGGATTTTTCTCAAATAGGAGCAAGGACACTTTAATCAGAAATTGGGAAGAAGGAGCTTAAAACAGGTTTGTGATTAATAATAAAGGATTTTGAGAAGGCCCATACTAAATATTAGGAAAAAAGAAACAGTTGGTTTTAGCAATAAACTAGAAGCAAAATACCAGAAAAAGAAAAGAATTAGGGTTTTCAAAATTATTAATTTGAGGGCTGGGCAAGGCAGTCCAAGCCCTTAATCCCAGCACTCAGGAGGCAGAAGCAAATAGATATCTATGAGTTTCAAACCAGTTTGGGCCAGCCGGGGCTACAAAGGGAAACCCTGCCTCAAAATAAAATTATTAACTAGAGCATTTGAGACTGTGATGGTCTCTGAGATAGAAAGGGAAAACAGAAGAGAAGCAAGTTTGGGGAAGAGGTCAAAGTATGCAAGAACTTAAGATCAGAGCTAACTGCAACAGGCATTGAGTGCCCAGAGGCCTTGCAAGTAGAGAAGTGTGTTACTCAATTCTTAAACATAGAAGAGAGCCTAGAGCAGTGGCCATCAGTCAAAAATGAGAAACTTTCAGGTAGTAAGTATTAGTCATCCTCTTTACAATACACTTCCAGAATATCATCTCAAAATTCAGGTTCCAAAATGTGCACCTGACTGATGAAATTGCAATCATATATCATCCCTTCATCTGGGGAAGGGAGTATATTGATAACTCCTTGCTCTTAATTACACCAAGACTAAATCCAAGCAGAAAGGAAATATATACACAGAAAGCTGGGAGACAAGGAATGGAAAGTTCTCAGGAAGAGGCAGGGATGTCTCTTTCAAGGGTCATCAGCCTATGTAGGACTAAAGCCATGGAGGGGAAGGACCCCATAGATTGCAAGCAGTGTAAGAAGAGAGGCAGGGGAGAAAGAAGAGGTTTTTCCCCTGTGACATTCCCTACACCCTCGGGAGTCACTTCATTCAGAGTTCTCTCAGTTGCTCTGACCCAGTGCCTCAGGGGATTCAGTGGTCAGTTTCTTCCCAAGAATTAAAAAAGAACACTGAGACTCACTACTGTGGCTTCTTCTTCATAAAATCTAATTTTCATCCATCATTCTGCAACACAAAATATTCTTCTGTGGAGTTCCTCCCCAGCCCAGGGGCATGGTTTTGCCCATTTCCCAAAAAGCCAACCAGGTGCCTTTCCATTTCTAGCAACTAATGAGCATCCCAAGTGACACAGAGTCCCCTTCAGGCACTCCATTCCATTCCTAGCTCTATCCACACCCCCGCGTGTCCAATCTGCAGATCATTTAAACCAACACTGCTTAGTCCTAAGTCACACGAGTCAGGGGAAGAAGGCACATCAGCTTGAGGAAGGGACAACTCTTACAGCCAGCACTCTATGGAGAGATGAATGACCCGCTCTAGATCTAAAAAAGGAGATTCAGTGGGAAACGGGATCACTTCGTCTCTAGGCTGTTGTCATGTGACATTTGCTTCCTCTTTTCTGCTCTTGAATATTCCCCAAGATTAACAAATGAATTTGGGGTACCCACACCCAATACACAGCACCTCTCTGAACTCAAGCAGGACTTAGGGCAGCTAAGCTGCTATGTGTGCAATCATCTGTGAGTCCTGCCCCTGTCCTCTAGCTGCTGGGTGACTGGGCAATACTTAGGCTTAGCAAAGTTTCCTTAAGCAAAAACCTTAAGAACTTTCCGAGAACCTGTGTCTCCTCGCTTCATCTACAGCCTTGTCCTGGGAAAAGCCATCTGACTCAGATCTGGTGAAACTTTTAAAAAGTAAAAGACAATACATAAAATCTGGGGCTGGAGAGGTGGCTCGGTGGTTAAGAGTACTGGCTGCTCTTACAGAAGACCTGGGTTTAATTCCCAGCACCCCCTGGCAGCTCTCAATCACCTATAATTTTAGCTTCAGGGAATCTGAAGCCTCTTCTGACCTCTACAGACTCCTGCACTCTGGCACATGCACATACACATAAATAAAATACATATTTTAAATAATAACAGTTAACAAAACCCAGGGCAGAGTGGGGGGTTAGATGAAGAGGATCCAAACACACATGTGGCATATGAGCTACAGTGCAGAACTGGATGTGTCCAGGTGAAGCAGGGGTGTGAGAGCTCAGTAGAGATAAAGCATGTTCTGAGGGGGTCAGTGAGGATATCGGAAACTTCTCTGAAAAGGTGACACAGGCCTTGGGCAGTGGGGAAGCTGTCCTGATGAGAGAAATGAATGGGAAATAGTGGGCAAGCTAGAAGCAATCACAGATGACCAGGAGTAAACAGGAACTGAGACAACAACTTTGAGTAGATCAAAGGCCTCTGAGCTCTACAGTAGAAAATCAAGGCTCAAAAGAAGAGGGGGCACTTGCCAAGACCACACGGCAAATCAGGATTGGTGGTAGGTAAGTCTCAGGTCATGCGACTCTGAGACAGAGCCTAGGCTTTAGAAGCTGGAATGACGCTTATGTCCCTCCCAGAGTCCATTCCTTCACCTGTAACTGTCTAATTATATGCATACTAATCTTATTACATTCTGCATGTCCTGAACTTGAGTTGGAAATCCACTTCAGTGCCCAGGGACTGCCAGCTCCACCCACCTGCTCACAGCAAACAAGCCACCATCCCTGGCAGATCTGGTTTAGGGATTAAGCTGCGTGCAATTCAAAGGTCAGCCTGGGGACACTAGAGACTGCTTAGAGAAGCATGCACGGAAGCACAAAGAGAAAGAATGCGGTTCAGCCTGTGGATTTGATTCGGGGAGACAGCTGCAGGATCGAAACCTGCAAGACAGTGAGAGAGCCAGGAGGGGGCAGGCAAGAGAAAGGTGTTCCCTCTCAAGAAAGGAGACAGCAAGGACAAAGGCTCAGAGGTAGGAGAAAGATGAAAGCATGCAGAAGGCTGCAAGTTTGGGGTGGTGGCAGTTACAGTACAGAGCAATACATGGGTAGAGGGGGAGGAGACTGGGTGCTAGGCTCGGCAAAGCCAGACATCCTTCCCACATAAGGAAGAAAAGTAGGCACTTCAAGTAAGGAGAGTGGAATGAGCAAACACCTGGAGAGGGAGCCAGGTAAATTACGCAGCCTAGAATCTTCTGATGGGCTCACACCTCTTCCCCTAGGGATAAGAGCCAAACCCTTTGCTTCTCAGGCCTGTCACAAGCTGATTACTGAGAGCCGACTTGGCGCCCTCTTTTCCTGTACCCCGTAAATCCTTCTCACCTGGAGAAGGCCCAGGACAGCCTGGAACTAGAACATTCTCCCCACTTAAGACAGCAGACCCATCAAGAAGCCTCCTACAGCCCATGCTTGTAAGAGCCCGTGGAGTCTCTCTCCAGTCCCTATTCTAACATTCCTAAGGGCTAGTGTACACCATAGTTCTGATTACACAGCTTCGTAAGTATGTAGCAGAAAGGAGAATGTTATTTCAATCTGCAGCCTTGTCCAATTGGCTTAGGAAGATGATGGACCTGTTCTTAAGATGAGAACATTCTTTTGGTTAAAGAACAAAATAAGAGAAAGAGTTTTGAGATGAAATTACCTTGGCCACAGATTAGCTGTGAACTGAACAAACAATAAACTATGCTGTTTATCCCCTCTTAACCACCACAGCCCCTCCCCAGCAGCTAGTCCTGCAGGTCTTAGCAATCAAAGTCAAGTCCTTGATCTGAGGACTCAAAAGCCTAAGCCTGAAGATTTGGAGCATAAGCCCGATTATCAGATTTGGATAAATACATGGAACAGTGGAGCCACTTTCCCATGGTTAAGACCAGAATAGAACTTAATGCACAGCAGAGGAGAAAGAAAAGAAGGAAGAGATGAAAACCAGTAAGTTCAAAAGAAACATTCTTTACATCGCCTTTACATTCTTTTTTTTTTTCACATGTACTATTTTATAACAAGTGTAAATCATTTAACAAACCCTTTCAATGAACAGCGTTTTAAGAGAACAGTTCATTTAACCATTAGCAAAATACCACATCAAAAATATATTAAGGCACTAAAATAAATACACACATATTGAATTGTCAATGTATGGAAACATCATGACGCGAACTGACTGATAAAGTAAGATTATTTTAGCTTTGAATGCATAGTAATCTAGCTAGCAGATTCAGATGTGTAAATCAGACATGTACTTCTGAACTTCCATCTTATCCACAAGATAAAGGACTAGTGACGGATTTGAAGCAATAACTTGGGTCAGATTGCATTCCACGCCTAAGATGTTCATTCGTTTCAGGTTTTGCTTCCCTTGGCCATTTATGCTTCCAAAGTCAACCTGCAGTAAGAAGTCTAGCAACTTCACAACTTCTGAATTTTCAAGTAAACAGCTTTATCAGATGATTATCATCAAGAACATGATTTACACTAACATTTTCACAGTTTAAAAAAAACACAAGTTATTGCTGATGACTGTTCTTCCAATTGGAACTTCCCACTGGCATGTACTCTACAAGATACACAAGAAACCCCCTGTAGCTTCTGGTTAATGAGAAACTGGAAAATCCACAAAGGAGGCTTTTTTTTTTTTTTTTGTAGATACATGAGAAACATTTCTGTGAGAGGCCTTTCATAAATTACAACTATGCATATAGAAAGGTTTCATAATAGGCCTATATGAAACATTTCCTTAGATTCCTGACCATATTAACAAACAGAAGTTTTTGCCTATATCTGAAAGATAAAATTATTGATTTTACTATCCTAATTATTTCTATTTTGCTAAAGAGGGCTCTGATATTGCTATGTAAACATTATCGACAACAAATATTTAGTTTTTCTATTATGTACCTGCTGAATTCCTAGGTTAAGGGCAAAATGAAAATGCTCTCCTTCATCCTCTATTCCACACCGTCCACCCAAAAGACAGGGTGTGGTATGTGGAAGGCTGGAGCTAGGGAAGAGAGCATCTTTAAAACAGGACTGCAAAAGAAAGGGCTGATCCAGGACATCCAGTTACGCACACGGGTTCCCTCTTGGCATTCCCTGAGCCTTAGTTAAAACCTCACTCACATTGTCCAGTCCTGCCTCATCTGTGGCTGAGCGCCAAGGCACAGGCTACATCATGAATGGTTCAGCTTAGAGAACAGCCTGAGTAAACCTGGGAAGAGGGCGCAGCTAAGCGAGGTGCAGAGGCTGCATTTTGGTGGAGTGGTTCACTGTCTGTGCTGAAGCACACAGCGTGGACTCCACAGGACTCAGGCCTGTACAGAACTCCTGCAGCGTGACATTAACTGCCTATGAATCACTCGAGATGCCCGATGGAGCTGGCACCATCTCAGACACGGTGAACCGTGTTTGTGGAAGGTGGCAGGAATGGACTTCGTTGATTTAAGACAGTCTCATTCTGCAGCCCAAGCTGCCCTTGACCTCATGGTAATCCTTCTGCCTCAGCCTCCGAAGTGCTATGATCACAGGTGTGGGCTACCATGTTTGGCCAGGTATTGGCCCTTTGGAAAGGACTCCCAAATGACCCTCTGTCAGAATGTCTTTCCTAATCATGTAGTATTACGTTTCTTTTTCACTCTCACCAATGAAAAAGGCTGTCTTCTAGAGGCTATAAAGTGAGTGATACTACAACATAGTGAATACAGGAACAGGTGAGACTCATTTATATTCATTGTCAGACAAACTTTTGGGAAAAACACATCACCTTTCTCAAGAAATCTTTTCATGCTTTGGAAATTATTATTTATCTAAATCTTTAAAAAAATTAACATATGTATATGTGTTTTTCCTGCCATGTATCACTTGAGTGCAGTACCCACAGAGGTCAGAAGAGGGAGCTGGATGCCTAGAATCAGGAGTTACAGGTGATTGTGAGTTGCCGTGTGGGTGCTGGGAATTGAACCTGGGTCCACAGCAAAAGCAGCCAGTGGTCTTAACTGCTGAGCCATCCCTCCAGGATTGAAAAGTTGTTACTGTAGAGACAGGACTTTGCTATGTTCCTTAGGCTGATCTGAATTCCTGGGCTCAAGTGACCCTCCCCTCTCAGTTTGGTGTGAGGGTGTGAGCGACAGCTACAGGGCACGCACCACTGTGGGCAGCTTGGAAGTTATTATTTTTAAAGGAATAAATACTTGAAAGCTTTGAGGTTTCCCCCACACACCCCACAGGGTTTCTCTATATAGCCCTGGCTGTCCTGGAACTCACTCTGTAGACCAGGCTGGCCTTGAACTCAGATCTGCCAGTGTCTGCCTCCAGAGTGCTGGGACTAAAGGTATGCACCATCACCTGGCCAAACTTTTTGAGTTTTTAATACTATTATACATATAACTCACATAAAAGGTTTATAGCATACATCCAGCACCCTATGGATACTGTTGCTGGTATGGGCCACTTAATCCTTGCTACAATGTATACTTCACTTTTGTTTTTATTAATTTTTATTTATATTTTCATTACTTAAAGTTTAATTCAATAGACCATTTGCAAAATAGTTCACTCACATAAAAGGTTTATAGCATACATCCAGCACCCTATGGATACTGTTGCTGGTATGGGTCACTTAATCCTTGCTATAATATATACCTCACTTTTGTTTTTATTAATTTTTATTTATATTTTAATTACTTAAAGTTTAATTCAATAGATCATATGCAAAATAGTTCATTTAACTTATTTCCAAACACAGGGATTTAATCTGAAAATTGAAACATAATTCGTTTTCAGTTAAAAATATAATACACTAAACATGTTTTCCTAGAATGTTTACACAGGTTTACTGTGATATGAAGTAGAAAATGTGTACTTTTTGTGAATTTAAGAAACATTCACAAATAATGTAATATGATAAAGTAGATTTTAGTTGAGTGGTGCAAATGAATGGCTAATTACAAATATTAGCTAAAATTAAATTCCTAGTTTTTGGGGAGAAAGTAGGAAGAGAATCAACTGTGGTTCTTGGAGAATTTTTGTGAGTGCTTTTACATTTCATATTTAAAGTTTTTTTTTTTTTAATTTGATGGGGATTGATTGAATCTGGGGTCTCATATATGCTTGGTAAATACTCTACCACTGAACCCATCTATCTCAGTCCATAAAATTACATATAGAAGGTATAGAAAAGTGTGTAGGCACATTAATACTAACATTGTACTAAGCTACACAATTTTATTCCTAAAAGATTATACATCTTAGATACTCTTGCTAAATTAATACTTGAATATCTCTTGTCATCACAGAATGAAAACTGAGAAGCTGTGAGGGTTAGGTATAGGCAATACAATAATAACATTGATGCTTTTAACATGTCATGTACAATATTTAATGTATTGCTATTTAAAAACTGAGAGAGCTAACATTTATATTAATATTTGCTATTTGGAAATAATGTTTCAATGCTAATACTCTACTAATTTAGACCACATGAAGATTAATTATATAGCTATTTAATATATCATGTTGGTTAACTAGTATTTGAAGATACACATTTTTTTCTGAGTGGCCTTTGAGAAAAGTGCATTAACTGTGGTTTCCAGCCATACATTACTCTCCTAACTTGTGATTATTTAAACATCCTCCTAAGGAATTAGTAGCACTCAAACCACAAGCTCAGGCAAACTGACTTCTGTCTCCCACTTCTGTCCACTTCCAACCATCATTTCTCTCAGTCTCTCAAAACTCAAAACTATCAGAGTTTTCTAAAAGGCTCCGCAGTTTGCTGGAGTCTCTGAATGATTACAGCATTCTGTAAATCTGCTTCTTCCAATGTCAGTGTCTCATCCAGAAGTCTGAGAAAAGGAAGAGCCGTTGCCAGGGCAAAGGGGGGGCTTCTCTGAGATCCTTGGTATTTTTCAATGAAGTCTTTGATGTGGCTCACCCTATGAGAAACATTAAATCTCTGGACAGTCCTTTCCCCGTTGGCCAACCAGATCTGGATCCTGGTGATGGGCTCCAAGTTGTTCAGTGCAACAGCAGACAGAGCACTTTTATTCTCAACTTCGATACTCTTTGCTTTAGAAACGATTTTTGGTGTAGCGCTTCCTAGTCTGTGACCCTGTCCTGAGAAGGGCTGGAACACGGGCTTTGTAGACATACATACTTCATTTTTTTTATCTTCCACTTTAACATCCACCTCTTCTTTATCAAAAATTCCCCGTAATTCTGAAGGTAATTCCCCCTTTTTGATGGAGTTCAGAAACTGCTGACTTGCACCATCAGAGTAACTTCTAAAGTCATCATTGACTGTGAATCCATTTTTCCACAATTTTATATTTACATCTACCTGTTTCTTCTGTTCAGTGGGGGACAAGCATTTGGCACCAACCTTCTCTGCTTCCTCAAAAAGGCTGTCAACGAAATAGTCACAGTTCCTTTGCTGATTATCATTGAGGGGCTGATTGTCAGGAGGTCCTGTTTCACAAACCCAGTCTTCTTTTACACTGTCAAGATTATCTACTTCTTTCATTCTCTTTCTGCTACTTGGGGGCGCGGTCCCGCGGCCTAGTCCTCGGCTCCCTGAGGGTCCGCAAGCGTCGCCGCCACCGCCGCCGCCGCCGCCGCCGCCGCCCGGCGGGAGCCGCTCAGGCCAGGGGCGCCTGGGGGGACACCCTCTTTGGGGACCGGCGCGGAGAGACGGCCCGCCTCCCTCCGGTCCGCCGGACGCGCCCCGGGAGCGCAAGCGCGCGCCCGGGGGGGCGGGAGCGCGCCGACGGCCTTTACATTCTTTAGCAGAGAAGTCAGTGTGCTCCATGAGGTAGCTAGGAGAGAGTCAGACCTGGAGAGTCCTCATGCTTAGAAGTGAGTGATGAAGCACCAGCTGCCTCTATGAACTGACCCCTAAAGATGAAACAGAGCCATGTAGTTTGATGATCCCTGACAAATACTTGAACCCCATCTTCAGTGTTGAGACTCTTAGAAGTTGACTCAAGTCATTATAGCTTCCTGTTTGTGTTTTCCAAATTCATAGGTTGAAACCTTGTCAGTAGGGTGGTAGTGTTCCAATTTGGGGCTTTGGGGTGGGGTGATGACACAAGAGCCTTCATGAAAGGATTAGTGTCCTTATAAGAGGAACCTCAGAGAGCTCTCTCACCCTCCCACCATGCCATCAGATATGGAACTCAATAATGTCTTGATCTTGAGCTTCTCACCATCTGGAATTATGAAAAATAAATTTCTTTTCTTAAAAAAAAAAAACAACCTAGTCTAGGAGCTGAAGGTGTAACTCAGTTGGCAGAGTGCTTGCTTAGCACTAATGAAGCCCTGGGTTCCATCCCCAGAACCACATAAACCCGGTGTGATTGTGCACCTCTATCATCTCAATACCCAAGAGGTTGAGGCAGGAGGATCAGAAGTTCAAGAGTGTCCTTGGCTATATAATAAATTGGAGGCCAGCATGGGATACATGAGGCCCTGTCTCAAAAAAAAAAAAAGTCACCTAGTCTATAATGTTGCACTCCAGCATCTCCCATAGGTTATTATAATACATGGCAAGAAGTAAGGAGACCTTGGCTAATCTGAGGCTTGTTTCTGCTGCCGGGAGGAAGAGAGTTGGGGAAAGAAAAGTAGGTTTTAATGTGGAGAAATCTCACTTTCTGACTTGCAGCCAAAGTTGATGGATAAGAATCTAACCTTGAGTGGTTCTATACATTAAAAATAAGAATAAATACAACTAAATGTAAGACAGGGTAGGAAAAGAAGCCCAAGATGCTTCCCAAAGCACCTGAGGGTAGACAAGACCTATAAAAAATTCCCCATGGTGCTGGGAGATGGTGGTGCACACCTTTAATCCCAGCACTTGGGAGGCAGAGGCAAGTGGATCTCTGTGAGTTCAAGGCCATCCTGGTCTAAAGAACAAGTTCCAGAACAGGCTTCAAAGCTACACAGAGAAACCCTGTCTTGAAAAAAAAAAAAGAAAGAAAGAAAGGAAGGAAGGAAGGAAGGAAGAAAGAAAGAAAGAAAGAAAGAAAGAAAGAAAGAAAGAAAGAAAGAAAGAAAGAAAGAAAGAAAGAAAGAGAAAAGAAGGAAAGAAAAGAAGTTCTCCATGTTATAGCTTGTCTGTGAATTCTCACTCACATGAGTTGGAAGTTCCCATCTGTTCTGGCCTTTGCTGTAACCCCATTCCGTGGAACCAAATCCCCATATTGCCAACCACACATTTACCCAGTGTCAGAAATGCCTTGTCAGACTAAAGGGGAACAATAACTCCTCTCTCTCTCTCTCTCTCTCTCTCTCTCTCTCTCTCTCTCTCTCTCTCTCTCTCTCTCTCTCTTTCCCCTCCCTCCCTTCCTCCCTCCCTCCTTCCCTCCCTCCCTCTCTCCCTGTCTCTCCGTGTGCTGCATGCGTGCGCGTGTGCTGTTGCTGCTGCTGCTGCTGCTGCTGTTGAGCAGCAGAGGAAGACAGCAGTCCCAGGCCATAGAGAAATGGCCGTTAGATGGTGTCTGGGAATAGAGTTCCCCGGAAGGCTTGCTCACTCACACAGTACTGCATACATGTCCTCTACTGCAGGAGGGCCTATACCTAGCTTCTCTGTTTAAGCTAGCTTTGCTCCTTACACAGCAGCTAAACTAAAAGACCAAGTATCCAATGAAAGAGATCCTAACAGAGACCTACTGCCCTTCATGGCAGCATAGTCTCCTAATTAAGCAGCAGCATCTGTGCTTTCCTTATATTTATTGGATACAAATCCCATAGAGCATCTCACACCCAAAGAGGGCCAGAAATGAATTCAGTCCCGTTTTTAGATTTATTTATTTTATGTATGAAAGTTTTGCCTTTATGTATTCATGTGCACTGTGTGAATACCTGGTGCCCATGGAGGTCAGAAGACAATGTCAGATCCCCTGGAACTGGAGTTCCAGACAGCTTGTGAGCCACCATGTGGATGCTGGAACTGAAGCCAGGTCCTCTGGAAGCATAGCCTGTCCTCTAAAGCTCTGAGCCATCGCTCTAGCCCTGGACCTCAACTCTTAGGAGGAAGAGTGCTGAAAAAGATAGAGGTGGGGAAGAGAGGTGCTGGTTTCCCCGACATGCACTAAAACAGATCCCGGGTGACTGTCTGAGAACCAAAGGGCACAGTGACCTCAGAACAAAAAGCCTGAGGAAACCCTGTCATGAATGTCGATTTGCTTGCCTGATACCATTTAGACAATGACTTCCTGCCCTGGTGCCATGAAGGACTATCCCAGGGCATCAACCCTGCAGGCTTTGGTTTCCACTGGCTCACACATGTTTGCTCTAAATCTGCAAACGTGTGTGCTGCTCCAGAGCTCATCCCTGCAGGAGCAGGCAGGCAACTGGCAGACTTAGAATGTTCTCCAGAACTGACTTGGAAACTGATTGGAGCTCTGCGAAACACATCCAAGATGAGTAATGGTTTCTCCAATGAGCAAAACTCCTGGACTGCTTTTTTTGTGGTGCCTCCTAGGTGATCTGCCATGTCAAAATAAGCTGAAGATCTCCTTTCCAGCCACAGCCATGAGAAACACATTGAGGGGATGATGGAAAGCAAACTCCTCACTTTCTATAAGAAGTGCATGGCCACAGAAGTAACTGCTGATTCGCTGGGTGAAGAGTGATAGGGTTGTGTGGTCTGAATCTGTGGGAAGAACATACAAGGTTTTCCATGAAGCAAGGTGTCTTGATTGAGCAGAGTGAGCCTGCTGTTGAATAAGGCAATTTTTTGTTGTAGACCAAGGAGACTGGAGAGAGGACTCACAAGTCTGTTCATGGATGCAAAGTGGATGCCAATTTTAGTGTTCTCAACTTGATGTGTGATGTGTGTGTGTATATATATATACATATATATATATGTATATATATATGAAGGATATTCCTGCACTGACAGCTACTACTGTGTCTCAGCAGTTGGAGATAAGAAGAGCTAGCAGAAGTCTAAATCTTTTCGATCTCTCTAAAGAAGAGGATATCCACCAATATATTTTCAGAAAGCCTTAAACAAAGAAGGTGAGAAGCCCAGGACCAAAGCCCCCAAGATGCAGCATCTTGTGACTCCACATGTCCTGAAACACAAATACTAACTTGTTACTCTGAAGAAACATGCACACGTGCACACACACACACACACACACACACACACACACACACACACACACAGGAGGAAGCTGCAGAATATACTGGCTGCAGAATTCTGGCTAAGAGAATGAAGGCAGTCAGAGAAAAATGCCAGGAACAGATTGTGGGGAGACACAGGTTGTCCTCCCTGAGAAGGTCTACTTCTGAGTCCAGTCAAGAATAAGTCTCAGCCAGGCGGTGGCTCATGCCTTTAATCCCAGCACTTGGGAGGCAGAGGCAGGCAGATCTCTGTGAGTTCAAGGCCAGCCCCAGCTACAGAATGAGTTCAAGGAAAGGTGCAAAGCTACACAGAGAAACCCTGTCTCAAAAAAAAGAAAGAGAGACAGACAGAAAGAAAGAAGGAAGGAAGGAAGGAAGGAAGGAAGGAAGGAAGGAAGGAAGGAAGGAAGGAAGGAAGGAAGGAAGGAAGGAAAAGTCTCTAAGAGTGAGAGACTTTGGAGCACTAAGTTAAATGGGATGTCTTCATCAAATCTCTCCTCTAAGAGCTCAGGAATCTATGCAGAAGAGGTAGAAAGATTGTAAGAGCCAGAGATGATGTCTGACTCCTGGAAACAGTGTCTTCCAGACACAACACAATTGGTATACATATGAGTTCAAAGATAGTGTGGCATCACACACAGGACCTGTACAAGTTCAGGCCAGACTGGGTCCCAGCACTGAGAAGTGGCTTAGGATCCCAAGTCTAACCAAGGAGATATCTGCAACTAATACTTGATGACAAAGGAAAAAATCAGTTTTCTCCAGTGGAGTCTCACTGGGTGTATTAACCACACTTCAGAGTAGGCCTCATACCCAGTAGTAGGCGGCCAACACAAGACAAACTCAAGTCTTTGTAAACTTTTTATCTCATTTTGTTTTCTTTGGGCATTTTTTATCTTATTGATATTTGACTTGTATATTTTGGTTTCTGGTTTTATCTTTTTGCGGTGGTGGGGTGTTGAGTTCCTTGTTCTTCTTATTTGGCTGCTTTTGTTTGTTTTTTAAAGGGGGAGCATGGAGTTGGATAAGGAGGTAGGGAGAATCTGGAAGGAGTTGGGGAAGGGGAAAAGCATGATCATAATACATTGTATGGAAAAAATATTTTTTCTATAAAAAATAGTAAGTTTTCCAAAGTAAAAAATAAATGATCAGATCTAAAAACAAAGATACAACGAAACAAAATTCCTGAACTATGATGCTCTAAATCTGTCAAAACTTCTTGGCTGGGGAGGTCGTATGATCTAGTGGGAAAGCAACAGCTGTTGTTTTGCTAAATGGACAGGATGTGCCCATCAAATTCACTTCTACAAAGCTATGTTTCTGTCTGCGGGGAATGCGGCTGTAAGCTTTGGTCAGAGAGCTTCTTTTTGCAGTCGTCAGTGGTGGCTGCAGAGACTCATAACTGGTCAAAGCACAGATAACAAATTTCTACTGAATGAATACTAAGTGAAACATCTCTACCAACCTCCCATACACCCAAGGATCAGGGAACAATGCAGAAGAAAAATAAAATAGGTAAAGAATCAAGGTGGAACACTGAGTTCTGGTCCTGACCTCACAGCAGCTGTGATTGCTTGCACAATGTCTTCATAAGATTAGGCCTATCAACACATTGCTTCAGAAGGGAAAAGGGTTCAAAAGGGAAAAGGTCCTATCCCTCTCTGAGGATTTGTAAGTAATTAGTAATTGATGAGGAAGAGAGATTCTCTTCAGCCATTGGTAAGGTATTCATGCTCCTACAAGCAATCTTTCAGCCATGGTCCTGTAATCAACACTGATGAAACTCACTGGGTCATGAATGTTTAAAAATTAAAGATATGAAAGAATTATAATTTTTGTTCTAAGGAAGTGAAGGCTGTAGGTTTCAGGCTTCAGGCATTCTCTGTACCATGAAGTCACTTAATCAACTTTTGTTAGTAGGCCTACTAAGAGGCAGAAATAATCCTTGAGAACCAGAAAACCTGGTTTAAATCCCAGGCAAATCATATACCAATTCCAAGGCCACAGGTAACTGACAATCTTGGAAATACCCTTTCAGTCAAGCTTGTTTACAGTTTAAAGTGATATATATAGTTATGACTTGGGTACACTGTGTTCAGTACATGTCTGTCATTTATTATCTGCCTAAAACTCTGCTGAAGTTCTGCTCACATCCAATAAGGAGGAAGCTAAACCAAGCTAAGCCAGATGTTTCTATGTTTCAGTGCTTCCATCTGCTGGCCAAAATGAGAAGGCTTCACTAGTCGCAAGATGGTAAAGCCAGGCATCTCTCTGCTGTCTACCCAAAGCCCCCAAGGAGGCAGATGTGGTGTAGCACATATAGCCCCAGCTACCCAGCAGCAGTATAAAGTTATCTGCAACCCTTTGCCTCTCTGAGCCTGTCTGCTTAGCAGAAAGATGGAATAACAATCCAAGAGATGGTGTGAATCCCAAATGATGATGCCTCTGGGACACTTTGGAAACCCTAAGCTAACCTCAAACACTCATGGTCAAGTACTTTTGATGCTCCTTCTCCCACCATTCTGGGTACTATGAAATTTCAGGAAGATCTGACAATTTGGCTCTGCACTTGAGTAGTTCCAATCCAGTAGAAGAGGAGAGTCACACTTCAGGAAGGTACTGGGGCAGAATGGAGACTATATGTGCCCAGAGAAGACAAAGAAAGCCCTTCTGTTTACCAGCCTGTTTCAGGGATCCCAGTTTTTCAGCCCCTCATGGGCAAAGGCCACATCCAGAAAGACCTGCAGGTACACAATCATTGTACTTCTTATCATAATCCTTCTTTCTGCTCCTCAAGCCCATCACCTCCAAAAAATACTCAGAGTTCAAATCCAAATCTTTAGCTGGGGTCTGTGGTGAGACTTATCCCTGGAGAATGAGAGCTGTCTTGTGGTGATATTGTGTTTCCCAAAATATTGTGCACCCTAATAAACTATCTGGAGTCAAAGAACAGAACAGCCACTAGATACAGAGGCCAGAAAATGGTGGCACACACACCTTTAATCCTAGCATTCCAAAGCCAGAGATCCATCAGGATCTCTGTGAGTCCTAAGCCACACTGGAAACAGCCAGACGTGGTGACTCACACCTTTAATCCCAGGAAGTGATGGCAGAAAGCAGAAAGGTATTTAAGGCATGAGGACCAGGAACTAGAGCTGGTTAAGCTTTTAGGCTTTTAGCAACAGTTCAGCTAAAATTCATTCTGGATGAGGACTCAGAGACTTCCAGTCTGAGGAAACAGGATCAACTGAGGAATTGGCGAGGTGAGGTGGCTGTGGCTTGTTCTATTTCTCTGATCTTCCAATATTCACCCCTATAACTGGTCTTGGGTTTGTTCTTGTTCTTATTAATAAGACCTTTTAAGATTCATGCTACATCTGGCACCCAACATTCGTAGTACAAATTCAAGAAAAGACTACTTGCCTGTGGCCTTGTGGGCCCCAGCTCAGACCCGAGCTAAATGTTGCCAGTTGTGGTGGCACCCTGGTTGGGTTTACTGAAGGAGGCAGAGGCAGGTGGATCCCGAGTTTGAGGCTGGCTAGGAGACTTGCTAAGGAGAAGCTTCGGCCCCCGCCCAGCCACAAAGGGTCATGGTTGGACCATGGAGGCAGCAACTGCTGCTCCAAGTTGCTGGCTGCTTCTTATCAGGTTAGTGACTGCAGTGATGCTGCTACCTGGGATGAAGTGTTTACTGCTGTTTTCTCAGAGAACAATTGCCAGGACCATCGTGTTACAAGAAAGCATCCGCAAAGGTCAGTTTAGAAAAGTTTGTCAAGACAAATGGTGGGGAGAAATTGCTGTGAAGATTTTCTCTTCTAGGGAAGAACGTTCGTGGTTCTGAGAAACAGACATTTATCAGACTATGATTGCTCCAAACCACAGAAGAGGCAAAAAAAAAAAAATCTGCAGGGAAGCATGACCACACCTAACAGTGACTTTGAAATTTTCAAAAAGATGACTGGCATCCACAATGACAATTTCACTATGATAAAGCCATTAAGCTGATTATCACCACCAACTTTGGACTACAAACTACTCAGGACAATTTCGAGATGTCTAGCTGAGATGATCCAGCCTGACAGACTGCTTGAACAAGGACTTGAAACAAACCGTGCACTTTCTCATTATGCAGAGACTGGACAAATGATACAGGACTTGACAACCCAAATATTTTCTTTTCAGGATTCCCTAAAGATACCTTCACCCCCAGAAAGCTGGAAGTAATTTTAAAAAAAATGACACCCACATTCCCAAGAGGTGGGATGGGAGGTTTTTGGTTGTTTAATGAGTAATGGATATTGTCTTTCTTTACGATGGTTGGTTACAAGTTGTTAATTTTTAGTGGTCAGGAAAAAAAGATGAACAAGGAGATTAGATTCAGAGTTTTTGTTTTAAAAAAAGAAAAAGAAAAAAGAATATAGATATGAATTAGATCATTGAATCTACTCTGAGAAAAAAGATAAAGATAAAAATAATAGGATAAATGGGTAGATCATTGAATCTACTCTACAAAGAAAAAGGGGAAGATATAAAAATGACAAAAGGTAGATTGTTGAATCTATTATGAAAAGAAAAAAGAGAATATAGATATGATAAGACAAAAAGGGAGATTATTGGATCTACTTTTAAAAGGGAACTACTTGTTTTAAATAGGATAAGTAATGAAAATTTTAGTCTGAGTTTATCACATGTTACTGGACTGGACATTGTTATATATTAATGAAGTTTTTTGTCTGAATCTGTCAAATGTTAATGGACTAGACATTGTTAATATAATTCTTGACTGTATATATTGTATATACTTATTGTATATAGTTTTACTTGTACTATTATAAGCTTTTTTTAATTTTAGACAAAAAGGGGGAATGTGGTGATATTGTGTTCCCCAAAATATTGTGCACCCTAATAAACTTATCTGGAGTCAAAGAACAGAACAGCCACTAGACAGACATAGAGACCAGAAAATAGTGGCACACACACCTTTAATCCTAGCATTCCAAAGGCAGAGATCCATCTGGATCTCTGTGAGTTCTAAGCCACACTGGAAACAGCTAGGCATGGTGACTCACGCCTTTAATCCCAGGAAGTGATGGCAGGAAACAGAAAGGTATTTAAGGCATGAGGACCAGGAACTAGAGCTGGTTAAGCTTTTAGGCTTTTAGCAGCAGTTCAGCTAAAATTCATTCTGGATGAGGACTCAGAGACTTCCAGTCTGAGGAAACAGGATCAGCAGAGGAATTGGCGAGGTGAGGTGGCTGTGGCTTGTTCTGCTTCTCTGATCTTCCAGCATTCACCCCAATACCTAGTTCCAGGTTTGTTTTATTAATGAGATTTATTTAAGATTCGTGCTACACTGTCTGTCACTCCTGAAGCCAGGAAAAGTCTTAACTCACACCTCCCAAGTTGCCTGAAATGGTAAGGCTTTCCTAGGACTGCACTCCCTGTGGCCATCAGCTAGACTCTGAATACCCAGCATAGTACTGTTCTCAAAGACAATGCAAAATACTCACCCATGTTGGCATGGAGACTAGGAGGATTTCCTGAGATACCCAGAACTGGTAGGTAGCCTTGTGATCAAATCTCTCTGGAAATGAGAGATTCCAAGAGATCTTCCTAAAGCTCTTAGAGACTGAAGGAGGTGCCCCAGTACTTCCTCCCATCTATTGACTCATTAACTCACTGGGGAAGCAGTGGAGAACAGTGAATGCACTAGTTTAAATGAGAATGTACCCTACAGGCTCTTGTGTTTGAATGCTTGGTCCCCACTTGGTGGTGCTGTTTGAGAGCATATGGAACCTTTAGGAGGTACAGCTTTGCTGGAGGAAGACATCCCTGAGGTTGGTTTTGAGGGGTTATAAACTCACCCCATTTCCTGCTTGCTGTCGATGCTACCTTTCTGCAATTGAAGATGTGATCTCTCAGCTTCCTGCTCTGGCTGGCTGCTGCCATGACTCCCCCTGCATTATGGACTCTCCCTCTGGAACGTTAAGACAAAACAGTTTCTTTTATAAGTTGCTTTTGGTCATGGTATTTCATCACAGAAAGAGAAAAGTCATTAATACAGAGAAAAGTATTAAAGATTAAGTCTGAGTTCAAATCCAAGCTCCACTTCTTCCTAGCTACGTAGCCTTTGGTAAGTTGTTTAATCTCCTTGAGTCTTGGTTTGCTCATTTAAAAAGGAAACAATGGTTATATCTATCTTGTGTTAGGAAGGGAATTAAAGGAAATAACTATGTAAAGTGTACAGCCCGGTGCTCAATGGCTACTTGCTATTATTCTCAAATGTTTACTCCAGGCCAAGACTTACTGCATACGATAGACTTAGAGGCAGTTAGTCTATGGTTTCAAAGAATCAGTGGGCTAGTAAAGAAGATTGACAAGTAATCAGACAAAAACAACACAACATCAGCAGTGTTGTGAGGGAAGTGTAAGGGCTTAAAAGCACAAAAGAGGAATTTTAGCCCTAAAAAGTGGAGAAATGTTCAGAAATAAATTATTGGAATGGGAAAAATTAAACTGTAAGTTTTTGCACACTGTTTACCTACATAAAGTGAAATAAAACAAAAACCTATATAAAGATTATTAGAATTATTAGCATAGTATAGCAATGTAATTAGATATAAGGTTAATAGACAAACGTCATTTTATTTCTATATATCAGCAACAAAATCTTACTATTGAAAACCATATTTAAGTCAGGTATTGTGGCAAAGCCTATAGTCCCTGTACTAGGGAGGGTAAGGCAGAAGAATATGAGCTCCAGGACAGTCAAAATAAAGAAAGGGGGGAGGGAGGGAGGGAGACATATTTCCTCCCATTCTGTATGCTGTCTTTCATTCAGTTGTTTCCTTTGCCATACAAAAGCTTTTTTAATTTCATGCATCCAATTTGTCAAACCTCAATATTCTTACCTGAGCTATTGGGAACCTTATCCAAAAAAGTCTTTGCCTATGTCTAGATCTTTGAGTACTTTCCTTTAACCCTTGCAAAGTTCGGGGACTGATATTAAGCCATTTTGAATTAATTTTGGTGCAAGGTGAGAGATAAAGATACTTCATTTTTCTTCAATGTATGTTTTTTGACATCTTTGTCAAAATCATATGACTAAACATCCAGAATAGATGGGGTGGGGTGATCTCCAGGCCACATCTCTTACCAAGAAGCTCTTGGAAATTATTGGGAGATAGAATCATTCCTTTTTCTTTTTTTTAAGTGTGTGCCACTAGCAGATTTCCCATTCTCCAATGGATGGTCCCACACTCCCATACCAAAACACATATGTACAGCACTAGCTGGATTAGTGGATTATAAAAAAAAAAAGAAGAACAAGAAGTTGGGAGGAACATGTGTTGAGGGATTTGAGGGAAGCTGGAGGGGAAAAGAGGGAGGTGGGTGTGGTCATGTGTATTCTTGGAAATAAATAAAAATTAATATTTTTAAAATTATGTATCTATAGCTGTGTGGAATTATTTTGGGGTCTTCTATTCTATTTCACTGATCTATAATCCTGTTTTTGAACCACTACCATGCTGGTTTTATAACTATGGCTTTGTAACATAGTTTGAAGTCAGCTATTATGATGCCTCCAGCCAGCATTGTTCTTTTTTCTCTGAATTGCATGGGCTATTCAGAATCTTTTATGATTCTATATGAATTCTAAATTTTTTCTACTTTTTAAAGAATGTCATCAGAACTTTGATGAGGATTTAAGATTAATATCTAGAATATATAAACAACTAAAAAAGGACAGTTCTCAAAGGATAAAGAAATGATGGCCAATAGACATGAAAAAAAAAGTGTTCAACACCCTTAGCAATCAGGGAAAGGCAAATTAAAACTACATTAAAGTACCTTCTCATCTCAGTCAGAATCATTAAGAAAACAAACAACAATAAACACAGACAAGTGGGGAAAGGCAACCCTTCTACACTGCTGATGGGAAAGTGAGTGCTTTGGCCACTATGGAAATCAAAAACTGGAAACAGAACTACCATATGCCCCAGCTATACCACTGCTGGGTTTATACTCAATGGGCTAAAGGCAGCAACCTACAAGACCAGCATATCTATGTTTATTGCAGCATCATTCACAAAAGCTAAGATATGGAATCCACCTAGGTGTCTATCAGTAGATAAGTGGATAAATGGATAAATATACAATGGCATGTTATTCAGCCATGAAGAATGAAATTACATCATTTTCTGGAACATGGATACAACTAGAGATCATATTAACCAAGTTAGATCCAATACAAAATGACAGATAATGTCTTCCTCATTTGTAGCTCCTATAGACACATAAAATCATGTATATATGTGTGTATACACATATATATGGCATGAAAGCAGAAGGAAGATTAGAGGAAGGGAGGAGACTATTAGAGATAGGGTGGAGAGATTAAGGTAAAACAATGGGAGAGGGGGTGAATTTGTCAAAGCGCATGACATACTTGGAAGAAATTGTATGAAACTCAACACTGTATACAATGAAAATACACTCATAAAATATTAAAATTAAAAGAAAAATAAGGAAAACAACAGGAAACAATATTTAAAAGATGTCATCTGTAACAGCAAGTCAATTACTGTCACCCCCAACTCACAATGTTCTTACATCTAAACCACTAAAACCATCACATGTTGAAAATGTTAGAAGTTTAAAACGCACAATACACCTAGCCTACTGAGTGTCCTGGTTTAGCAATAAAGTACACTACAGACCATGGCTTCTTAACACTTGTGATCCTATAGGGCACAGGGGCTGGAGCTTAGCGAGAGAAAGGTCACCAATATTTTTACTCAGCTGTAAACCCTGTGTGCTACAATATCAACTGGCCTGGTAAGACGCCCATAGGTGCAATAGCACCACAAATGTTATAGGAGTAGCCAACTCCTCTCTGGATTTAAGGCCCATTCCACCAGAGGGAATGAATGCCTAATACTGTAAACGTGACCAAGAACATATGGCTTGGAAGCTCATAGACCCTAGGGGTGTACTTGCTACTGTTAATTTGCTAAATGGACATTGTTTCATGCTCTGATTTATATCTTTATACCCATAGATTAGTGCGATTCTCAGACATCATCAGAGAAGCTTCTGTAGTGGATGCTGGTTAATGTAAAAATGAAAAAAAAAAAAAGGACAGGCATAAGTACCTATGGCTTGCTCAGCCACAAGTAGGACAACTGTATCACACTCTCTACCACCAAGACTCAGGAAACATCATAAAAAAGGGGGACAGAAAGATTGCAGAAGCCAGTGGTCAGGAATAGCTAGGATAAGTATTTAGAGACATGACAGGACCGACGCCCTCATTAACTCACAAAAATTCTGATTGCCTGTATAGGCCTGTACAAGATCAATCCAGTCAACATTCCAACATGGAGGCAGGAGGGTTCATGAGCTCTGACTCCCACTAAGGAACTATTGGTAGTTGATGGCTGTTAGGGCATGGAGGGTCTGTCTTTTTTTTTTTTTTTTTTTAATGGATGCAGTTCCTGGTGGGTAGACAATGCCCCAGGTAGGTAGGTAGGTAGCTCCACATTCATGTATGTAGAGCAAAACAATTTTTTTTAAAGTTTTAAGATTGTCATGAAGTTGAGAGGCAGATGGATGGTAAGGGATAGATCCAGGAGAAGTTAGAGAAAGGAATGGGAAATGAGTATGATCAAAATACATTGTACATGTATATAAATTTCTCAAAGAATTAATAAAATAAATACATTTTTAAAGGATATATATACCAAGAAACATGCACAATCATACTTTAGTTGATCTACTTATAGTAGCAAAATAGTGATGACAGCATCATTGATGTCCATTGACCTAAAAATAGAGATATATTTACAAAAAGAATATTTTCTGCATTCAGAAAAAGTGAATGAATGTAACAACTTAATCAATATTGGTAACATTTTGAAATAAAAATGCAAGTCACTGAATACTGCATATAACAAGATACCCTTAATAAACATCAATAGCATCTAAAACTGAAAAATGCTAGGTATATGGTTTTTTATTTTTTCAATGAAAGAAATTGCAAGTGCAAACTTCAGGATGGTGTTTGCTCTGGGGAAAGGTACTGAATACTCAAAAATAAATTATGGTTGATAGTAGTGGTTGGGTTGGGTTGGTGTGTGTGTGTGTGTGTGTGTGTGTGTGTGTGTGTGTGTGTGTGTGTGTGTGTGTGTGTTTGAGGGTGGAGAGAAGGAAAGGGAAAGGAAGGGAAGAGACAGTAGAAAGGAAGGAGAGGAAAGGGGAGGGAGGTGAAAGGAAGAGATCTATGTAAGGACCAGTGGAGACAACTTCAGAGCCAAGACTACAGACTAGCTAGTTTTGTTCATAGTGTCAATTAAACAAAAGAAGAAAAGACACCAAATCAACCTTGGAAGGTCTAAGGAAGGTGTTCCAAAAACAGGTACACTAGGTTTTAGTCATATGAAGGAAGCATAAAGAGACTTTTCAGGACAAGTTTGCATATAATGACAAAAATGTCAGTGTGAGCCTGTGGGTGGCTGAGAGTTAGTACTGATCTGAATGGGAATTAAGCATCATGAGAAACAAGACTAAGTAACCAACCACAGTGACAGCTGGAGCCCAGGAAAGTGACTATGTCTGAGCCCCCCAGTTCCCTTTCTCTGTCTGTCTGACTAGCTGGACTCTATCAAAACAACTATGACCTGAGGAATGTGCATAGAAGCGAGGCCACTACAAATCCCCCAAGTAACAAGGACTATAGAGGTCCAGCCCCTCATAGTCTTTCCCCAGAGTTCCAGAAGAGACACCACCAGCAGCAAATTAATCTGAGGGATGTTGAATGAACCTACATACATGAAACTCTTCAGTCCATTCACTTTATTCTTCCGAGTCAATTCTCTCTATATACAGCTTCTTTTCTGCTCCCATACTTAGTTCCTTTCTTGCCTGATTCTACATTTTTCTGCTGTTCTCTTTATGGCCTATCTTAGTTCTCCCATCTTATTCCTACCAATCTTAGTCTTACCCTGTAGTTCTTCATCTTAGTTTTTCCCCAGTCTCTGAGGTTTACAGTTATATACCCATGCAGTCAGCAATACTCTGGCCAAAGCAAGGTCACACAGCTTGAATTCTTTCAGGGTCAAACAGAGAGGTGATAAGATCCACACAAAGAGCAGTAATTGTTAGCTATCATTTGCAATCCAAAAGGGAAGTGACTAACAGGGAATGAATCAACTAAGGGTTAAATTTGGTTAATAGATCTAAAAAGGGAATTTATATGCTCCAACTATATTCTTAAAAGTGGTTAGATAAAATGTTAGGAGTCTATAAGTCACTAAGTCATGAGTGAAAATCAAACTGCCTTTTTTTTCCCTTTGGCACCCTATCTGTCCAAGCTTATCGCGGCTGTGCCATTTTCTGGCAGGGCGGGGAAAGTGTACTTGGTAACTAGGCAACCTGCATCACAGCTAGATGTACCTGGTATGTAAAAGCCCTTTTGTTCTGAGTTAATTGTTAAAGGGAAATCTTTAGAACTAGAGACAAAACTTAGAAAAAAGGATGGTTAAGCTAATTAGCACATTTGCCTTGCCTGGGCAGTTGTCTCAATGTAAATTTTTACCTTCTCTCCGGAACTAACAGATAGTCTGAATGCTTATCTATCTGCAGTATGTCCTAGGAGGTCTGGGAGGTATCTCAGATAAAATATTTCCATCCAGAGAAGGTCCTGGCCGGATGTTTGCTAAGACAATAATTACAGAAAGGCCTGAAATTACAGTTGGGGGATGTTATCCAAATACTCCAATTATATAGGGGAAAATTGTGCCCAAGAATGATCAACCACATTTTTAGAGGTTCTTGTGAAAAGAATCAAATGGGAAAGGTACAATAGCACACAAGAAATTCACTGCAGGAGACGGCTAATATATTCAAAGGTAATATCAACAAGACTCCTTGAGTCTTGGTTTCATCCTCTGGAAGAGTTCTTAACTTTTTCAGGTAATAGCTTTTGCCACAGTCAGTTGAATTCCTACTTCATATTTCTGCAGCTTACAGAACTCAAGACTCTAAACCATGTTACCAGATCCTAAAATCTCTGGGCAATCAGTAGGTGATGCCGGACTTGTTGGGTTTTTTGCCAGTCCTGAGATCTGAGACACAATTGCAGGTTGGAGACTTACACATCAGCACCATGGACAGATCCCGCTGCATGGGAAAACTCCAGCTCAGAAGCCCTTTTACCTGTACCTAACCTAGTATTTGCTTCCTCTTGCTTCTTCCTTGACCTCCAGGACTGTCTGCAGACTCTCCATACTCTAACCTCCACCACACCCCATGTTGACAAATCATCCATTCTAAATTGTCAATCTGACCACAATTCTGTCATTAGAAATTCGTCCACGATGCTCCTAGATTGGTAGCTGTGGTGGTTTGAAAGAAAATGGCCCCCAAAGGGAATGGAACTATTAGGAGGTGTGACTTTGTTGGAGTAGGTGTGGCCTTGTTGGAGGAAGTGTGTCACTGTGAGGGTGGGCTTTGAGGTCTCCTTTGCTGAAGCTTCACTTGGTGTGATACTCAGACCACTTCCTGTTGTCTGCAAGATGTAGAACATTTGGCTACTTCTCCAGCACCACATCTGCCTGCACTGCCATGCTCTCCACTGTGACAATAATGGACTGAACCTCTGAAACTGTAAGCTGCCACCTTGATTAAATGTTTTCCTTTATAAGAGTTGCCATGGTCATGTTGTCTCTTCACAACAATAGAAACCCTAAGACAGAAGTGAAGACCCATTAGGATACCCCCTCCCTTATTTCCAGCATTATGGATAGCTTCTGTTCCTACATAGCTTTGTCCAGGGCAAAGCTTTGTATTCTACCTCTGTGATGAATTCTCCTCTCCTCCTCCCCTGCTCTCTCTTCTCTCCCTTCTCCCCTCTCCCCTACCCTCTCCCCACCTACTTCCAGAGCTGAGGATTGGAGGCTCCAGGGCTCAGTTCTTAGAATTTTTGTCCTTCTATTTCCACCCATCTCATCAGTGATATCATCTAATCCTGTGGATTTAAATGTATCTTGAACCTAAATGTTTGCCCTGAACTTCAGACTTTTACCTCTAGCCATTTGATAGATCCACTTGGAGGCTCAATAATCACCTCAACATTAACACATCAGTAACAAACTGATTTTTTTTTTGTCCCGTGAGAGTGATTAGGAATTTGGTACAGTTTCAAATGGGAGCAGTGAGAACAAACATTCTTGGTTTCTTCCTAAGCTAAAAGAAAAATATTCTTTCAGCATTCAGTATGATATCTAGCTGTAGGCTTTGTATATCCACCCTTTGTCACACTGTGGAACTTTTCTTATTCAAGGTTATCAACTGCTTTTGTTTCAGTCTTTCTTTTTTTACATATAGTGGAATGTTTATATTGTTTTCCTATATACAATACAGTGAGTAGTTTTGATTTTCAAACCATAAGTCCATCTTTCATTTCTAAGATTAACCTCATTTGGTTCTGATATGCTCTTTTATATATTATTTTGTGTCTTTTTCATAAGAGAACATAGATTCTAGTTTTCTTCTTTTTGGAATGTCTTTTTCTGATCTTAATATCAAGTTAATATTGGCCTCAAAAAAATGGCCTGGGAATAAAGCCCAGTGGTTAAATGTTTGCCTAACATGTGTGGATGTGTGAGGCCTAAGTTCAATTCCCAACCTCCCCCGCCCCCCACACACACACACAACTTGGAAATTTTCTTTCATGTTTTTAGGTTTTTGTTTTATTTTTTGTTTAAGAGGATTGGAGACTTCGAGGGTTAGGGAAAGAAAATAGGCCTATTGAGTCCACCAAAGTGGCAGCTAGCTGAGCAATAACAAGACTACTTCTCACCTCTTTGGCTTTTATTTTTCATTCCTATTTGGAGAGGTGAGAATTTTGATAATAGCCTTAATTAATAATAGAGAGTTATTGAAGTCTCCCAGCCCAGCCCCAGAAGCTTTAGTAGTCTGTGCTGTTCAAATACTTTGCCCATTTTGCCTCCAAGCTATCAGATTTACTGTCATTAAGTTTTCCCAAGAATATTTTTCTGCCCTTTGCCTTTCTGAAGCCTCAGTTATAAATATAATTAGAATACTTTGTACTGTCCTGCCAGTTCTCAACCTCTGATTTGCTAGTGTTGCTGCTGCCACTGTTTCTGTACTGCAGATTGGATATTTTCTATTGCTATGTCTTCAAGCTCACTGATCTCCTCTTCCTCAGTGTCTAATCTTACGATAATCTGCATAGTGCATTTTTGGTTCAGATGCTGTAGTGTTAACCATTGCTTCTCTTGGCATGCTTATGTTTTCATTCAAATCTTTTACTGCGTATTTAGAATACTCACTTCAAAATCTGTGTCTTCTAATTCTCTCGTTTCTGTCATCCAAGGTCACGTAGCAGTGTGTGGTATATTGCATGTGTGCAGGTGCATGTGCTCATGTGGAATCCAGAGGTCAACATCAGATATCTTCTTCCATTGCTTTCCATCTTATCTTTACAGATAAGGCCTCCACCTAAACCAGGTGATCACCAATCTGGATGGGCTGCCCAGTGAGCTGCAGGAATCTGTCTGTCACTAGCCTCCTTGCTGTTAGAGTATAGCACATGCCACCAGGTGCAGCCATTTGCATGGGTGCTGGGGATCTGAACTCAGTTCCTCCTCATGCTTGCACAGCAGGCACTTTACCCTTGCTCTCTATTTCTGTGGAGTGGTTTTCCTCAGAACTGTAGGTTATGTTCTCCACCTTCTTTAGAATGTTACCATTTGCCGGGCGTTGGTGGCGCACGCCTTTAATCCCAGCACTCGGGAGGCAGAGGCAGGCGGATCTCTGTGAGTTCGAGGCCAGCCTGGGCTACCAAGTGAGCTCCAGGAAAGGCGCAAAGCTACACAGAGAAACCCTGTCTCGAAAAACCAAAAAAAAAAAAAAAAAGAATGTTACCATTTTATTGGACACTGAGCATTGTGAATGTGCAGAAAGTTCTTAGTATCATGTTCACTGATTCTCCTCCCTTGGATATGCTAACTATTACCCAATGTCTAGATGGCTGTTTTGCATATTTTTTCAGTTTTATTTTTGTAGGATTGAAAGTCCTGTGTTTGTTGTTCAATAGTGTCAGAAGCTAAGCTTCCTCTCCCTCGGATCTTTTTTTTTTTTTTTTTTTTTTTTTTTTTTTTTTTTGGTTTTTCGAGACAGGGTTTCTCTGCGTAGCTTTGCGCCTTTCCTGGAGCTCACTTGGTAGCCCAGGCTGGCCTCGAACTCACGGAGATCCGCCTGGCTCTGCCTCCCGAGTGCTGGGATTAAAGGCGTGCGCCACCACCGCCCGGCCCCTCGGATCTTTATTCAAATGTTACCTCAAGCTTTGCAGTCTTCCCAGCAATACTTGCTGTCCTCCTTTTCTGCTTCATTTCTCTCTAATTTTCATCATCTATCACTTATGTATTTATCCATCTCATTTAATAATCATTTGTCTTTGTTGAAATATATGCACCACATAGGCAAGGATCTTGTGTAATTTTTCTCTTTTGTAGATCAGAAGAAAGATTAGAGCTCAAAATATATTAAGTGATGAATGAATTAAGAATAAAAGGTACCACTTGAAAAATTTCCTGATGTCATTCCTATCTTTTCTGTATTTTGTATCATAGTGTTGATCATTTTTCTATTGTTGATGAATATGTCTCTCTTTCATACACACACACACCACCACCACCACCACCACCACCACCACCACACTTAAGGAACCCTTAAGCAGGAAGAGCCTTGTCCCCTTCACTGGGGGAGCTTTTATTGTATGTGAATGTAATGTATTGTAGAATATTATTTTAAGATGTATTACATTCATTTATGCTGTGGAACATTTATTTATGCAAAGATGTGCTGCATTATTTTATGTTACATTTGTTTAATTTTGTGAAGCTGTGTTACTATGCCTGTCTAAAATACCTATTGATCTAATAAAGAGCTGAACAGCCAATAGCAAGGCAGGAGAAAGGATAGGTGGAACTCACAGGCAAAGAGAATAAATATAAGGAGAAAAAGAGAGAAAAACGTTGAAGGAGCAAGAAAAGAGGAAGCCAGCCACCCAGCCACCCAGCCACATGGCCAGACATGGAATCAGAAGGAAAGAAAAGAAATACAGAGATAGAGAAAGGTAAATGCCCAGAGGCAAAAGATAAACAGGATGATTTAAGTTAAATAAAGCTGGCAAGAAATAAGGCAAGCTAAAGCTGAGCATATATAGGAAAGCATTTATAGTATTAAAGGTGTGAGTGCCACCATTTTCTAGCCTCTGTATCTAGTGGGTATTCTGTTCTCTGACCCTGTCAGGGACCAAACCTGAACCATGGAAAAGTTCTAGCTAGGCCAGAGAACAAGCCACAGGCCCTAAACCAGATGCCCTCAAAGATAAAGAACATTCTGAGGTCAGGTAGCATAGCAACAGAACAATAGGCCCTGACCTTATCACCAAGCACAACATCCTGAAGCCTCATGACCTGCACATGCCCCTTCAGCTGCATGTCCCCCCTCAACTGCACATCCTGCACGTCCTGCACCCCTTCCCTCCTTCCTGCCCCCTCCCATGCTATATAAGTCTTGCTGAGGAGAATAAAATTTGCAGCTTGAAAACCCTGTCTTGCTGTCTTTCTTCGTGTCTCCCGTCCCTTTCATTCTCTCCCACAGGTGGGTCACCCCCGTTGAGACCCCACTTCCCGGGGCATGACCCCAGATAAGTTTATTAGGGTATAAAATATTTTGGGGAACACAATATCACCACAGAAAAGTCTGCCAGATACTCTAGGTCTGTAGGCTAAAAATGGATGCCCCAATGTTGCAAAGGAACTTTGGGTGACTGTCTATGCAGTCAGATGTCTCTGTTATATCTGGAGTTTTGGGAGTTGCTTGCAAAGCACTTCCTGTTTACTCAGATAATACTAATATCCTTCTGGGGTCTTGGATGGAGTTGAAGACTAGATATAGTTGCAGTTTTCCTTAATTATGATAGAAATTAGGTACAAACTTTGTAGTCACTAAGATAGTATAGATGGTGGAGTGTTCTCTTTGTACTTGCTAAATGCAAATGGACTGAATATTGCAAATGTAATTCTTAATTGATAATTGTTCTTGTTGTATGTAGTTTTACAATGCTAAAATTAAAACCTTTCTTTTTATTTAGACAAAAAGGGGGAAATGTTATAGAATATTATTTAAGATGTATTACATTCATTTATGCTGTAGAACATTTATATAATGATGTAAAGATGTGCTGCATTCTTTTATGTTGCATTTGTTTAACTCTGTGAAGCTATGTTACTTTGTCTGTCTAAAACACCTGGTTGGTCTAATAAAGAGCCAAATGGTCAATAGCAAGGCAGGATAGGCGGGGATGGCAGGCAGAGAGAATAAATAGAAGTAGAAAAAGAGAGAAAAGGGATTGAAGAATGAGAAAAAGAAGGGCCCAGACACACATTCAGACAGAATCAGAAAAAAAAAAAAGAAACACAGAAATAGAGAAAGTTAAAGCCCAGAGGCAAAAGGTAGACGGGATAATTTAAGTTAAGAAAAGCTGGCAAGGAACAAGTCATGCTAAGTCCAGGCATTTATAAGAAAGAATAAGCCTCCGTGTGGTTTATTTGGGAGCTGGGTGGCAGGCCCCAACAAAGAACAAAGAGCCAAAAAGTAAAAAACAACCCACAACATGAATGGGTATTATTCCTATCAGAGACATGCAGTTGCCCAGAAAAGCAGCAGAGGGCAGCAGAGGGCTGCCATTCCTGCCTCTCTGACGCCAGTCTCCGCAGGTCAAGAGAGGATGTTATTTATGACAGGGAACTGGAGCTTAGACCCCCAAGAGCCAGAGTGGTTCCCTCAAAAAGGAACTCGGGGGCCCAAGAAGTCCCCCACATAGCCTTACTAATTCAATATCTCCCGCCATTCACTGTCACCCACAAACATCATTCAGGCCACACACACACACACACACACACACACACACACACACACACACATGCCCTTCCTCAGTTAAAAGACACCCCCCACACACACACTTTATGACCTACTCCCATTTTCTCTAGCTTGTGCCAAGTTCCCTGGTTCAAATAAGATTCCCCAGAAGTCCGTCTCCCTCTCTCCCAGTTCACTAACTGTAGACAGCAAATCTTTCAGGGCCCTTTATTGCCTACCACCTCAATTAAATTCTTGCCACAGGCACTACCAGGAAAGGAACATTGCCAGTTCCACCTCACAGATGAGGTAGCAGGCTCCAAGAGGAAGGGGAGAATGTGCCTAAGGTCATTGAGATGAACACCCAGTGCTTCTTGTCATCTGTAGTCCCAAGTCCCAGGGGACAAACCAGGTGTGAAGGCCAGACAGGTTGGATGGATGCCTTGATACAGGTTCTTCCTCCAAGAATTATTATTCCCATCCTAAATTAACCCTAGCCACCACAGGCTTGCTACCCACACATACACTATAAACCTTTCTGTCGCATGGAGCCTGAGGTTGTGAGGCTGGGCCTTACCTGCTTCCTGAGAGCATGTGCAGGACACCAGTGTGCTCGTGCAGCACACAAGACCTTGCCAACGAGGAGCAGCTCACTTGGAACAAGATGCGTGGGTGCACAGGCGGGGGGGCGCGGGGGGGGGGGGGCCGGCGACCTTAAGAGAAACAACAATGCCTGGACGTTCTTTAGTCTCTGTACCCCAATTACTCACTTCAGCAAGCAGCCCCTGAGATTCCCCCACGGGACTCTGCTCTAGATGCCAAAGACACAGTTAACAGTTAACCACAGCTAATGCTGAGCAGAGGCACAGAAGCTTGCAGCCGTCCAAAGAAGACTGCATCTAGAACAGGAGAGTCCTGGCTGGGCCGTCCTCCTCCCTGCCCACAATAATGCTGGGAACCAGCTGCTGCTTCCAGCTGCCTGGGGTCCATGGGAGGAGCCATTGTTTAGCTTGGTGCTTGGTCACTTTCCTACCATTCAGTCCTTCCCCTTCCCATTGTCCTTAAGGCCACCATCTGGGTAGAGGATGCAGCTGTTGGCACAGCAGAGAAAAAAAAAAAAAAGATGGGAGGGGCTGGGGGAGGCCAAGAGGCCATCCTGGGAAAGGTAAGAGGCTTCAGTAGCTGCTATCTTTACAGATGAGCTGCAGACAAAGGTGCCAGGCAACAATCTCTCTTGTACCGGGTTCAAAGTCAGGCTTCAGAGGCAACCACTGATTTGCTGTGTGTCCCCAACGAGTCCTTTTCCATCTCTGAGCATCACTTTGTGTCATAGTTAGATTAAGGATAAGATGCTTATCTAAGGAAGATTCGCTTACTGCTGTGAGGACTGCTACCTAAGTACTTAAACATGTTCATCCTGATTGCTTCCCCTCACTACAGCCAGAGCAAAGCATCAAGAAAGATAATGTCAAACAGGGACTTTGTAGCAAATGGAAGTTGCTCTTTCTGTTAGGGAAGCAGAGGTGTATCCTCACAACGGAAGTGTCATCAAAATCCCATTTGATGAATGGGCAATGTTATTTAATAATTTATAATCACATTAACGGAACAGCTGATGTTTGTGGACATTTATAATGCATCAGACACATGACTTCGGCACAGCTACCCTGTGGGCTAGGTACAGTCAAGACCAGCTTGATGAGCATGTGACCAGCACAGGCATACAGACGACTTTACATTTGGGGCTTATTGTTCTGTTGTGGCCAGTTAGAGACTAGGAATCATTGTATCCCTGAGTGTGTTTTGTGTGTGCACAGGGTTATTTAAAGCCTCGGTTCACACAAAGAACTGCCTCCTCTAAACTACCACCTCTGATAGATTTCCAGGCCTGCCTCTTCCCTGCTCCCCAGGCACTCCCGACTTCTGCTCCTGTGGGGCCTCAGTGCAGGAAGAGGGAGAGAAAGGGAAGGTGTGTCTGCCCAGGCACAGGACAGAGTCCTATAGCTATCCACAATCTGCGCCCACGTCCTATCACCAGGACGACAGCCCTAAACAGAGAGCAATAAACAGCTTGACAGTCCGAGAAAAATCACAGTAAGAGGAGAGCTTGTTTAAACTAAGGCCTGGAGTGAAAATGCCTTATTCCTCATAAATCATGCAGCCAATCGGGAGTGCTGTTAATTAAAACCACTTGACAGAAGTAGATACTGAAGTTCAGAGAGGCTCAGAGATTTGTCTAAGATCACACAGCTCCCAAGTGGCAGCCTTCAGACCAAGACATGGGTCCTGGGAGGAGGATTCTAAGATCCTGAAGAGCTTCAGCACAGAAATTAGGAGACTTCATCCAAGTTGTGACCAGAATCCTGGGTACTCGGCCCATTCTCATCTTTCCCAGATGAAAAAGACTCCCTCTGGGGAGTCTTCCAAGGTAGCACAGTTCTCCGGTGTGGATTCACCACTTGCACAGGCTGTGGTTTTGACCACAGTGATCTTGCCCACACTTGCCCCCAAGAACTGCCAGAAGCATGTGGCAGATAACAGTCACCCACTCTACATGACACATCATGGCATATAAAGAATTTTTATGCTGCCCCCTCATCAAGACAGCACCGAGTTAAAGCCTGGGCAAGAAATATTCATATACCCATTTTACAGACAAGAATGTTGAGGCCCCAGAATGGCAGTGGCATCATCGCCACCACACACTCGCATAGCTTTTCAAACAAGTTTTAAATAGGTCAACAGGGATCCAGAAAATCGGGGTGACAAAATGAGCATCCCAAAAGAAGAGGCAGCCACTACCTTGGAAAGTCCTAGTGAAGCAGGCCAGCATAGGCCCCTCAGGACAGGAGCCCTGGTTCTGGGGGTGTTGGCTTGATCCCTGGACATGAGGGTCCCATCTCTGAGGAAAGTGACCAGAGAAGTAGCCAAGTGCTCCTGAGAAGGAGAGCTACCAGGTATGCAGTGTTTAGGTGGTGACTCAGCATCCTGGGGGATGTTTGCCCAACACAGAGGTGTGGTCTTCAGAACAGAGACAGACAGAAGAGCAAACAGGGAGAGAAACCAAAAGCAGACTCAGCAGAAGGACCAGCTCCACCAGCAGTGAGGGTGGAGGGTGGTGCCACCTTGGCCCCGTCCCATTGCCCCGAGATCCTCAGCCACAGTTCCTCGGTAAGGATGTAGCATCTGCAACAGAAAGACCTCTCACCCTGAACAGGTACCTCGCTTACCTCTGGTGACCATAGATTGGATGTGTGTATGAAACAGTTTATAAAGTTGGTAACCTCATCTGTCCATTTCCAGTCCATCAGGGAATCACCAGGGAAGAACTGACCAATAAAACTATTTATGATGGCAGAATGAAATGAGCCTGTGCTTTCCTATAGCCACTAGCCACAGACAGCTACTGGGCAAGGAGCCAGTGATGCCAAGGGAACAAATGGAACATTTTTCACTTCATCTTAACAGAGCCAAACTGTCCATTTACCCATACCTTTCACATATATGGTTAGTAGCTACTATACTTGGTCAGAGCCGCTCTAGAAACAAGAAGGAATGATAAAAATGGAGCATCTGTACCACCAAAGCATCACCACAGTCACTGTCTCTGTCCATCTACCCTGTGAAGTAGATGCGTATTTCAGGTACACAGTGGGGGGAACAACCCAGGAAAAGTCCAGCAGGCACCATCTGGACAGAGCTGGTATTACAGTCAGGATTTAACCCCAGCCCTCTGTGCAACACTCTTCACTTACGTTAAACATGTCATCGAATATCTATTGGGTGGTTGTAATTGGATGCATATCGCTGGGTTAAACACTTAAAGACAAATCAAGACAAACACCTAAGCTGTAAGTGGGAATCCTCAGGCAAAGGTAGTGCAATTGCCACAGTAAGAATATGGGAATTTAAATTACTTTGATTTTCTTCCAGGTAGCTCAAAGGACTATGTCATAAATATCATTGATGTCTGATGAGTTTCCAGTTTATATTTCAGGCCACAGTTCCTGCCCAGAATTCCTTATGAAAATATCAAGCAGCCTACCGGAGTTCAAATGTGGATATCAGATTGGCTTCTCGAGCTTGTCCCAAATCTTCTCCCTCTCAACAAATGACAAGGCTCTTCCCATTGAACCATTCCAAGCTTCTGGAGTCATCCATGGCTTTCCCTCACCTATTTTTTATCCCTTTCATCTAATCCACCAACAAATATCCTTAGCTCTGTCTTCAAGAAGCATACAGAATACCATCCATCCCCAATGCTGCCACCCCATCTAACCTCTTCATCTCTAGCCAGACTGGAGAAACTCCTGGATCCTTCTCTCACTCCTCCCCCTCCTCCTTCTCCCCTTCCTCTGCCTCTGCTGTTGCTGCTTCTCCCTCTTTCTTCTTCTTCTTCTTCTTCTTCTTCTTCTTCTTCTTCTTCTTCTTCTTCTTCTTCTTCTTCTTCTTCTTCTGCTGCTTCTTCTTCTGCTTCTTCTTCTGCTTCTTCTGCTTCTTCTGCTTCTTCTGCTTCTTCCTCCTCCTCCTCTTCCTCCTCTCCTCCTCCTTCTCCTCCCCATTCTTCTTCTTCATAGTAGCCAGAGTCATCTCTTATACAGTGAAAAATCAGGGTAAGTTCCTCAATGGTTTCTCAAACTCCTATAAAACCCAGCAAGGTCTAACCCCTGACGTCTCTCTAATTTCATTTCCATTCACTCTTTTTGCCAAACCAGATCTTTCTGATCACACCTTCCCAGAACCAGCATTTTGCTTACCCCCTCACTTCCTGAGGACCTCACCCAAAGATCCCTTTATCAAAAAAAAAAAAAAAAAAAAAAAAACCTCCTCCCTTTATCTTGTTTCCATTTCCCCCCCCATAACACTCATCAACTTCTGACATGTAATATGTGTACCTATCGTTGCTTCATGCTAGAACACAAGCTGGAGTGGATGGGCAGATAAAATAAAGGAAGCCCAGTTGAACTTGAATTTCAGATGAACAAGCAATTCTTATTTACTTATTTATTTATTCATTTATTTATTTATTAGCCCTGGCTGTCCTGGAACTCACCCTGTAGACCAGGCTGGCCTTGAACTCAGAGATCCACCTGCCTCTGCCTCTTGAGTGCTGGGATTAAAGGCATGGGCCTCCACCCGACACAATTATTTTTCAGTATGAGGTTGCCATAGATATTGGAGGGCTCTTATAATTTAAAAAATAGCTAAGCCAAGTGTTGCAATGCACATCTTTAACCCCAGCACTCAAGAGGTGGAGGCAGGCAGAACTCTGCCAGTTCCAGGCCAGCCTGGTCTACATAGCTAGTTCTAGGACAGCCTGGACTATGTGGAAAGCCTCTGTCAAAAACAAAAACAAAACAAAAACCTCTGTTTATCTGGTATTCTAACTTTACCAGTGTTATGTGTTTTATTTACTAAATATGGCAATCCTATACAGGAAGGCAAAGCCATTGGTTATTGTGTTTATTGCGGCATCCCCAGAGCTAGAACAGTCTTGTAATGTCCCCTCAATAAACATTTATTGGATGGATGGATGGATGGATGGATGGATGGATGGATGGATGGATGGATGGATGGATGGATGGATGGATGGAACTGGGCCATTGAAACGACAAGCCTAAACAACCTAATAGTATGAGGGGTGGAACCTCTGAAGAACTTTGAGCTGGTGGAGCCTCAGGTGCCAGTCCCCGCCCCTGCCCCTCGGCAAGCGAAACTCCACCTCCGCTCCAGGAAGCTGCAGTCTCCCACGGTCGTCCCCCCCGCCCCCCCTGGGGTGGGGGAGCAGGACGGGAGGCGCCTATCTAACCTGACATTAACTAACCTGACACCAGACCCAACCCGGGCCAGAGCCGCGGCCCCTTTAACTCTCCACTTGCCCAGCACCGCTCGCGCCCTCCTGCGTGACGTCACCAGGGGCGCCCAATGGGGGCGCGGCTTACTGGCAGGCTGTGCCCGGGGCCGCTGCCAAAGGGGAAGTGAGCTGGGGCTGGAGCGATGGCCCGGGTCTGGAGCCTGCGGCCGCCGCCGCCACCGCCGCCAGCGCGTCCTGAGCAGCCGCGGCCGGAGCAGGGGCCGGAGGTGCGGCTGAACTGGCCGCAGCGCGTGTGAGTTGCGGAAGTCGCCGGTGGCGGAGCACCTCACACTCGGAGCGCTTCGGGCTGACCGAGCGGTGGTCGCCCCCCAGCACCGCGCCCCCCCAAGGCCCTGACAGCAGGGCTGGGGCTTCCCCAGGCTCCGGCTCCTCTCTCGCCGGTCTTTCAAACTCAGGACATAAGCCACAAAGAGGTGATCATCCCTAAGCCCAGCCGGCTTCCTGCCTGGGCGTGTTCTAAGTGCCCAGGCAGTGCCAGTGCCCTCTCCTGTCGCCACCTCTCCAGCCAAGGATTAGCGAATACTCACTGCCTGCTCTGCAAAGTCTCTTGTTCTCGAAGTTTATTTTCCCTCTACACTGGGCATCTTATCCCAGAGATCCAAAGTACCTTAGTTTTGTGTATCTTTTTCTCAGCTTCTGGGGCACTCCTAGAAATACTGGCTGCCTACGGGGCTAAGAATCTTGTTCTTGACTTAGCGGGTGGTTTTGTTTTGTTTTATTTTCCTTTTGGCAGGTAATAGTTGTTCTAGGAATTTGTCCATTTGGATCACCAGTTCATTGGCCATCTATCTCTATGTAACTTTCCCCCATCCATCTGCGTCCAGTTTCCTCTGGGCTCCATTCTCCAGCCCCCAGTAGATCTGGTCAGTCTCACCTCTGGGTGGGAGTGATCAGGGGGCTCTGGCCCAGGATTTCCAACCCTGGAAGGCAGTTCCAAGGCAGCAAGAGAGTTGGGCGTCGGGTACGAACCTGGCAGCTCAGGAGTGGGCGCTCCACTCACCCCTCACAAGAAGATGAAAAAACGCAAAGAACTTAATGCATTGATCGGTCTGGCCGGTGACAGCCGGAGAAAGAAGCCCAAGAAAGAGAAAGGCCCAAGCAGCCACCGCCTGCTTCGCACTGAACCTCCTGACTCAGACTCGGAGTCCAGCTCAGAGGAAGAAGAGGAGTTTGGAGCAATTGGAAATCGCTCTCGTTTTGTCAAGTGAGTGGAGCTTGTGGTGAGGGCTTAAATGGGCGAAAGACGTCCTGCCCCAAGCTTGGCCAAGGGATGAGAAGGAGGGGGGGGTGGAGTCCTTGGGAAGAAAACAGGAAACAGGCCTTGGAAAGCAAAGAGGGAGAAAGGGTGCTGGAGAAGGCAAGTTCAAATCCTGAATGAAGAGTAAGAGGTCACTCTAATGTCTAGCAAGATCTCCAGATCCAGGGTAGAAGTGTGAACTTGGGGAATGGGCCCATAGCCCAAAAAGGAGTAATAAGGTTACTACTCATGGAGGCAGAGACGAGAGGCTCTGGAGGCTCGGCGTTTTTAAAAAGTAGGTCAAGGGACCTTAAGACCGATAATTATTTCATGTTTTCTCAATGAGCTTGATATTGGTGATGGGAGATTATGGTGAGGAGCATACTGTACAAAGTATGGACCTTATAAGTATGGAAGGTAAGGGTACCAAAAAAAAAAAAATAAAGTAAAAAGGAAGAAAGAAAGGAATCTTTCCCCAAACCAGTTTCAGGTAGAGCAACCACAAAACAAATGAGCTTTGAGGATTTGGGGGTTAAGAGGTCAGTTTTATGAGCCAGCTAAAGGAAACCTTCGTGTTTGAACCTTGGACCCTGTCAGAGACCAAACTAAAAGAAAAAGGGGATTCTGTTGGGATGTGGAAACAAGCGTTAGGCAGAGGGCCTGGGCGCCAAGAGTTCTGATCTTTTAGTGTGTTCATAATCTCTGTGTCTTTTTGTTAAGGCATGGTTTCTTTACCTGACTTTTTCAGAGGGTAGTTAAGGACCATTCCGAGTTTGTCTGGTGAAGGTCATCTGATAGCCTATTGGGTTACTTTAGACCTGAAGGCTAGGGTGAAGTTTGGTGTGAAATCTAGCGTGTTTCTATTTCTGTCCTCCTAAGGCAGTAGGTTAAAAAATATCAGGTATCCACACTTAAACCAACAGGTCTTATTTCTTTCATTCCATTTGCAGTAAAACTTGGTCAAAAGTTTATGAAGTTTCAATAAATGAAACAAGGTCTCCTTGGGTAAGTGAGCATATATTTGAGAGAGAAAGAGCTAGGTAAATTACAGTGCAGGGATAGAATTACACAGAACCACTCATTTTTACCCTTCTTTCCATCCATTCTTTTTTTTCCCTTAGTACTACTAAGGATTGAGCTATGTTCTCATGCATGGTAGAAAAGCACCCTCTCTACCACCGAGCAAACATCCCCCACTGTTTTGTAAAACAGGATTTTACCAACTTGCTCCAGCTGGCATAGAACTTGCAATCCTTTTACCTCTACCTCCCAGGTACTTGGATTACAGGCATGTGCCACTACACCTGTCTTGAGTTTAGCTCCCAAGACCCCCCCCCCTCCAGAATTGACAGCAGTGATCCAGAGCCCACAGATACTTCCCATGACCCATGGGAACTCCCTGTTTCCTGTGCGGTGTGGAACCTTTGTACCCAATAGAACTTTTCATAGGTCATATTATTCAGTCATTTTCAGCGTGCTGCTATTAGATGTAAGTGTATCAGCCTGCGTCCCCTGGTAAGTCCACGGGTTATTCATTAGAAAAGATAATAGCAGGGCACCGCATACTGTTGCCAACAGAGCTGTCCTCACGACCGCTTCCTCACTCGCGGTTGAATGTGTTCTCGTGGCAGGGGAGACTACCTACGATGCTGCAAGATCTGCTACCCCCTCTGTGCTTTTGTCATCCTCGCCGCCTGTGTCGTGGCCTGCGTTGGCCTGGTGTGGATGCAAGTGGCTCTCAAGGAGGATCTGGACGCCCTCAAGGAAAAATTTAGAACGAGTAAGTGGTCACCTATTTTTCAAGTTTCAGAAAAAAACCAGTCCATGCTGAATTAGGAATCTGCCCATTCTGGTATGCAGTTACACATTTTGCTCTATATACTTTCTCAACTGTCAACTTGACTGTAGTAACGCTTATTTGTTTTTCAACCCATAAACGAGTTCAGGGCTTATGTACCATCAGAAATTATGACATTGTAGTCAGCTCAGTGCAAAGGGGAAGAACTGTAGACCAGGAGTCCAGAGCCGTGATTAAACTCCACCTACAGCCTGAGCGCCAATTACAAAGTGACTGATGGAACACCATGCTGTTTCCGTCTCCGTCACAGAACCAGTTGATTAGAAATGTGGAAGCATCTGTCAGATGACTTCCTCTTTCGAGACGCTCTGTAAGAACGTAGGAATGGACAAGGATCATTGTAAGGGCCACCATCTATGGACTGTCCACTTGTGCCAAGTCACAAGTAAATGGTTCTCCAAACAGTCCTCTGATGTGGGCATTACTTTTGCTCGCTCTTTCTCTCTCTGTCTCCACATACATGCTGGTAAAGATGAGTATTACTACTTGTGTTCTTAAAAAAAAAAAAAATAGAAGCTGGGTGGGCAAAATGGCTCAACAGATACAGGCGCTTGCTGCCGAACCTGATCACCTGAGTTCATCTCAGAGACCATGTGTGCTGGAAGGAGAGCACTGACCCTTGCAGGTTGTCCTCTGACTTCCACAGACACGCTGTGGCTGGCATGCATGCACCCTCCCTCTCTCTCTCTCTCTCTCTCTCTCTCTCTCTCTCTCTCTCTCTCTCACTCTCTCTCTCACTCTCTCTCTCACTCTCTCTCTCACACACACACACACACACACACACACACACACACGCTAATAAATCAATAAATATGTAATAAAAAGTTAAAAACAAAAAACAGCTGGGTGTGGTAGTGCACACCTTTAATCCCAGCTCTCTGGAGGCAAAGACAGGCAGATCTCTGTGAGTTCAAGGCCAGCCTGGTCTACAGAGTGAGTTTCAGGACAGCCAGGGCTGTTACACAGAGAAACCCTGTGTTGGGGGCGGGAAAAAAACCCACAAGATTAGAATAATTAAATAGCTTGTTTAGCAATTTAGTGTTTACCTGGTCCTCTTGCCCTTTACGCCCAAAGCCATATGTATAGCCACTGATATACCACATTACTGTTCCAGTGCCTATGAAAGCTTCACGAATGTCTGTGGTGCATGTGCATGCGTGCATGCGTTTGTGTGTGTGTGTGTGTGTGTGTGTGTGTGTGTGTGTGTGTGTGTGTTTATGGTGTTTAAGCACAAAACAAGAAGTAATAGGTAGCCAATAGGCTTCTTTCCACATGATGCTTGTTTGTGACATCTGTTTCAAGGGAAAAAAAAACTTCAAATACCATGAATGTCACCATCTTAAAGTTTTAAAAAACTCTTTTGATCCTTTGAAGTACATTACACATTCATGAAGAAGTACAGTAGTCCTAACAGTCCTTACCTCGAATGCAACACAGCTAAAAGAGACATTTGTCTCATGAATGACTTCTTAAATTACAAAATGACATATTTTCTAATTACAAAGTTCAGTTTCATACATCCACTACTTTTTTTTCTGAAAGATGTATTTGTATAGTGGTTTCAACCAGGTTTAACTTCACAAATTTTCTCCTTCTTATAACAACAGTGTAATTTTTGGTTCTAGATTTCAAGAGTTGATTTTCTAAGCTAAGGAACCAATTCCAGCTTGATCGCAGACCTCAACAGCAATAGCACACCAGGACATTGAGCACAAGCTCCTCAAAGAACTCTGGCTCCAGAACCAGAATTTGAGCTCGCTTTTGTCTCTTAAGCCCAGGAGATCCATATTAAGCCTAGATATTCACAACTCCTGCTTTCCTTCACTCGGCTTCTCTTGACCTACAGTTACTCAAGCTTTGCACTTGACCTAGGGACAGCTACTCCCCAGAGTGTTGTTGGTATCTCTAGTGATGATGCTTTTAAAATGTTTTAATATTCACTTTGGTTTTCTTTTGAATTTCTGGTTCAGGGGTGGGATTGGCTGAGCCCACAATTCTTTGCCAGAATCATCCTGACCTATATGGTTGAATCAAAGTACAGCACAAAAAAAGAATGTACAACCTGCAGGGTTTCTCATGTGTGATTCTTGTTTTGCAATATTGCAGATATTTTTAAGCCTGTATTTTCTTTATATGTAAATAATAATCATAACTTGGAAGCAGTGTTGAACTGTATGTGACCACAGAACACACCTTTCCCATCAACCCTCCATAATTAGTTGAGCTTCCTAGGCTTGTGCCACGCCTTGTTTTGATCACATACAGTGATTATATGTTTATACATTTTATGCACTGCTCACTTCTGCCCTCTAGAGATCCCTTTATGCAGCTATTCTGTGCCTGTATTTAAAGGATACCAAGGTAATTTATGCCTTAGCTGGGCTTGCCGTGGATCTCTTTGTTTGGAAAATGTGAGACATGTAATAGGCCTGAAAGTCAGTCGATAAATATTTGTCAAGCATTTGATAATGCCAGTCCTTAAAAACAGTATATTCAGGAGATGTGACCCCATACACCTGGACTGTTAGGGGTGAGCTTCTCATCATTGAGGAAGATTTTCCTGGATCCCAAACTGCATTTGTCAGCCAGCTGAGTAAAGCAGGTTTGAATTTGTCAATTTGGTTGTTTTGTTGTCTTTGATTTGCCACAATAGAAATGCCAGTGGTCACTGAGATTGCTTAGTGGGTAAAGGTGCTTATCACCAAGCCTGATGAGCTAGCTCGATCTCTGGAGCCCCTGTGGTAGAAGGAGAGAACCACACTTGTGAGTTGTCCTCTTACCTCCACATGGGTGCTGTGTCACAGGAACACCACAAGCGCGCGCGCGCGCGCGCGCGCGCGCGCGCGCGCGCGCGCACACACACACACAAAAGAGAAAGAAAGAAAAAATAAGCAATTACTTCCTGAGGGAGGGAAGACTGGGGTCTGGCATACTCATGCCATAAGCTGGACTGTTATGACTTATTGCTCACTAGTGTGTGTGTGTGTGTGTGTGTGTGTGTGTGTGTGTGTTTTAATTTCTTTTGTTTTGGTTTTTTGAGGCAGGGTTTCTCTGTGTAGCCCTGGCTGTCCTGGAACTCGCTCTGTAGACCAGGCTGGCTTCGAACTCAGAGATGTGCCTGGCTCTGCCTCCTGAGTGCTGGGATTAAAGGCATGCGCCATCACTGCTGAACTGTTCATTAGTTTTGTTTGTTTTTTTAAAGGAAATAACAGTTATTTTAACTAAATGGAGTAATTTTACTATGTTTAAATAATCATATTTTTAAAATTATGCTTCTACTTTTAACACATCTCAGTAAGTTAATTCTTTTTTCTTCTTAATTCAACAAAACAGTGGAGTTCACTGACTCAGATAAGACCACTTTCTTGCTTGACTTTAATGCCTTTTGAGAAGTCAGAGCCCCTTGTTCTTTATTTCAGTCAATCTTCCAAGGAACCTATGAAGAACAGAAGTGTTGAAGAAGTACCTGAAATAGAAATCAAAGTAGATGGCTTACTTTTTCTTTGCAGTCAAGAAGTAACTTGATCCTTGAGTTAAAAGACTGGCTGGCCTTGAAACATTTTTTTTCTTTAAGTTCTGTATATTTATGTGTGGATATTTTGCCTGTTTATGTCTGTGCACCACATATATGCAGTACGCATAGAGGCCAGAAGAGGGTATCCCCTGGAGCTGGAGTTACAGACTTGTAAGTTTTTGCATGTAGGTGCTAGGAACTAAACCCAGGTCTTCTGAAAGAGCAGTCAGTGTTCTTAGCCACTGAACTATCTCCGCAGCCCCTGGCCTTGAAACTTAATTCAGTATTTCTTTTTCCAGAAACAGTTATTTCAAAAGACTTCCACAGTTATTCAAAGCAAAATTCTATCTCCAATACTTCCTCTCTGTCAACAATGAAACATTAGAGAAAAGGAAACGAATTTGGGAGAGAAAGAAAGTACTTATAAGTCAGGCATTTCCTTTCCTGGTCATACAGGGAAACTAGTGGCTTGATCTTTTGTACAAAATGTTAGATGCTTTTGTGTGAATACAGTCACAAAGATGTGTCCCTGACATCTTGGGCATACCAAAAAAAGTATTGTGGTCCTGTGCGCATGTGGTTTGACTGTTGGCTTCTCATTACTCACTATAAAATTAGAACAATCACATGTTCTTTCTGAACCTATTTTTTCTTACCCATGACACATGAAGATGTATTTTTGCCACCAAAGCACGTTGGTCATTACTCTGTTATCACACCTGTCAACATTTATAGTAATCCCTCCCTTCACCTCTAGACTGAGAACTGAGGGTCCTTTGTATAAGATAGTGTAAAGTACAGAGCTGGCACACGGTAGAGGCTCAGTAACATATCATTTGATGATAATTACTTAAAAATTTATGTAAATTATAACGGTATTGTATAACATTACTATTGACGTTCTGTATGTTGTGTTTGAAGGGTGTATGTAGAGATTTTCATTTCCTAATCATAAAAATGAAAAAATAAGAACTAGGTAAATTCTTTTCAGATTCCACATATTAAATTTTAAATGAGTTGCTTTCCATAATGAAAGAACATGAATAAGTAATCATAAGCTGTTTGTTTGCCATACTTCCATTTATGTAACAACAGTGCCTCAACTTGGATTGTCTCTCTTAAAAAGCCCACATCAGATAATGATTATGATCCCCTCTTGGTTCATAGACTCCTCAGGATCCAGAGTGTCCTCGGGGCTTGTCAGCTTTACGTGTTCGTTAGTTAATAGTTGTAACTCGGATTGTTTATGTCTTTGTCTTACTTCTTCTTCCACCTCTAAGTCCTATTTATTGCATATAGACTTTAAGAAAGAGAGACCCCCCTCCTCCCTCCTGAGGGCGTTTGACCACCTGAGTATGGAAGGCATTCGTGGGATGGGCTTTTCTTTACAACCCAGCTGAAACTGTATAAGCAATTCAGTGACACAGAGCTGCATTGGTTAGAATGAGTAATGAAATGTTCTTATTGCCTAAGATGGATGTATTCTGCAAACCATGTGTAAATCAAATGCTACACTAAAAGCACTTAGGGAAGTCTGTTATTTAGAATGCAGTCCTTTGGCAGCTACTTCTAAAAAATAAATGAAAATACCTAAGTTCATTATTCTGAGTTGTTCCATAGTGGGCTTGCTTAAAAAGATATTACCACTGCCCTCAGTTTCCATGGGGACTTTGTTGTTGTGTGCTTGCTGTCTGGGTTTTTACTTTCTGAGTTTCCTTTGTTGGATGAAAAGGAGGGTAAAGTACTGAGAAATGTGGTTGGGAAGTCAACAAAGACCAGGCTTATTTAGGTAACAAATATTTACTGAGTGCCTAAAATTATATTCTGAGTGCAGACCATACAGAAATGGACAAAACCAAGTCATGGAGCTCTCATTTTAGTGAATTATTTTATATTGGTCCTGTATGCCAGTTTTTGGTTTTAAATATATATATAGTAACTAATCAGGAAGTCTGTGACCTGAAGAAAAATGATGTAGGTTTATTCTGGAGGAACAGCCATTATCAATATTTTATTTTCCATTAAGAGGAAAAATGCTTTTTAAAGAAAGAAGAGAGCGCACTTTCAGCCTCTGCCTCAGGCTTCGAATCCCTTAACCACACAGGAACTGTTGTTTCAGAGTCCTAATGTCTGCCTGCATTTCACATAACATGTTTATCTCCCTTTTCATTTTGAGCTCCTGGGTTGGTTTAAGAAAACACTGCTATTTATGAAATAAAATAAAAATCTTAGCCCTCATGTCAGTGTTTGAATACCACCTCACAGTCAGCCAACTTAAAGTAGAAGAAGATCAACATTTGGAGATGTAGTTTGTAATGGCACCTTGGGCATTCACGGGGTAGGAGTAATAAGTCTTAACCAACTAATCTGGAAACTGGTCAGACTTAACATTTATTTATCACCTACTGATAAATAGGCTCCGGGCTCAGAGACTCCTTCATTCTAACATTCTTGGGAAGTGAATCTTGCACAGTATTCCAGATAAAGAGACTGATCTCAAAGGAAATTGATTAATTCACTCAAAATAATAGTAAGGTATAGAGGTGAAATCATCTAACCCTTTCTGCTCATGGTTTTTGTTACAGCTTTTAGTCACCTGTCTCTGTTGTCCTTGTTTTGTGGTCCTGCGGATAGAAGCCAGTGCCTTGCAGATGCAGAACAAGAGTGTTAAAGACACACGCTTACACAAATAGTAGTGTGTAACTCCCTTTCCTTTTTCAGTGTGGTTAGGTAACTGAATTAAGTCGTCATTCCATAATTTACATTCACTAATCCCACTAATCTCTCTTCTTTCCTACCCTGTGATCCCTTTTTCCCCCATCTTGAGGCCAGAGAGAATGTGATGTTTATTTATAATTGTTCTTGTTTTTCTTTCAGTGGAATCTAATCAGAAAAGCTCATTCCAGGAAATCCCCAAACTTAATGATGAACTTCTCAGCAAACAAAAACAACTTGAGAAGATTGAATCTGGGGAGCTGGGCTTGAGCCGAGTCTGGATCAACATCACAGAAATGAATAAGCAGGTAGCAAAAGTGTGACTTTATTCCTGTGTACGTACGCTGTGGAAACAAATTTACATTGGTTGGTTGGCATTTCGAATACATTTGTAAATTCAGGTTTTGTCTTTAAATTGGAGTTTGACTGCTGTGATCCAAACATGTTAAAATAGTAGTTCCTTGCCAAAATTTAAAATGCATTTACCAAGTATTTAAAAATGTTAGCCCTTTCTGCACATGCACAGAGTTCCTCAGAGGTAGAGCACTATAGAGGAAGTTATAAATACTTGAGTCAGTTTTTTCTATAGAGTAGTATAGGGATCAGCTAAGGAATGCCGTCTAATTCCTAAGGAAAGGGGAAAGCCTACTGTTAGTAGATGAGTTTTGTTTTGCTTCAGAGACTTTACACACTTAGAGATTTAGCACTGGAGTGTAGTGTTGTAGGTAGGTGGGAAGTCAGATCTAGAACAACCACACAGTTCACAGTCTCCTGGAAGAGCTTAGGAGCAGGCAGTAGAGTCAGACAGGCAAGTCTAGACAAACTTGTTCAGCCTCAAAGTTGTGCAGAGCTCAGTAGGCATTGCTTCCAAAGAAGGGATCTACCAGAGAGATGGTGTTTAGTCTAAAGATGTCAACCAAGACTCTCACAGGTGTAAAGAGTCGTAGTTACCACTGGGATCTATATCCCATTCTCAGGTCTGAGTTGTAGGTTGACTTTTTTTCTTGCTGTTTTAGTTTGGCTTTTTGTTGTTGTTGTTGTTGTTGTTTTCAGTTCAGTTGGGAAAAGATATGGTCTTTTTTTTTTTGTTTTTTTGTTTGTTTGTTTTTTTCAAGACAGGGTTTCTCTATTGTTTGGTGCCTGTCCTGGATCTCGCTCTGTTGACCAACAGGCTGGCTTTGAACTCACAGAGATCTGCCTGGCTCTGCCTCCCAAGTGCTGGGATTAAAGGCGTGCGCCACCACTGCCCAGCTCAAGATATGGTCATTGAGAAGAAGTGAATGATACACATATAAAATACTTAAAATTAGGTTTGTCATCGTTGTTGGAATTAAAAGAACATTCTCTTCAGGGTGGAGTCCACAGAGTACTAAAATGAGCCAGTAGGAAGTCCTGTTAGAAGAAAGGGCTTGTAAATATTTGCAGAGTTAAACCTCTCAGCCACAGTTTGGGAGTAGGATAGTTTAGTGTTTGGGACTGAGAGTGGCTTCTGACTGGAACCCACAGTAAGAATGTCTACATTGCCCAGTAACCATGCATGACAACATGCTGTGTGTGGTCTGAATGTGTGTCCCAGTTCACATGTCAAGTGTATATGGAAGTGGAGCCTTTCATGATTAATTAGCATTTACCCCAAAATACTACTTGAAGAGAAAGAGAAACCCGTGCTGACACACTTGTTAACTTTTATCACATACATGTGATACCCTCCACTGTGTTATGATGAAGCAAAAAAATCCTCATCAGATGCAGTCACGTGTTCTTAAATGAGCTAAATAAGCCTAGTTATAAGTCACCCACTCTATGGTATTTAGCAGTGGCCACAGGAAGTACATTAAGACACCATAAGTAGCTAAAATGAAATTTTCTGAAAGTAGTGGCTCACCTGAAAAATGGACAGTGTCTTATGGCAATGTACTTCCTATTCATTCCTATTGGAGGGGGGAGGGTGTTTTATTTTGGTTTTGGTTTTGAGACAGAGTTTCATTAGGTATCCCATGCTGGCCTGAGTGCTAAGAGTATATGAGCCACCACCCTGGTTCTATTTTATTTTATTTTTAACCACACAGGAAATAATGGATGGGTGATGGCAACTAGTATTTACTGGTTATCATTTATTCTTAGGCTCTCAGTAATTAAAGAAAAGCAGATATTCATTCCTTTCAAACACAAAGAATAGAACCAACTGTGGCCCTACATTCACACAGCAAATGAGCAGTATGGACAGAGATGACATCAGGTACAAGGTGCACTGAAGCTCTGAGAGAATGAACATTTCCTCTGGGCAGTCCATGGGTTCCAGTTGGCAACATAGAGTCAACCATTCTCAGACAGGATAAAGTTGCTTTGCATGGAAAGATAAACATCAACTGTCTGTTTCCCATCTCCTCCTTATACATGGCATTCTAGGACTGCTCAAGGAGAAAACTGGTGGTTGGTGTGGTGTAAGAAGTCCTAGGGTTTTGTGTGTGAAACTGGAGCATTTTAGACCGAAACTCTTTGCAGATGAGTAGCACCATGCTAGCTAGCATCAACCCAGAAAGATAGACGGGGTAAAGTAAAGCTGAATGTTGTTTTCTCAGGGGGCATAGCAGTCTGGGTGGTTTTCTAAAGTTAATGCTATACATCTGGTGCTCTATTCAAGTAAGCAGCACATGTCCTGAGGCAAAATAGGAATAGTGAAAATAACATTTAATCATGTTTCTATATCTAATGGTAATTGTCAATTCAGGTGCTTCTAGAGGCATTATTAAACAATTGAAAGTGGCTTAAACAACAAGAAAATGTATTCTGTCTTTAACGAGGTTTATTCCTACTACCAAGTAAGCTTAGGTTAATTTAGGCTGGGAAAAGAAGGCCATCTGGTTGGGGAAGTTAAAATCCAACTTTACTTTGAGAATCTTTAAGCTAGTACGGGAAATTTCATTTACACTTCTGTTCTATTCATGAAACCTCAGGTATTATTCCCACTCCTCCTTGACGGTTGTAAGGGCCTCCCTTTCTGTGGAGAACAAATGTTTACAGAGCTGCTTTTATGGAGTTAAGCCTTTGACTCTATCTTAGTCTATTCAGACTGCTCTAACAAAATGCTTTAGACTAGGTAACTTATAAACAATAGGAATTTATTACTCACAGTTCTGGAGGTCCAAGAGTCCAGGCTCAGGGTGCCAGCAGATTTGGTCTCTGGTGAAGGTTCATTGTCTGCTTCATGCATGGTGCCTTATTGTTATATCTCATTAGCAGAAGGGGCAAAGTAGTGTCATTGGGCTGTTGATGAGGGTGGAGCCCTCCCTCCCCTCGCATGCCTGAAGAGCCCCACCACTTAGCTGCCACCACATTGGAGATTTTGAATGAAACTGTTAGGGGAGCATCAACATCCGAACTATAATAGACTTAGAATAAAAAAGATGCAATTCCTTACCCACTGATCTTATGGACAAACAGAAGATAGGAAGGGAAACATCCTGACATGAAGCGTATGGTTCAAGTGCTTATTTAAATGAATAGCCAGCCCAGACTGGGATCAGCTTTCCCAGAAACACTGGGCTAAGTCCTCAAGGGGAAACAGACCAGGTGGAGAAAGAGAGGCTACACTCAGTAGGAAGGTACAGCAGATCCTCATAATTTTATCTGCTTGCTAAAATCTATTTGTAACCTCCAAGTCTGTGAGAATGAGGCCTTTTCAGTCATCCACTGGTGTAGGCACAGCAGCAATAACTGAGCTACCCACAGACACTGACACCTGGAGTAGAGCAAGACAGCACCTGCTACCCTGTCCTGTCTCATATTGTCAGCAAACCGGGCTTTGTGGTATATTTCATGTCACTTTTCACGTTTTTGTGCCGTTGTTGTTGACTGTTGGCACTGTTAGGTAGGCTTCCTTCAGGCATCACTTTCAGTGCTGTTGGCTGTGTGTTCAGTGTTAATAAGTCAGCAGTATCGTTAAATGAGATGTTTAAACAGGAACACATGTAAAACAGGTTATATATTGTATTGATAAGTTACTGAAAACATGACCAAAGGGCTCACAGGAACCTAGCCCCCACACCTAGGAACAGTGGTGTAGCATTCACTAATTCCACATTTGCTGTAGCTTTTCAGAAGATAACTGCCTGCTAACAAGAATGGATTGCATTTGTAAAAGAATCGATAAGTGAAAAGACTGTGTATTGAGGAAATTTTAGTCCTTCCTTATAGCCCTAGTTGGGCACGGAAAGAAGCCAGAGATAAAGTAAATCAACAAGCATTGTTGTCAGGGACCTTAGGTGCCCTTCCTAGTTCCCTGCTGCTCTCTTTTAAGCACTTGTATGATGGTCGTTTGCATATGCATCTAATTGCATTAGGAGATTGTACACTGTACTCAGCCTGAAAATGAGTGGTGATGGTAATAACGTTATACATTAAATGTTTTCTTTGTGCAGGCCACTCTGTTGACTGTACTGCATGTATGATCTCCTTTCTCTATGTCCTGAGTCACAAAGAGTAAGAAGTGTTAACCCCAGTTTGCAGATAAAAATTGAGACTTGCTGGTCGGTGGTGGCGCACGCCTTTAATCCCAGAACTCAGGAGGCAGAGGCAGGCAGATCTCTGAGTTTGAGGCCAACCTGGTCTACAGAGTGAGTTCCAGGACAGCCAGGGCTGTTACACGGAGAAACCCTGTATGGGGGGGGGGGGAGCGGAGCAAATGAAAATTGAGACTCAAAAAAGGTAAAAGAGCTTACCCAAGGTCACAGCTGTGTAGCAGTCTAGCATTGAAATACTTAAGTCTTAGGAGCCTGTTTTCCTTCCATTTTTGTAGGATTAAGTAGGGCCAGGTGCACATCTTTAATTCCAATACTTTGGAGATAGAGGCAAGAGAATCTCTTTGAGTTTAAGGCCAACCTAGTTTACATAGTGAGTTCCGGGACAATCAGGGCTATGTAGGGAATTCCTACTCATAATCATTCATGATTTGTGAGTATCTGTTTTCTCAACTTTTTTCTCACTGTTTAAAGAACATTAAGATCAACCCTAAAGAAAAAAACAGCATTTCTGCTTTTGAAGTATAAAATTTATATTAAGCAAATAGTCTACAGTGTCTATTTTTACTTTTGCTGATTTAAAAAAAATCATATGATATGCATAGAAGTCATAACTCATCTTTTGGCTAGAATGTGTTTTTTTTTTCCTTAGTGGTTTTTATTTAACTCAGTTTTTAGTGTCTTCAGATTGTAAACTGTGATGTTTGTTGATAAGTTCTGTAATGCTTGAATCCAATCTCACATTCTAGAATGTATCTGTTTGAGGTCAGAGATAATGGGAGAGGACCCCCTTGTACATTTACTGTAGTTTCCCACACAGTTTGGCTCTACTGAAGAGGGGAGGTGTGGGTGTGTAATTGAGCTGGTGACCAGTTTGTGATCCAGGTCCTTTAAATGAGAAAAACACCATTTGTATGATCTGCAACTACAGAGTTGATGGTCAGCTCTCCAGAGCACACTCTGTCAGGGATGCAGCTGACACTCTAGAGTCTAGATCCACTATGTTTGTGACACACAGAGAAGACCTAACCTAGTCCTACTGTATTGGCTTTTCCTTTTTTTTTTTTTTTTTTTTTTTTTTTTTGGTTTTGTTTTGTTTTTCGAGACAGGGTTTCTCTGTGTACCTTTGCACCTTTCCTGGAACTCACTCTGTAACCCAGGCTGGCCTCGAACTCACGGAGATCCACCTGGCTCTGCCTCCCGAGCGCTGGGATTAAGGGTGTGCACCACCACCCCACACACACACACTGTATTGGCTTTTACTACTTCTCTAGTTTTAAGTGAAATGGCAGCTTCCAGCAGCCACACTAGCCTTCTCTGAGACCATAATGTTCCTAAGATACTTCGGACTAGCTCTGCCATAGCCTCAAGATGTTGGACAGAATAGTTTCTACCCAGATCACCCTGAGCAGTGTGTTATCCCTTGAGGATCTGGCCAGTTGTCATTGAAAGTAGTTTATTCACTCGTGTCTGAAAGATACTACATAGTAGGGCATATAGAATAATTGTAAAACATACCTGGGAGAGAAGTCCCTTCCCTTCACATGTGTACATAGTTGTCTCATGTCAGTAATACTGTCTGCACCTCCTATGTATTTGTAAAACTACCATAGTTTTTAATATGTATCAGCGTATGGGTTACACCAAGTGTGTATGTGAATAAATGGAGATATTCGATATGTGGTGTAGTGTAGCATCCTTTGTTCACTGACTATATCTACATATCTAATGATAGGCACTTAAGTTATTCTAGTGTTTTGCTGGTACAAATAAAAAAGACTTGTTGTGCATAGTTCTTTGTGCCTGTGAGCAAGTAATCTTCAGGATGGGTTTCTATAAATGAAGTTGCTGAACAAAGGATATAAACATTTCAGGTTTAGAGGGCTGTTCCTTCAAAACAATCCTTTTCCAGTTCACATTCCCACGAACAATAAGCCTGTTTCCTTATGTTCTTTGAAGCCTCAGTATTATCCATAGCTTCTTAAAGGAATGGCAAAAAACAAACCCTTCCTGATATAATTGCTGCTCTGTGAGGTTTATAGCTTTCTAAAGTATTTCTCAGTGTGGGATGAGATGTCTCATCTTTTTGTTTTGAAATGGATCGAGTTAGAATGTTGGTGAGTGATCTGTGTGTTTGAGAACACCAGGGAGAATGCATGTGTAAGTACTCATTCAATCTCACTTCTGAGGAACTGCCACCGATTTGGTCGTGTGTACTGGGTGCTGTGCTGAGCTTTAGTCACATGTGTCATTTATTCTTGTAACCTATACTAATCATCTGTTGCTGGGTTACATTGGCTCTCCAAACTTACCGGCTTAATACAACAACCCTTCATTATCTCACACTCTCTGTATGCCGGGAATTGTGAAGCAGCTTAGCAGAATGTTCTGGCTGGATCCCTAGGGTTGCAGCTAAGGTGCCAGCACAAGGAAAATGCCAAATACTTGTTGAAGGAATGAAAAGGAATCTGGTCCTGCTGTGTCTCACATTCTCTGGTGCCTGCCAGTTTGGCCTGTAGCAAGAGCCCAGAAAATCGGGTGTTTATGAGGCCACTCTTGTTGCAATTATTGGCAAACCTTTATTCTCATCCTAAAATTTAAAATAAGAAAGCAATCTGGCACCAAGACTCTTTGAAGAGTATTTTGAGTCACACTGCAGGACTTGTTAGAATGTGAACTCAGAGCCTGAAATTGCATGTTACACAGGTTCCCCCAGTCCCCTTCAGACAGGAGTCCAGCTACTTAAATCCTACCCCAAAGTAGTAGAAAAGAAGCCACATTTTATTTTGATTCAATTCCTGTTTTAATACATTCATTGCATCCTTCAGTGAGTCAGTGGGTATTTATTGAGCTCCTTCAGGGTACAAAGTAATGCTTTGGTTGAGCTATTGAGTTTGAAATATTAATCACATTATTAAACCAAAACCAAGTCCCTGAGTAGTTGAAAGTGCTGTTCAAGTTGTCAGGATACAGTTCCTGTGGACTATATTTTGTGATGATGGGCTTTTACTTTATAATATATGTTCCCACTCGGACAGGAACAAAAGTTCAGTTAAATAGGTCTTCTATTTTACCAAAGTGAAGTTTTGAAGTGGTCCTTGATCATCAGTTTTTTCCTGTTCAACTATTGAAGGATTGTGTGGTAATCACTGCATCTTTTGAGTAATTTAAGAGTTTAGGGCCGTGCAGCTGCTAGGACTAAGGTAAAGAATGACACTTGGCATTAGTTTAAACTGGGTAGAGAAAGAGGGGGCTTATTGCTGCTTCCTGATTCTCAGCTCTTCTAAAACACTGCAATTCTTCTGCTCCTGAAAGCTGACAGTACCTTGACATTGTGAGCTATAGAGCTTGTGAAGGAAGCACATACTCGACAAATTGTGTTTTCTTTATGTATTAATCTTTTTCAGATTTCTCTGTTGAGTTCTGCAGTAAACCACCTGAAAGCCAATGTCAAGTCTGCCGCCGATTTACTTAGCCTGCCTAGCACTGTAGAGGGACTTCAGAAGGTAAGTGCCATGTTTGGGCACTATGGTTACCCTAATGCTGGAATTCTGAAGAGTTCACTTTGAAAACCTGGCATTTGAAATCAGCTGCTCCAAAAGAGCAGTGTGAGTCTACCATCGTGTTCTGTGGAGTTCAAAACAGCCTTGACAGTTGGGCCTTTAATTTTCAGCAGGTTACTTTATGGTTTATACAGTTTTTCATTTGTCTGTCTGTGTTCCAGAGTTGCTCTGCTGGGACCACTGTGTTAGCAGGTAGCAGTTTCCTTTCCAGTTTGTCGTCACACTGTCTTCATGAGCCCAGACCAGTTGTGGACGAGAGTTGCTATAAACCTCTACTTTTCCATGATTGGAAAGGAGTTGAATTGTTTGTTTTGTTTTGCTGTTTCGAGATAATCTAAGATGAAATGCAGAAATTAAAAATTAAGAAGCAGTTGTGTGACAAAGGGTACTTTTAAACACTCTCAGGTATAAACTGGAAAAAAAATTACTTTGGGAATAATTTGGTATTGTTTTCTAAAGGTGTCTATGAGTCCTAAACAATTATTTATGTGTACATCATAGACCTCAAGGCTTGTGCAAACAGCAGTTTGTAATTTCCATTTATTTGACCCCTGGAGTGTTAACAGCAGACAAGCAGAAGCCAGAAGGATGAGACTCAGGAATGCCTAGAGCGGAATGGGGAGAGTGAAAAAGGGTTGAAAGGGAAAACACGGTTTCTGATTGAACGCAGAGAGCATTGCCCCCATAACAAAAATGAAAGGAAGACTTTGGGAGTAAGAGTCCCTTGCACAGTTAATTTTAAATCTAGGATCTTTGGCTTTTAAAAGTTAGCCTGTGATGTTTGATTCAATTACATGCCATGCTCTGTCCATAAATATCTAAATTGTTACACAAAGTGAGCAATTGCTAAACTACAAACAGAAACAAAAGTTGATGTTTTACAACCACAGCCTTGTGTGCTCAGTCCCTGTAATTTGCTACTTGTCCAGTATGGTTGTCTGCTCTCAAAATTTAAATTAAAAAGGTTCAGGCAACTTTAATGAAGCAGATTCTTGCCTTTGTTCCCAAGGATCAAGTAGGAAAAGGCAGGCCTCTGTAGCCCTACAGAAGCAACTTGGCAGCCTTACCTTAGAAAAGGAAACCGGCTTGTGAAACCGGCTTGTTCTTGCTCTCGTTAATTCAATAAGCACTTGTGGAGCTTCCTCCAGTGTGTACCAGGCACTCTGCAGTTGGTAGGAATACTAGTTTCAGAGTTTCATTCTAGGATTTACATGATCTGTCAGCTGCTTTCCTAAAAAACAACCCCCAAACAAGAGCTCACTATCTTCCTGTGTCCTCACGGGCTCAGGCAGCCAGCCAGTGAGGATTCTCTAACAGTAGGTGGCTTTCAGTGTATAGTGGCTTTTTGCAACAACACTGCTTACATAGATTCTACCCAAACTTAGATCCTACCCCAAATGTTATCTCTTTGCAAACCCTGCTGGGCACTGCTTTTATTGCAAATGATGATTCAGTTTTGAAGTGGTAGTTAATCTCCAAAACCTAGCTGGCTTTCATTTATGCCGTGTAATTTTTTAAATATTGAAAACGTTATCATCTCCTGTTCCCTTGAATTCTTGTTCCAGTGTAGTTTTAAAACACTGCTTTGGAGACTGGGGATGCAGCTCTGGTGGAGTGCTTGCCTAACATGCACAAAGCCCTAAATTTGATCCCCAGCACCACGCATAAAACCAGCTGTGGTGATGTAGGCCTATAATCCTAGCATGTGGATGGTAGAGGCAGGAAGATCAGAAGTTCAAAGTCATCCTTAGCTATATGGCAACCTGGACTACATGAGACTGTCTCAAAATAATAAAAACAACTTTGGTTAAAAATACTGGTATCACACTGTAAATTGTTAGTATGTCTTAATAAAAGGATAAAACCCACCAAATAATAACATTCTTTTGGATTTTTTTTTAAGTAATTAATGGAAGCTGAAGAGATGGATCATTGGTTAAGAGCACATACTGCTCTTGCCAAGGACTGGAGTTTGGTTCCTATAACTCTGGCTCCAGGGGATGCAATAACATCTTATAGCCGCCATGGATATTTGCATTCACATGCACATACCCACACATACACTCACACAAATATGCATAATTTCTTAATTTTTTAAAAATGACCTCTGAATCGTACCCTCTGTATACTTGGGTTCTTTAGGACTAATATGAGCAAAATAAGTAGTTGCCTAAGTACACTCATTGCTGACAGAATTCTACTGCCAGCTGGGTTTCCTAGAGCTAAAAATCATGCTCAAAAGTCATCACTTAATACTCCTGACTGTTGACAGCCAATAGCCTTGACTGGCCGTCTGCTGGCCTACTGTTTAACTATGGGGTGAAGATCAGAAATTCAAAGTCATCCTTAGCTATATGGCAACCTGGACTACATGAGACTGTCTCAAAATAATAAAATAACTTTGGTTAAAAATACTGATGTCAGCCGAGCGGTGGTGGAGCACACCTTTAATCCCAGCACTCGGGAGGCAGAGCCAGGCGGATCTCTGTGAGTTCGAGGCCAGCCTGGGCTACCAAGTGAGTCCCAGGAAAGGCGCAAAGCTACACAGAGAAACCCTGTCTCGAAAAAAAAAAAAAAAAAAAAAACTCATGTCACACTGTAAATTGTCAGTATGTCTTAAAAAAAGGATAAAATCCACCAAATAATAACTTTTTAGGGGTAGGTGTATTATCTGTGAGTCCCAGATTTATTCTTTTATTTATTTATTTTTCAGTATATGGCTGTTATAAATAATTTTTTTAGGAAAATATATTTTATTTAGGAAAGATTGTGGTTTTCTTTAATTGAGAAAAGAGCTTGATATATATCTATATGGAAAACTATTCATAGAAAGAATGAATGTTTATGTTTTTTGCTAATTGTTTCAGTATAAGTTACATAGAATTCATAGTTTGAATACAGTTGAAATAATTAAACTATTTAGCTAGTGCTTTAGGATAAATTAAAATCACAGCATACCATTGCACTGCCATTAGAATGGGCAAATTGTATAAATTAACAGCACCTGTACTTGTGAATGTATGGAGTAGTAGGAACCCTCTTAAACACTATTAATGGAACTGTAAAATGGCACAACCATTTTAGAAAATAGTGTGTAAGTTTTTTAACAAGGTAGGCATAGATCTGCCATATGGCCAGCTGTTCATCTATGTATTGTGATAATGAGAAAGTATGAAGGGAGATGAAGGCACAAGTCCACATGTAGACTTCCACATGAATGTTTATAGCAGCTTTATTTGTAATAGTCAAATACTGAAAACCTAAATGTCCATTCACTGGTGAATAAACAAGTTGATAAAACCATATAATGGCATGTAACATGCTGAGCAGCTTAGACATATGAATCTCAATTGCACTTAGTAAAAGAAGATACACTAAAAAAAGGCTTTAGAAGGTATCTATTCATTGGTTCCCTTTATGTAAAGTTCTAGAATATGCAAACTAATATATAGTGACAGAAGGTGAAAATGGTTGTCTTGAAGAAATTTGGGGTGGGGATAATGTCTATTGCTTCTATTATGGAAATAGTTTCACAGATTCATTATGTATTTTGAATATGTGCATGTATTGCATGTCAGTTATACCTAGTAAAGCTCTTAAAGGGGAAAACTGATATTCCTACATTGTTTCTATTCAGAGCGTGGCTTCCATTGGCAATACTTTAAATAGTGTCCATCTTGCTGTGGAGGCGATACAGAAAACTGTGGATGAACACAAGAAAACCTTGGAATTACTGCAGAGCAGTATGGTAAGATCTATAGACACTACAGAAAGGCAACATGTGCCTGCTCTCTATTTCCTGTGTCATGATCCCAATGAGCTAACCAGACCCTATTCTGCTGCTTAAAAAAAAAAAAAAAAACCTCATTGGTCTACGGTCTGTAAGTCAAACCATTATGGTAGACAGAATTGAAGCTAGGTCTTTTGTAAACATAGTATTAGAGATGTTCATAACACATTTTCCAAAGATGGAAAAAGTAGGGTAAGAAAAGAAGGAGATCAGAAAGGTATCAGAAAAAAAGGAGATGGAAATAGAAACTTGTCTCATTTACTGCTGCAAGCAAACCACTCCAGCAAGATATTGTTTCTCACTCTTCTGAGCATCAGGGATTTGAGCAGGGTTTTTACACCCCTGGTGCTGAGAGACCAGGGAAAGAGATGATCCGGAGGAAGAAAAGTCATCTAGATGTTCCAGCTCCCATCAGGAGTCAGTGGGATGCAGCCATATGTATCATCTCATACTAGACCACGTGGAATTGATCCTCAACCATCTCCCAAACCGAATACAGTAAACCCACAGAATAGTGAGAAATAAAACATTGTTGTTTCAACCCCAAAATTTGAGGATGATTTGTTGTGTAACAACAAATAGCTGAGCTGGAAGCAACGCCTGCTGTTTTCAGACACCTCAGTCTCCTAATGCAGCTGCACATACAAGCTCTCCACAGTCATCCAAGCAATAACCACTTTGTAACAGCTCCCTGGAGTTTATAAAGGTAGAAAAAAGGGTGGCACAGCCCTTGCTATCCTGATGAAGAAACAAGTTAACTTCAGTTTGTACCAAGGAACCTGAGCTGCATCAGAGAGTTCTAGATGGAGGGCTTTTCATTTGAACTAGTACTCACTGTTATTTAGTGGGTCACTGTTTGTTATGTAGTGGAGCTAACCTAGAGGGAAAAGATTCAGCATAGGTGTCCAGACACCTCACTTCTAATTTCACCTGCCACTGAGAACCTCTGTAACCCATAGTAATAAAGATAGAACTCACTAATTCCTTTGTCTTGTGCATGCTCTCAAGTAATGAGCCATTTCCTAAAATACTTATTCCTAACTATTTTCTGCTTCTAGAACCATAGGTGTTACATCTTTTACTTTTTAATTTTACCTTCAATTTGTATGAAAGCAAGGCTGATAAATGTCTAGGATTTCAGATTTTAAGGAGAACTGTTTTACCAATGACACTGTTGTAACTGAATCAGCATCTTTTAACCTTCCATGACTACCACTACTAACCTTCCTACTAGCACACTGTGCTAAGCCATAGCTGTGGGCTGCAAAGGAATCAGCCGTACAGTTTTTCCCAGTAAAGGGTGAAAATGTATCTAAACATGTTATAGTTATAGCTAAGTGTCTGCAGAGAGAGACTAGAACAGTAGGGAGGAAAGGGAAGGTATCAGCATCTATTAAGGGAAAACCAATCGTGTGCATGAACCATTCCTGTGCTATGCCCTTGATTATGCAGTTTTTCCGCAGGTAATAAGGGAGAGAAGAGAGGAGTTTCTAAAGAATTCATTCCATTAAGAAACTGAGAGGCATACTAGGAGGAGCTCAGATTCCTGGGGTAATCTGGGTGCTGCTATCCAGCCTCTGCTTCAGGCTGGGCACCCTCAAAAGTCTATGATACCCATGACACCTTTGAGATGGGTCATAATGTAAGTTTTGGGGGACTTCTGTAGATTAATCCGTGGCTATATCCTAAGGAGGCAAGAGATGGTTAAGTAACCTAGTAGTTAATTGTTGCTTATGTACTAACTTCCATTTGTGTTAATATTTCTTAAAGGAGACCAATGGAAGCAACCAAATCATACCATCATCTTCAGCTACATCAGAACTTGACAGTAAAACCCACAGTGAAAGTTCAAAACAGGTACTTTTCACTTGGGTGGGCTATGGAAGCAGTCTAAGGAATATGGGCTTAACATACAGTGCCCCAGTAGGTGCCTTAGCAGGTGCCTCATACATCACCCTCCTGTCTGAGAACTGAGCAGAAAGGATGTATGTTGATACTTAGGGGTCCTATCTCTTTTGTGGTACTCTGCTTTCTCCCTTGTATGTCAACCAGTGAAGTAAATTCCTTTTCACATCTTAAAAGAGAAAGACATAGAATGATCAGATTATCCTGAAACTCTATGGCAAATAACAATCGGGGCAAAATCCCAAGTGATGGCTGTTTTGAGCCACAGAAAACTCTTAAGAATCTTGAGAAACATATCCTTGAAACTTGGTGTTTTCTAAAGTCTAAAGACAAAAGGAGGGGAAGGATACTGGGTTCAGAATCACATTAAAGAGAATAAAGGAAATCTCTAAGAAGAGTTTCTGTCCTGAGTTTAATGCCCTTTAAAACCTAGAGTCATCATTCCTTTTTAAGTAGCAATCAGTACTAGAATATGTCAATAAAAATAATTGAATCTTGTACTAAATAATGCATTACTTGCTGTGCTTTTGTTACATGAGCCAATTCAGTAATTGGTATTGTTCCTAAGGTAGCTTTGTTCTGACCAATTAAGTTAATGGGACTTCAGTTAATAACCCAATATGCTCTCCTGCCAGCAAATGAGGTAAACATGAAGAAATTAATTCCCAGACTCACCGCTTTGAGGGACCAGAGTGGGAGCTTGCAGACAGTTCTCTTCTTCACCCTCCTGTCTAGCTGAGGCCAAACAATCCGAGAGGGCAGATTGGGAACAGTTTAGAGAAAGAGCAAAGCAGATCGAGGCAGTTGGTGGTCACGGCCAGGAAAAGTACCGTCCCTCGTTGACGCAGCAGTGGTTGCTGCGATGCTCCTGTCCTGCTTGTCTAGTTGCAGTATTTAGGTGGATCCCACAACTCTTTTATTTCCACTCTAGGATATCCTGTACCTTCACAACTCCTTAGAGGAGCTCAACAGTACTGTAATGGGATACCAGAGACAGAGTGACCTTAAATTCGAGGGAATGAATGAGACACTCAGTAACCTGACACAGAGACTCAGCCTGATAGAAAGTGATGTGGTTGCACTGAGCAAGGCAGAAAAACGAGCAAACCTGACCTCCATCGTGGTAAGCCTTCTCAGCTCTGCTGTGGCATGCTCTGTGTTGGTGTGTGTTGTCTGGACATAGATGATATTCCCTGTCCTCTGTGAACAGTAGTCTGGCATACTTAAGAGGCTACACATTTGTCTTGTGCTTAACTTATGTCTGCTTAAATCCATATAATAGCTCTCTGAAGTGCACAGGGTATGTGTGTTTAAAGGGGTGATCAAGGGTCAGTTTAAACACGGCAACTCACTACAACTTGTTGACAGAAATGACAAGTCCTACAGTGTTGCCAGTGGCCCGTCAGGTAGGGAAACTTGGACATGTTTTTCCAAAGGAGGCCTTTTTTCATTTTCTTCTCTTTTCTCTTAAGGCATTACAAGTGGTAAGAGGGGCAGATACAACAATCTTGTGCCATTTTTTTAACCCTGAACTTGGCTTTCAGATTCATCCTGCTCCTGTCTGCATATTAGAGGAAACCTTTTACATATAATATTAGGAAAGCCATTTAAAACAGATGAAGTTGCTTCTATAAACAAACCCTAATGAAACCAGCTGGGTCACACAGAAAAGATATGAAAGGAGGAGGGGAATTAGATGGGAAGAAGAAGATTGGCAAAAGTGGGAGGAACATGTAAGGGTTAATGAAGGAGTAGATGGAGGTGATCATGATAAATATATTATGTACATGGATGAAAATATAATGAAACCCATCATAATGTATAACTGTTTGCTAATAAAAATATTTGCTAATAAAAACATTTTTAAAAAGATAAAGTCAGGCCAGGTGGTGGCGATGCATGCTTGCTGGCTTCATGATCTCATGAACAGAGTCTGTTTGTTTATAATCACATTTCAACTGTACATCATGCTGGGATTCATGTGGATCATTTCATTAACAGTGATAGGTCTCACTTTTAAAGGTTCAATAGAGCAAAGGCGTGATATATTTTTTGATGGAAACCAAATATGGGAAACTGTACTGTAAATTCAAGTAACTGCCAAAGCTGGAAACTAACTCACACATAGTCGAGTCCTGGCACATGGTAAGGAATGCTTGAGCTGGCTCTGCCACAGTGAACTTTGGCAAGCTGCCTGAATATGGCTTTGTAAGGTGGGGTAGAAAGACCTGTCCCCTCTGCCGGGCACTCCTGCTTTATAAGAGTGTGTAATTTACTACAAAGCTGTGGAGATTAAAGAGTCCTCGTTTTTAAAGCCCTTTTGAACGCAGTTAAGCTAAGTAAGAGCTGAGAACTTTGAATGATTTGATGAATAATGTGCCTTGAAGGGTTTTCGAGGCTTATTGTGAAAACTTACCACCTAAGCCCCCTGCTGTCTCTGCCCTCCCCCTCTTATTTTTATCCAGCAAAGATAGTTGGTAATAGTGTCCATCTGTCCTACTATTTCTTCTAATAGCATCACACTGAGCCTGGATCCAGGTAGAAGTTCTGTTGCTCTTTGTACTTCATTGTTAAAGGTTGTAGCTAAAATATTTAGAAGCTTCTGTTTCCCCTTTGTCTCCTGGTGCCCGTCTCCATTCTCTTCTGTTCTCCCACCCCTTTGCCATTTGTGTTTAAAGTGGTTCATATCCTTTCAATAAACTTGACCAATTGGTTTAAGAAGTATTAAGTGTCAAGATTGGAGAGAAGGCTCAGTTGGTCAAGTGCCTGCCACACAAGCATGAAGACCTGAGTTCATATCCCAGCACCCACATAAAAGCTGGACACAGTGGCATGAATCTGGGAGTGAACAGAGACAGACAGATTCCCGGAGCTCGTTGGCCAGTCAGCATAGTGAAAATGGCAAGCTCCAGGTTCAGTGAGAGACCCTGTCTTAAAAAGAAAAAGGTGAAGAGTGATTGATTGAGACTTGTGGAAAGAGAGTCTTTGGTGAACCGCAGAACTGATACTGTAAAGGCCCAGAGCATAAAGGTAAACAGGAAGCTTCCATAAAGTCAAACAAATGCATCAGCATCTCTATGCTGTTCCCTCTAAGAGGAGCATTTGATCTCTTGTGATAAACTCCAAGACCGAGCAATTAGTAAGTTAGGGTATTAGTGAGTTAATGAACATCACACCAAGCACCTACCTTGTGCTCAGCGCTTTACTAGGAGCTGGGATGGCCACAGTGAGTGAGATAGATATGTGACCCCTATTGTGAACAGATACTTAGTCACAAGTCTGGTAAGTACTTCAGTGGAAAAGCATAGGAATCAGGTTGGCTTTCCCAAAGAAATGGCTGGTCAACTAAGACAGGTATTGTCCCAGTCTGCTTTTGTTGCCGTGACCATGACCGAAAGCAGCACAGAGAGGAACATTTATTACATCACATGAGTTATAGTCCATTATCAAGGGAAGCCAAAGCAGGAGCTTGAAGCAGAAACTACAGAGAAAGGCCCCTTACTGACTTGTTTCCTCTGGCTTGCTCCGCTCCTTTTCTTATACAGCTCAGACCCAACTGCCTAGCGATTTCACCGCCCTCAGTGGGCTGGGCTTTCCTCCATCAATTAGCAATTAAGAAAATGCCCCATATACATGTCCACAGGCCAGTCTAATGGAGGCAGTTCCTCAACTGAGGTTCCCTCTTCCCAGGTAACTCTAGTTGGTGTCTAGTTGACAAAAATTAATTAGCACAGTTATCTAAACTAATGATAGGGGACAGAGGCATAGATAATCTAAAAATGGTGTCCCGCTTACAAATCATTTCACATTTAGACTGCACTCCCAACGCTTTCATAGCCCTTTTAAGTCCTGCTAAGATAAAGGGAAAGCCAGAAAGAGGTGACACTTCCTGCAGCGTCATCTGAGGTGCGCACAGTGTTTGAGGTCAGAGGATAGGAAGTTCATAGATGAACTTGGCTGAAGCCACACTGTAGAAGCTTTTGGTGTAAAGCTTTCTACCTTTACTTTTTCATCCTTAGCAATTGTATCCATAGCAATTGTCTAGATAAAGTTGTATATATTTAAGATTTTGATGCATTATAGGCTGAGCTTTTATTGAGGTTTTAAACTGCTTCTGTGTGTTTTTTTCAAACCTCACTGAGAGAATGACAAGAAAACTTTAAGAACCAGGATTTAAATGTTGAACACACACACACACAAAATACCCAGATGGTTACTATTAGAAAATAGTATTTTAATCCCAGCACTCGGGAGGCAGAGGCAGGCGGATCTCGGTGAGTTCGAGGCCAGCCTGGTCTACCAAGTGAGTTCCAGGAAAGGCGCAAAGCTACACAAAGAAACCCTGTCTCGAAAAAACCAAAAAAAAAAAAAAAAAAAAGAGAGAGAGAGAAAATAGTATTGATTTCAGCAGGAATTCACATTTTTAACAGTCAGATCAGAACACAGTACCACATTTCTGCCTAAATCTCTTGGCTTTACTTTTATAACTTCGTGCCAGTCGATCAGTCTCTTCATGTTATCTCATCAAAGCATCCCAGCCAGATTCATTTTCTCCTGGGAGTAAGCATTTAGTATCTAGTTTCATTCATATGTCCATATTGGATCTCCCTAAGTAAACTAGGTAGCCACTGTATAGTAGCTATTAGGGTGGAAGTAAAGACAGGAAGGGATGTGTAAACTCACTGGGGATGAGAAATGAGATGTAGTGGCACTTCTAAACGGAGGACCAGGCCTTTTCATACAATAAACAGACACTAACGACAGGAAAAGCAAACCTCTCTTTGCAATTAATTCTGTTTTTTGATATGCCATCCTAGATTAAGCTGGAAAGAAGGCAGTGGGATGGGGAAGGTGTTAAACTCGAGTCACAGTTTGAATTAGAAATACCCCAACTTGTTTTTCACGTCTGACAGTTCCTGCCACCAGTTGAATCATTACATTAGGGATATTGGGCGGATCCGGGGAATACTTGTGGTTTGATTGACTTTTTTTTTTTTTTTTTAAGTTTTGCTTCAGATGACATGGTCACAAGGTGATATCTGAGGCAGTCTTTTAGTTAGTGTAAAATAGCTCCAGAAAAGAGCGTCCCCCATCATCTGGGAAGCGGGTATAAAACAGGCACCTGAGAAAGGGCACATTCTCTTTACTGCTGACATATGCATGCCTTCCCCCATCAGTGGAATGTTCACAGTGAAACAGATCATGGAGAACGTAATGTTCCCTTAATGGTCTAGCCTTAAATCCAGCTCAGCACTGCCCTAAAGACAGCCCTGGTATTTGTCCGCCCGTTCGTTGATGTTAGAGGGCCCTGGTAAAGGTCAGTGAAATGTGTTCTGGGAATACAGCAGTCTCCAGTTAGCTGTCACTTCTGCCTTAAACCTATCTGATCTTTGTTTTGGGCAGAAAGAAGATAATTCAAATTCTCAGGTATCCAAGCTTCGAGAAAAACTGCAGCTGATCAGTGCTCTCACAAACAAACCTGAAAGCAACAGGCCTCCAGAGACCGCAGAGGAAGGTGAGCAGCAAGCTGACTTCTGAATATTTCACGCAGGCTTGGGCAGCCTGCCTCCCACACAGGGAGCAGGGACGGTGTCTGCCAGCACTGATGAAACCGAGTGAGTGATGCCTGAGCGCACCGAGATGGGGCTGATGCACTTCGATTTCATTTAGCAAAAGCCCATTTTGTACTTGATTTGTACTCTAGTCTATTAAGGGGAGAACGGGTAATGTTTAGCTGGAAATAGACTTCTCCATGCTGCCTGCATCCAATTATAGGCAAAAATGTTACTGTCATAGCTTATATTAAACCAGTCCTAAATGTTACGTTTCTGTTATTGTGAGTGCATAAAATTTACTTAAAAATAAATATTAGTTCTCCTGAAAGTCATTAACATGTAATGATGGAATTATTCAATACAGGCCACTTGGCTGTAGGTAAGGACACACTTAATCAATATTATCAGATGCATTAATTAACATCTACTGATTTAGGTCTTGTGAGGACAGAACAAGGTACTAGACATTGTTGGCTTTGACCTCCCTGCACCAAGCATTCTTCAGCTTTGGAGATGTAGGATAGCTTTCCTGGGATTCTCTCCTGTGAGAAACAGAGCTACGTTGAAGGCCTTCCCCTAACATTGTCTTATGATAGCATTCTTATGGTAGCATAGTGGTAGCTAGTGGCTCATGCCCCCAGACCAGACTTATCAGCCTATTTCCCAAGAAGTCAAAAGACTTACCCAACTTAAGTCTTAGCATCTAAGCATAAATGATGGTAACAATTTTCAATTTGGGGTTCTTTCATTTTTTTGGAATATTTGCAGGTTATCTTTGAGTTGGTGTCAAGTCTAAATACAGAAATTCATTCATGTTTCATATATATATATATTATCCATATACATATGGCCTGGTGTTAATTTTATTTGGTATTTTTAGGTCACCTTTATTTGACTGTGACCCATCACATGGAGTTTTCCACCTGTGTCTGTACTCAGAAAGCTTTTGATTTGGGGTCATTTCAAATTAGGGATACTCACCCTCAGCAAGGGTTCTGTTTCAGACCTTAATGTACTGCTGATTCCTCCTCACTTGTCCACAACATTCCTCAGTCCACACCTTCAACTTCACAGTTACTGTGCCACTTTAACTCTTGGCTACTTCTCTTAATTAAATATGTATGCTATCGTCCTCAAAGGTGACCTTCAATACTAATTTAATTTGGTATTAGAATTGATTGTAATAAAGATGTATGTGTTTGCTACAGAGCAAGTACAGAACTTCACATCAGATCCGTCAGCATTGTCAAAATTTTCACACCTTCTTGGAGACCAAATTGAGACCCAGCTAAAACCTATCTCCTTGCCAGGGATTTCTAGCATCAAAGGTAATGTTAATGATGGAAATGTTCAACATTGTGACAATTACAGCTTTTTAATGTTTTCTTGTTTAAAAACAAAAGCCTATCTAATGGACTGAAGAGATGGCTCAGGTGTTAAAGACTTGAGTTCAATCCCCAGAACACATATTAAAAAGAAAAAACAGGTGTGGTGGCACACATTCTTATCATTCCAGCACTGGGATGTGGAGACAGGCAGATCCTGGGCTCAGTATCCAGCCAGCCTACCCTACTTGTTGAGTTCCAAGCTAGTGAGAAAAACGTTCTCAAAAACAGAAAGTGAACAAGGGCCAGAAAGATGGCTGAGTGGCTAACAGCACTTACAGCCTGATGACCTAAGTTCAATCCCCAGAACTAACTAAAGTGAAAGGAGAGAGCTGACTCTATGAAGTTGTCCTCTGACCTTCACACGTGACATGTATACACCCACACATAATAGTAATCAATTTTGGGGGCTGGACAGATGGCTCAGCAGTTAAGAGCCCTGACTGCTCTTCCAGAAGACCCGGGTTCAATTCCCAGCACCCACATGGCAGCTCACAACTGTCTAACTCCTGTTTCAGGGGATCCCACACCCTCACACAGACATACATTTGGGCAAAACACCAACCCACATAAAATACAAATAAATAAATTATAAAAAAAATAATAATAATCAATTTTTAAAAGATGGACAGTACCTGAGGAGTGACAGCTGAGGTTGTCCTCTGACCTCCACGTAACTGCAAACACACAGGAATGCGCACACACACACACACACACACACACACACACACACACACACACACACATTTATATCCACATTATTGGGCCATCTACAGAACACTGCCTAAGTCTGAACAGCAGATAATTGGTTGAGACAGACTTCAAACTGAGGCTGACTCCAAAGCCTCCATATTATCTTTCAATGTTTTTTAAGGTGTTTAGTCAAAGAAGGGGAATACACTATAAGATACAGTCTCAGCCAGATACAGTGGCACATGCCTCTAATCCCAGCACTCAGGAGGCTGAGGCACAAAGATAAAGAAATTGAGGCCAGTCTGTGCTATATATAGTGAGATCATGTCTCCAAATAAAGTCTTTCTTTCCTTCAGGATATGTTTTCTAATGCAGAGGACAGAAAAAACAAAAACAATTCTGTGAGATTAGCAAAACAAGTCAAAGTTGACTGTTTTCAGGGCCCTCTGGGATCTTGACAATGAGCAAAATAAATACCCATAAGAGGCTGTATTTCATAGGATGATGCTTTCCTTGTTCCCAGTAATGTCTTCTACTCTTCATCGTGATGTTGAGGCCTCCTGGTGTTCTTTTGCTGTCTGGAAAATCACCCAGTTCTGGTCACATGCCTTCCACTGATTCTTCACTTTACCTTAGACGCCCTTGTACGTTATCTCCCAGGTCTGGAGTAGTGCTTCCAGTACATTATGATTGGTTTTGTTTGCTCCTATTTAGCATATGCTACTCTGTTGAAATTCCCTGGGGAGAAACAAAGCTTAGCTTCCATGCGTAAAGTCTCAGTCCTATTCACTCCCTAGCCTGCAGCTCAGAGCCTGGTAGACATAAATGTGTAGCTGAATGAATGAGTTGCTTACATGCTGCGATTAATTAAAAAGCTCTTCTTTTCCCTACCTCTGGTGGTTTCCCTTTGTTTTCTGGAGAGGAAGAAAAGTCATTGTCTTTACTCTCTATTAAAAAGAGTTTTGAGGACTGGAGAGATGGCTCAGAGGTTAAGAGCACTTGCTGCTCTTCCAGAAGATCCAGGTTCAATTCCCAGCACCCACATGGCAGCTCACAACTGTCTGTAACTCCAGTTCCAGGGGATCTGACACCCTCACACCAATGCACATGCAATAAAGTTGAATGAATGTCCATCTAGCCATTTGGTGTTGGGGACTGGAAGTATCCCATCTGCTCTTCCAGCTCAGGGACTTCTGAGGTCTCACCGGCTGCACTGCCAGGCCTGTGACAGCAGGAAGGAGGGATTGTATCCATTGGGGACTGGGCTCCACAACTCTGCATTTTGATCGGTTGTGGTTTTCTGTAATGGTTTCTGTTTGTTGTGAAAAGAACTTTCCTTGATAAAGGAAATTTCTACTGCCCCCATCTGTGGATATAAGGACAAATATTTTTAGAGTGTTGTTAAAATTTATGCTGGTTCCAAGTTCTCCAAGGTCCATGACTTCACTAGGCCTGGGTAGTTAACTAAGTTTCTAGTACTAGGCATAATTTCCCTCTTAATTTAAGCAGATCTTAAGTTCAGTTAGAGAGCTGATGGTTACTGTCAAGGTATCCATTGCTACTACTGCACTCTTGTTGTTGTTCGTTTTTTCTCTTTTGCTCTTTTTGCGGGCCACTCCCCCCCCCCCCCCAGCTTCCAAGTAAATCACACACGGAGGCTTATTCTTAATCATAAATGTCCAACCTTAGCTTGGCTTGTTTCTTGCCAGCTTTCCTTAACTTATCTCGTCTACCTTTTGCCTCTGGGCTTTTCCGTTCTCTTACTTTGTAAATCTTACTCTTAACCTGTGGCTTGCTGTGTAGCTGCGTGGCTGGCCTCCTTCTCTGGCTCCTTCCTCTGTTTTTTCCTAGATTTCTCCTTCTATATATTCTCTCTGCCTGTCAGCCCTGCCTATCCTTCTCCTGCCTTGCTAGTGGCCATTCAGTTCTTTATTAGCCCATCGGGTGTTTTAGACAGGCAAAGTATCACAGCTTTACAGAGTTAAACAAATGCAATATAAACAAACGTAGCACACTTTAAAATGACATTCTACCACACACTCTTCGGGTTATTGTGCCATGCTGGTCATCATTGTGTTCCATAGGCATCATAGCAGGGTAGAACTCTTGGTTGCTACCTCCTTTGGAAGCTTGATTGGCACCTTCTGGTACCAAAAAAGCTAGTCCTTAGTGAGGAGGCTGTCAGGTCAGTTCCAACTCAGGGGCCTCTAGACTCTGTGTCTGAAGTGCATAGTGTCTTCAGCAATAGGGACTACCTTCCACCTCTGGGGGGCAACCAAGGACAATGGCAATAGCCTGTATGTTCTGGGGAGTCTCTTGAACAAAACTGACCAACCAAAAGAGGACTTCTTATGCCTGATGTTGAGGTTTTTCTTGGGTAGTCTTTGGCTCTTGAAAAAAGCATTATCAGCCCAGATGAGAAGATTTCATTTAAACTATATATGTATATTTACACACAAACATATGTATATTACAGTGTTTTTTGTTTGTTTGTTTAGGTAAATAGTTAATATATTATTCCTTTTGGCTTTTTTAGATATCCTTACTTATTTTACCCTCCTCCCCCTTCTGTGTTTCTCTCCCTACCAAGTCCCTGATTCTTAAGCTACATAATTTCTGGATCCAGAAAGACAATGTTACAGTGTCTAGAAAGAGCCATACTAGGTAATATGAAAATTTGCAGCCAACCATATTTGATACACTTCAGTGTTTTTCAAAGTTGGTTGATCTTTGTATTTTATAATCGACAGTACTGAGAATGCCACCTCACATAAATATGTAGTACAATATAGCAAGAGTATCTTTAGGACCATTTCAGAAATTGGAAACTCAAGTCGGCAACTCAAATAGCAATTTTAAAAATCAAACATTCTAACACAATACATGATTTGATACACGCTAAAGAATAATGGCAAGAAAATATTAAAAGTCTTTGTTTTCTACAAACCATTATGTTCCTATAAGAAGAAAAAACTTGATATATACAATAAAAGCACTGCAGTTCACAGCATACAATAGTCTCACATCCAAAGCAAAGTGCTTCCGGCAGCATTCGGTGGTGTGTGGCACAAGGACATGTGTACGTGTTCTGTGTCAGGACAGTCATGCAGTGCAGTGCAGGCTGACACTTTGAGAAACACCTCAGACTTCTTAAGCATATGACTTTTATTTAACATTTGGTCACTAATGTTAAGAAATCGTTTATTATTGCCCAACTTTTTGTGACCCCTACATTCAGGTATGTAACCCCATATGGGTTTGCAGCTCACAGTTTAAGAAGCTATGCCATATAGTATTCCCCTTATTCTTAAAGGATCAAAATTAGTCTCTCTTGTTTTTTTTCTTTTTCATGTCTGTACGTGTGCATATGCATGTGCCTGTGTGTTGTGTATGTGTCTAAATACATGTTTACATGGGTGGGAGTTGTGCATGGGTGTGTGTGCATGTTTACACATGTGTGGTCTTGTATACATATATGTGTATGTACATATATTTGGAGGTCCCAGTTTAATGTCAGGAATCATCCCCATTGCTAGTCCTGTCTCATTTCGGCAGAGCTTTCCATCAAACCCAGAGCTGATCGGTAGGGCCAGTCTCAACAGCCAGCTTGCTCTGGGGATCCTGTCACCACTTCCTGAGGCTGGGTTACAGAACGGCTTCCATGCCCGCATAGCAATTGAATGTATTCTGGGGATCCAACCTCTGGTCCTCACGCTTGCATGATGGCAGGCACTTTAACCACTGAGCCATCTTCCAGCCCGGTCATTCTGATTTAATGACATCTTAAGATGTTATCTTTTGGAGTCAAAATCTGCAACTAGTACTGTGTGCATGGCGGGGGCGGGGGGGGGGGGGGGGGGAGGAAGGAAACTGACTGCTAGGTATTGAAATGGGTGCCCTTGGAGGCTAAAAGAGGGCATCTGGTCCCCTGAACCTGATTGGAGACTTGACTCTGAGCCATCTCTCCAACCCCAAAGATAACTTTTTTTTGAAGCAAAGTTGAGAGGATTGTTTTGTTTTGCAGGAGAAAAGTTTGTATGCATGGTGATAAGATCTCAGGATGTAGCCCTGGCTGGCCTGGAGCTTACTGTGTAGGCTATTCTGAAATCCAAAGAGATCTGACTGCCTCTACCCACCCACTCCCAAATGCTGAGATTAAAGATATTCAACACCACACCTGACAAAGTAGCTTTTCTTTAATGCTTTGAAGTCAGCTGAAGCTACTTTTAACTGTGTGCGTAAACATCTAAATGTCTGCTTTTTAATTCCTGTTTAACAGATCTTCAGGATTTATTCCACAAGGCTGGTCAAGATGCAGAGGGGATGCTGACCTACCAGGAAATCTGGAATTCCCTAGGTTCTGCCATGCCAAGACCAGAGAGCTTGAGAGCCTTTGACTCCAATGGAGATGGAAGATACTCCTTCCAAGAGCTAAGAGTAGCTTTAGGTATCTAGTATCATCAGGCATATTTTGAAATGGATGTGTACACTGGACTACCTAAAATCTACTTACCTTTAAAAAAAAAAAACCGACTTACCCATCAGCCCTCCAGCCTTTCACACTACTGTAGCAGACACATTGCCACCTTTTAACTTGTTTGAAAACTCTATCAAAAAAAAGTTATTTTTTTAAAAAAAAAAATTTTACTTATAATATGATGTTTGGAAATCTATGATTTCCTGAAGCCAGTAAGATCTTGTAACTTAAAAGTTGCCAGGAGGAAAATAATAAAGCCCTCTATCTCTTTCCTGTTTTTGAGGGGAAGAGAACTTATCTTTTAAAGCTGGAAAGTGTGTATATAGAGATAATAAGTCACTGTTTATATTTCATATGAATTTGCCTTAAATTAGCTGCACTTTATAGCCCCTCAGAATATGTCTTTTCTTCGAAAGATGACTCTTTTCTGTTTGTAAATATATAAAATGAGAGAGAGATTGTGCATATTGTGTAGAAAGTCAGAAGAATGGCTTTGAACAGGATGAACAAATGACTTGTTTTAAGTAATTGACAGTCTGCTCTGGGTGGTAGCTGAAACTGTTCACGTCTCTTTAAGGTAACCCTCAAAGCCTTGGTACCACCACAAGGTTTGTTTGGCCTGGGGCATCAGATCCTGGGAGCTGTGCAGAGGGTGCCAGCTCCAGGCTCAGGAAAGTCAGATTCTGGGTCATTGCTCCTATTCCTAACATAAGAACCAGAGAAGTCATGTTGGGATTTCCCTCATTTTTAATTATCTTTCAGAGTTTATGAGCATAAAAGTTAATCAGTGGGGAATTATGTTTTCCCCTCAAGCAAGCTAGATTGTCTTCTCTATCCACCTACTCAAGACCACCTTAAAGTGGTAACTGTCTCCCTCTGGCACCATCTCTAGTCTAGAATGAAAAGGCTCATGTCCTTGGTCACTATGTCAAATTCATTGTCCAGAGCATTAGAGAAAAGCTCTAGTTTTTGACTCGGGAAACAACATCCTTTGGGATTTTACCTCTGGACTAACCGAGAACTTGTTTATTTCTTGGCAGGATGCCGAAAGCCAAAATGTGGTCAAATAAAATGTGAAATCATATTCTTTCCTCACAGTTGTCCACTCAGAAGTAGCTATAGGTTTTTCTGTCCAGAGGATGCCACAGTGAGCAGGCAGGCTTGGAGCAGGGGCCTCCTGGTGATGGTGGCAGTTTTTCCAGATCTGAAAAGCGAGTACAATGCTTCCCCCTGTACATACTCTGTGGGCAAGTCATGAAAGGTCTGACTAGAAGGAAGTCACCAATGTCACTGTCTGTTGAGAACACTCCCAGTGTTGTTCTTAGCATCTCTGGGCAACATAAGTGAAGAGCACACAGAACCTCACTTTGCTGTACCAGTCAGGGAAACTCTGGAGAAGCTGCTGTGATGTGGCCTTCTTTAGTACAGATCATTCCTACTGAATTCTGTTCAAGCTGCCCTGGGAGCTCTGGATAGTCTAGTACCCTTAAATCTTTAAAGATGTTTGGGTTTCGGTTTGTTTTGTTTTTGTATTTTATTTCCTTTACATGACATTCAGCTTGGTGTTGGCTTTTTTTTTTCCCCTAGACATAATTAAAACTCAGTGAAGGCAAGATAAAGTTTTCCTGTGCATGTGTCTTCTTATCTCACATTTCTTCCTCTTTAAATTTTTTGCCTTAACGTTTGCCTTGCCCATCTATGCTCTCACTTTCTTGGAAAGGTTGAAAATACTTCAACGTTATCCTGGCACTTTAGGTAACTTGAAGGTAACTCTTGTTCTGGCTGCCTTCTGTACTCCCCTTCTTTTTAATATATAGATATATACCCTTACAGATTTTGTAATAACCAAATAAAGTTCTAGCAATAAATTGAATTATTCTGCTATATTTGTATATATTGTACTATAAATAGTATGTCTGTACCTGGAAGGTATTTTTTTTTTTGAAAACTGATTTATATGAAATATACTGAGGGTAATGTAGCTTGTCCTTTTTAGTTTCAAGTTTTTATTTGTAGGCAGATACTTTCAAGACACCTTAACTCTTTGTGGTGTATGCTTTTCCGTGGGGAAGCAGGGTTTGTTTCTTGGTCTTTCCTCTCCTCTTTCCCCTTCAAGCTTGTCTGCCAGCATCACCCCTGAGCCATGTGTTGTCCCCTCCCCCACCGAGTTGACCACAGGTATCCATAACGGTCTTCTCATCCTGCCGGAGGCATTACCAGATCTCCTGGGTAGAGGTAGGTATCTTATCCTCCTTTGCTAAAAATTGGACAGACTCACTGGCCTAGGAGCCCCAAAAGCCTATCCCTCAGTGAGGATTGGGGTGTTCATTTGTATATTGTCTTAACTTGTGCATCCAGTGCCTTGCGTTTGTCAAGCTTCACCAGCCACAGATCACCTCTAAGAGAAGAACTGGATGGTGGTGGTGAGTTTGGCCTTGTCAGTCAGCAGCTCTCTAGTGCTTCCCACCTTAGTTTCTTAAAGCATTCTCCTTGGCCCTTTGCTTTGTTGCTGTGTATCATCTAGCGTAATATTTACTGAATAACCTTCCTCTAGCTAGTCATGGTAGTACATGCCTATAACCCAGCCCTTGGGAGGCTGAGGCAGGAAAATAATGAGTTCTAGTCCAGTCCGGGCTACATAGTGAAATCGTGTCTCAAAAAAAGTACCTAGCTTAAAGACGACTGCAGTGGCAATTAAGGAGCAGAACGATGCTTGGCACTTAAGAATGAGTCTAATGCAAGAGCTGAAGAGTGGACAGTCTTACTTCACTGCCGGCTCTTTTCACCTCCATTTCAGCTTTCTCTTTGTCATTGCTGGACACGGCCCTATCAGCCCCCCCTCTGGTCTCAGCAGTCACAGCTAAAGATTTTGACTCTGATAGGCTCACACTCATAATGGCCTATTGAGTTGTTTTTAGTGACAGCTTTTGCTTGCTGCACACCTCATTGGCTTCCTTACCAACCATCTAGATGTGGTCCCTTCTCTTACAGTCAAGCCAGAATACATTTGGGTATTCCTGAGACTTGAGAGAGCGTGTATTGTTTGTTATATGAACCTAACCTACCTTGTTGTTTTCTCATATTAAGAAATGTAAATCTACTTTATATTAATGGAGCTATTTTGGTAATGTATAAGCAGTTTTGGTTCTGTTTAGGGAGTGGATTCAAGGTTTCCATGACTTCATTTGAGCTTTACTGATTTCCTATTAATATAGCCATTTTAATTTATCTAAATAAAACATTTCCTTTCTCTCACTGTGTCTGACTGAAATATTCCCTGATTCCCCTGATTATTAAAGGGAAAAACTTGCTTTAATCCCTATTTGTGTGGACTGTTTGCTACCTCCTCTTGAAATCAAAGGCTATTAGTTAGTGTCACAAAACAGTATTCAAGAATCCACCTTAGGAATTCCAATGTTCTGTCAAGGAGGCTCCTGAAGCTAACAAAAAAAAAAGAAAATGCAAGAATTGTCTCTGCTGTTGGTTGCCTGCCAGACCCCTTTGTAAGACCCTCCTGTAATATTCCTTTGCTGAACATACTCTGTTCACAGGACAGAAATCAAGCTGGAACTAGGCAGGAAGCTTCCTTCCTGATGGATAGCCCTCATAATGCATGAAGGTGTTCTCTAAGCTGCTGGGGTAGAAAAGTCATCAACAGTCAGCTGTGGATCCTGTGCATAGTGCTACTGACCATCCAGGCAAGATGTGCCTACTGGTACAATAATATCAGTTCTAGTACAGGAATAACCAGCCATTTTCTGTTTGGAGTTGAGGCCCACTCCACAAGAGGGATTTCATGACCTAGTATCATAAGCTCAGTCAAAAGCCTGAAGGAAAGCTGGGAAGGTCATAGGCCATACTACAGAAACGCATAACCACACAAAGTGAGGGTTAAATGTCCATCCGTGAATGAGACATGTATATATCCCCTCCGGGTTCAGGGCTCATTGTTGAAGACGAGGTGGACAGAATACACAAGCTGGAGGAAGTAGGGGAGTAGAATACTGACATTGAGCTTGACGTGGCTCCTGCACTCTCAGACCCACTGTAGTTGTGATTATCTACACAAGACTGAGCCTGCCAGCATCCAATCATGGATCAGAAAGCTCATTCGTGAGGCCCCACCCCTCCCTGACATAACTAACATTAACTTAAATGCAGTTCATGATTGTCATGGATGGGAAATTTATTTTCTTAAGTAGTGTAGCCACTGATAAGCAACCTGAATGAAATTCATTGTTGGTTTTTTTTTTTGTTTGCTTGTTTTGTTTTTTGTTTTTCAAAAAAGACATGAAAGAATTACAGTGTTTGACCTGAGCAGTGAAGGCTGTAGGGCTCAGGCTTTAGGCATATTCAGGATGAGAGGGAGCAAGATAAGGACAAAGAATGAGCCTAGGCTGGGGTCCATTAGAAGAGCCACGTAGGCCTGTTTTATGTTTTCAGATTCTATTTAAAGAGCATGGTTTAAAAAAATGGTCTGTTGACTTGGGGGGCTGGAGAGGGCTTAAAATCCATTGCTAAGAGTTTGTATAGACAGGACTGGGGCTTTTATATACACATAAAGAAATTAATTACAAATTTACCAAGTTCTGGGGATCCCCATGTCTCTCCCTTACCATACATACACAAAATCTGAGTGAGCCTTCCACTCAAAGCAGTTTATACATAAACCATCATTTACAAACATGGGTTTGGCTGATTTCCCTAGTGAAAGGAGGTCTGGGAAAACATAATTCAACGGTAGAGCACTTGCCAAGCATGCACAAAACCCTGTGTTCAATCCCCAGCACTGGGGGGAGGGGGATGAAAAGGAGAAATTCCTATTCTATGGTTGAGCCACTCCTTCTGATCTCAAAACTGAACCAAAAAGGTAGTGGTAATCTTTGTCAGTCCTTGAAGGACTTTTTCAGGAGGTGTTGACATTCCCATGTAATGGATCTTAACTTTTGAGGAATCATATTTATTTTTAGGAAAAATATAAATGGTGCTGGGGAGGTGGCTCAGTGGTTAAGAGCACTGGTTGCTTTTCCAGAGGACCCAGGTTCAATTCCCAACACTCACATAGAGGTTCACAATTGTCTGTTAACTCCAGTTCCAGGGCATCTAATGCCCTCTTCTGGCTTCCACAAACACACATACATGAAGGCAAAGCATCCATACACATAAAATTAAAGAAACATTTAAAGAAAGATTTAAGCAATAAAACCAAGTATGGGGATACATACCTGAAATCCAGTACTCAGAAGACTGAGGCAGGAGGGTAGCCTAACATACACAAGTTCCAGGCTAGTCTGGAACATAGTGAGCCCCCATCTCAAAAAAAGAAAATAGAAGAAAGGAGGAAAGAAAGTATACAATACAAACTAGGTGTAATTCTAGAAGATACTCTGATCAACCAGTCTGCCAGTCAAGTTAATGGCAACCCCCACACACTAATGCTTTTAACCAAACTGTTCTAACAAGACATGACTAAGCAAATATACCATGGGGTACAGTAGAAATGCTAGGAAGTTAGATGCCAGGAAAATGTGAACTGGAGAGCTGGCTATGCAACAAGGAGGGCATATGCCCTGAGAACCTGAGTCTGCATCTCTAACAGGAGGATCAGAAGAACAGCCATTTGGCATTGTTCTTGGGAATATTAGAAATAAAGGACAAAGACAGCGAGCTAAGAATCAATACATGGCAAATAACAGTCCATCTATACTGTAGTGGCATTTGTTAGGCCTATGACATAGCCAGTGTGGGTCACCCAGCCCTCAACAACTATCCTCTTGTGGCAGCTGTGCTTCCCATCCCATCCTGCTGAACCGCAGTGCCTGGAGGCCTAAGTCAGAGCCTGGCACTCATTTGGGCTTGAATACTGGATGGAGGAATATTGAGTCCAGTCTCCCAAATGCTAAACTCCAGTTCCCAGAACATGCAACGGTGAAACTCGTGACCAGATTGATTTGCAAAGTGCTACAGTCACATACTCAAGACATTGCCCTTCTAGAAACAGGTGAGACAGGAGAGACTTAGACCCTTTTTTTTTTTTTTTAATCTTTCATGATGTAATGTCCAGATAGTTCTAGCCTTGTCAATAACCAACTCCTTGAGGGTATCTCTGTTTTCCACCAAAAGGAGCCTTGGTACCTGCAGCTCCCTCCCTCAATGAGAGGAGACTACAGTTCAGAAGCAAAGGGCTTGGCATTAAAGCAGTTTGTTCCGTGGGCCAGTTTGGGGAGGGAAGAGAAATGAACATTCTTTTCAGGACAGTTGGCCAAAGGGTAGGAGACAGAGTGGTTCAGCATGGGAGGTAGGTTGCAGAGGGACAAGGCAAAGGGCACCTCCTGAAAAATGGGAATTGGGGGTGAGGAGTCAGTCCAAGGCTGTGGCATTGTTGAAGACCGGGGCTGTTTGGGGACCACCAGAACATGTTTCGAGGGACTGGAGGCTTCTCCCCTGGGACTGCTGTCTCGCACAACATAGTTTCCGCCTTCAGAGAGATTCAGCTCCCACAGAGAATCTGGATTCTGAACTTGGGTCCCCGTCTTGGTGACAGCAGGGGGAGGGCCAGTGTTGATGGCTGCGTTCATGCCATGGTGACAGCGCTTGTTTATCCAGTACAACAGTGGGCTGTAGGCGAACATGGCAGCTCTCATCACTTCCACCCACTGCTGGGCATGTTCTTCTCTCTGCAAGTTCTTCTTCCAGTGCAGAAAGAGAATGCAGCTGCCTATTAGCGAGGAACACAGCCCCAGGAATCCAACGCACAAGGAGATCCACACTAAGGCAGTGAGAAAGAAATCTGATGCACTCATGTAAGCTCGGAGCTGTTTCTCATTCCTCTCCTTGACCTCGTCACCATTACTCTTTCAATTCCTTCCCTCCCTCCTCATTCTCTTGTTCAACACTAGACTTCCAAGTTACTTAAGGGATCATTTTAGCTATTTACAGATAAGAAACACTGGGTCTGGAAATGGTAAGAGCTAAGTCAGCTTTCCAGTAGTCCTTATGTTTCTAGAACAGATTGTCATCTAATTGCTTAGCACTCCAAGCAGCCACCATTCCTCCAGCCATGCAAAATATTTTCCCTAACTATTTGTCAGCATGCCTAAGAGCACAAAGTGAGAGGCAGGGACTAGAGATGGTGCACTTACTGCCAGGAAGGCTCAGGTCCTCCTTCTGAGAATCCATAGAGGTCAGTCAGCCTTGGCACCCAGCCTGTCGCTCTGGGGAGAGGAAATTCACATCTCTCCACCAATAGGAGTCCTCAGAAGGCCCAGGCCTCATTGTTCTCTAAAGGAAAGGTCACCAGGTTCTGTCCACTGGGCATTCCAGGGGCCATGTTTGTGGAGTAGTCCTGATAATGGAAGGGAGGAACCCATGCAGCGGCATCTCATAAACGATTACCTACTGCTTCTACCAAGGACTGGGCCACCAGGAGAGCTGTCTGCCCTCATCCTTGCAGTGAGCCAGGAGAGCGAGCCCCCAGAAAAGGGCCCTGGCACTCTCAAGGAGCTAACCACTCGGTTGGTGATTAAGGAAACACCGCTGGGTACCTTACCCAATGCCGATTGGGACAGAGAACACACAGAGCATTGGGCATGCCTGCCCTCTACAAATCTTGGTCCAAGTTGTCAGAAGAAAACTGGCTCAAAGGAACCAAGTAGTGAGCACCTCCTTTGGCTCTTACAATCTCTTTTATTTGTTTCATTTCCTTCCTTCAGCAAGTGCTGGCAGGTGTTCTCGGGCCCTGTGGGAGCTCTCCTCTATCTGGTCCTGCATCCTTTTCCAACCTAACCCCCTCCTCATCCTTCAAACTCCATTCCCTTCTGGCCAGCCCAACAGACATCCCCCCTACATACACACACACACACACACACACACACACACACACACACACACACACACACACCACCTTGGGAATTTTGCTCATGCTGTTTCCTCCCTGAGAGTGCTGCTCCTCTCATCTTACCACTGAGTACCTTTCCTGGCTCAGCTTAACCCCTGGCTGTGTAGCAAACAGTCTTTCAGTTTTCTTCTCAGAAGAGACTTAGAGTTGTTGAGTTCAACTCCCTGAGCCCTGTGGAGACAGGTCTCACCTACCCAGCAACCAATCCCCCAGCATCTATTGAAGCCAGAGCCTTGCTTATTACTTAAGGCAACTTGATCCATTTATGGGTAGCTCAGTTAGAAAACCCTTGTGAGTTAAGCCTAAATTAACTCACAGGAGGATATACTGTAGCTGGAAGTTTTCCTGTGTCCTGCCCGGTCCCGCAGCCGCTCAGACCAAAATAAACACACACAGGCTTGTATTATTTTCAAACTATATGGCCTAATGGCTCAGGCTTCTCACTAGCTAGCTCTTATATCTTAAATTAACCCATTTCCATAAATCTATACTTTGCCACGTAGCTTGTGGCTTACTGGTACTTTTATATCTTGCTTCTCCTGGCGTCTGCTTCACTCTCCTTTCTCCTCCCTGTCTCTCTTGGATTTTCCCACCTAGCTCCATCCTGCCCTGCCATAGGCCAATGCAGTTTTATTTATCAACCAATCAGAGCAACACATATTCACAGCATACAGAAAAAAAAAAAACCCACAGCAAGACACCAACTGGTTCTAGCCTGAATTCTTACCTTTTGGTTTTACTCCTTTTGTAGGCCCCCATTGTGCCTTGAGACACATTTGGTTACTTTTGTTTTTATGACCTAAATATCAGAAACAGTGTAAAGAGGAAAGGTTTCATTTAGCTCCTGGTTCAGAGGGTTCAGACCATAGTTGCTTGGTCCCATGTGGGTGGGCAGGACACCACAGCCTCAGAGGAATATGTGGCAGAAGACCACTGCTCATACTTCAGCAAACAGGAAGCTGAGTGCAGAGCCAGAGGCAAGCTCTGAGCCATAACCTTCAAAGTCCTGCCTCTTGTGATCTTCTTCTGCCCAACCTCTTCACAGTTTCCACAGCCTCCCAAAATAGTGCCACCAGCTGGGGGCCAAGTGTCCCCAAAACATGAGCTGGTTGAGGACATTTCAGATTCAAACCAGAGCAGGCACTATTTTACAGAGTTCTTCCCAGAATGCCTTTTCCCTTGGCTCCGCCTTATTGCCCACAGTTTTTGCTCCTCCTTTGTTGGTGTTTTCCTCTTTCTCCTGGTCTCTAAGTGTTAGCATGCTCCAGGGCTTAGTCTTTAGCATTCTATCTCCATTCCCTCCTGGGTGGGCTTATCCACATCTGTAACATTAAAGAACACAAATACACTGGTAATTCACAGCTTCATACTTCCAGGCTCGAACACAGCTCAGAACTTGAGATTCACATACCCAACAGTCTGGTTGACATCCTTCCTTGCCTATCTATTAAGTTATACTTAATCTTGGGTTTTAAAGTAGGAAAATTACTCACCTTGGAAGTTTCCATTTTTGCTCCACATTTTGGAGCAAATTCCAGCAGTCAGGACGATCCTTTGAAAGAGTAGGCCATGTACTCCTCTGCTCAAAGCCTATGGCAACATTCCATCTCACTCAGCTTAAAAGCCAGTTCTTAACCACAGCCTCCAAAGCCCTGATCAGTTTAACCACCCAACTCAGTGCCATCTCTACCTCTGTCCCCTCACCCACTGGGACAACCTCTCACTCTTTCACAACAGTAAAATCACGTTTGCATTTGCTGTTCCCCTGAGCTAGTCAGTTCCTGCAAGTCTCCAGATAAACCAGCCCCTCATCTCACACAGATCTCTTGCTTGGGCAATCTCCCTATTTGTGCCCCTCATCTTCCTTTGTTCTTTCTACATACAAGCACTGTCACTTATCTTTTTCTACTAAAATGTAAACTCCATGGATTTATGAAAATACGGTGCTTGCATTAGTTACTTTTCTGTTGCTATGACAAAAAAATTAAAAAAGCCATGACTGAGGCAATTTTTAGAACAAGAATCTTTTTGTCTTACAGTTCCAGAAAGAGGGTCTGTAATGACAGGGGAGGCATGGTAGCAGGTGGATGGGGCAAGAAGCTGAGAGATCACATCCTTATCCATATGCAGGAACAGAAAGCAATAACCGGAAGTGAGGCAAGCCTACGAACTCTCAAAGCCTGCCCCTGTGACATCCGTCTACCAGCAAGGCTCCACCTCCTAAAGGTTCACAGCCTCCCCCAACAGGGAACCAAGTAAGTGTTCAAATACCTGAGTCTATGGGAGACATTTCTCCCTCAAACCACCACAGACCTAAAGCGTTAGATAATGATAACTTCTGTAAAAGGTAGAGTGAGATAACAGGGTGAAGTAGAGTAAATATAGACTCTAAAGGGGGTGAGGGGGATATGGCTCAGCAGGTTAAAGGCACTTGCCATGTGAGCCTGGTGACTGCATTGGATCCCTGGAACCCACGGAAAGAAGGAAGGAGAGAACCTACTCCTCAGACTGTCTTCTCACTGCCGTACAATTGCCTCCCCCAACCTCAACACACATAATTTTTTTAAGAGAGGTATCTCTGAAGTGCTGAGATTTGAACTGAGTTGTGGATGATGAGGAGGCAGTATTTGGGCAGAGGAAACAACACGTGCAAGAATCCTGACCCAGGAATTCTGAGCCAGGTACAGGGGAGCAAAGTGAGACTTTCAAAATCACCCACTGCGTTGTTCCAGCCTTGGGAGTCTGATGTCTAATGACAGGCTGCACTGAACAGTTTGGAGGCTGTTCCTGCCTCAGGAGAGGTTCCTATCAACTGAGGCCCAGATAAGGACTTCCATGGGACTGCCCTCACATAGGGTACACTCATGCTGGCAGCTGGTGAGACGGAGATGATGTTCAGCAGGTGAAGATGGTGGCATTTTAGTTGGGGAGGGGGGCGACACATTCTAAGGATGAAAAAAGAGCCTGAATAAAGATTTGTCAAGGACAATTCCTAGTATCTCTGAGAGTAGTTCAATTACATGCCAGGAACCGGGCATTGGTGGCGCACGCTTTTAATCCCAGCACCCGGGAGGCAGAGCCAGGCGGATCTCTGTGAGTTCAAAACTAGCCTGGTCTACAGAGCGAGATCCAGGACAGGCATCAAAACTACACAGAGAAACCCTGTCTCGAAAAACCAAAAAAAAAAAAAAAAAAAAATGCCAGGAACCAGAAGGAACCCAGACTTCAGAGGCAACGCGTTTTAAAAAGAGCTCAGCTCTTAGGTGGAACTTGGTATCTCAACGATTTGTAGCCAGTTTAGCTTTCCCATCTGTAAAATGAGGGTAATACCTACTTCATAGGTATTATGAAGGCCAATAGGACCTTCTGCAAATAGAAACCAAAAAAGAGAAGCTTCAGCTGTGATGTTCAAACATCCTTTGCTGCTAAAGGAACTGTTACAGCTAGTGCCAAGTAAATTTAGAAAAGGGGCAAGCCCAGTGAGAAGCCGAAGATCCAAGTCAGCTTTTCAGAAGAAGCTTGGCGCGCAGAGGCTGCTGGTCCCGGGAGGGAGGACGTGAATCCCGGCAGACTCCCGGGAGGAGACGCACAGAGCGGGTGGGCAGAGACAAGAGCCACCAACCCTTAGCCTCACTGTCCCTTATCCACTCGGGCACCCGGAACCTTGCGCGCGCGGAACCTGGGTGGCGGAGCATCGGCGTCGCGGACCTTGAAGGCGATGGAGCAGGCGCGCGGGCCGGGGGCCGAGGCTGACGCTCCGGAGGAGGAGGAGGGGGAGGCGCGGGCGGCCATGGCGGCTGTGGTATCAGCTGCGGGTGGAGCGTGCCCCGCGGTCCTGCAGGTGGCCGGCCTCTACCGGGGGCTGTGTGCAGTGCGCAGCCGCGCCCTGGGGTTGGGGTTCGTGTCACCAGCACAGCTACGCGTGTTCCCGGTACGCCGGGGCTCCGGCCTGCCCTCGGGGGGAGCAGACGGTAGCGGGGTCAGCGAGCTGGAAGCGAACCCCTTCTACGACCGCTACCGGGACAAGATCCAGCAGCTGCGCAGGTGCGGTCCTGACCGGCTGGGGGTTGGGGGCTGGGACTCGCGGCGCGGGCAGAGCTTCCGGCATTGCTACTACACTACCCTACTTGGTGGGCTTGTACTGTCCCCACTATACCAATAGTTTGTTTCTAAGTTCAGAGAGGCCAGGTCACTTGCCTGAGGTCACATCGCTGGTCTCTGCAGAGCCTTGGGATCTTCCCACAGCTTGTGCTTAGTTCTCAGAACGCTCAGGTGAACTCTAAAGCCCTTATGAGGAAGACCGCTCCAAGAGTTGTCCCCTGTGTAGAAATGTGAAAGCGAAGCCTTCAGAAAAGGCACTTGATTTGCTCAAGGTCACATGTTGAATCAGCAGATGCCTGACCAAGAGATCAGGTTCCCAGGCTCCCAGCTTAGGGCCCTGACTGCATGGAGTGAGAAAAGTGCTGCAGAGACTAACGGCCTTACATTTGGATCGCCCTTTGACCCTTTCATTAAGGTAATGGAGGCGGTCTGGAGAGAGGTAGAGGCTTGCTGGAGGTCACACGGTTGGTTAGGATTTGTCAGACGGAAACCAGGCTTCCTAATGTTTCAGCTTCCAGAAGGTAAAACCTAGAGATGGAAGGGTGTACTTTAGTGGGAGAGCACTTGCTTGCTATGCACAGGGAAGGCCTTGAGATCCATCTCCAGCACTGAGGGGGATAAGTGGGGTAGGTAGGGTCATGGCTGTTAAGATAGGAACAGTGGGTGCCTTGTTCCAGGTGGAAGAGTTGAAGGTCCGAAATGGCAAGGGGTTTTGAGAGTTTGGTGGTACAGGAAGGCAACTATGAAAGGAGACAGACATTAAGGGCTGTGAATTCTCTGCGTTTTGTCTCATTTTAATTCCACTCGCTTAATATCGTCCTCATCTTCATGTGGACATCATCCTCTAACTAGCATTCATTCACCACTTCTAGTCTTGGAAGCCTCCACCCATCCACTTTACCATGAATATGATGATCTCTCACACTTTGTGAAGCAATGGTGGAACAAATGAATGGGTACTTTTCTTCCCTTCAAACACTAGATATTCTCAAATATTTGTCTTTGTTTTGTTTTTTCGAGACAGGGTTTCTCTGTGTAGCTTTGGTGCCTGTCCTGGAACTCACTCTGTAGACCAGGCTGGCCTCGAACTCACAGAGATCCGCTTGGCTCTGCCTCCCGAGCGCTGGGATTAAAGGCGTGCGCCACCACCGCCCGGCTAATATTTGTCATTTTAAAATAGTTTTTTGACCTGCAGTTCTCTCCACCCATTTCTCTCTGATCCCTTTTACCCACAAGCATCTCCAAAGAGATGTCTACTTGCACTCTGAATACTTAGCAGTTCCATTCACGCTTTCTCAAGAGCCCATAATAAGGAAGGTTTCCTTCCTTCCTCTAGGTCATTCCTACCAATATTTATACATGTTGATATTTCAGAAAGTGTCCCATTGAATTCTGCACAGTGTCCAAACTGCTTAGGGTTCCACATAAAGCTTTCACACCCTAGTTCCTGCCAGTCTGTCTAGCCTGATCTAGTATCAAAACTTCAAATAGTATGGTCTAGGTCTAGCTCTAAAATAATTGGAGGGAGGGGAAGTGTTCCAAATATGGGAAACAACAACACAGCCAAAAGTACAGTCATGAAACCGCCTCAATCATTTAGGGAAGTTTGAGCACGTTTTTGTTATAATTATCAGTTGTGCCCAAGTACATATTTACATATCTCCAACTAGATAGTAAGTAAGGACAGTGTCTTAGCTATTTTCTGTGTCCCTGGAGTCCAGGAAGAGCTCTGCTGCCCAGGGTGCCCCTGTGCTCTCTATGTATTGACCGTGACAAGCTCAGGTACATCTGTGGCTGCTAGCCGGGCTTACCCAGTCCTTCCATCTACATAGTAATGAAAACAGTGACATTTGATGTCACATCCAAATGGAATAGGGGGCACCCTATAATGTCTGGACTATGAAGGTCTACCAAAAAGTTAAACAAGATGTCTTTGTCTCCTCACCCATGGGGTTGTGTGTCTCCCAGGCAAGTAGCTGGGATAATGTTTTCATCTCAGCATACAAAGCCAAACATCTCATGGTCAGCCTCACATTCTGACGTATTCCTAATAATGTTGGCAGCCCCAGCCTAGCTTTCAAGCCAAAAGAGCATCCCTGTTTTAAGATAAAAGATGCATTTCTGATGTTCTATCTGCAGGTTCTTTGGAGGATAAGTCAGGGAGATACTCAGGTCCTAACTCTTCTCCCAAAGCACCCACTTGGAGCCCAGGATTGAGGGTGGGGATAAAGGGAGACACCAAGAATTATATTCAGGTAAAAGCACAACACCTAGTAGGCATGCTACAGGATTCCTGCCTGCAGAGCTGACCCAGCAATATGACTTCAAAGTATTCTTTATCTCGAGTAGCCTAATACCTATAATGTTTTAAGGACCTGAGAAACCAAGCCCTGCATCACCTGGGAATAACTTGCAAGAGATAAGAAATGTACTGATCCCTTGAGGCCTAACTAGTTGACCAGCTGGCTTTGCTTTCCACTTTCTTGACTTCCAGGCTTTTACCCCGTTCTTAACAACTGAAAGCAAACCCTACACCCTCATAATGCCTGTGTCCTTTCTTTGTGGACATGGCCTATGATGCCTTGTTATTTCAAAATCCAGAAAGGCCTAGGTGCTTTACCCTTTGATTTACCTTTGGTCAGGTCTGACCCAGCTGCCTTTGAGTCCCGCCTGGAGAAGCGCAGTGAGTTTCGGAAGCAACCAGTGGGGCACTCCAAACAAAGTGATTTTATCAAATGTGTGGAGCAGAAGGTAAGGCCTGCCTGGTCCTTTTTGTGTGTGTTATATGTTTCCTAGCATTCCTCCCAGCCCTTACCCTTGAAGTGATCTCATTGATGGATGAGAAGGTGGTAACCTGAACATCTGATCTTTACTCATTCTCCATCAGTAAATGTATATCCTGTTCTTTCTGGGCAAGATCCTGTAGTCATGATGGAATGTAGAGGAATGGAAAGATGATGCCTGCTCACAGGGAATGCAGTCTAGTGATCAAATCAGTGTACACATGGCACTGGGCTATAGGGAGCAGGGAAATGTTTACAGTGGAGGTCCGGGGTTTAAAGACAGGGTCTCACTGTCTATCACTGGCTGGTCTGGAACTTGTCATGTAAACAAGGCTGGCTTTGAAGTCACATAGATTCTTTTGTCTCTGCTTTCTGGGAGCTGGAATTACAGTCATGCACCACCATACCCAGCAAGATTTATTTATTTTTATTGTTTGTTGTTATGTATAGGTGTGTATGCATGCAAGTATGTATACATGACTGTAGGGGCAATTGAGTTGAAGAAGTAGAGATAAGGTAACTTACCTGCTAAGAAGACAGGCTCTGGATCCACATGCCAGGGACTGAATCAGAGCTTTCAGCTGCCAGCTAGGTAATTATGGACAAATTATATAAGTTCTCTGAGCCTCAGTTTTGCCTACTTGTGAATTCAAAATAGTAATAATACCTACCTCACAGAATCATGCTAAAGACTGAATGAACTGGTATCATCAGCTCAGTCCCTGGCCTTAAAAAGAACTTAATATATCATTAGTCACTGTGATCCTTGAGCAGTCAAAGCTGGAGAAAGCATGTGGGTAGCTATGTGTATAATAATCTAGGACAAGGCTTTCCAAACTCTTTGACTATAACCCACAGTAGGAAATACATTTACATTGCTACTTAGAATACACATATATGTTAGAGCATACACATTTTTTATGTGTGTATCACTGACCAGTGATATGTAATACATTCCTTTTTTTTTTTTTTTTTTTTTTTTTTTTTCTGGAGCTGAGGACTGAACCCAGGGCCTTGTGCTTGCTAGGCAAGCGCCACTGAGCTAAATCCCCAACCCCAATCCATTCCTTTTCTATCTTTAGGCTAGTTCTCATTCTGTAAACCAGTCTCATCTGGAAATTATTAATAACTCTTGAGTTCTCAGTCATCCTCCCACCTCAGCCCCCCATGTGTTCAGATTGCAGGTGTGAGCCATCATGCCTGGGGAGTGCATTCTTATTTTTCATTTTCTAAAAAGTTGTGATGACAATCCACTGAACTGATTTCACAACCTATAATTTGAAAACTTCTAAGCTGGGAGATGCACGGAACGAACTCAGGAGAGACTTTAGCTAGGTTGGAGCCACTTTTAGTTGTTTCTGGCCCTTTCAGAGAGGAAGTGTATTAGTTGTTACCATGTTTCTGTGACAGAAATGACCTTAATGAGGAAGGATTGATTTGGGGACATGGTTTCGGGCGTGTCAGTACAGGTCAAATAGGGTGTGGGCTCAGGAAGCAGAGATGGGGGACTATATGAAGAGACCAGGATAAGAGAGAGCCCCTAAGGACATGACCCTAGTGACATCTTCCTCCAGATAAGCCCCACATCCTACCTTTCATCACTTCCCAACATCAAAATAGTATGAATCCAGCAAAAGATCAATCCATTCATTAGGTCAGAGCCCTCATGACCTACTCATCCCTGGAAGTGCCATCACAGACTTACCCAGAGGTACACTTTACACATCCCCCAGGCACCTTTCAATCCAGTCAGCGTAACAGGAATATTAACCATCACAAGAAGTCTAATTAATAGAGAAACTGAGAACTCAACAGGACTCTAGTGTGCTGACCCCTACCACTAGATGTGCTATCAGGAATAATCAGTTCTAGAAATTACATCTCTCCATGTCTCACCTGATCTGTGGCTGGTCTAGAATAGGTCAGAGTGCCAAGCACAGAAAGTCCAAAAAGAACAAATTGGGAAGGAATCCTTCATGTTCCTTCACACTCCTTCATAGTGGCAGGTGTAGAATGAACTTCCTGTTAGGGGATTCAGTGATTACTAACAAACTCTTTCTCATCTCTGCATCTCAGCATCTTAGCAGAAGGAAAATTGTCCATAAACAATAACTTTTAGAATAGCATGTACAGTGTTGTAAAGAGCGGATAGAAGTGAATTCTCAGGTATAGAATTACTTAGTGAGATTGCCAACTTCCGTGATTTGGTTTTCTTTTTTCTTTTCTTTCTTTCTTTTTTTTTTTTTATGAGGAAAGTATAGTTTAATAGCCTGTCTCATCATGTATTTCAGACAGATGCCTCAGGGAAACAGCCTGTGAGCAAAGGATTCACTAAGGACAAGGTAGGTTTCTAATTAAATATAGAAATCCAAGTCTGAAGTCATATGGGACATCTATAATAAGAGGCTGCAAATTTAAACATATTTATTGTGCTCAGTGATCTTTTTTGTATAAGGTGATTTTTTTTTCCAACAGTAGAGATGAGAAATATTTCTCTAGATTTTTGTGTCCTTGACATGACCCCCAGCTTCAGTATCGGTCCAAGGATGCTACAAGAAATTTGAAGAAAATGGAGTGCACTCCTTTCTGTAGAAAGTAACTTTCAAAATCAAAGCACCATATGTAGTCTGTACTTTATTGTGCAGATAAGGAGCTCCCTGGTAGGACAGCAGCCAGGGTTTCTCCTTTTTTACCAGCTGCAAAGGGCTGCAGGACTCATTGGTGAGACGGAAGCATTTGGGGGGTGCTTGATGACCTAATAGCTACTCTCCAGGAATAGGTCTGTGTGGGAGCGGAGACTCACGTTCTCTAGCGTGTGAGTGTTGAATGCTTATTCTGTACCTACTAAGGTCTGCTTCACTGGGCTGACATTCTATTCTACAAGGCTTTAGACAGAATTCAGCTGGGGTTGTTGTTAATTGTAAATGTTAATTGCTATTTCTTCTTTCAAGACTCTCAGTTCAATCTTTAACGTTGAGATGGTGAAAGACAAAACTGCAGAGGAAATAAAACAGGTAATGAATGAAAATGGGTAGGTACGCTCCCTGAAAGTATTTGCTCTGTGAACCAAGTCTGAGACCAGAAAAGGTCATACATTTTTCTGACACCTTTTTCTATCCCAAATGAAAAGTAGTCACAAGGGACAAAAGTGATGAGTCACATAAATAACAGTGACACGAGAAATGTGTCTTTCTTTGTCTTGCTTTGATATGGCTCATCAACTTCGGTTTCCCCTCTTTTTTATCCCCGTTGCCCATGTACTATTTGAATTCCTCAGAACTCCACACCTGCATCCCTGCCCTACCTTTCCAAACAGGCTCCCTGGTGTGGTGCTGGCAGGGAGTGGTAGGCATGGCTGCTTTCCCTGCTCCCCCACTTGACGTGACCTTAGCTGAGTGTGCTTAAGGTTCTATTTGCCTTGCAGAGAAGATGGTGTGCTGGTTAGAACAGAGACTTTCAAAACAAGCTGCCATTTTTTTTTTAAGTCCTAGCTCTGCCATTCTGCCACATTTGACCAGACAAGTTAATTTTTCAGGGCCTCAGTTTCCCCGCTGTGAAGTGATAACAACTGTACACCTACTTCTTGAGCTATTTGAGAATTAAATGAATTAACATTTGTGAGGCAATCCTGACACAGAGTAAGTGCTATAGCTATGTTTTAAAATAAATGAAAAAATACTATGTTGGGAACTTGTTTGCAGATATCCAGTGACAACTCCTCCCCTAACCCTATATTCACTTCCTTAGCACTGTGACCCAAGGACCTTCTATAGAAGCGTCCTGAGCATCTCCCTTGAAAGCATTCGTGATCTCTCCTGCCTGTTTGATCATTCTATGTGCCTTAATTTGCATTCATTCTGTGTACCTTAATTTGCATTGCTAGGTTGTTTGTTTGTTTTTGGGTTTTTTTTTTTTTTCCTTGAGGCACCGTTTCTCTGTGTAGCCCTGACTGTCCTAGAACTCACTCTGTAGCCCAGGCTGGCTTCAAACTCAGAGATCCACCTGCCTCTGCCTCCTGAGTGCTGGAATTAAAGGAGTGCGCCACCACTGCCTGGTGTTTGTTGTTTTTTTATACCTATAATTCTTTTCTCTCTAGCCTGTATGAAACTATTTGAGCATTCTTTATACTTCCCTGAGTTATATTAGGTGTATGTGCTAATTAACAATGTAGTAATGAAAGGGATAATAAAGACAGGCAGGCATTATACTTTTTGCTTCACTGTTATTTTTTCATTAAATTTTAATGTCTACCCTAGGAAGTAGATTCTGTTATTCCCAATTTAAAGATATGAGGTTAAAAAATAAATATTTATGCAAAGCAATGTTCTTAACATTGGCAATTATAAATTTAAAAAAATCAATCACTTATAAAATATTGAGGATTCTTTACATCTTACAATATCAAATTCCAGCCAAGATTCAGTTCTTTGATTAAAAATAAGCACATCCCTCTCAATAGTATGCAATTACATGTATGTGAAAAAATATTTCTTTATGATTTATTGTGAGTAAATGTTTGATTTGTACACCTATTTTATATTGCATATTCCCATATTCAAATTTCTCAGGCAAAAAGAAAGTCGTAAGTGGAAAACTTTCTAAGATGCCCTAGTATAAGCCAAATTCCCTCCCTTTGCAACTCCCGCCCATCCCCCAGCAGTACTGGGACTTGAACCAAGACCTCATGCATGGTAAGCAAGTGCTCTGCCACCACGCTATACCCCAGCATCACAGTCACCTGACACTGTTGGATTGCAGGGCATTGGTGACAGCACAGGCAGATATTCTGCCTACAGAGGGCTTGCAAACCAGTAGAGGAGATGCAGTCATACACTAATGACCATATTATAGACTAGCATATTTGTGTTAATTTTCTATTACTACAGAAAGACACTGTGACTGAAAGCAACTTGGGGAGGGAAGTGTTTATTTCAGCTTACAGTCTGTAGTCTGTCATTCAGGGAGGTCAGGGAGGGGACTCAAAATGGCAGTAACTTAGAGGCAGGAGGTAATGTATTGGCCATGGAAAAGTGCTGCTCATAGGCTTGCTCAGCCTGTTTTCTTATGTCTCAGGACCACCTGCTGTGGGATGGCACAGTCCACAATAGGCTGGATCCTTCCACATCAATCATTAATTAAGAAAATGCTGGAGGGTTAGCCCAGCAGTTCAGAGCACTTATTGCTCTTGTAGAGGGCCCAGGTTTGATCCCCATGGTGGCTCACAAGCATCTATAATTCCAGCTCTAGGGGATCCAACACTCTCTTCTGACTTCGTTAGGAGCCAGGCACAAACACAGTACACATACATGTATATGCAGGCACAACGGGTCATATACATAAAATAAAATAACTTTTAATTAGGAAATGCACCATAGACTTGTCCACAGGCCAGTCTGGTGGAAGCATTTTCTCAACTAAGGTTCCCTGTCCCCAAATGACTCTTCCTTCTGTCAAGTTGACATAAAACTAGCCAGCACAATCTTTAGAGAGATAAGTGCAAAGACATTTCATAGGAAAACTTCTGACTGAAATGATGAAGGGAAACTACAGGGGGATGAAATGTTAGGAAGAAGGTGGGGAAGGAAGTCAGAGATGGGAAGAAGAAAGCTTTCCGGTAAGGACCAATAACGTGAAAAGCCATGGGGAGTAATAAAAATAATAGGGGTAAAAAGTGCAAACACAGGACATGCATGTGATGTGCTAAGGGATTATATTGCACATGTACTATATCTGTGTAATATATTGTAAAAACATATTCCTAAGAAAGATTAGGGAGACACCAAAATAATTCTTTTAGGTTTATAAAACAGGACTTTTTCCTTTTCCCTGTTTTCTAATTTTATACTATGTAAACCTGTTCACTACTTTGGGGTACTTGCATCATGAAAGTCAACTGCACCCTCAGAGAGGACCTCTGACTGCTCTGTACTCTAGTAGGCCCTACCTAGACCAGCAGGCCCTATCTGCTCCTGATATGTAGCACTTTCTGGAAGCATAATTTTAAGAGCTGCCTAGAATATAGCAATAAAAAGCTAACGTGATTTTTAGTGTCTGTTCTGCCAGTCTCAGAGTTCTATTAGCTCAGTTAGTCTTCCTAACAGTCCTGTGAGGCTGGCGTCACTGCTGTTTTATTGATGTTATTTAAGATGTTTCAGTGATTTGCCCAAGGTGGAATAGTTAGTAAATTATCAGGGCTAGGATTTGCATCCCAGGCCACTGACTGCAGACCCTAAACTCTGAGTGGCTCGTATCATTGCTCTCTGAGAAGGCCTACAGTTGGCTGAGGTGGTATGGGTTTAGGGAAGGGATAAAGAGCCTGTGAAAAACCTATCACCAACAAGAAAGATCCTGAGAACAATTATTTCAGAAGTCATAGAGGCAATTTCTTTGATGGAGTTTTTTTTTTAATGTTATTACTATTTTTTTATGTGTAGGTGTTTTACCTGCATGTATGTCTGTGCACCATCTGCATCCAGTACCTGTGGAGGCCAAAAGAGTGTCAGATCCCCTGGAACTGAAGTTACAGATGGTTGTTAGCTGCCATATGGACAGTAGAAATTGAACCTGAGTTCTCTGCAAGAGCAGCCAGTGCTCTTAACTACTGAGCCATCTCTCCATCCCCTTTTATTATCTGCAGTTGTCTGTTTGTATGGGAATTTGTGCACGTGAGTGCAGGAGCCTGCAGAGACCAGAGGTATGGGATCCCACTGGTCTCCTGGCACTGGACTTTCAGGTAGTCATGAGCTGCCTGATGGATGCTAAGAACCAAACTCAGGTTCTCTTCAAGAGCAGTAGATGCTGTCAGCCACTGACCCATCTCTCCAGCCCCCAGAGTTTATTATTAAGGGGTACAGTTTGGGGTTTGGACAGGTGACCCATAAGTGAGAAGCACTTTCTGCTCTTTCAGAGTATCTGTGTTCAGTTTCCAGCACCCACATCAGATGGCTCACAACTGCCTTGAACTCCAGCTCCATGGGATTCAGCACCCCTTCTGGTCTCCAAGAGCATCTAAAGAGTGCTATATACACAGACATACACATTTTAAAAAATGAATCTTAGGAAGACAGTTTTAGAGAATTAGAGTTTAATCATTCAGAAAAGCATGTGTTATTAAATTTTTTATTATCATATGCATAAAAACGTTGCAGTGGAGTTTTCCTCCCTGTTATCAGATAGAATAATACTCTGAGAATGAAAGCTATCACTATTTCTTGGCAGACTTGAAAAGATTACCCATATGTCACAGATACTTTATTTATTGCAGATTTGGCAGCAGTATTTTTCAGCGAAAGACACGGTCTACGCAGTTATTCCTGTGAGTAACGTGGGGGGCGGTGGAAGTGCTGCAGCATGAAGGTCAGCGCTCCAACCCTCTCCGGCAGTCGCCTTTACTTTTCCTGTGTTTATGACATCTTGAGAACTTAGACTTTACAGCTCTCGGGGTTTTTATTATGCCCTAAGCACCAGAGATTGGAAGCTCCATATGGTTTATTTATCACTTTTGCTTTCCCTCTTTCTGGTTTAGAAATGTTTCCAAGGCTCTAACCAGGGAGGCTAGTGTAAGTTCATGTTTCTGAGTGATTTCCAGATGCATTTTATTGCCTTTCATTTTCCAGCCAAACTACTGGGATTCAAGATACTGCCTCCAGCATAGCTTTCTTCCCTTCTTGTCTGTAAATGGTAGATGCCAGAGCTGACCTGGAGCCCCTTCCTGGCCTTTCTCCAGCTTTTCCCCTTAGCAAGTGGCATTTTCTTGGTATTACCTTCTTGAAATTGTCTTAGAAGTGATCACTGGCCATTGCCTTACCATTAAGGTCTATGACTAAGACAGGATACAACTGTCTTCTCTAGTTAAGATTATATCTTACTCTAGACCAGGCATGGTGGCGCACACCTTTGATCCCAGTGCTTGAGAGAGAGAAGCAGAAGCAGGCAGGTCTCTGAGTTCAAGACCAGCCTTGTCTATATAGCAAGTGAAAAAAAGAAAAAGATTATATCTTACCTTAAAGTACACTGAAGAACAGTTATATTCTCAATACATAAGTATAAGATTAAGGAGGAAAAATGCATACAGAAGGAAAAGCCAGGCCTTTTGGTTATGAAGAAATCCCTGTCCTTTGTTTTTTAACCTCTTACATATAGATACTCTTACCTTCATGAACTCCACAGTCTGTACTTGTCATTGTGTTTTAGACCATTCATACCAATTCACTGTTTGAACAGGCTTTCTCAAGGCTCCCTTGGAGTCAGCTGGCTCCTTGGAGACTTGAAGCCTCAGAACACTTCATCTTCGTACATAATTTGTAGCAATGAGCAGCAAAGCATGCATCTGGTTTTTCCTGTCTTTTTCTCATAAGATTGATTTGTAAATGATGGAACTTAAAAGCCTGTTTCAGCCATAATATAATTCTAGAATTCAGTTTTGGAAAATTCAGTTGATTGTGACTTTTCATGTCTTCCTATTTGTGAGCTAATTTTATTCTTTTCTAATTTGCAGAAAGAGAAGTTTGATTTGATCTGGAACCGGGCTCAGTCCTGCCCAACTGTAAGTCTGTGGTAATCATTTATGTGGTAATTATAAGAATTGCTTATAAATGCTACCAAATAGTTGATTTCAAACCAGTCCTTCTCATAATATAATGCTCTATTAACAAAGGTGCTCACATGTTAATTGTACTGATAAATGATATTTTCTTCCTTATAAATGGCGTTTTAGCTCTCTAACACGTTAGACCTTTCTGATATGGGTCTGAATCTATCAGTGAATGTACATATGAAAAGGCACCTAAGAGCCTAGTGCAGTGATGCACGCCTTTAATTCTGTTCATCCTAAGTCTACCTAGCAAGTTCCAGGCCAGAGAGACCCTGCCTAGCCGGGCAGTCGTGGCACATGCCTTTAATCCCAGCACTTGGGAGGCAGAAGCAGGCGTATCTCTGTGAGTTTGAGGCCAGCCTGGTCTACAGAGCTAGTTCCAGGACAGGCTCCAAAGCTACACAGAGAAACCCTGTCTCGGGGAAAAAAAAAAGAAAGAAAGAAAGACCCTTCCTAAATGAATGAATGAATGAATGAATGAATGAATGAATGAATGAATGAATGAATGAATGATACTAGAAGGTACCTAAGACCTTAATCTTTGCAGCTTCCTTTAGGTTCCTGTATTAGAATTTTCTTTACCATTTTATTCATACTATTCTGATAATATGTGCCAAAAATAGATTATTATTTTGTTACTGAAGTGGTGAACTCCCAGAAGGCTCCAGGAAAAGGAAATGGATAGCTGATTGTGTGTTGTAGGAGTTTAGCAGAATCACTGTAGCTGGGTAGATATTAGAATAAACAACCATTTTTGAGAAGTACTTTGACCTTGAAGAATCCTTGTGGAAAACAGTGATTGTTTCCCATGATTTGTAGAACTGGTTTTTGTTTGTTTGTTTTGTTTTTTTAAAGATTTATTTATTTATTATGTATACAGTGTTCTGCCTGCATGTGTCCCTGCAGGCCAGAAGATGGCAACAGATCTTATTATAGGTGGTTACTTAGGTATTCCTTATTCCATGTGGGTGGTGGGAATTGAACTCAGGACCTCTGGAAGAGCAGTCAGTGCTCTTAACCTCTGAGCCATCGCTCCAGCCCAGAACTGTTTTACTGAAGGGGCATTGCAGCCATCCCATGACTTGGCTACAAGACGCCTCAGGCATACCTGAGGCTCTTGTATTATTGTGTATTGCAAACGATATATAATAAAGGACTAGTCATGAGGGCATGTGATGCTCTCCTTTAGTAAGACATATAAATTAGATTAAGGACCTTGGTATAAGGTATACCTTTGTGTAACTTTCAATAAACATGCCTTTGTACTGCTGTTCAGGGTTCAGTCCATCAGAAGAGGCTGAACCTTGCTGCTGCCACATCGGCCTTAAAATTTCATCTTGGAGTGCCTTCTTTCTTCAACTGGCCCGTGCTCCACTGTGCACCTTGACAGATGTGACAGCCAACTTGTCAGCAGTGGTTGCTAGGGTTTTTCTCAAGCATTGCTTGCAGAAAATAAGGAATACCTAAGTAAACTGGAAACATATATTGGTGGCAATATTGCTAAATGTCACCTCTCCTCAAATTTCATCTCTGATGCTTTCCTTCTTAGATGGGTTGAGAAATGTGGGTTGAGAAATGTGCTGTTTGTTATGCTATCACATAATTAATTTCATAATTTAAAAAAAGTTTTTAAAGTCAAGCATTATGGGATAGGGATATAAGTCAGTTGGTAGGTTACCTCTCCCAGCATGCACAAAACCCCAGGTTCAATCACCAGCATCCCATTGACTGGGTGTGGTGGCATGTACTTAATCCAAGTACTTTTTGAGAGATAGAGGCAGGAGAATCAGGAGTCAGGTCATGCTTGGCTGTATCTGAGTTTGAGGCCAGCCTGGGATCCATGAAAAATTATCTTTTACAAAAAAGGGAGGAGGCAGAGAAAAGAAGGAAAGGGAGGGAGGGAGGGAGGGAGGGAGGGAGGGAGGGAGGGAGGGAGGGAGGGAGGGAGGGAGGGAAAATTAAAAAGCCAGACATTGAAGAAATAGAGTGGTACAAGTGATTAGACAATGAAAAATGACTTCATTTATTCATTTATCTGCTTGTTTTTCTGTTTCCCACAGTTTCTTTGTGCACTACCAAGAAGAGATGGTTATGAGTTCTTTGTAGGACAATGGACAGGTACTGAACTCCACTTCACTGCACTTATAAATATTCAGGTAGGTACCATATGCCCTGCAAAACACAGGGTAGGAAAACCAACCAGACAAACAAACCTGTCCTTTGGTTAGAAGCCTTCCTGGAGGCTGGGGTACAGAGTGTCTGCTCACTCCAGCAGTACTTGCTGGGGCACTGATGAACTGTCATATGTTGACAATTGAGGCTACTTTTCTAGACCTCACTTAGCAGACATTTGAAATCGGAATACTTTTCTCTAGCTTCACTGCCTTTCTTTTGTTGTCTCCCTAGACCTCTATGGCAGAGATTGCATGTGCCTACTTAATAGACATGGATAAGTCAAAATGTTATCTTCTTAACCCAAGCTGTAAGCCCATTGAAGGCTCCATGTCTTACCTGTGTTTATTAACCAAGATAGCCTCTTCCACGCTGTTAGATGAATAGTTTTTTTTTTGTTTTGTTTTTTTTATAAATTTTAGTCTATTTGCTTTCTTTTCTTTCTTTGTTTTATTCCCAAATTATTTATTAGAGTAAAAAATATAGCTCAAAATATATTTGAAGCTCCTTAAAAAAGAAGTTAGTATTTTTAGTTCACAATAACTAGGATTGGCATTCTATATTTGGAGCTCACATCTGGTAAAAATAAATAAATAAATAAAAATCATGTATTGTTTTGACTTTAACATTGAGGCAGATGGCACAAAATAGAATATGGAGCAAGTTTTTACATTGCTGTTTGATAATTTGTTGAGTATATGCTGTATTAACATTTGATAGATATTATACAATGGGTATTTTATACCTGTCATTTAATATTCTCAAATGAAGTGGTTACTGTTATTATTTCTATTTATAGAGAAGGGAGTGAGCTTGGGGAAGTTTGTATTACTAAATAATAAACTATGTTGAGTCCAGGTTGTCTGGCTCCAAAGTCTATAAACTTAAATATTTACCATTGTCTTAAGGATTCTGCTTGGTCCTATAGATCTATGAGAAGAGGAAAGAAAGAAGGAAGGAGTTCATAGAGAAGTATATGAGAAAGTATGCGATAGAGCTCATACCTAAGTATAAGAGAAAGAGCCAAATACAGAGCAGATGTTAACTCTAAAATGGGATTGGAAAGGGATACAGAGGGATCCTCAAGTTGTATCTTTCTCCTTGTTTGCTTTCTGTTGCTGTGATAAAACACCATTCCAGAGGCAACTTATGGAAGAGAGAGTTGATTTGGGCTTCCAGTTCCAGAGGGAGACTTCTGGCCAGAGCCAGGACCTGAGAGATCATTCTTCAACCACAAACATAAAGCACAGAGTGAACTGGGAATGGGTGAAGCTATAAATCTCACGGCCTCCCTCTGCCCCCAAGATGTACTTCCTCTAGCAAGGCTCCACCTCCTAAAGGTTCCATATCTTTCCCAAAATAGCGCCACCAACTGGGGAGCAAGTGTTCAAATACCTGAGCCTTGGGGAGACATTTTTCATTTAAACTACCATAGTCTCTGTTGCTTTCTTTCTTAACATGGGTTGAGAAGTGTATGTCTGTTTGTGATGTTATCATGTATGTATTTCATAACTTAAACTCTCAGAAAACCTTTCAGAAACATAAAGACCAAAATAATTGCTATATTAATATATTGTGTAGTATACTACAGTATATGTATAGTAGTATGTTATGTAGTATCCTAATATATTGTGGCCAGAATGACCAGTATATTAGAAGTGCATTGAGGGAGCAGAGAGGATGAACTGTTGAGAGTGCCTTAGCAATAGTTATGTACTATAATTAAAGGGTGCTTGCTGAAGCTTTAGAGATGAAGCCGGGGATCTGTTTTGAATGTAGCTATTTTCTTTCATACTACGGAAAGGCATTTAAATTCAGCTTCTCTTCCTAGACTAGACTGGAAGTCTAGTGACCTCACTGATCATTCTTCATGAAGTTACACAATTCCCTTTTCTCTCCTTCCTGCCTCAACAGATAATAGTTTAAAGCCACACAGTAGAAATCTGGCTCGTGCACAGACTTTGCAGTGCTTGCTAGAGCTTAAGAGAGCTCCGTCTTCAGAGCTGCCGCCGCCCCCGCAGGGAGTAGAGGACTGCTGTGGTCCATAGAATTGGCAATCACACAGGCGCGTCGCTTTCTTTAGAGCTTGACTTGGTAGCTGCCTGTACCGCTTTGTTTTTAAGTGTATGACCACAGTGAAGGATTCACTGCCTTCGTAAACATTCTCTGGGAAAAAAGCCAGATCTTTTCCAATTGGAGACACAAATAACACCATGAAAACTGTCAGTCCCCCCTGCCTTTGCAGGCCTGGTCTTGCCCCTCCACACCAGTCCTCTAACTCACTAGCCACCCAAGGGCTATTAAGAGTTAGACTTTCCTCCAGACTCTGTTGCTTTGAAACTGCAGTTTGCTGTGGTGGTACCTTATTGAGCTTTGATAAGTGTTCCTCTGTGCAGACCCGAGGGGATGCCGCAGCCAGCCAGCTGATTTTATATCACTATCCTGAACTTAAGGAAGAAAAGGGCATAGTGCTGATGACAGCAGAAATGGATTCCACATTTATGGTAAGAATCTATGTTTGCCTCTTTGGGTTGACCTAGTATTCCTGCAGGTATTAACTCTCGCCAATGCCTCGGGTCTAGATTAGGGAAAGATAACTTTGTGTATTTTGCTTCTTATGGTTGAAAATAATTTTGTCTTGCTTACATGCATCTAAGTTGAAGTGCAGTTATTCACAGATAAATAGATGGTTTCATTTGTCAGTGCTGGCTTGTTTCATTTTACTTTGTGTGTGTGTGTGTGTGTGTGTGTGTGTGTGTGTGTGTGTGTGTGTAAGTGTGCATGCGCATTGTGGGTATGGGGCACATGCCAAGATGCATGTATGAAAGTCAAAGGACAATTTCTGGAAGCCCATTCTCCTGCCATCTAGGTTCCAGGGGTCAAACTCAGGTCATCAAACTTGCAGCGAGCAAGCACCTTAACCCACTGAGCCGTCTCACTGGCCCCAAAGATAGGTTATTTTATTTTATTTGAGACAGGGACTCATATGTAGCCCTAGCTGGCCTGTAAGTAGCTGCCTGGTCAGTAAGTAGACCAGGCTGGCCCCAAACTCACAAAGATCCACCTGTGCACGACCATGCCTGATGCTGAAAATAGTTTTGCATTCTCATTTGATCACAAAATTTCACCTGCCTTAAACACTTTTGGAGTTAAATTTTCATTTAAACTGATATGAGGTCATTTATAGTCATTATTCTCATTTAATACAGAATATTGTGCATTTTATTGAGGAAGCATGAATGTGTTTGATTATGGGTCATAATACACAGTTATATATTATCTTCACCTATACCTTTTTAAAATCCAGTAATACCAAAACCAAGACACATGTGGCCCTGGAGATTTCAAGTAAGATTGTGGACACATAGGTGACTTCTGAAGTGTAAGATGAGCTCAAAATCTAGAGTAATAGTTGTGTCTTTATCTTCCTCTACACTATTCATGGGTGTGTAACATTCACCATTGGATTTCCTTTTCTCTTTTTCCATTCCCAGTTGTGTTACTAGGCTAGAACATCAACCACATGCCCATAACTAATGATGCCCACTGTGTTTCCCTGTGCATTCAGGTAACAGAGACAGTTTTATGTCTATCTAATGCTTGCTTGTTTCCATTTCGTTTGTCTGACAGAGATTGTTTAGGATGCCCTCAGAAGACTGGGCACTTCAAAGCCTCTTCCTCCATTACCACACCCATTTATATTTCCTCTTTGTCTTTACCAGATACGTAAAGAGCAATAAGTGATTTCAGCAAGCTCCTGTCTCAAAATAACAGTAGACTCCAGGTCGGGAGCAGAGTGGGGCCTGTGCTTCCCTGACTGTTATTCCTAAACTACCTAGCTTTATTTCTCCTGTTTTTCCTTCCTCCTAAACTGTTTCTGTATCACACTCAACTGGATCCAGAATCCTCTTTATTATAAATCTGTATTTACCATTAATTGAGATAAAGCTGCAGAAAAATAGTTTTGAGAAGACCACACTTTTAGACTGTTAAATCTGAGGTACCTATTAGTTATCCATGTAATGTAGACAGATACATGAGTCTGGTGTTCAGAAAAGTGCCCAGCTGTGGTATGTGGATTGTATTTAAAGCTGTGAATTGAATGAAATACCACGAAAATAAATGAGGATGCAGAAGAGAAAAAATATAAGAACTAAGTCCTAGAGAGATGAAGAAACATCACAAAGAAAATTCAGAAAACCAGTTGTGATACAGGGAGATTAAGATAGTAGAAGGCCTGGAAGCAAAGGTAAAATGTTCTAAGCAACAGGGAGTGTTTATTTGGCCACTTTAACTTACTTATAGGGCAAATGAAATAGACTGAAAATTTACTAAACTTTATAGACATGAAAATATTTGGGGACTTTTAAGAACAGCTTCAGAGGAATGGTATGATTATAAATAACCATAATTAAATTTAAGAACAGTGGGAAGAGAGGTTAGGAAAGAAAGAGTAGAGTGTGAGATGGAGGAAAGAAGTGGGAACAAGGATGTCTTTTACTTTAAATAGTGAATAAATAGATGGAAAAGTGTGGTAGGGAAAATATTAGCCATATAGGAGAAGGAAAAGAGTAACATTCTGGGTAGACAAATCTGGAAATGAGGGTTTGATCTTTGCCAGGAGTATATTAACTGAGAGAAGTCAAGATATGAGGACATAGGTATAGTATCGTTAAATGAATAGTTACTCGCAGCTCGTGGAAGTTCTTGCCAGATTTGTTGTTGCTGTTTTATGAAAAGAAAGGCTTTGAGCTTAGAGTAAACATGAAAGCATAGTTAGACATTTGAGTCAAAAAGAGACAGTATGCCAACCATGGTGGCGCACACCTTTAATCCCAGCACTTGGGAGGCAGAGGGAGGTGGATCTAAATATCAAGTCAAGGACTACATAAAGAAACCCTGTCTCAAAATAGCCAAAAAGTCAAAGGAAGTTTTACTTACATATTATTTAAGTCTACTTTAGTTCTGTAACAGAGTTGAGTAGCTTGAGACTCTATGGCCCCCAGGCTTAAATAAAATGTTTACTCTTTATAGAAAGTGTTTGCAAACCATAGTCTAGGAAAGTGGAAAAGAGAATTTGTGTAGGTACTGACACGGAGAGGATGTCAGATTTAACTAGTCCAGTCATGTGGTGTAATGATATAATTGAGAGGCCAAGAAGCTTAGGATGAATGCAGAGGGATGCTTACATTTACTGGCCAGAGAATACAGCTGGATAAAGAGGGAAGTGAGAAGGCAAACACACCAAGAATTGTGGACTTGAGCTACAGACTGTTAGAGTTTGGAGTGAACTAGGAAGGTTAAAAAATAACAAAGTGCAGATGTTTCAGATTGAGATTTGGAGAGGATATCATTATTGATGGCAAAGAAATAGAAAGAAATAGGACATACAGACTGTGCTGTGTATTTTCTTTGTTTTGTTTTTGGTCTCTAGCAAAACACGGACGGTGTCTGGCTATGTTTCAGTGAATCCTAGAGGTCAGAGGAAAGTTTTTCTTGATTCTGTTTTACCACTTCAGGCTGGTAGGCTCAAACTGATGCAGTTTTAGCATCATTAAGGTTTTGGAGGGTTGGGTTTTTTGTTTTGGGGGCCTTTCTTTTTTAAGCTTTGTAACATTTAACAACATACCAGACAATATTCATTGCCTTGTATAAACCACATTAACTATGAGATCCCAGTATACTTGGCTCAGCAGATAAAGGCACCCATCACCAAGCCTAATGACCTGAGTTTAGTCCCCCAGGACCCACATGGTAGAAGAAAGAACTAACTCTTGAAACTTGTTCTCTGACCTTCATTGGGTGAGCCATGGCATACCTGCTAACATACACACATAATAAATTAATAAGTAAAAATGTACTTTATTATTTTTAATTATGTGTATATATGTAGGTCTGAGTGTGAGTATGTGCATGTGAGTGTAAATGCCCTCAAAGGCCAGAAGCATTAGATATCCCTAGAGCTGGAGTTAAAGGTGGTTTGAGCCACTCAGCATGGATGCTGGAAATTGAACTCAAGTCCTCTGCAAAAGTAATACATGCTCTAAACCACTGAACCAGCCCCAATTTAAAAAATAAAAGGCTTAAATAAATGCTTTATAGAAAGAAGTACAGCATACAGAGATAAGAAACACAGCCTATGGTATTTATAAATTCATCTTCATCATTCTATAGCTAGACATAGCATACTTTTTTTTTCTTCCAATGCTAAGAATTGAACTTAGACCTTGCATTTGTTAAAGCAAGTACCCTACCACTGAGTTAAGTCCAGGTCTATATAGCATACTTTAGGCAGTCATTTTTTTTTTTTTTTTTTTTTTGGTTTTTCGAGACAGGGTTTCTCTGTGTAGCTTTGCGCCTTTCCTGGAGCTCACTTGGTAGCCCAGGCTGGCCTCGAACTCACAGAGATCCGCCTGGCTCTGCCTCCCGAGTGCTGGGATTAAAGGCGTGCGCCACCACCGCCCGGCTAGGCAGTCATTTTTTAAGTGATTTTTTTTCCATATTTGAGGGGAGTGCTTTTGTCTGTATAAACATAGTAATAATAGATAAATATTTCTGGCCAGCTAGAATATTTAGAAAACAGTATTTTAGTTAATTGTTTTTTTCTTTCATTTTTTTTATATTTTATATTTTTCATTTTATATACTATTATTGTACGTGTATATACATGTATGATGGAGAGAGATTGTAACCACAGCACATGTGTATGAAGATCAGAAGACAACTCTGTGGAGTCAGTTCCCTCCATCCATCTTTATTTGGGCTCCCGGAATCAAGCTCAGGTCTGAGGCAAGGGCCTTTACCTAATAAGCCATCACCAGCCCTCAGTTATTCTTCCATGAGGTTCTGAGGATGTTGCCCAAGCATTCCCCTATATGCCCACCTGTCATGTAATAGGCTCCCCATCTCCTGACAATGCACTCTGTACCTTGGAATTGGTTATAAGTGGTTGCATAGCAAATTGTCCCACAGTTTCTATGGGACAAGAACTCGGGAGCAGCTTAGCTGGGTGATCCTGGCTCAGCCTTATGAAGTTGCTGCCAAGACGTTGCTAGGAATACAGTCATCTGAAGATTGACTGGGCTTAAGGATCCACTTTTTTCCTGAACACATTGGCTTTTCTATAGGACTACTTGAATGTCTTCTTGATATGACAGCTTTCCCCAGAACAAGTGACATGTTCTCAAGACATGTTCTTTTATGTTCCAGTTGTTAGAAGTAACTCATTAAGTACAGCCTCACACTAGGCATGGAGGTTGGACTCTACCAAAGGAGGGAGGGCCATGAAAATGTGGACATTTTATAACCATCACAACTGTTTTCCAGACTGGAGTACTGTCAATATCAGGTTGTATTAAAGAGAGTCTAGTTAGTCAAAACGTAGTACTTGCAAACTGATTCTAGAGCTGGGTAAGTCTTGCCCCTCTTCCTCAGATGGATGTAATGGTTGTTTAAGAACTAAATAAAAAGAGAAACTGTGAACATATGAACTAACTTACTCAGCAAACATTATGTCACTATGTATAGGAACATACAAATAAGTCATGCTGTCTGTATCTTTGAGGAATTTATATGAGAGAATACAGACCAAAAAATGACAACTATGAGGGAAAGTGATGGCAATGGTAAACAAGAAGCCTTGGTTACGTGAAGAAGAAACATGTAACCAAGGCGAGAAGTGAGGGAGTCAGAGCAGCTTTCCAGGACCAGTGCCTCCACCACCAGCTCCCGCACAGAGCTGTGGTCCCGTGCAGGAAGGTGCCTCACTACTCTCATTGCCTTGCAGAATGTTGCTGAGGCGCAGTGCATCGCCAATCAGGTTCAACTCTTCTACGCCACTGACCGAAAGGAGATCTTTGGGCTAGTAGAGACCTTTAACTTCAGACCAAATGAGTTCAAATATATGTCTGTCATCGCTGAATTGGAGCAAAGTGGACTTGGAGCAGGATTGAAATGTGCCCAGAACCAGGATAAGACTTAGAGATGTCTGGATTGGCCCTTCACAGAGTCCGCTCAGTCCTGGATAGCCTGAAGCCCACCCACACCCTTGACCTCCAGAGCTCAACATCTGCAACAAGCAGTCTGTAAAGAGTCGTCGTATATGCTTATTCCAAGAAGTGATTGTGGGCACGAGCCCTAATACTTGATATTCAGGAACGAAGATATACAAATATTTTGATAATTACCTCTCAGCCTAAGGGTACCTTTTATGTGTTTCTGGGCATTTAAACAAGAAATATTCAGGGATCTGCAAGACTACTGGCTGGGTTTTATTCAGTGTAGCAGTGAAGTTGCATTCTGGCCATTCTGACTTCATAGCTCCCAGTTGTATGTCTTCATAAACCTGTAGCAATAAGCTTGAGGATCTTAGAAATGTCGGCTCTATGTATTCTTTCCATGCACCACTGAGCTGGCTAAAAACATCACCCAAAAATCCTGGCCAGACTCAATACAACCAGCTCTTCTCCTCAAAATAAAGACTTTCAGATGCCTCTCCAGAGTTGCCTTCAGTGTAACTCAGCGAATTACAGACATAGTTAAAGACACAGATACAATGCCTACATTACTGTTAAACAGTTGCTTATGGCCCTATTCCCTGAACTCTGCCTGTGAGAAGCTGATGAATCAGTTCAGTGTAAATAGAACCTTTTGGTAAGGAGCTCATTCCAGATTTGCATGACTAAAAAAAACCGCATTATATGAAAATGTGGGTGGAAGCAGTTGTTCCCAGATTGAGTGTGGGGAAGGTAGCAATAAAGCCTGGTTTTCAGTCTTTGTTACACAAAATCGTGGCAACTAAGCTGTACACTGTTGGTGGCATCAGTGCTGGGGGTTAATTTTGTCAGAACTCATCTTGGGGCTCAGTGATTTCTTGAAATGCCACAAGTAAGCAAGTTAGAGAAGCAGATGTATCATTCTGTAGCTCCGTGTTCATTGGTGGAAAAGAATGGTGGGTCCATACCAGCCTTATGAACTCAAAGCCCCAGGTGTCCCCCAGTATTAGTGCCGGTCCCTGCACCACAGCTCTCATTGACCTAATGTGCTCCACCTTAAAGTGCCACCCCAGTCTGATGTTAGATGCCACCAAATACGGTGAACAGAAATTTAGGTAGTATTTTCAGTTTATGTGTATATGTTCTTCACTACGGAGTTTTTTTTTTTTTTTTTTTTAGGGTGGGCCTCTCTCAAAGCTTTTTAAGTAGGTGTGGTGGTTTGAATAAGAATGGCCCCCATATGTTCATATATTTGAATTCCTAGTCACCAGGGAACAGAACCATTTGAAAGGATTAGAAAGATTAGGAGGTATAGCCCTGCTGGAGGAAGTGTGTCACTAGCAGTGAACTTTGAGGTTTTAAAAGCCCATGCCAAGCCCAGAAAATCTACCCCCCACCCCATATGCGGGTCAGGATGTAACTCTTAGCTACTTCTCCAGTACCATTCCTGCCTGCTGCCATGCTCTCTGCCATGATGATAATGGACTGAGCCTCTGAAACTGTAAGCAAACCTCCAATTAAATGCTTTCTTTTATAAAAGTTGCCTTGGTCATGGTGTCTCTGCACAGCAGTACAACAGTGACTGAGACAGTAGGGTTGGCCATCCCATTAGTTTCTGGACAGAGGAACAAGATGTTTGTTTAACCTGGAGAAGCCGTTCTGTGCTTTCAGTTTCTCTAAAGGTTGAGTTCTCTGATGCAGCTTCTAGACCTGCTGTGGTCCCAGTAGTCCGCATTTTGAGAACTTGAGTGCTACCAACCCTGCAGTTTTCCTTAAATGCCTTCCACGCTTCTGGATGATGTATGTCTGGAGACAGCATTGGGTGGGGCTGCTTTTGTGGGTATCCAGCTGTGTTTGTTTTCTCTCCAGATAGACCCAGTTCTTAGTCATAGAACACTTTCATGACACCTCTACTAGAGGATGAAAAAATGCTGGAAATAAAGAACTAGCCGTTCATTTCATTGTTCCGCCCAGCTTTGCCCTCAATCCTGTCTTGCCAAAGAAGGGTGATGTATCCATGGGTAGTTATATCAGAAGTGACTGAAGTAGCATCTGACAGTTGTCAATATTTATTTTACCAAAGAGATCTAGCAAATAATAAACGAAAACCATAGCAGTTAGTCTGTAAATGTGTTCCCCGATTCCAACGCGGTGTTTCTAAGATAGGCTTTGGAGCTCATTGAATTGGGTTCAGATATCAGCATTACTTTCCTTAGTTTGTTAATGATAAATTACTTAACAAACTCTGATTCTTACTTTTCTTCTGAACATGGGAATGATATCTACCTCATAGGATTATTTTGAGGCTTCAGTTAGCTTACATACAGACTACAATAGAATTTAGTACATGTGGGGTCCCTTCTCTTCTCTACTTCTTCACTGAAGCCCCAACAGAGGGGCTAGTAGTCGATCTATGTTCCTAGCATGCATCAGTTCCTGCATTTGGTTCCCAGCACCAGACAGAAAAAAAGTCAAGTCGGCATTTCAGACGCACGGATCACTCTTCATTTTAGCCAAAACAACAAATTCTGTCTCACGGGTTCTCAATTTGAGGTACAGTGGAATCACAAGCACTTTAAGATGTATTTCCTAGGTGCTGAGTCAAAGTATGCAGAAAGCACTGACAACTTACATTTTAGTATGTGTTCTAGGTGATTCTGATGTGGGTAATTAGTGAGCCTTTGTGAACCATTGCCTTATCCTTATGAAAATCTCCACTAGATGGGTCTTTTCTCACCTGCAGACATTCACATAGTATTTAGATTCCTCTGCCCTTTATCTTCCTCATCCCTTTGTATACATCGCATTGTATTTATTTTGTGTGTGTGTGTGTGTGTGTTTACCCCACTAGACTGTGAGCTCCTTGAGGGCCAGGATTTATCTTTCTTCTTAGTGCCAAGGACATGACCTGAACCACAAAAGAAACTCAACTGTTGAGCAAATAAATGATACAGATCTTAGTCATAAACTCTTATTGACTGATGCATTTCTCTACTTGATCCTGTCATGTTGTGGAACCCCACAGGCTCCTGTGTTTGAACACTTGGTCCATGGCTGGTGGCCCTACTTGGGGAGGTTGTGGGACCCAGCTGGCCAAGGTAAGAAGCAAGGCCTTAAGTGTTATGCCAGCTTCTAGTTCAAGATTACTCTGTTTCCTAGTCCATGGACTCAAGGTGAGCAGTCCTCAGCTCCCACCCTCCCGCTCCTGTGAACTCTGCCAGGCCTTCCCAGCCCTGATGACTGACTAGACCTGTTGAAAGCACAAACCCAAGGAAATCCTTCCTTCCTTAAGCTGTCTGTCAGGTATGTGTTCACCAACACAAAAGTAACTCGTGATACGCTTGAACTCCTATCTTTCATCTCTCTCTCTCTTTCACTCACACTCATTCTCGATCTCTCCCGCCTGCCCCATCCTCCCCAGAGGGTCTGTTTTTATTTATTTATTTTTTTAATTATGCTGGGCAATGGTGGCACACGCCTTTAATTCCAGCACTCAGGAGGCAGAGATAGGTGGTTCTCTGAGTACAGGGCCAGCCTGGTCTACAGAGTTAGTTCCAGGACATCCAGGGCAGATACGCAAAGAAAAGCCCTGTCTCAGAAAACAAAAACACAAAACAGTTATATTTATGGGTATTTTGTCGGTGTGTATGTTTGCACACCTCATGCATGTCTCATGCCTATGAAGGCCAGAAGAGGGTGTTGGATCCCCTGGAATTGGAGTGCCAGGTGGTGTGAGCCACCATGTGGGTGCTTGGAATCAAACCCAGGTCCTTTAGAAGAGAGGCCAGTGCCCGTAAGAACTGAACCATCTCTCCAGCCCCAATCCCTCTCAGATGTTTAAAACAGGATCTCCTATAGCCCAAGCTGGCTTCATTATATGGCCAAAGCTAGCCCTGACCTCCTGCCTGCCTGCCTCCACCTCCTAAGTGCTGGGATTAGAGGCATGCACCACTAGCCCTGGCTTCTCTCTCTCTTTTAGGTAGCAAGGCGGCTGTTTTCGTGCTAGGAATTAAACCTTCACACGTGCTAGGCAAACGCTCCACCAGTGAATTATATGCCCAGCTATAGCGACTGAGCAGCTGCTCACAGAGCACCTACTGCTGGTTCAGTGCTGCACATGGGAAGCTGAGGGAGGGTCTGACCCCAGCGCTCAAGCTGGGTATCCGCCACCTGTTTCTTGTCTCTGATTCTAGAACCTAGTCTTGCTTTGCCTTGTTCTCAGAATATTCATACTTGGTCTCTTCCAACTCATTCAGACGGTAGAGCTACTCTATACAAGAGTGACCTTTTGTCCAGTCTGGGAGAAGAGGCCCGGATGCCCACTCCCCCAGACACTTGATAAAGCCTTGTTTGGGCAGTTACATTCAGTCACCAAGCACCTGTTTCTATACTGAGCACTTAACGTGAGAATGTAGCAGTGGACAGGACAAACAGGACCTCTGCTCTCAGTAGCTGGTATTTCCATAACAAAGACAAGCAAATAAACTAGTAAAACTTTCTCAACTCTGTTGTTGTTTACTCTTTGGCTCTTTTCCCTTTGCGGGTGCACACCACCAAATAAATATACACGGAGTCTTATTATTGCTTATGAATGCCCGGCCTTGGCTTGTTTCTAACCAGCTTTTCTTAAATTATCCTATATGTCTTTTGCCTCTGGGCTTTTACCTTTCTCTATTTCTTTATACCTTTCTTTCCTTCTTATTCCATGTCTGGCTGTGTAGCTGGGTAGTTGGCCCCTTCTTTTCTCACTCCTTGGTACATCCCAGATTTCTCCTATTTATTCTCTCTGCCTGCCAGCCCCGCCTATCCTTTTTCCCTGCCTTGCTATTGGCTAGTCAGCTCTTTATTAGACCAATCAGGTGTTTTACACAGGCAAAGTAACACAGCTTCACAGAGTTAAACAAATGTAACATAAAAGAATGCAACACATCTTTGCACCATTAAACAAATGTTCCACAATATAGACAAATGTGACACATCTTACAATAATATTCCACAACACAACTCAAATGCCAGCAGCTATAAAACATAATGTAGTGGACTGTTGAGTGAAGGCAATGATTTACTAGCCAGGAAAGCCATCTTTGCAGAGGTCACTTGAATATGTGAGCTGGGGAGAGAATGCCAGGTAAAGTGAAGCTTTTGAAACATAAGCATGCTTGTTTCTGAGCTTAGGTTGAGTCCCTGCCCTTGAGCAGAGTTCAGGCTCTTGCCTGACATGCACAGTGACAACACAAGGTGGTAGCCAATGCCATCTCAGAGAAGGGCAGGAGGGCTTGCCCCTATCTGTTGTGGCAGGAGATACAAAGCTTGCCAGAGCATGGTACCGGTTAAGGTGGTAGTTTATAACCCTATAGAAAATAACAGGTAAAGATTATTAAAGCCTCAAAAGATGTGTTTTAGGTGTATGCACATATACATACAACAGGAAGGAAAGAGTAAGGAAGAGGGGCTTTGCATGCAAAAAATAGATGATCCTATGAGCCCCAAACTGGCTTCAGCTTCACAATGTGTACATGTTAACAATAGCCACTAGCATTCTCTGGGACCTTATCCTATGCCAGACACTACATGGGTTAACTTAGTCCCATCTGGAGATCAGCAGGAATCTGCTGCATTGGGAGAGAGATGCACTGCACACTCTCCTTATGCTCTCCTGCCCTCCCCCACCTCCAACTCAGGAGAGAGCAACCTCCAATCACCTCAAACTCCAGCCACAGCTGTGAGCACAGGTCTCCAGAAAGCAGGGGCAGTACCAGAACCAGTCCGAAGAAACTTGTCTGCCAACTCTACTGGGGATGAAAGAACAATGTGAGCATTTTGAAAGACACCCCGACCTAACTGGTGAGAACCCTTCTGGTGAGCTGCTTTATGCTCATGGAGCATTTGGTCCTCTCTATTCTGCTAGTAGAACAGTATGGTGGCATTTTTATTCCTGTCTGCTAATGGAGAGACTTCAGGCAAAGGGAAGAGGTGACTTACAGGCACCTACTTGCAGCAGGAGCCATGCCTAGATAAGAAGTGACTGTCCATGCTCCAGACTTAAAGACTTTCCTTTGTCACAGCCATTCACACAGGGTTACTTCAGGGCTATTTGGGCCTCAAGAACTGGAATATAGAGGTCCAGCTATACTTGCAATCAAAGGAGGAGGAACAGGAGGAAGAGGAGGAGGAGGAAGAAGAACTGTAAGAAAAAAGGTTCCTGGGCTGGAGAGATGGCTCAGAGGTTAAGAACACTGGCTGTTCTTCCAGAGGTCCTGAGTTCAATTCCCAGCACCCATATGGTGGCTCACAACCATCTGTAATGAGATCTGGCTCCCTCTTCTGGCCTGCAGGGATGCATGCAAACAGAACACTGTATACATAATAAATAAATAAATCTTTAAAAAAAAAAAAAAGAAAAGAAAGAAAGAAAAGAAAAAAGGTTCCTAATGGGAGATATCCACGGAGTCTGCTTTAAGGGCATAGGAATTTATTTGGGAAAGAAAACTCACAAGACAAAATAGAGGAATTTGCCATAGGATCCTGGAAGGGTAAGGCATGGTCCCATGCTGTTCTTCCGCCTGGGATCTGCCTGGTCCGTCCCAGCATCCAAAACCATGAGGAAGTGAAGAAGGGGCTGCTTACACATGTGCATCCCAAGTCTTAAAGGTCCCCAGTGGCCACGCCCCAGGGACAGGTACTTCAAGGTCATAGTAGGTGTAGCAGTTGCTTGCTGCCTCACTAGGGGCAGTGTTTCAAGGTCATAGCTGGAACAGCTACCCACTACAGGTTTCCAAACAAGCCTCTAGGATCCTCAGAGCATTCGACACAAAGTTCCTTTGCTCAGCTCAGAAGGGCTTCAGGATCTGGTGCCTCCTGACTTCTCCAAACTCTCTTCTCTTGGTGGGCTCTTTAGCTATGGCCATTTTACTGACAGTTCCCTGATCACTGTGCTCTGACTTCCTACCTCTGTTCTGGTCTTTTTGACTTTTTTTTCCCCTGATTCAAATGTCTATACCCCTTTCATCAAATTATTTCCTGTCTTTCAAGCCTCCACTAGTGGATCGCTACCTTCTTTCCCCAAGTCCTGCTGTCCCCACGTGGCCCCTGCATGGGTCATGTGCTCTTATCTCCTCAACATTTCATGCTCAGCCTTTACAAAGATGACACCCTTTAAAGACAGAATTATATTCCTGTGTTCCAGCATGAAATCTTACAGAGAGATAGGAGGTCCTGAGAATTCTGAATTAATTCTCAGGTGATCACTAAACTCAAACCTGCCTGAGTCTATAAGCATCCCTGAGATCCAGCCCTAGAAAACATGGTGATTGTGTCCCAGACTCAGACATGGCTTTTTTGCTTACTCTAGAAGCTACATGTTAAAACAAAGGCAAGGGACTGCCATAAGAAGCAGCCAAGTGTAGAGCTGCTAAGCAGAAAGAACGGAAAGATAATGAGTCATCTTTTGGAACAAGACAATCATTTTAAAGCAGCAGCCTGGCTCATTTTGAGTTCTTGTCTTACTTCACTATGTCTCAATATTAAAAGACTCTTTAGAGATTGCCCTTCACACAATCCCAAGAGCTCCTAAGAGGTAGGCAACCTGAGAGTCTGGTCCTTACCCCCAACTCACCCAGAGAATTCATGTTTATTTACTACTAAGTTTAAAACATTACTACCTGGTCACTCTTGACTAATGCATCACTGTGGCCCCAGATCATTTATGGTGTGATATGATGATCACCATCTTACATTCTAATTTCTCATTGTGACCTTGTCTCTCATCTGATGGGAATAGCAGACACATCTTCTTTTTGCTCTGATATTACATGAGTGTTTGCTAAGACACGTTTGATGTACGATTCCCAACAGACTCTGGGTATGTTGCTTCCACTACCAGTTTCCTTTCATTTGATCTTTGCAGCAGTAGAGTAAAGGCAATATTAAGTTCCCATTTTACAGATGAGAACACTATGGAAACTGCATTGTCAATTTTGAGTCAGATCTAAATTAAAATGCCAACTTTGTCTCTCATTAGTTATCTAACCATACACTCTGAGCCCTTGAGTTCTCATCTATATGTAAAATAATAGTCCTGTTTCCAAAGTTAAGAGATAATAAAACAATGGGGTATTTATAGTGCCTAACAGTCTAATGAAAGTGTAAAATAGTAGATGCTAGATTGAATCTCTGATCTGCTCAAGGTACGCATCTTCATAGAGGGATGGGACTTCTGGAAGGTAAATCTTCTTTTAGAATATAGCCCTTCTACTTCTGGAACATGTATTTCTATTCTGCTATTTCCTATACTCTGTTGCCATTTTCAGAAACCCCCTTCCTGGGATTTTGAAAGGCTTGAGCTCTGATCAAATAAGGGACACATGTTGAGAATTTGGGGGGTCTTGGCTGGACCTAGAAGCTGGAAGGTAGGAAGAAAGAAGAGAAGAGAAGGGCAGGTTAAACTCAGGCCAGATCACACAGGTTAGGCTAACAATTTAGCAGTCACTAGTCACCAGTCTGCTGGACCCAGTGCCCACACTTAGGCAAAGACAGCAAGAGGGTAGGGAGTAAGATGCAGGCAGTCAGGTAGCCCTACAGCTAGCAAGCTAACATCTGGATCAGGAGCTAGTTAACACCTGGAATTTAGGGCCAAGGTATATAAGCTTGGGTCATTATTTATACATGGCTTATCTGAGAATTATTTTTGTTTACAAAAAAAATTATTTGTTTTATATGTAGGTGTCTGTGCCTGCAAAGAAGTTATGGCTTTTAAAGTAACTTGTCTGTATGTCAAGCTGACAAGGAGTAGAGTATGATGGTTGCTTTTTTGTTTTGTTTTGTTTTCTGAGACAGGGTCTCTGTATGTTGACCTGGTTCTTCTGGAACTCACTATGTACACCAGGCTGGCCTTGAACTCTTGAACTCATGGAGATCTTCCTGCCTCTGCCTTAGTGCTGGGATTAAAAGCATGCACTACCACACCTGGCTTTTTGATGGCTGCTTTTAATGACACCTTGCTGCAAATTAGAATCTCCCGAGAAGCGGCACCTGCAGAATTGTCCTGAATGCCTCAATTGCTATGGGAAGACCACATCCGTTGTGTAAACTGCCTTCTGGTAGCAGGTCAGATTTTTAAAAAGGGGCACAGGCAGAAGGAAGATTCTTTTGCTTGCTTGGCCTTCCCTCTCACTGTCAAGTTGATTAACTCTTTTGCTGCTGCTGCTGCTGCTGCTGCTGATTTCTTTGCTGATAGAAGAACCACCATTTCCAGGCTTCTTCATTAACTAAGATCCATTGGCTTTCCAGGAACCTTCCAGGTTTTCTGTGCTAGACTGTGGCTGCTGAGTCATCCAGCCCCTTGGACTGAGCAATGCTGGGTTGTTGATAAACCACTATGGGACTCCTCCACTGCTGGATACCCAACCTCTGGGACCAAGCAACAACCAGGTTCTCAGCCTCTTTGGTGTGAGACAAATGATGTTACTGTTTACCATAAACTGATTTCATTATATTGATTACTTGTTTTGGAGTTGTTGGCTAGTGGCATAGACAACCCCCAAAAAACATTACAAGCCATAGATAATGATCTTGATTACCCTCCAGAACTTGATAGTAAGACTATATTCCTGAAGACACCACATATTTGAGTCATAGAACATGGAGGAATCAAGCTGGCACTTGCATGGAAACTTTATCCCTGCTGGCTAGCTTTCATAATGCTAGAAGGTACTGCTGTGGGGGGAGAAAAAAGCTCTCCAGCTACAAGGTACTATGTGTGATACTGGACTGGGGCTGGGGGAGGGGAAGAAATCATCATTCTTACCCAGCAGCTGTTACAGCATGCACAAGACCTATACAAACTCAAGCTAGACAAACCGGAATATGGAGATGGGAAGTGGATAGATCCTCCATCCCCCACCGTGGTGGTTTGGATAGGTGTGGCCCCCATAACCTCGTGTGTTTGGATGCTTGGCCCATAGCAGTTATATGGGCAGCACAGACTGCATTTGATGGGTTAGAAAAGGGAAGACACAATGCTGAGTGGGCAGGAGAGGAGGAAGAGTGGATCTGGGAGGAGTTGAGGGAGGGCATGAATATGATCAAAATATGCAGTTCACATTTTTCAAAGAACTAATAATAAAACAAAGATTTGCTAATTGTCTGCCTTTAGGAAAATTTTCCAGAGAATGAAACACTATAGCCAGGATGTCCTAAGTGAGGATCTCAATGTTGCATGAGAGGAAAGCAGAGGCCTTTCCAGACCCATGGGGCCCTGATATTTTCCTTGTTTGACTTTGAGAGCAGAGACATCCCCAGGCTCATGATCCCTGGAGCCAAATGCTGGATTAGCTATAGCTCCTGATGATTTGGACCTGCCCCCCTGTGGCTGTGTGAATTTGGTGTTGACTGTACAGACTGCAGCTCTCCATCCGTCCAGTATGCATTTGTTCTGGCCCATGGTGAGCAAGCAGAGGGGGATGAAATATGGAAAGCCAGGCAGGCAGCTGTGGAAGAAGTCAGGGGATTGATGGGAACTCAGCTTCAGAGCTCATTGGGAAAACTCACACCCCATTGGAGCTGGGATGGATTGGCTGAAATCTCTCATCTTCAGTTTGTCTCAGAGCAGCAGCCTGCAGTGTTCTCTGGAAGCTCCTATGGAGAGGAAATTGCTCTCAAGGTCAAAGAAGATCTGAGTTTCTTGGTGGGTCACTTCAGGCCTTCTTTCCAGAAGTAAACAGTCTTCGTCTAGAAAGCAAGTGGCCCTCAGGTGGCCTTCTCTATCCTTTCTTTTTCGTCTTTATACCGTCTCCTTCCTACCTCTATCTTCTTTCTACCCTCAGCTAAATGGCTTTCCCCCTTGGGTGCCATTTGTGCATTGTGTGGAATATGATCAGTCCCAGAAGATTTTATGATGCCAAAGAAATAGGGAATGTCAGTGGGGTCAGGGAGGGTGGCTGATGTCCTTAATTCTGTTAATTGCTCTAACAAGGACCTCAGCACACATGACTGTGTTATCTGCTTTCCCTGGGGAACATTTCTGGAGTGTCTAGCCCCCTTTCCAACCTCCTGGTGTGTCATATGAGGTCGCTCTCTAAGCAGTGCACCTGCCAAGGGCTTGGGAAGGAGCACAGTGCAAGCCCTGTGACTGGGCCTGAGCTTCAGACCCAGCTGTGCCATTTTGGGCTGTGCTTCTTGGCCAAGTCATTTCCTCTTTAGAAGTCAGAATTCACTTCTCTAGGTTGTAGACAGATTCAGAAATGACCAGAGCCTTGAAAGCACTCCCTAAGACAGAAAGTTCCTTCCAGCTCTTAGTGTTGCTACAGGGTTCCGTGGGAAGTAAAATAAATAAGACCCCACTTTGAGGGTTTACAGAACAAAACGGAAGACAACCGGAGCATGTCTGCAAAGCACCAAGAACTCTGCATCAAGGGCTCCCTCAGAAGAGACTTCCAGAAAACTCTTGGAAGAAAACACATACACTTGGAACCCCCCCCCATATCCCACCCTGCCAAGCTGTTTCTCGGTAGAGCCTCAATGCAGCCCTGTGGCAAGCCAGATAACAACTACAGGAAGTCACAGGCTATACTTGGCATGGAACCCAGACTTCATGGGGTTCAGCTGAGGCTCCACCAAGGAGTGAACCCCACCACTGTCAGAATTGCTGCCAGTAAGCTGTAACGAACACAATTTTCCCATCTCCCAGAAGTGACAGCAGGAGGGGACACCGAGGGAGCTGCAGGACAGAGTCTGGGACCTTATCCAAGTCCCTGCTGGAGAAACCACATCTTTGTGACTCCTCCATCCCTCCCTCTGAAGTGAAGAGAACTTTAAAGCTCTAAGGACAAACTCCCCGGGCTGCTGAAAGGAAGGAGTGAGGAAGTGTATCTCAGGCACCAGTATATAAAAAAACTTTTACAGAGGATTTGTTTTTATGATTTAGCGTTGGAAAGTCCATATTTCCCTGTGCCTCAGTTTTCTCAAGTACCTCAAGGATATGGGACTAAGTGATATGCAAAGACCCTTCTGTAAGAGCCACCCACTTCCCTGATAACATTCACTAATGTTCCACTCCAGTCTCCGTCTTTTGAACTGGGTCGGGGAACGACTAGACCAGTGAAAGTTCCTTAGAAGACTGAGTCCCACCAGGTAAGGACAACGTCTGCTCCTAGTCCATTACAAGTTGTTGCCCTTAATAGGCTGTTGGTAAATACTCGTTGAATGAATGAATAAATGAATGAGTGACAGGTGAAAAGTGGATATACAGTTTGCATCCCATCATACTCTATCTGTTAAAACTGCACTAACTTCCTAGTATTATAACTAAAAGCTACCACTCTAGCCCCAAAAGGACCCCCACCATATCCCCACTGGTGAGTCTAAGGCAGGTGTTACTGAACACACTTGGAGAAAGGAAGCTGCGGAAGAACAGAGTGGGTGGGGCCTAGGGAAGTGTACTGAGGCTGCCTGTAGAAGGATTTGGACTCAGTGCTTTAGGCAGGTGGCCCTAGGAGCTGAAACTGAAGGGCCGCAGCAGCATAGGAGGGAATAGATTGGATATTCTGTGTAGCTTTCATGGTGGTTCCATGCAAAGCTGAACCTGGGACACAGGTGAAAGCTCTTTTCCAACTGTCACCTCCACCCCCAGGATGCCCCTGGCTGTGAACCAACCCAAGCGATTGGAGGAGAAAATGTCTACCAGAGCCATGCTGAGGTCCAGGTCTAGGATGTTGTGGGATATTCGTACATTATGTGAAGATGTATTGCTGTGATTGGCGTAATCAAAAGCTAGATAAGTGGGATTTCTGGGGAGAAAAAGGAAAAGGAGAATCTAGATGCACAGGGGAAGCCAGGGAGACACAGAGAGGAAACAGGAGATGCAAGATGGAAAAGAGGTAATGCCATACGGCAGGACATAGGTTAATAGAAATGGGTTAATTTAAGTTATAAGAACTAGTTAGGAACAAGCCTAAGCTATAGACCAAGCTTTCATAATTAATAAGTCTCCATGTCATTATTTGGGAGCTGGCTGGCAGATCAGAGAAAGACTCATTACATATGGTACCCAATGTGGGACACATATTTCCACATAGGACCTGAGAAAGCTAAAAAAAAAAAAAAAAAAAAAAAAAACAAAAACTTCCAAGCATGCAAGCACAGAGCCAGACATGGCTTCCTAGTCCCACAGTCTCTCAGGCAGGCTTTGACGTCATGAGCCATGGCTCCTGACCACTGCCTGTGGGCTTGAGCCAGCCAGCACTATGTGCAGAGCACATGACAGGTTTAAGGCTTGGCTCACACGGTCAGAGAAGGCTGCAGGCTCACAGTAAAGTGGTCCAGACTGAGAAAACCTTTAAACAGATACAGTTTTTAAAAATGGGCATAGACAGTCATAAAAACATTTAAAAATAATCAAATCTTTAAAGAAAGTAAAGTAATATAAAAAAAATAATAAGCCACATAAGGATGGGAAATATACAGGGCATCTGGATCCTATATGGTGCTTTGTTAACTGTGAATGCTGATGAGCAAACAGCAACTGCTGAGAGACATTGGATTATGGAAGGAATTGCTGAATTAAACCGGCCTATATACTTTAGGGATGTCTTGGCTTCAAAATGGAAGTCAGGAAATGTGTTGCATTGAGGGAGAGATTATGCTTTTGTTTCCACAGGAAATGAAAAGCTGTAGATTCCTTCAAAGTTAATCAAGATCAGATTTGACTGGGGGAGACCTCCTGAGGATCTTGGCTACAGACATGAGGGAGAGGCTAGGAAAGACTACAGGACAGGTGATGTGTATCTGATCCCTCTGCATGGGATCAGCTCTGAGACTGGATGAGACAAGATAAATCTTGTTGGCTACAGAGTCCTCATGACTTACTATTACATGCCATCCTTTCATATAACATGGATGGAGATTCATATTACAGTTTGGCTATGCAGTCCAAAGACTTGTAAAGTTGACAGATGCCTTTTACCTGCTCAAACATAAAACAAAAAAATTATCTTTAGCTGACATGCACACTGTACATTCCATACTTATGTTAATACAGATATATATGTTACCTTTAAAAGTTTGTGTGATTTTGGAACAAAAGGACCAGACACCAATAAAGACAAGACAAATAGCCTAGATGATCCAGCCTCACAGACTACTTCAGCCAGACTTCAGATAAGTCCTACATTTTCCCATCACACCCAAGACTAGACAACAACAACTCCCAGGACTTGACCATTATCCCAATTTTCTCAGGGTCCTCTAAAGATGATATCACCTCCCCCAGACAATGAGAGGCAGTCTAGAAAACATGATGCCCACATTCCCAAGAGGTGGTGTGGGTGGTTTTTTGTCATTCAGTGGATTATGGATGTTTGTCATTATTTAGAGGGGCATTGGTTACAAATTGTTATTGGTCATAGTCAGGGAGAAAGTTGAACAAAGGAGATTAGATTCAGAGATCTCTTTCTAAAGGGAAAAGGGGTATATAGTATAGAAATGATGTAGATTGTCGAGTCTACTTTGAACAACTGTTAGTCTCAAATATTTTACATTGGTATGGATTTTTGTATATTGATACGAATTTAAGGTTATTTTTGTTATACTGTATATGTTTCTACTCTTGTTTAAGGTATTGTATCTATGCAGCTCATTTAAAAATGTAATGTAAAGTTCTAGTCTTTGAAAGCTATTATTACAAACTGTTTAGCATAATTTTAAAATGCACATTAGCAGTTAGTCATCTATAACAATCAAATTTGTAGTCATGTTAGGTATGCTTTCAAGGTTAAACAGATACATTTTAGATAGATAGATGGTCTTCAAACACTACAGAATATGGCATTGAAGATGTTTTAATAACATAAGACTTTTCATGACAATGAGACATGTCTGTTCCTGGCAGCACCAATCTACCTGAAAAAGGGATATTGGTCATTGAACAACCTCCATGTGGAGTTTGCTTTGTGGCCAAACTAGCCACTGGGCAAGAAACGGCCCTTGCCTTGACTGCTGACAGTATGCTGGCCAGATTCAAGCAGGACACAAAAGAAGGTGACTGCCAAACTTTGGCAAGATAAGGTAGGAGAGTCTTTCAAAATTCCTGCTTCACAGAAATGTCTGTCAGATATTCTAGGCCTGTAGGCTGAAGACGGATGCCCCAATGCTGCAAAAGAACCTTGGGTGACTGTCCAGGCAGCCAGCTGTCTCTGTAATTTCTAGCTTTAGAAGTTGTCTGTCTGCTTTGTACTTCCTGTCTATTTCAGGTAATATTATATCCTCAGGTCTTTGATGGGGTTGGAAACTAGATAGTTATAGTTACAGTTTTCCTTGTTACCAAATTCAAAAAAGAAACTCACAAAAAAGGTGTAAAGTATATAAGGTTAAGAGACATAAAGCTTAAGTTTTTTATCTAAAAAAATGTTTTGAGGTCTAAAAAGATAATTTTGGGATGGTAGTACAAGTTAAAGTAGAAAGTAAATTAGGTACAAAACTTTAGATTTATCAAGATAAGATAGATAATAGAGTATTTTTGCCAAAATTGCTGAATACAAATGGACTGGACATTGTAAATGTAATTCTTACCTGATAATTGTTCTTATTGTTTATAGTTCTATTATGTTAGAGTAAAAACATTTCCTTTTTATTTAGACAAAAGTGGGAAATGTTGTGGGATATTTATACACTGTGTGAAGATGTTTTGCTGTTATTGGTGTAATAAAATGCTAGATGGCCAACAGCTAGGCAAAAGGTATAGGCAGGATTTCCAGGGAGAGAAAGGAAGAGGAGGAGAATCTAGTTGTGCAGGGGAAGCCAGGAGACACAAAGAGGAAGCCGGAGGTGCAAGATGGAAGAGAGGTAACACCACGTGGCAGGACATAGATAAATAGTAATGGGTTTATTTAAGTTATAAGAACTAGTTAGGAACAAGACTAAGCTATAGGCCAAGCTTTCATAATTAATAAGTCTCCATGTCATTATTTGGGAGCTGGCTGGCAGGACAGGACTCATTACACCAGGGGACTATGAATTTACCCCATTTATGCAAACCGGGCTCCTATTTAAAAAAAAAAAAAAAAACCTACAGCAATCTTCCCAAGACAGAAGACCCTAAACCTGGAGAAGTGAAAGCTGTCTCCAGCTCAAGGGTAAGTGAGGAGTTGGAAGGGAGGAGGACTTCGGAGCAAAGAACATGGCAGTCTGCAGTTCCCAGAGGAAGTAAGACCCTGAATGGGATATCACAAGGGGCTGGTTCACTTCTGCTTGCACATCTCCCTCTCAAAAAGGAGCACAACCGTGGAGGCGCCATGACTGGCCAGCTCTAATGTGCCAGTGTCTTCTCATGTTGTCCTGAGCCTTTGCTACTGCCCCCCAGGACCCCAGAACAAGTTCCGTTCTTCTTCACAAACACCTTGAAAGCAGCACCCCTCAAACATACTGGCCATCACCTTCTGCTGTTTGCAAGAGCTATCACATTTAATCCTAACAGCTCTTCAGAGGAGCAGATGGTGTTTCTATTTTAGAGAAGAGGAAATAGGCTCAGCAAGAATGTGTACCTTGTTCAAGGTCACACTAAATCTTAGTGTATATCCTTGTCAATCCTGTCTTCTCTGGTCATATTCCACTGAACTTTGTCTTCTTCGAGCTAAAGGAAGCCTCACCTCAATTCCTCTGATTGCCAGGCTGCCGCTAATAGGGTAGGATGTGCGATCCTGCCTCCTGGGAAGGGCAGAGGCTGACTTAGAAACTGCAGTGACTGAGCAGAGGGTTGGCCCTAAAAGGCTCTAACAGATGCCAGATGCTTGGTAAAGTGAAGTGGGATGTGGTAGCTCATTTCAGGAAGGAGATGGGGGTCTTTCCTGGCATGGGAGGGGCAGGGAGTACCCAGGAAGTGGCCACTCTTTCTCTGCTTACAGGCCTGGAGAGATGCAGCTGAGAGCCAGTTCTGATAAGACACTTGGAGAACACTTGGTGTGCCACAAGATGTTTTGGTAGTACAAGTAAGGAAACTGAGTCCCAAAAAGGGGCTAAGGGTTTTCCCAGAACACCAAAGGGTGTGTGTGTGTCGGGGGGGGAGGGGGGAGTAAGGAGTCCAGGTCTCCTGAACACACAATGCAGTCACATGGATCTGCCATCTTGGAGGTAGGTGCCTGGGCTGTGCAATGGAAGAGATCACATGCTCTCCTAGAGGCCCCCACCAACCTGAAGAGATGGGCCCTGTTTGAGCCCTCTGGAGCCACTTAACACAGTTAAGACACGGTGGGGGGGGGGACACCTGTAGAGGTGTCCAGTGAGTGCTGGATGTACTCACTGAGTATACCACCAGAGAGGTTCAGACTAACCCAAGGTCACCTAATCAATGCACTGTGAAGCAGGAACTTGTCTGCATGGTCTGGGTCGTCTCAGCCCCAGAAGGGCCTCCTGGAAGAACACAGTCTTTCCAGCCCAGACTGAGAGCAGCAGGAAGCGGTACAGGCTCTAAGAAATCTGGACTATCCAGGTGCTGCCCCCACCCCAATTCTTCCGACCATCTGCCCTGCAGACGTCCAAGACTCTGCCGAGGAGCCTGGAACTTCAAAAATTCCTTCAGAATGGGTCACCTACATTTCCCACAGAGTGCGAGTCTGTGTTTTTCATTCTTCACTAAACCCTGCCTTTCCTATAAAACCTAGCTCAGAGGCACAGAAAATGACCATGTTCAAAGCCACAGAGGAAGTCGTATCAAATTCCAAAGAATCTCATAGACCAAGGTCTCTGACCACAAAGCAATGTAATGAGAAGTGAACAAGAAAAACATAAACCTTCCTAGGCTGAGAAACTAAAAAGCCCACTTCTAAATCATCCAAGAGTTGAAGGGAGGAAATTATAAATGACATTTGTAAAATATTTAGAACGGAAGGATAAGAAAAGCACAAGCACTTTCTAAGTCATTTCCCCTGTGAAGTCATCCCCGACCCAACGCTGTTCCTCCAGATAACTTTCTACCCTTCTCCCAGCTCCGTGTCCAGGGGGCTGACCTCTGGGCTGTGGCAACAGGTTCCCTTGTCCTTGGCTTTTAGTAGGACGCAGCTATGGGGAAGTTGGCCAGAGATGAGAGGAAAATCAGAGGGAAATGAGGCCCTTATTGGCTGGTAGATTTCCCTTGATTGCTGTGAGCTGGGTATGGCCTCTACCTTAGGCCTTCTCATATCTCCCATTCCCAGTGCACCTCAGCCTACGGTTGCTGGCAGCTATCTGCAGCCCTTGCTTGCTACCTCATTGGCAGTCCGGTCTCTACATGGCCTCCCCACCACGAACTACACCTGTATGCCGCACCACTGCTAAACTCTGCTGAAAATACTCAGGGTGCTCTGCGTGTTTCCTGTGGATATATACCCCCGCTCTGTCTAATGTTTGACCGTCAATGCATTGTTCTCTCATTCCCACTTCCGAATGACTAAGCTCTGACCCTGTTACCTGTATATGTTGTGTCCCAACTGCTAACCTCTCAGCACCTGAGATCAGAGACTGAGTCATCATCTTGATCTCAGCGCACTCTCACACTCAAAAAAAAAAAAAATGCACTGATTATTATATCAGACTAATAGGAGCAAATAGGGATCCCATCAATAGGTGTTTATTTATAGGAAATTTGGGGGCGAAACAGTAGAGAATTTTATGCTGGAAAAGAAATAACCCTTGGTCAAAGAATGGATCCTCAGTTCTGACCTAAAATTCTTGAGGATCTAAGTGTGTTCTCATGCAGTTGAGAAAGCAGGCCCAGGCCCAGGGGATCCCAAAGGAGCATCTGTGCCAAGGTATAAAACCACCTGTGGCTCCAGTGGTTCCCCAGTCACACCTGTTCGCCATTCACTTCCTCCCGGGTGACTCCTGTGTTAGTTGCTTTTCATGCTGTGACTAAATACTCAGGAGAAGCATTTTGTTTCGGCTCACACTCGGAGAGTGCAGACCAGCATGGTGGGGAAAGTATGGCTCTACACTGGGGCAGCAGTTGCAGGAGGCAGCCGGTCACACCCCCAGAGATGTGTCTCCTTGGCAATTCTGAAGCCGGCGAAGCTAACAATGAAGATTAACCCTAACGCTGCTTGTCTAGTCTCGAAAGCGAAGCCTACTGAGTTCAGAGACAGATGACGCACAGATGGCCGCAGGAGGGCTACGGACCCATTCAAACCAGTCTTTTTCTTTCTGCTTCAGAGAGAAGCTGGACTTGCTCCCATTCTACAGCCTAGGAATCTGAGGCTGCCTCCTTAAGGAAGAACCAGACGATCCCTTGGGACGGCTGCTCAGTTAAGTCCTTGGCCCTCGGGGAGGCTGCGAGCCCCGTCGGACTTCCCACTTCCCGGAAAGGCTGGAGTGAAGAGTGTGTGTCCTGGGACGGGGGAGTCCCTTTCCCCGCCCCTCCCCGCCCCGTGGCTACGGCGTGGCTGAGCCCGGGGCGGAGCTGGCGTCTCCTCGCGGACGGGCGGCGGGACGGCGGCCGCAGCCCGGGGCAGGCAGGCGGACAGGCACAGCGACCGGCCCGGCGGGATCACCCGCAGGACGACAACCCAGCGCGCTGCGGTGTGGCGGCGCCGACAGAGACCCGGAGCTGTCCACCCAGGCGGAGCGCGTGAGTGAGCGCCGCGTCCCCGCGCCCCTCGCGGCCCGGTCTCGCTTCCACTTTCAGTTCTTCTTGGTCCTCGCCGGGCACTTTCTGGAAGCGACCCCAGCCCGAAAGCAGGCTGGTCACCGTCCTCGGCCCCGGGTCCGAGGCTCAGCGCCCGAAGTCCGGGGTGGGGGTGGCGGTGGCGGTGGCTGGTGAGGGGGCGTGTCTTCAGGAGCGGAAATGTCAGGCTGGCTCCTCTGGGTCCTAGGACCTGTTTGGCCCTAACAGCTGGAGATAAGGGGAGGTTCTTAGGGGCTCGAAGGAGGTGGGGGCGGGACAAGCGCTGTGTCTTAACGCTCTTACTTTTATTTTGGATCTTGTCCTGCAGGGCATACCAGGCTAGATTCTGAGTTCAAACTGGGGCCATCTTCTGGCTGTTTCTGAGCCAGGCCCCAGGGAGGGGCAGGTGTGTCCCTGGCAGGGGGCTAGATATTAGAGACAGGCTGGGTCAGTCAGCCTGTGTGTCTTCATCTGGGAAGATTAGATGCTCAGTCACAGAGTGAGCAAACCCCTGGCCACCCACCCAGTAATTAAAGTGGAGGGTCTACGGGGAAGGGGGACAGAGGCGCTGTGAGAAACAATCTCAGTGATGGCATGAGGCTGGGGAGAGATGGCAGTTACAGACAGAGCTAGGAGGGGACCGGCCTTCTCAGCTTACCTCCTGTGCTCAGCCTCCAAGTTTACTCTTTCTAGGAAAAGTCCTGGGCCTTAAAGTTCTGCAGCAAGGAGAACTGTACTCCCTTCCTCTCCCCTTATCTACACCAGGCCAGTGGATAGACTTTGTACCCTGTCATAGGCCGAGTTCCTCTTTATCCCAAACCCCTACTTCTTATAACTCTCGATGCAAAGTCACGCTCCTCAAATCCTCTTCCTTGGCTTCAGTTTCCCCATCTATTCACGTAGCTTGGGCCTCTTGATTTCTCAGGGCTCTTTCAACTTGAAGACGTGTATTCCTATTTGTGTATGTGTGTCTGGTATTATGGGTAAGTGAAGGTGCAGGTATGGGGAGGCCCAAAGCTGACATCAGCTGTCTTTCTCACTTACTCTCGGCTTCATTTATTGAGGCAAGGTCTATTTAAAAAAATAATTACATTTATTTATGTGTATGCACATACACATATATGCACACACTCATGTATGTACGGACCACAGTGTACATGTGTACAGGTTAGAGACAGTTTGTGGGAGTTCTCTCCTACCATGTGGGTCCCATGGAATCAAACTCAGGCAAGCAAGTTTACCCATTGAGACGTCTCACCAGCCCCAGGCAAGGTCTTTCTGAACCTGGGGTTTCCAGGGATCCCCTGCCTCTACCTCCTGAGTGCTAAGGTTACAGGAAGCTGCAAGGCCTTGTCAGGTTTTTCATGGGTTCTGGGGATCAAAACTGGTCTCATGCTTGCACTACAGGCTCTTTACCTGCTGAACCATCTCCCTGGCCAACTCTAAGACTCTTGAGTCTAAGCTTTCCCTAAAGCCTGGCCACCAATGTTACGCCAATCCTGACTTGATCTAGAGAGAACTAGTCAAAGAGCAGTCAGCACACAAGGTTGAGATCTGGAGGAGGCTACTGGGGGAGGTAGCATTCGGTTGGATGGAATGAGAAATCGGGAATCGACCAACAAAAAGACACAGGCAGGAGAGTAAGGGCATGCTCAGGGGTCAAGACGTCCAGGGTGGCTGCTGGTGGGAGGCGGGCCGAGAAGTTAGGGTGTGGAGCTGAAAGGCAAAGTGGGGGTCTCTAACGGTCAGTAACAGAGTGGCCATGCCAAGGTGGAGGACCCAGAAACTCCACTGATTGCATGAAAGATTCGGGAAGCCTGCCTCAGGCGGAGCCTACAAGGGAGACAGCAACTCAAGTATACAGAGCTCTTCAGTCAGCCTGGCTTTTCTTTGGGAAGAAGCTGGGGGGCGGCTAGAATAAATGAGAGGACCTTCCACATCTTCAGGCTTCTCTCAAGAGGTCAGGAACTCTCTCTGCCCTCCAAACTGCTCTCATTTTTCCTGACTGTTCCATTCTGCCTGCCTGCTGTGATGAGAAGGAAAAACTGTTCCAAACATTTCTGTAAGTTTGATCTGTTGCCAAAAGTAACATCTCTCTGTGCTCCATGCCTTTGGTTACACTAACCACCTTATTCCCACCCTCGCTTCCCCAGTCCTTCCCCAGTAGTTATCAAAAATGTGAGAAAGGAAACTGCTTCCAAGTCAAGCCAGTATGAGGTGAGGGATAAGCTTCGTCTGCCGCTGTCTCAAGCCTCATTCAGTGTGGAGCTAGGCTCAGGGCTCAGACTAACCTGACCTGAGGACAAGTTAGAGTCAGCATGGAGCCCGAGCTCACTGCTTAGCTTATACAGCCTAGTGGTCAGGGTCTGTGCTCAGTTTGTGGCTGTTTCAGTCTTGGCAGTTGCCTGGATCTGCATTTCCCCAATAGCTTATATACATTGGTGGGGGGATGAAATGCCTGAGATGCTCAGAAACCTGACTATATCAGGATGTTCAAGGAGTTACATGGACTAAATCCGTGGTGATGTAAGCAAGCCAGTTTTGAAGCAGGGGCTGGATCCCAGGACTTGGGGGCTCTGATGGATGCCCCCTGAAATCTGTTCTGTGTCTGGGATCCTTCCATTCTAAAAGGCAAAGCAGACATCCAGAATGACCAGCAGGATGGGTCTGGCTGTTCACCCTCTGCCCCCAGCACCAGGTACATAGTAGGCATTTTGGTGTTCTATGGAGTGTCAGGTGCAAGGGGAAAGCCAGAGGCTTGTTCAGGTTTGGGACTGAAGGAGGCTGGCTTGGAGGGAGGGAGTGCTAGCACTTGTTGGAGGAAGTAGCACTCTTTTAGCCCTGCCACCCTCCCCTTCCTGCAGCGCCTGCAGCCACACTTAAGGCCACCCAGCTGGCCCTGTGAGGGCCCTTTCCTCTTTCAGTGTAGAGAAAAAGGAAAGGACATTTTTGGTAGAAAAGTCCCTTCTGCTCCCTGGGAATCCCCGGTGGCCGGATGGACTTCGGGATATCCCAGAGGAAATCAAAGTCCAGCCCCCCCACAAACACACACCCCACCCCGACCCCAGCACAATGCAGCCAGGCTCTCTCACACTATACAGCTGGCCTAGGGGGCTTCCAGAGAACATCTTATCTGGGGTCCCTGTTCCCTGCTGGGCCTGCAAAATCCTCTGTCACTTCTATAATGGTCATCAGTAAGTCCAGTAAGTACTTGTTTGTAGCCCAGGCTACACCTGCAAGATTCAAAGAAAGCAGGGAGGAAACTAAACAAAATAAAAGGCATGTGGGAGTGCTAAGTGGCACAGGGGCAGGCGGGGCTGAAGTAGTCCACAAAAGATTAGACACTGGTAGGGGATGAGTGTTTCAATGAGGTAAAGAAATTGCCCCAAGGCTGACAGTTAATCAGAAAATGATGTATGGGGAAGTCAAAGCCCATTTTATAAGACCCTGACCACCTACTTCTGCCCTTATCCCTAGCAGGGCATCTTCAGGTCCCTGGGCGAAGACATCCAGCTCTACTAAGCTTGGCCATGGCACTGTGCCTGAAGCAGGTGTTTGCTAAAGACAAGACTTTCCGGCCCCGGAAGCGCTTTGAACCTGGCACACAGCGCTTTGAGCTTTATAAGAAGGCACAAGCCTCACTCAAATCCGGCCTGGATCTTCGAAGTGTGGTGAGGCTGCCACCTGGTGAGAGCATCGATGACTGGATCGCTGTGCATGTGGTGGACTTCTTCAACCGCATCAACCTCATCTATGGCACCATGGCTGAGCACTGCAGTGAGACCAGCTGCCCAGTCATGGCTGGTGGGCCTCGCTATGAGTACCGCTGGCAGGATGAGCGCCAGTACCGAAGGCCCGCCAAGCTCTCGGCACCCCGCTATATGGCATTGCTCATGGACTGGATCGAGGGTCTCATCAATGATGAGGATGTCTTTCCTACACGTGTTGGTGAGTACTGTCTGGGTGGAGAGTTAGCCTAGCCAAGGAGGGTCATTCCCATATTGTAGAAGAGGAAACTGACTGTGGCAGGATCTTGGTTACAATCAAACATTTACCAAGGACAACCTGACTCCCATTTGGGGGCTCCTCGTGTCCTCCTCATGGAGGCAGGATTCAAACCGTCTTTGCATAGTAGTACCTCTCAGAGATAAATGATACAGATCCTGCCTGGCCAGGAAAGGCAGTGTGTGCACGGGCCCCACTAAGAACTCTCCCAACAAGACCACCAACACTGTTTCTCCACTTTCCAGAACAAATAACTACTGTTGTGCGTGGGCTGATCTGGCTTCCAGCCTCCTGAGAATCCCCTCTGAACCCTGGCCCCAGAAAGGGAAGGATTGGAAGCTGGATCGGCCCAAAAGGTACCTTTCCCTCAGGCTGGTACTCTATAGTCAGGTCCAGGCCATGGGGCCTTTTCTTATCTCAGCTGGGCCTGGGCGGGGAGAGGAGATGAATGATGTCACCCTGGCCCGGGTTCCCCACCCAGGAGACACTGTGTTCATCACAGCAGCCCCACCTGCAGCCTGGCTCCCAGCACCCATCTGGGCTTTGGGGATTCAAATGGGTGGGGCAGATGGTCAAGCCCAGAGGGAAGGAGTCTGAATGCTGAGGAAAGCTGGGCACTGAGTCACGATTCAAGCCCATGGCTCCTCCCCAACTGTTGCTGCTATTTCCTGCACTGTTGTGAACAACAGGTCCCATCATTTTACACAGAAGGAAACCGAGGCCAACAGTGGGAAAGCACATTGACTAGAAAAGGGATCAGAACTGGAACTCGGGTATCGTGGGGCCCGGATGCCATAGTCTAGATAGGTCGGATGGGAGTTGTGGGGACTAGGCCGGGCTCTCAGAGAGGCAGAGCACAAGCTCCAAAGAGCAGTGAGAAGGAAGGGGGTCTGTGGAGGTGTATGGACTAGGGCTCAGTCTGTTCCTGCTTTTATTCTCCTCTAGCCTACATCCCTGGGTTTGAGAGCCCTGAGTAAACTTTTCTCTGGATGACTGGATGGTTTTGTCATAGCAGAAAAGAGGGTGTAAGCCCCCAGGATCTCTGCCTTTCCTGGCCAGGCAGGATCTGTATCATTTATCTCTGAGAGGCACTGCTGTGCAAAGAGGGTTTATATCCTGCTTCCAGCCTGTACTAATTAATAATTGCGTGTCCTCAGGCAAATGACTTCCCCTTTACACATCACCTGCATTTTATCATATCTAGAATGACTATCAGACCCATCAGCACAGTGGTAAAGAGCAGAGGACAGAGGTACAAAGGGCCCAGCTCAGGGCTGGGCTCACAGAGGGAAAGTTCTTTAGGTTATGGGATATCTGAAGGAATGAGTGATATCGGAAGTAGTTCTTTTTTTTTTTTTTTTTTTTTTTTCAAGACAGGGTTTCTCTTTATAGCTTTGCGCCTTTCCTGGAACTCACCTGGTAGCCCAGGTTGGCTTCACAGAGATCCGCCTGCCTCTGCCTCCCGAGTGCTGGGATTAAAGGCGTGCGCCACTACCTCCCAGCCGGAAGTAGTTCTTGAAGTGTTAGCATGGGAGGTGGGGTATGAGCCAGCGGTGAGAATAGTAAGCAGAGGAACTGGGGGTGTGGCTGGAGTGGGCAATCTGGATTGGCTCATAAAGGCTTTGATCCATGCCATGTGGGGATATATAACTTAACTCTGAAGGCCCATGTTCTTAAAAACTGGCCCACAACCTCTGCATTGGCCTGTGTAGGAGAAAGTGATGTGCATGTCTCTGCAGGTGCACAGGTTTCTGGGGAATGGTTAGACCACAATTTTCATTGTGGTCTGAGGCAGACTGGCCAGTGACAAGCTTGAAAAGCCCTGCTTCAGGCAGTGGGAAATGTGGGAGTGATCTGTGTTACAGCACAGGGGAGGCACTTTCAGATTGGGGCTTCATTAAAAAGGAAAGATGGGGACTGGTGCTGGAGCTCAATGATGTGAATGAATTCCTGGGTTCGATCCCAGCACTACCAACCACCCAAAAAAGAAAAGTACAGGAGAAGACCAAGCTCTTGCCCTGCCTTCCTCTATGGGTCCTGTGCTGAGAGGTGAAGAGTGCCTGTGGAGAGGGCGGAGTTTTGTCCCTAGGATTTTGACACCCCCCCTTCTACCCCTCTCCACCCCCAGGAGTTCCCTTCCCCAAGAACTTCCAGCAGGTCTGCACCAAGATCCTGACCCGACTGTTCCGCGTCTTTGTCCATGTCTACATCCACCACTTTGATAGCATCCTCAGCATGGGGGCAGAGGCACATGTCAACACCTGCTATAAACACTTTTACTACTTCATCCAAGAGTTCAGCCTGGTGGACCAGAGGGAACTAGAACCACTGGTAAGGCCAAGGCTCTTCCCTGGAAGTTCAGATCCAAAGGATCCGTATGAAACTCCTGTTGTTGTTTGGTTTTGCTCTTTCGGGGGGGCCCTCCACCCAGCTCCCAAATAAATCACGCACTGAGGCTTATACTTAATTATAAATGCCTGGCCTTAGCTTGGCTTAGTTTCTTGCTAGTTTTTCTTAACTTAAATTATCCCATCTATCTTTTGCCCCTGGGCTTTTCCTTTTCTATACCTGTATACCTTTCTTTGTTTCTTACTCCATGGCTTGCTGTATAGCTGGGTGGCTGGCCCCTGGCTTCCTTCTCCTTCTCTGGCTCCTAGATCTTCTCCCAGATTTCTCTTTCTATATATTCTCTCTGCCTGCCTTGCTATTGGCCTATCTTTTCTCCTGCTTTGCTATTGGCCATTCAGTTCTTTATTAGACCATCAGGTGTTTTAGACAGGCAAAGTATCACAGCTTCACAGAGTTAAACAAATGCAACACAAACAAAAGTAACACACCTTAAAATAATATTCTACAGGGTTGGGGATTTAGCTCAGTGGTAAATTTATTCTCAGTGGCCTAGCAAGTGCAAGGCCCTGGGTTTGGTCCTCAGCTCTGAATAATAATAATAAAAATAATAATAATAATAATAATAATAACATATTTATATTATAACATTATTATTATTATTATTATTATTATTATTATTATTATTATTATTATTATACTACAAACTCCCATACCCAGGTGGATAAATAAGGGGAGACAACTCATTTAACAGTGGGTTCTGTACTCTCATAGAGAATTCATGGAGGTGTCAGTTTACAAACCCAGATCTGCTGCCATGGTTTTCAGCTGCAGTGGGGGAAGAGTTAGGCTCATAAACCCCAGGATTAGGCAAGGATTGCCCAGCAGGCTGAGCTCAAACTAACCCTTCCTAACTTTGTGTCTCTACAGAGGGAGATGACAGAACGGATCTGTCACTGAGTCCAGATCTGGATGTTGTTGCCGATCAACTGGACCATCGAACACAGTGTAGCTGGGAGAGGGGACCCTTAGGAGCCTGTTGGGAGAGCAATCTGAAGGCCTATAGGACCCCTCTAGAGACCAGACAGCTCTGGACTTCTCCGAAGTCTGCCTGTGTGTCCCCGATTGCATGGAGAAGGGAGGACTTCAAGTGGGCAACAGAGGGAAAGGAGGAAGTCAGCCCCTCACGTTAAGTCCAAGACTAGGGCAGGCTACCAAGTTTCTGCTCTGATACTTCACCCCTTCATCCTCCCATGGTGGGTCTCAAATCCATTTTGGGAATATGGATGTGGCTGAAGTGATGGCAAGAAAATTATGAGAGTGAGTGGCTATATCTGAGCAAGCAGGTAGGTGTGGGGGTGGTGAGTGTGGGTGTTTTGATTGTGGGATTTGTCTGAGAGATCCAGGTCCTTCCTGGCACATAGTAGGCCCTCCTGTTGGTTGGTTGGATGGATGGATGGATGGATGGATGGATGGATGGATGGATGGATGGATGGATGGATGGATGGATGAATAGGTGAATGGATGGATGGATGGATGGATGGATGGATGGATGGACAGGCTGACCATAAGTCCATGACCCCTATAGGAGTAATGCCAGCATAGTGACCCAATTCAACTCTGACCACATGTACAAGTGTACAAAATGTGCATGTAGATGGACTTGTACCTCTGAATCTTCTAGACCACCATTTTCTATCAACATGAGTCCCAGGCAGTTGAGGGGAGGTTAGAAAGTGCAGCTTTGCCCTGAGTTCCTTAAACCCCTGGCCTACCACCATGTAGGCTGATTTGCTCAGCCATGGATGTCCACAAATATTTCACTCATCTGCTTCCTGGAGGGCCTGGTAACAGTAAGCCTCTAAGCTAGGCGGTGGTGGCACACACCTTTAATTCCAGTACTCATGAGGCAGAGGCAGGAGGATCTCTGAGTTCGAGGCCAGCCTAGTCTACAGAGTGAGTTCCAGGGCTACACAGAAAAACCCTGTCTCAAAAAAACAAACAAACAAAAAACCCAGTAAGCCTCTTGAGGGTTGAGATTGATCCCTCATGTCCACAAAGATCCCCTGGATCTTGAACTGGAACTCAAGATACTTCAGTCTCATACCCAGAATCTACTGACCTGAGTGAAGGCCAGCACAAAATAGGCCTCTAGACCAGAGAGCCACTGGAACTTGAACTGGGAAATCTGGAGTCTTTTCTTCTATCTCAGGACACTGAGGATCATGTAGCTAGTGGAGACGTTCCCATCCTAAAAATACCTGCCTCCACCCAACCATCCTGAGACATCCCAGCTACTTGGATCTCCAAGCACAGCTACTCAAAGAGGCTGGGATGCTCTTTCAGTAGCTGTTACTCAGCACCACCATGCTGAGCCCTGTGCACAAACTCACAGGTAGGGAAACCATGGCAGAAACAGGCTTCTGCCTTTCCAGAGCCTTTATCCTGAGAGGCCAGGTTGGAGAACAAGAAATCACATAAGAATCCTGTCTGTCTCTCAGTGTGCAAAGGAGGAAACTGAAACCCGGAGGCTTTTATAAAGCTGGTATAAAAGCCAAGGCTCTTGACTTCTACTCTAGGGCCTGCTGATTGTGACACTGAGATGCTCTCCAGGATACAACTGTTCTTGTTTTGAGCAAGGATTTCTAGCCTGATGCCAGAGAGCCCCACTACGCCTGGGTTGGCTCGAGTTGACTGCTGAGACAAACCTCCAAAACCAGGTCCGTCCTCATGGCCTAAGAACTGCCTGCCCTCCAGAGAAACAGCTGGGGCTCTCCAGACCAGCAGGACCTGGAACTTCTATCTCTGCTGGCTCCAGAAAAGTCCCCAAAGGAAGCATGCTATCCTGCAGCTTTGGCAGTGGTTCAGAACTGGGGAAAGTGGGAAATTTCCCCCACGCTGGGCTGCAGAATATACTTTGAAATCTAGGCTGTGAAAAGGGATGATGGGGGGAGGGAAATATATTTTTGTGAAAAAGGGAAGATTTTGCTATTTTTGGTAAAATAAAGACACAAAGCAACCGCTGGTGGGAAGCTGTGGTCTGGGTGCCACCTGGGTCTTGGCAGATTGTAGGAGAAACGGCCAGAATGGGATTAAAAAGACATTCTTCCCTCAGCTCCTGACCATATGGGCATAGTCATGACTGACCTAGCTCTCCAGTGTGAGAACACCCAAGTTCTCTCAGGGCTCCTAATTCTAGATAATCTAAGTTAGGAGCCTTGAGGAGGGGAGGAGAAGGCAAGGCAGGCCCTTGCCTTTAGGGGACTCAGTCTGATGGGGGAAATCTCCTTGTTAAGGCACTGGCTATCTCCATTCATATCTGGGAGGTTCGAGGCCAATGGCTGAAAGTGCAGTGGGAAATTCATCCACAACCCCAATTACAGGAGAGGAAGCCTCTCTCAGGACTCAAAGTAGGAAGGTCTCATGGCAAGTACCTTCCCTCTCTAAACCACTTCTTATCTATTTTATGGTCAGAAGTGGTGAGCTAACAAGATGGCTGAGTGGACGAAGGCACTTGCTGCCCAACAATGCACACTTAATGACCTGAGTTCAATTCTCAGGACCCATGTAAAGGTGAAAGGAGGGACGCCACTGTGGCATGCATAACCACACATACATCACACACACAGTAATATTTATTGTTGTTGTTTTGAGACAAGGTCTCATTATGTCGTGCTGGCTAAACTGGAACTCACTCTGTAGACTAGCCTGGCCTCAAACTCACAGGGATCCACCTTTCTCTGTCTCCTGGGTGCTGCGATTAAGGTATTGACCACCACACCTGGTATAAATAAATTAAAAAAAAAAAGTGGGAGTGAAGATCTGAATGATCTCTAAGCTCCTTCATTCTCAGACCGTGAAGGTAGATGATAATAACTTAGCTAATACTTACTATGTCTCTGGTACAGCCTCAAGTGCTTGACTTACAACCAAGTCTCTCTTTAGCTAGCTGTCTGGCCTTCTTCCCAGCCCCCTCCCCCCCCCATCTCTCCCCTCTTTTACTGCTGTAGAATCTGTAAGGTTCTCCATGTTGCTGCTCCTTCTAATGCCCAAGGTCCAGCATTCTAAAAGAGTGGTGTTTTCAAACCTATTACAATCCACTATCTCTTCAATCAGACAGTCCAACTGCCAGCAGGTCCATGAACATTGCGGAAGTAAGAGTTAGATTCATCTCAAAAACTGAGGTGTTTAGAAATACATTAGAAGCACATATACGCACGCGTGCGCACACACTACGTACTTTGAGATTGCGAGGGATGCTTAGAAGATAAAGAAGAGCTTCAACCTCAGTAATGACAGAAAAGATGCTCTCTCTCACCCAAACGGGCAAAACATGGCAAAAGCAGCTTACCACCCTGGGGCAGAACATCCCCCATTGAGTAAACAATGCTCCATAACCTGTGACTTTCATGAACACCACAGCCCCTTCTATGTTCCCTGCTGCCACTGTATGGAGCTGTGGAATGCAGTGGCATAGGCCAAAAGAAGGTCTGGGTTCCACATGGTTTGCCCTCCTTCCTGGAATCACCCCCCCCCCCAGCCTTTATCCAATGTTAATTAACCTTGGTTGCCATGTGCATGGGAGAGTAGTTAACTTTGGGAATCTGGATGACAATCTATGTCTGAGCAACTCAGGACTAGTTGGCTACTGAGCATAGGGGAATAGGCTAGAAAGGCCTGTGAAGACATGAAGCTTGGTAGGCCTGGAAGGTTGCAAGTTGGAGGAGGTTGGGGTGTACATCCTTTGGGTAGGACTCAAATTCTGGAAGGGAGGAAATAAAAAAGCTTAGGGGAAAGACTCTCCCATCTTCATCTAGATTGGAAATCTAGCAACGTCTTGAATACTCCCACTTCCTTCCATCAAGGAGTTGAACACACAGACCAGAAGAGAGGAGGGAACTGATGGGAAGGCTGAGAAGCTCTTTTAAGTACCTTGCTCACAACAATACTGAATGGGATGGGGGTGTTTACTTCCCCCAGACAAACAAAAACTGCATCAGAACCTGAACTAAAGCCAAACAGCAGTCCTCCCTTCTCAGGTGCCTGAAGCCTGTGGCAGGGAGGCAGGGAGGCTGACTGAGGGATTAATCTAATTAGTGTATACACACACAGCTGGTTGTGGTATTAATCTAATTAGTGTACACACATACACCTGGTTGAGGAATTAATTTAATTAGTGTACACACACGCATAGAGTAGAATAAGAAAGTTTGTTTTAGCTGGTGTAGTGGTACGCGTCTTTAATCCCAGCACTCGGGAGGCAGAGGCAGGTGGATCTCTGTGAGTTCAAAGCCAGTAAGGTCTACACCAGTGAGTTTTAGGACAGCCAAGGCTACATAGTGAGACCGGCTCGAAAACAAAAACATAACAAAACAAGAAAAGGTTTCAATTACTGGAAGTAATGTTTTACTCATACGCTCATGAAATTCCGTATACACATACCTTTACAGAAATTTTATAGTTGTGTCTGGTGGTGTGCGCGTCTGTAATCACAGAACTCTGAAGACTGAGTCAAGAAAAAAAAAAAAAGAGTTCGAGGCCAGCCTGGAGTATATAGCAAGGCCTTGTCTCAAAATTAAACTTTAAAAGGAAGAAATTTTAACAGAGCTGCCCTCAGTTTAGAAAAGCCTCCGTCCTGGCTCGCAGAAGTAACTATTTGCACCTGCGAATCTTCCACTCTCAGCTTTGAAAACAATAACACACGCCGGCGACCTACCATGGCTGGGACACGCCGCGCCTGCGCACTGTATTCGGCTCGCGACTCTAGCCACGTGTGGCCCTCGGGGCGCAGGCGTGACTCCGCCCCCTCCCTCCCCTTTCTGCCCGGACCCGCCCCCCTCGGGTCTAGCTCCGCCTCTTCCGCGTTCTCGGCAGAGACCTGCAGGTGGGGGTGCGCGCGGCCGCTCCGGCGGTGGTCAGCTAAGGTAAAAGTGAGTCAGCGAGGAGTCCCTCCGGGCGGAACGGGGCCGGGGTCTGGAGTGCGGCGGTGCACCCGGGAGGGGCAGTCAGGGCCTTCTGAGCAGTTCGAGGTCACGACCCGATTCCTCTGCGGAGGGACAGCCGAAGGGGACATCCTTTTAGGACGGTCCTCTGAGCTGCTTCCCTGCCGAGACTGCAGCGTGTAAAACCCCATTCGAGGCTCTCAGCCTGTGTCTGGGGATGGGCTTGGACTGTGACAGGTCGGGACCCGGTGGGTACCGGCGGTCGGAGCTCAGCCTGTATGGGATTTGAGCGTCAGCCCAAACAAGGATCTGCTCGAGGCTGTAGGAGGGCTCAAGGCTCATACAGTCCGCTGGCATGAGTACGTTATCAAATGTGTGTACTTAGTTGTGGTAAATTAACTATTTCCAGTTATTTTGCAATACAATTTTTAAAACGCCTGCCACATTTGTCCAGCGGAGAGATGTAGAACTGTGGGTAGGATGCAGGCTCTCTTCTATAGCTGTAGGACTGTGGACGATCAGAAGCGAGGGATGAGCGTGGGAGTGCTTGACTTTTGGGTCAGCCATGCTTTCCCATCTCCTATCTGTATATCCTAGGACAGCTCATTTTCTCTCTCAGAGCCTTTTCTCTGTTAAAATGGACATAATAATGTCATTTTGAGGGTTAAGTATGATTACATGTAAATTGCCTACATGCAATGGGTACTGATACATAACTGTTGTGATTTCTAGGAAAGAGAGTATTTTGGTCTGGCATATTTCAGGGAGGCCCTAGGGGAAAAGCTGATGTAACCGGAGCCTTGGAGCCTCTGTGGGATTTACACACTGGAATTGACCTTGCAGTATGAGGAGGGAGCTAAAACTTGTTGACCGCAGGCCATGTGCCAAGCACCAGCTGAGTAGTTGACATATAGTGAGTGTCTCCCTGGGCCAGCCAAGCCAAAGAGCTTTAACCCACTGTCCTTAGCTTCAAGCCTTCTAAAGGGCCCTGGGCTTGGAGTGATAGGAAGAATAGACACAGGGTGAGGTATTCTGTATCGATGTGAGCTAGTTGGGAACCTTGGGACCCCTTCCCCAAATCTACTCACAGCTCAAAGTTTCTTTTTTTATAATCGGGGGTTAGTAGCTGGGCTTTGGCTTGTGTAGGAGTTGTCATTGCTGTAGTGCGTTAGCAGATTTGGCTCAGAGGGCCTGGCAACAGGCAGCCAGACCGTGGGGAGAGAAGGTCTGAGAACAAGCTGGCAAATTGCAGCACATGCCTAGCTAGGAAGAGCATGGTTTCCTATTATGTGGTCTATAGTAATCCAGTAATATGGCACCTGTTGTAGCTTCATGGGTGCTCTTATGACCTCCTTTTTTTGTAGCTTTGTGGGTGATCACACCACATCTTATGACCTCCTGGGTGAAGCTTCTCATCCTCCTGCTGGATTGGACACTCCCATTCCAGCCTCCTGTAGCAGAGACCGAACTTCCCATAGAGTTCTTAGCAAAGAACTCTTGGGGTACATTACTCATATGTACCCTGACTACAGTTGTTGGTAGCAAGGAGTCGTGTCTGTGTCATACCTCCTCTTCATGGCACTGGACTGGCACATAGTAGGTCTCTGTAATGCTTGTGGTTAAATGAGTCAGTAACTTTTTTTATTTACTCGCTTTGGTCCTTGTTTTACAAGCTGTCAGGTTTAGAAGGAGACTTTGCATCTTCCTTCATGACTAAGGAGGGCCCTGGTTTAGATGGATGGTGCCCTACTTACAGGCATCAGAGGCACAAAGGTGCAGGAACTATTCATGAATCAAGATTCTTCATTGCTATTATTGATTTCAGTCCCTGGTCTTGCTATTGTTGAGTTTAGTTACGAAAGAAGTTGTGCCATGTCCAGGGACCTGTGTCTGTGATATAGCTCATGTAGGGAAAGCTACAGGTGGCTGACTAATCAATTGTTCTGCCCTTGGCCTTGGTAAACAGTAGTCCCTTCCATGTGGGACCAGCAGCTACAAATTCACATTTTTCCTTGCCAACAGCCCCAGCATATGGAACAAAAAGTCCTTTATTGATCGTGTGTGTGTGTGTGTGTGTGTGTGTGTGTGTGTGTGTGTGTGTGTGTGTTGAAGGCAGAAGGAACAAAGGAACCATCTGGTTCCACTACCTTCATCATATAGACAGGGGGAAACTGGACCAAGATTACACAAGGACTCAGTCAAGGATAGAGAGTTCTGGAAGTGAAATGTCCAGACAATTGTTTTTTCCAATTCTACTCTAGTGAACTAATTAATTAATTTGAGACACTATGTCAGTATGTATCTCTGACTGGCCTGGAACTCAGTATGTACACAAGCTGGCATTACACTCAGAGAGAGCCACCTACCTCTGCTTCCCACATGCTGAGATTAAAATTACCATCACTACCTCTGACCTTATTTGTGGTATGTACATGTGCACATAAGTGCAGGTGCCCAGAGAGACCGGAAGAGGGTGACAGAGTCTCTGGAGCCGGTGTTACAGGTTATTTTGAGCAACTAAAATAGATGTTGGGGACTGAACTTGGGTCCTTTGCAAGAGTGGCACTTGCCCTTAACTACTGAGCCATCTTTCTGACTCTCTACTAAATAAAAAAAGAAAAAAACCTTTAATTAATTAATTTTAATTCTTTGAGATTGGAATCTCTCTGTGATGCCCAGACTGGCCTCTGATTATTAAGCTCAAGTGATTACCCTGCCTATAAGGCCTCCCAAGTAGCTCTACATGATTGATAAAGCTAACATTTACCAAGTACTTACTATAGACTGAACTATAGGTTTTAAGTATATTAAACTATTTTATAGACTCAGAAACCAGATAGGAATCATTCCCATTGTTTTCTAATCCTATAGTTCTGGGTTTTAGTATGGTTGTAGTGGCAGTCACCTACCCAATGAAGTGAGCAGTTCTCTGGAGAGCAGATCCTGGAGCCCTCTTCCTCTGGGAGTGAAAGCCATCCTCCCAGCAGCGTCTCCCTGAACACTGAAGAGATGTCCCAAGAGGAGCCCATAATGTGCCAGAAGGCTGGACAAAGGAATGAAGCGAGTCCACATGAGTACTGGTGGATCTTAGTTTGAGACTATGAATATACTTACAAAATTGCCTGTTGGGCTGGTACTGTAGCTCAATGGTAGATCCGTGGCCTAGCGTTCACCAGGCTCCAACTTTGATCCCCAGGAGCACAAAAATTGTCTGTTTATTGTCGGGCAGTAAAATGCATAGTTTTAGGGAAAAATCAATCCTGGATCTTTCAATAAAGATTCCCAGTGTGACATGGAAAGATTTGATTCAGCAACACATACGAGGCTATGCTGTGAACGAGCATCTAGTATTGAGAAATACACGCACCAAGGGTAGCAACATGGTTTGGTTTTTGTTTTTTTTTTTCTCTCCTGTAAGTAAGTGTCTCTTCGAAGCCTTCTCCCTCATGTGTAGTTAAGAAGATGGGTCAGTGCATAAATAACTGAAACCAGACTGACCTGGGCAAATGAAGTAAGGGATGTAAGCCAAGTGGGAGTTTGGGAGGAGGAAAAAATCAATCCCTACATGACCAGATTCCTGAAGGGAGAGAAGTTAAGCCGGAACATGGAGGGAGTTCATTCCTGGGAGGAAGGGCAGCTGGAGCCCTGTCGGGAGGCAGAAATGCCTGGAAGGGGGCACACACACGAGGCCCAGGCACACTGAGGAGGAGAAGGGGTTTGCCGATGTGGGGAGGAAAGAAGGCTAACGTTCATCAAGTGTCTGCTTTGTGGCCTGCAAGGAGCCACATAGTTTACACGCTATAATTTACTTAATCCTCACAACCTCTGTAAGAGAGGGACATTTATCCCCAGTTTAGAGACTAGGAAACCAGACCTCAGAAAGATTAAAGTAGCTTCACCAAGGTCGGGTAAAGCTAGTAAGTGGACAGCATGGTTCAGACCGCCTAGGAGGGGTCAGACCAACCCTAGGAGGGGTCAGACCAACCCTAGGAGGGGTCAGACCAACCCTAGGAGGGGTCAGACCGACCTAGGAGGGTTCAGACTGACCTAGGAGGGTTCAGACCGACCTAGGAGGGTTCAGACCGACCTAGGAGGGTTCAGACCGACCCTAGGAGGGTTCAGACTGACCTAAGAGGGTTGAGTTCAAAGCCTCCTCTTCTTTCCCTTATGCTGTAGGGCTCTAGATGCCATGATGAGGCCTTTGTTGATTGTGGCTGTGGGACAGAGGCTAACTGGAACAAAGAAGCTTCCAGAACAGGGACATAAGTGAGGAGGGTTCAGCTGTAAAGTACCTGAGATCCTGGTCTGAGTCTGCTTATGCAGGCTTTGTGAGCCTATGGCTTCTGTCACAGTGCTGTCAATCAATGCATCTCTGTCCTTAGCCCCTATGATCTTAGAATGAGTTCACAGAGGCTGTGGCACCCTTGGATTTCAAGTACAGATCCTGAAGTAAAATGGACAGCCTCATAATGCTTCATTTTTTTCACCATCAAATTCAACAAGAATCTGTAATGGAAAGAGCTGGAGCCAGGAATCTGGCCTTCGGTCCAGGTATTACTCATCCCCCATTGTATTTTTCAGCCTTCTTCCCCCAGGATAAAGGGTCTGGACTCACTTGACAGGTCTTCTCTCTTGCTAATGCCATGTGTTGCTTTTCTCTCCCTGTCTGAGACTGTCTAAATATAAAGCAGAGAGGATGAACCTGAACTCAGAAAGAAGGGTTTAAACTCCAGCCTCTCGTTCCTGTGGGGAAGCAGTAAGTCGGGTATAAACTTTAAATCAGACTGTCTGGGCTTGAGTCCTGCCTCTGTCACTGGCTAGCTGTGTGACTTGGACAAGTTATTTAACTCTGCCTAGTTTCAGATTTCTTCTTCTGGGAAATGAGGTACAGATATTCCCTACCTCGTGGGGCTGCTGTAAGAACTAAAATGACATTAAGTAGCTCAGTGACCAGCAGGTCATAGATGTTCAGTGAATAATAGTAGTATCAGTAACAATATTAGTAATTGCATTAATACCCAGTCTGGCACTCATTTCACAGGCAGTGTGTTTATTAGGGCTATTCTCCCTACTCTCTCTTACTCTGACTTTGCTGTTTTCTCTTTTCATTGCCCCATCAAGAGACGTAGAAATGCTAGGTGATTCTATCACAGGGTTCCAAAGCATGACACCACTTAAAGTACTTGGTGGGAAAAAGTCAACAAAAAAGCCAGTGGCTTGATAGGAAATCTCACCTGACTCATGTTTCCCACACTTCTGTCCACAGTAAACGGGACCAGAGCAGGTGTTCACTTCCTTTTGCACAGCCTTCAGCAAAAGCACCTGGCAAGGCCCCTTCAGTTCACTTGCCGAAAAGAACAACAGTATGGTGTCTCCAGAAAGTGGTGTCTAATTTAGCTCCTCCCAGCTTAAACCCCTCCTTAGCTTAAGCCAGCTCTTATTGTTCTGTTTTCCATGAATATGGAAAAGTTCTTTCTGATTATAAAGGGCGGATGAGATCAAGATTTTCTCATGAGAACCTTTTCTGTACTTAAAGCCAGAATCCAGTTAGGGCTCATCTTCGCTTCGCCGGGCTACACCGCCTGGCTGCTTTCACCTCATCCGCAAAACCTATTTTCCATCGCTTGGATCACATTGGTTATGCTTCTTTTCTTTCTCGGAGGTTTTCCCTCTTCCTAGTGGTGACCCAGACTGTGCTCAGTCTGCTAATAAGAGTCCAGTTAGAACAGTTTAAGGGGAGAATGCTCCGAACTCTCATTGAGTCATTAAGCAACAGCCCTGTGCTAGGTAGAGGGACCCAGAGCTGACTCAGGTTAGTCCACTCTATCTCTGACTCAGGCTAAGGGAAGACTGTGATAAAACATCACAGATATCCTGGTGAGTTGTACACAGTCGTGGGAAATTGGAAATGATTTAGGGCAATCAGGTAGAAGCAGCCCTTTGGCTGGACTGCAGGTAAAGTCTCATGGAAAAGAATGGAAGCATAGTGTAGGAAAGCTGATCTGGGCAGTGCAAGGGAGGCCAAGTCACCCCAGCAGAGGCAGCAGCACCTATTAGACATCCAGCAAAGACATGGCAAGCTCAGGTCTGGCTTTGGGGGTTAGGAGTGGAAATGCCATAAACCTTACCCTTTTCTGTGTCCTCCATATGCTCTCTGTCTTGGAAGTCAAATGTTGGATCCTTTGTATTCTGTGAGTCTCAAATTCTTGGTGAAAAGGGAAAGTGGCCCAAATATGGTGGCAGAACAGTCAGGCTAACTGGGCCCTTAGAAACTCCTCTCTGCTTTTGGCCTTTGCTGACACATAGTCTCTCTTGCTGTCCAGATGTAGTATCCAGTGTCTAGGCTGTTTTCCAGAGCTATGGTTGACATGGGGAGGCTGTCTCACAAGGTGTAATAATGGGAGTTATGGAGTGCCTCTTAAATGCCAGGCATTTTAGTTTGATATGCACACTCTAATCCTCACAACGTATGTTATTGCCCCTGTTTTGTAGGTGGTGACGGTGAAAAGGAGTTAAGGAGTATGTCTAGTTCTGCCTTGCTAGTAGAAGTCAGGGCCGGAAGCTGAATCTAGACTCTAATGTTTGAAAGCCCATATGCTTTCTACTTCCTCAGCCCTAGAGTGACTCCATATGGCTGGGTAATACAAAGTCAGTAATGGAATTCTGAATATTGCTTTTTTTTTTTTTTTAACAGTAGACTAGCTGTTGGCAAACTAGGGTTTGCCACCCGTTGTTATAGAGACTGTAAGCTGAGAGTGCTTTCTTGCAGCTTTAAGTGTTTGGAGATGGGGAATCAAGAGGGGATGAACATTTTGTGAGACATGAAACATATGTGAAATTCTAACTGTGGCTTCCATAATTAAAGTTTGGTTGGCATATGTCATATGTCATTCATTTACATACAATCTGTGGCTGCACTCCTCTTAACAAAGGCTAAACCGAGAAGATGAAGCAACAAAGTGTAAAATATTTACTATCCAGCCCTTTACAGAAAAATAATCGCAGGCTGGAGAGATGGCTCAGCAGTTCAGAGCACTGGCTGCTCTTCCAGAGGTCCTGAGTTCAATTCCCAGCAACCACATGGTGGCTCACAGTGAGATCTGGTGACATCTGGTTCTCTCTTCTGGCCTGCAGGCATGCAGGCAGAACACTGTGTACATAATAAATAAATCTTTAAAAAAGAAAAGAAAAATAATTGCTGGCCTCTAATAACACTAAAGGCAGCAAGCTAAAGTTCATAGATGTTCAAGGTTGACCCTGGAGGGCAGTGGTGGGAACAGGAAAGCATATTAGCCAAACTTCCTTGGGCTCTAGAAATAGTTTCATTGGGCCTGGGCGATTGATTCCCTTGGGAACGAAAGTACAATGGACAGGGCTGTCCAGTGTGCTGAAGTTTCTAATACGCAGTGAACAGGATACTTTGTGGATGAAGTCATTCATTCAGATTCACTGGAGCCCTTTTGTGGCAGATGCTGTAGTAAATGCTAGGAAGAGCTAACTGGAAACATCTACATCTTGCCTTTGAGGAGCCTGTAGCCTGGTGGGAGAACCACGGTGTGTATTTTGTGTTGTAATGGAATGCTATGAGCTAGATGAGATGCTGGAGAGAATAGAAAAGGGAGTCCAGACTGCTTCTAAAGTTGATAGGATCCTCTCTGTAATTTGCTATGGGTCTTGAAAGATAAATAGAAATTCCTTTGTAAGGAGCTATAGGCAAGCTGAGGGAAAACCTGGAATGTGAGCATTTGGAACTTATGTAGATGGGGGAGAAATGATTTAGGCTTTATGGCTAGCTGACTGGCAGGATGATGTAATCTGATAGAGAAGAAGAGAAATCAGGAGGAAGGAAGCTGTGGTAGGGGCTGGGGACAAGTCCAGCTTGGGAAATGTGATTTGAGGTAACTTTGAAATGCATCCAGTTTCCAGTTAGAAACCTTTGAAATTTTGGCACAGAAGCCCAGGATTCAGACTTAAGCACATTTTCAGTGCTTTTCCCCCAGAGAAAAGGGGAAGTGTGAGTGTGTTTCACTGAGAAGAAATTGAGCAACTTTGGCACATGATAAGTAAAGCCAAGGGGTTAAATATAGCACTGGTCTACAGAAAATGAAGTCATCACATTGGGAATCAGCGATGATTGTTTTGGGCACAAAACTGTCTCCATTCTTGCCACCTGCTACTCTCAAGGTCTGCTTTATCTTGTTGGCAAGGTTACCTCTCGCCTGAGACTTGGGCCTGGCTACTAGGAGCCAGAGCCAGCGCTTAAACATCTCTCACAAGCAAGCAGCTGAAAGTATCAGCTTGAACCCTCTATGTGAGACTCTAGGAGCCACGAGAAGGGTCCAACTCTGTCACCCTGGCAAGTTACAGCTTTTAGTGTCTGGAATCCACAATGGGAGTAAGTCTGAAATTTTTTTTTTTTTTTTTTTTTTTTTTTTTTTGGTTTTTTTGAGACAGGGTTTCTCTGCGTAGCTTTGCGCCTTTCCTGGAGCTCACTTGGTAGCTCAAGCTGGCCTCGAACTCACAGAGATCCGCCTGGCTCTGCCTCCCGAGTGCTGGGATTAAAGGCGTGCGCCACCACCGCCCGGCTCTTTTTTTTTTTTTTTTTTTTTTTTTTATTTTACAATACTATTCAGTTCTACATAACAGCCATTTATTTATTTATTTATTTATTTATTTTATTTGAAATTTCTTTATTCAGACCCTTGATAAATCTTCTGTTTGGCATAAGTATTTTCAGTCACCCATCAGTTTTAAAGCCCGGGGACATCTGTGATTCCTGTGTACACATCGCTTCCTAGTGTAACTCACAGAGAGGGGGCTCTTGGGTGGATCAGTGTCTCCCTGGTCCCCTTGAAGACATCAAGTCTCACACCCTCTCTCCTTCTGCTTCCTGAAGATTTCCATGTTGGATGGGATGAAGCAGAGACAGGTGGCAAACTGAAGGACATTGGCCAGGCAGAGGCCAGTGGATAGCTCCCTGTGTCTGGAAGACGACAACCTTGGGATTCCTCTGGGATTTCACGAGCCTCGCTGCTGAGTCGAAGAATTTTGTGGGTAAGATGGGGTGAACTGTTCACCGCCTCCCTTTGTTTTTTTTTTTTTTTTTTACAGCCACAGCTTTAATTACTTTGTGTTCGTTGGAGATGGGCTGTGGCTGTCATGTTGTGTGTGTAGGTCACGGGACAACTTTCAGAGGTCAGTTCTCTTCTTCTGCCGAGTGGGTCCCAGGGGTCAGACTCAAGTCATCAGACTGGAGACAGGTCCCTCTGCCCACTGAGCCATCTTGCCAGTCCCCATTTACCTTTCTCACATTACTTTGAATTGAGCTTCCCTCCCATTTCCAGAGAAAAGGATGAGTTCAGGGTCATCTGAGCAGTTGATGGTTTTCAGTATTTGCTTGGGTGGCTTGACTTAGCCATCTCAGGTCCCAGTCACTTCCTGTGACAGTTACGTAGTAAACAGGGTCACATTTCTTCTGGAACAAAATGGCAGAGGGACAGAAGGAAAATGGAACAGTAAGTAAAACATGTTTATTTCCTTTTGACTATGAAAGTAAAGCTACCACGTCATAGCACGGCGAACCAAGTACAGCAGAAACTGTAAAAAGTAAAATGTGTGTGCCCATGGAGTCTTGTTCTCCCAAGGAAATGTTGGAAATCCTGTTGGTTTGTTGGTTTGTTTTTTATATCTCACACATGGCACAGATGCTGAGGCTGCGGTGTGTCCTGTGGTTTGCTCTAGCTGGAGAGGCCTCGTCATGCCTGGCAGGTATCAGTCAAGCCTCAGTGACTGATTTGGGACACATGAGGGTTGAGTAAGGTTGTTGTAGCCTGTCCTGTGCTTTTTCATAATACTCAACAGCTGTGTGTCAGCTGTCTTCACCTGAAGCTTCGTGGTGACACTGCCCTCTTACCCTGCTCCCCACTCCCAGAGCCGCCCCTCCCCTCCCCCCCATAGAGTCCCCCCTTCTTGATAACACTGCCGGTTGAAAAGCACGTATTAATAGACCTGCACTGAGGCCCTGCTCTGTGGCTGATCCCGTGCTAAGCCATGGGGCTAGAGAAGAATCAAACATTGGCCTCTCTTTCAAGGATGGTCATAACTGTCAAGGACAGTGACTCCTCCACTGTCTCCCATCGTTTGACGGGACCATTTCTGCCTCTGCGGCTTCCTCCCTGGCTCCATAACATGCCCTTCCCTCCGATCCCTGCTGCCCCTGCCCCTGGCGCAGACCTTCCTCGCCTCTCCGGCCTGCTGCCGCAGCCTCAGTCCACCTTGTCTCTCAGCATCTGCTGTTTGCACTGTGTGTCACAGCCAGCTTGAAGGCCATAGTACTCCTCCCTCCCTCCTCATTGGCTAGAACAGAGGTTCACAAGTGGGCCGCACAGAAACCCTTCCAGGGGATCTGCAAGATCAAAAGTATTATTTGTGGTTGCACAGTGACAGTGAGGAAGCTGCTGATGCCTTAGTACAAGTCAGGGCCGTGGCGTGGAGCCGTGCTCACAGCCAGGTTCCTCCATGCCAGCTACTTAGCCATTTTAGCTTAAGAATGGCCTTGATGAAGCAGCAGAAGATGTTCATTTTTCTGAGTCTCACCTGAGGACCGTCTGTCTTCTAGTGGTCTGTATGATGTATAGAAGATGCACTTACAAGGCCCTTCTTTGGCGTAGCAAAGCACAACAATGACATACCAAGGAATGGCACTTGTAAGCACTGTTTGTAAGCTGAGCAAGAAGCAGCTGTTGTCCTTTTCTGTGGAAGAATGATGGGTGTTATTAAGGGTGGGAAGAATACGGTGCTGGAGGGCCTGTGGACTGTGTTATATGAGCTTACATGGCCAGCTTAGCTTGCTTTTCTCAGCCTTTACAGTATGCTTCCTACCCAAGCCCTGCCCTTTGCTACCACTTTGTTTCATGTTCTGTAAACACATACTTCCTGTTTCTGCTTCCATATCCTTCTGATGTCGTTCCTTCCACCAGGAATTGCAGTGTGGCTATGAGGGCTCCTTGTGACCCCAGGATCAGAGCAGGGGGAGAAGATGAGTCTGAGTGTTTGCCCCTTAGCATCTGAGTATCACAGCCTATAAAGCATCTCCCTGATGCCATTTCACTGCAGCTGTGTTGAACCACATGGCCCAGCCTTTTACACTGGAAGTTGTCTTAGTTAGGGTTTCTATTGCGGTGAAGAGACACCGTGACCACGGCAACTCTTATCAAGGAAAACATTTAATTGGGTGGCTTACAGTTTCAGAGGTTCAGTCCATTATCATCATGGCAGGACATGGTGGCATGCAGGTAGACATGGTGCTGGAGAAGGAGCTGAGAGGTCTACATCTTGATCTGCAGGCAACGGGAAGTGAACTGTGACTCTGGATGTAGCTTGAGCATAGGAGACCTCAAAGCCCACTCCCACAGTGACACACTTCCTCCAACAAGGCCACACCTCCCAATAGTGCCACTTCCTTTGCAGGCCATTTCCTTTCAAACCAACACAGAGGTCCTGAAATTAAAAAATTCCTCCAGCTCTGTGGAATCTCACAGACTATCCTCTGATGGAGCTAATTTCATACATGGCTCCTGACATTTACTGTCTTGTGAAATTTGATCAGCTTCTGCTCAAATATGCCTTTTCCCTTTCCCTTTCTACCTAGTGACGTCATCAGAAACCACATCTACAAACTCCCAGGTCAGACAGGAGAAGATTGTCACCTTATACTTCATTCTGGACCGCCATAAATAATGTGCTTAGACATTGGTTTGTAGTTCGTTTTCTATAAGATGACAAAACACAAAATACTATGGCATCTCAGGGCAAGAAGAGACTTCTGGAAGGTTAAAGTTAATATAGTAGTGAGGATGTGACTATTAGGCCTTTGTGTTTAGGTAAACTAGAAGAGAGCTTCCCAACCTTTTTGACATTGGAGCACATGCAAGAAACTCGTGTGTAAACAGGGAGCTGAGGGACTGGAGGCCTGCTGAGATATCAGAATCTCATAGCACTTGTCTTACTTAGAGTTTCTGTTGCCGTGATGAAACACCATGAGCAAAAGCAAGTTGTGGAGGAAAGGGTTTATTTCAGCTTACACTTCCAGGTAACAGTTCATCACTGAAGGAAGTCAGGGCAGGAACTCAAACAGGACAGGAATCTGGAGACAGGAGCTGATGCAGAGGCCATGGACAGGTGCTGCTTACTGGCTTGCTCCCCATGGCTTGCTCAGCCTGCTTTTTTATAGAACTCAGGACCACCAGCCCAGGGATAGCCCCACCTACAATGGGCTGGGCTCTCCCCTCATTAAATACTAATTAAGAAAATGCCCTACAGCCAGATCTTATGGAGGCATTTTCTCAATTGAGGTTGCCTCCTTTCAGATGACTCTAGGTTGTGTCAGGTTGACATAAAATTATCCAGCACAGTACATCAGTAAAGAAGCACTGTACTAAGATTTATAAACAATAGCACTGGTGCCTGGCTGTCACCAGCTCCCACCTCTGCCTTCCAGCATTAGTGTTTGAGAACAGCATCATCACAGGTTAGAAGCTTACATTCTTGAGCCAGAGTCCAGGCTTACATTCTACACTGCGGTTTGCTTACTCACTAGATGAGCATGACCTAGCACATTTACCAGTTTGTGTCAGTTTCTTCGTTTGTAAAATATAGGCAACAATTATGCTTTCCTCGTAGTTGTGGTGATTGCATCAGTGAGTCTGTAGAGTATAGTAACTGTAACGGACTTCAGACATTGCCTGGCACATGCAGACCACTTGAGAGTGTGCACTGTAAAGATTATGGTGGTGTGCACCGTGACTTGTGTTGCTACAGAGGCACAGATGACCCCAGTCTCCTAGGTTCCTCTTCTCTTATCTCACATGGCTTACTCAACCCCTCCCTTAAGTGTGTGCCAAACTTCCTTCAGTTCCTCCATTTCTGTTTTTGTCTGTGGTTTTGTTATGGTTGCTGATGGGGATGGGCCCTGGGGTCCTGTGCGTGGTAGACAAGCACTCTTACGAAGCTACTCCCAGACCCTCGGTTTCCTCCCATTGCCCATTCTCCTCAGCTGACCCTGAGGAAGCAGCTGAATTTGTCTCTGATTGTGCCCTTCAACCTGCTCTCCACCATTCTTTTCTAAGAAGCCCTTCAGAACGAAGGAAGATTGGGATCCTCAAAGAGCTCCAGAGTTGGAGCAGGGAGTGAGTAGGAGTTATTTGCAGAGATAAGTGAACCATATGATTCAGCTTACATGAGACATGAAAGCTGGCAATCTGTGTATAGACTCTACCAAAGAGTGTGTGTCTGGTAACCTGAGTGACAGTGGGCCTGACTCATTAGGCTCTGTCAAGAATTGACAGTTACTTTGGAAAGAAGACCTTGAGTTTGTCTAGGGAGAGCAGTGGCTAGTACCTGTTATTGCTATGGGTTGTGCCCCCAGCCCCAGGACTCCTTGGCCTCTCCCGATTGCTCTATGAGTGAAGGTGCCAGGCTGGGTCTTAGATCTGTATCCTTAAAACCTATCTATACAGCTATACTTCCAACATAATCTGTTCATATGGATGTATACATGTGTGTCTGTATGTAAGTGCAGATATACATTTGTGCACAGAGGTGTGGAGGCAGGAGGTTGGCACCAAACAACTTCTTCAATTGCTCTCCACCATTGTTTAAACAGGGACTCACTGTGTGGCCCTGCCTTGACTCCTGATTTGTAGACCAGACTGACATTGAACTCACAGAGACCCGCCTGCCTCTGCCTCCTGAGTACTAGGATTAAAGGCTTTTGCTTCCACACCCAGCTAAACACTGGATTTTAATACAGAGAAATCTAGACACAATTTGAAAAACTGTAATCAGCCTCTAAATTACAAAGTGTTTTCAATAAAGGTTTCCCAGTGTTGAAGATCAAAACTGAGGCCTTGAAGATGCTAAAAGCTCTGCCACTGAGCTCCTTGCAGGCCCCAACTCTGAGCTCCATGCACCACCCCAGCCCATTTATCTTGTTTAAAGTACAATTTGATTCAGACAAAATGGGATAAAATGATAAATTTCAGTCACATATAACTTGGAAAATCCTGAAAAGGATGAAGAAGAAAATAAAAACCACCCCATCACATAAAGCATGTCTATAAATTAAAAATAGTACAGACTGTTTTTTAAAAAGCATATAAACTACGCAGCCCGGCTCTGGACAGTTTGTTGGCACACTTTAAATTGTAATAGTAACAGGTTCTTGCCTTTCTGCAAGGCTTCCCATTCTGTGTGTGTTCATATGTATGCATACATAACTATGCACATTTTTTGAAGCACATTTGTTTTTGTTTTTTGTTTTTTGTTTTTTTTTTTTTTGGCTATTAAAATCTGTGTTCTCTTTTTATTTTTCCCCCTTCTTTTTATTAAGAAAATTTTTTCATTCATTTTACACACCAAAGATCCCCCCTTTCCTCCTCCCACCTCCCCAGCCTCCCCCTCCCAACCCACCCCGTATTCCCACCCACAAGAAGGGAAGGCCTCCCATGGGGAGGCACATCTAGTAGAGGCAAGTCCAAGCCCTTCCCCCTGCCTCAAGGCTGCACGAGGTGTTCCATCATAGGTAGTGGCCTCCAAAAAGCCCCCTCATGCACCAGGGATGGATTCTGATCCTACCGCCAGGGGGACCCCCAAGCAGATCAAGCTACACAACTGTGACACCATGCAGAGGGCCTAGTCCAGTCCCACGTAGGCTCCACAGCCTTTGATCCAGCTTTCATGAGCTCCCTCTAGTTTGGTTTGGTCGTCCCTGCATGTTTCCCCATCATGATCCTGATGCACTTGCTCATAGAATCCCTCTTCTCTCTTTGACTGGACTCCTGGAGCTCTGCCTGGTGTCTGGCTGTGGATCTCTGCATCTGCTTCCATCAGTCATTGGAGAAAAGCTCTGTTACGACAGTTAAGGTATTCACCAGTCTGATCACTGGGGCAAGCCAGTTGAAGCACATTTGTATTGACTGTGTCGTTGGGATCTTAGAACAACCTAGCAGGCAGACGGGGAGGTGTGTTTTTAAACCAGTTCTCAGGATGAAGGAACTAGGCTCTTAAGAGGCAGAGTTGCTTGACCTTGAGGTTGTCTGGTAATGCCAGCACCAGAATGTCTCTTTGTTCTCCTGACCCAGGCCCATGTGCCTTCCCTGTCTACAGTGTGCCTCCCCTCATTCCACGTGTGCCTACCAGAATACACAGATGGGGTCCCCAAGCCCTGCTGATGTGAGAGTGAGGGCTGGAGGCGGTAGAAGTGTTGGGAGCCCCCAGACCACTGCTTGTTGGAACCTGAAAAGAACTGCTTGCTCACTTTCTCCTCACATTACCTAGTCTAAAAGAGGACCAGGCTTCTAGAAAATAAGTTAAGGACCTTTTGTGTCTGAGATCTTTTAGGAGAGGGAATGTGATAGAGTTGATGGGATTCGTAGCCTAGACTACCCTTTCCCCGCATCATCTGCAAGGCACACGCGTGCCCACATTTCTTTCAGAGTATACACTGGACACCCAAGGGGCCTGTGTGCCGTGAACCATATGTGCCATATACGATTTCCATTTTAGTGCAATTTATGATGGATGATATTCACCTGATGCTGTACTGTGACTTATAGAAGAGACAGAGGTGCAGAGGAGACAGTAGGAACACAGGGAATGATCAAAGCCAGAGAAGATCAGTGTCCCAGTGGAGCTTCTCTTGGAGACTTGGGGACAGAGGCTGGAATTCCAGCCACTAGTTCTACACAGTACTACCCCATTTGCCTCATGCCTGACTTCCAGAGTGATTGGGTGCACACACCGTAACTCATCTGGAGTTATTGGGGAGCTGCGTGGGGTTAGGACTTTTGAGCCGGCTTTCATGGCCAGGAAGAACTCCTACAGCAGGGAATCAGGGAGGTGAAGGTGCAGTGTGGTTGTGGGGCTTCCCTGAGGATGCATTTGTCCAGTGGCTGAGACATACTCTGCGATAAAACTAGAGTGTGGCCCACCTCATTCCCAGCAACATCTCCCACCCATTACCTCTTGCTGTGAAAACAGGGTAAGTTATGCATGCTTCTTTCATTTCACTGTTTTTATACATGTTTCCTTCCTAGTTTCAAAAAACAACTCTCCCTCAACAAGTTCTGTTTGCAAGAAAGACCTTAACCATTTGTCCCCTCTGACGTACTTTCTTCCGTTGAGATCCATGCAGAATAGACCAGGTATTCTGTCTTTGTGTGTGAAGCCATAAAATCTAATATTGAGCGTGTGGCTCTGCCCAGGGGTGTGCTGCTTCCACCAGAGGCTCCACGGTCCTGCTGTGGTAAAGAGCACGTATAAATTGCCACTAACGGGGTTTTCTATCTAGAGCTGTAAGTATGTCTGAGAGTCCCCTGTGAGTCCCAATGCCTCTGGCGCTCCTCCTATTCTCCACACCGCCTGCCTGTTGGCTGTTTGGTTTGTCCACAGGCCACTAATCGGAGTGTGGCCAGGGGAGGGTGAAGGAGCTGGAACCACAATCTGTTCACTCCGCTCTGGGTTTGCAGCCCTGGTGAGAAAATGGTCGGGACAAGCGTTGACACTAGATTGCACACCAGAGGGACAATGGTCCAGTCGGGTCCAGTCCCACCCCATCCTGTCCCCCTCCTCTAAACCTTCAAAGATGAATGGCCTTGTGCTTTATTTCTGAGGGATTTCTCACCACGTCCTGTAAATGCATCTGGATAGCATTTTTCCTTATAATTTACCTTATGAGTGTGGCTACTTCCATGGCAGTATTTAATCCTTTGAGAGTCACATGGCATTGTCGCCAGGTAGAACTTGTGCTTGAAGCTGTTGGCAGGAGTAGTATTTTTAGATACTCTGTGGATTCTTTTTATCTGTGTGTTTTTTCTTCTCTATTCTGGAGTATAATTGAAACCCTGCTGTTAGCAGTTCCCTAAAATGGAAGGATGGATGCCTCTAAGTAGGGCTGTCAGCTGCTGGGCTGCTTACCTGGACTTTCTGGATTGTGGTGTTGAAAGTGCCCTTCTGCATGCTTCCTGCTAACAGCTGCCAAGCGCCTGCCTCTATGCACAGCATGGATTTGGGCAGTGGCACTAAGCAATCTTCCATCAGATCCTTGGAGGAGGGAGTGAGCCTTCCCCTCAGTGAGCAAAGAGCCAGATTCCATTTTAAATTTCTCAGGAAAAACCAACCCTCAGAGCCTATGTTTATTGAAGTTTGGTGTAAAAGTCCCTCACATCCTCTGCCCATCAGCTCTCGGGTGCCTCTCTATTTTAGAAGGATGTAGAGGTTTAATCACCCTGGTGGGGATTTAGACCCAGAGACTTCAGAGAAATCTTATTATTTCTAACTGCAGGCAAAGAGTATTAAGGCTCCACTCTGGATCAGGGGCATGACATGTTCTATAAGTAATTTATCTTTAACAGGGGAAGGACCCTACTAGAGTGGCCTAGAAACAAAACTGCGGTTGGCTCTCATTGGTCCTCCTTTTCTCCTTCCCATCCCAGTCTCCTGCTGCCTCGTTCTGTCCTGACCCTTCCTGCCCAATATGTCCCGTGTCTGTGTCTGCCAGCATGGGAGCCAGGTGCCTGCCAGGGAGAGATAATGATGTTTTTACAATCAGTGACCTCATCCAGCAGCCTGTCTTAGACTTGTCAGCTGCAGGCCTCCCTGCATTCTTGCAAGGAAGGACCAGGGAAGGAGAGGGTGATGTGGCACTCATCTGTGCTCCTGGAAGTGAAGAAATTGGGGGCTATTCTCAACCCAGCCCCCCTACCCATCTTGATATCTTTGGGGATAAGGCAGACTGTATAGCAGGCCTTTCACAGCCCCAGTGCATATCTATGGAAATATTGCTCAGCTTCTGGTTTTACCATCAGGTTCTATTCCTACCTAGAGCCTAGCCCCAGGGACCTTCCCTTTCTGATGATCACAGGTGGGTCCTGCTTGTAGATTGCTTGTTCTGTTTGGGAACTCTGGTTTAGCTGGTGGCAGATCTCAATCCATGTGCTAATGAGCTTGGCAAATGCAGACTTCTGGTCCCCTCTCCTAATCTAGCTGCCTGTCTGAGTCCCTTCCCACAGTTAATGATCTCCTATAATGGTTTTGCCTTTAGTTTTGCCTCCTGGGTCAAAACAAATCAATATCCCTCACAGATATTTAAAACCATCAGTATAAAACTCCTGGGTCTCACTCTTTTCTCCTTCTGAGTGAACTCACTGCTTGATCGGTACAGTGCAATTTCCCTCCCGTTCCCTCTTGTCTCCCAGAGATGGGCAGCAGTGAGCCCCTTCCCATCGTGGATAGTGACAAGAGGAGGAAGAAGAAGCGCAAGACCCGGGCCACAGACTCTCTGCCAGGAAAGTTTGAAGGTTGGTCTAGGCCTGAGTGCTGCAGGCGGGGGAGGCATCTCTGATATCCACAGGACCAGATTCCGGGCCACCTCACCTTAGAGCCGGCTTGTCCTTGTGATTAATAAGACAGGGGTGAGTGAGAAGCGGTCAAGAGGGAGAAAGGACGGGCAAATCTCTCAGGCGAGGCACTGGCCTCCTCTGAGTGGTGTGAGCATCACCTCAGTGGCAGAACAACCAGTCTTCGAGAGCTGAGAGCCTCCCATGTGTCCGCCCCTCTTCCATATGAGCCACCGCCTTGTGGTTCCTGGAAGGCTGGGAGGCAGAAGAACCAGGAAAGAGGAAGCGAAAACACCCAGGCCACAGCTGCAGCGACACCACAGTCTTCTCCCAGTGGGAAGCTGGCCTCCCAGAGGCTGCAGCGACTTGTGTTGCGTGTGCTTGGTTCCTTTGAGAATTCATTGCATCCAAGGGACATGACGTTGCATCAACAGACGTTTTGGATGACCAAACTCAAGGCACTAGGCTGGGGGCTGCCAGGGTTATCACTGGGCATTCGATGAGAAGATGTGAATCACTGGGTGTTTCTCTAAAGTGGTCAAAGGATGAGTAGCCACCTTTAGGAATAGCGTATCCCCTTTATATGGCTTTTCACTGTAACATTTGAAGTAGCTTCCCCTCATGGGCCCTCTTCCTAGCCTTGCACACATACCAGCAAACTGATAGTTTTGTAGAATGTTCTGATAACAAACACTGTATGAATCAGGAATACTTTACTCCAATCAGCTAACATCCTGGCATGTGTAAAGGGCCAGTACTGAAGGATGTTCTGGGAGAAAAGCATGTCATTTAAATCACCTACAAATAATAGTGAACAGTGTAGCATCCATTCATATAGACAGCTGCAAGATCAGACTTGAATGGAACCAAGAAAGTACTTAGTATAGAGGTTTATGGTTTGTTCTTTTTTTTTTTTCCTGAGATAGGGTCTCCCTATTTAGCCCTGACTGTCCTAGAACTCACTATGTAGACTAGGCTAGCCTTGAACTCATAGAGATCTATCTGCTTTGCCTCCTAGGTGATGGGATTAAAGGCATGCACCACCACACCTGGTGTGTGTGTGTGTGTGTGTGTGTGTGTGTTTTGGGCAGTGGGGGAGAGTAAAGTACCTGGGACTTTAGAAGAGTTCACAGATCAACAGGTCTTTTGTTTGTTTATTGAACACAGAAGAGTTTCCTGTCACTCGGGGTTAGTTGATGCAAGCACAGACATCTCATGACTAAGAATGATAAAATCTGACATTGATTAAGTCTTCTGCCCGGGCCCTGGGTTTAAAGCCTAGGTTGCCTCAAGAGAACAGCCGGGGAAGGAGCAAGGGAGGATGAGGTTGGCTGAGCAAGGGTTGTGGTAGAGCCACAGCTTCCTTCGGAAGGGGCTCCGAGAACTTCAGTGTTCTGAACACTCGTCCAGCCTGGGTCTGTCACTGCTCTGTATGCCCATTCTGACCTGGAACCTCAAGGCATTGTTTGCATCCTGCTCTGTGTCTTGGTTTCCTGTGGGTGACTTTCAGAAACCTCTGAGGCTCCTCCGGTGACCTCCACTTTTGTATGTATAAAATAGTTGTTATTATTCCCTTCACATCCTCCATGCCTGGCACAAAGCTTGGCACATAGTAGGTGTTCAGCAAATGAGTAAATGAATGAATGCTGTTCATTCAAATAAAACCCTTCTTCGAGGATCCCTGGATGGCCCAGTGGGTTTCCCCATTCACTTCCCCTGCTTGCTCCTCCCCCACTCCTCCCTCTTGCCGTCCTGTCTCTGGGGTACTCACCAGGGCCTGGGTTACTCTGGGCTGCTGGGTAGGTTTGCCTTCCATAATGGACTCAACCCTTGGAGGGGAGGGGCTGGATTCTGTTCCTCACTCTGTCCCTATCATATTACCTGACACAGTAGATGCCCAGAAAGTAGGTTCTGAACTGAAACCCCTCCTCGGACCTCACCTCTAAAATGAGGAACAGGGGTCTGCTGAATCTTCTTGAGAGTCGGGAGCTGTCTGGGAAAGTTAGGAGGTCCTTGTCACTGAGGCTGCAGAGTTAGCATGGCCTCTTCGGCCTGGGTAAGCAGACCCAGGAAGCCAAGTGACAGCAGCTGTCCCCACCATGGCTTGGAGTGGGGTGACTCACCTGCGGTTCTTCTCACCTGTTTCCCTCTAGATGTATACAAGCTGACCTCTGAGTTGCTGGGAGAGGGAGCCTATGCCAAAGTCCAGGGTGCTGTGAGCCTGCAGACCGGCAAAGAGTATGCTGTCAAAGTGAGTGTCCCACGGGGTCTCCACCTCTACTTTGCAAATTTGTCATTCCTAGCTTGTCCCAAACCAAATAAATTGTTTATTGTGCAACATGGTAGCTCAGAAAGAAGAGGATGGAGGGAGTGCATACCTGTATTCACTGGACTCAAATCTGGGCTTTTCTACTCAGTTGCTTTGTAACCTCGAACAGGTTACTCAGCCTTCTGTCCTCCAGTTTCCTCTTCTGTAAGATGGGTGTAAATAATAGAACTTATGTAGGATTATGGGGATTAAATAAATTAATATGTGTAATGTGCTTACATCCATGTCTGGCACGTAGTAGGCTGTTTCTGATCACTGTAATAAACAGTATCAGCTTTGGAAGTAGAAGCTCTGTCTGAGTCATTTTTAACAAACTTACTTGACTTCAGGAAACTCACTGAACCCCCTTAAGCTCTGGTTTCTGTATCTAAATGAAAGTTAGATAGTTCCTGCCCTCAAAATCTGGTGAAATGATTGTGAAGGTAAGAGTAAAAATGAACTGGTGAACACACTTGATAAACCACAAAGTACAAGCGATGACCAATATCAGGACGGTGAGGCCCAAGATCTGCAGTGACTGAGCACTCGGCTTTGGGACAGGAGATGTGGACTTGGCCTCAGTGCTGTCTTTAATTAGCTGCATGACTCTGGCATGTCTCACGTTCAAACCCTTTGGCTACTGAAGGAATAGAGGCGGAGCTGTGGTTCTCAAAGTAGGGTCCCTGGACCAACAGCACCAGTGTCCCCTGGAGAGAGTGAGAAATGCACGTGATCTGGCCCTAATACGTTAGAAATTGGGCCTGGCCCAGCACTGTACATGTCCCATCCTGGTGAGTGTGATCCTCAGGACAGTTTGAAAACCCTGACGGAGGGAGGGTGGATTTAAACTGCAGTGGGCAGGCATCAGCCAGTGAGCTAGGAGCACAAAGAGCCAGGTTTCTCAGTGTAGGAGAGAACCTGGAGCTGCATCTTTGCGAGTGTGCCCCAGTGATTCTGAGCCCCACTGTCTGAGGACCACTGAGCTCTATGGAAAGGCTTACCGAAGCTGGAGGCATGTCGGTTAAGCTTGTTCAAATCAGCCAACTGAGCCATCAAGTCTAAAAGCACTGCCTCCTTAGGGCAGCCCTGCTGAACTGGATCCATAGAAACATCTCTTCCAACCAACTCTCCTCAATCCCAACTGTGGATCATCTCTGCTAAACCTGGCTGGGGTATTGTTCCACATATAACAAAAGAGCTACTTCCATTCCTCTTTGTAAACAAATTACTATAAATTAAAAAGAATTTGTAATATGCCTAAAAGTGATTAAAGCATACACACTTACATAAATGTTAAATTGAATGGAGTCTAGTGTGGTGGCATACAACCTTTAGTCTCAGCATTTGGGAGGCCAAGACAGGCAAGTCTCTGAGTTCCAGACCATCCTGATTTACACAGTAAGCCAGGCCAGCCAGTACTATAGAGAGAGAGACTCTGTCTCAAAAGCAGATGGATGAATGAGTAGGTAGGTGGATGAATGGATAAGTGGGTGGATGGGTGGACAGATGGGTGGGTGGGTGGATGGATGGATGGGTGGATAGGTAGATGGATGGACAGATGGGTGGGTGGGTGGATGGATGGATGGATGGATGGATGGATGGATGGATGGATGGATGGATGGATGGATGGATAGATAGATAGATAGATAGATAGATAGATAGATAGATAGATAGATAGATAGATAGATAGATAGATGGATGGATAGGTAGATAGGTAGATGGGTGGGTGGATGGATGGATGGATGGATGGATGGATGGATGGATGGATGGATGGATGGATGGATGGATGGATGGGTGGGTGGGTGGGTGGATGGATGGATGGATGGATGGGTGGGTGGGTGGATGGATGGACGGACGGACGGACAAGCAACAGGTCTGTTTCTTCCAGGATGAGTCACAGGAGGAAAACATGTCCCTCTGATCCGTGTCCCTCTGGAAGCTTTAGGCAACCTAAGACAAGCTAGATCTCCCAGCATGACTCCCCAAGACATGGCTTACTACTGCTTTTCCTCTAAGCATCCACCCAGTGACCGTAGAGCCGGGATGGAATGTCACAACAATCTGATCCACACTGCCTCTAACTCAAAGTAATTGTCCATGTTCTGCTCCCTGGCTAGTGGTCAGAACCCATTGGTTATCTCCTCAGAGAGAAGTCAGCTGTTGCTGGAAAGCCTGCCTGCTAGAGAGTTGTCTCTGACCCTGACCATTCCTGTTTGATGAATGCAACTAAATAGCTCAGAGTAACATGGTTTCTGTTCCCCAGCGCTGCACCTTGCTGATAGGTTCGGAGTGATTTCCTAACAGGTGTGACTAACTTCCAAGTTACAGTTGGATACACACATTTGTGTTACATCATAGTAGAATCTTTTGAAGTGTTATGCCAAGCAGCTAGAAGGAAGGGGCAGGATGTTCCCTTCTGAGCTGTGAAGCAGAACTAGCTCTGCCTGCAGGCTCTGTTAACAATGCTCCAGGGCTCTGGATGGATCCAGAGGGCTTCTCAGAGTCAGCTAGACCCCCACACAAACCACTGCTGAGTGGGCTCATATCTTCCTGCAGTCAACACTTGCCAAGCAGCTCCAAGTGGAGGTGTAACCATGTAGCAGGAGCTGCCCACACTATGGGAGGAAAAGAGAAGCCTCTTGGTGCTGAAGGATGCTGTCTAGGCTGGGTGCAAGTGTGGTCTAGAGAGAAGACTGGGAGTGGACAGAAGACATACACTTTCCTTACTTTTTTTTACATGGTTGTCAGGGTTGACCAACACGGAATGTCTAAATTATTTACACAGAGCCTGCCAGAGAGTAAGATTAGCAGAAGAGGAAGTATTTTTCTTCTATCTGTAGGAGTTGCAGAGTGGCATCTGGGTAGAGAGTCTTTGCTTCCTCTCCACCCTTCCTCCCTCATCCCTGCCTTCCTCCATCTCAACACAGTCATGCCTGCCCTTTGGGATTGAGAGTCAGTAGAAATCACTGTCTCGGGCTAGAGACATGGCTCAGAGGTTAAGAGCACTAGATGCTCTTCCAGAGGTCCTGAGTTCAATTCCCAGCAACCACATGGTGGCTCACACCCATCTGCAATGAGATCTGGTGCCCCCCTCTTCTGTCATGCAGGGGTACATGCAGGCAGAACACTGTATACATAAATAAATCTTTTAAAAAGAAAGGAAGAAAGAAATCGCTGTCTCACTGGTTGCTCCAGCCCTCCCTGTATAGCCAAGAGCCAGCAGCTTCATATTTTATTTATTTTTATTTTATGTGCACATTTGTCTGTGTGAGGGTGTCAGATGCCCTGGAACTCGAGTTATAGACAGTTGTGAGCTGCCATGTGGGTGCTGGGTATTGAACCTGGGTCCTCTGGAAGAGCAGCCAATGTTCTTAACCCCTGAGCCATCTCTCCAGCCCCAGAGCAGCAGCTTTGTAAGCTGCCGTGATAGTGTACATGGCCAGAGACAACAACATGGAAGCCCTAGGGCTTGTGTCCTGCTTCCCCATGTCACTGAAGCCCACTCCGGACTCTGCTGGAGAGTAGATTTGGATTGTGTCTAAACTCACCTCCTGCCAGGGGCTCTGGCTGGGGATCTATCTTGAGGTCAGGTAGTGTACATGACAAGTTTCATTCTTCCCACAGATCATTGAAAAGCAAGCAGGGCACAGTCGGAGTCGAGTATTCCGTGAAGTGGAGACGCTATATCAGTGTCAAGGAAACAGGTGAGTTATGTAGGTGACTGATCCTCTGGGGAACGCTTGGCTGCAGGAGGGATTACTTCTTAGCATCCCGACTCCAGCATGTCATTGGAACTGCCTCTCCACAATTGCATGTAACTCCTTCCATCTTTCAAGGGGGGAGAAGGGATAGTGGTAACTCCAATAAATTATCTTTTCTTGGCTGAAAATACCGTGACAGTAGTCCATAGGTAGGAAAATGAGCACCCCCAATCAGTGTCTATTTGAGGAAGAAATGGGGTTTTGTTTTCTTCCAGTGCCTATGGAAGATGGGCCAGCAGCATAGTGCCTGGTAGCAGCCTTTAGGGCTGCTTTAATACAGACACCATGTTGAAGACTGCTCACTGCTGTTTCCTGTTCCCAATGTAAGATGCCATTACCGTGCTGAAGGCGGGCCAGCACTCTTTGCTTGATGATAACTGGGCCACAGTAACCTTTAGCCCTGTGTTACACAGCTCCAAATGAGTGGCCCTCCCACTGTGGCTTTAAATCAGGGTCACCTCCAAGATTTGTCCCCCCCCCTTCCTTGGCAGGGTCAGCAGGGAGCCAGTGGCCTGGTATTGATGGCTTTGTCATTAAGCTTGGACGATGGGGGCCGCTGTTGATTTAACTCCAGGCACTGCCTCTACAATCTTCTTTCAAATTAGGCCATTTTGGCCATCTTATTTGGACGCCTTCACACTAGTAAAAGCCCGGTATCTCCCCAAGTGGTCAGCATTTTTTTTACGAGGGACAGATTTTTATTTCCAGCCCTGCAGCTTCTTAGTTCAGCATTAGAGACTCGACTGGGTTTATTTCGTTCTTCCAAAGAAAAAAGCCCCCAACACCTCCAATATCCAGGCTGGTGGCTTCCCCACTGAGCTACAAGACGACCTTGTTGGCAGAGCACTGCAGACAGAGAGTGCTCACCGGGGAAGGCCACAAGTGCTACGGTGGCCAGGAACGCGCGGTTTCATTAAGCAGCGCTTAGCAGTTAGGGTCTAGCGGTGCCCACGTTAGGCCCCAAGTCTATTTGACAGATGTTTCCATCTTCTCCAGGCAATGTAAATACTGCCCCATGATTTATGGGCAAGAGGGAGGGCAAGTAATTATTTGCTGCTTGCCTCCAGGACACACACCTACTATTCAGTGTTATTAGCCGCAATTGCTTCCAGTCGGCTGCAGATTTTATTCAGTTTAATGTGACCAGGACTTTTTATAACTCTACCTAGTGGGTTTTAGGGTTGGGGTTTGACAGCACAGACCTGGTGAAAGCACCAGAGACTAAACATTATGGAAAGATAAGGTGACCTGAATCTTGCTAACACTGTTGGCTGCTTCTCAAACATGAGTCTTTAATAAGCATTCTGATTTCAAGTTGATTTCTGCCCGCTACGGCCACTGTATTGGATATTTATTAGTGGACTTTAGCATATAATGCTCCCCCCCCCTTTTCTCTATTTAAGGAACATTTTGGAGCTGATTGAATTCTTTGAAGATGACACACGGTTTTACTTGGTCTTTGAGAAATTGCAAGGAGGTATATCTCGTTGAGTATGTGTTTGGACTTTGGATTAAGACCCAGGGTGGTGATCATCCATCATGAATCCCAGAGACTTCTAAAATGAGTCAAGCTAATAAAAAGGATGAAGGACTTAAAAACTGCCCTTGGTTTGGGAGAAGGGAGGCCGGAGGGAAGGAGGATAATTAGCATTTTGCAGAGCTTAGAATGTCACCTGTGTGGGCAGTCTATAAATGCCTTTTCATTATAATAGGAGTCATATATAGATACTGTTAGTGATCAATTTATCAATCCCCTGTTTTGACACATTTACTATTTAACTAAATTAATTATGAAGTGGAAGCTTTGGCTTACATTGTGAAGTCCAGAAAGGCTAAACAGAGGAGAAGAGGGCCGCATTGTTTGGAACACAGACTCAGGATACAGAGGAGGACAAGAACATGCCACCCTTCAGGTAGAAGGAAGATACCCGTCTGCCACCACACTGCTGTCACTGGAATGTACATTTAAGTTACTCTTCTGACCTAGTAAAAGCAAAAACGGCACATTCCCTCCCCTTGGCTCACCCAGCCCTAGGGCACATTCGCAAGGTGAAGTTACAGGAATGTGCAGAGCTGAGTCCAAGGCTCCATGGAGGGGCTTTTAGAAACTAACAAGCTAAACTTAAGTCACATTTATCAGCCACCGTGACCTTGGAAACATCAGTTGGCCTTTTCCAAATGGTATTCTCATCTGTACAGTAGAGCTATTGATAGCGCCTACCTCGTAGGGCCGCTGTGAAGACGGAATGAGATAGTACCTGTGAAATACTTAAGCACCGTGCTGATAGGCACAAAGAGTTCAATGAGGGCTGGCAGGCTGTTAGTAAAACAACTGACTGCTTAGGGACACCTGAGAAGTATGTAGGATAGTATTCTCTGCCTAAAGAATATTGGGCGCAACTGGAGTCCTCTCCAGCCCTATTGCTTAAGGTGTAGCTCTAGTGGTGAAGCCAGACTCTGGGGTTAAAAAGGTTGAGGGTGGGCTCAAGACTACCTGTCCCCCCAACAGCTGGACCACAGTCTTTCTGAAAGGAAGTATGCACAAGCTGGATTTACTAGGCTAAAGTTGTAGCTCCATAACTTGCTAGTGTGTGAGCTTAGGCAAATTGCTTGACCATTTTTGACATGAAGTTGCCCATTCGTAAAATGGCAGTCGGTTCTATTTTGTGCATTTGTGTTGAGATAATGTATTTAAAGAAAATGGAACAGTTCTTGGCACATAGTAAATACTCAATAAATGTTAATCATTGCCAACAAAATTAATGATGACATGTAAAGGAGAATTTTAGGAGGAAAAGCAATCCTGTCTTCTCATATCCCCTACCCCCAGGTTTTTACTCATACGATGAGGGTGGGAGTTTCCACTGGAAGGTCTGTGTTCTCGTCTGGATCTGAGTTCAGACAAAGAGGAGGAAATGTCTCTAAGCGCCCACAGCCCCGTGTGTGCCCACTTTTAATTCCCTTTGGTTCCAGAAGCCAGACCAGCCCCAGTAGCATCAGCATCGTTTTACCTTGTATCTAATTCGTTTTCTGCCTCTGAACTCCGCATGGACAGGCATAGAAGGTAGCGATCTGATTCAGCAGAATTGTGCTGGTCCCGCTGTGCCAAGCACCGCGGTTGGTGCTGGACATTAAGCAGTGCGTGAGCCCTGTGTCCCTACCCCAGACTCGTGCTGTAAGAAGTCATGCTTACCGGAGCCTCCGCCTCCAAAGCCGCTCTTTCTCGTCCCTCTGCTCCCCAGGCTCCATCCTCGCACACATCCAGAAGCGGAAGCACTTCAACGAGCTAGAAGCCAGCAGAGTGGTGCGGGACGTTGCCGCTGCCCTTGACTTCCTGCACACTAAAGGTGATCCAAGCCTCGGCCTTGGGTGGGCAGGCTGGGCTGGCCAGCCTCCAGGTACCACGGTAGAGGTCACAGTCCTGGCAGGGAACCTGTCTAAGAGGTAGCGGAGCTGGCACCTCAAGATTCTGACTTGTTCACTTAGGAAGGTGGCATGACTCCTGGGCTTCACTGAGGAAGGTGGAGGGTGGTCATAGAGTGACAGGACAGAGGTCCAGGGAAAAGAAGGGAGACAAAGACTGGAGTTCACACTGCCCAAAGCATGCGTGGGTCTGTGCGCTGTTGCTCTACGTGGGTGATGTTTCTTTTCTTTTCTTTTTAAATTGATTTGATTTTTTTTAACTATGCATATGTGTGTCTGTGTGGGAGTGCATGCAAGTAATCACTGGTGTCCAAGGAGGCCAAAGGCATCAGATCCCCCTGGAGCTAGACTTACAGGTGGTTATGACCTGCCCGCTGTGGGTGCTGGGACCCACACTTGGGTCTTCTGAAAGAATGATTAATACTCTTAACCATGGAGCCATCTCTCTCCAGCTGCCCAACCCCCTTTTTCTTTACAAATAATGTAAAACTCATAAATGAATGGCCCATTCCCATGTGAGCATTTTAGCATCATTCCTTTTCATCTTTTAAAGCATATCTCCTGGATTTCTCTTCCTCATTGGCCTGATAGGGTATAGTTAGTCTTGTGTATCTGATAATTTAAAAACTTGTGCAGTGAATTAAATCTTTTCACATGTCTGTAAGTCTGTTAGACTACTACATACATTTTTTAACGCTATAGAAAACTGAGTTACCCTCCTGTAACCCTCTTGTGTTCCTTCAGTGGTAACACTCACCCTATGGTGTTATGGTAAGGATTAGGAGAGATGACTGTGTCCTCCATGGTAGTTAACACATTATACTTGTTAGGTGTTAGATGAATTCACTTATGTAATTGTGTGTATCTTCTGTGCATATGTGTGCACACATGTCAGGAACTATACCAGTGTATAGTGATGGGGTCACTGTGCACAGTTCCTGTCATGTATATGCATATATACACAGTACATACAGAAGATGCACACAGTTACGTACACAAAGTCATACATAATAAAGGCTTATAGCAGTGCTGTGTATGTGTGTGTGTGTGTATGTGTGTATATATGTATGTGTGTGTGTGTGTGTATGTGTGTATATATGTATGTGTGTGTGTGTGTGTATGTGTGTATATATGTATGTGTGTATGTGTGTGTGTGTGTATGGCCCCTGGCACAGAGTAGTCCTTTGTTAAATGTTACTTCCTCTACCCTCTCCCACTAGACAAAGAGTTTTTATTTCTAAAATTACTTTCCTTGAAGTAAAGCATTCTGCCTGGTTTGGGCAGGGGAATGGAGGCGGCACAAATAGTTTGAGTTAGCCCTACTCCCTGCACAGCGCTGGCGGTGAGCGCTCAGACCCAGCTGTGGGCGTGCCGTAGATGCCTTCCATTCTGTCAGATCTATATCATAGCCAGGTGTGGCAGGTGAGCAGAGGTTCAGGCTCATTGACTCCTCCTGGCCCCGCAGTGGCTGAAAGTGATCTGCAAACTGCTCGTGTCTATGCTGGAGCCCTGACTTTGCACCTGGGCTGAAAATTCCTAGAAGGGGGTGTCTGTACTTTGAGCAGCATGATGAATGGAAGGGGTTCTGTTTCTGAAAGCTGGGATGCATGCAGGTAACACCTGCCTGACAAAGATTTACAACTGCTCCCCAAGCTGCCTCTGTAGATTGCAAAACTGGGTCACGCTTTTCACGGGAGCATACCTTGGAGGAGGGGTACAGGCAGTTTTATTTTTTATTTATTTATTTATTTACAAGAATGCACTAAAGGGAACAGAGGCCAGTGGTGTCTTAGGAGTTCTGAAGTGCTTGTTACCATCTAGCTGGCCCGCTGCCCGTGTGACTAGAAGTTGGAGGGGATGAAAAACGATTTCCAGCTGAACTTGGCTGTTTTCTAAATAACTTCATGCCGGAAAGATGAATTGGGCAAGAATGGGTCAGCCCCGAAACAAGTTCCCTACTTTTAAATACTGGACACACTGCAGCTTAACCTCTGGGAAATGAACCAGAGCAGCTGGATGGCTGGTGCATTCGCTCAGGCAGACCCATTATTACAGCCCGGCTCCCTGAGTTCTCAGGCCGAGGCACAGATGGGCCATGGACACCTATTTGGAGAGTAAGGCTCCATGTGCAGCTTGTGATCTTCTGTGGGAGCACTTGCCATAATGGAAAATATCCTTCACTTTTAGTATGGTGAGCGGTAGCCTGACTCAATTTGTGCAGGCCGGGCTGAGTTGCTCTGGGTTCTCATTCAATTAGGTGACTGATGAAGTTACTTAGCCTGCTGGAGCTCAGCTGTTTCTTCTCTAGTGAAGTGACTTAAGAAGTCTGGGCCTGGCCTGTTATAGGGAATTGGAAGGCTGCCTGAGAAGATGATCATCCAGGGAGTCTGAGTGTGGCAGGTTCGCTTTCTCCTCGCTCTGTAGAAGCAGCCAGCTGTCTGGCTCTTGTTCCGTCTTCCAGGCCTGTGTCTCAGTGCTGTGTGTGCTGTGTGCCCAGTGGCAGGTAGGGAGGGAAGAATTCTGTGTTCTCTGCCAGAAACACCATGGCCTCATTTGTTGACTCTGTCCCTTTCTATGTTTAGAAGATATTTTTCCCCCAGGTGCCTTCTTGGCCATTTCAGCAAAATTTAACCCCATCTTGGGTCAGCCACTATTTGCCAGGCCTCTGCAGGAAGTCTGGCCCAAACACTGGGGTGTCTGTCTCTAAAGAACAGCATGCTCTGTCAAAGCTTTGCTGCAGACAGGGCAGCCACAACAGACGTGCCATGCCGAGCAGGTGAGAAGGGACTTCAAGAAGCCTTGGGAGAATCACAGGCTAACACGTGGTCCTCTGAGCGTTCTAGGAGTCACACTGGAGGAATCTTTTTCTAAAATCAGTTGCACAAGAAGAAATGAGGTAGAGCCACCCATGCCCCCAAGATACTCTCAAACAAGGCACTAATTATTTCTGCATCGCTGTCCCAAGCCTTGCCATCTGCGGGGCTGTCTGCTCTGCTTCGTGTCAGGTGGCACAGTGAAGAACTCGCTGTTGTCGTCGCCGCAGTGCTGAAAGTAGGCTGGCTGGGATTCATCTGGCGCTTCTGATCCCTGCCAGACTCCTAAAGCCGCCACTTCAAAAGAACTTGCAAAAAGCAACTGTGCTTTCTGTGTGTGTCTCTGGTCACTGCTGCCTCCTGCAGCTCGTTGATTTTTTAATGTACCATAATTGGGAATTAATCTGCGAACAACAGCATTTGGGAAAAATTAATTGCGTGTGGAATGTTTGATAATTATGTGCATGTGTTAACCCCTTCTTTGCTGTTTGTCACTCTAGGCATTGCTCACCGTGATCTGAAGCCAGAAAATATACTGTGTGAATCTCCAGAAAAGGTACTCAGGGCCTGGTTTGGGGTATTACAGTTCATGTGAATCAGGAGTGCCTCCCTGATTCAATGCAGGGAGTTAGAAGTTCCCCTGACCAAGAACCAGGTTCAGCTTATTATTATGAATACATGAGAATGTTGTACCTAACATGGGATGTTCCCACATTCCTGCTAGATGTGGCAGCTCACATCTGTAATCCCAGCACTCAGGAGGCTGAAACAGGAGGGTCACCATGAGTTCAAAGCCAGCCTTAGCTACTATAGAATGAGAACCTGTCTAAAATGACCCACAAAAACACCAAAAAAAATTCCAGGTAGTTAGTCTTTGTGCCTTTTTGATCTTATCGTCTGTATAATTGGCTTCAGCCTGAGAGCTCGTAAAACATGTGAGCCTTGCACAACATTAATATTTCCTATCCCAGTGCTTCAGAGTAGTTTTGTATGAGTCAGAGACAACTAAAAAAAAATGTTCTTTTATGTGCCTGTGTCTCTGCCCATAAATGCTAATTATGGTATGGTATTATGTGTCCACAATTAGAGCTAATAGCTAGGAACTCTTCTTGATAAGAGTTTGTTTCTATTTCTATCTCCAAAGGTGCTCATTAATAGTAAAACATCAATGCTGTGTTGAACAGTGCACCCTATGTAAACATTACCTTAGCCCATCCACTAGTAGATGGAAATGTTTGCTTTTCCATAAGAGTCTATGGACTTAACAAATTCTGTGTTAGAAGAGGTTGATAGTACCAGTAGTCCACATCTACAGCTTCATGTGTGTGCATGCATGTACTTATGCAAGAACAGTTCGCCTGGGTGCAGAAGCTTTAGCTCATGGCTAAGGGATGGCTGGAAGTCAATGTCTGAGTCAGTCCATTACACACAGTTCTTTGTGGGGATGCTAATGTATTAGCTCAAGTAAAATTTTGTGACTTCTGCTGGTTTTGGAAATGCACACCTTTAATCCCAGCACTGAAGGGGTAGAGGCAGGTGGATCTCCATGAGTACCAGGCCAGCCTGATCCACATAGTGAGTTCCAGGACAGCCAGGCCTACATAGAATCTGTCTCAGGGGGGAAAAAAAAAGATTTTGTGGTGACTGTGACTTCCTTTCAGTGGTTCTGGCACACACCTTCATAATGTATCATTACTATGATCATTAATAAAAATTACAGCTAACATTTCAAATATTCACAGTGTACCAGGCATCTATGCTTATTTAGTATTTACAAAACATCTTAAGATAGATATCACTAGCATCTTCATTTTATGGATGAAGAAACTGACTCTCAGAAAGGTCTTTTTAAAAACCTACACAAAATCATTCCATGGCAAATGGAAAAGCCTGGACAAACACTAAGGTAACCTGGCCCTAGAGCCCATGGGTGCTCAGAACTTCCCATTACTGCCTCTGACTTACAATGCGTTTTCAGCTTCTCTGTTTCATTTGTTCCCCATAGTACATGTTTATTGCTCCTTTTTATGGTTAAAAAAAAAAAACCTAAATTTTAAGAGAGGCTAAATGTCAAAAGGCATTATCAAGAAACAGAAGAGATAACTTAAATAACGAGAGAAAATATTTGAAAGCCATTTATCTGATAAAGGTTTAACGTCCAGAATACATAAAGGCCTCCTAAAACTCTACAACAGAGTGGCAGCTCAATTCTGAAATGGTCAGAGGACTTGAGGAAGTAGACTTTACCCCAAGAACATTTGCAGATGGCTTGCAAGCACATGAAAAGATGCTCTGAATCCTTCGTTGTTAGTGAACTGCAGACCGAAGTGACGGACACTACTATACACCTACTAGATTGGCTATATTTTTTAATAGAAAATGATTAGGGATGGTGAGGATGTGGGAAAGTTGGAATCTTCATACATTGCTGGTACTGTGAAATGTGGGAAACAGTTTGGCAGATCCTCCAAAGGCTAAGCGCAGAAACAGGGTATGACTCAGCGGTTCTCCTAGGTATGTGCTCAAAATTGAAAAGAGAAACTGGAACAGGTATTCGTGTGCTAACCTATATAGCAATATTATTCATAGTAGCCTCTGTGGAAACAACCCTGTGTCCATCAATAGAAAGATAAACATAATTGATCTCTACATACAAAGGGTTATTACTTAGCCTTAAAACAGAATGAAGTTCTGATCCCTGCTTTAACATACATCAATCTTGAAAACATTTATGGCAGGACTGGAGATACGGCAGTGTGGGGGGGTACTAACCTAGCATGCACAAGGCCTAGGGTTCCATTCCCAGCACTGCCCAAAACAACAGTGAAAACATTTACATTAAGTGAAAGGAGTACATATACAAATATGTATGTCCCAGTTACGTGAAATATCTAAAACAGACCAATTAATCAAGACAGAAGTAAGCTGGAGGGGTCAAAAATGGGCAGTAATTGCTAGAGTTTAGTTCTCACTTAGAAGGATGGAAGAATTTTGGAAACTGATGGTGGTAATGGTGTATATAATTGATGCCACTAGGCTGTAATTTAAGAATTGCTAAAACAGCCAGGCAGTGGTGGTGCACACCTTTAATCCCAGCACTTGGGAGGCAGAGCCAGGCAGATCTCTGTGAGTTCAAGCTCTACAGAGCAAGATCCAGGACAGGCACCAAAACTACACAGAGAAACCCTGTCTTGGAAAAAAAAAAAAAAGAATTACTAAAACAGGGAGGTGTGATACATGCCTTTAACCCAGCACTCAGGAAACAGACGCAGGCAGTCTCTGTGAGTTTGAGGTCAGCCTGGTCTACATAGTGAGTTCAGGACAACCAGACTATGTAGAGAGTCCCTGTTGCAGAGGGCAAGGAGGAAGGGAACAAAGCTATGATAAAAAAAAAGAGGGGGGATCATAATAAGGTCACAGCAATCTTAACACCATCTAGTTCAGCTCCTCCTCCCTTGGGAAATAAGAGAGTACAGGGAAGAGGAGAGCTTGGAGTCCATCCTCGGGTGCCTGGCTAACCCAAGGACAGTAAATATGGCCTGGCAGATAGAGCAGCTGCTGTTGGCAGCCAAACCCCTGTTCGTCATGCTGCTGTCCCCACGACCTCTGGCTTCTTATGACAACTCCTGGATTCTGTCTTCCTTTGCAGGTGTCTCCAGTGAAAATTTGTGACTTTGACTTGGGCAGTGGGGTGAAACTGAACAACTCCTGCACACCCATAACCACACCAGAGCTGACGACTCCAGTACGTATGCCTAGTATGTGCCCCTGCTACTGTATGGTGGAACATCTGAATCTGAGACACCCTGGACAGAGGGATAGGAAAGGAAATCCTAGGTAGCACTTCTCAGGCTTAAATGGTCCTTTGGCTCTCAAGCCAATCCCCACCCAGTTGCTAATGAAACTGCCATTGGAGCTTTCATTTGGGGTGCGTCCCCTCTGCCAAAGAAGAGTCCATTGTCTCCACAAATACAGACTGCATCCTCTCTCTTGTCCCAAATACAAACAGACACTGCACAGCCCGCCCTATTGCATGGAAACTGTGGAGAGCCCGTAAACCCCTTCTCCCTGGTTATCCCCTTGTGGTAGAGGATAGGAGCAATCAACGCCCCCAGGAAAGTACATAATTCACGCTGTGGGAAAACTGTGCGGTCCCAGGCCACATGCACAGAAGATCACTTGTCCTATTGCTTCTCCCCCTTCACATTTCATATTTCAAATGGTAGCACTGGGAGCTGCTTCTCCGGAAGACATCTCCCCCACATCCTTAATATGCTGTAATTAGGATGATTCTTTGGAGATTTGCATGCTTCATCAGTGAATGTTCCTAATAGCCTTTTTTTTTAAAGACTTGCCTTTAAATATGCTTATATTGTATCTTATTCTAAGCAACATTATTAGCAATGTTTCTATGTCGGCATCCAATATATAGCACTCGCTTGTTCTGGAATTCATTAACTCTCGTTGCCAGTAACAGAAAATATTATCTGTTCTTGAGAGCACTCACCATCTTCTAACCAAATCAGTGGTAGGGTAGAGGGGTGGGTAGGAGTGGGTGAGCCTGAAATGATGAGGGAGAAGCAAGAGGCATGTGTTCCATTCGTCTCTCCAGTCTTCTGTGCCAGGCCTGGGAGGATCCTGGCCCGAGACCGCCGTGGCTACGCCGCTGTCCATCCTGAGCCTTTTTTATCTTCCTTAAAGGGCAGGGAGACTGGACATTTCATCAGAGCTCTTCAAGATTCTATAGAAGTAAATCTCCCCAGATTACACCCCCACACACACACCGTGCCATTCTTGGCATTTAAGTGTATACATACAGGGTCTGCTTTATAGAGAGATGAGGTGGGGAGGCCCTCCTGGGGCTCCAAGACTGTAACTTAGAGTAACTAAGACTGTAACTAAGTTACAAGACAGTAACTTAGAGTTGGCCATGTGAGCCACAGGGGATGACACCTCAGCTGGTTTCTCTTGTGTCTCTGGAGTACTGATGAGTCCTGCAGCTTTCGCAAGGACTTCTGTCTGTGACTCCGACTCTTCATCCTCTTGCCTGAATTACGTTTTACACTTTGCCTTCTGCTCACCTGTGAACTCACCCTCTCTCTTTGCCATCTCCCCTTCCCATGCCCTTACCCTACAGTGCGGCTCTGCAGAGTATATGGCACCCGAGGTGGTGGAGGTCTTTAGGGACGAGGCCACTTTCTATGACAAGCGCTGTGACCTATGGAGCCTGGGTGTGGTCCTCTACATCATGCTGAGTGGCTACCCCCCCTTTGTAGGTCACTGTGGGGCTGACTGTGGCTGGGACCGGGGAGAGGTTTGCAGGGTGTGCCAGGTAAGTGCTGCCAGGGCCTCACTGGGCATAGGTGGAGGTCAGGGTGGTGGTGGGGTGGGTACCAAACAGATTTAGGATAGGAGACTGCCCCATCTGGGAGAGGTTTTGGTGCCCTCTTCTGGTAGGAAAGCCAAAGGTAAAAGAGAGATAGACGTTCAGGCGGCTGACATTCTGGGGGAGGGTTGTTGAGAATAGCAAACCTAAACAGACCCTAGTATGTCTGGTCCAGGGGAAGAGACAAGAACTGTAGGTAGGACAAGCACAGACCAAGACATGGAGGCATGAAACTACTGCATGTATACAGCAGGAAGGAGACGGGTAGCATGCTGGCGGTGGTGGGAGGTTGCCAGGAGCCAGGAATGAGAGTCTATGGATGATATTTACACATCACCTCTCCTGTCCTACAAGTAGCATAGCCATTTTGGCCTTCTGAGGTCATTGCGTATCACTGTGGGACCTGGGAGAGATTTAGGAAGGAGGCTCTGTCTGTGGCGTTCTCAAACCATGAGCATCACTTGTAGTAGAGTTGGAGCCAGGGTGACCAGATCAGCAGCAGCATCTCCTGCCTATCCCTGGCCAATGTGATCTCAGAAGGAACTCTCTCTGCCTAGAACAAGCTATTTGAGAGCATCCAGGAAGGCAAATACGAGTTTCCCGACAAGGACTGGGCTCATATCTCCAATGAGGCCAAAGATCTCATCTCTAAGCTCCTGGTTCGAGATGCGAAGCAAAGACTCAGCGCTGCCCAAGTTCTTCAGCACCCGTGGGTACAAGGGGTGAGTGACCACAGGATGGGTGGCATGAGATCTCACTGGCCTACCAGAGATATCACAAGGAAGCTCTCACCCCAGACAGTGTGGCTGCCCCAGACTGGGGATACGGAAGACAGCAGCTTCCGCCATTGTATGGTAGAAGGAGCTGACTCCTGGCTCAGACCTGTGGCATGCCAAAGATTTGCCTCTAACCTTGGCCACAGACCAAACCCCTAAAGCCCTCTGAGGATCTGACACATGGGTCCCTCTCTTAGCAGAGGAACCCATCCCAGGAAGCAGTCTGGAGTTGCCATTCCGGGTCTATGGTATAAAATTTTATTAGCTAAGAGCTCTCAGAGGCAAGCAAGGTCCTGCAGCTTATGTGGTTGCACTAGGGTCATGTGATTCTCCTTGCAGCTAGCTGGGTGTCAGGGTGCAGGGGTCTAAAAGGCAAATGGTAGTGTTTTCCATGAGTTCAGGAGCCGAGTCCTCACTGTACAACTTTAAATCCTTCACGGGCAGTCACAGTAAGAAGTCTCTGTGTCCTTGGTCTGCCAGACCCTAACCAGCCTCTGTCACCCCGCCACTGGAAGGAGGCAAGCATTGCCAGCCCAGAGTGATGTCAGGGAGGCTCAGTAGCTAACTCTCATGTACTGCATGTCAGAGCCAAGCAGTACAGAGGTGGGTAGGGCCCAGGCCTGTCTCCCCCTCCAGTGGAGGGAGGTAGACCTTGTGCAACGGATGCTGTGGAAAGTGCTAGGGACAAAGAGCAGCAAGGCCTCTGCTGAGCTGGGGGGGAGAGTGGCAGGGAAAGTGACCTTTGAACTGGGTCTCAGAGGACCATTGAGACGTTACCAGGAAAGGGGGACCGAGGCAGCTGTGACTTCCGAGTGTACCTTTCTTGCTCACTCGTCTCCTCGGAGGGCCAAGTCCTGCAGCCAGCATAGCCAAGTCCCTGTGCTGGGCCAAGCGCCTGTAGTAACCTGCCCCTCTGCTGGCCTGGGTGGGGGCAGCTCTTGGAAGACGGGAGCAGCGTTACCCACCATCTGTCCTTCCCCTTCTAGCAAGCTCCAGAAAGGGGACTCCCCACGCCGCAAGTCCTCCAGAGGTAAATGCTTCCATCTCACCCGCTGCCCTCTCACCTTGGCCTTGACTCTCCCTCCGGTCCTCAGCCATGTACGGGACATGGGCCCATCTTCAGGCTCTGATGCCCTCCCTCTCCAGAGAGTTCTCGGACCACTTCTCAGTTCTCACCAATCTCCACACAGATCTCTCTTTCTCTCAGCTTCATCTCAGTCTCTCTTTGCAGGAAAACCCCTGTTTTCTACCCAGTTGAATGTGACTGTTAATCACCATTTACACCCCAAAGATGGTCCTTATCTGTGGATCATTCTCTCAGGAGGGTCTTGCCCCTAGCATTGGTAAAAGGAAAAGGAATCGGGGCCACTGTAAGGCAGAGGGGCAAGTTGTCACATATACTGTTGGGCACACAGGAATGATTATGGCTTCTATGTCTTAAATGCTCACCACATGTTCGGTGTGGTACTAATGGTATTCCATACACAATCATTTGTAGCTCAAAGACCAGAGTCCACGCTGAGAAATGTAGTGAGAGAACTGCAGTTCTAGCTGAGGGCATAGTCCAGGGGTAGCCCGTGAGCTTAGCATCAACAAGGCCCAGCACTAAAAACAGGAAAGAGACAAGAAATACAATTTTGTCACATACAAACATCAGAGATGACACTGGGTGATATAATCATGTGCACATGTCAGCAACCGAAATGCCACACAGTGGGTGACTGTGCTGTATCCATAGTCTTTACAACAAATTTAAGTTTTCCAGTCCCCGTTTTAGAGGTGGAAAGGTAAGACTCAGCGGGCTCAGGTTAACTTGTGCTGGGACCCATTGCAGCTGTAGGTAAATTCCTACCAAGCTCTACCCATAGAGCCGGAGCTAAGCTGGACAGAAACCCCCTTAGGGACCCAGCCTCGGGCAAACCCATGTTCAGCATCCACGAGGCTCTGGACCACTGCAGCTCTTAGGAGGAACTATCCACAATAGTCTCCTTTTGCGCACCCCAGGCTGCTTCCAAGTGCCAAACCCTGGGTCCCTCTTAGATGATTATTCAACAGACCCAAAGCGTCTGGCCGATTCTGGCTCTGAGCTGGGTTCTAGGAGCACAGAGATAATAAATAGCACAGGCCCTGTACAGAGCCCCTGCCTACGGGGAGAAGGAGACCAGTGCAGCATCTTGGCTTGGGAAGAGCTGGGACAATGGTAGAGCCTGGAGGTAGGTGGGTTCTCTGAGAAGAGGCCATTTGCCCTGACTCTCCAGCCCAGGAGCCTCAATGGCCATTCTCATCTTAGTCCAGCAAGGTTCCAAACCCAGGCAGAGCTGCTTTGGAGAGAGCAGCTGACCCAGGCAAATCGGCTGGATTGTAGGACCCAGCTGTGAGTGGGTGCATCTGCGAGCCTGCCTGCCTGCCTGATCTCAATCCTGCTGCCCTCTTCTCCATGCCTTCCCCGGCCCCTACAGAAACAGCAGCACCATGGACCTGACACTCTTTGCAGCTGAGGCCATTGCCCTTAATCGCCAGCTGTCTCAGCATGAGGAGAACGAACTGGCTGAGGAACCTGAGGCCCTTGCTGAGGGCTTCTGCTCCATGAAGCTGTCCCCTCCTTCCAAATCTCGCCTGGCACGAAGGCGAGCCCTGGCCCAGGCTGGACGAGGCAGCCATGCAAACCCATGTTCAACACCTATGGGGCTCTGAACCACTGCAGGCACATCTTGTAGGCCTGCCCAGGCAATGCCCCCTGGAAACCTGTGAGGTCAAAGTACGAAGCAAGCAGAGGGACCTGCCCCGCAGCTCCAAGCAGGCCTTTTCCATCCACAAAGGCTTCGGTGGGTTCCCACCCATCCCCCCATTTCCCTTGGGTCCTTAGAGGAAAAAGCTTTTTCCACAGGGGTTGTCTTTGAAAAGGAAAGCAATCACTTGTCACTTTGCATAATCGCCTGCAGCAGGAACATCTCTTCGCTGGGCTCCAAGTGCTCCCTGTGTGCAGATCCCGGATCCAGCTTGCGGTGGGGGCTGCTGGGGCTGCAGCCTTCAGGGAGCCAGCGTCCAGGAGCTGACAGAGGCTGCCGACACACATGCCTCTTTCCTCCCTGCACTGTCACCTTCTGGCAATCCTCCCACCTTCCTCTGTCCTACAGACGTCCTCGCCGCCTGTCCTCTCCCTGGCTGAGCAAAGCCATCCCCTCAATTGAGGAAGGGCAGGGAGCCAGATCCGTCTTCCAGTCTGTAGCACAGAGAAGCACATAATCTTTCTTTGCCGTGACCGAAATGTATTCCTCATTTATCATCCTCTCCCATGTTTGGGATTGCTGCTGGAGTCAGTATTATTTCTCTTTTTAAAAATATGTTTGCTTTTTTAACCATGTTCTTCCAGCAATCATAGAACTTCAAACTCCCACTGCAAGCCCGTGGACTTCCCCAAGCGGGATATCCATGTGCTCTGGTTTTAATCCCCTTTTCCCTACAGTCCCAACTGATTTTAAACTGTTACTATGGCGAACACTCGAGAGATGGTGTCTTCGTCCGCTGCTGCCTTCTCCCAGGTCTTTTATGGAGATGGGCACAAACCCAAGGCACTTAGACTGCTGTGTCCAAGATGAAGCTAGGTGACAGGCAGCCCAGCTGCCCCGCTCTAAGGAATGCTGTGCCCACTGCCTCAGACATGGGGGTGCAGCCACTGTCACATACTACGCCGTGGAGTCGCATAAAGAAGACAGATCTGTGTATGTGACACACACGTTAGTCAGCCACAATCACCAAATTCTGTCATAACTTGTGCTTGTTTTAATAAATAATTTTAAACTCCAGCTGTGGCAGCCTTGGTGATCCTTCTTCAGCTGCAGACTTGAAGAGGAGGCAGGCCTCCGGGATGGGGCCGAGCTTAGTGAGGTTATGGGAAGGATCCCCAAATATAATAGCACGTTTGATCCACAAGGTGAGATGGAGACCTTTGTTTTTCTGTTTGTAGATGAGGAAATGAAATCCATCAAACACCACTTCTCCAATAAACGACTGCTTTTTAAGGGCTATGTGTCAAGAAGAGGCTGTGGTTGGGTCAGTAACCATCACACAAGCAGGCTTCCAAAGGAGCTGTAGCAGATGGCCCTACCCACCCATGAAAGACAGCATTTCTCTTGTCTAAAGCATTACAATGCCTTTATTGAGGACCTGCTGTATGCCCAGGACTGCACTCGTCCTACCAGAGTTGATAACAAAGAAAAATGGTGACTCCTACCCACAGCCAGACTAGAGAGGTAGGTGGGATGGGCCTTTGTAACTTCCCAAGGTGTCAATAAGGAATCTGGTTGAGATCAGGGCTCAGGTCACGGGCTACCAGCTATCCCATAGTATGAATGTCTGCACACTGGTGGCATGGTGGATGGTCTTCCCTTTGTATCCCTTCATCCACCTAAAGTGAGGCTAACTGGAAAAGTGGATTTGCAGAATGGCCCAAAGACTCCCAGTCCCTGGACATTCAGAACTCAGAAATGAATTCTGTCTGTGGACTTAAGCACTGGCCTGGTCAGCCCTCCAGACTGGCCCCAATAGGAAGGTATCTTTGGGCACTTCCCAGATCAAACACATTCTATCAGCATCTCCAGTCTTCCTGCAGCCCAAGACCCCAGGCTCTCATCCCTCTGGCCTTTGCTCAGCTGTGCCTTCCCACCAACCTCCTCACACTGGCCCACATAGCGAGGTCCTCTCCCTTGGACAGCTGTTTAAATGATACTATGCCAGCTTCAGTTTTGCTAGCAGTTGTACACTGATTAAGTAGTAGGTCCATTCCAAGGAGTTTACAGGCATTCCATTTGCACAGCTCTCCGATGAATACGTACTATTATGTTATCCCACTGGACATGAAAAACAGGCAAAGTAAACGTAGATGGCCCAGAGCTGTAGAGCTGGGAATGAATGGTGGGATTTGAATTCCTTCCAGAGAGGCTTAGGACCCAGAGCCTTGCTTCTTTGGTCTGAGTCCCAGCTCAGCCATTCATGGCTTTGTTTCCTGCACAAATTACTTGTAAGTCTGTTTCTCAGCTCTGCATGGGGACAGTGGTGTTTAGCTCACCAAGCTGTAAAAGTTACCAAGTAACGAAGGTGAAGGGTCATGCATTCCAGATAGGTAGGTAGTCCACCCTCTTTGGTTATCTTGGTTCACATACCCTATCTCCTGGGTGGAATGAATAAAGCTACGACACCAAGGTTGGAAAAGAAGCCTCCTTCTTGCCCAGGGAACCCTCTGAGAGCCTCCTATGTGGGATGCAGAATAATCTGACTTTGAAATGAGTCAGGCCTCTGGCCACTGAGATCCTTATTTTGAGAGGCTGCTCTGCCCACCACTCTGTACTGGGGTCCCTGTCTGGGGGTGGGGGCACAGTCATGGTGCCAGGGAAGAGTCTACTATTGGAAACTGGAGGTCCTGAGTTCTAGTCCTGTCTGTACCACCATTCACTGGGGTACCTTGGATGTTCTGGCTCTGCTGGACAGAGACAGGTATGGTGGATGCTCCGAGAGAGCTCTGGATGGTGGAGCCTTGTCCAGGCATTGAAGCTTGGGATGGTCAAAGCCAGCTTTCCAGCTCTAGGAATCACACTGGCCTGTAGTCTTCAGGGAGCCAGCTTCAAGGAGCTGGCAGAGAATGTCGACATCATGTCTCTGCACTATCAACTCCCTCTGGCAGACCTTCTCAGGCGTCAGGACTCATTTCTCAGATCCAGCGAGAGGACATTGGTCTGGCCCCAGTACTAGTTCAGTTGGACGCTGGGAGCTCTGGCCATGGGATAATCAAGTCTTTGGGCTTCCACATGTCCATCTGCTTGAACTCTGGGGCCTCTTCTTCCTCTTGGTCCACTGCCCCTTACCAGACCCAGCTCCACAGACAGCTTACATTGGTCTCATGCCAACTACTGCAGCGGCTTCAGGTCTGAAGGGACCCTAGGAGCAAGGTCCCCACAAAGCTGATGTTCTTGTTTCCATGGTAGCAGTTGCCTTGGAAGCTGCTTCCCTGACTTCAGCTTCTGAACCATCCAAGAAAGCTGCCCGTCCCTCGGGGGACCAGTAAATTAATCACACTCTGTTCCAGGGTTCTCACCCTTCATGGAAAATAAATAGAACCAAACCAAGCTGGGGCTTGTTCAACCACTCTCTCTCCACACACTCAACCCACACTTGGACGTGGCACTTCTGAGAAAGAAAGGGCGTAGACAGATACCCCCGCAGCAGACACCCACCGTAGGTAAGCACCTCTGTAGGCATACACCCTCTCAGCCATTGCCTTGGTGGGACTAGAGAGATGCTATGGCGGGACCTAGTATGTGCCATGGCTTAGTTGTACTCTGAGTCCTGTGGCTCCAGGATAACCCATGCTCCCATGAGAAGGACTCTAGTACTAGGAAAGGCTAGGAACTCATGGAGCTTGGGCTGCTGCAACTCACTGTCTCCCACAGACCGCTCCCTGGAACTCATCTGTAACTCCAAGCAGATCACTCAGGGACCAGCATGTATTTTCCTCAGGGACTGTCCAGCATACACTGAAGAAAGAATAGGAGAGCCTCCCTCTCCATATTTGTGTGTGTGTGTGTGTGTGTGTGTGTGTGTGTGTGTGTGTGTGTGTGTGTGTGTATGCATGTGCACATGTGTTTGCATGCATGGAGAGGCCAGAGATTGAGCTCAGGTGTTACTACTCAGGGGCCATCCATCCTGGGGTTTTTGAAACAAAGGTTCTCCTGGGGACCTGAGACTGATTCAGCTAGATTGGCTGGCCAGGGAACTTCAAGGATCTAACTCTCTGCACACTGCACAGCAATAGAATGATAGGTGATGTCACCAGCCCAGCTTTTAATGCTTGTCCTGGGAATCGAACTCAAGTCCTCAGGCTTGCACAGCAAGCCCTTTACTGACGGAGCCGTCTCCCCGGTGCTGCCACACTGCCAAACAAAATGTCTAAACTTGAACTTGGTTTTAAAGATCAGGGTGTTCTTGAATCTGGAATTCACTGGTGCCTGATGCAAGACAGAGCAGGTGGTGAAGCCCAGCCCAGCCCCAGGAGCTTTGTGTTGCTGACCGTGTGGGAGAGCCGCCCTCAGCCTTGGACTGCGAGAGGAGCCAGTACTGGCCCTACTGACCCCCCAGTGCATGCAGCCAGCACTCACGGGTGAGTGGGAGGCAAGGCATTGTGAAGGCTGCTGAGACTCCTGAGGGAGCCTGTATTCATGGCCATTTATTTTGACAACTCCTTCTAAAGCTAGCCGTCAGAGATGCTTTACAAGTGACAAGGACATGGGATATAAACGGATGCCAAATTAGAGGAAAAATCAGGCCTTACCCTGGGAACATGGAGCTGGAAGTGGGAAGGCTTGACTTTGGCAGGGGCACCATCTCTATGGTCTATACTTGTGGTGCTATGGCTGAGGCTCCCCCCAGATGACCCTGGAACCTTAGCCCCTCTTCCCTACACTGTACAGCAAGAGAAGACTGTTGGGGGCTGGAGAGACGGCTCAGAGGTTAAGAGCACCGACAGCTATTCCAGAGAACCCGGGTTCGATTCCCAGCACCCACATGGCAGCTCACAACTGTCTATAATGCCAGTTTCAGGGGACCCTGACACCCATGGCAAAATACCAATGCACATAAAATAAAGTTTTTAAAACAGAGAAGACTGTTGGTAGAAGTGGAGCTTACTTGGTGCCCTCTCCTTATGACTCAAGGTAGTGGTGCAGGGCCAAGCCCAGAGCTCTGTCCTATAGCCAAGGTCTCTGTGACCATGGAATTCTGCAAAGTTCACAGCTTCCAGGAGAGGCAGAACAGAGAAGAGGAGGGAGCCAGCCCTTCAGGTGGGTGGCAGGACAGGGCAGCCCAGGCATGCTCAGGAAGGACTGTCCATGTAGGTCTTGAGGGACAAGGAGAGGTTGGCTTACTAGACAGAGACAGGCATATTCTCATTAGGGCAACAGGAGAGAGAGGGAGAAAGAGAGAGAGAGAGAGAGAGAGAGAGAGAGAGAGAGAGAGAGAGAGAGAGAGAGAGAGAGAGAGAGAGAAGAGAAGAGAGAGAGGAGAGAGAGAGAGAGAGAGAGAGAGAGAGAGAGAGAGAGAGAGAGAGAGAGAGAGAGGGCTTGAGGAGGAAGAAGCAGTGGAGGCAGGGGATTTTGAGGCTGGTGGAGACCGCAGGCATGGTGCTAAGAGACGGGCAATGAGAAGGAAGCCTGGAGATTCTGCGCAGGGTAATGTAGCCTTGGGAAGGGTCCCCAGGTTAGAGCAGGGAACAGGCCCATGCTGTAAGACTGGGAATGCCCTGATCTACATAGGTCCAGAAATGCAGTTAATGGTGAGAATTAGAGCTAGGAAAGGGACAGGAATCAGGACGAGGCTTGACTGGGTTACCACTGCTCAGGCTCTTTGGTAGATTCTCCAAACAGATTGACCAGGTCAGCCAGGCTGGGTAGAGGACTCGCACTAAAAGGTCCCCACCATGTCTCAGCTTCATGACACTTCTCACCCAGTTCCTCCATCCAACCTACCCTAACTCACTACTTAGTACCTCTGCTTTCCCAGCCAGGAATCCCCAGGGCTTTGCCTTTCATCCTACGGGCAGCTAAAATGGGGTGCTACCCATGCCTACCTAAGATAAATGCCTACCCAAGAGAAGTCTTGGACTAAGACTTCTCCAAGTCCAGCAGCTGACAAGGTGGTAAAAGAAGTGTGGGAGGGACAGGGAAGAGAGTAAACTTAGAGGACTACCCTCCTTCCGTGTCTCCAAACAGGGCTCCAGGTACACCGCTAGGCCAAGGGGCAGAGGCCAGCAGAGTCAGCCTAGAGCATTCGAATGTGGAGTCTCCCCACATCCCCATCCCCTTGAGTACCACATGAAGCCACAAGCCCAATCTCTCGGCTCAGGAACCAACAGTGGAACCTGGGCTGCCTGCCCATTGGGCCTTGGGGACCCAAATGGAAGCTCGCATTACAGGCTCATGAATAACTCATCACCTTGCTGCCTGCACCTCTGAGAAGCCTATGTTCCCTAGGCCTGCCCCCCACAACCCCGCCTTGCATTTCTTTAAACTTTAATAGGCCCAGGCTCCAAGGCAACTAACTGAGCAGGGTCCACAGAGCTGGGACAAAAGTCTTGAGTGAGAGAACTTAGGCCCAGCTCCCTCAGGCCCTGGGTGGTAGCTGATAGAGGTGGACCCCATGGAACAGACCCACTTCCCTAGAACCCTGGCCAAACCCAAGGCAGGAACCCCAAGAGTGACCTCCAGCATCAGAGCCCTTCTCAGGAGGTGGAGTAAACTGGGGTGCTGAGGTCAAGCTGGGGCTGGAGGCCCCTAGGAGAGTTGTGGGATAAGGTTGCAGATACATCCCAGAGGCAGCAGCCCGGAGACTTGCAGTCCAGAAGTTTCCACCCTGGATGTGGCACTCCAGCAAGGAGGCATTCATCCAAGAAGACCAAGACTCCCCGGAGGCCTGGAAGCAGAGCCCTGGGTAGACCTGCATGGACATCCCCATCAGCACCAGAGATTTCCACTGCCTGCAGCTGGCCTGTGTGGCCCTCGGCCTGGTGGCTGGCAGCATCATCATCGGTGTCTCCGTGTCCAAGGCTGCTGCTGCTGTGGGTGGTATCTTTCTTGGTGCCGCTGGGCTTGGTGAGCAGGCACTGGGCTGAGGTTGGGGGAGGAGATTTCACTGGAAAGCAGGGGTCTGATGAGGTGAATGAGAGACGGGGCGGGGGGGGGAATGGGGGAGCAGGGTTGTCGGTGGGAATTGATTGGGGGAAGAGAGTTGTAAGTACTGCAGCCTCAGCGTGCAGGAAGGAGAGGCGGCCTGGAGCTCCTTTGGGTGTGATTAGGGAGGACAGACTGGGTGTTCCACACCTTCCTGCCCACCTGGTGGGATCTTGTGTTTGTGGCAGGATTCATCAGCCTGGTTGGAGTGGGGTGATAAGGCCTACAAAACAGGACAGCTCAGACAAAAGACCCTCCTCTCCTCCATTGTGTCAGCAGCAGTTCTGTCTGTCTGTCTGTCCTGACCAGGCCCATTGATGTAGAATGCCATCTCTCACCCCACCCCACTGTCCCAGGAGAACCTGGAGCTCCAGGCTGAGCACTCTAGGCATAACTTCAAACACGGAGTGGGTGCCAGAAACACTTGATCTGGGAGGACAGCAGGGCAGGACCCCAGCCTGTGGCTTCCTAAACATCAGGTCTGAGTGGGAAGGAGCAGAAATGGAGCCTAGAAGGTCACGCTAGAGGTCTCGGGAGAGGAGAGAGCTGGAGAGGGAGGAGGTGGGGGCAGTGATGTTGGTGTCAGCTGGCCCAGAAGGAAAGTAACCAACCTGCTCTTCACCTAAGCAGAGTGGAGCCAAGAGCTTGCAAACCTGTGGCCGGCATAGTCTGCAGACCCTCCCCGGGATAGGTGCTGAATCCCCAGTCAGGGCTGAGTCTGAGTGCTGGGGAGCTACACACACACACACACACACACACACACACACACACACACACACACACCTCCCATGTATATGCCCATAGTCTTGATCCTTTGTACCTCCGCCCTCCTACATCCTAAACGACTCACCCCTAGCCTCCTGCCCCTCACACTAACCACTGCACTCTGTGTCCCTCCTCAGGGCTCCTCATGTTCGCCTACCCATTTCTGAAGGCTCGGTTCAACCTGGACCACATCCTACCAGCACTAGGTGAGCGTTGTCCTCCCCAACAGACCTTCTGACAAGTACAGAGCAATACCTTTTGTGTGCAAACCTGTGAGTGTCACTGTCACTGAACATGCCCACGTGTGAAACTGCTCCTGGCTGCATCTCTCTCTCTCTCTCTCTCTCTCTCTCTCTTTCTCTCTCTCTCTCTCTCTCTCTCTGTCTCTCTCTTTCTCTCTCTCTCTTTGTGTGTGTGTGTGTGTGTGTGTGTGTGTGTGTGTGTCACCATGGTTACAGAGTAACAGAATCCAGCCAGCTGCCTGAGCAGACATAGCTCAACCTCAGGAATATGTCTCCCTTAAGAGTCTTTTTACTCCCCAAAGTCTCCAAGATCTCCAGATGATATTCTCATCTCCAAGCCCCATAAAGACCCTCTACCTCCCCTTGGGTCCCATGACCTCTTAATAGCTCCCATTTACTTCCACAACCTACATCCAGACTCCCAACACCCTCAGTCCTGTGTAGCTTCACATATCCCCAGTTCCCTCCTTAAAAACCTATCACCCCTGGCTGGGCGGTGGTGGTGGTACACGCCTTTAATCCCAGCTCTCTGGAGGCAGAGGTAGGCAGATCCATGAGTTCAAGGCCAGCCTGGTCTTCATTAAATTCCAGAACAGCCAGGGCTACACAGAGAAACTCTGTCTCAATCCATCAATCAATCAATGAAAACCACTACCACCTCCTTCAAGGACTCATTTCTTCTGCCCCTCTCCAAATCAGCCAGAATATATGGAAGACCTCGAGGAATACAGTAGAGCAGAGACAGGCACTGTTGGAGGTTAGACATCAGGAAGAATTCCCTTTCTCAAACTGGGCTTGATTTGGGAATGACCCAGTAAATGAGAATTTGGGGGTACTCTCATCCTGCAGGAAACCTTCGAATCCATCCTAACTCAGGACCAGACCACGGGGAGGGAAGGTCTAGCAACAGCAGCAATAAGGAAGGTAAGCACCTGAAGTTCTGGTAAAGTCCATCTTTATCTCTGTTCTCCAACTGTGCAGCCCTGTGGCTCCTGGGAGGAGCCTTGCAGGTCACAGGCAGGGAAGGGTCTCCAGCTGGGCAGCCCTGTGGGTCCTGGGAGGAGCCTTGAGGGTCACAGGCAGGGAAGGGTCTCCAGCTGGGCAGCCCTGTGGGTACCAGGAGGAGCCTTGCAGGTCACAGGCAGGGAAGGGTCTCCAGCTGGGCAGCCCTGTGGGTACCAGGAGGAGCCTTGAGGGTCACAGGCAGGGAAGGGTCTCCAGCTGGGCAGCCCTGTGGGTCCTGGGAGGAGCCTTGAGGGTCACAGGCAGGGAAGGGTCTCCAGCCCAGGGAAGCAGTGATGTTGGGTCACGTGTGCAAGTCCTCCTCATTTTTCTCCAGGGTTTCCCTGTCCCGCCCAGCATGGACACTGAGACACAGGGCCCCCTACTTTCCCTTCTCCTACCCCTTGGGCCTCATGCCCTCATACCTGCTCCCGGTGCTGGAGTCTGGCTCTTGGCAATGATACCTGAAACTGGGCATCTTCTCCCTTCCTGACCCTGTTCTCCACACTGGGAAACCCCAGAGAGGAATGTCCGAAGGCAACCCAGCCCCATGTTGATGCGTCCTGCCCCAGTGCTTACTCAGCAGAAGGACCCATTCCAGATGCTGCCCCAACCTCTTTACATATATTAACAAGTGGATCCTCACAACCACATGCAGGGAGGTGCGACAATAAACTTGGTTATTGTTTGGTTTTTTATGGGTCAACTGAGGCACAAAGAGGTTACATGTTGGCGCCAGCACTGAAGCCATGAGCATCAGCTCCTGAGTCCTGCCCTCTTCCACGGCACTCGGTCCCTAGGACTCCCACCTCCCCATCCGTCCCGGCTCTGCCCGAGGTCCTGGAGCATTCTGACCCCTCACTCTCTTTGGGCTCCCGGACCTGACAACTCAGTGGGGGATCTGTACTCAGACATCGCCATCCTCCTGTCTCCTCCAGGAGCCCGTAGCAGCCTGTCCACTGTGACCAGAACCCTGGAGAAGCTGAAGCCTGGAGGCCGGGCAGCGGAGGAGAGCTAAGGCGCTGCCTCCTGTCCCACCCTCCCCTCTCCTGGTACTCCTATCTCAGGGCCCTCCTTCAAGCTACAAGATCCAGAATTGATGCGTGGGGAAACTAGACCTACCTTCTCTTCCAGCGAGGCTCCTCATAGCAGAGCCCCTCACTCCTGGCATCGTTGCAAGACCCTCAGGACCCCACTGGCTTCAGTCCCTCCCCAGGGCTCATCGCTCTGGACAACAGCTCAACTTTGTTCCCTTGTTGATCTCTTGTTGGAATTTGGTCCAGGGTCCTGACTGCAGCCAGAGATGGTTGGTTTATCCTGGCCATAGACGCTGACCACAGGAACCACCGATGGGGCTCCTGGCTGAGACTGTCATGTCTATGTCAGGAGCACAGGTGACCACTGGCGAGGTGGCTTTCCAGCGAAGCCCAATGCTGACACCATTGCTATTGTACTTCTCCACTCGGGGCTTTGAAGCACCTGGCTCCAGACAGGCCCCCAGTATCCCCTGTTCTCCCCACTTCTCTTTGCAAGGAGAGGACTCCTTGCTGCCTCTAAAAGGCCAGCTCAGAATCCCATAGTTACATGTCCCCTTGTCCTATTCTAGAAGACTGTATCTCCTTCTCTCTTGGAACCTCCAGGAAGACTGGAATTCTTTTTCACAAAAAAATGATTGTGTTTGTTTGTTTGTTTGTTTGTTTGTTTGTTTGAAGACAGGCTCTCATAGTGTAGGCTCAGTCATGCCTAGCTAAAGTTAGCAATTCTAGTTTTCTATTCTGAGTCCTGAACCCAGGGTCTAGTGGCAAACACTCTACCACTCAGCTATATCCCTAGACTTCACAAAAACAGTTCTCAAGCCTACCTTGATGAATACGATGAATGATGTTTTTTTCCCTAGTCCCTAGCTCCAGGCAGTAGAGCCTCAGCAAATGTTAGTGGCTTAAAGTGAAGGAAAAAAAAAAACCCTACCCACTAGGCTTTCCTGGAGAGCTACATTATGGCACATCCACAGTAAGGTGTGAGACAGGGAGGCCCAGGTGCCTATGCACAGGCAGGGGACTACTCCACCCTCCACATCTGCACCTCCAGCGACAGCAATATTGCTTGATCTCCACAGACACCTGCTCCTTGTCCTGCTTGAGGAGCAGACACCTGCTGTTTTGAGGAGAAGACAAGCTAGGAACAGTCTTATTCTTGCAGGACCCATGCAAATGACTCCTCTCAGAAGCTTTCGCTGACGTTGCCCAATAGTTCCGAGGACAGCTGATCACTTGAATGGCATTGGTCTGTGTCTCCATGTTGAGCATGAGAGCAAGGAGTCTGCCACACAGAAGACTCACAGTGGATGTTGGAAAACAGGCCACATGAGAGCCCATCTTGGGCAGATGAGAAACATCTCAGGATAAAGGACTCACTGGGTGCCCCAGAAAAAGTCGGGGAGCCAAGCTCTGCCACCAGGTCTCCTCTCCTTTGCATCGCCATAGTGCTCAGCTCCCTGCCAGCAGTGGGCTAACATCCACAAGGGGTGAGTTTCACAGATGCCGGTCAGCTGTAGAGACTGGTTCCTCCAGCTAAAGAGAGGGGAGCTCTCTCTCCACAGCCCTTTGGCCTGCTCCTTACCATTTCTCTCCTCCTCCTTCTCCTCAGCAGCATCACCACTCAAGCCTCCTTCATGGGTGAGAAACCCCTTCCTCCCATCCACCCTCATGAAGTCTTACCTCTGTGCTCCAAAGAGATGCCCAAGGGTGGGGAATGGGAATGGGAGACATAAATCCTAAGCTGAGGAGAAGGCGGCTCCTCCCAGGCAGGATCTCCCTAAAATAGGATACGGTAAGCCTGATGCCTGAGGAGCCAGGCACAGAGAAGTACCTGTGACCACTGTGGAATAAATGCAAAAAAAATAATCACATGAAAAAGTAAGACCTACATCCGTTAGAGACGCTGGCAGAGCCTTGAGGTGAGTGGGAGCTCTGGGGACCTGGCCCTTCCGTTCGCCTCTTTTCCCTGCTGTGGGCTTTTCGAAACCGCCATTGTCCAGCGCAGGTGAATGCAACCCCTCCAATAGTACCCACTCTCCCCAGTGGCCCCGTGAGACACACCTTCTCTCCTGGCCCTGCTGGGAGAAGAGGAGGGGTGGGGCCAAGCAGTAGCAGTAGCGTGGTAGGTAGTTCTTAGGCGGTACCGGGTCAGCGTGTGTTGGGGAGTGGACAGAGACCCAGCTCTTCCAGGAGTCTACTCCCAAAGGAAACTGTTTTTTTCCAGAAGCCCCAACACCTGGGCCCTGGGCCTTGGCTGAGGCAGTTCAGTGTTGGGCCAGGCGCTGAGAACATAGCAGTGAAGCAAAGCTGGGTGATGCTTGATGTAGGCAGTCTCTTGAAGTTGCAGCCTTAACCGGGCCTCTCTGGAGGGAAACTGCCCCAGGTAAGGGAGTGGAGATGAGACTCCCATCGTGGCTCAGGCCTCCAGGGGCCAGAGCAAGAAGCTGGGAACCTTGGGCCTGACTCATCTGCAAATGGAGTTTGGCTCTGACAGGTCCTCATGGGTCCAGGCTCAGAAGGAAGGATGCCTGTATGTGGGCAGATTGAGTGGATTTGTGAATGAATTCATAGACAAATGAAGCGGCAGTGGGCAGAGCTGTCCTCCAGCCACACTTCCATGTCTATCCAGGCCTCTCTGCCACAAAGTCCACCCTCAAGCTGCCTCTGCCCAGCGCATCCTCCCGGACCTTCATCTCGTGCCTATGGGGCATGCAGCCACACCCCTTTCTAGTGTGCAGGACTCTGAAAAGAAACCCCACCCCTGGGGAAACTCTCCCTGCCCCCTCCCCAGCACCAAGCCCTCCAGGGCTGCACAAATGTTAAAGACTGCAGGCAGGGGCGTCCTGAAAGGAGCTGCACTGTTTCCACGCAGGGTGAGAAAAACTGCAACCTAGACAGTGTGGGCGGCGGGGAATTAGTTGCTGGGGTGCTCGCAAACCACGAACCCAAAGGAGCGAAGGCGAGAAGGACGCGCCGGGCTTGTAGGCTGGAGGCAGCCGGTGGGAGCCTGGCAAGGTTGGCCGCCCACGCTGGGAAGGGGCTCCGGCTGCTGTGAGCCACACCAGGGCTCTGCTGTGCGAGCCCGCGTCGCTGCCTCCAGCCCACAGCCTGTGCCGCTGCAACCCAGCAGAGAGGAACTGACAGCCGATCTCGGCCGGGCGTGCCCACCCTCCCAGACCCCCTGCCTGCGTCGTCGGCTGATCCAGCTCTGCAAGGCGGGGCACCAGTCCGCGCCCTGAGCCTGACCAACCCCGCGAACACCGGAACTCCCTTCGTTGGGGGGGTCAGCCTGGTCACAGCAGGGGAGTGTCCACGCACCCTCTCAGGCAAGTGCAGCTGCAGAAATTTGGGGGTTGCTGGTGAGTGGGCGAGGACTCTGGAGGGACTGCTGAAGGAAAGGGGAAGATGCTTATCCTGTGAGGGTACCAGACAAGGGACTGGGGATCTCTGGTCTTGAGAAAACAAAGATGAAAAAGAAGGGGATTAGAGAACAGGAGACCCGCCACAGACTGGCTGCCTTGGCTCCCCTGCCCTATCCTGGTCCCTGCTGCTCTTAGCAGATGAATCTACCCTAGAACCTTCCTCGGCCCCCTACACTTTCTCCAATGCCCAAAGTGAGGAGAAAGCTGAGAGAAGCTGGCGGACGGCAACTCCAAATCTGAGAGACAGGTGAAGCCCAGAAGACAGACTTCCGTGGCTTCTGCGACCAGTGCTCCCTTCCCGTTTGTTTTACTGAACACTGAGAGGAGGCAGGTACTCCAGTCATGGACACAGGAGGCCCCAGGACTAGGGGAGCCTGAACTGAGGGGCACACCGTCTGCACAGGAAGGTAGGGCTGGGGAAGCTAGCTGAGGACTAAGCTGACTTGGAGACCAGTTCTCTAAACCTGGTGAGCTCAGCCCCCACCAAAGCAGAATCCAGAGGGCTCCCTGGAGGAATCTGGGCTGATAGAGCATCGGTTGAGGGTCTAGGAGGGTTTTAACATTGAGGAGGAATGGGCAATGAGCAAGATCAAGTAGTGGAACAAGAGAAGAAAGGATGGACTGGAAAGATTCTTGGCAGGAGGCTCTAACGCCCCAAGATGAGTTGCAAGTGTGTGGAGGGGATCCTGAGGTTGAGGAGGGACCAGGGCAAACAAAGCCTGGGTGTTCCTCCTAAGGCTGTGGCCTTTGTGGGAAAAGGTAACGTTGGAGAAACCTACACACAGAGGCAGTGTTCCCAGGAAGTAGGGTTCAGAAGGCTTCAGAAGCAGAGACCAAGAGCTGAACAATGTCCACTAAGCTCAGTGACAAGGGGTCACTGATGACGTTGTGAATAGAGAGGCAGGAACATGATGGGACAGAAATCAGACTGGAGTGGATGACTTGGGAAGGAAGTGAATTGTGGAGTATAGACCATGAATTCAAAAAGGGGAGAGACTGCTACCTCAAGACCATGATTGGGTTGGATTGAAGACGGGACAGGAGACAGTTGAGACAGTTCCAGGAGGAGGTGAGGTCCGCTGAGGGTTTGGTGAACTCAGGCCAGAGAGGGGAGTTGTGAAGATACAGTTTCAGGTTATACAGCAGGCTGGTGTGGCCCAGTGGGGTTTCCTCTCATTCCCAGGCTTCAGACTTGGGGGAAGACTTGAGAAGACAGGAAGCTGGACTGAGATAGGGTTGAGTCTTGCTGGTCAGCACTGGAGAAACAAAGACATGAGACAAAATCACAAGAGTGACTGAAGTCAAGTGTGGATCACAGATGGACACAAAGAAGCAGAGACTTAGGGACCATGACAAAGAGGTAGGGCTCTGGGGATTGCGTGCCATCAAAGAACAGTTACAGTGAGGGCAGTGTGCAGTCCCGGAACTGCACTGTACAGACTCACAGTTACAACAGGGCAGTGTGCAGTCCTGGAACTGCACTGTACAGACTCACAGTTACAGTGAGGGCAGTGTGCAGTCCCGGAACTGCACTGTACAGACTCACAGTTACAGTGAGGGCAGTGTGCAGTCCCGGAACTGCACTGTACAGACTCACAGTTACAGTGAGGGCAGTGTGCAGTCCCGGAACTGCACTGTACAGACAGTTACAGTTACAGCAGGGCAGTGTGCAGTCCCGGAACTGCACTGTACAGACTCACAGTTACAGTTACAGCAGGGCAGCGTGCAGTCCCGGAACTGCACTGTACAGACTCACAGTTACAGTTACAGCAGGGCAGTGTGCAGTCCTGGAACTGCACTGTACAGACTCACAGTTACAGTTACAGTGAGGGCAGTGTGCAGTCCCGGAACTGCACTGTACAGACTCACAGTTACAACAGGGCAGTGTGCAGTCCTGGAACTGCACTGTACAGACTCACAGTTACAGTGAGGGCAGTGTGCAGTCCCGGAACTACACTGTACAGACTCACAGTTACAGTGAGGGCAGTGTGCAGTCCCGGAACTGCACTGGCTTAGGTACAGACTTAGGAGACAGAACCTAGACTTTAGACCTGGCTCTACCATGTATTACCACCAGGTTTATGTCCTTAAATAATTCATTTAACCTGAATCTGTATTTCCTTATTTGTCAAAAGGGGATGATAATATGTTTACTTCTTAGGATTGTCATGGAATTAAATGAATTAATATATATAAAGGGCTTATATCACTGTCCATTTTCCATTGCTATACAGAATACCTAAGACTGTGTCTTACAGTAACTTACACTGTTCTGAAACCAGGAAGTTCAAGAGAAGGGTGCTGGCCTACAGTCCCTAATCACTTTTTTTTCTTATTGAGACAGGGTCTCACTGTGTAGACCAGGCTGGCCCCTGCCTCCTGAGTACTGGGATTAAAGGCATGTTCCACCTTGCCCAACTCCTAATCTCTTTTCAAAGTGATGGGCCTTACTTCCCAGCCCCACCACTAAGAAATCTGATTTCTTCATGAGTTTAGGAGGGACAAGCCATACTGGAACCATAACAGCTTGGAACACTGTTGGGCACGCCGTAAATGCTATCAAAGAGTTTGTACAGCGGTGGGAGGGGGATGTGGTGGAGAGCAGGATGCCAGGCTCCTCCAAGGTGGGCTGATTCAGGGTGATGCCAGGGATGATAAAGTCCTGGAGGGCACAACAGGGGTGCAGAGTAGCTGAAATGGGGTGAAGCAACTGGGCAATGGGCAATGGGGATAAGAAGTCAAGGAACTCATGGAGCAAGGGCCAGGAGGGCTGCTGCAGGCCCTCGGCAAGATAGCGGAGAGGAGCAGGGAGTGGAGCTAGTCACAGCGCCTTAGGAGGTGAAGGAAGGGCAGCTCCGCTCCAGCAGTGGAAAGCCCCCCCCGACCATTCCCCCCCCCCCCCGTGCTCCAGGTAGCTCAATTACTGTTGTGGAGGCAGAGCCTAGACTGTCTGCCCACACATGTCCCCTGGCTCGGGACTAGGAATGCATCCAAGAGCATCAGGAAGAACTGAGAACAAACAAAAGACCCGGGCAGCAGAGCCACTGTTGTCTGGATGGGGACAAAGGTTTCCAAATGGGACTCCTGCCTCATAGGTGGTGGTGGGGGTGACAGTGGAATAGGCCAGGAGGAGCTCTGGGACTGCTTGCTGGCCAGAGGCACGAAGACCCACTGTAAACAGGAGGGCATGGCAGAAACACACGAAGCAGAGCTTCCCACCCCATCCCCTCTCCTGAGGCCACTGCTCCCAGGCACCTCACTCACCCTCCACCACCTCAATGACACAGGATGTTATCTAGAGATACAACTGCTAAGCAGAAGCTCATCTCCACCAGTTGGAACGTGTCAGCCTGTGTCTGCAGTTCTGGGTATGCGGCAGCACTGTGGGTATGTTTGGCTCCTGAGTGTGCGTGTGGTGAGTTAGGGGGTGGTGGGTGTCACACACTGGGAGACCAGATGAGAAAGCCCAGAAGCCACACACAGACTAGGAAGCCAGGCTTTCCAAAATTCCTCCTCAAACATCATTTCTAGGTTGAGGTGTGTGGTTGTGTGTGTGTGTGTGTGTGTGTGTGTGTGTGTGTGAATGTATTTGTGTGTGTGTGTGTGTGAGAGAGAGAGAGAGAGAATGTGTGTGTGTGTGAGAGAGAGAATGTGTGCGTGTGCGTGTGCGTGTGCATGTGTGTGTGTGTGTGTGTGTGTGTGTGTGTGTGTGTGTGTGTGATATTGCATATGTCAGAGGGTGGGAAAGGTTCTGGCCATTAGCTGGAGAGGGATGATGGTTCTCTCTGGGCCCTGGGGAGGCAGAATCCATTCGGCAAGAGCAGAGAACTTGCCGTGTAATGAATAAGCCCCAGCAGGCAATGAGTAACAGTGATGTAGGAGGCTCTCTGAGGATGGGGTAGAGTTGAGGATAGAGTGGCCATTAATCTGGGGTCCCAGAGGAGAGGCCTTGCCCAAACTTTAGGGACTAAGAAGAAAAGGAAGAGTTCTCAGTTAAGGAACAACAAAAGGCTTTGACTGAGCAAAAGTCTGGAACACACAAGGAGGACAAGGCTGGGGCAGAGGCTGATATCTTTACCGAAGTCCCTGGGCTCTTACCCAGAGGCCCTTGGAGCAGGAGCCAGGGCTGGGAGGCCTGGCAGCTGCCGCCGGCCTGGCAATTGCTTTTATTCAACACAGAAGTCTTAGAATCATGGTCTGGGACAGGCTGATCCAGAGGCTTCAGGCAGAAACATCCACCCCCACAAGGAGCTCTTAGCTCTAACTACTGATGACCACCCCAAGCTTGTTGATGGTTACCTGGGTAATTATAATCAACAGCTACAGTCTTTAAGAAAAAGGTGTGTGTGCGTGTGTGTGTGTGTGTGTGTGTGTGTGTGTGTGTGTGTGTGTGTATCTGTCTGTCTGTGTAGCTTCTGAAGAATTTGAGGTTTCCTCTGACCTAAACACATGTGCACAAGTACGTACACACACACACACACACACACACACACACACACACACACACACACGGTGGGGGGAAAGGAGGGGGAGAGAGAGAGTGTGTGTGTCAGAACCTGGGTGCAGCAATGACTTATTTGGGAAACAGCTTAACTCAACCCAAAACAAAGAATTTGGAGAAATGTACAAGTACAGTCATATTACTGATCAGTGTGATCCTTTGATGATACCTTGTGATATTTTGATAGCGACTTCTTCTAAATAGGCCCCTGTTTCTACCTTCACAACCCTCAGGTAGCTAAGCAAGGGGCATCAGGTTGACACAAGACCTCAGTTCCGAGATAACCATCCCCGTTACAGCCCTCCCTTTATGTTCAGACAGCTAAGGCACTGGGGAGAGGCCCCAGTTATTCCAAGTTGCCTATCAGCTAAAATCCAAACTTATGGTCACCTCTGAGGCCCACTCCCAAGTTCCTGCCCCTGCCTCTGCCCCAAACTGCTTCTATACCAGACTCCCAAATAGAGTTCACAAGGCCTTCCTGGCCAGAGGCAGGACTGGCAGGGAGGGGGAACAGCTTAGCCAGGATCATGGGCAGCAGACATCAGTGGTCAGAGCCCTATCAGAAAATAAAAATGAAAGCTGTGTTCTGGCTTGGCACAGCTCCATGACCTCTCTCATTCCAAGCCTCAGTTTCTCCCATCTATAGAGGACTTGGTTATGGAGTATGGTAGTACATGCCTGTAATTTCACCTCCTCAGGGCAGAAGGACCACAAGTTCAAGGCCATCCTGGGCAGCTTAGCGATTTAGCAAGACCCAGTTTCCAAAAAATGTCTAAGGATGTGGCTCAGTGGTAGAGAGCTTGACTTCCATGCATGAAGCCCTGGGTTTACTCCCCAGCACAGGGCTCGGTCTAGGAGGTCTCCACGGACTCACTAAAGCAAGGTTCTTTTAGTCCGCGCAACTCAATATTCAGAGCAATGGTCTTTCCTGTGCTCAAGTGTTGGGCTTGAGGGCTTTCAGGGTTTTTACAGCAACAGAATAAAGTCGAGGGGTCTAGCTTCCGAGTTCAGTAGTTTGGCTTAGTAATGACTCATCACAGTTCTTTCCCCGGGCGGGACAGGCTGCTTTCATGGGTGCTCAGAAGAGGAGCAGTTCAGCTGGACCTGGTAGGACGGGTCTGTGATCCAAGCTCCAAAGGAGGATTGAAAGTTCAAGGCCAGCCTGGGTAACTCCGTGAGCCTGGGTCTCAAAGAGCGAAGGGGGAGGGTGATAAATGGCTCAGTCGCAGGGCTCACCTAAGCCTAAATTCCATCTCCACCACTACCAAAAGAAAAACAAAATGAAACAAATCAGTAAGATCTGAAATACCTAGTGGACAGCTTGAACACTCCCACGGCATTGCTAACCAGAGTCCTCACAACAAAATAGGACCAGGGGCATCTGGGGTCCTCAGATCCCATATAGGCAAAGAAATGAGATCCTCGGGCCCTTCAGCCACCCAAGCCTCCCTTGTCCAATGTCAGCTTTCAAAGCTGGGGTGAGTGAGGGACCAAAATCCATCAGTTCTGCCTGAGGCACCATCACTCAGCCTCCAACTGAACCTTCACTGCAAGAAAAAAGACCTTGCCTTTGCCAGAGAATGTCAGATACTGATCATGGTGGGGAGGGGAACAGGCAGGGATAGGGAAGAGGAAGAAGAATTGGACCTCCCGAGGCTAAAACTCTGAAATGTAACAAAGGCTGTGTACAGTGGGCACCACGTTGTCTGTTCTCGACCTCTGCTATCAGGTGTTTTTCCCTTTTAGTCCACAAAGCTCCCATCCACTCCCCTGTCTGGGCCTCTGTTTCCTCGGCTGTAAAACGTGGTTATTAAGTGTCCAGTGGCTGTAGGAGTTCAGTGATGATGCGGGTGGGAATGCCCTTATAAATTCAACAGCTGCACGCTTTTAGTGGCTGTCCGGAAGCTGATTGGGCCACACGGTCGGAAGCTTCCTTGAAGCAGCTTAGATGCCCTCAACAATCTTTGTCAGGAGTTGGGGCAAGGAAACTGCTGTTTCCAAACTTGACATGATCCACCTCTCAGAGCTGGGAGTTCATATCTACCTTCTTCATCATGCTTCATGTTCATTGCTTATCTTTTAGGAATTTTACTTAGCTTAAAGCATTCAACTATCATTATATCTTATGCAGTACCTATTAGCCCTGACAGAACCTCGTGGTACCCTGTGAGGTTGGTTCTATTAGCCCCACACAGGTGAGCACAATGTTAGGCTATCTTTCCCAGCTCCCCCCCCCCCATTCCTCACCCTGCATCCCCATCTATGGAGCTATCTGATTTCTCCTTTCTCCGTCGAGGACCTTTTTCGGACATTGCTCCACAATTTCAACACAGTTCACAAACTATGTTTTCCCGGGCCTTAGTGCCTGTGACCTCATATTATAAGTCAGAATTCCCAGATAGAAGTCATAAGTGCTGGAGTTTGGTTTGGGGTTTTTGGTTTTGGTTTTGTTGATCTGAGACAGTCTCACTCTGTAGACCAGGCTGGCCTGGAACTCACAAAGATCCACCTGTCTCTGCCTCCCAATGCTGGGATTAATGGCATGTCCCACTCTTGTTTTGTTTCGAGAAGTCACACGTTCTGAGACAGTGAATATGTTGCTCTTGCTTCTGCAACATATTGGTAAAATTTCCAGAATTTTACCAATCCAGTTCTCAGAAATCTCAGATTTCCAGACACATCTAGAAATCCCAAGAAAGGGATTATAGCATCCATAGATTGGATTTTTATTCTTATTTTGTTTTGTGTGGATGTGTGTAATTGTGGGTGCATGCATGCATGTGTGTGTATGGAAGTCGGAGGACAAATTTTCAGTTGGTTCTTTTTCCCCTTGCTTTAAGATGTAGACTCTCCCATTTCTGCCACTGTGCTGTGTACTCCAGGTTAGCTGAGCAGTGAGCTTCCGGCCGATTCTCCTGCTCCTCCTCTCATCTTGTAATCAGGGTGTGGGATTACAGAGGCTGGCCCACCACATCTGGCATTTTGCTTGTTTCAGGGCCATTTTACTTATGTTCCAGGCATCAGATTCAGGTTGCCAGGCTTGAGCAGCAAGCACTTTTACCTTCTGAGCCATTGCCCCATAGATGAGGCTTTTGAAACTAAATCCAACTGCAGAATCCATCCTGGGTGATAGAATGGAGATGGACCTGGAATTTACTAGAATGCACTGTCTAGAAAGGGCTCAGGAGTCGGGTCATGGGAAAACCACCTCTTCAGTGGACAGCTGAACATCAAAAGCTTCATCACTCTCACCCAGCCTCATCTAATATTTAAGAAAGTTAATACCATTGTTACGCCAACCAGAGGATAATGTGAAGCAGCAGCCGGTCTCATAGGTCCTGGGTCTGCGTCTGGGTAAACTGCTAGATGTCTCCATACTTCATTTTCTTCACCCAAGCAAGAAGAAACTAGACCAGATTATCCCCAGGTCTCCATCACTTGGAGGTCAGGGGGTGGGGGTGGAGGACTGTGTAAAACCCCAAAGCTGTCCTCTGATTAGGACTATGGAATAGGGGGAGGAAAGAAGGATCGTTTGACCAGCAAAACCTGCCAAGCACTTTACAGCCTCTTAATAGAGCCTGGAGGCTTCCTGGAGGAGAGGTGAGGGTAAGATTTGCAGAAGCGGACTCCAGGGACTGACTGGGTGGGAAAACAATCTGCAGATTCTTCACATTGGATGAGTTGTTTCCCAGGGCTGTTCAAGATGACCTGGGCAACTTGCAGACAGTGCAGACAGCCACAGACCTGAGCCCAGGTTGGAAATTGATAACCCGCCTCCCCTCTGACTCGCTCTCTTGCTGTGTGCCCACAGGACCACCACGAGCTTGCCTTGACATGTGTGCTATTCTGGGCAGGCAGCCAAACAGAGCTTGAGGCGTACAAGGCGTGAGCATGCAGATGCCGCAAGCAAAGAAGAAAAGCACAGCGCCCCTGACCCCAGCGGCCCCGGGCTGTGTCCAAGGCCGACTGCGGAGTCTGCTGTCTCCCGCGCTGTGCTGCGCCTGTGGCTTGTGCGTGCTGCTGGCGGGCCTGAACGTGACCCTGGTGGGAGCTTTCGCAGCCTCCCTGCCTGGGCACAACGCGCCACTGGTGGTGGGGCCGGCGCTGCTCGTGCTGGCGCTTGGATTCTTCGCTGCCTGCTGCGTGTGCAGCCGCCGGAGGCCGGTGTCCCGCGCGCGTTCCTCAGCCACCGCGGGCCAGGGTGGCAGGCGCACAGGGACGGTGGCACTGGAAATGGAGAGCAGCGAGCGCACAGCGCAAGACACGACCGCGGTGCAGCTCAGTCCTGCCGCCTCGGCCGCGTCCTCCGGCCACTCCAGCCCAGGGCCCGGTGGTCTTTTCGCCCTGGATCCTCCCGTGCCAGCAACCTCGGCCGGCTACTTGCCGCACACCGAAGGGACCCAGCTCAACTTCCCTAGGGACCTGGTTGCCTCGTAGTGGGCCAGGAGAAGGGGGGAGGGGTAACGCCAAGGACTGAGCATAAGTGGCCTCATCTGTCCCATCTCTGGAGCCTCCAAAAGGGAGAGTGTAGTGATGGCATTGGCTCTCAAACCCCTAAGAAGGCAGCAGACCTTTGACCTCTTAGGTGGGGGTCTCTAAGCTCTACTTCATCCCCCCTTCTCCTCTCCACATTGATCTGGTACCCTGTCCCTCCCCATGGTGTCTGAGCACTGTGGGGAAAGCCTCATCCAAATCTGAGAGGATCTAGTCAGGCCCTCGGGGTGGAAAGAGGGGTGAAGGTTGAACTAGCTATACCAGACCCTGTGCGTTGTGACAGGCATCTAGCCCTTCTTTCTGCCCTTTAGGTTTAATTGGGGAACAAAGGCTCTGACTCCAGGATGCTCCCTGGGGAAATCTGGATGGCACACACCTCCCCAAAGGTCAGGAGAGCTGAGGCCGGGGTCCTCAGTGGTGAGGAGGCTTTCCAATCCTGAAGGGCCCAATGTGATTTTCACTGCCAGCAGCTCCCGTCACCAAGGCTGTGCCACACTGTGCATTCTAGCTGTGCCTCGCTCCTCAATAAAGCACCTTCCGAGTCAGTACTCTGTGGTGCACAGGTGGGGGGAGGGGTTGACTGGGGGCTTCTGAGCGCCTGGGAAGACTCTGTGACTCTGAGCCAGCCTCTCCTCTCATTTAAGGGATCCAGTGCTGGCCCACCATCCCTTGACAGTGGTAACGCCTTGCCTATCCACTCTGGGCTTCACAAGCCTTCTTTCTCTTTCCATGGTGGGCTCTGATGCTCTTCTGCCATGGACCAGGTACTTCCCAACAGCTCTGAGGCCCTTTCTTCCTCCATCTACTGCCTAGTCCTACACTCCTCTCCTCCTGTCCCCCCATTCCAGGGACATAAAGGAAAGCAAATTTACCAGCAGGTGTTGAGTGAGTCATCCCCATTAGTTCACATGGGTCAGGAGCCCCTAATCTTTGAAGCACTCAGCACTTGGAAACACATGCGCTCTTCTTACAGCATCTTGTCACCTCTATTGAGAATCTGTTGGCATGCATGTGTGTATGTACGTGTGTGGGTGTATGTCTGGTCATCCCCAGGCTCATACTCGTGTGGATCAGTGCTCTGCAGTCCCAAACACCATCTGCTTCCACTTCCTTGAAAGTAGCCAAAGAGAGAGGCCCCCAGTGACCAGTGACACTGCCTTAGGTGTGACCTGGACCTCCTTTCTACCAACACCTTATAAGGAGACACCCCATACACTCTACAATGCTAGGCCCAGTCCAAAACCCTCCCAGTTGACAGATGCCCCAAATTACACCCTCAGGGCTCTTTCCCCTCACCACCACCCCAACACACACACACACACACACACACACACACACACACACACACGAAGACTTCCTGATCTTGTTGCGTAGCTCGCTACTGGAGAGGGATTGGAATGGACTTCAGATAAGGATTCTGATCAGTGGATCAACAGATCAGAAAATCAGTGGTGTGCCAGGCGGTGGTGGCCCACACCTTTAATCCCAGCACTTAGGAGGCAGAGGCAGGTGGATCTCTATGAGTTCAAAGACAACCTAGTCTACAGAGTGAGTTCTAGGACAGCCAAGGCTACACAGAGAAACCCTGTCTCAAAAAAAACAAAAACAAAAACAAACAAAACAACCCAGTGGTGTAAGGAGACTGAGGTGGACATATAGACTCTCTAGAGTCCCTTCTTGCCACCCCCAGCTGAAGATTATCTCAGCTCCATCTCCTTCCTCCATCTCCTCAGTCACACAAGTCCCCTAGGGCCCACTTCCCAATCAGTGCCAGCAAAGAACCCTCAGGTCTCTAGACCTGCCACACCAGGGTCTCCTCCCTTCATATGGTTTCTCCAGTGACAGCTAAGGGACAGACCCTTTCAGGGCAGTATGGCCAGTGAGATCCTGGAGCAGCCCCACTCCGTAGACACAATAGAGCCAAAGATGAGCTCTGCCCTCACATCTCTGCAGGCCTCTCCCAGGCAGGCCACTGGGAGACTGTTTCTGTCAAGGTGAGGATGGGATTCTAAAAGCAAGTTCCCTGACTGTGAGGAGTCCTTGAGGGCTATGTAACACCTGCAAGGGGCACTGTAGAGGACCAAACCCTCTAACCTGACCCTCTTGGTCCCCCAGAGGTCCAGGGCTGCAGTGAGGACACAGAGCTGATCCTTCTGAATGCATAAATGCTACCCAGGACTTGCCATGGGGGAACTTTGGGGTGGTCCAGGGAATCCTGCCTCTCAGAGGAAGCTGCTGCTGGCCTGGACTAGGGAACCCATAAGGGGTCAGAAACTGGGGTTTCTTCCTGCCAGTCCCTTTGGAAGAAATGAGGGTGGCCACTGGGAGCTACTTTTTACCCATGAATCCAACAGATAATTTCTGAACCTTGCCGTGTGCCCAGTGCTGGGAGTGTACATTCTACTTGGGGAAGCAGACAGTAAACAGGACCGGAGACATGGCTCCATAGGTAACAGTGCTTCTACAGCAGCATGAGGACCTAAGACCAGATTCCTGCACCCACGGAGAAAGCTGGCTCTGGCCACGCTTATGACCCTGTAACACAGGACCCTGCTGGGAGGTGTGGAGTATTATTGAGGCTGGCTGGACACCAACGGAGTTTCAGATTCAGCTTGAGATGCCCTGTCTCGAGAGAATGGGCAGAGAGTGACAGCGCAGGACATCTGACATTCTCTTCCAGCCACTGCACTTGTGCACACATGCATGGGCACCCATGTCCACACATGCACATATGTCACATTCGTACACGCACACACAAGACCAAGAGACACCAGTAAACAGTCCGCTGCTGGAAATCACAATGGGAAGGTGTGTGTCTTAGGGACCTGGGTAGTTTGGGAGGTCTTCTCTGAGAGAAGCTAAGTTCTGAATGGAATGGCAAGAGTCAGCCATGCTAATGTCTAGGGAAAGAACATTTCAAGTTCAGGAAAATGGCCATTGAGAAAGCCCTGAAGTATGAACTTGTGTGTCAAAACAGAGAGAAGGGCTATGGAGATTGGAGGGAGTGAAATTAGAGCGGGGGGGGGGGGGTTATTGCTCAGCCCACGGCAAGCTTCGTAAGGCTGGGGTGAGAAGTCAGGATTGTATTCTCGGTGAGATGGGAGTCACTGGGAAGTGACTAAGCAGGGAAGTGGCCTGGGCTAATTTATGATTGTAAAAACTGCCCTGCCTGCTGTGTGAAGACGGTGTTGAGGGGAGAGCCGTGGTAAAGACAGGGCAGGTTAGGAGGTGGCTGCAACGTTGAGAGGGGGGTGGGGGCTGAGCGGTCACTGTGAGCAACTGCACCTGTCTCTGAGGTAAATGGGACAGTCACCTGCTGGATTTCCTGGGAAAGGGAAAGAAGGGGCTCTGGGAGGAAGTACTAATATTTGGCACAATCCCTGGGGTATAGGTTGGAGGGCCATATTCTGGGAGAATCTTAGGAGCTGTCAGCCCAGAAGAGCAGTCCTGAAGGAGCAGGTCTACAGGCCTGGATTCTAGAGAAAAGGACCCAGGTATGTAGACCTAGGAGCCTCTGGCCTATGAGTTGTAGTGTGCGAGGAGAGGCAGAGACAGAGACCTCCAGCCTAGTTTATTCTAACCTGTAAACCTGGGGGAGAAGGACCCTAGGATGTTCTGAAGCTCTGTCAACCTTCAGCCGATGCCAGTGGGTTTCTATGAGGATGGTGGCCAGAGTTAGGGATTAAGACGAGGACTGAGAACCAGGAAGTGGAGATCTTCATCATGTTCACAGCTACACGTGACACAGGTAGGTGAACAATAGGATCTGTCAAGCCAGTGAATTAAAGATGTGACTCTCATCACACAGCTAAGACCTGGGTCCCTGACAACAGAGGTTATAGATGCCAACTGGCCATGAAGGTAGACAAGCTGTGGGAGTGTCCACTGCCCACTTGCAGATTCCTGTGTGTCCACATCCTCTGTGTGCCGGGATGAAGAGCATATAGATGGCCGGATAGGCTTCCATGGCTATTCCAGAGGAGCAGGTTTCCCAAAGCGAAAGAAGGCTAAGCCTGAGAAAATCAACACTATTAGAGACTTCCACCAGAGGGCACCCTGAGTACATGACAGGGAATTCCAGCCTCCTGAATTTTGACTTTTTCTCTTCTGAAGGCCAAAGACCCAGAGGAACTGGGAAATCGAGGGAACAGGGGTGGGCATTAGACACCTAACTGTATTAAGTAAATCATCCATTTCTGTGACTAGATGATACCGAGGAAGCCTTGACCTGGAAATAGAATTCATCAAGGTCACAAATAAGTCCTGAGTCTATCATAGACTGAATCCTAACTTTGATCTTGAATGCTCACCCTGGTCCATACTGAGCCCTGGTCCTTGATTATAAGATGAACTTGAGTCTGGTCACACTCTGAGCCCTGATCCTGCTTTGTCGGTGTTCTGAACCTGGTCTTTATTACCAAGTTCTCTGATCCTATTCCATAGGCCTTTATTATATGCCCTGATCCCCCAACCTTTATTATATATTGAACTGGGACCTAGATACGAACTGAGGTTTGCTCATGAACACACATCAGCTTTTGTTTGGGCTATAGACTGAGCTCCGGCCCTGGTTTAAAAAAAAAAAAAAAAAAAAAGCCCTGACCCTGGTCCTTATACTGAGCCCTAACTGACAAAACCCTAATCCTGACTCTGGTCATAGACCTCTGACACTTGACAAAGATGGAACTTTTATCATGCTCACACCCAGTCTTGATCACTATGCCTTGCTCTCCTGACACTCCACTGACGTGAAGATAGGCGGAGACTCCTGTCAGGTCAAGCTTCCTCCCCCAAAGTAAGTAACGCCTAAAGCACTTCTGCAGGGACAAAAAAGAATTCTAGATCTCTGGTTTGCCCAGAAGCTTCAGGTCCTTGGGTCTCTGGCAGGGTAAGCAGAGAAAGACTGGTTCTCCGACATCTGGGATACAAAGGAAGAGGGGCAGCTCGGATTCTCAAGGTATCCCAAGTGCTGGTGGGAAGCCGCATAAGAGACTCTTCTCACTGCACCTATGGCTGCCTTGGAACCTCGGACAAGTCCCTGCTGCTTCCTGGGCTCCACTCTCTGCTACCTGTCATAGAAAATGTGAGGTGACATTCCACGTAAAGAAGAAACCCAGGCCATGATGAAGACCCCAGATCGCCGCCACGTGCCCTTGCAGGAAGAGAAAGCTCCTCATTCTGGAAGCTCCCTTTGCCTGGTCACTCCAAGCAGGCCAAGAAAGAAGTGAGGCTGGAGCCAGGTCTCCCAAGGCCTCTGTTTCTGGGGTCTGATGTGTGTTAGGGATGGGCGGCCCACAAAGGGACACTGACAGATTTCATTTCTACCCTTCCCGGGGACTGGTATGGGTGCTCTGCCCCTGCAGGGCCACACCAGGCTCTGCCAGGCACACAGGACTTTGGGTTCACCTAGGGAGGTACTAAGGGTGAGGGTGGGGGCTGAGCCAGGCAAGAGCTGGGGCGGAGAAGGGGGGGCAGCTTGAGTCAAAAAACGCTGACGCTGAAGACAATGAGCTCTCCAAGGCTGAGGCAACTCATTTGGTCCCGGCCACGCTTTATTAAATTCTCATAAACCTGTCAGGGGGGACAGGGCTCGCTTCAGTTTACCTCATTAGCCCGACACAATGACAGTGGGGGGGTGGGGAGGGGTGGTAAGGGGAGGCCAGTGCTCAGTGCTGAGAACCGAGCCAGCCGGGAAGATAATTGAATTAAGTGGCTTTTGTTAATGGTTTTTAAGACTCCGAAGTGTAAATAACATTTAGGGGCTTTCTTTTAATGGGGCTGGGGTTTTAGAGACCCAGGGAGCTTAAAAAAAAACACCAAGTCTGGCCCCTGCCCTTCTCCCCAAGCTAAGGGAGCCGCCCTGGCTATGTTGAAGTTAGCCTGGGAAGGGTGCAAGGACACACAGAGGCAAAGGTGAGGCCACTTCCTGGTGCGTCTTTGAGCAGAGACACAAAGAGGAGATCGTCAGCAAAAGGGGACATAAATGCGGGAGGCTGACTGTGATGGTCTGCTCAGTCCTGGAATGTCACTGTGGGAAAAAGTGGCCAGGGGTGTCTCCGGGATGTTACTGACACATGGCCTGTGAGTGTTCAGAGGGCTTGACCTCAAGGGTCAATGGGACTCCTTGGGAGTAGAAGATTCTGGCTTTATTGCCTAGGAGTTAGTGAGCTGCCCAGTGCAAGGTGTGTGGGAAGGCTGTGGACTTGGGTTTCCAGTCTTTGAGTAAGGCAGAGGAGGAAACTGGACTCCAGACTTCCTGAAGGCTTGTGGACTGGACGGAGCCAGTAGAGGCACCTATGAGGCCAATGAGATGGCTTAGTGGGTACAGGGGTTTGCCATGAAGCCTGATGACCTGAGTTTGATCCCCAAAGTCCACATGGTGGAAAGACAAACTGTCCTTTGGCCTCCACATGTGCACTGTGGCATGCATGTACACCCACACACATGCACACTAAGTAAATTTAAATGTAATAAATGGAGGACCCTGTAGATGGGGTGGCCAGCTTGCTGGTCTAAGGTAACGGCAAGCAGAGGAAGCTGGGTGCCGGAGAGAACAGACACATGGACAGAAACTGTTTAGAATCCACCCCCTGGACTTGCTCAGTCCTTGCTTACTCAAGAAGCTTCATCCTTCCTACACACACACATACAAGACCAGATCCAGGAGTTGGCTAGGCTAGAAGCAAAGAAGGGCTCTGGGCTAGGTCCCCAGGAGGCAACATGGGGCAGAACTGTCTGTGAGCCAGCCTACAAAGGGTTAAGGCGCTAATCGCCCTGCATGCGACAAAGGGAAGTAGGTTTTCTGATCCAGAAAGGATCAGTCCATGGGATGCCCCATCAGGCCCTTCAGCGTGAAATTACACCCCAGCAGGGGTTCTCCCCTCCCCCTACACACACTGCCCTCGTGGGCCTGGCACAGGATTAGGGCCTGGAGTCATCAGTTTAATAGACCCTGCCTCCCTTCTCCATTCTTTCTGCCCCTGAAGGCTCCATCCTGCCGCAGGCCTGGACCAGCCTCTTCCCCCACTGCCTGTTTACCTGGCTGTTGATCTGTCTATTCATCTCTAATTATTGGTCTAATCATTCTGCCTGTCTCTTGGGCTAAGGCCTGACCTCACGTTCTGTTTTAATATATTAATATATATATTAATATATTTATACTCTTGTGTTTTCACTTTGAGACAAGGTCTCACTGTGTAGCCCAGGCTGATTTCAAACTCAATCCTCATGCCTCCATCTCCCAAGTCCTTATAACCTTCAATCAGTACCCCAAATGTATATATTTCATTGCTCACCTATTTGCTGTCTGGATTTAATACAAAAGCATATTAGTATCAGGGACTCTATCCCGTTCACTGCTGACTTATCAGTGCATGGAATGCATCTGGCCAGTGAATGAATGATGCTCCATAACTATTAGTTCACTGAACCCACTCCCATTTACCTTGCAGGCTGACATGTGGTCTCTAAACACCAGACATTGATGTTTAGGACTGAAAGGAGAAAGCTAAAGCCTATGCTAGGATAAGGCCATGTCCTCAGAAGGAGATGGGGACTGTGATATGACCTCTGCCTTAGGCCCAGCCTCATCACTTAAGAATGCTATTACTGAGGCAGGCCAGAAAAAGGACAGACAGACTCGCTTGTCGTCGAGTGCCAACCCTTGAGACTGCTTTGACCTGAATTGTCAAGCCACTACTGGGCTTTGCCATGTATGTACCTCTAAGCCCCATTTATAGACACACCTGGGAGTACCCAGCCCGGGCAGAGATCCTAGAGAGAACAAGGAGGGAGATTGGAGGTGATTATCATACAGAAGGAAAAAAGATCCAGCAAGATACTTGGAAACTAAGTCTGTCTGAGGTAAGTAGAGAGCACGCTGTCCAACTTCTACCCAAAAGCCAGAGGCCCAGTAAAAGTCAGGACTTGCCCAAGGCCATATTGCAAAGCCAGGACAGGAACCAGGTTCACCAGGGGACTGGCAAGATTATCTGTCACATGATTGTTCCAATTTAGTTCAACAAGTTTGGTATTGGCTGGACACCAGCTCTGGGACAGGACCTGTGCCAGGCCAAGTGCTGCTCATGGAGTTTCACCTGGGTAGTGGGCAAGAACTGCACACAAGCAGCCAAGAAGGGCAGGAGAAGGAGGGGACGCCATCTCTCACCCATGGGCAGTATTTTCTGGAGTGGGTGATCTGAAGAGTGAATATGTTTTCCCCAGGAGGAGAAATCAGCAGAATCAAAGGCTCATGGGGAAGGATGTAGTATGTGAGACACCGCCTGGTACAGTCCAGTGGCATGTCCCAAAACAGTTTACATAGGCATGTTGGTCCTACATGGTCCTTGGACTGGACCAGGTCAAGCCCAGTAAGGAGACTGCTAGGTGGGTAGACTTCGGCTCAGTGTAAAGAAATTTCCTGAAGCAGGCTGTCCAGGAAGGTGGAGGGTGGAAGATGATCCCCACTCCTCTAGGTCTGTGGTTAGGGTATTGGTGCCTCTTGCCCTGGATTAGGGCTGAAGAGAGCCCTGAAGATGTCCGTTCTGAAGATCTGACTTAGCATTCCCCAGACTACCAACAGACCTGACCCTCTAGCAGGCAACCTCAGCCCCACCTGTTCGTGTTCGGGTGGCTGCTGGGAGGGAAAAGAAGAAAAGAGACAAGACAAGCCACTGTATGGACAGTTCCAGCCACTCCCTGAGTCCAGGGAACTTAAGCAAGGGTCACAAAGCTGTTCAAGTCCACGCCAGATTTACAATAGACATGAGCCCATAGAAGGTTTTCCCTGGCAGCCCTCAGTCCTGGAGCCAGGCCAGACTCTCAGCTGCATAGTCTTTCTCTACATAGCTCATCAAGGGCAGGCTGAAGGTAAAAATAAATGAAGGGAGCCATCCAGTTCTGGTGGGCCCTGCCGCCAGAGGTCGGTGTGTGCTGGGAAGAGGCCCAGGACTGAGGTGTGCCCTGCCCCTTCTCAAAGAATGAAATCACTCTTTCATCTCTCCCTATAGTCAGTCATTCATCCACCTCGGCTAACCTGGCTTCTTTCTGAAGCACTGTGGCTCCAGTTTGCAGTTGTCCTCTTCTGGAGACTCTTAGGTGAGAAAGAACGCTTCCTCTCCCTCCTGGCTGCCCAGCACATGCTGAGAGGAATCCCTGAGGTGATCGGGATGACCTGCAAAGGACCCAAACTTGCAGGTCTATCAGCCCATTCAGGTAGGGACGGCAACAATGAGCAGCTTTGTGCACACACGCTCAGGCTCACACGCACCCACACACACGCCCCACACGAGCTCTTTCCATGAACCGCTCTTCAGCTTTCTTGCCAAGATAAAGGAGCCACCGGGCGGTCAGCCCTCAGGAGGAAATACGGCTCCTGTGGCCTTTGTTGTTCCAGACTTGTCTTGGAAAGGATCCCAGGCTGAGGTGGCAGTCCCCCCGCAGCTGGAGGCAGGGTAGAGGGCTGCACAACTTCCCTGGAAGGGGGAGGAAACCCAAAGTGAGGCTTAGAATCATTAGTGACAGCAGGCAGCTTAATCCTTCATTTCCATGATCAGCTCTCTGGGTTCTCACCAGCCAGGCCGGGCAGTAGAGAACTCCCCATTTTACAGGCCATGAAACAAATTCCCAGAAACCTGGCAGCTTCTTTTTAATTCGTTTTTATTTTATTTGATGGGTGGGTGTTTCACCTGCACTCCTGTTTGTGCACCACACACATTTCTGGTGCCTGCAGAAACCGAAAAGGGCTCGCATCTCCTGGAGACAGAGTTAGAGACAGTTGTGAGCCATCACACTAGTGCTGGGAATCAAACCCCGGGCCTCTGAACTGCGGAGCCATCTCTCCCCCGTGAAGTGTCTTAAACGGTCTACAGACAATCTACTAGAAATGAAATAACCTTGGCAAAACCCCTAGTGTTTGGCATCATTATTAGCCCCATTTTGCAGATGAGGACCCTGAGCCCCAAGTGACTCTTTGTATAGTAGGCCCTTAGTGGTTCCCATCTCATTAGACTCAGTTGTATGGTAAGGTATGGGAGTAGAGAGGGAAGCCCAACTAGAAGGGGAAATGGAGGAATTTGGGTAACAAAGAGAAGCCAAGGGTTCCTAAAAGCCTAGTGAGTCAGCTGAGGGAGACATGGAGGAGGAAGCTGTGGGAAAACTACATAATCCGAGGGGCCATTATAAAATGAAGATGCAGGGCACTGTCACACGCCTTTAGTCCCAGCACTTGGGAGGCAGAGGCAGGAGGGGCTCCATAAGTTCAAGGCTAGATGGTCTACATGGTGATTTCCAGGCCAGCCAAGGCTGTAATAGTAAGATCTTGTCTGTAACAAGGGGAGGGGGGGGGCAGGAGATGCCTCGGGGCAAATCGCACAAGCCTAATGGCCTGAGTCCTGAGTTCAATCCCTGGATATGGTGGCTCTTGTCTGCAATCCCAGCACTCCTTGACAAGATGGAAGACAGAGACAAGGGGATCTCATATGTTTCCACTCACAGCAGCGGAAACAAGAGACCCTGCTTCAGAAAAAGGAAAAACAGGTGGGAGAAGACAAGCAACTCCTGAGAGCTCATCACCGGACGTCCACATGTACACCGGGCACGTGTGCATTCTCTTCCACACACAAACAATAAGCAAGAGAAATCTCTAAAAGCCAATTAATAGATAAGGAATTCAAAGACAGCCACATCTGAATGTCATGAGGCCCCTGAGCCCAGGGTCCTTTGTGACCCCTCACTGGGGCCATGAAGACAGCCCCAAGAGGGGAGGCTGCTGTGTGTGAAGGGGTGGGTTCCCGGAAGCCCCTTGGATGGGTGTGTGGGAGTGGTTGTGGGTGTACAAATGGCAACAGGGCTGGTGTAGGCCCTCACATGGGCCCCAGGACACCATCTTCACAAGCACAGGGCACCCATCACCAAGGAACTGTTGGGCCCAAGCAGGCCTCTCGCTCAAGAGGCCTGTCTAGAGAGGGGGCCTGACAGCTACCTCTGAGCATTCAGTGGGCTGTCTGGATGGGAGTAAACCAGGAAGAATGCAGGTATGGGGGGCGGGAGTGTCTAGATGGCAGACAGCAGGCTGTGTCTGGTATTTGTGGAGAGTATGCATGCACGAGTGTGAGACACAGAGAGTTACCCAGGAAGTTGTAGCTCAGTTTGGAAGTCAGCATATGGGTGCATGGGGGAGGGGGTGGGGGGGTGTAGTATGTGTGCAATTGGAAGTGTGTATGAGAATGCATGACTTCCCTGACTGCTTGCCTAGGTACTGGCTGCCCCCGCCCCTGTCTTCCTCGTTAGGAGGGGTTCTCAGGTGAAGAGCCCCACCCCCAGCGCAGCCCCCAGGCCTTTGTGGGGCCACGGCCCCCTTGGAGGCACATTCTTGCACACCACAGGGTGGGCAGAGCCACAGTGCAAGCTGCTAGGCCGCTGGGGTGATCCCAGGCCAGTGGTGTCAGGTTCCCAGTGCCCCAGCCTTCCCTCTTCAGCCCTCTGAGAGCCTTTGTTGGAAGTTCAGACAAACTTGTCAGGGGGGCGGGCAGGAGGCCGCCTCCTAATCGGCTTTCCCAGAAGCGAAAGGAGAATGAGAGATTAGGGGTGGGGGCTCGAGCCCAGGGCAGCTCTGTGGGAAAGAGATGGGGAAGGGTTCCCCAGCCCTAAAGGGATCCAGCCCAGGCCCTGTCAGCAGGTGTTCCTTCCACCTGGGCTAAGGAACCAGACTCCTACTCTGAAGGAACATGGGCCAAGCCTTAGGAAAAAAGGGAGACTGTGGGTTCCACTTCGAGGAAAACTCTTGCCCACTCGCTCCCTGTTAACACTATGGTGGGGCACACCATTGCTCAGCTTCTGTCTCCTCAAATGCCTTCTTACTCTTTACCTCATCTGAGTCTCCTATGAAGCAGGCTAGACACAGTTAACGGTCCCATTCAACAGACAAGGGAGGCCGAGAGCTGGAGCAGGGCCCACAGTAAACAGCAAGTCGTAATGAGCTTGCCCCAACTCTGTCCTGGAGGACCTGACCTCAAACTTCTCTGTGTCATTTCATTTGGTCACGTGGCTCCCATGGCCATCTCTGTGTCGACAACCACCAAGGTTAAGAGTATGGATGTCAGCTGGGTCCCGACCTCAGGTGGGTATTGCTGCCTGGTGGGCCTGGATAAGCTATGGAATCACATTGTGCCTCGGTTTCTCCAAATGTCAAATGGGCATGATAATAAACTCTACCTCGCAGTTGTGCCAGGAGTAAGTGGCTGCACGAAGAGCATGTCGAATCAAGTTCAGTCCAACAGGGAAGCCCACATTACCATCTTCCCTTAAGCATGTGGAAAGCCCCTCCTTCATGCCAACAAGAGCCAACAATCATCCATCTCCGGTACAGTAGGGCACTCATCTACCCTGCAGCTGAGCCAAAGGCCTGGGAGCACTCTTGGGCCTTCCCAACCTGCTGTCACCATGGTGATTTTACCTCCCACATCTCTCACTCCTCAGCCCTTCGCCTCCCAGCTCTTGTAGACCAGACTGATGCTACTGTCCCTCATCAGGACATAGCAGTGGCCTCCTCTCTGGTCTCACTCCATCTAGCTCCTTGTTCTGACTCATCATGCAAACGATGAGGGACATGTAATTGCTAAAATACAAGTCTGATCATTCCACTTAGCAGTTTCTGAAGTCTCAGGCTCTAGCCTGGGCTAGACTCTAAATTCAGTTTCCTTTTGTTGTTTGTCTTCTAGTTTTTGGTTTTGTTTTGTTTTGTTTTTTTCTGTTGTTTTTTTGTTGTTGTTTGTGTGTGTGTGTGTGTGTATGTGTGTGTTTGTTTTGTTGTTGTTGTTGTTGTTTTTTTTTTTTTTTTTTTTTTGGATACAGGGTCTCACTGTAGCCCAGGCTGGTCTGGAACCTACTATGTATCGTAGGGTAGTCTCCAACTTAGGATCCTCTTTGGCCTCATCCTCCCATGTGCTGAGATTACAAATGTGCATCATACCACACATATTTCCAGTTTCCCTTTCCGGCTTCATCTAGTGGCACAGCACCACTGTCCTCCATTCCCACCCTGGCTTCTTCTGAACTCAGGACCCAGTCCTGAATCTTGGATGGACTGTGCCTCTCCCAGGACCCTTTCTTCTTGAACTCCCAAGAAACACATGACATATGGTGCTCAGGTTATGTCTCTCTCCTAAAGCACCTTTCTGACCTCCCCCATGCTAAAATAAGGGCTCTCTTTTCTGTGTCCACAGTTCCTTGTTTTTTGAACTCTGAATCACCCCATGCTGTGATTGTCAGGGCACAGTTTCTTTCATACTTGTTTCTCATGTATCCAGCATGGGACTAGGCATAGAGCAGGTGCTCAGTCAATGCTGAGAGAGTGAATGAGGGATTTGAACTGCAGTGTTACCAGACAGCCTCTGAGCCAGGGAAGGTGTGTCTCTCAATGCAGAGGTATGTAAGAAGCACTGGGTGGCTCAAGGCCCTGGTAGGAGCTGTGGGAGATGTGGGGTGACATTTGATCTGTCAAGGCAGTGAAGTGGGATGCTTCCTGTCCTAATCCTCAGCCCCACTTGGGAGAGGAATGCAACTCCTGGGGTCACAGTGACCTGGGAAGTAGAAAGATCAGGACCCACCCTGGAAAATCCAGTAGATAGCCTGCCTGCATACTCTTCAGGCCTGCTGGGGTTCTACCAAGAAGACCTGGTAGAGGAAGCTCTCAACTCCCAGCCCCAAGCTCCAGGTAGCACAACTCCTCCTGGTCAAGGGTGCTGTGCAGACACTCTGGAGCCCAGAGAAGGGAGGTAGGGCCAGTACGATGAGGGCCCAAGGGCAGGTATCTCTCATTCTCTTTTGTTGTTTTTGAGACAGGATCTCTGTGGTCCTGGATGTCCTGGAGCTCACTCTGTAGACCAGGCTGACCTCAAACTCATAGAGATCCTCCTGCCTCTGCCTCCAGAGTGCTGGAATTAAAGGCATGTACCACCATAACCTGAATTTTTTTGTCTTGAAATGAAGTAGAAGAAACCAATATTTCCTAACACAAACTTCTGAATTGTGCACTTTTTCTGCAATTATTACCTGTATATCCTGTCCCCTGGCTATCACTATTTCCTTCTCATCCAAAGTACATAAATGCCAGCAGGCCCTTGAGCTCATGACACACAGGTTCTCATTCCTATACGTGGACTTCCAGCAATATATATATACACATAACCTTACCACTGCAGCAATACCCTCTCCATCTCTTACATGCCTTGCATGTTTCTTGCTTGCCTCTGATGACAAAGAACTCACTCCACTCAAACGTCCCTGTTCCACTGGAGAGCAGCTCTGGCTCTTTTTTAAATTTTATTAACTTTATTATTTAAAAAAAATCAAAAACAAAAACTCTTGCAAATAAATAAAAACATCACACACCAAAATTAACCAGACCCAAAGCCGATTTTTTTTTTAGACCAGGTCTCAAGTAGCCTGTATAGCTGGCCTTGAACTCAGAATCCTCCTGCCTCCATACATCAAGTGCTGGGATGACACATGTGTGCCACCGTGCCTAGAAATTCAAATGTGCATTCCTGGTATTCAGCTTTGGCTCTGGCTTGCTGGAGGCTTCACATATTATTCTGGTCTCTCCACCCTGCAGAACTATCCCCCAGGCTACTCCAAACAGCGGTAAGTGTAGCCTGCCCCAGACTGCCCTGCCACCTGTCCTTGGGTGAGACCCCAAAAAGGCCAGAGAAAATAGAACTGTACCATACTCCCTGCTCCCGATGACTTCCCCAAAGTGGCACATGAGCACGAGCTATGGGCAAGTAAGAGTCATGGAGATTGTTGCAAGAGCAGCAGAGAAGCCGCCTGTCTCAAGGCAAACCTGCGCCGTGTCCCTCTAGTCACTGTGAGACTCTGAAACGCCACCTACTCAGCCCACTGTAGGCATCTCTGGGAATGAATATGGGTCAAGGGCTATGCTGCCAGGTTCTCTTTTATTAGCCAATTAGGACAAAGAACAGGTCACAAAGTCACAGGAAGTAAGACCAAAAGACTGACAGACAGATACACAGGACAGAGCATCATGCTGTGCTACGCAGGGGGGCAGGATAAGGGAGAGAGAGTGGTTTGCGTTTTGTTTCTTCAACTAACAGAATAAATAAATACAATACACGGTGTTTTTGCCACGGGCTGGTACAACCTCTAAGCACAAATGGTCACAGAATAGCTGGTTTGGAAAGCAGTCTATATTGCGCATCAGCCTCTGCTTAGAGGTGGGGACCCAGGCCCCTGGACCATGCTCAGGGAAGTGAGGAAGCAAGGCGAAGGAGACCTCAAACAGGAAGGAGCAGAAAGGTACAAGACTCTTTTGTAGAGGGGCTTGGAAGGGTTCGATCCTCAGGTTCTGTGCCCTGGGTGACCAGAAGGCCTGGGAGAGAGTCCATCAATAGAATCAGGTGGGCCCAACCCAAGCTTGTACCTTCTAACCTTCACAAGGAGGCATGGTTAGCTATCTCACCAACCCCTTCTCTTTCAGTTGCTTTAAGTACCTGACTCTGGTACCTTAAACTCCCTCGAGATCCTCGAGGATAAACGCTGCATGTGTCTTCCCTTTCTTCTCTGGCCTGTGGGCTCGTGTCAGCACTGTGGGAGAACTACCAGCCAAATCAGAGAGAGCTTTGAAAAGCCTAGGGAGCCCTGGCTTCTGCCATGACAGAATACAACTCCAGATGGCCTTGCTCCTTCTGGGTATGAATGCCTAGAAATGTTGCGAACCAAGTCCCAGAGACAGTCATTTGCACCCAGGAATAGACAAACTGTTTCAGCCTTGTGCCTGGTCCAGTTGAGATGCTTTAGAAACACAACTTCCTGAAGCTCACCACAATCCGTTAGTCATGGCCCACGGAACCCTCCTCAGCCTAGAGCCCCTTCTGTCTCCCTGGCCAAGTCTCTCCTTCTCTGATGTTCCCATGGCTTTGGACTCAACTTCAAGATTCCAGATCCCAGGGAGACACCCCTTGTTCAGAAACCCTGGACTGCCTGCCTTTGGTGCTTGCTGCCAGGAAGTGGGATGTGAGGCTAGATTCTAGGCCTTTCTGGCCCACCTCTCACGAGGCCGGTCCCCTCCTGTTCAACGGTCCACTCATGCTCACCTCTCCTATTTGCTTTTGTCCTTTTCCCAGCTCAGGTTTTATTGACCTCCCCGCTTTTTACTGGCTGGAGCCTTCTCCTCCTACCCTAGTCCAGACTGACCTTGCTAAAGTGGGCACTGTTGGCTCTGTAGGCCAGTCATGCCAGGCCACCCTCTCAGCCTGGGATTCAGGGTTCAGTGGCGAGGCAAAGGACTGGGGAATCATAACCAGGGATCTAAGCCCACCCCCACCATGGGCATGAAAATGGAGTAGCCCCCAAGGCTAGCACTGGAATCCAAGAAAAATAGGCTCAAATCCAGATTATCTAACCTAGAAAGGATCCATTACACTTACAGAGAAACTGAGGCAGTATCCACAGAGAGCTTCATGTATGCAGGATGCATTGTTCCTCAGTAAACAGCAATAATGTTCTAACTTACACATCAGGCTTTTCTAAGTGTCTGTGCTGAGTCGTTATTGTTAAATTTAAATAAAAAAGCCCCTGCCCTCCAAACCTGTGGGCACAGAATGCTGGGTGGTTGGAAACGGACAGAATCTTCTACGTCATCTTATCCAAGACCATCCCAGGAAACACTGTGCCTGCCCAAGGTCACACCACCCTGACAGGGAGTCTGCAGAGCAGGGTTGCCTAGACGGGCAAGAACACCCCTTACCGTGCCAGTGATAACTAGACACAACTTCTTCTCCCACAACTGCCTCTGAGACAGAAAGGCAACAAATCCTGAGACCACGTGCTTCACTCACTGACAGGGACCTCTAGGGCCCTACAATGATGTCATCTGTTCTACTGCAAGCCTGGCCAATGCCGCCACATGCCGCTCTACAGTGTGGGGAGCTGGTACTTCCAAGACAAGAAGTAAGAGAAGAAAAAGTGGCTGGAGCCCTTCCTAATATCTGGGAGACGCTGTGGGGCTGGGGTTACCTCCTGCCTGTTGCTCCAGGGCCTCCAAGTAGGAATCTTGGGGCATAGAGTGGAAGAGCCGCCCAGAGAGTGTTCAGGCTAGGCGGGGAGAGAGGCAGGCAGGGCAGAAGAGAAACAGGAAGAAACGAAATTTCTAAAACCAAAAGCCACAACCCCTAAACAAAACACTATTTGAGAATACAGGACACTAACACAGCCAACACCAACAGAAGAAACCAGAGGCGGAGGGATGGCCTAGCGGTTAGAGCCAGGTAGGCAGGGAGACAGGATCGAGACAGAGGCCGTGGGACTGGGGGGGAAATCAAGGGAGGAAAGAGAGAGAGGGAAAGATGGAGGGAGGGAAGGAGAGAGAAAGAGAGAGAGAGAGAGAGAGAGAGAGAGAGAGAGAGAGAGAGAGAATTTCAGAGGCAAGGGTAGCAATGGCAATGTGATGGGGCGGTGGGGGGCAGGCAATGCCTGAAAATATAGTTTTATATATTTATATTTATATCTCACATTCCACACATCAGCTTACTAGTGGGGAGGGCCAGGAGGGAGGAGGCAATACTGAGGAGGGGATCTAGCCAGTTGCTCACCTCCTCCCCATTTGACCTCCACGGGGTCCAAGCAGGGTCATGCAGAGGGTGTGTGGGTTGGGGCTGGGACTCTGAAGAAGGGGCACGGGGTGAGAGGACTCCAGGCCCCAGCATCCCTGAGCTCTCAAGATTAATTCTTGGAGAGCCTTCTGGGGATAACCATGGGTCTGAGACGGGGGAACACACAAGACCATGGCTGGGTTGGAAGCCAGTCAGTTGGGAAGTGTGTCGAGTCCCAGGGAGGCTGCGTGCTGCTTGGCCCGGAGGCGAAGGTTTTCAATGCTCGTGGTTTTACTGTTCAGGGCAGCTGAGGCAGGTGCCAGGCCTGTAGGGGGCGCCGGCAGCAATGGGGACCCCCACACACCCTGGTGGGCAGCCGCAGCTGCTGACAGGGACTGGTAGTACGACTGGCAGTGCAGTGAGCTCAGTGGGGCCATGTTGACACCTAGGTAGGGTACTGCAGCAGCCGCAGCTGCAGCTGCAGCAGGCGCCGGACCTCCCACTTCAAAAGACGAGTAGTGCACCAAGTTGTTGGTGGCTGCCATGTGCTGGCGAAACTGCTCCTGCAGACGGAAGAGGCTGAGCGGGGACGACGAGTAGGAATGGGAAGGGCCCAGGAGGCCTCCCCCGGCCGCTGCGGGAGTTATGGGCAGGCTGCCTGGGGAATCTGCAAGGACAGAACAAGAACCAAGGACTCAGAACAAGGGGATTGGCCTTGAGGGAGAGGGTCCCTTGGCTTCCTATTCCCTTGGTCCTGCAGTGAAGATAGTCTTTGGCTGACACCATCATCACCGCGTATCAGCCAGGGCATCCTCTGAAGTGACCCTCAGAATTTGGTTGGGAGGGACTTAATGAAGCTCCAGGATTCCTGCCTGGGCACCCATGCCTGAGTTCCCGGGGAGCCCCTTATTCTTTTCAAGGAATATCCAGGACTCTCATCTCCTCCCTCCATCCCTCAGGTTACAGTCCCTCCTCGCCTAGCTTAGGGTTTGTGTCTGAATATACAGAGTTCGTGCCAGAGCTCTGTTCCTTCTTAACCATGGCTACGGATGGGGACTCCAGCCCAGAGCAGCTTTGTGGATGGATATGCCCAGCCCTAAAAAGAACTATCCCCAGCCTAGAGTGATCGTGCACACCTTTAATCCCAGCGCTCAGGAGGTAGAGGCAGGTGGACCTCTGTGAGTTCAAGGCTAGCCTGGTCTACACAGGAAGTTCCAGGTCAGCTGGAGCTACATAGTGAGACCCTAGCTTTAAAAAAGCATCTAGACCAGAGGCTCTCAAGCTTCCTAACACTGTGACCCTTTAATCCAGTCCCTCATGTGGTGACCCCCAACCATAAAATGACTTTTGTTGCTACTTCATAACTGTAATTTCGCTACTGTTATGAATCATAAAGTAAATATCTGTATTTTCCAATGATCTTAGGCGACCCCTGGGAAAGGGTCTTCCATCCACCTTCCAGTGGGTTGTGACCCACAGGTTGAGAACCACTGCTTTAGACCTCTCAACAGATGCCTCTTCTATAAGAGCTCCTAGTGAACTAGACCCCTGAGAAGAAAAAGCGTGTGCCAAGTCCTAAGGGAAGTCTGAATCAGGGTGAAATCTGCTGTACATGGGAATCCCAAGTACCGGTATGGTATTCACCCAGCACACACCGGTACATCTGTACCGGCTGTTAAAATATTGGAATAGCTGAAATAATTGCTAAATGGCTAAGTGGATCTAGTCAGCCCCTCACCTGCTCCCTCCTGAGCCTCCCTGCCACCCAAGCCTTCTGCTGGAACCATCTCTGTAGACCATTCAATGACTCAGCAACTCAAGGGTGGCCAAGGGTCACAGGTCTGCTATAGCCGGTCATGCCTAACTGGTCATGCTCCCGAACGCCAGTGGTTGACTATCCTGCTCTGACCACATCACATACTCAGGCCCATCAGCTGGACTTGGCTGACCTCTGGGTGACCTCCCACCCAAGCCTCACCTGCCTTGGGGCTGCCCCTCTTGCAGCCCAGCACCTTGCTCTCAGATCCAGGGCTCTTTTCAGCTTTGGGCTCCTCGGCCCCAGCCCGGGAGTCCTCCTCACGGTCCAGCTGATCTTCAGGGGCCGACTCACTGGCTGATTGCTCCGACAGGCTCAATTGAAGCTCAGCAGGGGGGTCACCACTGGGCAGACTGGGAGGCTGTTCCGCCTCCAGCTGGGTGTCTGAGGCTGGGGCCTCCATCTTGCCTTCTCCGTGGGAACCCTCGGCCTCCTTCTGCTTCTGGAGGTGTTCCTTCTGCAGGCTGCGCTGCTTCTTTCGAAACTTGGCCCTGCGGTTCTTGAACCAGACCTGGTGGGCCACAGAGAGAAGCAGTCAGGGGAGGAAAGACTGTACTCAACCCCATCTATTCCCCATTCCAAATAGGCATGAGGGAAGTAGGTGTGTATCTCTGCACCACCCAAGCAAATGCTAGCTCCTGGACAACTGGACACCAGACAGATGGCTAGCACTCATCTACAAGGTACAGTTGGGAGAGCCGGACCCTACCTGCACACGGGCCTCAGGCAGATTGGTACACATGGCCAGCCTCTCGCGCATCACCACATCTGGGTAATGAGTCTTCTGGAAGGTCTTCTCCAGGGCCTCAAGCTGCTGGGCTGTGAATGCTGTGCGACTACGACGCTGTTTGCGGTGCTGGGAGCCATAGCGGGCCTCCAAGATGATGTCTTGAAATGTACAGCCGTTGGAGGGCAAACAGAGGGGGCCCATTTAATTATGGGAAATAAGTTTTGAATCTGATCCTGCTCTGACCCATTTTGGACACCCAAATAACCGTCAGAGCTGACCCCAGGCCCTTGGAAAACACCTATCCTCTTTCCACTGGTTGGTATTGAAAATCTTTCCCTTCTATCAACCTCCACTCTCAGAATTACAGAGGGCTAATTCAACCCCAAGCATGGCTGTCAGGCACATGAGTGTTGGGAGGTGTCCTCTTGATTTAAATAGCAGATCAGGTGTGTAGATAGGTTAATACTCCAAGATCCTTAGAGTCTCAACATAGTAGGCCAAGAATGAAAACTTGCAATCCTAGCACTCAGGAGGCTGAGGCAAGAAGGCTTGCAAGTTCAAGACTAGCCTGAACTACACAGTAGAACCATATCTCAAAAAGAAAAACAAAGCCCCAAGATACTATAATATTCTAAGATGACATGATGCAAATGATCTAAAAAACCGTGTCTCAATGATTCTGATACCCTGTGGGCCTTGGGTTCTGGCTATTAAGATTCCCTAGCACCAGAATACTGACCCTTAGCCATGAGAAGTCAGCTTGTCAACTGGTGCTGAGCCCAAGGATTGTTTAGGGGAAGTCTCACTGGGCATACTGATTCTGTCTTTTCCACTACCTCTCATTCTCTTCCTTGGTCTATATGTCTCTGATGGAAAAACATGAGATTCCTGGTCTCATTTCCTAAGCAAAAAGCTTAGCCCTGGCAAGGCCCTCAGCACATGGGAAAGGCTTCTTACACCCAGTCTTGACCCTCTCTGGCTGCTTCTTCAAGGAAAGAGAACAAACCCCCACACTGCAAGCTCGGAGGGCAGTGGCAGATGGTGAACCACCGATTCCGCAGGCTTGTCTTTTTGTTTGGTAACATGAAACCCAGCCAGGATGGTATCTCTCTCAGGCTAGGGTCTGGTCTTTTCCCCTTCTGCCTGACTGGCACCTGGGCTGTAAGTTCCAATCACACAAAAATGGACCCTGTCAATGCTGGAAGGACCCAAGTTGGTTTTGCCTCTGAACGGTACCACAGTCTCATCCTCTTGTATCCCAGGGCTTGGGAAGCTTTCTACAAAACCCTAAATGGGACATGTATGGCAAACCCTAGACTTTGGATACTTCTTCAGTTAAAGGGAGGAACCTTTATAACGTGTCCCAATCCTAGCCCAGGCAGACCTGGGGTCATGGGTGTTACTCTCGGGCAGAAGAGGGAATGGGGACCACTTAGTCATATCCACTCTGGTGGGGAGACGGCAGCTCAGCATCCTACCGCTAGCTCCAGGGACTTCAAGGACTGGGGTAGTTTAGGGGAGACCAGCTCCCTAGCACAGCACCTGCCATGGAAGGTAAGATTTCCATAAGAATGTCCCAGTAGGGCTCATTGCCTCCTTAATTTTGACAATTTGAAAGTGGGCTAAATACCCCAGTTCCTCTGTTCCTCTCCATGGGCATGAGCCTCTGTCCTGAATCCTCTCTGTGCTATAGTCCTTGAGGTAGATGTCACATTGGGCAAAGAGAATTCACTCCAAACTAGGGAAGCAACCCTAGCTGGAGCAGGTCTGCACTGACCACTACCACACTGGACACTAGTGTCTGCACTGATCTAAGAAAGATGACTAGGGACTCAGGACTGGCTGCCATATCCTCCCTGCCAGTCTGGTACCCAAGGCAGGCATGGTCCTCAGACCCTCTCCCATTCTTGTGCCCTGTCTCATGCCAGTCCTCCCCCTTGGCAGCAGCTTTAGAACGTGTCTGCCTCCCGGCCTGCCAACAGCTTTCCTCTCCTCACTAGCCCATCATGTTTCCCTGAGCTGTCCACCAGTGGCTCTGGTCACCATGCTCTCTCATGATCTGTGGGCTCTTGGTCTTCCAAGGAGTTCTGTGAAGTCCTTTACCACTGCCTGGCATGGACATCGGCCCACGTGCACCAGGATGGGCTTGGACTGGAACATCAAGAACTAGGTGGCATCATTTCCCAGGAAATCCAGCCTGCCATGATGTTGTTAACTCCTTCTCACACCCATTGATATTATTTGGATATAAAATGGCCTGTGTTAAAGACTTTGTCCCTGGCTATGGCACCAGTAAAAGGTGATTTGATCATGAAATTGGCCGGGCATTGGTGGCGCATGCCTTTAATCCCAGCACTCGGGAGACAGAGGCAGTTGGATCTCTGTGAGTTCAAGGCCAGCCTGGTCTACAAAGCAAGTTCCAGGAAAGGCGCAAAGCTACACAGAGAAACCCTGTCTCGAAAAAAACATTAACAAAACAAAACACTGACCAGATCATGAAATTGCTAACCTTATCAATGGATTAATCCATTGTCGAATTCATGGCTGAATGGACTGCTAGGAGACAAGGTTAAGGTGGAGGAAGTGGGCCTCTGAGGACATGTTTTTGAAGGGCTTATCTTATCCTTGACCCATCTTCTCCTCTCTGCTTTCTGCCTCCCATGAGGTAAACAGCTTTACTATGCCATGCACTCTCTGACAGGATACCTTGATACAATCTCACAGCCAATGGAGCCAGTCAACCATGGCCGAGAGACTTGTAAGACTGACCCCAAATAAGTCTTTCCTCCTTTTAAATTGTTTCTCTCTGATATTTCATCACAGCCACGGAAGCGCTGGCACTGAAACCAGCAGAGAGGCAATCAGGACGGGGCTACAGCTAGCTCACTTTCTCTTGGATGCTTGGGACTTGCTTTGGGCATTGAGTCCTAGTGACTGTAGGCACAGCCAGGCTTTGCTGACCAATTCACACCGCCTGCCAGCTGGCCAAGCCCTACCACTGTCTGAAATGAAACCTGGTTTCCGAGAAGAGAGGTGAATGGGCAGACAACTAACTACAAGTCTGACTCCAGAGTTTCAGCCATACGGCCATGTTCCGACCCCCAACCTCTCTAGCCCTTAGTCTCTGTGAGCTTCAGTTTCTTTGTCTATGAAGTGAAGTAGTAACCTTCTCATGGGGTTTGAAGACAGGGAGACAGAAAAAGAGAAGGGGGGGGGGATCCACACAGCTGCCCGGCATTTGACCAGTATTCAAACCATGAAAGCCATCATTATTTGTATCTCCCCATGCCCAGTCTCCTCCCGAGGCACTCCAGCTGTCTTCCAGCTGCTGCCCAGGGGGAGTTCCCTGGCCTAGCCCTGTACCTGCTGCTCCAGTCTCTGCACCTATGAGACAGGGCTAATGAACACCTTCTCCGCAGGTCTGTTATCGGAAACTGAAGGCTGAGGCAGCTCCAGGCCCCAGCACAGTGCTAGCAAGCAAGCAGCATTCCGCAGGGACTTGCACAGATGTTGTATAAATGTGCTGCCAAAGCCAGCACCGCACAGATGTTGACCCGTCATATGTTACTAAGTGACCTAAGGCTTTCTAAGAGACCTAGAATAAGCTGCTCCTCTTTCTGCCTTCTATAGCCTCCTTTTTCATTCCCCGGCGTCTTGTCCCATGGCTAAGTCCCCAGGGCTCTTACCAGCTAGGCGCTCAGCCAGCGTAAGCGCGTGCACTGATGGCCGGTAGTCGGGGGCGTGCTGGGCCTGCTGGGCTGCCTGCTGGTGCAGGTTGTACATGGCGCTGAGTGAATTCATGGCGTGCAGGGAATAGCCATTCACCCCGTAGTGCTGCATGGCGGCATCCGCCTGCAGATGGAAAGAGAGAGAAGAATCATGAGGTGTGGCTGCTGAATTCCATCTTGGGAGAGACCCCCAACCCCAGCCCAGAGCCTCAATGCCAACTTTATCCCAAGGACGTCTACACCAGATGAGAAGGCGGCCCGGCCTTGCCCACAGAATGCCCCTGCGACTCCTCTTTCATTCACTCACTCATCCAGGACTCTGCAGGACCTGGGACGCACAGTTAGATGGCTTGGGCTGGAATCACAGCTTTGACCCTTTAGAGCTTTGTGACTCTGGGTAATTCACCTAACTTCTCTGACCCTCAGTTTCTGTATCCAGAAAAGGGCACTAACAGTAGGACTAACCTCCTGGGGTTACTGAGGACTAAGAAGCATTTACGACACGGCCTGGGGTACTATGTGCTCAAAAGTGTTCGTATTAGCTAAGCATGGGGCCCATTTTTTTAATCACACCACTTGGGCATGAAGACAGGGAGATCAAAGTTCAAGATTATCGTCAGCTACAGAGCTAGTTCAAGGCCAGCCCAGACTACATGAGATCCTGTCTCAAAAGAAAACAAACAAGTTAGTCTTTGTGACTGCCCAGTCCATTTGCTGCATTATATAACCCTCTCTTCATTGAATTCCCCAGCACTTACTCATGTGTACATGCATTGACTTACTCGTACATGTATCTATTCAACCAACACCACTGCATTTCCCTGGAGCAAAGTCCAGAGCTGGATTCCCCACTGAGGCATTTGCTCTGATGAGAGAGTAATTTAAAACCCTAATATGCTTCACAGACATAAAACTATTGCTCTTACTGTTACTCATTCACCGCCATTACCTCCTTTATTCTCACAAATCTCCAAAAAGCAAGCAAGCCAAGAACCACAAACCCCATTTGCAGGCTTTGGAAAAGAAAAGAGCCGTGTTAAGGCATACAGCCAATCCAAGGCCTGCCCTGCTACAAGTCACTGAGGTTGTGTTCTTTTACAGTCAATTACTTCAAGAAGGATGCATCAAGGAACACATCTCTCCTAGTGAGATGTCTTGTATGAGAAAGAGGCTGTCCAGGCCCTATCAGCCCTACTTCACCTGCACATTGCAATCTTTATCTGTGAACACCCACCCTGCATCAACTTGAAATGTCCGTTTTGGAAAGTGACTCCATGTTTTCAGCCACTCAAAGACACAAAGGTGTTTTGTTTTGTTTTTTTCCGAGACAGGGTTTCTCTGTGTAGCTTTGCGCCTTTCCTGGGACTCACTTGGTAGCCCAGGCTGGCCTCGAACTCACAGAGATCCGCCTGGCTCTGCCTCCCGAGTGCTGGGATTAAAGGCGTGCGCCACCACCGCCCGCCTACAAAGGTGTTTTTATTGCCTGGATACAGGAGGTAGAAAGGGAAGGCTGAGGTAATGCAGGTTCTTTTCCTAGGGGAACACATCCAGCCATCTCAGCTCCCCATTCTTATTGAAATAGACATATGTACGTACAGCCAAACATCCACAGCATGCATACAAACACATACAATCACAGACAGCCCGCACAGACATATATACAAAGGCATTGTTGGCCAAGCATTCACAGAAGCCATCTTACCTACACAGAATTCAATGTCATCTTTCCAAGTTCCACATACATTTTCATAGGTGTCTATTCATGTGCAGCAGATTCATCTATACACAGACTTTATACCACATGCATTGTACATTTATTTAACAACTACTTATTAAATACCCACCTACCAAGTAAAAAAGCCCCTAGCTCCACAGAATTTACATTTCAAGGAAGTAATGATAAAATAAAAAATATATAAATGTTCTAGATCTGATGTCACAGGCCTGTTATCTTAGCTATCTAGACACTCAGGCCTGAGATCATGAGGTCAAGGTCAGCCTTGGCAACTTAGTTAAACCTTGTCTGAAATTTTAAAAAAAGAGCTTGGCATATAGTTCATTGGTAGGACACTTGCTCAAGATGAGTACCCATAATGCCTTCAATTCAATCCCCAGTGTGGAGCTCCCTCCCCCCCCCCCCCCCCGTGTGTGTGTGTGTGTGTGTGTGTGTGTGTGTGTGTGTGTGTGTGTGTGTGTGTGTGTATAGGTCACAATCTGTGGGTCATTCTCTCATTCCACCATCTGGGATCTGAAATGAAACAGACTGCCAGGTTTAGTGGCAAGCACCTTTACCCACTGAGCCATCCCACCAGCCCTGGGAGGTTGCTTTTTGTTTTTGTTTTTGTTTTCTGTTTGTTTGTTTGCTTGCTTGCTTGCTTGCTTGTTTGTTTGTTTGTTTGTTTGTTTAAAGCTCATTGTAAGACAAGGCATCCTAGCATATGCCTTTAATACCAACACTCAGGAAGCAGAGACAGGCAGATCTCTGTGAGTTCCAGGCCAGCCAGGTCTAAATAGTGAGACCCTGTCTCAAAAACAAGCAAAAAAGCCCTCCACCCCACTGTGTTACTGTATGCAGAACAGACTGAAGGGGCAAGAAGGAAAGCCAGAGATTGCTGCAGAGTCCCAGATGTTATCCACGCTGTGTTCACTGGTGGGAGGGAGGTGTCAGGAGGTGAGCTTCTAGATACAGTTTGAAAGTAGCATGACATGATTGCTGATAGGTTAGTTACAAGAGGTGAGGAAAGGAGAGCACAGCGTGGGGTGGGGAATAGATTTAACTGTAGTTTGGGCCCTAGCATCTGAGTGAAGCTGTCTTGGCAGAATCAGAAGCATTGAGGAAGGAACTAAGATTGGGAGAAGTCACGGCAAATGTGAAATGTGAATCTAACTTCCAAGTAAGAATGGACTGGCAGCTAGCTGGGTGTAGTAGCCTGGGGCTGGTGGCTGACATCACCAATAGTTACAGAAGCCCACTGAGCCATCAACGTGGCTACGTGCCACAAACATGAGCAGAAATCTAAGAGAAGGAAAGACGTGGTGATAAAATATGTTTAAACATTAATATTGCCGGGCGGTAGTGGTGCACGCCTTTAATTCTAGCACTGAGAAAGCAGAGGCAGGCGAATCTCTGGGTCTGAGGCCAGCCTGGTCTACAGAGAGAGTTCCAGGACGGCCAGGGCTACACATAGAGACCCTGTCTTAAAAAGAAAAAAAGTTAATATGATAGGCTAAGCCACAAAGCTCAACAAACTTAGAAAATTGATAAACATATCGATGACATAGCAAATAGAAAATTAAAAAGAATATTCCAGCTGGACAGTGGTGGTACACACCTTTAATCCCAGCACTCAGGAGGCAGAGCCAGCTGGATCTCTGTGAGTTCGAGAACAGCCTGGTCTACAGAGCGAGATCTAGGACAGGCACCAAAACAACACAGAGAAACCCTGTCCGGAAAAAAAACAAAAAACAAAACAAACAAACAAAAAAGAATATTCCAAAACTATTGTTTTGTTTTGTTTGAGACAAGCTAGCCTCAAACTCACTCTGTAACCCTTAACTGCTGGTCCTCTTGCCTCCACCTGCTCAGTGCAGTTGAACTTGAACCCAGAGCCTTGGGCATGCTAGGCAAGCACTCAACCAACTGAGTTGTCTCCAGCCCTAATGTACGGAGTTTTAGTATTGAAGTAAGATACCTAAGAAAAGTCAAGTTAAGGAAATGAAGAAATAACTCCTTAAGGAAATAATGGGAGGAGCCACAACTGACATACGACAAAACCCTTAGCGACAACCACAGACAGAAAAGAAGAACAGTAATTTATTTTTCACCAGCTAGATTATCAAACACAGAGAACAATTATTATCCAGGGCTACTCCACAGAGAAGTGGTAAATGGTCCTTCTCCTACCTCAGTGATGGAAAAACTCTTTATTCTCTGCATCCAAAGCCTTCAGAGAGTATATCATCTTTCATTTAACGATCCCATTTCTAGAAATTTATCCCTCAAGTATGCAGAGATATGTGTACAGGAATATTTATCACATCACTGCTTATGATGGCAAACAATTGGAAAACTAACTGTCCATCGAGAAAGGATTAGTTCAGCAAATGAGGGTATGGTCACGGCCCACAATGAAATACAGCGCATAGCTTAAAACAACGATATGTATCTATATGTGCTGATGTTCGCACTATATGGCTGGGTGGAAGAAATGGGTAACAAACTGGATGCCTGATGCGATCTCATTTTTGTAATGTATGAATACATATGCATAGGAAAAAGTCTAGAAGGTTATGCCCTGAAATGTTGACAGAGGTTATCTCTAAGAGATAGTAAATGGGATTACAGGAAATTTCCACATTTATATATTTATTATATTTATAATCTTCTTCTTCTTGTTGTTGGGGAGGGGTGTGAATGAGGGAGTGGAAGGTTATTATATGTTCCCATGGATGTAGAGATGGAACTAGGCTCCAAAGGGTGTCACAAGCTCCAGATGAGGCAAGGAAACAAAATTTGAAGAAGAAAAAGAGATTTTATCCATCTTCTTCCTCAGCCTGTGACTGCAATGTCACTCCCCCACAAAACTCAGGGCTTTACTGACTAAAATAGCATACTATTGTAAGCAGCATTTTAATTTACTTAATGATTTCTGGTCTCGCGGTTTTTGACGCACAAAGAGTCAGGGTTTCTGTTGTTGTTTTGTTTTTTGAGCTGGGGTCTTTCTGTATAGTCCTGGCTGGTCTGGAACTCCCCATGTAGTCCAAACTGCCCTCAAACTCAGAAATCCACCTGCCTCTACTCCCAAGTGCTGAGATTAAAGGCGTGTGCACTCATCCCAGCACAAAGCATCTTCAGGAAGTAAGCCGAGAGAGACATGACTCAGCCCCATAAATGCCTCAACACAGCAGCCTTTGCCGGTCTGTCTTCCCATCCACTTCTCTGTCCAGCTTGATGCTCTGCCTCTTCCTCAGCACCCAGCAATGCCACAACCTGCCACTCCTTGTCAATTTCCTATAGGCCTCTACCGGAAATGCAGACTTTTCCTCCCATTCGACTGACAAACGCCCACTTCTTCAGGAATCCTAGCTCAAGGACTCCTCCCTGGAAAAGGCTGTCCCTGCAGCCTATGAGGAGGCATCTCTTCCTTCTCCAGGCTCCAGACAAGAACACCAGAGGCACAAAACTTGTGACAAGGACAACAGGAGCTCCCATTTACATAACACACATTCTATACCAAGTACAATACTATGCACCACCTCACATGGATTTTTTTTTCTCTGCTGGGGATGTAACTGTAGACCTTGTTCATGCTGGTGTGGCTCTACCACTAAGCCACACTCCCAGCCTTACACAGCTTTTCTGAATTCTATCTCCCACATCAGAATATGATCAGGATACTTCTAGCTCCCCCACTAGACAGAGCCTTTGTAGCAGAGACTATACCTCATGCATTTCAGGACACCCCAACTCTAGCCCAGATTACCAGGTCTCACACAATACCAGGGCTCAGGAGATTAAGATTTGATGAATGAATTAATGACAACTATTTATTAAGTAGCTCTGAAACACAGACATCACCATCAATCCTTCCAACGCCATATGAAGTAGAAACTGCTATTATCCCTATCTTATATATATGGAAATGGGAGATAAGAATGATCAGATAATTTGCTGAAGTCCAAGCACCCAGAAAGTAATGGCGTGTTCCCACAGGTGAAGTCTCTCTCGCCAGCCAGGCTCTCCCATGCCCGGCGTGCAGGATGTCACCTCAGCACATGCCACTCTTCAACTTCTGTCATCTCTGAGTGGATCCAAGGCAACAGGAGGACAGTCAGAAAATGCTCGTTCCCCACCATCACATATGCTCGTGTGTGTGTGTGTGTGTGTGTGTGTGTGTGTGTGTGTGTGTGTACATAAGGATGTACATGTGCACTTTGAGATGAGGCCATGTGTAAGCCAGGTCTTCCAGATGAGCTCCTGTCTCTCCAGTCTCATACTTTTTAGATTTATTTACCTTATGTATCTATTTGTACCTGCATGTATATATGTGTGCCATGTTCGTGCAATGCCTGTGGAAGTGAGAAGAGGATGTTGGATCCCCTGGAACTGGAATTATGGATGGTTGTGAACCACTATGTAAGGTGCTGAGAACTAAGTCTGAGTCCTCTGCAGGAGCAGAAAATGCTCTTAACCACTTCACCACCTCTCCAGTGCCTAATCTCATATTCTTTTCCTCACTCGAACTGGACATCAGGGATTCAGCCTCCTCTCAGGCCCCAGAGGGATCCTTTTCTAGGAATGCTAATTCCCATCCAAGCTGCATTCATACTCACAGCTTATGTCAGTAACTATGTGTGTCCACACATAGGACTCTACCACAGAACTGTATGTGCATCTGTCTGTGCTTATGTATCTGTTGTTCTTTTACATGCCTCTGCAGCTAAGTGTGTGTGTGGTGTGTGTGTGTGTGTGTGTGTGTGTGTGTGTGTGTGTGTGTGTGTGTGAAACTAGAGGAATGTACTCTAAATGTCACTCTAGGAAATCATGCGGTCCACATCTCCTGCCAATGTATCACAGCTCTTCCTATCTTGAACAGGGTATGAAAGAGATCAGGAGAGAAAGAAAAGAAAAGAAAAAGGAATCTAGGAGGTAGAAGGTTCAATGTAGAGAAAACACACAGGTTTATTTTACCCTTCTTTTTCTTTTTTTCTTTTCTGCAGTATCTAATACAGAGCCTGGTCGGTATCTTGTACTTTGTAAATAATAAGTATTAAATAGGTGAGAGTTTTAGATCAAGATATGATGGGGGAAGCAAAGCCGCCATGGCACACTACGGGTCACAGGAAGGGGATGATGATTCAGAATCCCAGCCCTGCTCCCTTCCCTGTCTCCATGAACGTGGTTGATGGATAAAGATTCATGCTATGTGGGCCCTTCCCGGAAACACTGACAGCCTGGACCTGTTTAGACTCTTCAGCCACGCCCAGCAACTAGAATCCCTTCCGCATCCAGTGCTGAGAGCCACCTAAGTGGAAGCTCTGCAGGGCCTGGCAGGGTCTGGTGGAGTCTCTAAACCGGGGCCTGCACTCTCAGCCCCAGGCTGGGCCTTGCATGGGCTCAGCCCACTGCACACTCCAAACAGAATCAATTATATATTTAAAAGGTGCCGCCCTGCAATTCCTGGCGAGCCAGGAGAGCCATCCATCATGGTGCGGCCGCGTTTCACAAGCTGTCGAATTGTGCTTACATTGGTTAAAAGAATCTTTATATTTCATTAAGCAAGCAGATCGGCGGATCTCCCGCCACAGGCGCCATATAGATGGCTTTAATTTTCCAAATCTGCAAATGCATCCGTTATGTCCCCGCGTCGCTGCTGGCTGCGGCCTAATGCCCAGCCAATCGAAGAATCAAGCAGAATTTTATTAGGGGGCATTTTTTATAAATTAACAGCAGCACTCCCAGGAAACCACATGTGAAGCGTCTTTGATTAAAAGGAAAGTGGACCCTTCCTTTGGTCACACCCTGCTCAGCCACCCCAAAGGCTGGCTCCCTCACTCTCTGTGCCTCTTTCTCAGCACGTTTAATTCTCCCTCAGTTTCTTCTTCTTCCCACACATGGTGGAGAACAGAGCAGAAAAACTTTGTTTCAAGAAAAGAAAGTAAGACATGTGGAAACCAACACTTTGAGCATCCCTTCTCCTCCACTGTTCCCGGCATCCTGAGGCATGCCACCTCATTAACAGTGATGGTTATCTTTCACTGGGCTTCACTCTGAGCCAAGTTCTGTTCTAGCACTATGGGTCTCTCACTGAAGAAACTTCAAAACAAGCCTTGTTCAGTAGACACTACCATCCCCATTACATCAGTGAGAAAACGAGACTCGGGGAGATAAATGTCCACTGCCCAGGATCTCACAGCTAGCAAGTGGTAGTGGCAGGACAGGAGCCTGAGTCTCTGAGGAGCTATCTAGCATTAATTTCCAGCATGGGACCAAGAGTCAGGTAGGCCCCAGTGAGAACCAGCCCTGGGTACCAATGATGGAGGAAATCAGTGGAGCCTATTGCTGGGAAATTCTTTCTCTGAGAAATGCTGCTGTCCTGTTAGCCCTGGAGGTTCTAGGAGAACCCCTCTGCAGCTACCTTTCCTACCTAGCAGTTTGAATTCCCAAAGGACTTTTGCACCAGGTGGGTAGAAAAATATAAACACATGAATATAGAACATGCGGCCAGAGCTCCACATACACGCCCACTATGACCCGCTTTGTGACCTTGGTTCCTGTTACTTGTTCTGATATGACATTGACTCATTGGGCTACCCCAGCAGAAAGAGATCTTTATCATGAAAAGTGTGATCAAGCCAGGCATCGTGGCCCATGCCTGTAACGCCAGCACTTGAGAGACTGTGAATGGAAGACTGAGATGAAAGTATTTTAACTCAGTCTGGCCAGATGTCCCTAAGGGAGGCCAAAGAAGAGAGATTTTTCCCTAGGCGAGTGCCTAAGTCCACTTGCACTGTGGAGTAACTACACAAGATAAGCTCTACATCTTCCATCTAGGAGTCACTTAGCCCAAGATTTTTAGAGTTTTGTGCCTGACACCTGCCAGACACTTGGCTTCAGGAACCTCATTCATTTCTTTCCCTGTTCAACTAGGTAGGTATTTTCATTACTCCCACTCTGCAGATGAAGAACTGTGGCTAAGAAAGAATTCACAGCTTAGAAGCTGGAAAAGCTGAGTCTGACCCCAGTAAGTGCCCCTATTCCCACATCTGTCCTTAGTTCTCAGTTGTGAGGAAGCAGCAGTGAGCAGATGATATGCGGGATGTGGAGCCCCCTGCCTACCCAACCCAAAAACCCTCAGGCACAACATCTGGGTATAGGCTTGGCAGAGAGACATTCCAGTTACTCTTTCTTAGATATTGTTTGCTTTGTAGGAGTTCAGTGATTCCCCAGGTCTGTCATGTCATTGCAAACCTTCCCAGCTCCCCAAATTTTTAATCTAAATCAGGTACTCAAAGGTGGTGAAAGCCCCGAGGCCAGCCTCATTCTCTCCTTGCCAGGCACCTGATCTCCCCCCGCCATGTTCCCCACTGGGACATGGGATAAATGCGTGCTCCAGTGTGGCTACGATCACAGGAAGTGGACAAGGAGACATCTAAAGAGAGAGGTAAGAGCTAACGGCTAGAAACGTGGCATCATTTGTTTCTGTTGTCTAAGAACTGAGAAGTCTGGGGCATGGTCACTTCCCTCAGACCCTGACTCCCTGTGTCACCAACCTTTGAGGCACTAAATCTTTAGTGTACATTTAATGCTATTCTATCATCCATCTCTCAGTCAACTCTGGCACCCGTCAAAGCCAAATTTTCTTGAATTGCATAATCAAACTCATCTCCTTTGCTCCTCTGCTGCTCCCTGCTAACGCACTGCACCTTCACCCTACCACCAGCCAAGAAGGCATTGTTCCCCAAAGCCACTCTGCCACTGCCCCCTCCTCTGGGGATACTGTCCCCAGAGTGTCCGCATTACTTGGAGAACTCTTGATTCTTCATACTAGGCTTTGCCACTCGCCTTCTCCAAGAAGCCTCCCCCAATCCTCTTGGTAGAGTCAGATGCCTTCTTTAAATTTCGGTCACAACTTGACTCCACCAGATTGTATAGTGACCCATTTGCCTGTCCTCTACCAAAGATGCGACAACAATTTTTACCAACCATGCTTGTAGATACCTGACAAGTAGGGAGAGTTGTGGGTTGGGGAGTGGTTAGGTCTTCGAACAACCTGACCTGCCACCCCCCTGGAGGAGCTCAGAAGCTCAAAGTTCACACAAACCCTCTTGGAATCCTCACCACAACATTGTAATTCCCACTTAACTGATAAAGATGCCAAGATATGGGGAGGTAAAATCACCTGCCCAAAGCCACATAACTAAGCAGCTTAAGCAGTGTGGAATCCAGGAAATTTGACTCCAAAGAATGAACTAAATATCTACCAGAGTTCTAAGTCCTGGCCAGTCTGAGGTTCCCTCTCCAGCAAGGTCTGAATTCCCAGCTGGCACCCCGCACCCAGAATGCAACGCATGGAGTATCTGGCATTGATTCCACAAATAAACATGGAGCCACTGTTTGGCCTACAGTGCACTTGGGTGTAATGAGTTCCAGTGTGAGGGTTCAGAGCACACAGGAATTATAGGCGGACAGATGCTCTGGGTGAAAGAAAACCAGCTGAGATGTGAGACGAGCCTGAAACCCAGGACAGTGAGCTGGTGGCCCGATTCTTCTCCACTCTACTTTCTCTGTCTCAGCCCAGCAGGGAAAATCCACTGTCCCCAACAGACAGACATCAAGCCGCCTTCTGGCCACTGCTGTTGAGGGAGCAGCATCCCAGTCACCCTCACTGCAGGCCAGCCTCCCGAGTGGTCCTGGAGTTGAAGCCAAAAAAGCAGACAGGTGGGCATAAGGTGTGGCTTTACCAGAGCAGGGCAGGGGAGGTGCAGGACTCCACAGGCACCCAGCACCGGCACACTGCTCACACAAGACTCTGACCATCTCCCTTTGCTCAGGGGTGGAAGCAGAAGAAGTCTGGGAGTGTGTGTGTGTGGGGGGGGGGGGGGAGTGTCTCAGGATGACCTAGCCTGCTGTCCCCATGAGAAGCTCAGACTCTTAAAGTCCCCTACACACACTGTTATCCATTAACATCCAATTACTCCTCGGTCCGAGCCATTAATTATAAATCAGCCGCTAATTGGGGTAATTAGCCCCCCACAGGCTAATGGGCCAAGACTGAGGGAGGCCCTTTTGCCTATAGTCCTCGATTTTCCGAGGTCCTTAATGTTGGGGGGTGCTAAGAATTCAGGCGGTTGAAATAAAAATAAAATAAAACAGCGAAATGCGACCGCGGGAGGAAAAGGGCGGAGAGACTGTTGTTTCGTTTATTTCTCAAGTCTGGTCAAGTGTCCGCTCTTGAGGACCCTGGGACGAACTTGACCGCAGTCTCTGCGTAACTGCTTGATTCTCCGCTTCCTATGTCCTCTCCCAAAGAGGCAGCGAGCGCTGGAGACCAAGAGCAACGAGACTTGGGTGCAGCTGTGACGGAGGAGGAAACCCGGTCAGACATCCCGGTGTTCCGGGAAGGCGGCTGGGTTCGGCGGGTTTGCCCTGACCCGGAGTCCCGCAGGCATGAGCCGGGCGGCTCTGTAGTTGGGCAGACTCCAGCTGCAGACCCGGAGCAGTCATTGTAGAGTTCCCCTGTGGAGAAGGTTGTCCTGACTGTAGAGTGCCCCGTGGAGATGGTTTCTCCAGAAAGCTAGTGGGGGTCCGCGGCAAGGGCCTGCGGTCCTGGCGCCCGGCGCGGCGCGCAATTCGCGCACTGCACGCAGATCGTTGTTCCGATGGAGTAGTCGGTCGCCAACACCCTGATAGCTGGAGCGGTGACGCTGAGATGGGGCTAGGAGACAGAGTGGGCTCCCAGGACCTAGGGGCACGCGGTTGTCGCGCGCATAGAGGTGTTAAGCGGAGACTGGAGTGACCGCGACTGGCAAAGGCCAAGTGTGCGTGTCGGGGATCAGACTAAAGCTGGGATCAGGGTTCTGCGAGCTGGGATAGTGACCACCAGGCAGGACCTGGGCCTAACCAAATGAGTGGGGGGGGGGGTGCAGGGGGAGACGGGTAAAACCGAAAGAAAACCAGTAGGACTACGGGAGGAGTAGACCAGCTTTAGGAGAGCCCAGCACGGTGCCCTTTCACAGAAGGGGAAACTGAGACACATTCAAGGTCAGAGATGAGGGGTACTCAAGGCAGGATGAATGTGCAGGCCAGAACTCAGCCCTTCCCAAGGCTCACCATCACCCCAGTACCCCTCCCACTTCGCCAGCCTGCCCCGCTCGTAATGGGCTTTGGCGGGCCGCGGCGTCGCCCGCGGCCTTGATTAGATATTTATTGCTGTCATTTACATGGGCACCGCGGGGCGGCCGAGCGGGACGTGGGGAAGGGGCTGAACCAGGGAGGAGGGGTGTGGAATGGGAACGCGGGGGAGGTAGAGAATGCCTCCTCCTCCAGGACTATCGCTGGGTAGAGGGGTAGAGAGTGCTTCAGCTAGGCTGAAGAGAGAGAAAGAAATAGGGGAGTGGAGGTTGGGCAAAGGGTAGGCGCGTTGTCCTTGGGCTGTCAGGGCGAGGTCACTAGTCCAGGCTGTCTTGCTGTGCCCGGTGTCCCTAAGGGTTACCTGCTAGTGAGTGTCGGTGAGAGTTTAACCTGGGAGCCTGTAATGGTGTCTCTCAGGGGACTCTGAGAATTTGAGTCCAAAAGATCTTGCTTCCTGTGTGACCTGAGTGTGTCGATGTGCTATCCATAGCCCAGATGATGGTAAGCCAGAAGTCCCACTTGGTGCGGCAAAGTGGACCACCACCTTTCAAAGGCGGGGAAGCGGAGGCAAGCTCTGTATTATTTTCGTGAGAGGAGTGTGCTGCAGTAACTGCAGTGCCCTTGCTCTCAAGGCCCACAGGCTACTCTAGGAGGGAGAGCTCCCTTGAGCCTACCATCTCCGTGGCTCCCCAGCTCCCCAGGCACCAGAACATCCCCCAGCAAAAGCCAGGGTCCGTTCCCCTTTTCAGACCTAGCGATCATCCTAGCCAGCGGTTCCGGTGGAAACCTCCTCCCAGCTCAGTCTCTGTGTGTTCAGACCACATGCCTAACTCATGCTGTTTATTTTAAGCAGAAAAACGCCTCTGAATTTCGCCATCGCGTGGAATCATCGTAATTTGAAATGTCAGAGAGGATGGTGGAGGGGGGTCCCACAAGCACTCACCCGCAGCCCCAGGAAACTGACCCTGGAACCAACAGAGTCCACCCTAAAACCCAGAGCAGCGAGCTCACTTTCCTGTGCCCTTCGCCTGGGGCGGGTTTCCAATCTTCGCACCTTTGCCCTTCAGTTCCGCTTTCGGACTGCGCAACCAAGTCCCTGCGTCCTTGCAGGAGTCGGTGCCCCTGGGGTCTGAAGGGATGAGTTAAGGTGATCATCCCCTGTCTTGAGTTGCGATGTTTTTGCTTCTTATCCAAAGACCCGGACACAGAGGAGAGAAATTGGAGCCAATTATCTGGATAATTTGCTCTCACTAGGCAGCAAATTCCACTCTTTCCCCCCCTGACCGCGTACATACACACATGAGCACAGCTGGTTAGCAGAGAAGGGGTAATAGGAACTTATGTTTAGGCGAGAGTGTCTTTCTCCTTCTAAGACCTGAAGCTGCAGGTAAGTAAAGCGGGGATCCACCGCAAAACTGAAACCAACTGCAACCCACCTAAAACTGATAGATAGGCCACAGAATTTCCTTAGACGACGCTCGGTAGAGCCAACCCGCCTGCGACGCACGGGATCCCTGGCGCAAGAGAAGGGAAAAGACATTTCTCCAACTCCCACTTTCGCGACCACGGACCAGGAGCTCCTACAATTTCCTCAGCTAGGCCTGCAACCTCAGTGGTACGAACAGACTGTTTGCCCCAAGGCCTATCCAAAAAGTATATCCCTCCGCACTCCGCGACGTCCCTAAACCGGAGTCGCTATCAGAAACCCAATACTAGCCCAGCGGACCCCTGGCCTCCGCTCGCCTTTCTAAAACGAAAAAGTCCTTCTACTGCCCCAGGCAGAACCCGCGCTGGGGCTACGCTGGAGGCCCCGCTGGTTCCCAGCTTTGGAATGCTTCCAACTCGGAAAGGGCGAAAGGCTGGGCTTCAGGATACAATCCTTCCCGAGTCCAGCATTCCTTTCTACGACAAGTCTCCACACCGAGAGCCCTCAGCCCCTACCTGGATTTGGGTCCCCAGATAGGAATTTGAGAGCGAAGATGCTCGTTTTTTCAAGTGCTGTAAATGCACCATCCAGGCCTTAGCGGCCCCCGAGCAACGTCTGGGAACTTATGAAAGTTCAGCCAAGATCCAGAACGGTCCATTAGAGCCCCTAGCTTGCTGCCGTCCAAGATTGGGTTATGGCCACCGGAATGAGAGGCCCAGAGAGGAGAGACCCTGGCAGAGCCCCTCATTTTTCTGATCCCCGCCCCCCAAGCGCCGCCCCAGCCCTCATTCCCTACTGGAGTTGGCCCGACTCACGCCAGAATAGGCCGTGGGAGGCCAAACGAATTCCAGAAAACTAAGGCCATTGCGGACCCAAAACCCACCTGAAAGATCCTAACCTGAGGTCGCGTCTAAAAGGACAGAGGTTAGCTGAGCGCCGAACCGCCCCCAGCTGAAGAATTCGTATAAAGTCGCAATCCCAGGAGAAAAGGAGCCCTCGGCAGCCACGGAGGATGAGACATGAGCTAGATCCCAGCACTGCAGGGTATGCGGGAACAGGAAAACTGGGAGCTGTAGGTGGCCGGGGCGACCGGGGGAGATTTAGGCGGATGACTGCGCCCCCTCCCCAGCCCGGGCCGCGGGCTGCGCGACGCCTCGGGGCGCATCTGCTCCGCATTACCCCGGCCGTCCCCCCCCCCCCGCCGCCGCCCCCTTCCAAACTGAAAAGGATTTGTCTCCGCTTAATATCCAAACCTTTTTTGTATTTATTTTTTTTCAGGGGCGAAGTAATATCTTCCAAATGAGGCAAAACCGTGACGGATCCGAAGCGTTCTCTGCGGGTGCCTGAGTCTCGACCGCCGAGGCTTCCGTCTCCGCCTCAGCGCTTTTACCCACGACTAGCCCTTCCCTCAGCCTCGGAATTTCTAGTTCTTTCCTTCTGTCTCCCTGGGTTGCTAGCTCCAGCTTCATGTTCAGCCTTGGGGGTCCACCCCCTTTTTCTCCCCCTGCGGCTCCCTCCTCCCTCGGATCTCGTCTCCCCTTCCGCTCGAGAGTCTGTAGCCTTCTGCAAGTCTCTCGCCCTCTGAAAACTTTCCGATCCTCCCACCCGGTCCCAAACTGAAGGACGGCAAAAGGGGAGGAGGTCCCCGGAGCTGACCGTCCGCGCCCTCCCCGCCCCGCCAGGCCCCGGGCCCCTCCCGGCTGCATCCCGCCAGCCCCGCCCGCTCGCACCTGGTCTCCCCGGCCCGCGCCGCCGCCGCCGCTGCCATCTACGCGCGTCGCGGCAGGAGCTGGAGTTTTAAACAGCGTTTCCCGGGCGCAAGGCGCGGGCCGCGCGCTCCCTACTGGCCCCCGTGGCTGCCAATCACACGCCACTTTCGCCGGCCCCGCCCAGCCCCTCTGGAGCTGCTGCGCAGCTTTGGGCCTAGGCAGCTAGGGTCAAACATTTAGAGGGTCTGGGGACCCCCGCCCGCGTTCATCATTTTCCCAGAACATCGGTCGGTCATTGCTGGCTCCCAGTCTCGGGATCTTGGGCGAGCGAAGCCGCAAGTCAATTCCTGTGGACTTGAGGGACCCTGAGAATCCTTCACCTAGGTCTTCTTGGTTTCCTTGGAGATTGACCCCTGGGGTGCGCTGCAATGGCTTAAGGGTCGCTCTGACTGTCTCCCACCCTCGCTGCCACATCGAGGTTGAGCTGGGAAAGCGCGGCGCGTGTGCGCTCACACGAATACACACACACACACACACACACACACACACACACACACACACACCTGCACACAACCCGCACTCAGTACTCACCACCCAAGCTCAACCCAAATAGGGTGGAGCTTCCGACAACAAGATGCACCTTGAGAGAGAGGCTGGGAGGCCTAGTATGTCATCCTCACTTCTTCATGCACATACATGCATCTGTCTCGGGTAGGAGGAAGACACACACACACACACACACACACACACACACACACACACACACACACACCAATGATTCACAGGGGGGAAATCCCTGAATAGGGTCTGAGGTTCTGGTCAGCATCCTTCTTCCAGGTGCAACTGATTCCTAGGAAGAGGACGTTCTGGAGCAGGCTATGGAACCAGGCAAGGCCTTGTGTGTCTGAAGTGCATGCCAAGGGGTCAGGTTAGTGTTCACACTAGTAGTGGGCACCTCGAATGTGAGGTTGGCTATTGTGGCTGTTGACTCAGTGGAAGCTCTGGGAGGCTGTGTCTATGTGGTTGTTTGGTGGTGGTAGCTGGAGAGACCCTTGGCCAAGTCAGTGGAAGGATGTGTGTTATATCCTTGCGTGGCTAGTACTCCGTGCAACGTAACTTTGGCCTCAGTGGCTGTGCCCAGAGTGTGTTATATCTTTGTGACTGGTGCTCACGCACCCCGGTCCATGTATAACTGTGGGGTTTCTTGTGTGTTGGTAAAGAAGCCTTGTGTAATTTTCAGATCAAGTGCACTGTCGTCCAGGTGGCTGGACAGGACAGGCACTTTCTCTTGGAAGTAGGCAGCTGGATCCAAGACCTGGCATTGCTCCAGTCTACCAGCAAAGCTCTCTGTTCTAGCCCGGAGAAACTGGGCTGTTTTCTCGGGGGCTAAGGCATGGGATGCGGATTTCGGTCATACTAACAGTAGATTTTAGAATCCTCGGTTGAACGGAGAGGGTCAGAAATTTTGGCCTTGGTGGAACAGAAGGAGTGGCAGATTTAAGGGTTGGATCGATCTTCCGCCCAGCGTTAGAGGCAGGGTGCCTGAGGGGAGAAGGGGGGGGAGGCTCCAAAGAAAGGGAAGGGGAGGGATAAGAGGATTAGGCTGCTTAGGCCCTTCTCTCCCACCAGGACCCCCCACCCCCACCCCAATGCTCCAGAAAAGGTTTCTTCTGCCAAAGCAAAACCGTTTAGGCTCGATTTAAAAGGACAAAAACAGCAGAGGCGGGACTTTAAATAACCTTTTAATTTCTCTTCAGGGATCTCGGTCCAGTGCAGAGAGGGGTGGGGGGTGGGGGGGAGTGAAGGCTGCCTCTTTGGCTTAGATAATCAAGACTGCCACTGGAGCTCCACATTGCACCTCCGCCCAACTGCCCTTCACACACAGAGTGCACACAGATCATCCCGGAGAAAATCGTAGACCTTTGCACACACACACATATAGTTATCCTACCATACAACTCAGATCACCAGTGCATATGCAGAGAGACGTGCAAGCCCTTTCCAAGGTAATACAGATGTGGAGTCCTCCCTTCTAGCAAGCCTTACTTGATAATGCCAGGAATGGAGCTTCCCCTCCCCTATCCAATGTGAAATCTTGTTCCAGTGAAGCAAGTATCCCCTTGCTTTACTCAGCGACCCAACTGTACCCTAGTTCCCCACCTTGGACAGGACCAGGGACCACTGGGCAAGCTGGGGGCAATGGCTACTGGGCTGAAGAGGCCAGAGTGGTTAAGGCTAGGACAGATTCTATGCTGGGGGCTGCAGGTGATAAGCACCGGGCACAGCCAAGCACCTGCTTTTGGTGCTATCTGTCTGCCACATACTCTGAGTTCCTCTTCTATTCCTCTTATCCCTGGCTGCCAAGACCCCCATCCCTTCAGCTGTCCCAGGTCTGGAGATGGTGGCTAAGTGGCCAGTATGCTTCATTCTCATCAAACAAGGCAAGCCTCATACAACTCAAAATTCCAGCTACCTGGAGAAGCCCACACTGCCAGGCTAGACCTCCAAAGGAGATAGCGGGGACAGAGGAAGCTGCTGTCACTCTGTCACATCCCTACCCTTCACCCTGGTTTCCATAGACGATGCAGCCCAGGTACTGGCTCCTAAGTTTACCATGGATCAGAAAGGAGAGGCACAAAATTCCTGATGAGCTCAGTTGCTTGGATAGGGCAAGGAAAGGGGACTGTGCCTTTTGGGGAGACCTGCAGTGGCTGGAAACTTGGCATGTCACAATGTGGGGGGTCCTACTGCTTTAACAAAACCACTTTGAAAATGCCACTGTCTAGACAGAAGCTAAGAAATAAAAAATGGTTCGGGACCTTCCTCCCAAGACTGTTGCTACAGCATCCTCACCCACCTGCCCCAGGCTGTGGCTGATACCTTCAAAGAGCTTAAGAGAAAGGCATCCCCAGAAAAACTAGGACCCACCCCCAATAAACTGCCCTGCCTTCAGGGGTGGGGGTGGGGTGGAGACAGACAGGTGAGTGTTGCATTTCTGGATGTGCCTGTAGGTTTGCTCAATTCATTAACCTGTTATGTGTTATGAATATATACACATTTATACGTGATGTGTGTTTAAATATGTACATATGGAAACTTGCAGACTCTGCTCAGGTATGCATGTATGTAATGTTTCTAAATTGAACCAAGAAGGAATGGTCAAGGATGAGCCCGTTTAGGACCGTGGGAGAAGTGAGTACCCACAGGTTCCCATGGACTCTAGGGGTCCCAGGAATCTTTACTGACATATCTGGAAAGTGAGGGGCTTAAGTCCCCCTAAACTCTGCCATCTATGGTCTCGGGGCTGCTGGATGTAGAGTAGCAACGCCAAACCCCAAACCTGCCACCCCCCAAGACCATCCCAATACAACAACAACAGCAACAACACACACACACACACACACACACACACACACACACACACACACACACACTGAAAGAGAACTCCAACTCACACCTTCCCGCATTCCTCATCTGCTCCACTAGGTTGGGGTTTGGGACTTACAAAATGGTACGTGGGAGTGGGACCCAGCTGGTTAGCAAAGGATATCCTAAGAAAGCCAAGCACAGGGCTGCAATGGAGGCAGACTTGCCGGCCGACAGGAGGTCCTGTCCCTCCTGTCCAGGGGAATCCCCAGGCATCCAGAGGAGCCGGAATTCTGTGGGCCAGGGTCCAGGTCCAGGGTGTGCCTGCAAGCCGCCTCTCTGCATCCGGGGCTCGCTCCCGCCCCTGTGGTCGGCCGGTGCTCCCCAGGGCAGTGGCTGGGTGGTGGGCGGCTTAGAGCTAATTCGGGAGTTAATGGCGGTGGCCCGGCCCCCTGCGGCCCCCTCCACAGCCCACCCCTACCCCGGGGCCCAGCCGCCGGCCGCCCGCATCTGCGCCATCCACGGCGATTCATCATCTTGATCCATGGCGCGCGCTGACGGCGGCCCTGGCCGCGCTGACAAGACTAACAAAGCAATTTGCCACGAGCCATCTCCTGGACAGGTTATTAGCGCGGCCGCCGCTTAAACAGCCCTCCCCACCCCTTTAAACCACACACACACACACACACACACACACACACACACACACACACACACACACACACACACACACCTACCAATCCCAGCACGGGGCAGCTACCTGCTCTGTCCCCTCCTTTAGACCGGCTACTGCCCCTGGTGCTAAAGATTCTCCTATGTTTTCCACCCAGTAACACACCCTCAAAATACCCAGTTAGTTGCCGGTGCCTTCCTCCCTCGTTCAAACTGCTGCCTGCTCCACCACTCCCACCCCCAGAGCGCTCCAAACCCCCAGGAGCTCCTGTCCACCCCTGACCTCCAATACTACCTAACGTCTCCTCCCCTCCTCTGGAACTCCCTGCCTTTATTCCTCCAGCCTCCACAGCAAGGGTTAGGAACTTCTATATATCCCCATGTTGGGGTACCCTGTAGTGCTTTTGAGTACCAAGTTTCTTCTGCCTACTTCGCCCCACATAACCTTACGGTGGGAATGGTGGGGTGACCACTAACCTCTCCATCTAATGCTATGGAGCAGACACTTCTGAGTGTTCCAGACAGACGACATATAAGAACTCACAGGCGCAGGAAGGTGGGGAGATTGCTGGCTTCTCTAAAGCTGCCATCATCCAGAAGATGGCAAAAATGGATGAGCCTTCTCTGAGGGGAGACTACTCTGCCAGGAGAAGATGGTGGACTTAATGAAAACTGCAGAAATGCTGAGACCCGCTCTAGTATACACATCAGGCTGGGGCAAAAGAAGAGTCGTGCCAAGTGTGTGGCCTCCCAGTTTAGGCTGCATCCCTGGCTGCATCCCCTCTGGGGAGCAAAGAGGACAAAGAGGCCGGGTTGCCTCACTGAGCAATTTCCTTTGACTGGTAAGGAAGGCTGGGGGAGATGGGCGTGTGACAGGTGTATGTGCTCTTCCCGTCTACTGAGAGGCAGAAGAGTGTGGACACATTCCAGACCCCAAACTAAAGTAACTATCTGATATTTGATCGTTCCAGACAGAAGTCTAATTCGCCGAGCAATCCCAGGTGAGTGTGGAAGGAGCCTGGTTCCTTAGATGAGTGTCAGCTCTATATGAAGGGACTGGATGAGTCCAATGTGTCTGAATGAATGCATAAAGCCAAGTGTGATACATGTGCCATGTACATGTCCAAAGTGTCACATGTGTCCCTCTGAATGTATGCAGGGGTTATTCTGTACAAGTGTGTACTGGGTGCCAAGTATATCCCTTTAGGCAAACATAGAGGCTTGGAAAAGACCGAACCATGACACATGTGTGAACAACGTGACTGAGCAAACCTAGGACAACATTCTTTCACACACACACACACACACACACACACACACACACACACACACACACAATTTATTCTCATAAATCCAGCCTCCACATCCCCAAACTATCAGCTTCTACAGCTGAGTGGTGCGGAGAAACATCTCCTTGTTTGGAGAAAATGGGGGAGCTCTTTTTGTGACACCGAGATGTAAGAGAAGTGACCTGTCTGCTACAAGCCTCCATCATGGCCCAAGCTGGTACTGAGGGCCCAGGGCAGAGGCGGGGAAAGGGGGAGACTTTGTGCGCTCTTTTTCTTCTCTTCCAGCCAACCAGGCCACGTCTTCACCCGAGGGGAGGCCCAGCTCTGTTGCTGCCCGCGCCACCACTGTGTCCCTGACGTGAAATATGGGGGGCGCAGGCCGCACTGGGGAGATTTGTCATCTGTGCTCAGCGGGTGACTCTATCTGCAGACTATTAGAGTATAAAATATATTTTACAAGAGTTTTAGCTACAGGTGACTTGCTCTTTATTACTAGATGTGGGCAAAATCAATACTTCTGTAACTAAAAGATCATTTATTTTGCTTTTTGAAACATTTTTCAACAGGGGCACTGGCTAAGCTTGCAAAGCTATGATTAAGAGTTATGGTGGCTCCTGTTTCCTTTAACCCTTTGAGGACCACAGCTCAGGTTCCTCAAATGCTTGCCTGTGAAAATCCAGACATACATCCCAGAATTAACAAACACAGACACATAGATAAAGCACCCTGGGCCCTCTGATACAGCTGTCCTGCAGACAGCCATGTTCTCTCCCAAATAATATAGAAATATAGCTGAACACATTTAACACTCACAAATCAAACCCATGCTACATGAAGGCCACTAACACACACTGCACACATCTCTCCTGCTACACACACACACACACACACACACACACACACACACACACACACACACATATCATAACATGAGACACAGTCATGTGTGAACTTTTGGGTGGAGACTCTAAAGGGAGGCTGAAAAATGCTGAGGGATCCCATAAATGCAGCTATGGGCATTGCAGAGCAGGAAAAGGGGGTGTCCCAGAAACAGAAGGGGCTCATAATAGGATCCATGGAGCCTGGGCCCTGTTCAAACCTCCCAAAGAACTCAACTCTCCTCCAGGACAGTTATGACTAAACATGGTGATACAAGCTTATAACTCAGCAGTTAGGTGGTGCTGAGGCAGGAGGTTCTCCTCCAACTCTAGGTCAGTCTAAGCTATATTACATTTAACCTCAAGAAAGCAAGAACAAGCCGGGCGGTGGTGGCACATGCCTTTAATCCCAGCACTCAGGAGGCAGAGACAGGCAGATCTCTATGAGTTCAAGGCCAGCCTGGTCTACAAAGCGAGTTCCAGGAAAGGCACAAAGCTACACAGAGAAACCCCGTCTCGAAAAAAAAAAAAAAGAAAGAAAGCAAGGACAAGATTGCATAGAAACCTACAACAAACATTTATTGAATCAGTTTCCGAGAGTCAAGAATCCAGGAGAAGCTTAGCTAGGTGGTTCTGGCTCAGGAGCTTGTGAGGCTATAGTCAGGCTGTTAGCCTGGGCTATTTTGCCCCAAAACTCCATTGGGGCAGGACCATCCTCTTCCAGGAAGGCTCATCCATATGGCTGTGGCTAATGGCTGGTGCTGGCTATCAGCTAATGCTGTCAGCTGTGATGCTCAGTCTGTCTTCCAAGGAGTCTGTATACATACATACATACATATATATGTATGGAGAGAGAGAGAGAATGTGAAGTTAACAAACTGTTCTCAAATGTGATCTATTGGGCCAGTGAGATAGCTCAGTGGTAAGAGCACTCATCCCTAAGCCTGACCACCTGAGTTTGATCCCTGGGGCCCACATGGTGGAAGGAGAGAATCAGTTTCTGTAAATTGTCCTCTGACCTCCACGCACACCATGGCACACATGCACACACAGACACCCACACAATGTAATGTAATTTTGTAATTTTAATTTCTTAGGCCCAATTATGTTCATTATAAGCAAGTAATTAAGTCTAGTCTATACATGGAGGAAATAAAATTAAGCTCCACCTCTCAAAAGAAGTTACATTACAGATTTATGGACATGAGACATGCCTCCGGGGCTGGGGGAAAGTGTCCGAGTGCCCATCTGTAGGTGAAAAACTGGAGGTATGGTCAATGGAGAATCAGTTTTCTCCAGGCACAAATCCCCTGATAAAGTTATCCAGTCCCAAGTGGTCTGCCCTAAACATGTGTACACATGGCAACACAGAATGGACTCAGTGCGCACTTGTGCACAAGTGTGTGTGTGTGTGTGTGTGTGTGTGTGTGTGTGTGTGTGTGTGAAGAACAGACGGGTTGGAGGTGGGAGAGAGAGATGGGTGGGAAATATGCAAATACAGTGTGTTCATATATGAAATTCTCAAAAGAAAATTTCAATTAGCAGGTTTTTAAAAAGGATGTATGGACATGATTTTTGTTTCGTTTCTGTTTTCTTGAGATGGGGTTTCTCTGTGTAGCCCTGGCTGTTCTGGAATTTCCTCTGTAGACCAGGCTGGTCTTGAACTTACAGAGATTCATCCACCTGCCTCTGCCTCCCTAGTGCTGGGATTAGTGTGCATCGCTACTGCCCGGGGACATGATTTTTAAGTTCCACTTTGAGGCAAGTATACATTCCATTCCGCCCAGTTCCTACAAGATGACAGCTCTTGATGGTTCTAAACCCCAGGAAAAGAGTGAAGCTGTCCTCCATGGAAGGACATGGCCAGGGGACGGGGGCAACTCTAAAGGAACCTTTGCTTAGGCTCTTGGCAAGGCATGTTTGGTTAATAGTATGTGGGCACCAGAGCCAGCCCAGCTAGGGTCTGCTACTTAATAGCCATATGACCTTGAACAAGTCACTTAATCTCTGTGCTTATCTTTTCTTACTTATAAAATGGGAGAAATAATCAAATAACCATGCTTACTCCTCAGGATTGTCATAAGGATTTCAACCAGGTTGAAATTCAGCACAGTGCCTAGTATTTGATAAATGCTACATAATGGCCAATTCTACCAGCTTTTACCTCTCACTGGCAGCCCCCTATAGGGTCACCTTCTCACGAGGGACTCATTGGGCACCTTTGATGTTCCTCCTGCTGATCTCATGTATCCACCACCACCTCAACTACCCTGAGCCCCCCATCATTAGCCCCACAGGTGACCCAGCTGTGGAGCGATTACCCAGACCAGACTCCACGTGCTCCATTTGACCCTGCCAGCCCGGCACCGCCTTTTGTGGCCTCTCTGGGAATGCTGTGCAATATGTTGACCACAAACATTTTATGGGCAAGAAGACAGGAAGAAATTTCGCTCTATCGACCGACCGCAGTCAGACCTGCTCCCTCCCCCTCCTCTTAAGTCTCTTTGGCAATGAGACAGCCAAAGCTGAGAGTACCATCTGAGCGGGGCCTCAACCTGCAGCAGCCTTTCCTGGGTCCCCAGCGCTAGGCCTCAAGTGCCCCTACCCACTTCCTACTGTGGTGAGGGGTGGACAGTTTCCGTCTAGGAGACATGAGTGCACAGACCCAGGAGCCTCGGCCCCTTGAAGCAGGTACCTTCTTCAGAGTCATCAGCTCTTAGAGTCCCAAGGACACGTCCCCCAAATACCAATAAACTATAAGAAAGGCCTTGGTAGGAAATTTTTCATAAAGGTACATTAATTGAAGCATCTCTATTCTGGGATTCTATCTTTAGTATTTTTGTATGCCAAAATATCCTTTCCTTTATGAAATGATGCCTATTTCATAAATGATACCTAGCAGTTGCGAGTTTTCCCTTTGTGCCTTTATATGGCAAGAATAATAACTGGTACCTTTACACTGGAACCCACATTTAAAACACTTTCTGATTGGCCTATGAAATGCAGGAGCTACTCTTCTGCGAGTCCATCTTTTTTTTTGTCCAGGGTTCTTGTTGTCCTTGGGCTCAGATACCTGGTGAATAGCGACACCCTCCATATTCTTGTCTCAGCTCTGTCACACGTGGGACAAGCCCCTCTTTCCAGGCCGGTCTCCTTGACTGCTCATGGAACAGGCCAGACCAATGTCCCTTCTCCATCCGTGATCTGGCTCTGCTCCAGCCTCTGCTTCGCTCCCCTAGTGCTCTCGGCCTTACTCCACCTCCCATTTGCACCTGGAGATGACAACCTGTGGATGCTGAATGTTGTGGGAGGCAGGATGCCCTTGGGATGCTCCTCCAAAAGGCTCTGTTGGAGGCAGTCATGGTATAGGGAGACAGGAGGTCTTCTTCCTTTGGCTTGAGGACCACTTAGGAAGGGAGAGGATTTGTCTCCAGGGCTTGGCCTGCACTGAGTTCTTGGGACCCCCCTCCTCTTCCTGCCCCCAAGGCTTGGCTGGAGCACAAGGGGCCCCTTTGTGGGGGCCTAATCTCAAAGCACTTCGGCTTTAGAGACTTTGGGGGATGAAAGCACCAGGAGTTGGCGGGGCTGGGAGGTGGTGTGGGGGCAGCCCTGCTAATCCCTGAGCTTTTGCCAAACAAAGCTGCCAGGAGGGGCTGGCCCCCAGGAGATGATCCAGAGAACCAATTCCCCCAAGCCTAACCCGCTCTGACAGCCCAAGAAGGAGAGACCGCAGCCTGCCCCCAGTGGCCCCAGCACAGACACAAGGGCTGCGGGAGGCCTGGCCGGGGACTGCCCTGAACTCTCATGCTCTCTGGGCAGCCCTCTACCAGAAGAATCTGTGTCTTCGCTGCTTTTCTTCAGGTTCAGCTCCTCTATCCACCCCTAGTCCCTCAAACACCTCAACCTTTTCCTGTTAAGACTTGATAGCCCACCCCCTAACACCCCAGTTCTTATATCCAGCTCTTAAGTTTCCTGATGCCCTAAATCCTACACCTCCCAATATTATCCCATTCCTCAATACTCTAGACCCAACCCCTTTGGCCTCCAATTCTTCAGCCTCTCAGCCCATCCCCATCTTCCTAAGCCCTCAGGTACCCCATCTCTACCTCTCCTAATGCTCAGCCCCAATTCTACCCCAATGCTTCCAGTTCCCATCACCCCATGCCTCAAATGCAGCTTCATAGAACACCAACACCTATTCTCCTGGCCCTTCTCCTCCTGGGATGATGGCCTGATGGCCCAGTCTCTCCGCTGGATATTTCTGGTTCACCCCATTCCATCAGCTCAGGCTTCCCTGTGCCTCTGTCCTGAACTCGGCTTAGCCATGGAGAAGGCCAAAAAGGAAAGTGACTGTCTGGTCCCTGAGGAAATCTAAGTGTCCCTCCAGCCAACTCCCCCACTACGAATGGCCGTCCTGGAATCTCCCTGAGGAGCAGCAGAGCAGCCCGAGGAGGGGGAGGGCTCCCAGGAGTCCAGCATTCTGAGGAATAAGTGTCACCAGGGCTGGGCTTTCAGACTCCCATCTTCCCTAGGTTGGGAGACCTAGGATATAGAAATCTCCACCAGGCCCAGAGAGGGCCAGGTGCCAGGGAGTTACCCAGGCCTGTAGAGGGTGCTAAGAAGCCAGTGTGGCTTTGGAGGCACATGGGAAGGGTTGGGCAAGTCAAAAGCATTGGATTCCCAGGAGAGAACTGGGGGCTAGCCCAGTCAGAGTATTTTCCCACCATTGCCTCTGCCTTCTCTACTCACTAATCTGATTACAATATTTACCAACCTCTCATGGCCCGCTTAGGGTGAAGGGTGGGGGCCTCAGTTCCAGTTCCCAGCATCCTGGGAGGCCTAGAAAGGTGTTGCCATGCCCTGAAATGACTGTTGCAGGCCGTCTTTCTTGACTGTCCCAGGTCACAGAGCTATCTGAAGCCCCCTCCCAATCAATCTAGCTTCTTCAGGAAGTCTCCCCTGCCACTCTGTCTCCAGATGCCTGGGTCCTCCCCAGGCCCTCGCTGGGCCTGCCTGCTGGCCCATCACAGAGCAGTACTCATAATGCCATACTTCAAAACCTAGAGGAGGTGCTGTCCTGAGGACTGTGATGGTAACCCTTCAGGCCCTGAGGACCAAGACAGTGGCAATACAGGCCTGGGGGCTGTTTCCTCTTCTTGGAATCCACATCACACAGTTAGTTGCTTTGACCTCACCCCAAGTTCAGGTGCTTGTTCTCTCTCTCTTTCCCTCTCTCTTTCTCTGTCTCTCTGTCTCTCTCTGTCTCTCTCTCTCTCTCTCTCTCTCTCTCTCTCTCTCTCTCTCTCCTCCCTCCCCCACGGGCACATAATGCACATACAATTTATGAGTGCACACTGTCAAGGTGTCACAGAGAGAAGTCCCTCCCCTCCCAGGCTTGTCCTTCTCCTCTGTGCACCTGACAAGAAGTCTGCAGAGGCATTTTGGACATGGTTTGCCTTAGACTTACTTCCTTCTTAAGCTGATGTGGGTGTGCGAGGTCTGTGGGTCCAGGACACTGCCTATACATAACAGGACGGATTCTTAGGGGTTTGTGGTGGAAATCTTTACTACCTATCTCTCCCCCCCTAATGGCTAGCCTCCCTTAGGGCTGAGAAGAGTGACAATAACACTTTGGTTTCCCCTGGGGGAGTCCAAAGCTCCCAGGTTATTTATATTTTGCAAGATCCCAAATAAATAAGTTTTATGAGCTGGCATAGTATAACATGTCTGTAATTCAGCATTCAGGAAACGTAGACAGGAGGGTCAAGAGTTCAAGACCAGCCTGGGCTATATGAACTCGTCTCCAGAGGAGAAAAAATCTTAGGGAGCATGTAAAAGTTTGTTTGTTTGTTTGTTTTAAATACTAACAACCTGAGGCCATCATCAGAGTAGGACAAATTCATTCCAGCTGAGGACCTTCTAGGTTTCCACCTACAACATACTCAACACTTGTTCCTTTGGGTAACTTCTGCCTATAGTTTGTGAGACTAGAGACAAATCAGAAGTACCAAGGATTCAGCGCCCCCTGCTGTCAGACTTTGAGAAATGCATTCTCCTCAAAGTGCCCAGGGAGGTTTTTTTCTGTATCCTCCATGGTACAAGACCTCTTGCACCATGGCCTCTGGAAGTCCTAGGTTGGGTAAAAAAAAAAAAAAAGAAAAAGAAAAAAGAAAAAAAACTTTCATATCTTGAGGTCATAATCTTCTACAGTTAACTGGAAGAGGAGATGGTCAGGCTGAATAGAGACCTCATTATAAACTAAGTAAGCCTGGAGGGCAAGGCATGATGGTACAAGACTTTAATCCCAGCACTTGGAAGGCAGAGGCAGGGGAGTCTCTGTGAGTTCAAGGGAAGTCTGGTCTACATATCAAGCTACAGTACAGTCAAGACTACATAGAGATACCATGTCTCAAAAAAAAAAAAAAAAGAAGGAAGGAAGGAAAGGGAGAGAGAGAGAGAGAAGAAAACCTAATCCTGTGGAACAGGGAGCACAGAAGAGGGGGTCTAATGAAAGAAGAAGAACAGGCCAGAGGGTCACAGAGAGAAGAGCACACTGCACAAGACAGGTGAGGCTGACGGGTGCCGGAAGGTAGGGCAGAGGAAAGACGGGCACAAGTGAGGGAGAACAAAGCGGGTCAGGAGAGCTGCAAAGGGAACAGAGGCCACCAAGGGGGCCCATGAGCAGAAGCCAGTGCCCCCTGCGGCCTGCCGTCCACAGCCGACATCTATCCCTGCCCATAAGGCTCTATGTCCAGCCCTGAGGACTGCCAGTCCTGTGACTGATGGCCAGGCCCCTGCTGGGGGCACCGGGGACAGCCACTCAGCGGAGGCAAACAGCTTGAATGTCTGCAGCCTCTGGACTATGGGGCATGGTGGAGGCAGTGGGCAGAACAGATTGAGTTCAGTGTGATGGTCAGAAGCCCAGACTTGGGGGATGCGGGGGCTGCTGTGGCTCCTCCCTCCCCTTCCTGGATCAGCTCGTCCTTGATGGCCCAAGTGCTCTGGCTTCCAGCTGGTCAGACACCCTTCAGGATAGGACAGAGCCCTGACTGCTAACCTCACTCCCATTTGCCTGTCACACACAGTCAGGCCCAACATCACATTCTACATTTTGCCTCATTTTCTTCCATCCCCTTGGTTCTATGCTTTCACAGGGAGGGTGTTAACTAGACTATATCATAGGCTATTGAACCCCAAATGCATGGCTTCCTAGAGCACCGAACTATTGAACACTCAGTCTCCTGAGGGGTTTCATCATCTCTTCAAATTTTGGGTCTAGTTGTTTGTTTGTTTGTTTGATGAAGTCTCATGTAGCCCAGGTTGGCCTTGAACTGCCAGTGTAGCTGATAATGACCTTCAACCCCTGGTGGTCCTGCCTCTGCAACACTGGGGGTTATTCTAACAAGGACACTTGGGGAGAGGGCAGCTAGGGTGGCAATGTGTAGCTCTCCTAGGGTCACAAAGCAGTTGGACTGGGTTAGAATGCCAGTATTCTGCATCCGTTCATCCAGGATTCTGACCACTATCTCCCCTGCCTCTTTTGTACCTTGTGGTTGGGTCCAGCCTTTTACTACCCTTCCGTACACACATTACACGCTGGCTAAAATATCTGTGGTCATGAGGAACCATGACAGTCCAGCAGAGCAGGCTTGAGACCTAACTTCCTCTCCAGAACCCAGGGAAGCTGTCTTGTGGGTAAGTGACCACTAGGGGTCTCAGGAGTCTGGTACTAAGAAAAGCCAATCAGAACTTCAAAAGAGGAAGCATTTAGCTATGAAGAAAGTGTCCCAGGGTGGAACTGAGCTGATTATGTTCAAGAGGCAGGAAAGGGGAGACTGGGTGGGAGGACTGCTCCTTGAGGCTCCTTACAGACCCGGAGCCCAAGTGGGAAAATCCGCACACCGTCTCCCAGAAAGGACCTTGCTCTCTTTTTCTCCCAGACTAGCGGTCAGAAGACTGGAAGGCTGAATAGCCTTCTTTCTTGACCTTCCTCTCAGGTCCATGACTCCCAAGGGAGCCTAGTATCTGGACTTAAAGATAGCCTACCCCAGCCCCAGCCCCATAAACTAGTCCCCTACCCCAACCAAGGCCTCCTCCGTGTCTGGCTGAGTGAGGATGGGGATGACAAGGGGCCAGGAAGGGGGCTCATCAGCGTTTCCAGCGATGCTAATAGACTATCCTCGGCCACATCCTATTACTGCACATCCCCTCCCCAGCCCCCCAGCCTGGCTGGCCTGCGCCTCTCCGCGGCCCCGGGGACCAGGCATCAGATTGGAGTCAAGATTCTGAGAGTGTCATTTGCCGCCGTTGATGGTGCTGATAATAGGGATGGGCTGGCGGGCGGGGAGCTGCAGCACGGAGGCGGATTCTCTATTAAGACTTCTGCTCAGTGCAGCAGCCAGCAAGAGGCAGGCAGGCCTGCACGGGGCAGGCAAGGCCAGCAGAGTTCCATAATGGGATGAGTGGCTTACCTATGGCACTGTCTGCACTGTTAGTGGGGACCGCTGATAGGAGCAGACCGACTGGGAAGTCAGTGGGGTCGGAGAGTGTCAAACGTCAGGAGAAGCAGGAAGAAGAGTGGCAAGCCCCAGGCTATGCCCCTGCAACAGTCTGTCTTCCTCCTTTTCACTGCCTGGGATCCCCACTTCTTAGCTGATGAACAGAACGTGATATTTTACTCACGTCTTGATTTCAGAATCTTACTAAAGGCCAGGAGTCCTTCCTGATGCCCTTAAAAAAAATACTGGAAGCCTTATCCCTTCATCCTTTAAGCTGAGCTCAATGACCACTGACTGCTTTTCCCGTTTTTTTTTTTTTTTCCCAGAGTCTCATCAGGTAACCCAATCTGGCCTCAAACTCAAAATACTCCTGGCTCAGGCTCCCAGGTGCTGGGATTATAGATGACAATGAATGTTGTTCCTATGCCCCTGCACACCGGTACCCTTACCTTCACCACCTCCTTAACTGCCACCAACCACCACCCACACCATCCTCATGGGCATTCCTGCCACCCGCAACTCAACCCTGTCTTCACTTACACACAGCGCTTACCGTTGCTGTACCCGGTTCCATCACCATCACGGGATCGGACATGTGATAAAGAACACAGCCCCAGAGCTCCTCCAGTTCCTAACTGTGCTCCCTTCCGAGCCTGTATTATCATCCCTGTTAACATGGAGGTGGGATTAGCTACTTTAAGGGGCTTAGTAATTAAATAAGTCACCACCTGTGACATGCTTAGAGCAGTGCAAGGCACATGATACTCAAGCTTTCTTTTCTGTTCTGCACCACCACCACCACCCCCTTTTGTAGTGATCTGGATTGACCTCAGATCCTGCAACATACCTACCCTACCAACCCCTTAGAAAAGATTTTTAAGAATTAAAAATTACATAAGTGTGTGTGTGCATGTGTGTATGTGTGTGTGCATATGTGTATGTGTGTGTGCTGTATGCTTCTATGCACATCTGTAGGAATGTACTCATATGGAGGGCAGAGGTAGAAAGACATCTACTGTCTTCTTGGATCACTCTCCCCTTCTGCATTGAGGTCTCTCACTGAACTTGGAGCTAGTCAATTGCCTAGATCAGCTAACCAGCCAACCCCCAGAAGACTCTGTGTCTGCCTCTAGCACTGGGATTATAAACCCAGCTACCAGGACTGACTTTTTCACTTAACATGAATGCTGGAGATCTGAACTCAAGTCCTCATACGTGTGCTGCAAGCAACTTGTCTACTGAGCCATTGGACTCAGCTTCTCATCCCATTTTATTTTGAAACAGTGTCTCACTAAGTTACCCATGCCATGCTGGGTTTTAATTTACTATGTATCCAGACCCCAGGCAGGCTTTGAACTTGGTAACCTCCTTCCTCAGCCTCCTAAATAGCTTGAATTATTCCAGTGTGAACCAGGTGCAGCCATTAAACCTTTTGGGGGGGAGGGGCTGAGACAGGGTCTCACTACATAGCCCTGAGTGTCTTAGAAGTCACTCTGTAGATCAGGCTGGCCTTGAACTCAGAGGTCTGCTTGCCTCCACCACACCCGGCATTATCATCATCATCATCATCATCATCATCATCATCTCTACCCCCACTATCACTGTCATCCCTACCACACACTCCTCTCATCAGCTCCTCCACCTTTCTTAATAGTAACAGCAGCTGTCACCCAGCATGCCAAGAGCTATTTTAAGGATTTACAGAGAGAGGTTAACTGACGTAATCTCATGGTAGTTCTGTGTAAGAGACATTCTTTTTACCCCTATATTATGAATGAGGAAACTAAGACACAGAAAACTGAAATAAGACACTTAGTGCCACAACAGCTAGCAAATGTCATACCCAGAACTTGAGCCCAGGCTGTGCTCTTGACTTCTACACCAAGCTAGAGATGGCAAGCATTGTCACCTTTTGACTGTTACCATCACTTCCCTGATACCTCTGCAATCACACCAGTATCACCTCCTCCTCCTTGGCTCTCTCCACCTCCGTGACTGATCATCCATCATCACCTTCCTCCCAGCTTTCAGTAACATCAGCTTCTCAGCACTGTTACTCACAGCCCACCAAGAACAGAGTCTTGCTTCTAACCCCTCTCCTCCGATCCTGTGTCCTGAGAGGTATACGCGCTCCCTGTTCAAGTTGGCCAGACCTAGGAAGAACAAACAGGAGTTTAAATTGCTGCCAAGGTATTTAGGTGCCAGCTGGAATTTAAGGTTGGCTGGAGCCTGTAAGATGTGCTTTGTAAAGCTGACTTTGCAGCTCCCCTAGGGGGCCTAGAATGGTTTTAAACACTCTTTTAGCATTCTGAGAGCTTCTGGTGAAGAAAGACACTTTCCACCTTGAGACAAGCTTGGCTGAGAACAAATTTGTCACCACAGACACAAGCCCCTCCCTGCCTGACGGTTCATCTTCTCAAAGCCTTGGGATTGGTACCAGCCTCATCCATCTTCTTGGCCCACTCCTCTGTTGCACACTCCACCCACCCAGCCCCCCAGCACCAATAGGTAAATGGACAAAGGACCTCTCGTTGGACCTAGAAAGGAAGGAAAAGGGATCTTACTGGCCAACACACTAATACAGCTTATCTCTAGGGACCCCCAGTTCTTCTTGTCCTCAACAGGTAAGGCCCCGTTTGTTTGTTTTGTTTTCCCACAGCCCATCACAACTTAGCATCGCAGTTTGCAAAGCCCATTATCATTCACAGCCTGTCCTTATTTCGAAGGCCCATCATTGCTTACAGAGCCTGTCATTGTTTGCAGAGCCTGAAATCATATGCAAAGCTCATAAGTGTTTGCAGAGCCAATTGCCATCCACAGAGCACAGCTCATCACTGATTCCCGAGTCTGTTGCAGACTGTGATAATTTGCAGAGTCTGTTACCATTTTCAGAGTCCAAGATGTTACTAAGGCTGTTCTTATTTTCAGAGCCAAGCCCCACATTTAGGTCTCATTAGTATCTGTAGAGCCTGTCACCATATGGAGCGCTCAAGAGCTGAATGGAGAGGGGAAGCTGGCCTTTTCTGAGTCCTGGATATTTAGAGGCCTTCTTTTGGCTTTTATGCTTCTTTTACCTCATATTATTATTATTATTATTATTATTATTATTATTATTATTATTTCTGAGGCAGGGTCTCTCTATGTAATCCTGGCTGGCCTGGAATTCACTATGTAGATCTGGATGGCATCAGACTCACTGCCTGCCTCTGCTTCCCAGTGCTGGGATTAAAGGCATACACCATCACATCTGATTTGGGAGCTTCTCCCAATGGTCCACCTCTATGGGGCTGGAGAGATGTCTCAGTGGTTAAGAGCACTGACTGCTCTTCCAGAGGACCTGGGTTCAATTCCCAGCACTCAACATGGTTCACAACTATCTGTATACCAGTTCCAGGGGATTTGACACCCGAACACAGACATATATGCCAAACATGCCAGCAGAACACCAATACATGTAAAATAAAATAAAATAAATAAATAAATCATTAAAAAGGTTCCAAAAAAAGAAAGAAAGAGAAAAATACTGATGGTCCATGTCTAACACTCAGGAACAGAGAAGGATGAAAGGAAATGGAGTCAGGCAGGAAAAGGGAACTGGGCAAGAGAAATGTGCGTGCATTCAGGAAGACTCCTGTGGGGCTGTGCTTGGGTTGAGCTGCACAAATGTAATAAAAACGGCTTCTGGTTCTTGAGTTAAGCTCTGGGCAATGTGCTTTACAGTTGTTATCTTATTTTCTCTTCATTTCAATCTGGAGAGACAAGGACTGTTCTTACGCCCATTTTAAAGATGAAAGGGCTGTCCATGACTAGGAGAGATCAAATAATTTGGCCTTGTAGAGCCTGTGAACAGCAAATCCAGAACTTGGACCTGGCTTTTTTTTTTTTTTTTTTTTTTTTTAAACACCATCTCTGCTGCTTCTTGATGGATAAAAAATTAGTGTTGGCCAGACCTGGGTCCAAATGGAGACTCTGGAATGTAGAGCCCCGCAGGGAATCTCTAAACATGCAGGGTTCAGGAAGGCCAGCTTCCTTCTCTGTCCACTCTTAGCTACAGCTGCCTTAGAACCTGTGCGTAAAGATGAGCCACACAGAGGCGGGTCAACAGTAACAAGCCTCAAGATAGCCAGAGAGGTAAAGCCTGGTCATAGAGATTGAGAAAGATAGACAGGAATTCAGTAGGAGACAGACTCACACAGGCCCGTTCTCAGGAGAAGCAGGCATGACGAGAGCAGCCAAGGTCAAGGGGACAGGGGACAGGGGGGCATGAGACAGACTCAGTGGCACACATTGGGAAGAGGCCCCAGTCAGTCTACCTTTGGAGCAGCCACAGCCTTGACAAAGGCCAATGAAGCTCTTATTAAAGAGGCAAAGAAGCCCTTCTCAGAATGTTCTGGATGCAGGCTGTGAAAGAATCTTCTAGACACCATCTTAATCCTGGCAAGACATGGATGGTGGTGAACACCTGTAATCCCAGCACTCAGAAGGCTAAGGCAGAAAAATTAAGAGTTCTTGGCTATCTGGGTTGCATAATAAGACAGAGAGAGAGAGAGAGAGAGAGAGAGAGAGAGAGAGAGAGAGAGAGAGAGAGAATACTGACTGCATGTGGTGGCTCATGTCTGTGATCCCAGCACTCAGAAAACTATGCAGGAGGATTGCCATGAGTTAGAGGCTAGCCTGAGCTGCATAGTGGTTTCCAGGTCCTCTTGGGCTACAGAGTAAGTCCCTGTTTTAAAAAGTTAAAAGAAAAAAGAAAAAAAGAAAGGAGGTGCATGTAAACACACACACACACACACACACACACACACACACACACACACACACACACCAGCAGCAGTAGCAGCAGCATGGGGTGGGCAGGTATAGTAGCCCACATCTTTAATCCCACCACTCAGAAGGCAAAGCCAGGCTGATCTCGGTGAGTGAGTTCAATGCCAGCTTGCTCTACACAATGAGTTCCAGGCCAGCCAGAGCTGCTTAGTGAGACCCTGCCTTAAAAAAAGAAAGAGAGAGAGAGAGAGAGAGAGAGAGAGAGAGAGAGAGAGAGAGAGAGAGAAAGAATCTGGAATTCAAGTAGGTTCTAGGCCTGAGATCTAGTAGTCAAGTGCTTTGCCTGCATTTAAATCCAGAGGTGTTATCAAAGAATTCTTGGGGGTGGGGAGGCCTGCCGCCTTCCTTTCAATCACCAGCAATCCTCTTGCCCCAAATAGGCAGGCAATCTTCATAAAATAGCAAGCTTGCTCTACAAAGCCATGATGCAGGGTCTCGAGCCCTCCCCTCCAACCTGCCTTCCTTCCCCCTTCTCATGTGGAATTCCTCCCATTTCCATGGCCAAGTTAAGCCCCCAGGCTAGATAAGTGGATGGCTTTTTGAAAAGGCCCCTGCTGGCTTCCAGCTGTGTCTAGGGTGCAGAGTAAAGAGAGGAGTCTTGGGGCCCAGCACACAGTAGGCACAATTAGTTGGTGCTGTGAGCAGGGATCCCTCTCTCTTTGCTGCCCCACCCGCCCCACCCCTAGATTCAATGTGGAGCATTTGCCCGCCCCAATTGGAGGTGGACGGAGACCCTGCTTCCTCACCTGGGCACAGAAGGGGAAAGGGTAAGGCAAGGAGGCCTCAGGGCAGACCTGGAGTCCCACTCCAATCCCTTACCCTTGCCCCAGCCTCAGGTGGACCGTGGGTTCATCTCTCCAGGAAGGTAATGGCTTCTGCTGGGAACCAACTGAGCCGCGGAGCCGCTGAGCGGCTGCAGCTCCAGTCTCTCCTCCCCACCCACCTGCTTGCACTCTGGCAGAGACAGGGCAAGGAGCTCAGCCTAGCTCTCCTTCTGTGAGAAGCCTGAATGGGGAAAAGAATATTGTCGAAGATCCCCAGTGTCTCTTCTCTACAGCCACCTTTCTTTGTAAAAAGGAATGTCAAGATCTGATTGGTTATAGGATTCCTTCTGCGATATGCCTATATTTGAACTATAAATAATAGTAACAATAATAGAAAGTCTCACACCAGGCATGGTGGTGCACACCTTTAATCCCAGCATTTGGGAAGCAGAGGCAAGAGGATCTCTGTGAGTTCAAGGCCAGCCTGGTCTACATAGAGAAATCCAGGACAACCAGAACTACATAGAGAGACTCTGTCTCAAAGGATACAAACAAACAAAATAAATAAATAAAAGTCCTACAGCTTTAGCACCTACTGTGTACCAAGCCCTCTCTCACATGCTCTTTGGAGCATTTCTACAGATCCGAGGAGGAGGAGGGCATTCTTTTATCCCAAGTTTAAACATGAAGCTAGAGATGTAAAGAAGATAAGGACTTTTCCTGAGAGTACACATGCATTAGATGGTATAGCAGGATTCGGACCAGGACAAGGCCGAGAAGGAAGTCCACAGCTCAGACAAGAACTGTGAAGACATGCCAAGGTCTCACAGAGACTGGGCATGTAAGAGGATGCTTTTTCCTATCCTCTTTCCTCCAGCCGCACAAGCTAGAAGAATCCCTTGCCCTGGAGACCTCTGAGATGAGGCTTCTACTTGAGTGGGCTTTTCCTCACAGTCCAGTCATTGACTGTGACCAAGCACTCTCTAAAGCTGTCTTACCAGAACTGTCCCATGAGTGACCAGAGGAATCCCTCCTGAGTATTGTTTCAGCATGATTAGCCCATGGGGAGACAGCAATCTTTCTGTTTTGTTTTATTCAAGACAGGGTTTCCCTGTGTAGCCACCCCACCCCACCCCACCCTGCTGTCCTGGTACAGTTCTGTAGGCCAGGCTGGCCTCAGACTCAGAGATCTGCCTGCCTCTGCCTCCCAAATGCTGGGCTTAGAGGTGTGGGCCACCATGCTGAGTGGAGCCAGGAATCTTGATGGGCATATGGACAGAACTTCAGTTGGTCCTGTCCAGTGGATGAAGATGCTGGAAAAGGAGGATTCCACATCATTTTCCCCTCTACAGTCTGAATGCTCCAGCTTCTCCTCCTAGGGACTCAGATCCAGAAAGCTTGAGGCAAAAAAAAAAAAAAAAAAAAAAAAAAAAAAAAAAAAAAAAAAAAAAAAAAAACCCACGCCAACAAGATAACCAGACCCTGACAGAGTCAAGTTTTGCAGAGTCAGGTTTTGGCTGTGGCTACACCAGAGAAGGGAAGTCCTACCACCACTATTACAATCTTAACCAGAAATACTCAAAACACATTTCACCCTGCCTGCCAGGGAGTACCACTTACCCCTACTGGCCAGATCCGATGGTCAGCCAGACCAGCTCACTCTGAATTCCAGATGCTGGGGGTAACACCACACACACACACACACACACACACACACACACTTCTCAGTACTTATAATGTACACACAGTCACATGCATGGGAACACACACAGCATGGGAAACTGGGACAGAAGCCAGAGTTCTGCCTGCTAAAGACTCATTGACCCCGACCCCTCCATCCATATCGATCTGGTCAGCCAAAAGATACTTCCCTGCTGCCTGGGGCATGGAGTGGGGTGCCCTCCGTGTCACAGTAGCTGCTCTCTGCCAGAGTGGCAGCAATTCTGTATCCACTGTCCGTCTGTGGTGACTTTCTCAGGCGTTTGGTGTGTGTATGAAGTGTCTAGGGTGAGTGCCTGTGTGTGTAGTCAGTGTGTGTCCATTGACTTTGTGTGTGACTGTGATGTTTTGTGGAACTGTGGAGCTACAGATACACAAACTACTGCCCACAAACACACGCTGCCCCCAAACATATTGCTACCATAGACATAAATGGACATATACTGAATGCCAGCATGTGTATAAATCACACTGACAGCTTCACAGATGAAAAGCTTTTGGGACAGCCTGCCTTCAGTTCACTTGGAGCTGGGTTCTCTGTCCTTTTCCCAGCTGTGTAAAGGAAACACACACACACACACACACACACACACACACACACACACACACACCAGCCTCCTCCTTGACAGCTGCTCCAGGAAGCAACAGGCCCAGAGAAGCTGAGGGAGAAAGATCTTGGTTGGGCTAGTCCTATAGAGAGGACCTCCTAGCCTGAATCACCAAGGAATGTGCTTGTTTCCAAGCCTTCTGGACCACAGTTCCCCTCTCACACACATACCCAGTAATCCTCGGTCACTGAAACCAACCAAGACTGAGCCCAGGTGTCAGAGACCATGGAAGCGGCATTAGGAAACGCACAGGCTCACAGACACTATCACACATTTGTCCTTGGAGTCCTTCGGAGTAGAAGAGCCGGGAAAGATCTAAGGGAAACGAAATGGCAGGTGCAAGGCCCCTGTGTATGCCTTCTCGCGTCACTGGTGGGTTTCTGCCGGGCCTGCTCAGAGGCTCAACATCTGAATCGCGTCTGTGATTGTGAGTGCTCGCCTGACCAGCTCAGGGTGAGCGTGAGCCATAGTGGGTGGGCTTGGCTGTGTGAGGTGTCAGGGCCCGGTGTGTGCTCACGGGTGATTCCGTGGCCGGGCCGGCGGCTGAGCCAGAGCGCGCGTCTGCGGGCTTGTGTGCGCGTGAATACTGCCCTCCCGAGGGTTGCGCGTGTGCTCGCGTGTGCCCGGAAGAGCGCGGCTGCGGCGGAGCTCGCTTCTCCCTAGGCCTCCCGGCCGGCGCTCACCCAGCCCGCCGGCTCTTCTCCGCCCCCTCCGCCCGAGTAAACTTTTCCCAAATCCGCGAGCCGCTTAGGGCGAGCCGCCCCCGAGGCCTAATCCGCGCCCCCTGCGGATCTGCATAATCGGGTTAGCGGCCGCGCTCCCTCCCGCTCCCGCCACCGCTGCCGCCGCCGCGCGCGATTCTCTCGCTGTCACTTAGGGAGGCTCAGCGCGATTTGCGGCCTAATCCCCCGGGATCGCTCGGCCGCCGCTCCCCGAGGGGCCGCCAGATTGTTCCCTTCATAATTGATTGACTCTATTTGCCGGATTGGGACTTCAAAGCGCCGGCGGCGCGGGGGCGCCTGGGAAGGAGCCTGGCCCGCGGCGGGCGGGGGCTCGGGGCTTGGCGCTGTCGCTGCGCCCAGAGGTTGAGCCCAAGATACGCTGGTGATCGTCTGCAAGCAGGTCCTGTGGCCGCAGTGATGCGGGCAAGTTTGGCCAGGCGCCGTGCTGGCCCCTTCATTGTGTGTGCCTCCCCAGTACACAACACCTTGGAACCTGTAAGAGTATCCTCCCCACTTTCGAGACAAGTAAAGGGATCCAGAGGGGTTTCCTTATTCTCTGAAGACCTTACCGCCCTGTCCTACTTCAAGTTCTGAAGATATAACTGTGAGCCAGCTGTTTCCGTCTCCGTGGAATTTGATTCTGGTGGAGGCAGAGGGACACGTAAGAAATGTAAAATAAAATGAGCAGAAAAATAACGCCCCCAAGTAACCTGATAGTAACCGGGGTGGGGGAGCGTAAATAAGAAGTGGTCCTAGGCTCCTTATGGAGATGTGTTAGCTGAATCATGATGGCTGGAAAAAGCCAATGCTGAGAAGGTCGAAGGGACTAACCTGGGGCAAAGACAAGGTGGATGGGAAGATCCTGGCCCAAGCACACCTGATTTGTACATAGTTAAACTCAGGACTGCTTGACTACAAACCTTTCCATTTCTCGATCTAGACTAGCCTCAAAGTCAACCCAAGCTCAGCCCTTAATAGACATGGCCAGATCCGCTAGAAGAGGCTCCTGTCCAACTTCACACGAACCATCACCTGCTGTCCCCTGTGTTCCACACCCCTGACCAGAGTCTGCCTTAGTGGGTGGCCCTAAACTCAGAGCCTCCTGAGTCTGCAGCCTTCTCTTTCCCCAGCTCCTAAGGAGGCAGAAGTGGAGCAAAGGACACACACACACACACACACACACACACACACACACACACACACACACCTTTCTTCATGCAGCCATAGCCAGGCTCCCAGGCATCCCTACCCCAGACTTGAGAATCCCCAGAAACGCTTAATTAATTCTTGATTACTCACTGTTTCTGCAGCTGCCATTAAAGCACTTCCCAGCCTGGGCCCAGTCAGGCCATGTAATTAAATTAGCACAGGGTGAACATCCAGGCAAGAGCCAGGTACTCCTGCTGGGCCTCTTAGAACTTCCAGGGAACTGAGGAGAAAACCAAGGCTGGGAGACACCTGAGGGAGCATCCAAGGTCACTCAGCAGGGCTAGGACTGGGCCCCAGTGCACCACTCCCTCATCCCACCTCCCTTGAGACCTCCATTCTCCAAGCATGTGTTTTAAACCTTAGATGTCTCTAAAACTGAAAGAGAGTGGCTGCGCTCCCTAAATCTATGCCACTTCTCTGCGTTTGGGGAGGAATGCATTTGAGACATGGGGGAGGGGAGGCTGAGTTTCTATAGGGCGGGAAGGAGAAGACTGGAAGCTTCTCCTGGGTCTAGAGTCAAAGGGTGGGGACATGGCAGACGGGGACACTTGCAGGCCCCTGGTAAGGATGGGAGAAGAGTTTGATGTAGAAAGACAGGTTCTGACCATAGAAACTCAATGAAATGAGGGGGTCACTTTCCATTTTACAGAGGAAGGCAGAGAAAATAGAATCTAGCCTGAACAAACACTCTAAAGCAGTGGTTCTCAATCTGTGGGTCGCGACCCCCAGGGGTCGCATGACCCTTTCAGGGGGTTTGGAGGGCTGACTTAAGACCATTGGAAAACACAGATGTTACGTTACGATTCGTAACAGTAGCGAAATTATAGTTGCGAAGTAGCAAAAAAAATAATTTTATGGTTGGGGGTCACCACAACATGAGGAACTGTATTAAAGGGTCACGGCATTGGGAAGGTTGAGAACCACTGCTAAAGGCACACTGCAAGCAAAACCAGAAGGGACTAGAACATCCAGGCCACCTGCTCGGTAAGATGGGCCTAGCTGGTTTCAGCGGCTGCTGTCCCCATCAGTCAGACCTCCCTCCCTGCATCCTTTCCCTCCTCAATCCTAGAAGATGCTCGCTGACAGCCCTCCTCCCCCAAGCCCAGCTCCTTGTCACTTCAGGAAATCAGAAATAAGCCTTAGTGATTAGAGGGAGGCTGGAGGGAGATGGGGCTTAGAGGCCCGGGCTCAGGGAGGTGTTAAGAGGCAGCGAGACTCGAGTATTAGGGGTGCAGAGCTAATAGCTGCGTTGGCTGTACCCCTCCCCCACGGCCACAGTACCCAGGGAGGAGGGAAAAGGGTTGTGGAAGGGAAGAATGAGGAGATGTGGATGAGAGGAGGAGGAAGAAGAGGAGGAGGAGGTGTGGAGGAGAAGGCGGTTAGGAGAGAGAGTAGCTGAAGAGGAAGCAAGGAGAGGGTGACACAATCCAGGAAAAGGGGAGGTGTGGAAGTGAGGAAAAGGTGAAGAAGGCAGGCAGGTGAGGGTGAGAGACAGAAATAAGATGCTGTTGGGCAGAGGCTGGAGCGGGTCATTAAGCAACACTAATAGTGTGGTCCTAATTTTAAAATGTTAGAATTGGCTGGGTATAGTGGCGCACACCTTTAATCCCAGCACCTGGGAGGCAGAGGCAGGTGGAGCTCTGTGAGTTCGAGGCCAGCCTGGTCTATGTAGCAAGTTCCAAGCCATCAAACCTACAGAGGAAAATCTTGTCTCGAAAACCAAAAACCAAAACAAACAAAATAAACTCACCAAAATAACTGTTAAAATAAAACTGTTGGGGGGGTGGGGGGGAGAGCAGAAAGATGGCTCAGCAGGTAGAGACACTGGCTACCAAGTCTGGTGACCTGAGTTCAATCCCTGGAACATACATGATGCAAAGAGAGAACCAATTCCTGAAGGTTGTCTTCTGACTTACACATTCCGGCCATAGCATGCACACACACACACACACACACACACACACACACACACACACTAAACTAAATAAAATGTAAAAAAAATTAAAATTAAAATAAATAAACTCAAACATGGGAAGGAAATGAGAACCCTAAATTACTGACAGTAGGATTTAGGGAATAGGGAGTAACAGGTCGGTCAGTTTTTCATTTTGTATTATTTTTGCATTGTTTTCTTGAGTCTTCTCAAGCCATGTATTGGTTATGTACATTTATGAAACAAAATTTTAAAGAGAAATGAGAGGCTAGAAGTAGAATGTTTACTTGGGCAGGAAGCAGAGTGTGTGTGGGGGGGTGCAATCTGGCTGGGGCAGGACTGCCAGTCCAAGGCAAGCAGGTTGACTCAAAGGAATAGAAGGCTTTCACCCAAGCAGTGCCAGATACATTCCTTAGCCTTGTCCCTACCACGGAAAATCTGGCTAAGGCTGAGTAATTGAAGGCTAATTGGGTTTTAGGCTTGTTAATGCTCTACGAATGTTTGCACAGAGGAGAGCCAGTCGATCCGGATAAATGACTCCCCGTGGGACACATTGGACATGTTGGTGGAAGAAACATGAGCATTATGAATGGTGAGCAGCAGGGAGGAGTTTTTCACTCCAGTCCAGAGGCCAGGGTGAGGGGCACTGAGATGCCCCTGGAGCCCTATAGGGTAACAAAAGTGGTAAGAAATGGCTGGTTTAGGAAACACTGGAGCTGTGCCCTGGTGAAGTGGGATTCCTCTAGCACCAGGGAGGAGACCAAAAGGGAGGCATGGGCTCGAGACACACTCTAACACACACCAGAATCCAACATACTGCAGGTCTGATGCTCTGGTTTCCCGGCCTGGACTGTACAGGAACTTGGGAACATCATCCATCCCCCAGGTCACAGACCTTCCTTCCAGATTCACCTCCACTGAAGCCTTGCTTGAAACCCAGGCACTGGTCGAGGGAGTCCCTGAGGCTCCCCAGGCTCTGACCAGTGGATGGTGTTGGCTTCTGATTCTGACATAAATATGTTCCAGCCTCCCTGGTTCCCCTAAAGAGGTCAGATGATGCCAAGAGAGATGCCTTGGAAGGCAGGCGGGCCCTGGAAGACAGTGACTTGAAGGAAATGGTTCCTTCTGCAGAGCTGCTGCTGCTGATGGAGGAGCTGTATCATAGATGTGCCGTGGAGCCAAAATTGCCAGCTCCCCAGAAGCCCACAGCCTTCACAGTCTCCGCTCTCCTTACCAGAGTCAGGAATACTGGGTGTGCCTTCGGAGGATCAGCTGCACAATGTTTTCCTCCTCCTCGGGCCTGACTTGGGAACTAAAGACCCTTGTGACAAGAAAGGAAACATTTAATGAGTTTGTATTCCCCTGACAGCGTGGTGACTGACAGATGCCCAGGGGGTCACTGCTCTTCCCGTGTCCGGGAAGAGGATACAGCAGCTGTGGGCCGGCTCTGCATGCACACATATGAACACATGTCTGTGTCTGCCTCCCGAATGTGTACCTGGACAGGGCTGGAACCAGAGATCACTTTTCTATGAATAGAGTCAGCTATGGGTTTGGGGAGAAGAAAAGGAGGCTGGGTAACTCACTAACTACCTTCCTTTCTGTAGGAGCTCCATTGGCCTAAGCCTCAGCTCCCCACCTGGTTGCCTGGGGTCACTCTTCACATGACCAACCTGAGCCAGGTGGGTGGGAGGGAGCCTAAGGCTGCCCACAGTGGGGTTGGAAGGAGTCTGGGGGCATGGTCGATGTAGAGGCCTGAGTCTGCATGGGTAATGAGGCCAGGGACTGGCTTGTCAATAGCATTTAAGTACTTTTCTCCCATTTTCAGGCCAGACTGAATTATTTATTTGTTTCTGGTCAATTGCTGGTAATATCATTAGCATTTGTCCATCAAACGTAGGGAGCAGTGTGGAAGTGGCCCCCTCCACTGACCACCACATCCCAAACTGACTCTCAAAGGTCACTCCATCCAGTTCCTTGCCCCTGATCTCCAGTTACTCCAGGGCCAGAATTTCCCAGAGGCCCTGGGTCCAGGATGGTCTCTCTTCCCAGAGAGCATCAAGCAAGAGGAGCTAAGGAGTCCGCCAGTGGGTGTGTTTCCTGCCCTTCTTACACACTCCCACCACCAACTCAGAAGCCCCATCTTCCTACAGTGGGGCACCACATTTGAAAAGAGACTCCTTGGGAAACAAGCCAAGGCCAGCAGAGGAAGGCTTGGGTGGGCGGATAGCGGCAGAGCCCAGTCAGTAGGCAGGTGAGTCAACCTGCATCTTCCAGTCTAGAGCACAGTTAGTTGCCTTTCGGAGTCAGCTGTATGTAGCATCTTTTCTCATACTCAGCACTGATTCCCAAACCAGAGCTCTCCTTTCCATTCAGACCAGACTCCCAGGAGGTGAGCTCTCTTCACCCCAGATTAAACCCTTAATGAGGATTTTCTTTCTGGTTCAGCAATCAGTTCCCCCAGGGCCTCTCTCAGGCCAGGATCTCAGAGTGGATCTCCACGGCCGAACCTTAGGCCTCCCTTCAGTACACGTGGCTCACTACACTACCCCACGGAAACCAAAGGAGCCCAGAGGATTGGTACCCAGTAAAAGGTTCGTTGATCCACACCTAGCCACCTAGCATCCAGGTCAGGAACTTCTGAAACCAGACCATAATTTTATGGGCCAGCCTAATCTGCTTCCATCCTCCAATGTAAGATACAAAGAAGAAAGTGAAGGGTGAGACTTTGAGATATTGGCTGTGTGCAGGAAGCTCGTGGAGAGTGGTCTGGGCAGTGATGGCGGGGGATGGCAGTATTGGAGGAGGAGGTCCAGTTGTAATGCAGTGAATATTAGAGACTCAGCCAACTCCTCGGCCCAGTCTAGTGCTGGGATGGCCTTTCAGAGTTGCCACAGATTGAGACGGGGGCCGAGCATGTTTTCCTACTCTTGCGTTACCCTGTCACCTATAGACTGTACCTGAGGAGGGCATGGCCTTGGGAGAGCACCTGAGGACAATTCCAGGGGAGGAAACATTCCCAGGAGCTGCAGGCATGAATAAATCTAACAGCCCCCAAAGACATCCACAACAGACTTTCTGGGCAGCATGGATAGATAGATAGATAGATAGATAGATAGATAGATAGATAGATAGATAGATAGATAGATAGATGATAGATAGATAGATAGATAGATAGATAGATAGATAGATAGATAGATAGATAGATAGATAGATAGATAGGACACAGGAGCAGTGCATGGAGATAGAGGTTGTTAGGAAAGTCGGGGGATGGGACTAGAGAGAAGACTCGCTGGTTAAGAGCGCTTACTGCTCTTATGGAAGATCTGAACTTGATTCTAAACACTCATGTCCAGAGGTTCACAACTGCCTGGAACTCCAGCTCCAGGGGAGCTATCACCCTCTCCTGGACTCCACAAAAACCTGCATTCATATATGTGTGGGGTGTGTGTGTGTGTGTGTGTGTGTGTGTGTGTGTGTGTGTGTGTGTGTGTAAGAAAGAGGGAGAGAGAGAAATTTTTCAATAATTGTTTAAAAATCGTTGGGGGAAGTGGCTGGACAGGGCAGTGTGGGTAGGTATGGCAGGTTGAAAAGTTTTCAGGGCAAAGGAGGGTGACAGACAGGCCTGGTGATCTTTCTTCCACGCTTGCTGGGCCCGGCAGCTTCAGTAGAAGTCTCCCCCAGCGCTGCAGCTCCTTCTCCTCAATCGCTAAGCAGGATTAGCCTCCTCTTCCTCAGGAGGAGGGGGCTCAGCTCCTGCATCAGCCACCAGCTCTGGCCCTAATCCCCCTAGCTTTCTAATCCACCCACGACTTTCTTAGGCATTAGCGTTGGGCTCCCTAAGCACCACCCTGAAGATGGGAGCTGGGCTCTGAAGGGAATTAGGCCAGCCTCGGAGGGTGGTTGGGCAGACAACTGGAGTGAGTCGGGGGATTCCATCTACCCCTCAGCTGCTCCTCTGTAGCTCCCACCCCAAGACAGGGTCTAGGGTCCCTTCCAGATCACTGATAAAACTAGGTGAGGAAGAGGGTCAAAGGAAGTGCTCCTCTGGCCTCCTGAATATAGAGGGGGTACCAAAGGAAGGTAACTCAAAGCTGGCCAATGGGATAGGGAAGTTCAGAAAAGTGCCATGGGAGAGACTGCAGATAAACTGCGGCCAGATTGTGAAAGGCCTTGAATGCCAGCTGAGAGATTCGCACTCTACCCTGGAGGAAGTAAGAAATCCTGGTAGGAAAATGCAGAGTCATGGTGTTGGTACCTGGGAAGGACTGGCAGGGAATGCAGAGTCACTCAGTGCCAGCTCCAATCTTGTTTGGGCAGCATAACATCCCAGGTCGCTGCAGGGACAAGTGTAGCCTGGCTGGAGGCTCTATGTGTACCTGTCTGGGGGTGAGGTGAAACTACAGACCCTTAACTGTCCGTGGCATTATTTGATTTAGAAATGGATGGCGATAGCCCAGCTACAGCACAGGGCAGGGACCAGTGCAGAGAGGGCAGAACCTCCTGTGTCCCAGGATGCCCTCCTGGAAGATCTGTCAGACCCAGTCCAGTCCCTGAGAGTGACCATGGGGGTCTTTCTTACTATGGCAGCCTGCACATGGAGCTGAGAATACAGGAGACTATGTGAGCCTAGGGGGCCCCTGGAAGCCAAGAGGGGCCTGTTCAGAAGCTGCTTCCTCAGAGACCAGGCTCCTTCCTCTTCCCACCACACCCTCCCTTCCCCAGCCCAACATCCTAGGTGAAACACCTGCAAACATTGCCAGAGTGGTTATTAGTAATCAAAGCCAAAAACTTTACTAAAATTCTCCACTGTTGTTCACTTTTCTTTTTTCAACAGATGAGACAAATGAGGCTTAAAAGGATGTCACTTTTCCTAGCCTCACACAGCAAGTGACTGCCCTGAAACCAGGGAAGCTGAGGGAAGAAGGACATCCATTCACAACCAAAGCACAGTGTACTACAGCAGCTGCAGCCTGACCGGGGGAGTCTGATGGATTTCCCAGAGAAGCCACTCTGCCTGCTGCTTCTGGCAAGAAGGCCTCCTGAGCCTCGGGTTTCTCAGGTGGAAATGAGTTGATAATTCCAACTCACAGGACAGCTACAGTCCGTATCCAGTAGGGGAATACATGTACAGGGTCCCAATGAGGGCTGGGAAGGGTTGGTTGCTGTTGCCTTGTAAAAAACTGCTCAGTGACCAGGCAGAGAGGTAGGGACAGATTCTCAGCTGTAATTCCAAAGTCTTGAGATGGACCATCCCAGAGGTAGTGGTGGGGAGCTGGGATCCCCAGACTTTTTTGCAGGGGTGGGCAGCAGGGCAGACGGAGGTATCGAGTGGATGGTGGGATATTAACAGGCTGGAAGGTTCATCATGGCAGGTTCGTTAGGCCATCCCAGCAGGCCGCTCTCATTGGGCCTCCGTAATGAGCCTCCACTGGATTATCTGCTCCCACCTCCACTCAGTTTACACTGTCAAATCGAGTTTGCATTTTAAATGGGAATTTGACAAGATGGGCAATTTGTCTACTGACGAGGTTAATGGGTGTCATCCCTGCGGACTAGAGAGGGAAAACCCATGCCCTTTCGTGGTCTGGCTTCTGCTCAGATCAATGACCCTGGCTGCTCCTCCCTTCTACTGTGCGCTCAGACTCCCTGATCCCAGAAGCTACCCCTACGTGTAGCTCACCACCTCCAGGCAGTCTCCGGGAAGAACCCTGATCTGACCCACTTCTAGTAATTAGGCTGGGTTGACAACCCTTCCACCTGGACTCAGTTAAGGTTCTGAGGACTGAACCTTGTCACCTCTCTTAGAGAAAGAGCCTCTCCTCTTGGAACCAGGCTCTGAGGCCAGGGCCAGAGTTTTCCTCAGAGTCGGGCTCACCTCCACCCACTCCATGTGGAGCCAGTGGTATTCAGGTTGCCACACCTGTTCCAGTGCTGGGACAGGGTCATCTCGACAAGAAAAGGCTTGGAAGCTGTCACCTCTAAGTCTCCCAGATAGGCCCAGACTTGACCTCCCCAACACTGGGTCCATTTCCACGCTTTCCACATAGAACTGGGCAAGAACCCGGGTTTTTAGGAGCCTAGCCAAAGCCAGGTGCTGGGCCGGGCCAGGATGCATTGGGGCTGTACATGAAGATGCCTCCTTCTCCGCTTTGCAGAGGCCCAAAGCCCTGCCCTTCCCCACCCTGGCTAATGTGCCACAATTACCTCCTAAGTGCCCAAACAAATGTGGCTGCTGGGGAAAGTGACACGGGGTCCAGGTGATGGATTCGTGCCATCGGGGAGCCGGGCGGAGCGGGCCCCATGCGGGGGGGCAACACTAATATTGTATCAGCGTCGGCGCCGGCGCCACGAGCCGGTGATGAATATGTGTCACTTTACACGGCGCACACTCGGGGGCCTGGCTGCGCAGGCATGGAAAATAGAGTGTCTGGGATTAATGATATTGAAAATGATAGAGAGCAGATTGGAAATGGCTTCGCCTGCCCGACCCGCAGAGATGGAAACGTACCTCACAGCTATCTGCCCAGGCTCGGCCCCCACCTGCCCCCCCCCACCTTCCACCAGCTGCAGAGGCTCATGATGCGGACCCTGAGTTTTGGTCCTACCTGCAGCTGCTTGAGACAGTATGAGCAGAGGTTGTGGACCTGTGAGCAGAGAGACAGAGCATCAAGAACATCAGCCCTTGATTGGCTTTTGACCTGAAAGATCCTCACCCCCATCTACCTAGTGAACCTTGACCTTGTCCACAGACAAAGCTCTGATCTCAATTCCAGATGAGACATGCTTCTGGCCAGAGTAACTCTGTGGAAGTTTGAGAGTCTCACAAGATCATAAGAGCAGCAGTGATGGAGGGGTATATGTGGGGTGGGGTGTGTGTGTGTGTGTGTGTGTGTGTGTGTGTGTGTGTGTGTGTGTTATGTGGTGTGTGTGGGGTGTGTGGGGGGGAGTGTGTGTGTACAGGGCTGAGGCCAGAGCATGGTGGTGCACTCAGTCTAGTGAGTTCTACGGCCAGGGAAGAGCTCAGAACCCAGGCTGTTACTCCATGGAATAGACTAGTAAGGAAAGGAACAGGTGTCTCCTCTACTGATGTCTAAGTATTTATATTGGTTTTGATGACTGTATCTGTATACAAAGTATAAATCTGGAAATGTGTGTGTCCACAAACACACCTGTGGGCTGTGTCTATCCTATGCAGAAAGAAGAGTAAGTGGATCAGTCATTCTGTGTGCCTTGGTGTTTATGTGCATGTACAAAGAATTTTGCCCTTGGTTGTGGCTCATCTTAGGTCACTTTGTGCCCATGTGACTCTGTGTGAAAGTGTGTCTGTGAGACTATGCAAATATTCACCCGGAGATGAGTGAAGTCCAGACAAGGACAAACTTTTCTGTGATCATAGGCGCCTATCACAAGCTAAATTCCCAGCACCAGAGCAAGATGCTTTTCCTATAGGAGTGGGATCTATCGTGCTGAGATTTCAGCAGATTTTTTCAGAAGGACACCAAGCTTGAGACCATCACCCTAGCTTAATAGCTATCAGGCTCCATTTAAACCAAGGACAGAATAATGCATCAATTGACCCAATGATACTAGCTTTTTTGTTTGTTTTTGAAACAGGATCTTGCTCAGTAGTCCAAACTGGCCTCAAATTCTACATCTCCATTTCCACTCCTCAAAGGTATTACAGGCATGGACCATCACTCCTAGCTTACAGAAGCTGCCTAGGGGCTCCTGATGTGGCAGGTACTTTTTGGTGAAGGGACAGATGTGGTCCCAGATGTCATAGACATACAATCCATTGAATAAATAAAGGCCTAAGAAAACAAATAATGGTAGTGCACAGGGAAGTGCTACAAAGTAGGTATTTGGATGGCCATGACAAGATTAATGGGGTGGCATGTCACTGGCTGAGATGGTCAGGTTCAGCTCTGTACAATGACTTTCGACCTGGAGATGAGGAGCTGGGCCTGTGGAGAAAGGGGAGGAGGGAATGCCAAGGCCTTGGACACAGACTAAGCCCTGCTAGGAGGTGGAGCCAGAGGAGGGCCTGAAAAAGAACAGGACCAGATATGATTTCAGTTTTGCTCTGGGTAAGTATGGAGCTGTTGGGTTTTTTGTTTGTTTGGTGTGTGTGTGTGTGTGTGTGTGTGTGTGTGTGTGTGTGTGTGTGTGTGTGTCTGCCACACAGCCTGGTTTTTATGTAAGTGATGGGGATCCAAACTCCAGACCTTGTGTTTGTCAGACAAGTGCTTTTATCCTCTGAACCATCTCCCCATCCCCTGTTGGAAGGTTAAGAAAGAGACAAGGCAGGCCTGGTGGTTCAAGCTTTAATTCCAGAACTTGGGAGGCCGGAGAACTGCCATGAATTGGAAGCCAGCCTGGGCTACATAGTGAGTTCCAAAATTAGACATCCCCCATCTCAAAAGGAGAGAGAGAGAGAGAGAGAGAGAGAGAGAGAGAGAGAGAGAGAGAACACAGCAGATGATTTTTACACTTCCCCCATGGTCAGTCTAGGGTATTTTCCAAGGTCTTTCCCAGCAGTATCTTGGGGGTCTTGAAAGCCTTGGGGGCCCCTTTGGGGAGCATTCTCTTCAGCTTGGCCACTCTGGCTCTCCCTGGGCCCTTCCTCACTTTCCTTCTCACAGGGTTGCTGAGAAAAGCCTTGCTCTGAGACCACCTCTTCCCTCCCTACCCAACTGGCCTCCAAAGCAGCAGCACCCCACCTCCCACCCTTCTCCCCACCCCACCCCTGCAAGCTGGCACCTGAGAGAAACGGGGCGTGAAGCTGAAGGATTGCTACAAGGCCCCCTCCACCAGAGGACAGAGAAGAAACCTGACTCTCGCCCAGACTTAGCATAATCCACCCACTCTGTCCTAGTCTGGAGCCCAGGCAAGCTCCCAGGTGGCAGTGACCTCAGTATTCGGAGGAGGGAGGAGGGAGAAGGGACTTAGGAACGACCTGTCCCTCCCTAAGGCTACTTCTCTCTCCCTTTCTGCTCAGTCTGACTTTGCTCACCCACATTCTCTCTCAATCTCTCCGTTCCTTTCTCTCCCTCCTTCCCTGCCTCTCTCTCCCTTAGTCATTTGCAGAGCGGAGATGGCCTAGCCCATCTGGGAGCGAGAGCGCTGCCCGGTGACGGAGGCGCAGGTAATAGCCGAGTGGAGGAGAGAGACGTGGAAATTTATGACATTGAAAATGACTGAGAGAGAGTGTATGTGTGTGAGTGTGGGAGAAGGGGTGGAAAGGGAGAGGGAGGGAGTGTGCACGCAGCGCTCTCTCTCTCTCTCTCTCTCTCTCTCTCTCTCTCTCACACACACACACACACACACACACACACACACACACACACCACACACACACACACACACACGAGACCTTACTTTCTCCGAGGTGGAGTGGGGAGCAATGCCAGGCCATGGACAAAGGCAGACAGACAGACAGACAAATGATGGCACAGAATGGGAAGGAGAGAGAAGAGAGGTGACGTGATGGCCTCTGAAAGCACAGTTAACAGCCAGCCACAGGAGAGCCACCCAGAGCCACCAGCTGGCAATGGCTTGCTTTGCCCTGCTTGTCCCCAACTTCAGGAGTTCTGGTCTGAGGAGGGACAGTCCCCATGGCATAGGGCAGTATGAGCCTGGAGTCTGAGCTAGAGCTTTTCTAAGGGGTGAGGCCAAGGAAGGGTCAGACAGACATCACAGCAGGTCAGAGACAAAATAAGGATGGAACCCAGGACCCCTTGAAACCCAGAGTGGGTTCTGTCTCCCTAGGTGTCAGTGTGGTGAGAAAACAGTATAAATGGGTCATGAAAGGTAAAGAGATACCCAGAATGACTTCTCTACACCCCCTTGTCAGGAGAGAACCGATTCCTTGGGATGCTGACCCCCTCTAATTCCTCTACCCCAGCTATCTCCAGACCACTCAGGACACTGTACTAGGACTAGAAGTGACTAGACATCCCTCAGGGAACTTAGCCTGCGTCTCCACTAGGGAGCACCCCAGGCCCAGAGGACTGCCTATACACCCTGATCTCCTTGACTCTGCCACCCTGGCTCACATACTGTTGAGTCTCTTCCCAGCCACAGGCTTTAAACCAAGATTCGCTTAACAGATGGCCAACTAGAAAGAAAGAGGGGCAACTCCCAGTTCCACGGAACGCCCTCTCCTTTTCCCTGGCCCTCCACTGAGGCCCATCCTCCCCTTTCCTGCCTCTCCTGTGCCTTAGCAGTCTTTCCAGAACTCCCTTGGATGAACATTTCCCGTCCCCGGGCAGGAGAGGCGGCTATCTACAGATCAGAAACACAAGAGTCAGGGCCAGCCAGCCTCCCCAAAGCATAGCTCTGCTGGGTGATTGGGGGCTCTTGGCTGAGTGTCTCTGAGCCTCGTTTCCTTGTTCTCTTCTAAAAAATGGGGCTGTGGCGAGGGTCACATAGCAGCCTGTATATAAAATGACTGGCACAGAGAGGGTGACAGCTGTCCTCAGGCCCCTCTGAGCACACACGCACAGCTCTGTCTTGGCTTACAGCTACGTTTAGAGGGATGAGGTTGAGCGCTGTGGGTGAGGACAGAAAGGAAAACAGCCACAGCCTGGGAGAATGCTGCCCAGGCAAAGAGAGGTAAAACGGGAGCTATAGCAGAAGACACTCGCGTTACCCCTAAAAGGGACTTCCCATCCTGAGACCCTAGAGAAAGCCATATTTCAAAAGTCACCCCCATCTCTCCCCAGCCCTGGTCCAGTCTGTCCTCATCCTGGAGGCAGCCAGAAACAGCAGCAACTGCCCTGCCTGGGGAACAGTGGGGGAGGTGAAGAGTTCACTGGGCTCAGGGGCTGTGGGCCGCAGGCCTCCCACCCAGCCCCAGTGCCCTGGCCTGGCCCATTGCGGCCGCATAAAAGGTGACGGATGGTTAATAGGGGAGATAACGGGATTCATAAGGGAAATTTATCGGTCACTCTGGTGGTATAAATATGTTTATAGCGGACCAAGGGGAAATGAAGAAGCCCCAATAAATCACCACGAAGCCACCAGCAACTAATAGGCAAGCGGCCGCAGGAACTCCGGCATTGGCGCTTGCAGACACCCCCTCTGGCTGCCTGGTAATGGCATGGCGGGGCTGCAAAGTCGTCAGCCTGGACGTCTGGCCCACGCGATGGCAGGAACAGGACTCCAGGGGCCACCTCTGCTAGACCAGAACTACCCTGCTTTCCTGTGACACCACCCCCACCCACTACAGCCCTCATGGTGGTGGATCTGGACTCGGTGGACTAGAAAGACTTAGTGGGCCGTAGGCGTATGGGCCAAGGCCAGGAGGCTCTGGTGTCAGGCTGGCTTCAGAACTTGATGTTGTCACTTTCCAATCCCAGCCTCTCTTGGACTATCATCATCTGCACATTGACTTAGCAATTCCCGGTTACTGAAAGAAGAGCAATAATCCACTGCTGGGTGCTTGACACCTTGAAAGCTTCAGTGAGTGGCAACCAGTCCTGCCCTGGGGCAGGGCTGCCCCTGTTTAGGAAGCGTGAGAACTAGACAGCATCCTACACAGGTGCTCAGTAAGAAACCCAAGACTCAGAAGGCAGAGGCCTGGCGACAGTCACACGACAGAAAAGAAAGGCTGTGTAACTCCAAGCCCAGGACTCTGTCTCCTGCCCCAGCGTAAGTCTAGGGGAAGGTTCTGGGGGTCCATGCTTGCAAAGGAAGTCTAGGGTTCTTAGGGGCCCTGGAGCACTCAGAGCAAAGCCACAGGCCTCTGGCAGTGATCGCTGGTGCTTATACTTGAGGCCTCTGGTCCCTTCATCCCTGCTCCCTCCCCCATTTCCTTGCTGTGTAGAAAGGGCTGGCCTGTCCTCACCTCAGCAGAGGGCCAGCCTGAAGCCTTTCATCTGAATGCACAGACCTGTTTTGGGTCTATATGCATTCCGCTGTCCTGGTCACAGCTAGGCCAAAATCCCCTGTGGCTACTTCAGTCCTTCATTCCTCCCTCCCTCCCTCCCTCCCTCCCTTCTTGGGGCAAGTTTTACAGAGCTGTCTTGGCAAACCCAATATTGAGCAAGACAGACAAGGCCCTGCCCTGATGGTGCCCATTGCCCTCTGGAGAAGTCAGGTGGGGATTAAGGATCAGCCGGGGCGGGTACAGGAACAAGAGAAGGAATAGCAGGCAGGCAAGAAGAGCATTTCCGGAGGAGGGACCTGGAGTGAGTGAGATCAAAGGACTTCCCCAGCACAGTAGGCTTGCTTTGGCTCTTTCCCTGTCCCTGTGGCGGGCGGTGCAGACACCTCCTCCTCCACTTCCTACTCCACCTGGGACACCTGGGTCCCGGTTCCTCCCTGGTGGTGGTCCCTCCTCACTGGACAATGCTGCAGCCTGCTCCCCACCTAACTGCAAGGATGGAATGGCCCCTCCGCTCACCCTATCCAGGCCTGTACACCAGAACTGTCTCCAAGAACCTAGTCTAGGGAGCACCCTTCCCAGGGCTGGGTCCTCAGACATCCAGGGCCTGGACACCCCTAGGACTCCACTTCAAACCCATTGCTTTGAAGAGAGCAGGGACCGGGGCTACCTTTCTCCTCCCCCACCCTCACTCCTTCTGGTTCTCCCGTCCCTCTCTCCCAACCTAGTGGCTGTCTCTCCCACTCCAGTCTCTGGACCTCTCTCCCGTCCTGCTCTCCCTCAGTCTCGGGCTCGGTGTCTTCGACTCTCTCGCCCCCCTTCCCGAGGCCTCCTCCCTAGCCGGGCGGGGGAAATCGCTCCGTAAATAGGCGGATGGCCCGGGGCGCTCCGGGCGCAGACACTCGTTTTTAGAGCCGGTAATTGACTCCTTTCAGTTGATAATTCATGGCTTGCATATGCGCTTTAATGCGGGCGCCCGGGGAGGCGCGGCAGGCGGGGCGGCCCTGCGCCGAGCGAGCTGCAGCGCGGCGGGAGCGATCCGGCCGGCCTGGCTGCATCCTCACCACCCGACCCTCGGGTCCAGGTCCCCCGGAGGCGCGGACGCCCGCTCTGCCTGCCGGTCTGAGGAGCCGGGCGCTGGAGAGCGGGAAAGGCTGTAGGGGTGAGGCGGGGCTGCCCTGGTGGAGCCTTCCACAAGAATGCAAGGATGGAGCACATGGGCACCTCTTCCCCACGCAGTCAAAGGGGAAACTGAGGCTGGAACTGGGGCAATAGTTCTTACCAGCATTCCACCGAACAGGCACAGAACCTGAGCTCTAGCAATCGTACTTTTCAAGGGATGTGGGTGAGAGGCCTCAGGCCCAGAGACTGTAGCGATCCCTTCATCCCAGAAACTTTTCTTGCTTCCGAATTCAATTCTTCTGCGGTAATGGCCCACCCTGTTGCTCTCTCACAGACTCCCACCGAGGGGCCAGCTCTTCTCCGAGAATTCTGGAATCGGACACCTAGACAGGTGACCTCCCATCTCACAGACTCTGAGCTGGGGGGCCTAAGCCCCTCCCACCTGCCCCTCACCTTCTATGGGTCTGCAGCCTCCTGATTCCGTGGCACATGTGATCTTTAATGCCCTCTTAAAGATTTTTGGAGGAGTTGGGCTACCTACCCGATGTCACAGAGTGACAGAGCGAAACCTGTGCCCAGTTGCTATGTAGTGAGTCAGACGTTAAAGTCAGGGGTGAAGCTGGGCTGGGAATAAGGAGCAAGAGGCATATTAGCTCAAAAGACTAGGGAAAGCCAATCCTGAAGATAGATCTGTCCCCAGGACAGGACTTCCTGTTTACTCAGCCCCTCCAGATGTTTCCCTCTCCCCACTGCACACTTTCCTGTAGCTAATTTCACCCCAAAAAGAACAGTCCCTCTGCCTTAAAGTCCGAGAATGTTAAACCAATGTCAAATCGCCTAACTTACTCCTGCGTCTCTCTCGCTGTCCTTCCAAGGACCGATTTCCCCGTCTGTGCAATGGAGCTGGAGGATCAGAGAAGTTCAATTTCCAGTGGGTCTGAGAGCAGAAGGCCCTCGCTGGGCTGTGTGAAGCTCAATGCTGCCCTCTGCTGACCACACTTTGTAACCAGCCCTAGAAGGCAGGGACCAGAGACAGACACTTGACTGGAGAATCCCTCGACCTCCTTACAAAGCCTGTCTGAGGAAAAACCATAAGGCGATTCCTGTACCAGGCTTTTTCTTTTAAGCCACCAAACAGCTCCCAAATAATGACACAGAGACTTATTATTAGTTTTGAATGCTTGGCCTAGCTTAGGCATGTTTCTGGCTAGTTCTTTTGACTACATTAACCTGTTTCTCTTTATCTACCTTCCTTACTTCCGTATGTCGTAACTTTCACTGCTTCTCTATGTCTGGCTGGCATCTGCCTGGCTTCTTGCCCTGAGCGTGTTCCTCATTCTCTCCTCCTCCTCTCATTCTTCTTCCTTTTCTCATTTCTCTTGAGCCTAGATTTCTCTTCCTATTTATCCTCTCTGCATGCCAGTTCCGCCTAGCCCTTTCCTGCCTAGCTATTGGCCATTCAGCTTTTTATTAGACCAATCAGGTGCCTTGGGCAGGCAAGGTGAAATGGATGCAACACATCTTTTCATAATTAAATACACATCCTTGCATCATTAAACAAATGCAGCAGAAACAAAGGTAGCACACCTTTACACCGTGAAAGTAATATTCTGCAGCATAAACAAATGTAACACCATTAAAAGAATATTCCACAACATATTTCATCAGAGATCTTGGGCTCAAGTAGAGCTGAAGAGACAGGAATGTCTTAATGAGGTCAGCAATATCTCTGTCCAACCTGCACCTGGGCACCCTAAATGCTTCCCTCAGAACTGATGTAATACCTGGAGTCTTCATCTCAGCCAAATTCTTGTTTATTTTGCATGTTTTTTTCCTGAATGTATGTATGTGCACCATATGTATGCCTGGTGACCTCAAAGGTCAGAAGAGGCCACTGGATCCCCCGGAACCGGGGTTGCTACAGCCTCACTCAGGACAGAGATCACAAGGCCAAATGACAGAAAAATCTACTGAGCCCCTCATCCTGCTCCCCATCTTGGGCCAAGGTGGGGAGTCCATGAACTGAGCGCCCACACAGTGGACCACAAAGAAAAGCGATCTGGTGAGCTTGAGGGAGAAGGAGACAAGAGGTTAGTATGGTATTCCTGAGAAGAAAAGGGCACAGGACAGACTGAGTGGGCTCTGGGACGGTCTCCAGGAGGGGGCCCTTACACAAATGCTCTACCACTGAGTTTCTCCCTATTTCTCCCCCAAACCCCAGCTCTTGACCAAGGTCTCCACCTCCTTCATGATCCAGAGACACAGCTCATCTCCCACAGCAAAGTGATGTAATGCACCAGAAGTCCCACAGATGTTCATGACCTTCGGAGAGAAGACTCCGGAACACAGATCCTGCTTCATGCTCACAGTGCCCTGGTTAGGCTGTCATCACCTCCTGTGCTATTCTGTCTCTCTGTACCAGTTCCTAGCCTAAGTTTGTCTAAATATCTTGTCCCCAGTAAAGTGAGATGTCCAGGCTCTGGGTTCCTAGTTTCCTCAGATCTCAATGAAACCTGAAAAGACTGCTGATTCATCTATGGTTTCCAGGGTTACCATGTAAAATGTAGTCCCTGTGCAAAATACTGACCATAATGATGACATAGAAATGTGAGAATCCCCTGAAGAGCAAGGGAAACCCAACTAATGGCAAATTCCCAATCCAGATCCCAAGTCCATTTCCACAGAGAAAGCTTTGTCTTCATCCCAGACATAGATCCAGGAACACGAGGGCTGCGTCTCTCTGCCATGAAACCCATACATCTATGTAGAAATTCAAACATGTTCTATCACTTTATGATGATCAATGTCTCCAGAGCCAGGTCACCTAGTTCAGACCCTGGCTCCTCCACTTAAGCTGGATGCATCACTTTGTCCAGTCTCTGGATGGAGGCAGCCTGTCTGTGCCTCAGTTTCCTCTCTTGTAAAACCTCACAGGATGGCTATGGGATTTAATGAAGACACACCGGGCGGGGGGTGGGGGGTGGACAGCTCCTAAGGAAGAGAAAGGGCTCAAAACACAGGTAGTGTCCTTCTTGTTATTTTCAAAGAATCCAAGTCAGCAGTTTTACCACTGTAAAAAATTGTTGTTGTTACTGTTGCTAACTTGTGCTAAAATCAATTTCCAGAAAAAGTAACTTCTGACCCAGACATGTACCCACTCTTCCTCCCCCACCTCTCTTTCCCTTTCTCTTCCCTGCACTTAAATCAGCTGATGGTATTTCCTTTGTGAACAGCTCTGAATTAGTCCTAGAAGTCATCGGTCATTTCCTGAACAAGGACCCTGCTACTGCTTCGTCCTTTACTGTTTAACTTTCAATGCAACCTTCAAAGTACACAGTTTGAGTCCCATTTTCCTGGTGGACAAACTGAGCTCCACAGATGTGTCCACAGATAGCAGTGTCCGGGGCAGGTACCTGGTAAACTCCTGACCAGGGACATTCACCCTGCTCCACCCTCCTGTCTCTAGGATCTACTTTCTCTCCGAGTACCAAGAGGATCATCATTTTGCTGTTTTCTCTCTATTTTTAATGTGTGTGTGTGTGTGTGTGTGTGTGTGTGTGTGTGTGTGTGTTTGCATGCCACCAAAGTGTAGGAGTCCGAGGACAACTTATTCCTTTCACCATGTGGGTCCCAGGGATCAAACTTGGGCCATCAGGGTTGTCAATGAGCCTCTTTGACAGTTTAGTCATCTTGCCGGACCTGGTTTTGTGGTTCCCTCCTGACAAGGACGGGCCTGACTCACAGATCAAATGGTGTGTCTTCAGGGATGGAAATGATCCACCCCTCCCTGCAGGTTCTAGCCAGGACTGAGCAGTTATGGGGCAATTGCTCTTCACCTTTATCCATGGGGAAGTTCAAGATGTCCTGCAGGCTCAGGGAAGAGAAATTTTCGGCAGAAAGACACAGGAACACTCAGGAAATCAGAACTGAGAGGACGCAGGTAAGACTGTGAGTGAGTGCCCCTTGCTGGTACCTTTCGGAACTACAGGCTTTTGGACTTGGAATAGCTGGTCCCAGAAGATGTACAGACCTGCCAAACCTGGGCTTTCTCCGGTCTTTCAGAGTGCAAGGAAGCAGGGAAATAACACTGGAGAGGCCTTACTCAGCACCCGTTCCTGGGATGGTCCCTTTCCATTTCGGAGTCTCTGATTTCTCTCCACTCGTGTGTGGTGAGGATTACTATCCCTTGGGTTCAAATGAAGGGACAGGGGTGACAGACAGGTGAAGTGGCTTTTCCAAAGCTACACCTGCGTGCTGGAATCCAGGTGTTTGGGAGAGGGGGTTGCTGTGCAATCCTGCCTCAAAAAAGTTCCTCTGAAGCAGTCACTCCCACGAAGGGAGGGCCAGGGATGGCGAGACCAGAGAACCCAGGGAGAGCTAGGAGGATATGTTCTTTTTCTTTCTTTTCTTTTTCTTTTTTCTTTTCTTTTTCTCTTTTCTTTTTTTTCTTTTTTTAGACAGGGTTTCTCTGTGTAGCTTTGCGCCTTTCCTGGAACTCACTCTGTACCCTAGGCTGGCCTCGAACTCACAGAGATCCACCTGCATCTGCCTCCAGAGTGCTGGGATTAAAGGCGTGCGCCACCACTGCCTGGCGGAGGATATGTTCTTAAGGTCAGGGAGCAGTCCAGCCTGGAGTTAGAGTTGGATTTCATCCTGCGCAGAGCAGTGTCTTTGACATCGGCACCTGGTAGGGAACCAGGAATGCCCCGAGCACTGCTCTATCCAAACCTGTGCTTCAAGTTGTCTATCCAAAAAACACTGGCCGAGATCCAGGACAGGCACCAAAACTACCCTGTCTCAAAAGAAAGAAAGAAAGAAAAAAGACACTTTTGAGGTGGGGGAAGCAGAGCGCTTGTAAGAGTAGATGAATATGCTAAATGAAAGAAGCCAAACACGAAATTCTCACATTTTCTATTCCATTTATATGAAATTCTAGAAATTTCTGTCCATGGTGACAGGATAAGTGGTTACTAAGACTAGACGCAGAGTGAACTGCAAAGAGACCTGATAGAAACTTGGAGGTGGCGTGTTATGGTTTGGATATGAACTGTCCTCTGTAAGCTCATGTGTTTGCCCACCAGGCTGGCCTTGAACTCACAGAGATCCACCTGCCTCTGCCTCCTGAGTGCTGGGATTAAAGGTGTGCGCCACCCTCACTCCCTCAGAGGCCTGGCCTTGATGTTTACACTATCCCCCTTTCCTCTTCTCTCTGCTGCCAGGGGCCATGTCAGAAAGAGATCAGCCCACCAGCACGCAGGGCTCTGATGGGTGCCTCTCAGACAGGCAAGGCCCGGAGGGCTTCAGCTTGAGAATGTCTCTTGCTACTGCTGTGTTGCCGCCATTTTCCTCTGGTATCTGGCATGGGAGAATGGGTGTGGGGGGATCCCCACTGCCTTTAATGTAGTGTGATTATCTCATTCAACTATCCCATCCTACTGAGCATTTTTACCTGTGGATTATTACGAAGATGATTTCCTCCTAAGCTGTACTACTTAACTGAAGCAATGATTTTGTACAATAATAGTGTTAGCTTAAGTAGAATTTTGATGATTGAGGGTTTTTAATAAATATAGTAAGAGATTGTGAATAGAGGTTAGATTCATGGTAAAGTTAATATAGGTAAAGGCAGGATATGGTGTTACCCCTGCCCTCGATAAAGCAGGGGCTTCAGAGAATAGAAAACAGGTCCAAGGAAGTGTCATGCAGCTAGGACTCATGAGTTTCTCTTGAGGAGCCGTATAGACTGTGGCTTAGGTTAATGATTAAGGAAAACAATTGCATCTCAGAAGCTAGGCTAGCTCAAATTCTTTTAATCTTAATGGCGGGAGATGTGTTCACAGGTTTTGATGGGCATCATAGCTAAAACAAAGCTTTAAATCATGACTCAAGGTTAGGTTAAGATGTTTTGGTTATTGGCTTTGAAGTAGAAAATCTTGGTGAACAATTTAGAGTTTAGAAAGGTGCACAGTTGAGTGAGGGACTCGTTGAGGTCTAGAAATAAGAACCACGTCAGCCCAGTTATTATTAGCTGATGTGCCTTTCTTGCTAGGATGGGTTGGTGATCAAAAGTGATGATTAATTCCTCATACCCATTTCTGCCCTCAGCTTCCTGATATAAAAAACTGTTGACAAACGGGCACGCACCCTGAGGATTAAAATAGAGCTGATTGGTTTGTTTTTCATATATGAAAGTTTATATTTGTGATTCTTATAAGAATTTTTATGAGATTATCTTTTGAGATAAATAATAAAGTGATTGATCCTTTCTTTGTAACCACAAAATGTAGCCTGCCAATAAAAGAACTGGATGAGAAAAATGCCTCACATGCTTACACTCTGTTAATCTATAACAAGTTGCTTGAACATGAATGTATGTAGGTTCTTGAAGATAACTTGTTTTTCACCTGTAATACATAAAATATTTAATCATGTAAGGGATATGGAAAACATGTTGTTGTTTTTTTACTTGTATTCATTGTAATCATTCACTTAAAAAATAGAATGTAGTTTGAAACCTGGAGCTTATGCAGGGACACTTGACTCAGTCTGGGAGGAAGGGACTGGACCTGCCTGGACTGAGTCTACCAGGTTGATCACAGTCCTTGGGGGAGGATTTGCTCTGGAGGAGGTGGGAATGGGGGGTAGGCTGGGGATAAGGGGAGAGTGTGGGAGGGGGGAGGATAGGGGAACCCGTGGCTGATATGTAGAACTGAATGGTATTGTAAAATAAAATAAAATAATAAAAAAATAAAATTAAATAAATAAATAATAAAAAAATATAAAAAAATAGAATGTAACCATGCTGTAATTTTTATATTGCTTGAAAGATTCTGCTGGGGTATATAAGCTGTCAGGAAGAAGATAAAGACATGAGAGAAGGAAAACATGAGGAAAGATGGAGAAGGAAGACATCAAGAGAGACAGAAGGGATACATCTAGGTAGAGGTAAGAAAAGAAATAAGAAGAGAGAAGATGATAGAGAGCCCCTAACTCTGTGTGTGCATGCGTGCGTGCGTGCGTGCATGTGTGTGTGTGTGTTTTCCCCTTTTTGCCGGCCCCAGAGAGTTAAGTTTTAACCCCTCAGACTGAAGAGACAAGTTGAATGATTAGTTTGCCGACTCTGCGGATCCCCTCAATCCCTGAGCAGCTGCGGCTGGTCCTCAAGGCAGCAACACTCTGCTTCTGGACTGCTAATCTGCACGAATAGATCGCCCCACCATCCTGATGCCATGCCTTCCCATCATGCCAGAATGTGACCTTGCAAACTGTAAGCCAAGAGAGCCTTCTTTCCTGAAGCTGACATTTTCAGCTCTGCTGTCACAGCAAGAAGAGAAGTCACTGATGGGGATATTATACTATATACATTCTAAAGATTTAGCTTACATTTTTATTATGGAAGCAGTGATCCAGTCAAAATTAATCGTCACTTTCAAATGGTGAACTTTGCTATTTAGAAATTATTATTTCAAGCTAGGGCATGGTAGCACACACCTTTAAGCCAGGCACTCAGAAGGCAGAGGCAGGCAAATCTCTGAGTTTTGAGGCCAGCCTGGTCTACAGAGCAAGATCCAGGACAGCCAGGGCTACACAGAGAAACTCTATCTGGAAAAAAAAAAGAGAGAGAGAGAGAGAGAGAGAGAGAGAGAGAGAGAGAGAGAGAGAGAGAGAGAGAGAGAGAGAATCTGAAAGAAGCAGCTTAATGTTTCTCAAATGAACTCCACCGGAAGTCCCAAGACAACTGTATAATTCCAACATTGCTCCAAAGTCCAAAGTCTTTTTTTTTTTTTTTTTCTTTTTTGGTTTTTCAAGACAGGGTTTCTCTGTAACAGCTCTGGTTGTCCTCAAACTCACTTTGTAAACCAGACAGGCCTCAAACTCACTGAGATCCACCTGCCCCTGCCTCCCAAGTGCTGGGATTAAAGGCAGGCACCACCACCGCCCGGCTTCAAGGCAAACTCTTAATTGCGAGGCCTCACAGAATCAAAAACCAAGTTACATACTTCAAGAATACAATGGCACTAAGTAGACACCCCCATTCCAAAGGGGGGAACAGGAAGAGAGCAAGGTAAGGCCAGACCAAAAAAAAAGTGAAGCAGTGCAAACACCATATCCTGCATTTCACGCCCAGAATCTGGGGCTCATGATGGCATCATCTGGGCTCCAGCAGATTTGAAGAACCTCGTCCCTCCAGCTCTGCTGCCTTGGACACACACGGCCTCTTTCCCGGCTGGCTCCACTCACCGCCTGTAGCTCTCCTAGGCAGATGTTCGAGTTTTTGGAATTTACAACACACTGCGGTCTCCATTGGCATTTACGCTTCAGCGTCCTGCTCATTCAGGATCTTCATGAAGGGCATCGGACCCTGTTACACATTACCCTGCCTTGGCATCTTCCTGGAAACTTGGTGCCAGCTTCCATGACCCCATGGTGCTTCCATGTTGCGTGCCTACAAGGACAGCGCTATGGACAATGACACAAAGTTCTGCCACCAGCTCATGATATTCCTAGTGTCATGAATTCTGCACACGTGCGGAACCCCCAGCCACCCAGGTCAGGATATCCCACTCGTGAGGGAGGGAAAACATGCTGGGCAGATGCAGTGGGGGCGGCAGAGCGTGGAAAGTCATTCACACCCAGGTGCTGCCGTGTGGAGAGTTTATTATAATAGAGAGATGAAGAGAAAGACAGGAAAGAGGGAGCCAAGAAAGAGAAGGGAGAGAAAGGGGGTTTGCACACCTCGTGGGAATGGGGGGAAAGGGAGAGAGAGGAAGGGGAGGGGCTTTTCCTTGATGTCAGGAGGCAGGGCAGCCCCCAGGGGCGGGTTTCCAAGGAGCAGACCAGAATACTAACACCTAGTCTCTTGGATAGTGAGGGCAATGGCCAAGTGCCTACAGCTGAAGCAGAGATACTCTCTTTAGGTTGTGAATTTTAAGCAAGAGACTCTAGCAGAGGTACTCTCTGTCGGACACTCTCCTTCCAAAGGGGTGACCTCCAGTTTTACACCCTTGAGCCTTCCCTGGGTGGGGTCTTGCCCTGAAGGCACTGTTCTACGGTCCCAGTGCAAAGAGAGACAGAGGGATACATCTGGGCAGACATAAGAAAAGAAATAAGGAGAAGATGACAGAGAGACCCTAAATGTGTGTGTGTGTGGTGTGTGTGTGTGTGTGTGTGTGTGTGTGTGTGTGTGTGTGTGTGTGTGTTCAGCGGTTAAGGGCACTGGCTGCTTTCCCAAAAGTCCTGAGTTCAATTCCCAGCAACCACATGGTGGCTCACAGCCATCTGTAATGAGATCTAACACCCTCTTCTGGCCTGCAGGCATATATGCAGACAGAATACTGTACACATAATTAATTAATTAATCTTTAAAAAAACAAAAACAATTAAAGCTACTTTGCCAAAACTCACCTTAGCTACCCTGCCCATAACTTTTAACTAGGTATATACTCCATTACTTGCCGAATGGCAGTTTTTTGCGTCTTTGTTTTCTCTGTAAACCTGTCTAAAGGTGGTGAATAAAAAGCATACCATAGCCTGGATGCTATGCTGTCTTAACATTTCCACACCAAATAAATTAGTCTATTACTTTTGAATGCAGTCTCATGAAAACTGTTTATGGCAGCCACTCAGGCCAGACAGGTGAAGGACACCCACAGGCAGCTCGAGTCCTCACAGCCTGAGGCTGGTTGAAGACATCCTTGTGGTGCTGGGCAGATAGGTGCCATTATGACGAGCAAATACATGGTGGAGAAATAGGAGAGAAAGAGAATCGGAATGGTTCATGAGCCGTGGAAAGAGGTGGAGAGGAAGAAGCAAAGGCGGTGAGGAACAGGCTGATGTGGGAGGCCTGCTTGCCAGGCTGACATCCAGGCCCGGGCTGCTCCCAAGGGCCATGTCTAGGTCTGTGGTCCTACTGCAGCTGGGTCTCTGTTGACATCCATGACTCATGCGGCCACCAAAGGCCAAAAGAATGCCCTGGGTCTGGGCTGCCACCCGTGGCCATGTTGGTATCCAAGGGCCACGTTGATCTGAGTGGTCTGTGCTGCCACCCGGGGCCTTGATGACATCTGAGCCTGAACTGCTGCCAAGGGCCATGTCTGGGTCTGTGGCCCTACAGTAGCCAGGGTCTGTGTTGATGTCCATGGCTTCAGTAACCACTGAATCCTGTGTGGGTGCCCAGGATCTAGTCAGTTACCTGAGTCCATATTGGCGTCTGGAAGCCATGCTGCTGCTGGGACCATGATGATCTGAGTGACCTCTGCTGCTCCCTGGGGCCATGGTGATGTCCAGGCCCAAGCTACTGCCTAGAGCCACGTTTGGGTCCATGACCCTGCAGTAGCCAGGGTCTGAGTTGATGTCTGTGGCTCCTGCTACCAGAGAGGGCTATGCAGAGCCTGGGGTCCGGTCAGCCACCTGAGACCATGTTGGTGTTAAGGGGCCATGCTGCCACCTGGGCCATACTGATCATGGTGGCATCCGGGCCTCAGCTGCTGCAAGGGCCATGTCTGGGTCTGTGGTCCTGCTGCAGCTGGGGTCTGTGTTGATGTCCGTGGCCTTGTTACCACAAGGGGCCACTGGAACCATGCATGTTGAAATCTGAAGGCCATGCTGAGGCAGCCCCATCCTTCACTGGTCCTGAGATAGCTGGCTCTGCCCCTCCCTGGACACTGCGATGGCAAGGGCACAGGTGAGGTGACTCCACCCCTCACCTGAGGGGGGCCATCCCAGCAGCCTGAACTGACCAGCTCAGTTACCACCCAGGCCCACATCTGGACCTTAGGTTGGCCCATCCTAACATATACCTAATCTGTGACCTGCTGGGAGCTTGTGAAGGGACTGATCCTACCACTCAGGGCAACAGCTGGATATCCGAGAGGAGTTTCAGTGAGTGTCCAGGGACGATGGTGTGCCAGAGGCCAGAGGCCTTGAACTAGACCAGTGATTCATTTCAACGAACATTTGTGGGTAGAGCTGATTGAACCAAAGGATATACTGTGTGACACACCGCTTCCAAGCCACCAGGATGAATGAAGAGGTGTTGGGGAGGTGGAAAAGATGGAGGAGTAAGGTGGGGTTTTTTGTTTGTTTTGTTTTTAGTTAATTTGGGGGCAGGGTGTGGGTAAAAGGGCCAGCCAAAGAAACACACCCTGACCCTGAAACCAGAGCCAGTTCACTGGCCCTGAAACCAGAAAAAAAGAAAAAAAAAAAGGCTAAAAAGGGCCAGTGAAAGAAACACACCCTGGACCTGAAATCAGAGCCTAAGAAACACACTCTGCCCCTGACCAACTCAGCACAAAACCCAACCAATCCCTGGGCATGAAATCCAGCCAATCGCTGAGCTTTTCCAAGCTCAGGGATTGAAATCCAACCAATTGCCTCCCTGAAAATCTTCACCCTAGAAAAACTCCACCCCTAAGAAACCCTATATAAACCCTGTACCTGTTCAGTTTGAAGCTGCCTTTTTCAGAGGCAGAGGCAGCCACCCTCCTGCGTTCCTCCCTCCCAATAAATCCCTTGAATGAGGTTTGGGTGACCACCTTCTTTTGCCGAAGTGGAGCAAGGCAGAGAAGTAACAACTTTCACCAGAGCAGAGCTATAAGGACTCTAACCAGAGCAGAGCAGAATGGCTATATCTCTGCAGAGAAACTCCCTTAGCAGAGCAGAGCAGAGCTGTAACATTTACAGGTATTATCTGACTTCAGACAGCCAGGATACCTTTCCCTCCAGAGCTATAACATGTAGCTAGAGTTTTCCTGTCTTGCCCACAGTCAGGACAAGTCTTTGTCACCCGTCAGTCCCATAGCCACTCAGACCCAACCAAGTAAACACAGAGACTTATATTGCTTACAAACTGTATGGCCATGGCAGGCTTCTTTGCTAACTGTTCTTATAGCTTAAATTAATCCATTTCCATAAATCTATACCTTGCCACATGGCTCGTGGCTTACCGGCATCTTCACATGCTGCTGTCATGGCAGTGGCTGGCAGTGACTTCCTCCGCCTTCCTGTTTTCTCTGTTCTCCTCTCTGTTAGTCCCGCCTATACTTCCTGCCTGGCCACTGGCCAATCAATGTTTTGTTTATTGACCAATCAGAGCAATTTGACATACAGACCATCCCACAGCAATAACACTTACAGGGGGATGCTGTAGGTGTGAGGGGTGGATATAGAGAACTGGGAGGTGAGTGGTATTGGATGTGAAATTCCCCAAAGAATTAAAAATGTTTACTACATTTATTTATTTCTGTGGGTGGGAATACACATGCCACCAACACTTGGCGGAAATCAGAGGATAGCTTGCTGGAGTCCATTGTCTCCTTCTCCCATATTATGATCAAATTCAGTGTATCTGGCTTGATAGTAAGTGCCTTTACCTGCTCAGCCATCTTGCTAGCAATCATGTAGATTTTCATAAAAAAGGCAGAATATAGAAAGGTACATTGCCAGAATGTAAAATGGTTTCCAGTCCAAGTCTCAATAAGATGCTTGTTCCCTTCTGAAACTACATATTATTGTCCACATTTCTATCAGAAATATGATCTTCAGCACTCCCACCAGGAATGTCCCACAGGACTATGCCCTCTGCATATAGCATTCTCAGATTTTCCTAGCCTACAGCCCCAGATTCTTCCACATTCTACAAACCGATCCCGAAGGCTTATGAACCAAATGGTCACACCAACAACCCGACTTCACAGCACCAAGTTCCTTTATGAATTTTCTTGTCCCTGTGATAAAATATACCTGAAAGAAGCATAAAGATGCTTGAAAGAAGATAGAGAATTTGTTGGGACTGTGGCTTGAGGGGTCTGGTCTATTACGGCAAGAAGACATGGTAGCAGGATCAGCTTCAGGCACCAGGAGTGTGGAGTGGCCGGTTACATTGCACCAGCAGTCAGGAAACAGAGTGAAAATTCAGGCCAGAACCAGGGATGGGCTATACCATATGGGTTGCCCTCCATTCACCCAGTTCCAAAAGCAAAACCCTACCTCCTGAAAGTTCTACAACCTCCCCAAACAGCACCACCAGCTGGGAACCAAGTTTTCAAACCGATGAGCCTGTGGGAGAATGCTTCAAACCCAAACCATCACACTTCCGGCACTCCACTATGGTTCTGCCTCTTTCTGGTTTCCTTCCTCTTCTTCCCTTGCTCTTGTCTGCAATGTCCTTCTCTGGTTCTGTCAACCTCCCCACTGCTGTGCCGCGACGGCTAAAATACTTTTGAGTCCTTTGGCTCTTCCGAGACCCCGCCACCACTCCACCTATCCTAGGCCCTCCCCTAGGACTTCACCCCTCCTCTCTGGGCAATTCTCCTGCTTCAGCCCCACCAGGGTGCTGGGATTACAGGTGTACATTGCCATACCCTACTGCTCTCCAGCTTCTAAAGGCTTGAGCTATAGGCCCCTCACTCTTGGGTTTGGAGCGTTGAGCCTCTGGATCTGTCTCGGGCACTGACTGAAGGAGCTTCTCTTTGCCTCTTCACAGATTCTATCTGGACAAAACAGCCAGTTGGTAACAAAGGGGTTAATTCTTCTGTCCAAGGAGGGTCATGAAGATGTAGAAGTCCAAGCCATTTGAACCTTAACTGCTACCCTCTACAGCTCTTGAGGAAGCCTTTTTTGGTGAAGCCAGTCACTTCTAGATGCCAGGCACTGCAACGGGCTCTTCTCCACTCTGGACATCTATCCCTAGGACCTCTTCCTCTAAAAGACTCTCTGTTCACCTGCCAGTCCTCTGTTTGGAGACCCATAACCTGTGTGTCCCAAGAATCTCACCAGACCCAGATAAGGAACCCTGTGAGCCATCCCTGTGAGGCAGGCTACCATTCCACTAGAATACACCCCCACAGCTGTGCCAATGGCTAAAATATGGCTCCTCATAGTTCATCAAGTAAAGAGCCAAACCCAGCAGAGATGTTCTAGAAACCCTCTTGGCACAACTCTTGAATCCTTAAGGCTAGTCTGTACCTATCCCCATCCTGCTCCCCAGGCTAAGAAGCCCTAGCCAGCCCCGACAGAAACTGTCCCAGGGCTCACTAGTTCACAGGTTCACTACCAACACCAGCACCATTGCCCCTCATGCCCCCCAGTGCCTGTTCCCACAGAAATACCTGGACATCCACAGTCAAGTACCTAGTGTTGTTGTGGGATATCTGATCACGCTGTGTGAAGATATGTCTCTGTTTTACCTCACCTGCCCAAGGCACCTTCTGATTGGTTTAATAAGGAGCTGAATGGCCAATAGCTAGGCAGGAGAGGATAGGCGGGACTTCTGGCAGAGAGAGAGGAACTTGGGGGAAGGAGGGGACTCACCAGCTAAATGCATAGGAAGTCAGCTCTATAGTACTGAGGAGAGAGGTAATGAGCCATGTGGCAGAACACAGATTAATATAAACAGGTTAATTGAAGTTTGAAGAGCTAGTTGGGAACAAGCCTAAGCTAAGGCCAAGCTTTCCTAATTAATAAAGTCTCTGTGTCATTATTCGGGAGCTGGCGGTCCAAAGAAAGACCTGTCATATGGTGTGTTGGCCTGGACCCCTTGTTGAAGGCTCCCCTAGAGTTCCTGTATGGTAGCCTCTGAGGCCTTTGGCTCTCGGGGAACAGTGGTGAGGTGGGGAGGGCAAGCCAGGAAGAGCTCATGGGCTACCACAGAAGCCTGATGAAACTGCCCTTCAGTTAGCAGGGCAGACATTCCAGTAAATGGGAGGTCAACAAAGCTTTGTCAACAAGTCTCCTGAACAAACCTATGAAGCCCACCCCAGAGCTAGGCGTGGGGGCATATGCCTATGACCTCAGCACTTGGGATGTAGAGGAATATTTGGAGTTCAGGGTTGTCTTTACCTGCTTAGTGAGTTCAAGTACAGCCCGGGCTGCATGAGACTCTCTCAAAACAAAACAAAATAACCACAACAAAATCCCTCACCGCTAACATCCACTGGCCATGGACATTATTAGCTTTCTGTTTAAAAGGAGAATTATCACTCTGGAGGAATTGTGTACACTGTTAACATCTGGAAATTTATGTAAATACTGTAATGAGGGGCTCCAGGGGATAAGAGCCCTTGTTGCTCTGGCAGAGGACCCAGCTTGATTCCCAGCACCAACATGGTGGTTCATAACTGTCTAGTTTCAGGAGAGCTGATGTATTCTTCTAACCTCTGCAGGCACCAGGCCCATATGTGGTGCACAGACATCCATGCAAGCAAAACACTCATACACATAAAATACATTTTAAAATGCTGCAATGACCACCTTACCCCAATATAGAGATGAGCAAATGAAAGTACAGAGAATTATTTAAAATATTAGTGTCTAAATCAGGATCTTAGTGCAGGGAAACAGAATCCTAGAGGCCACATTATACAACACCATTTATTATAACACACTACCAAAATTGTTTAGACTTAGCCGGCAACAGAGATGCCTAACTGTACAGAGAGAGCTACAAACTATGAGTATAGTAGTTATTGGTTCAGTAAAAGCAGAGAGGATTCATCCCCAGGGAAAGATCACTGATATCAAGGAGAAAGACTCAAGCCAGATATGGTGGTGTGTCCCTGCGGTCCCATATAGGGACTCAAGGAGGCAAAAGGATTGTTTGAACCAAGAGTTTGAGGCTAGCCTGGTAGAGAGAGCAGGTTTCCCACTGTACATGGCAGGCTAGCTGGCTTAGGTGAGTCTGGGATTCTCCTGTCTCTCCATCTCCCATTTGCCACAGGAGCACTGGGTTTACAGAATGTGCTATTGCACTCAGCTTTACATGGATTCTGGGGATTCAAACTCAGGTTCTTACACTCGCATAGCCATTATTTCACCCTCTTTCGTCTTTATAATGAGTATGGGGTCCAGAATAAAGAAAGACCCAGAGAAGTCTCCTGCATGGATTGATCAGAGTCCTGTGAAATTTTGCAATGGTGAGCTAAATTGTTTGTTTGAGGGTTTTGTTGTTGTTTGTTGTTTTTGTTTTGTTTTGTTGTTTTTTGTTTGTCTTTGTTTTTGTTTTTTTTGAGACAGGGTTTCTCTGTGTAGCTTTGCACCTTTCCTGGAACTCAGTCTGTAGACCAGGCTGGCCTCAAACTCACAGAGATCTGCCTGGCTCTGCCTCCGAGCGCTGGGACTGTTTGAGGTTTTGACCTTCCTCCTCTCCTGGGACATAAAGCTGCATACCTGAGAACTTAAGGGCATTCCTCTTAAAGGGTGACAAGACTGGGAAGCCATCTAGGGCAGGCCTGTATGGCTTTCCTGTGGCAAGAACAAGGTGCTGAGAGCCACAAAGCTTGCAGCCATGAGTCTAGAGATAGACGACCTCTTCTAAACCCCTCCTCTCCACCAGCCAACCAGACACACATCCCAGTGGATGCCCAGCTGGTAGCTGCAAACCCCAAATGCCTACATGCACACCAACCAGGTGTCAAACCCCACATGGAATCAGCTGTTCCCAATTATCAGACATTTTACATGTCTGGCAAACATTCAGACCAACCCCAGCCATACATGTCAGCCATACATGTACACACTCCAGAGAACATACTGTTGTGTAAGAGACTTTCCCTGGGTAGACACAACTCATGCACATCTACTCACCCCAAAAGACAACCCCCAGCAAACGAGAGTAACAATTTCACTGAAGTCCAACTTTGTGAACCAATGAGCTTTTATTGGGGTTTCTACGGGAGTGTAGGTGAAGGGTCACTTCCGGGAGTAGGGATGTCTCAAAGCAGCTGCATCACTGAGAAGCCCACCCCACCCCATGTGACGCCTCGCAGGAGCTTCACAGGCCCGAGAGGACTCTGGCAGCACGACTGGTCAGTCTCCTCCCCAGCAGCTGTCACCGCTTCTGTAACTCTGGAGAGGGGTCCCCAGGAATCACCCAAGTCACAGCTTGTCCAGATGTGAAGTCTGTCACCTCCAGAGTTTCACGAGCCCCTTTTCCTCCCTTCTAGAGTGAATGTTTCGATCAGAGGAAACTGCTATACAGTACACTCACAGGTGGCTAGGCACACACACCACACACCCAAGCAGCACGCAGCCACACACACACACACTCAACCACAGCACAGTAAACTCCAGCAGGAGGCACAGGCGGCGTTCATGGTAATGGTTCCTAGGCCACCACTGCCCACAGATGGGGCCTCAGCAGCTCAGGAATCCTCTCCATCATGCAGATTCGCCACAGCAACCCCATTAGCCCAGACTTCCTCCTCATCAGTCGGGGAGGGACTGCTGCTCTCTGGGGGTGGATTGATTTATCCAACTAATTAGTTCCAATTAATATTAATACACATTCTCAGCAACTGCGGCAGCTCAGGCAGAGAAGTTGCCCACTGGGACCATCCATCACCAAGCAGGGGACAGCAGAGGACACTCCGGATCTTCAGCACATAGGACCCCACACCTCTGACATTATCCCCAACCTCTATCCCTCGGGATTCCAGAGGGAGTGTGTTACCAAAATCAGAGACTCCAAACTGGGGAACCCAAGGCCCAGAGAAGGGCTGTCACATGCTCCAGACCACACAGCAGATCCAAGGCTATATCTCCTTTCCCTATACTTCTCTCTACTACCCTAGGAGGGTCTGTGATGTACCCAGAGCCCAAGTACTTCATCTGCTGATCCCAACCAGCCAAAGCTGCAATGGCTGTCTGAATGCTCTGTAGTTTCTATCAGGTGCTCAGCAAACATTTTCAGAATGGAGTGGGGTGGACACAGACAGATGTGTTGACTAGGTTATTGTCTCAGTTGAGATGGAGGACAGAATCACCTAGGAGATGGACAGACTCCTCATGTCTATCCCACAACCCCCCAAGGGAGATGACCCAAGAAAGTGAGGATTGAGGCAGGCAGCTAGGATCCTGGGGATCCAGCCTATTTGCCAGGTCTCCCAGTAGAGAAAGGGCCTAAGGGTGAGGGTGGGAAGAGAGGAGAAGCAGGAAGCTATGAGAGCTGGAAGGACAGAGGGGACTTGTGTTAGGAACCCCACTGTTCTTGATGTTTCAATACAGTCTGTTTTGGGGAGAGGCACAGCCACCCATAAGCTAGTCAGTGTGGCTACTGGTCACTGTGACCAAGGGAATGGTGACTACCTCAACACCAGAAGTCAGGAGAAGCAGGAGTCGAGTTTGTGGATGGCACCATTGGGTCTGAACCCTCAAGCCACTCAGAAACAGATGTCAAATCATCTTCACGGCACCTCCAGCGCTTGCCCTGCTCCAGCCTTCTGCCTTTCTATCCACTTTAAAGGCTGTCTGCTGATGCCCCCGGGTCCCTCTTCAAGGCCATGTCAGCTGCACCACACCCCAGGGCACCCGGACCTTGTTATTTCATCTTTCCTTGGGCTGTAAGCCCCCACTGCCACGCCAACCTTATTTATTCACACTTATCAGCAGGAATTGTTTTATTTATGCACTTATTTGCATGCCCCTCCTTAGAAAATGAGTTCCTTAAAAGCCAGGACCTCCTCAGCCTTTTGCAGAGTGTCTGGTACACAGTAGGCGCTCAATGATAAGTCAAGGATGGCAGGTGTTCTCCATCCCTACCTTCACCTGTCCTCATCCCGTTACAGCCTCGGCATTTAGGTTGACTCCACCATTCTTGTAACACTCATTCCTGGGCTCCTGTGACAATGCACTTTTCAGCTTGGGTGTCACTTCACACAGGAAGTACTCCCTGACACACCTGCTCACACACACACTGCAGGCCAGAGCTGGCCCTTGCTTGGTGTCATCATCCCCAGGACTTCTGCTTTATAGCATTTCGGACACACTGGGTAGACACACAGTTGCTGGTAGACTAAAAGACCATCCAAGCAGGGGCTGTTCTGTTCGATTACCCTAAGCATACTGTGGGAGGGATTCGATGTGTTTACGGGATGAGTGGAAGGAGGAGGGGAGGGCTGGGGGTTGGCGGAAGTTGATACATGCAGCTCTCTAGACTAAAAGAAAGCTCTAGGTTGGAGAGAGACAAGGAAACATTCGTCCTTGTGGTCATGAATCAAGGTGAAGAAAGTACATTCGAAGGTCAGGGTCAAACTGGGAAGTTCCCTATAATGAATGAGAGAAGTAATCAAGAGACGCCCAAACGGATGCCCTCGTAACAAGTGTGTGCCATCCTCCAACAAGCCTTCATTGACCATCCATTAAGTACTAGGCACCATGGTGGGTCCTGGGCATACATGGATAAACCTTACAAAGCCCGGACCAAAAGTGGTCTCATTCACTTAAGGTATCCTAGGTCACCACTCCAACCGACATGGTGGAGACTTTGGAAGCCTGACCAAGACTGGCAAGCTAACAAAACACAGACCAGAGACAGATGTGGTGGGGGAATCTCATGACTTGATTACATGACTGTCTCTAAAGGGTGCCCCTGGCAGGTGTCCAGAGCGACACACCCCTTCCTTGGTCCAGAGTTCAGATCTGTGGATGTTATGGGAAGTTCATTTATGTTGTGGTCTGTTGTCCAGCTGAATAGAGCATTTGGTTCAAGAGGTAGACTCAGGGTGAGACAAAGCATGGCCCCCAGAGAAGAAGCTGTCGGGCCCTTTTGGAGCCAGGAGGAGAATGGTGGCAGGTGTGTCACAACCGTGGTGACGGTCTCAGGTTCTTATATTTGTCCCTGAGTTTTATATTATAATAAACGGTAGAAGAAATCACATCATGTAGATGCACAAGAAGATGGTTTGCAGAGGGGAAACGCCACAGATGACCCTAAAAAAGTCCCGTTTGTTGCAGAATATTTGTTTAACTGTGTAAAGATGTGTTACATTTATGTTGTGGAATATTTAACTATGTAAATATGTATTGCATTTGTTTATGTTGTGGAATATTTGTTCAACTATGTAAAGATGTGTTGCTGTTTTGCCTTGCCTGCCTAAGGCACCTGATTGGTCTAATAAAAAGCTGAATGGCCAATAGTAAGAGAAGAGATATAGGCGGGACTTCCAGGCAAGAAGAGTAAGTAGTAGGAGGAATTTAGGGACATAGGAAGAAAGAAAAGACACCAGGGAGTCACTGGGAGGCGGGAATGGGGGATGGGGGGGGAGAAGGCAGCTGCCAGCCAGCCATGGAGGAAGCAGGAAAGCAGGACATACAGAATGAAAGGTAAAAAGCCCAGAAGCAAAACATACATGAATAGAAACATGTTAAATTAAGTTAAAAGAGGTAGTGGGACAAGCCTAGGCTAAGGTCACGCATTCATAATAAGTTTCAATGCCTTTATTTGGGAGCTGGTTGGTGGCCCAAAGAAAATTCCAACTACACCCATTAGGCCTGGTGTGGTGGTGCACACCCACCTTTAGTCTCAGCACTAGGGAGGCTGAGGCAGGTGGCTTTTGTGAGTTGAAAGTCTGCAGAGTGAGATCCTGGACAGCCAGGACTATGTAGAGACCCTGACTCAACAACAAATGATGTTCCCTTACTGGGACCCACGGCAGGTCCTCTAGTTGTATCCTGAGCTCTACATCACAAACCTGCAGGACAGATCAAGGAAGGGGTCAAGGGCAAGGACCAAAGCTCCTGCAGACACACAGCAACAGAGAAGCAAGCATAGCGACAACGCTTCCGTCTTCCAGGAGATGGTGTCACTCAACACAGAGGCTGGTGGCACCCGGAACAGTTTAATGACTGCACTTGTGGTTGCAGAATGAGGAAAGTGCATGAAGTTCAGAGTGGGGCATGTGGGTCTCAGGTCTTCACTATACCTCCTGATCGGCCTTGGATGAATCGGCAACCTTCTCTACACTCCAGTTTGCATGGATTTTCATATGAGATAATGGGGTCTCACCTCCAGAGCCTAAGACACAACTTCTGCTTCGGGGAATATACAGAAATACAAGCAGCCTTCCCTCCCACCCCCCAGTCTGGTAGAACTAAAAGTGAGGGACAATCAGCTCACCCAAGATGGGGAGGTACTCTTCAGGTAGAGAGCAAAGGAAGAACATTCTAGACACAGTAAAATCAGTGAGCAAAGGGCATGCAGGTGGGACACAGTGTGCTCGGCACCGCCCACAGGCCAAGTCTCCAGGACATTCAAGAAGAGCAGACTAACGGCACTGAGGCTGTCACCCACTTCTGGCTGGGGGGACCCAGGGCAAGGTACACACATGATCTTCCTGTAAAATGAGGGCACAGATGAATGATAAGGTGGATAGGGGAATTAAGTGACATGATGAATCTAAACGTCCAGAAGGAGGCAGCTCGCAGGAGTGCTCAGTGGTTTCACACATCATCAAAAGTCATTTGCTCACTCCCACATTAAACATTCGGGGATCTGTATTAGTAAACCTGCCTGCCTTCCTTACTCCCTTCATTGAGAAACACCCTCTATAATTTAAGCTCTGTGAAGACAACAACCGAGTCTCTATCACCTGTCACTGGAGCCTCAACACAGTCTGGTGCCTGCCCTGTGCAGGGGCTCATTTTGTGTTTCTCTCTACTAATTGAGCACCTTCTGAGTTCCATTCACTCCAAGAACTCCATCACACACGAGCAATACGGTTGCTTTTGCAGAGAAGACAAAGGCCTGTGTTTTCAGATGGTGATACTCTAGTGGGGTTAAGCTCAGAGACCTTAGAAAGCGACAGGATGAAGCGTCCAGGACACTGAAGCTGAGTGTTCTGAGCAGACGGAACTGATAACATAAAAGGTCCCAGATAAGAGATCAGTCATGTCCTTCTCTTTGTCTAGGCTTTGACCCTCAATCTGCCCTCCTTTCTGAACCTGTATAACCCCCCAAGACCCTTGCCACCCCTGAGAAAGAACTCAAGTTCCTCACCTGGCCACCCAAGTCTTCCTTAAGCCGGTCTCACCTGCATCTCTGTTTCTACCGTGCACGTTCAACACGCCCGCCATGTCCAAACCCACCCTGGCCTTTGGGCATGCTGCCCCTTCTCTCTGGGATGCTCTCATTCCTTTCTTCTTTAAAAATAATTTGTTTATTTGTATTTTATATGTATTGGTGTTCTGCCTGAATGTATGTCTGTGTGAGGGTGTGGGATCCCCTGAAACAGGAGCTAAGACAGTCATGAGCCACCATGTGGTTGCTGGGAATTGAACTCAGGACCTCTGGAAGAGCAGTCAATGTTCTTAACCTCTGAGCCATCTCTCTAGCCCCCATGTTCTTATTTCTTAACTTAGCCTCTGAGAACTTTCTAGGCTCAATACAGTCCCCCCCTCCTCCTCTTCCTCCTCCTGCTCCTCCTCCTCCAGGAAGACTTCCTTCCAGGCCTTGGTCAGCACTGGTAGCACTGACTGCCTTGCTTATTCCTCCCCGGGCAACAATGCCAGCTGAGGGCCAGGTGCGCCCACTCGGCTCCCTGCAGTCCACCCCGGGTGCTTTCTCTGCTGCCCTGCGCTGTCTGTAATAGCAGAAATGGAGTCCCCACCATTGAGGAGGGCTAGTGTCCTCAGGGGACACCACCCACCACAGATGTCCACTCCACCACCAGGGCAGACTGGGACGAAAGATCCCACACTCTCTGGGGCCCAGAGAAGGACAGAAGGCTTCCTGGGGAAAAAAAGCAGGGGATGAGTGCTAGGCTTCCAAGGACTAAGAAGTGCATGTCGGCAGAGATGGAGTGAGCGAAGGAGAAAAGAGGCAGTGTCCATCAAAGCTGGGCCGAACCCAAACGAAAAAAGGAAGGGAAGGAGGTAAGTGACGAGAACACGCCCCTGTGTCCAAGCTGTGGGGTGATGGCACCAGGGAGGTTTTGGAGCAGGAGAGTGACATGAATTGTAGCTGGCTCTAGAGGTTCCGGCCAGGCCTCTCAGCAGGCTCTGGTTCCCAGCACCCTAATAGAAACACCTAGAAAATACATAACATATTGCTTCTTCGCTGTTGATGAGCCCAGACCATTCCTGCTGGCTGCCACATGAAGTAGGGGGTCAGGATGGAAAGTGGACCAGAGAGGGGAGCAAGGTCCAGACTGTGTGTGTGGTGGGGGGAGGGGGGGGAAGTGTCCTGTGCTTCCGCAGGAGTCCAGGGGAGGACAGGTGGACACCTCTTCCCTGTGCTCGGCATTTCCTCACAGGCGACAGAGTTCATAGGCCTTAGGTCCTCCAGAGCTGGGCAGGTGAGTGACCCTCAGGACGGCCGCTTTTCAGGGGTCATCAGCTGTTCCACCTCCCGCATGAACCGCAGACACATCTCTTCCTGCCAGGGCAGAGCCACACACTGCACGGCCACAGGCAGGCCTACACTCTTCTTCATGGCCTACAGGGGACACAGACATCAGGACGGGAGAAAAGGGACCAGACCCCAGTTCCAGGAAACGCGCACCCCGCGGGGAGGGCACGCAGCAGCAGGCGTGGGGCTTATTCTGAGGAAGGCTGCCAAAGCCTGCAAGTGCGAGGACTCTGTCCCCTACAGCAGCCGGGTCTGGGCAGCAGAGAGCTGGGAGATGGGCAGGCTTTACCTTCTTCAGTATATGGTCCCAGATATCCCCAAAGTAGCCCTGGTAGTGTTCCATCTGGGCGTCGTCCTCAGCCGTCACAGTGGTGACGGGCACCACCCCCGCAGGGAAGTCCAGGCAGTTGTAGAGCACAGTGTAGCTGATAGCCCCTAGGACACAACACACTGGCTGCAGCAAGCCCTGAACCCCCGCAGTGCCAACTGGCCTCTCTGGGCCCAAGTTAACCCTCGTCCCGCCCGTAAAATGGCACTCCGCTTCTACAGCCAGGCAAAAGCCCTCTCCCAGGCCCGAGGCCAGCGGCAAAGCACCGGAGCCAGCGAGACTCGCGGATGCTTGCTTTGTGCCTTTTCCCATGCAGCTTCCCCACCCTGGAACGTTGCCCCTATTTTCTTGGCTTATCTAAAAATCACCTCGATTCAAACACCACCTCCCCAACCTGCAGGCTCTGCAAGGAACACTGTTCTCCTACGGGAATCGTGTTCAGAACAGACAACTCATCCCCTCTCGGCACTCCACGTGACTCTCACGTCTGTAGCCGACCAATCAGTGAGGTCCCAGGTGAGGAGCAAGACGCTCCCCCATGGACGGGGTGTCCCCCCCAGAACTCTCCCTCCTCCACACCACAGTGCACAGGGCTGAACTCGGAGGGGGAGGAGGGAATGAGAGCCTCAGGGGAGGCACAGCAGGCCTCACCTGTGGCTCTGCCGGATGCGTTCAGATCCAGAGCGGGGCCCAGCATGGGGGTCAGCAGCACGTCCAAGTTCATAGCTTTCCACTGGGCAATCACAGAATTTCGGTACACCTGGAGGGACACGAACACATCTACCTGGGGGAGGCGCCCAGGTAGATCCTCGGCACCCCAGGATGTCCCGTGAGCCCTGAGGGGGCTCCGGTCCTCACACTTGGGCCCGAGCTGAGGCACCGTGAGACCCGAAGGGCTGCCTCTTGATGGTATTTGCTTCTGCCACGGACAGAACATTTTCTGCTAAAATGGAGCCACTCACTAACAAGAATAGTCCCAGAGGAACAAAGAGGGGCTCGGGACAGGAGCCCAGGACAGGCGCTGGGCAAATGAACATCACAGAGGGGCCCCAGCCACAGTCCCTAGACAGGAAGGAGTGGCAGGTCACTCCAGGGCCCCAGTGGGAAGAGCTGCCAGGGAAGCTTGCCGGTAGATGCCCTGGGCAATTGCACCCTCCTCCCCCTGCTCCCCAGGGCTCAGACCTTACCTCAATCTCATGCTGCAGTTCCCACAGCTTTCCAGCCGACCTGGGCAGACAGAGGGAGGTCACCAGGCCCTCACAGCCACAGCCATCAACAACATCAGACACCCTACACTCACCGCTTCTAGACCTCACTCAACCCCAAGGGGTCTCTGAGAGGGGAAAGCAAGGCCCTGCTGTCCAGACAGAAACATCCAGGATCTCACGGGACTCCGGCTGGCTGGTTTAACGGCTTCATAGCCAAGCCAGCACCGGACCAGACCTGATTCCTAGGGACCCTTGAGCTACAAGAGAGGGCAGGGCTGTCAAAGGTCCTCAATACCTAGAGGCCAGAGGAGTAAGTCCACAGATGTCACGCCGGAAATGCTCATGTCCTACTTTTGAAGACCCAGCCACCAAGGGGCAGGCAGGACCAGGGCCAGGCCAGTTTAGTTCAGATTCCTAAAAGCCTTTTACCTGTTTCCCTGGTACCCACAATCCCCAGCCCTCCCCGGCCCACCCCAGCTCAGGCTAGCTCCTTTCTGGTCTTTTTCCCGATAATCCCTTCTATCTAGCCTGTCCTGCTCTGCACTCAGGCCCTTGTCCTCCTAAGGATCCAGGACCCTCCTCAGACATCTTCAGGGACCCCCCCTGATGGTCCTAAGTCGACTTCCCTCCCTGGACCACCTCAACCTTAGGAGCCATTTCTCCCAGAGATTTTCCTGTCAAAACCACCTAGATTCAGACCAGACCAGTTGGGGAAACATGGGGCAGGCGGCAGGGTACGGGAGAAGGTCTCACCGAGACTGCATGCTGTTGAGAAAGGCTGCCATCCGAGGAAACTGTACCAGAACAGACATGGGGTCAGTGATTGTACCCCCACGCCACCTCTTCCACACCCTCCCACCTCCCAGGTCCAGCTTTGCTAAAGACTGAGGGAATGGGGAAGAGACAGGGAAGAAGAGAGGAGGCCATGCCTGTCCAAACCTAGAGGCCAGGGGAGGAAGGCAGAGCCAGAGACCATGAGATATCTATCACAGGATGGGGGCCCAAAGGCTGCATCCTTCCATGCCTGGAACTCTCACCAGAGGCTTCAGCAGGAAGCTCAGCAGTCTCTTAAACCACCCGGGCAGCTTCAGAATTAAGATCAGGTCCCCCAAGCAGGGATCCACAAAGTCACCTTTGCTGAAAGACAAAAGGCCTCGTTAAGGTGCTCCTCCCCCCCTCCCTGATGACTGCAAGCCCTGTGACTCAGTGGTCCTGTCCACCTCCTTCCTCACCCAGCTCCTGTGGTCCTGGTATCTAGTCTCTTGCTTGGCCTCTTTCCAATGCATACTTTGTTTCTGCTGCTCATTGGTGTACCTGGACTCTGTCCCACTCCTAGGAAGCCCTGGGGCCTGAGGAACATATCTCCCTCGGCATTTTCCACTTAGCAATGATGCCAGCCTACATTTATGAATGGGGCTGAAGGATAGGCTACCCAGGACGCTTGTTTCTCATCTGGTTCAAGAGCTTGGAGAAACATTCTAGGAACGTCTCGTTCTCAGGGCTGGATTGAGAGGTAGTAGCTTCCACTGATACCTAGGCAACGTTCAGCTGCTGGGAAATTGCTGGGAGGGGGGTGAGATGGCTTAGTAACATATGACAGGCTGGGCAGTTGACTGAGCGAGGCTTCATGGACCAAGCTGAGCTACATGAGACCAAGAAGCAGGTTTATTGCCTTGCCCAGCCTAGCCATGTCTCCAGGAGGCACCTTCCCGGGCCTCTGCAAGCAGCTGGGAGGACCTGCTCTCCGCCAAGCCTCTTAAGTGAGTCTGTGCCACACACCAACCTCAGAAAAAAAAAAAGAAAAAGAAAATCGAGGGTTGAAAAGAAAGAATCAGCTCAAGAAAGGCTGGGATCCATACCCAACCCCCTTCCTTAACAAACAGCAAAGAAGCCCCTGACCACCTGCATCTCACAGGGAGTTTGGCTCAGAGGGGGCTATGGCATCACCACCCAGCCTCCCGTGACGCTGTCTGTCACCTTCCCACGGTCTCTCCAGTGACTTATCTCCAGGCTCAACTTGCATAACTAGAAGGACAGCAAGGTCGCTGCCCAGGAAGCCCAGGTCTTCCATGTGCGCATCGAAGGCCTGTCCTGGACATGGTCACAGGGCCCGGCTGCCCTCCCTGGGTGTACGCACATCTTTAATTTACTTTATTATCTTATGTGTGTAAGTGTTTGCCTGCATGTATCTCTGTGCACTGTGTGTGTGCCTGGTGCCTGCGGAGGCCAGGAAAGGGCAGCAGGTCCCCTGGAACTGGAGTTACAGACAGCAGTGAGCTGCCATGGGAGTGCTAGAATCTGAATTTGGGTCACCTGGAAGAGCATCCAGTGCTCTGGACTGCTGAGCCCAGCACCCCCCCCCCCTGCATATTCTCCTGATTCCACCCTACATCCCGAAGCCCAAGAGCACTCACAAGTTCTGGAGGAAAGCGTGGCCACCGTCACTGAACAGCCCACCTGCGGACAGGACCTCCAGAGCGTAGGGGATGTTGTTGGGCAAGAAGGGAACCAGCTGCGGGGATTGAAGGGTGTAAGGCCCACAGATACTATAGCCTTCGGGTCCCCTAACTCACACGCTGCCCCAGGGGCCCTGAGGATGATCTGTGCCACAAGGTCAGCCTTAGTCAACCCATGACCCTCAGGAGAGGTCTGGAGCCACCCATGAAGCTGTCTCAGAATAATAAACCAAAACCCACCGGCCTACAGTCTCAAGGCCCCGGGAGTCTCTAGAGAGGTGTGCGTCACGGTCACAGTGACGAGGCATGCACTCAAACAGCTCCTGGTGCAGGCTAAGTCCTCCACCCACGACATGCCCCAGTCCTCGCCCCTCAGTCTTCATACTGGTGTCACAGAGCCAGAATTCTCATCCCAAATGACTAAATAACAGGGAATGGAGGGGCCTGGGAGGGCTGTGGGTATCAGGAAGACTCCCCTGGAGGAGAGGAGACGCCATACCGTGTGGCCAGCAGCCTCGAGGCTCCGCTTGGTCTCCAGCACCGCCCTCGTCATGGCTGGGCTAGGCCTGGTATAGTTGTCGGTGTCATAGTAACCCACCCGCAGGGGTCTAGAGCTTGTGTAGATCTAGAAGTGAACATCAGAAATGAGGCGGAGGCAGAGGAGAATGGCCCATGCAGAATGCTTAGAGACAGAGACCCACCACGGCTACAAGGTTACAAGCTGAATCCTTCTAGCACATTTTCCCATGAACCAACAGCAACCAATCATCATGATAATCATCACGGGTAAGGCCCTTCACCTCTGACCCTTTCACAAAATGCCTTCACGGTGACTCGGAGCAGGAAGGAGGATTCCCGGCAGTCGTAAGAGGAAACTGAGGCTACCCAAAGACTAAAGCCCAACCATGCATTCTGTCTGCTGAGCTGAAGTTTCTGTTACCTGCCCTCACTCCTGTGAGAAACTAGTCCAGACCTCCAGACAGGGTCTCCCCCTCCCCTCTCAGAAGGGGCTCGGGCCCCAGCTGTCTGAACCTGCCTGCTAAGAAGGAAAAGCCTACTCCACACGCTCCTTCGCACCCGCCCTAACTCCTAAAAACACCGATGCCACTCTACTGCCTGGGGACCCGAAGCCTCTTCAAGCAGCTTCACTGGGAAAGGGGAGAAGCCTGCATGGGATGGAGAAATGCCGGACTGCTGGGAAGGGGCGCCTGCATCCCACAGCTGACATGACACACTGCTCTTCTGTCTGTACCATCCACTGTGACTACTCCCAGGAGCTCTGTACACAAATACAGACAACCTCTGTGGTTCTCCGCCAGCTCACCAAGACTCTGAACCTCTCACCTAAAGCTCTTCCTCTTCCTGAATCCCCCTCCCTAATTATTAATCATGGTCCTGACCCAATCCTAGCCCAACTCCAGATCCACCTAGGTAGGCCCAATTCTGCCCTTGCCTCTCAGGCACTAAAGAGGCGGGCTGCTCCCCAGCTTCAAGCTGTTCAGTCCTGTCTGATCAGTGGCCTATCTTGGTCATATTCGGGAAGCTGACACTTCACACTGCTCTCAACTCATTCAGCCTACTTGCCATAAGGCCTATTTTCTGGGGAGATGGGCAGGAATGCTGTAAGAAACACTGCTACTTCCTAAGAGCAAATTCAACCCAGGTCCACAGTTTCTTTCTGAGGAGTTACAGACCCTGATGGTCCTCAGCAGCATAGGCTGAGAGGTCCCAAACGCAGGCACGGGCGCCACCTAGTGGCCATATGTGGAGGAGCAGCTGCCCCAGGTCTACCCTGCCACAGGGGACTGGTTTTCCACAGAGCTTCCAGCCAACCCTGCCCACACCACCTGAGTTCTAGAGTTCACTCCTCTTGTCCATCCCAGCCCCCCTCCCCCCCACCTCACTCACCTCCTCTCTGAAGGGCAAGGGGGGGACAGTGGGGTCCAAGCGGAACAGGTCCTCACACAGTAGGGCTTTCAGGCATAATGCCAGGCTCTCCACATCCCGGGCCATGGGGCCAACAGAAAGCTGCACTGTAGGGAAGGGAAGGGAGGGGAAGGAAAAGGTGTCACTGGGCCCCCAAGGAGCTGGGTCTGAGTAAGGACTGGTCTGTGGCTCCAGACTGAGAGCAAGAAAGCAAATTCAGACCCACAACGGCCCGACGACCAGATATTTGTCCACAGGCAAAACAGGGGCCACGGCATATCAAGAGGACCCCCGCCCCTTCCCCACCCCCTAGGACGCCAAGAGTATATCAGACCTCACTCACCTGCCGTCTGTCCATAGACACAGCCCTTCAGGCCACTCTTGCTGGTCAGAAACACAAGATGTTGGAAACCAATGGTAACCACTCTATACTCACCCCAATCCCAGGCCCCAGCTCTAAACCCCCAGCACTGGAAGTGAAGCCATGCACAGCTGGTGATGTTTGTCCCCCCCTCCCACACCCTCACAGATCATGGCTAGTGAATCCCTCCTGGACCCCAGAGGGCGCACAGGCTGAACCAAGACCATGCTGGCGTCCTGGACCCACCATACCTGAGGCGGTTCCCGGTAGGCTTGAGGCCACAGATGCCGCAGAAAGCGGAAGGGAAGCGGATGCTGCCTCCAATATCGGTGCCTAAGCCCAGCGGGGAGCCCCCCGACCCGATGAGCGCCCCCTCGCCCCCGGAGGATCCACCGGGGCTCTTGGAGGACTTCCAGGGGTTCAGAGTCTGGCCAAAGAGGGGGTTACTGCAGTCAAAACTGGAGAGAGCAGGAAAAAGTTAGGCCAGGTCAGGTCAACAGCTAACTGCCCTGGGTCTACCCCCGCCTCCCCCGGCTCCTAAGGACCGACCTTAACATGGACTGGGGGACATTGGTGTGCACAAAGGGCACTGCCCCCTGCAGCTTCAGCACCTGCACCACCACACTGTCACACTCCGATGGCACCCCCTCATTCAAGCTCAAGCCCAGCGTGGAGTCTTGGCCCTTAGGGGAGAGACGGGCATACAGACGACACCATCAGTGAGGTGGGACCCTCCCACCACCAGCACCCTGGCCAGACCAAGCCTCCAGGGTCTCTGGACCTGAGGCATCCTTTCAGCCCCCCACCCCCACCCCGCCCTGAGCTGGGGACAGAGACAAAGGCAGTGTGGGAGGCTGACACACCAGGCAGGGGGTACCTTGTAGCTGAAGCACTCCTTGAGGCTCACGGGGATGCCGTAGAGCAGGCCCTGCCGTGGGGCCTGGCACAGCTGAGTCTCACAGTCAGCCAGATAGGAGGTCACACAGTTGGTCCCCTTGTTCACTTCCCAGGCCTGGGTGAGAGGGAAAGGGACACAAGGCAGAGGGGAGGCCAGCACCTCTCTTTCTAAGATTTCTCCCCGCTTCTACACGTCTTATAATGGAAAGTAACCAGAAACACGGCCCAGAGGCGGCGCGGCACAGAGGACGACCTCCAGCCCAGCACCCACCCTGCTCGGGCTATGCGGCCCCAGCTTCACCAGCTTCACCCAGGCTCTCTTAGAGAATGTGGCTCAGGGCCAGGCCAGGCAAGGGAGCAGGATGCTGTCCTCAGAGGCACTCAGCAGAGGATGAGCTAGAAGACCACTGGCCGCTGCTCCCGTACTTCCGGGTCCTATCTCTGCCCAGGGACACAGACAGGGCCAGATCTCCTCCACGTCAGGTCACGCTGGGAGTCGGCTGCACAGCTGGGCCAGACCAGACCCTGGCACTCCCACCGCCGGCCTGTGCCCGGCTCACACTTGGCCAAGCCAAGCCTCCCTTTTCCCTGGGACTCCTGAGTCACAGATGAGTGACCTCAATAAAGAAATAAGAGTCGGACCCAAAGTAATGATAAACAGGCAGCAGACATCTAGAACTTTAAGTCCCAGGCCTAGGGCCCCAGAGGTACAGAAGAGGACACCCAGGCTGAACCTAGTGATCCCTCTTGCTCCTGGGAGACAGCTAGGGACCCTCAAAACTGCAGGCATCAGTCACCAGGCCACCCAGGGCAGGAAGGGAGGAGCCTGAGTCTCTGCGTCTCGGTCAGTGACACCGGCCTACTTTCTCCTACCCACTTGGCGGTCATCCCTTCTAACACTATCATTACACACCTCACCCGGACGCTGATACTCACCTACTCGGGTCATGCTCACAGACATGATCACACTCAGGATGCATCGGAATGTATAGTCTGTCTTATTCTTTTTTCTTATGTACATTCCCTGAGCACTTCTTTTTTGTTTGTTTGTTTGGTTGGTTGGTTTGGTTTTTCGAGACAGGGTTTCTTTGTGTATCTTTGAGCCTTTTCCTGGAACTCACTCTGTAGCCCAGGCTGGCCTCGAACTCACAGAGATCCACCTGCCTCTGTCTCCCAAGTGCTGGGATTAAAGGCGTGCACCACCACCGCCCAGCTCCTGAGCACTTCTTAAGTGAAAGATAATGTATTTGGCACTGAGGCTTAACAGCAAATAAGATAGTTTCTGTCAGGGCTGGAGAGATGGCTTCCTGGTAAGAGTACCTGCTGTGTTTCCAGAGGACCCTCGTTTGAGATCCAATACCTATGTCAGGAGGCTCCCAGCCACCTGTAACTCAAGTCCCATGGGATCCAATGCCTTCTTTTGGCCTCCAAGAGCATCAGCACACACGCACATACCCCCTCACACACACACCGATACACAGAATTTCAAATGTTTAAAGAAGTAAAGAACAATCCCTGTCCACAGGACCCATGGAGAGCCGGGGGTGGGGGGGTGGGGGGGTGGGGGTTTGAGTCCTGCCTGTGAGTAGAGAGGGAGAGGGAGCACCCAGCAGGGCAGGGACAGGGGAGGTCTTGCTGGTCAGCGTGGAATCACTGGCCTGGGAGGGACAAACAGAGAGAAAAAAAATTCCAAGGAAAGGACACCAGTACAAAGGCAGGCAGACCCTGAGCTCAGTGTCTCCGGTCTCCCAAGGCCAGTGCTGCTGGGGGTGAAGATCAGGACCTGAGGGGCACCTGCCCGGCTGAGGGACACCTGTGCTGCTGCTGCTCACAGAGCAAGAGAGTAGTGAGTAGTGAAGAGCAAGGTGGTAAAGGTGGGTGGAGAACCGGGGAGAGAGAGGAGAGAGACAGAGGGGAACAGAACAGACTTGGTGACCAATGAGGTGGAGGCGGGAGAGCGGGGATCTGGGCTGAGAGCCAGGTCTCTAGCTAAGACAACATGCTCAGTGTCCACACACACCCCCACACCCCCACACACACACACTCACACACACACACACACACACACACACACTCACACACACACCCTCTGGCTCCTTCCCTCCCTGGCAGTCCCTGGCACTGAGGTTCTACCATGACCCAGAGCAGGACAACTCCAGGCCAGGTTTTCCCCACAGCCTGTGCAGAGCCGGTAGGGACCAGCCTAGGCTTACCTTTCCTAAGTAGGTGAAGAGCACCACCTCGGGGGAGAGCTCGCCACTGTGTAACTTCTGTAGTAGCTGAGGCAGGGGCAGGGCCAGCAGCGCCTCCGAGTCCAAGTCAGGGTTCTGTGGATAACACACTCCATCAGGCTTGCACATGTGACTTTTGCCCCTCGGTCCTCACAGTCCACGAGCTGATGCTCACTGTCACTTGCTAACATCCCCACAGAAGGTGCCACCTGCAGCCCTGACACCAGACACCAGATCCAACCTAGGTGGGCTCTTGGCATCCCAGACCAGCGCAAATGTAACCTCCGGAAGTCTTCTGGATAGGAAATGGTGAGGGACAACCGTCACCCGGACGGATTATTGCCCCATTAAGACTAGCATCCAGCACACCTGCCTCCTGCCTGCCATGCACAGTGCTGATTGTGTTTTTTTGGCTTGGGTCCCCACCCCCACTCACATGGTTATTTATTTTTCATTTTCTTCTCTTCTATTTCTGACAGTTTCTTATTATATAATGCATTGTGATCATATCCCCACGCTCCATTACCTTCTCTTATCGCCCGCCCCCTACACACGCCTGTTGACCTTCTTTCTAACTAGCCCTGCTCCTACTTTCCTCATGGTATTTTCATTTGGTTTTTTGTTGTTGTTGTTGTTGTTGTTGTTGTTGTTGTTGTGTGTCCAAATCATGTTCTGATTGTAACAGGCCTATCATACATATCCAGAAGACAGCATCCCATGCTCTGATTCTAACAGCCCTATTATACATATCCAGAAGACTACATCTCGTGTTCTGGTTGTAACAGCCATATCATACATATCCAGAAGACAGCATTTACAGCGTTCCTCCTCATCCTTCAGGTTTATTTTGTTTTGTTTGAGACAGGTTCTCACTATGTAAACCAGGATAGTCTCAAATTCAGAGATCTGCCTGCCTCTCCCAAGGGCTAGGGTTAAAGACTTTTGCCATCAAACCTGGTTGTATTTGTTTTTTGAGAGGTTTCAGTTATTTTGACCAGGTTAGTCTTGAACTTTCAAGATCTCCCTACCCGTCCCCCCCCCCCCTCCCCGCCCCGGTCCCAAGGAGATGGGATCACAGGCTTTTGGTTTGGTTTGGTTTTGATTTTGGGTTTTGGTGTTCAAGACAAGGTTTCTCTGTGTAGCCCTGGCTGTCCCAGAACTTGCTTTGTAGACCAGGCTGGCTTAGAATGAAGAGATCTGCCCGTCTCTTCCTCCTGAGTGCTGGAAGTAAAGGTGTGGACCATTACTAATGGCTCATTACAGGCTTTTCAACACCAGGCCTGTGACCCTCCATGTCTTGATGAACTCTTACTACTGTCCCCATTCCACAGATTTAGAAACTGAGCTAAGAGAAAGGAAGTGCTTTGTTTAAGACCAGAAATGTAAGAGTGGGGTTAGAGAGACGGCTCAGTGGTGAAGAGTACTTGCCCTTGTGGAGGACCTGGGATTGGTTTACACGATGGCTCACAACCCTCTGTAACTCCAGTTCTAGGAGATCTGATGCTCTCTTTTGACCCCTGTAGGTAGCAGATACGCATGTGGTACATACACACACACACACACACACACACACACACACACACACACACAGGCAAAACCCACTCACAGACATAAAATGAAATAAATCTGGAAGGAAGGAAGGAAGGAAGGAAGGAAGGAAGGAAGGAAGGAAGGAAGGAAGGAAGGAAGGAAGGAAGGAAGGAAAAGAGAGAAAGGTAGGTAGGCAGGTAGGTAGTGATGCCCTACCCACCTAGCACAGACAATCCACTGCACACAAGCCCTGGCAGCAGAAGTTCAACCACAAAAGCCCCATTAAGATGCTAAGTTTGCCGGGCGGTGGTGGCGCACGCCTTTAATCCCAGCACTCGGGAGGCAGAGCCAGGCGGATCTCTGTGAGTTCAAGACCAGCCTGGACTACGAAGTGAGTTCCAGGAATGGTGCAAAGCTACACAGAGAAACCCTGTCTTGAAACCCCGCCCCCCAAAAAAAAGATGCTAAGTTTGTGGCTGAAGACCACATCCAAAGTGGGATGGTTGACACATTCATTTCCAGACAGGCATGAAGTGCCTGCTCTGAGCCTGGCCCTGCATCAGGAAACGAAAAGCTACGCCCACGTGAGCTTAACATGAGACAGGGGTGGAGCCGAGAACTAACAGATAAATGTGCTGCTCAGTTTTGTCACTGTTGACACAAGCTGAAGTCATCTAAGAAGAGGGGGCCTCAGTTGAGGAACTGCCTCCATCAGATTAGCTTGTAGGCATGTCTGTGGGGCATTTTCTTAATTAATGGTTATGGGCGGTGCCACCCGCTGGACAGCGGTCTCCGGAAAGCTAGCCAAGCAAGCCATGGAGAACACACTAGTACACAGTGTTCCCCCAAGACCTCTGCTTCAGTTCTTGCCTGGAATCCCTGCCTTGGCTTCCCTCAATGACGGACTGTAACTTGTAAGTTGGAATTAGCCCTCCCACTTACTTTTGGTCATAGCGCTTATCACAGCAACAGACAACAAACTAAGACACAATCAGATATGAATTATCGATCGTGAGGGATTGAAAAAATAAAACAGGGTGTGGTGGAGAGTGGCACCTGGGTGGGGTGGGAGAGAATTGGTCTCTGAGGGAAGAGGGCCCTAAGGCACGCCCACCTGCCAGAACACCAAGGCTCCACGTCCCTGGGGTCAGCTCTACCTGCAAACTCCCTCCTGGGTCCTCCTCAAGAGTATTAGACCAATTAGCGAACACTGAATCACCACCCCATTGCTCAACACATCCTCTGTTCCTGCAAAGGTCACCAGAGAGTCTCTTGTTACCAGATCCACCAGATATCTTTCTCCATGCCTCACCGAGGTCTTCAGAGGTATTAGACCACATGCTACTCTCTTCAGTTTCTCATGGATAGAAATACTACACCCCTAGGGTCCCCCGTTACCATCTCTCCGATGAGCTCTCTGCTATTCATTCAGTCAGTCAGCAAACATGGGCAAAGGACTACATGAGAGGCCATGCATCCAGAAGTAAACAAGAAGGCAAGGTCCCTGCATTCAGAAAATCAACATCTAAGCAAGCAAGCAGGACACCGGTAGTCAGCTTGTGGTAAGGCAAGACGGTGGATAAATGGTCTTGGTGGAAATGAGGATGCTGTGGATGGTCTAGCTGGCGAGGTGACATTTTAGCCATGATCTGAAGCGTGGTGAGGGGAGAGACACAGCCTCCTCCAGGTTCCTCTAGTACTTGTCTTCGCTCTCTGGGACCAGAGAAGGCTTGCCCTCCTGGCTTCCACTCCCTGAGCTCCCATCTGTTCCGCCTGATCCTCCACCAAGCTCCACATAAGGCAACGCACAGCTGTTCACGGGGTGAGTCCTGTCCTTCCTTCTGCAGTCACTCCCTCCCACACTTTCAATATTGGCTCCATCTCAGGATGCCCCAAGACCCTCAGCCCGGCAAGTGCACATCTATGTTCAGGTAACTAGTGAACTCATCCGGGTTCCTTTCTCTTTCTCTCCATTGCATCCAATCAGTCATCAAGCCCTTTAAACAGCTCTGGAAATTGGCTCTGTTCCTCCCCTTTAACGGGACCCTCATCCAGCATCATCCATTCCTCCCCAAACTACTACCCTACTAAGCCCTTGCCTCTGTGACCCATCCTTCCTGCTAAGTCTATACATTCCTGTGGTGATGTGTTGTTTGTAATCTAGGAAATAAAGGTTGCCTGAAGATCAGAGGACAGAGCGAGCCACAGAGTGAGCCACAGAGGTCAGGCAGTAGTGGCCCACACCTTTAATCCTAGCACTCAGGGGGCAGAGGCAGAGATCCATCTGGATTTCTGTGAGTTCAAGGCCACACTGGGCTACACGAGATTAATCCAGTCTAAAAGAGAAACAGCCAAGCAGTGGTGGCACACACCTTTAATTCCAGCACTTGGGATCACACACCTTTCATCCCAGCACTAGGAAGGTTCAGACAGGAAGTGCTATGGTTGGACAGAGGAAGGAATATAAGGTGAGAGGAGACAGGAACTCTTGTTGCAGGCTGAGGAGTTGGTGGGGTAAGAGGTAGTAGCTGTGGCTTGCTCTGCTTCTCTGATCTTTCAGCTTTCACCCTGATATCTGGCTTTAGGTTTTTATTTTAAGACCATTTAGGGCTGGGCAGTGGTGGCACATGCCTTTAATCCCAGCACTTGGGAGGCAGAGGCAGGCAGATCTCTGTGAGTTCGAGGCCAGCCTGGTCTACAGAGCAAGATCCAGGACAGGCACCAAAACTACACAGAGAAACCCTATCTCGAAGAAAAAAAAATAGGATTCGTACAACACTTTCCCCTTAAAATGTCTACACAGCATTCCACAGAGTCAGAGTGTGCTCCTGAAGGTGCTTCCAGCCATGATCTTATCACATGACCTTTGGACCATCACTCCCTGGCACCCCCATACACCCAGAACACAGCCCCGCCCCCCAACCTGGAAACCTTACTTTTTTTTTTTAATTATGTATATAGTGTTCTGCCTGCATGTATGCCTGCAGGCCAGAAGAGGGCACCAGATCTCATTACAGGTGGTTGAGAGCCACCATGTGGTTGCTGGGAATTGAACTCAGGATCTTTGGAAGAGTAGCCAGTGCCCTTAACCACTGAGCCATCTCTCCAGGCCCCGAAACCTTACATTCTTAATGCCAGGAGGACTTCCCCAAATTTGTTAGATGATATAACACTTACTTGGGGTTTTATTCCTTTTTTTTTTTTTTTTTTTGAGGATCGAACCCAGGGCCTTGCGCTTGCTAGGCAAGCGCTCTACCACTGAGCTAAATCCCCAATCTGGGTTTTTATTCTTTTAATACAAGTTACACAGAAGAAAAACATGGATCATAGATCTCTTTCTAATACATCAGATAACTCTAATTAATATAATATATATATATATATGTGTATATGTGTATATATATATATATATATATATATATATATATATATATATATATAAATCTTGAAAGTATCTAGGGGGCTGGAGAGATGTCTCAGAGTTTAAGAACATATACTGTTATTGCAGAGGACCTGAGTTTGACTCCCAGCATCCACAGCCTGTAACTTCAGATCCACTGGCCTCCATGGGCACTGCACTCATATGCATATACCCTTACACACACACACACACACACACACACACACACACACACACACACTTAAAAGTAATAAAAAAAATAATCATAGGGAGGTAGAGACAGGAAGATCCCTGGACCTCACTAGCCAGCTAGCCTTGCTGAATTGGAGATCTCTAGGTCCAAGGAGAGACTGTGTCTCAAAAAATAACATGGAGAGTAGTAGAGAAAAATATCTGACACCTGGCCTCCACACACAGGAACACACACACACACACACACACACACACACACACACACACACACACGAATGCATATACACATGTACACCACAGAGACACACCAAGGTATATAAAAAGTGAGCATCCATCCACCCTGCCCAGTCCCTGTTCTGAAAATAAAACCAGTTTCTGAGGAACAGCACAAAACAGTATGAAAAGCCCACACTATTGTTGTCCATATTCACTCTTTTTATTTTCCCCACAAAGCAATCATACTGTAGAAAGCACTGCTCTTGCCTCTCCCATCCCACAATGAACACAAATTGTGCTTCATATTTTCTTCCAGGCATGGAGGCTTATGCTTCTAATCCCAGCACTTGGGAAGTGGAGGCAGGAGGATTGCCATGAATCTGAGGTCAGCCTGGTCTACATAGCGAGCTGTAGGCCAGCCAGAGCTATAAAACAAGTCTGTCTCAAAACAAAACAAAAAACTGTAAAATAAGAGTCTAAGACTGCAGCTGTGTGGATATTTTTCTAATGTTCACAAAGTACTGAGTTTGATACCTAGTAGAACACAAAACCAGACTGCTGTGGGATGGTCTGTATGTCAAATAAAACACTGATTGGCCAGTGGCCAGGCAGGAAGTAGGTGGGACAAGGAGAGAGGAGAATTCTGGGAAGCGGAAGGCTGAGGCAGAGAGACACTGCCAGCCACCGCTGTGACCAGCAGCATGTGAAGACGCCAGTAAGCCACCAGCCACGTGGCAAGGTATAGATTTATGGAAATGGATTAATTTAAGCTATAAGAACAGTTAGCAAGAAGCCTGCCACGGCCATACAGTTTGTATGCAATATAAGTCTCTGTGCTTACTTGGTTGGGACTGGGGGGTGACAAAGATTTGTCCTGACTGTGGGCAAGGCAGGAAAACTCTAGCTACACCAGACATGGTAGTCGGGCGTGGTAGCCCACGCCTTTAATCCCAGCACTTGGGAGGCAGAGGGATCTCTGATTTTGAGGTCAGCCTGGCCTACAAAACAAGTTCAATGAGAGCCAGGCTACACACATAAACCCTATCTCAAATCACTTCCCCACTAAAAAAAAAAAAAAAACTAGGCACGGTGGAGGCCAAAGGATCAGAAGTTTAAAGGTCATCTTTAATAAATATAGTGAGCTCAAAGTCAGCCTGGAATACATGAGACCCTGGAATACAGTATGTGTTCATTGTTTTGTTTGAGACAATCACTTCTGGCAGCTTAGCCACCACCTCCTCCCTCCTGTGAAACCTCTGCACACGTCATCTAGAAGTTACCACCAACCCTTCTGGTGGTCTGCATAGGAATGGCCCCCACAGATCCACAGATCTGAATGCCTGGTTGCCTGGGAGTGGCACTATTAGATGGTGTGGCCTTGTTAGGGTAGGTGTGGCTTTGTTGGAGGAAGTGTGTCACTGGGGGTGGGCTTTGAGGTTTCAGGTGCTCAAGCCTGCCAATCCAGATGTAGAACTCTCTGCTCCTTCTCTAGGACCACATCTTCGCGTGCCATGTTTCCCACCATGACGATAGTGGACTACACCTCTGAACCCATGAGCCAGCCCCAGTTAAATGTTTTCCTTTATAAGAGTCGCCATGGCCATAGTGTCTCTTTACAGCCATAGAAACCTTGACTCAGACAATCCCCATTCTCAAGCACATTTCAGTTCTTTCTAATGTCATCACTGTTGACAGCTAATGATGACACAGTTGCTAACAGCTATTTTTAAGTCTTCAGATAGCATCAGGCAGTTGAGACATCCTCCCTCTCCCAAATCACCAAAGTCTGCACCCCAGAAAGGCCAGTCTGTGAATATTAGGAGGCTTGGTTTTACATGAGAAACAGAGGGCCAGGAACTGATAGTCTCAAGATAACTATATGGCATCCAGTGTGGAGACATTTTTCAAGAGGGAGCTACTGTACCTCTTTTAAGCACTGGCCCTCTTCCAACTGTTTCTTTCTCTCCTGGGCCATCTATTGTCCCAATTTCAGACTCTTGGGTTGTCTCTTTTTCTCTCCGGGTTTTTTTTTTTTTTATCTCTCTCGTTCTATTTCAAACTGTCTCTTCCATTTGCTCACAAAGATGGCCAAGATATTCTCAATGGTATAACCATGCTTTCAAGTTATCAATGGGATCATTTCGAAGAAGAGTGTAAGGGAGGCTAGGAAAAGGCCAGGAGACAAAGCCACAGCGGGTCTGGTTGAAGGGAGAGTCATTTGTAGGATCAGTGAGCTTTTACCAAGAGAATGCATGAAACAGTACAACAAAGTACATGTGCAAAGGCCCCAAGGCAGGAGTCATGTCCTGTGCTGCTGGTTCTTGTCTGCAGTTTATAAACAATGGGGAGAGTGGCTGGAGAGATGGCTCAGCAGTTAACAGCACTGTCTACTCTTCCAGAGGACCTGAGTTCAGTTCCCAGTGTCCCACACGGTATCTCAACCATCTGTAACTACATTTTCAGGGGATCTGATGCCCTCTCTGATCTCTGTAGGAACCAGGCATGTACACAGTGCACAAACATACATGTAAGGCAAAACATTCATACACATAAAAACATTTTTTAAAATGTTTCTTAAGAACTCACTCAGAGGGCAGCTGGGGGAAGTAGGGGAAAGGCTGTCGCTGGTAAGCTTCCATTGATCAATAGTAACCAGAAACAGACCTCTCCCTAGAGTTGCTCCACAGTATGGAAAAGTGAGCCATTGTGTGAACCTCGGTGACTCAGAGGTGCTCATGTCCTCCCTGCCATCTAGCTTGTGTGTACCTACCTCGGCACAAAGTTAACTTTGTGTAGTATCCATCAGAGGGACTGGACTGCTTTGGCCCTCCCATTACACTTGATCCTGTCTTCCCAAGTGCCTCTTGCTATCCTACCTTCCCAGGTGCCCCCTCCTATTCAGGGATGGGCTCAGAAAGCACTAGAAGAGACTGGAGGCAGCCTCGGGTGCCACCTCTCATTTCTCCAAGAAAGCCAGGGCCCAGTAGGAAGGTTCTATGGGGTAAAGAAGGAAAGAGGCTGATCCCAAGGCTGGGATGATTTTGCATCAAACTCCTACCTCCTAACCATGCCCTGACGTCTCCAAAGCTACTGTCACCAAGAACCCTTAGGTAAGTATAGTGGCCCACACCTGAAGTCCCAGATATTTGAAAAGCTGAAATGGGAGGGAGACCCATTAGTTAGCTGGTCTCTGACTCAGCCAGGACAGGGAGACAGAAAGAGAGGTGTGGGGAGAGTGAACGATGATATGAACATCTTTTCTGTTTGCTAAAAAGCACAGAGGGAAAAGAGAGCAGTAGCATACCCTGTATTTGCCAGCCCTTGGGAGTCTCAGGCAGGAGAACCAGGAGTTCAAAGCCAGTCTGGGAAGCATGAGACCTTGTCTAAAAAGAAGCAAGCAAGCAAAACAGGCACAGAGGCCTGAAACCCCAAAGCCAGTTTCCCTTCCTGAAAAAGCTAAATTTGGTGTTTGAGGCTAGGTCTTGGCTACAGGAAGATTTGCAGACATCATTTTGTATTTTAGAGCCAAAATTTCTGCCCTAAAACATTCTTTGGCAAAAAAAAAAAAAAAAAAAAAAAAAAAAAAAAAAAATTCTTCAGTTCTTTAAAAGACTGAAGGACAATTACTTTGTAAGAAATGGAGGAGCTGGGCAGTGGTGGCACATGTCTTTAATCCCAGCACTTGGGAGGCAGAGATAGGCGGATCTCTGTGAGTTCGAGGCCAGCCTGGTCTACAAAGCGAGTTCCAGGGCAGACTCAAAAACTACAGAGAAACCCTTTGGGGGGGGGGGGGGGGGAGAAAGAAAGAAATGGAGGAGGTGACATACAGGAAGACCCAGCCTTTTCCCAGCCCCCAACTCTCCCAGCCAAATGGATTCCTTATGGCTAAGAGGAGTACTTCTTGTAGGCAGGAGCTGTGGGCAGATTCCTGTGCCTGCTCCCCAAGCTGTGCTGGAAGCTGGCAGAACTCAGCTGGCTGCACAGAAAGACACAGAGGAGCAGCCAAAGCTCCCCAGGCCTAGCCCAGGATCATCATCATCCTGAGTATACTGAGGACACCACCAGAGAAAAAAGGGGGAGCTGGCAAAGAACCGGTGCTCAGGTAGAGGAAGTGGCCAGTGTGGGATCAGAACCTCCCAACCTGGGAAGAGACAGCTCTAAACACTGATGGTAGGCTTTTCAGACGGCTTGAGGAGTGGAGGCTGGAACCAGATACACTTTTATTTCAATAAATACATAAGATATACCCAGGGGCTAGTGATGGTGGGAAGTAAATTCAAACTATTACAGCCAGCCAAAGTTTTGCCCACATTCAGGACCACAGCTGAGTGTCCCCCAATATATTGTGCCCCCTAATAAACTTATCTGGGGCCAGAGAACAGAACAGCCACTAGATAGACATAGAGGCCAGAAAATGGTGGCACACACACCTTTAATCCTATCCTTCTGGAGGCAGAGATCCATCCGGATCTCTGTGAGTTCAAAGCCACACTGGAAACAACCAGGCATGGTGACACATGCCTTTAATCCCAGCACTTGAGATCTCATGTCTTGCTTGGGAAAGACACATGTCTTTAATCCCAGGAAGTGATGGCAGGAAGCAGAAAGGTATATAAGGCATGAGGACCAGAAACTAGAGCCTTGTTAAGCTTTTGGTTTTTAGCAGCAGTTCAGCTGAGATCCATTTGGGTGAGGACTCAGAGACCTTCAGTCTGAGGAAACAAGATCAGCTGAGGAATTGGCAAGGTGAGGTTGGATGTGGCTTGTTCTGTTTCTCTATCTTTCAGTATTCACCCCAATACCTGACTCCCGGGTTTGTTTTTATTAATAAGACCCTTTAAGATTCATGTTACAGCTGGGTAGCCCAAAACCAGCTCCCAGCCCCAATTTCTCTTCATTGCTGTGAGCTAGAGTTCCACCAAAGGACTTCGTTGCAGTTCTTGCTCAAAAAATCACTCGCTGCAACTGAGCACCTGCAAAATGCAATTTTCACTGATACTGATCCAGAAACACCTTCCCGACTCCTACTGTCCCCATCACCTGGGATCTCTCCGATTTGTCATATCCCACAAAGACCCACAGCAACTCTTTGGTCCTTCAGCACACGGGCACATCTAGAGTTCAACATTTGGTCTTCTAACTGGGGCCAGAGTTCATACAACAGGAGAAAAGGGCACCCTCTTGCAGACACCTTTTCTAACCTTCCCCCAACTCTTTTCACACCCCCAAACTGATACACACTGAAATGTCCAAGGCAGGAGAAGCCGCTAGAAGGATGCTCATAAAAGGGTTTGTGAGGTGTTGAATAGAAAGACCGGGCAGCAGTAGGCGTCTATTTCCACCCCTCTCTTAAGAGCCTCATGCACAAATTAACCAACATGAACTTTAAGCTATCTCGGTGATCTGGGCCATTGACTCTTGGGTCATCATCACTCCATGATTCCAAAGACCTAAACCCTAGTTTACCCTATTGATTCTCACGCTAGCTTTTTTTTTTTCTTTCTCTTTCTTTTTTTGCGTGTTAATTAGCGTGAGATTCTCTGGCGCAGAGCAAAGTAAGTACAGCGCCCAGACTCCATGACCTGTCCTGTCCCTTTCTTTTCCGTTTCTCCTCGCGCTGCACCTGGCGCGGAAAGAGTACGGAATGCGTTAGCTCAAGGAGGGGTTCTGTTCCTAGGCTCTCATCTGCACTGCCCGCCAGTCGGCCTTCTGGCGTCCAGGCGGCTGAAAGTGCTGCCTTGCCCACGCTGTGCTTCCCCACGCCCGCCCACCCCAGCCCCGGCGCCCGCCGTCACCTGCAGCCGGAAGCGCTGCACCGCCTTATCCATGGTCTCCAGGCCGGCTCGCTGCCTCCGCCGCGCCCTGGCCGCCGCGCCCCGGGCCGTCCGGCGCCCGGTCCATCGCAGGACCACCGCCGCCGACAACAAGCAGCAAACTAGGGCAACCCCGGAGACTCCGGACAGCGCGGTCCACACTTGGCGCAGCACCATAGTCTCTTGCAGCCGGCTGCTACCGGAGAGAAATCAGCACGCGCAACCCAACAGCTCCGCTGCAAAACCCGGCCTGGATCGCCGGCGATTCCGCCCGAGGGAGGGGCGGGCGCAGCCGCCGGAGCGCGCCGTTGCCGGGCAGCGAGAGCAAAGCTGGCAGCGCCAACGGTCAAGGTCAAGCCTGGCCGCCTGCTGGGCTCGTTCCCGGCGTCCTGGCGTTTTAAAGCAGGCGGAGCAGTTGAGCTCCGCGTGGGCGCCCTCGGCAACACCAGGGCTGCCGGGTTTCCTGGACCAGACCCCTCTGCCCTCGTCTCCACCCTGCGCATCCCGCAGCTCCAACTCCTTCCCGGAAAACTCGACCAAGCCAGAGCCCTTAGAACAGGCTCGCCTGAGTAGACCCGGTGCAGCGGACCTTAACCCGCCTAACATCTCAGCAGCATCTTTCCTGGGGAGCCAAGCGTCATCGGGGGTGTGCATAGCTGAACGTCCATCTCACCTGGGCACGGGAAGTTCTGAGGGGTCCACTAGAAGGCCTCTCTTTTACTAACCCTCAGACCTGTGCGCCCTACCCACGTCTTTTTCCTCATCCACTTCACACAGACGATCCCCATAGGTTATCCTCTCCTAGACCAAAGCCCTCAGGGATTTCACACCCAGGAAACAACAGTAACTTCATCTGAACTGGAGCCCTCTCTGGGGACCTAGTGCTCATCACAGGGCGGGGGCGGAGAGGGGGCAATAAATTAGGGCCACACACACTCTAATTCCGGCTAGATTGCTCTCACAGAATTTTATGTGATTCATCTCATTTGTCCCCCTAGAAATCCTGTGAGAAAGGCATTTTCTATTTTCACTTTACCAGTGAGGTGACTTGAGGACAAGAAGGGTTAAGTAACTTTTTTGAGTCACACTGGTGACAGTGAAGATTCAGACTCTAGTCTTACTCAAAGTGGCACTTTAACCATTAAGCAGTACTGCCACGGCTGCCTCTGGAAGCGAGGCACTGTGGGGTAGGGCTATCCCAGAACTCTGAGTGTCTTTACCTCTGACTCTGATAGGGGTGGTAATCATGCCTACCTTAGAAGACTTAGGAGCCTGTGAGTTTCTCTTATTAAAGTCCCTGTCCCCTGTCACAGGCTAAGCCTCGGTCTTTTCTTTTTTAAACTCACTATGTGGATCAGGCTGGCCTCAAACTCACAGAGTTACACCTGTCTCTGCCTCGCTCCTGAGTGCTGGTGTTTTTCTTTTCATTATATATATATATATATATATATATATATATATATATATATATATATATAATTTTTATGTGCATTGGTGTTTTGCCTGCATTTATGTCTGGGTGAGGGTGTCCTGGAACTGGCATTACAGACAGCTGTGGGCCACTATGTGGGTGCTGGGAACTGAACCTGGGTCCTCTGGAAGAGTAGTCAATGCTCTTAACTGAGCCATCTCCTCAGCCCCTGTTTCTTTTCTTTTTAAGGAGAAACTAAATTATTAATCTTTACTTCTTATTTTCAGAGTAATTTAGCTGAGTGTGGTGTTGCATGCCTGCAACTCCAACAAGAATATGGATTGGGAGACTGGTCATTCCCGAGGCCCAGAGTGGCCAAGTTTGTTGTCCTGCTGCCTCGGGGACTCCATTTACAAAGCATTCCTTTGTGTTTGCTGTAATGATGGCCTTTCTACCAGTAAACTCCCTGGGGACATACTAAATTGGATTTACTTTACAAAAGGATGGGGGTGGGGTAAGAGCAGATTTGGAGTCCTAAATAGAAAGCTCTGGGCTGATTAAGTCTCCTGTGGAGGATCTGGTGGGTGGCCTGTGAGGAGGAACCCCTTCTGCTGCACTTCACTTTCTCAGATTCTGCGCTTCAGTCTCCACTGACCCCAGCTACTAAATGAGTCTGTTTCTGTGAGACAGGCAACCCGAAGCAAATTAACAGACCTGGTAAACAGCCTTGGAAAGCAGGACATGGTGATGCAGCTTTGGAACCCCAAAACTCAAGTTCAGCTTGAGATATACAGCAGGACCCTGTCTTCAACCCCCGCCCCCAAACCAAACCAAACAAAACTCACTCAATTAAGAGATCATGCTGTATAAATCCAGAGTCCTGGATTCTGTGTCTTGGGCTAGAAAGCCAGGAATTCAGCATGCAGCACTCTGGAGTTAGACTGCCTGGTTATCCCTCCTTGTGTGATATGCTGAACCGTAGTTTCCTTAATTGTAAAATGAAGATAACGCCTCTCAACACTCTAGAACCCGTGTGAGAAATTAGTGGATGTGGCAGAGCCAGGATAGTCTAGCATGCAGACACTCACCAGCCATGCATGTTAGCCATCATTAGTATTGTTGCTATTAGAAATATAGAAGCCTACAGAGAGGGATCTTCGGGTCTGAGAGGCTCAAGCTCAGGAACCAGACTACTACTAATTCTACTGCCTACCATGACTGAAGTCACACCAATCTCTTCTGCCTCTTTTTTCTTAACTGTGAAATAGGGATTCATAGATAATCACAGTATTTTACGACATTAAACAAGCTAGTTCAAGGAAGTAGATTGCAACAGCATTTTACCAATGATAAGGATCTGATAAATGTTATCTCTTTTAAACAGGATTGTGATGCAATCCTTCCAATGTTCAGATGGCAGTGTGGAACAGGATTGCTCCACGCAAGCTGGAGCATGAAGCCTGGAATGGAAGAGCAGGTTCATGTGAAGCTCACTGGGGAGCAGGTTCCAGGGCTCTACCTTGTTATCAGGAAGTGAGCTGTGGGGTCTGGCAATAGCACACCATTGTGGAAGCCCACGATGTAGAACCATTGTGGAACAGCATAGCTCTGCAGCCACTTCCTTGCAGGGAGAGTTGACCTGCACAGTGGATCCTGGTGGCCCCTCAGAACAGGGTCCTTCCTTAATTAACTGGTGACCTTGAGCCAAGTCCGGTGTTTCTTAGAAGTCAACTGAGGAGTCAGGTAGTACCTTCCTAAACCCCCTTGGAGGTGGGGAGAGGCACAGCTGTCCAGGGATAGGAGCATCCCCAAGGGAGGCCAGATGTGCATATTCCAGAGGGTTTTGAAATCTGTCTTTGTCCTGGGAGTTGGGGGAGTTCTTAACTGCTCTTGTCTCCTTCATTTCTGTGAGCTTTTCCAGAGGCTACAAAAGGAAAACACAGAGAGGGAGAAACAGCAGCAGGTCTTGCTGCAAGGAACAGCTGTGGGTGTGTTGTTTATATATATATATATATATATATATATATATATATATATATATATATATATATATATGTGTGTGTGTGTGTGTGTGTGTGTGTGTGTGTGTGTGTGTATGTTTATATAATATAATATAATATATAATTATTTCCCTCTTTCCTTTCTTCCCTTCAAACCCTCCCATATATCCCCCTTGCTCTCTTTCAATTTTATGGCCCATTTTTTTTCTTTAATTGTTGTTACATACGTGTGTGTGTGTGTGTGTGTGTGTGTGTGTGTGTGTGTATATCCCTAAATACATAAATACAACCTGCTCCATCTACATAATGTTATGTTTTATGTATGTATGTTTTATATATGTTTTCAGGGCTAACCATTTGGTATGCTGTTCCCTGGGGAAGACTATTTCTCCTATTGTAAACATTCCTCAGTTGCCTGTAGCTCTTTATCTAGAGTTGAGGCATTCTCCTGCCAATGCCTCAACTTGGGTCATCCTTGTGATCGTGGTTTTAAGGTGTGCTACTCCAAAATTGGTATGTTGAAACCTAATTAACAAGATATTAGAAGGTAGGGCTTTTCAGGTAAGTGCTAGGTTATGAGGACTCTGTCCTCATGCATATTTATATTTTTTCAAGACAGGGTTTCTCTGTGTAGCCCTGGATGTCCTGGAACTCACTCTGTAGACCAGGCAGGCCTCAAACTCACAGAGATCCGCCTGGCTCTGCCTCCCAAGTGCTGGGATTAAAGGCGTGCGCCGCCGCCGCCGCCGCCGCCGCCGCCGCCGCCGCCGCCACCACCACCACCGCCCGGCTGCCTATTTATATTTTAAAAGATTTGTTTTTATGCTTTTTATTTATTTCTGTGTGGGTCCCTGTAGAGGCCAAAAGAGGTTGCAAGATCCCTTGGAGGTAGAGTTCCAGGAGGTTGTGAGCCACCTAACGTGGGCACTGGGGACCAAAGGCAGTGTGCACTCTGTCCAGGCCCATCTACACTAATAACCTTATAAAGGAAATACTAGGAAACAAAGAAGGAAATGAGCTAATAAACAAAGAGGTACCAGGGCTGTGGTCTCACTCTGATAGAGCGCCTCCCTGGCACACAGAAGAAAGAAAGCTGCCACCTTTGCCCTGGCACTCTTCTTCCATGTGGAAACAGCATTTGCCTCCTCCGCCATTTGAGGAGGCGGCAACAAATGCCGCCCTATGGAACAAAACAAATCCCTCCTGAATGCCAGATCAAGAGATGCCTTGATCTAGACTTCCCACATTCCCAAACTGTAAGAATAAACTTTTCCTTCTTTGTAAACAGCTCAGCCTCAGGCATTCTGTTAGAGGGGCACAAACACTAATACTGGAATGTCCAGCCCCACATGTGAAGTAGGACACACATGCAGCAGCACTGTCATCCGCGGGGTGCTTACCACTCACAAGGCACTGTTGGATCTTTGGACTCAGATGTCTGGGGCCTCCTACCACCCTTCTGAGTCTGGAGTTTGACTTCTGTGCTACAGTGACCCTGAAAATGACCCCAATAAAGCTGGGAGTGGTGGCTGCAATCCCAGCACCTGGGAGGTGCAGCCAAGAGGCCCGGGAGTCCAAAATCATCCTGAACTACACAGTGACAGGCTATGTTATATAGTCCAGGCTGGTCCTAAACTCCTGATCCCCCTGCCTATGCCTCCCAAGTGATAAGAGTACCCTGCTGCTGCCGTAAGAACAAGCCCAGCTGGGCGGTGGTGGCGGCGCATGCCTTTAATCCCAGCACTCGGGAGGCAGAGGCAGGTGGATCTTTGTGAGTTCGAGGCCAGCCTGGTCCACGGAGCAAGATCCAGGAAAAGGCGCAAAGCTACACAGAGAAACCCTGTCTCGGGGAAAAAAAAGGGAAAAAAAAAGAACAAGCCCAATCTAGTCTGCCAGAGAGTGAGAGAGTTCAGCAGAGCCAGAGCCCAGTTATACCTGCTCAGGCTCTTACACAGACAAACCAGCCAAGCAGAACCCCAGACACATGGGTGAGTCTTAGCAAGACCAAATGTGCTAGCAGAACCACCAGCTAACCCACAGACAGACAATAAAAATGTTTCTTACAAAACACTAGCTTAACTGGACATGGCGATCCACACCTGTACTCCCAATGATGCTCACGAGGTTGAGAGAAGAGGATCACAAGTTCAAGAACAGCTTGGGCTACACAGGAAGTTTAAGGCCGGGCTGAAGAACACAATGAGACTTTTGTCAAGGAAGGAAAGGGGAGAGTGGCAAGGCAGACTGCTAAACCCCATTGCTCAGATGAGTAATCGAGGAGCAGAGATAACCAGTGACTTAAAACCCCCCGTGGGAAGGCCCAACTGTGAACCAAACCTGGTTCTTCAAAACTCAATCCTCCTGTGTCTGTGTCTGCCACAGACAAGACTTTTCAACTGTTATTAAAAAGGTCCTAGCCATGATCACGGGAAGTTAACCACCATACCTCACCTTAATCGGTTTTCCTATTTTTATGCTGTGCTGTCTTTGCACATACAGGAAATGGCGGTGGTTTTTATCGTCATGTTTGAGGAAGGGTCTCGCGCCGAACTAGAACTCGCCTCAGCCTCAGCCTCCCAAGTGGTTGAATTACGGGTGAGCCACCATCCCCAGTTTACATAAAATGTCACATCTGAGGCACAAGTCTTTAATCCCAGCACTCGGGAGGCAGAGTAGGTTGGCTTAGTCTACACCGAGAGTTCCAGGACAGCCAGGATTACCCAGAGAGACCCTGTCTCGAACAAGTAAACAAAAGTTATGTTTGTTCTTTCCTGTAACTTAATTGAGATTGTGAGGTCAGTCTTTTAACCATTTGATACTTGGTTTCCTCAACTGTAAACATGAACCATTTTGCCATTAGAACTAAATGAGCTAATGTTTAAATTCCTTAGAACCCTGCCTGGCATATATCATTTAATAACACAAAAGTGTATACAAATGACTCACAGCAATGGCTTAGAGAAACACTTTGATCTTGAAGCGCCATGGTTTTCACTGCGTTCTGGACACATCATTGTGTTGAGCCAGCTCACATGCCTTTCCACCAACTCATCTAACCAAGATGGAGTGAGAGATATCTTGTGGGTGGCAAACCAGTTTTTGAAATTCAGATATGCAAAAAAGCTCATGCCTTATTCTTGATAAGCCCTAATGGAATATTATTACACATTTACATTGTATTCCACAGAGAATATATTCATGGAAGGTTTATGTAAATCAATGTTATATGAAGAATTCATCTGGGGAAATCTTCTTTACAGATGGAGCCTGGCATGGGGGATTGTACCTATAATCCTAGCCCTCAGCTGAAAGAGGGAAGAGGGGCTGGGAGAGAGGGACAGACAGACAGAAAGAATGCAATACATTCGTGGTAGTTTGAGTGAGAATGGCCCCCATCAGCTCATATATTTGAATACTTGGTCCCCAGTTGGGTTAGGGATGCGTGGCTCTGCTGGAGGAGGTGTATCACTGGGGCAGGCTTTGAGGTTTCAAAAGGCTCTCATCATTCCCAGTTAGCGCACTCTGCCTGTGGATCCAGATGTGCACTTTCACCAGCTTCTCTAGCTGCTGTTAGCCATTCCTTTGCTCTGCCATCATAGACTCGAACCCTCTGTAGGCCAAAGAAGCTCTTAGTTTTATGACACGTTGGCCATGGTATTTTATCACAGCAATAGAAAAGCAACAACATACCAGTAAGAGAAATTTTAAAAATAAATTCTCTTGTTAAAGATATAAAAACTCAGTTTCTGAGATGTTTTGTTTTTTGTTTGTCTTTTTACATACACTTGTTTACTTTGTGCGTGTCATGGGTACCTGCCATATGCATGTGGACAACCTTGTAGAGTCGGTTTCAAACACTGTTACCCAGTGAGCCAAATCACCATCCCTCTTTGATAAGTTTTTAAGAAAAACAGACATTGGGAAAGATGAACTTCAGTAAAACCTTTTCTTTTGAAACTGGTGAGTGGGATTTCAAAGGCAATCTTGGTTACCTAAGTATGCCCAATGGTCACATCTACTATTTGGATTCTCATATCTTTGATAGCTTTCTCAAGCAGCTAAAACCCTCACAAGTTCCAACTATTGGGAGAAGAAAACTCCTTCAATTTAAAGCTTGACCTATGATGTATAAAGGTATAAATTAAGTTTAAATTTAAAGAAGCATGTCCTTTCATTTTACATTCAAGGCAAACTTTTTTTTTCTTCTTCGAGACTGGGTTTCTCTGTGTAGTTCTGGTGCCTGTCCTGGATCTCGCTCTGTAGACCAGGCTGGCCTTGAAGTCACCCAGATCCACCTGCCTCTGCCTCCTGAGTGCTGGGATTAAAGGTGTGTGCCACCACTGCCCGGCTCAAGGCAAAATTTTTAAAAGGGAGAATGGAAGGAGGGAAGAAAAGGAGGGAGGCAGGAAAGGAGAAGGAGGAAGGAGGGGGCTAGTGGTCCTTAAGGGACATTCAAACAATGCTGTCTAGAGATACACTGAGTTTGTCCAATTACCATAAATCTCTCCTACCCAAGACTCTCTCATAGAACTCTGGCCCTGCTCTCCCATAGGTTCCCGGACTGGCTACCACTGAACTTCAGTGTGATTCAGTGTCCCAAGAAGCATCTTCCTCCTCTCATGAGGCTCCTTGCCTTGGCTGCATAGGGCTGGGACCCGCCCTGTCTTTTCAAAACAGAGGGTTTGGAAGAGCATTCCCAGCAACTGTGCTGTTATTACACCATTGGTCTGGGTCCTCTGCTGCCGTGCCTTCAGGCCGACTGGGTCCTGCCACAGCTGCAGTAAGTACTGGCAATATCTAGCACAACAGACATCTAAAAGAGACAAGTCACTGTAGCTGGAGTTTTCTCCAGGCCCATAGCCACTCAGACCCAAATAAACACACAGATGCTTATATTAATTAAAACTGTATGGCCTAATGGCTCAGGCTTCTTGCTAGCTAGATCTTACATCGTAAATGAACCCATTTTATAAATCTATACCTTGCCACGTGGCTCATGGCTTACCAGTATCTTTATATCTTGCTTCCTCTGTGACAGGTTGGCGACTCCTGACTCAGCCTTCCTCTTCCCACAATTCTTTTCTCTGCTTGTCCTGCCTATACTTCCTGCCTGGCTACTGGTCAATCAGCACTTATTTATTAACCAATCAGAGCAACACATTCATGGCATACAGAGCGATGTCCACAGCAAGTCACATGCTCCAGAAGATGTTCATATCTGGTTCTAAGAGCTGAAGCAATGGATGTCTCTGTATCTGATGGTTCTGACAGGCTGAGTGAACACTGAGATGAGGGAAGAACATCACACAATTCTCAGCCTGACTTCTGCCATACTTTAGGGTCTACTGTTGTTCTGTGCCTTTGAGCAGGCTGCCCCCTTGGCCTCTATTTCCTGACACTTGTGATTTTTCCCCTCTAACCAAAAATCCCACTCTATAATACATACTCCCTGACAAATGCACTCTTCCCTCAGGACCCAGTTCACCCAGGTGTGGTAGCCTCTGTCTGCAATCTATAACAGCAGCACTGGGGGACCTGGGGAGGCCAGCCTTAACCACTGGGTGAGACCTTTTCTGAAAAGCAAAGAGAATAAACCAAGTATACAAAAGCCTAGTTTAAAGGTCCCTGGATCTAGATGGCAACATGTACACTTACTGTCTCCATTAAAATAGCAAAAGTTGTGGAATGCTCCTTTACACTGTGTGAATATATGTCACTGTAATTAGTTTCATAAAGAAGCTGACTGGCCAATAGCTGGGCAGGAAGAGATTGGGCGGGAGAGCCAGACTAGGAAAACACTTGGGAAAAGATAAAAGATACAAAGCTATGTGGCAAAGTTTAGATAAGAAATATGGATTAATTTAAAATTTAAGAGTTAGTAATAAATCTGAGCTATTGGTTGAGCATTTGTAAATAATATTAAGTCTCCGTGTCAATTATTTGAAAACTTGTGGGTAGGAAAGAAAAGTGTGCCAACGAAAAGCTTTTTTTTGTTTTGTTTTGTTTTGTTTTTGAGACAGGATTTCTCTGTGTAGCCCTGGCTATCCTGGAACTCGATCTGTAGACCACACTGGCCTAGAACTCAGAGATCTGCCTGCCTCTGCCTCCCAAATGCTGGGTATAAAGTCATGTGCCACTACTGCCCAGCCAAAACAATTTTTTAAGACAAAAAGTTATTGATAAACCAGAAACATTTAATTACTAGAAGATAGAAGGCAATATCAAACTAAAAGGGCAAATGGGAAAAGAAAATCAGTATAAGACACCAGAAGGAGGACCGGATGGTGGTGGCGCACGCCTTTAATCCCAGCACTCGGGAGGCAGAGCCAGGCAGATCTCTGTGAGTTCGAGGCCAGCCTGGACTACCAAGTGAGTTCCAGGAAAGGCACAAAGCTACACAGAGAAACCCTGTCTCAAAAAACAAAAACAAAAACAAACAAACAAACAAACAAACAAAGACACCAGAAGGAACCAAGGTGCTTCCTAAGGATGCAGTGGAGAAGCCCTAAGCAAGAATGAGCCATGAGGCCAGCCATGGGGCTGTGAAGAGCACAGCTGGGAATGAGTGTGACTTTGGGGTCTTCCTTGCCCTCTAATAAATAGTTAACAGTCCCGGTTCCCCCAGTCCAGCTCTAGAGAAAAACTCGGTATTGCCTAGTCTGATGCATCAGTGCAGAGGTGACTGAATGAGACAGAAAAGGGGGGACAGTGGGGCGGGGGTTGCAGGGACAGTGACGTTGTGAAAGCTGTGGGAGTCCCTGCCTACCTGTATTACTCTAGGTTACATTTCTTCATCTGAACAGCCAGGCCTTGAATTAGAAGAAAGGCCTCCTGGGAGGCCGCCCAGCCAGGAAGTAATGCACAGCACCTTGTACATTGCTTGCAATTGTTTATTCTTTCAGCCCTCACTTACCCTCTCAAGTGCAGAACTGAGTACATAACATTCCTCAGTCCCCAGTACAATAGTGACTGACCAATCCAAGCCTTTCCTTGTATGTATTCATCCTTTTTATTTATTTTTTTTTTTTTTTGGAGACAGGGTTTCTCTGTGTAGCTTTGGAGCCTTTGCTGGAACTCACTCTGTAGCCCAGGTTGGCCTCGAACTCACAGAGATCCGCCTGGCTCTGCCTCCCAAGTGCTGGGATTTAAAGGCATGTGCCACCACCATCCAGCCTATTCATCCTTTTATTACTCCCCAGTCTCATCCCCTCTTCGCCCATAAACAACTCATTTGTTTAATGCCTGTCTTTCTGTTTTTTGGTTTTTTTTGGGGGGTGGGGGTTTCCTCACCAAGTAACCCTGGCTGTCTCAGAACTTGCTATGTAGAACAGGCTGACCTCAATTCTTAGAGATCCACTTGCCTCTGCCTCCCAAGTGCTAGGGTTAAAGGTCACAGGGTGACTGGGAGTCAATTCTCTCCTTCCATCATGTGGGTTCCAGAACTGAACTCACGTCATCTGGCTTAGCAGCAAACATCTTTACCTGCCAAATGTGTGTTCATATAAAATATATGTTGTTATGATGCAAATCAATAAACATAACACAAAGCTGAATATGGCTGGCCTTGTTTGTACTTGCAAGTACCCAGAAGGCTGAGGCAGGAGATCATAAATGCAAGGTCCTCCTTAGCTACTTAATTAGCTCAAAACTAACATGGGTTACATAAGACCCTGTCTCATAAGTAAGTCAATAAATAATAAAAATTAAAAATAGGCATGGTGGCACATACCTTTAATCCCAGCACTTTGGAGGCAGAGGCAAGGGGACCGCTGTGAGTCTGAGGCCAGCCTGGTCTACAAAGTGAGTTCCAGAATAGACAGGGCTACACAGAAGAGACTGTCTCAAAACAACAACAACAACAAAACAGACAAAAAATATTTAAATAGGTTATTTGAAGTAAAAACAATAACCATCAATAGTGGTTAAAATAGAAATCCAAATTAAGTGAGAACTGTAAATGCATGGTTGGGACCCACAGTGTTCAAATGATTGTAGTCAGTGTGTGTACATGTGCATATGCATGGATTCCTTTATAATGCACCAGGTTTACTTCCAGTCTTGCCTTCATAATTGCCTGGTTTGCCTTAGGGCCCCTCCTTTCTCTTCCCAAAGCTCCCAGTGCCAACCTGCTGGACTGCAACTGAGCATTTATCTGTCTGGACTCTTCTAGGATCTCTGCCTATGTCATCATATTATTCTTAGCACCATGTATATAGCTGGGTTGTATGAATGAACTGTGCAATTATAATATAGACTATACTGCATTAATGACTCCTTGGTTCCTATCCCCGTGGCTTCTTAAAATAGGATTTATTTTGGCTCACAGTTTCAGAGATTTCAGTCTATGGTTGCCTGGCTTCCTCCAACCAAGCCCAAATCATAGTCTATTTAGCTACGTATTCATCAATAGAATATTGATGAAGCTGGAACTCACTCTCAATAATGCCATCAGCTGGGGACCAAACCATTACCATATGTGCCTTTTGGTGGGTGACATTTCCTATCCAAACCATAACAGGATGTATATTAAATTGGTAGCTTCTGGCCTTTAACATGTCTAATAATAAACTACAGGTGCTCACTTGCCCCATGGAACTGGTAAATTAAAACAGAAAATTTAGATTTACTTTATGTGTAGGAAAGTTCTGTCTGCGTTTATGTATGTACTATGTATGTGCCTGGTGCCCTCAGAGGTCAGGAGGGGGTTGAAACCCTTGGAACTGGAGTAACAGATGATTGTAAGCCACCATGTGGGGGCTGGAAATTAAACCCGGGTTCTCTGCAAAAGTAATAAGTGCTCTTAAATGCTGAGTCATCTCTCTAGCCCCAGTTAAAAAAAAATTTTTCATTTATTTATTTATTTACTTATTTATGTTTTAGTTTTTTGAGACAGGGTTTCACTGTGTAATGGCTCTGGCTGTCCTGGAACTCGCTTTGTAGACCAGGCTGGCCTCAAACTCACAGTGATCCACCTGCCTCTGCCTCCTGAATGCTGGGATTAAAGGAATGGGCCACCACCCCCTGCTCCCAGTAAATTTTTCTAATTTAATTTTTTAACATTTGTATGTATATATGTGGGCACAGTGGAGGTCACAGGACAATCTGGGGAGTCAGTTCCCTTTCATCACATGGGTCCTGGGGACTGAACTCATTATCAGACCTCATAGTACCATCTTGCTAGCTCCAAGTTGGCACACTTTGAAAACCCATTCTCTTCTATGAAGCACTAGCATCCCACAAACAACTAGATTAAAAGCAGAGTACTCAACGGCAGGCATAGTCCTGCTTCAAAAAGAGAATGCAGCCAAGTGGCGGTGGCACACGCCTTTAATCCCAGCACTCGGGAGGCAGAGCCAGGCGGATCTCTGTGAGTTCGAGGCCAGCCTGGTCTACAGAGCGAGATCCAGGACAGGCACCAAAACTACACAGAGAAACCCTGTCTAGAAAAACCAGAAGAGAGAGAGAGAGAGAGAGAGAGAGAGAGAGAGAGAGAGAGAGAGAGAGAGAGAGAGAGAGAGACAGAATCAGACTGAGCCCCCCGTCCCGGCTTTATCCACAGAAACCCCAAGTAAGCTGCAGACCTTGTGAAGCTGTGGAATGACATCAAATGAGATTCATCTGAAAAAACCTATGGAGAAAAAGGAAGGGCAGAAGCAGGAAAGACAAACAGACCGATGCCAATGAAAGGCGCTTGAGCTCTGTCAGCTTTCAAGAGACTTCAGGGGTCATTTAGTCAGTCTTCCAGTAAGACATAAATCCTATCAGTGACGCCCTTGTCTCAGAACCAGGTGGGTTGTGTGTGTGTGTGTGTGTGTGTGTGTGTGTGTGTGTGTGTGTGTGTGTGTGTGTGTACATGCAAGACTTAAGTACAGTGCCCGTGCCAGAAGGGGAAGGAGGATTGCCTAGAACCAGAGTTGCAGACATTTGTGAGCTGCCACAGAGTGCTGGAAACCAAACTTGGGTCCTCTGCAAGAGCAGTTAATGTTCTTGACCACTGAGCCATCGGGGCTTGATTCTCAGTTTTTAATGTGCTTCCATGTCATGGAGAGACTTTAAAAATGTCCATATCTAGAGACAGTGAGGGGTTCACTCATTGGTTAAAGGTGTTTGTCACCAACCCTGCAGACCTGTAAATTCAATCTCTGGAATCCATGTAGCATAGAGGACCCACTCTGGTAAGTTGTCCTCTGACTTCTACATGTGCACTGTGGCACACATACACACAAACATTTATTAATGTAATAAAAAAATTAAGCCACTTATGTTGCTGTGGGATGGTCTGTATGTCAAATTGCTCTGATTGGTCAATAAATAAAACACTGATTGGCCAGTGGCCAGGCAGGAAGTAGGTGGGACAAGGAGAGAGGAGAATTCTGGGAAGCGGAAGGCTGAGGCAGAGAGACACTGCCAGCTGCCGCCATGACCAGCAGCATGTGAAGTCGCCGGTAAGCCACCAGCCATGTGGCAAGGTATAGATTTATGGAAATGGATTAATTTAAGCTATAAGAACAGTTAGCAAGAAGCCTGCCACAGCCATACAGTTTGTAAGCAATATAAGTCTCTGTGTTTACTTGGTTGGGTCTGAGCGGCTGTGGGACTGGTGGGTGACAGAGATTTGTCCTGACTGTGGGCAAAGCAGGAAAACTCTAGCAACATATGTTTCTAAAGCTGGGCATCATGGGGCATGCCATTAATCCCAACACTTGGGAGGCAAAAGTAGGTAGATCTCTATGAGTTCCAGGCCAGCTTGGTCTACATATCAAGTTCCAAGACTACGTAGTGAGACCAGCCTCCAAACCAACAACAAAAGCAACATATATTTCTAAAGAAAACCTGTATCAATTAATACAGGGACCAAGGTAGTAATTTTTAAAAATTATTTGTGTGTGAGGGTGTTTTGCCTGCATCTCTGTGTACATGTGTGTCTGGTGCCTGCGAAGATCACAGAGGGTACCAGATCCCCTGGAACTGGAGTTATTCGGTTGGAAACCATCATCCGGGTGCTGGGAATGGAGTCTTGGTTCTCTGGAAGAACAGCCATTGTTCTTAACTATTGAGCCATCTCCCCAACCTCAGCAGCAATATTTTAAACAATTACTCTGGGGCGATTCTATTCTCCACACTTTGAAGAACACCGAGTTCTGGGTTTTCAATCAATACTTCCCTGTCAGTTTGTTTTCAGTCATAGGGAAAGGGGGGGGGGCAACTTAAATTAGCTGAAGTCAGGGTGAGCTAGAGCATTTATCCGGGCACTGCCTGGTTTCGTCTTTCTCCACGTGTGTCTGCTTCGCCTCAGTCATCTCAAGGCAGCCGCCAAGCAGTAGTCCTTCACGATTTCTCTTCTAAGCCAGGTAGAAACATGGCTTTCATAGAACTGAGGACCCAGAAATAAACCCAGGCAGCTAAAGCCACTGATTATTTACTTATTTTGATTTTGAGACAAGTGCTCACTCTGTAGACCTGGCTGTCCTGAAACTTGCTATGTAGATCAGGCTGTATTCAAACTCACAAAGATCCACCTGTCTCTGCTTGCTGAATGCTGGGATTAAAGGCTTGAGCTACCATGCCTGATACAGCTACCTAATTTTTGATAGACTGTCAAAAATATGTTGGGATAAACTTTTTATACACTGTGTGAAGATGTGTCTGTTCAACCTCATCTGCCTAAGGTACCTTTTGATTGGTTTAATAAAGAGCTGAACAGTCAATAGCTAGGCAGGAAAGGATAGGCGGGACTTTTGGGGAGAGATAGGAACTCTGGGAAAGAATCTGAGGTGTGGGAGATTTCCCAGTCAGATACGGATGGTACTGAGGAGAGGTAACAAGCCAGGCAGAACATAAATTAATATAAACAGGTTAATTTAAGTTTGAAGAGTTAGTTGGGAACAAGCCTAAGCTAAGGCCAAGCTTTCATACTTAAGAAGTCTCAATGTCATTATTTGGAAGCTTGCAGTCCAAAGAAATGTATGTTTAAAAAAAATACACATTGCATAAAAGATAGCATCCTCAAAAAAATAGTGCTGGAAAAACAGATATGCATACATAGGAGAATGAAACTAGATCCCTCTCTCATTCTGTATACAAATCAATTCAGAAAGAATCAAAGACTCTGATATAGGAACTGAAACTGAAATTTCAAAGGGAAACATGAAGATCCAAACATGGAAAGTCAGGCGTGGTGTGCATACCTGTAACCTCAGCACCAGAGAGGCAAAGGGCATCCTCAGCTATATAGCTAATCCAAAGGTGGCCTGGGCTGGAACAATGGTTCAGTGGTTAATAAGTACTGACCACTTTTCCAGAGGACTTGGGTTCTATTCTCAGCACTTACTCATGACAGCTCACAACTGTCTGTAACTCTGGTTCCAGAGGATCTGATGGCCTCTTTTTTTTTTTTTTTTTTTTTTTGGTGGTGGTGGTGGTAGTGATGGTGGTAAAACAGGGTCTCACTATGTAGACCAGGCTGGTCTTGAACTTCTGCCTGCCTCTACCTCCTGAGTGCTGGCATTAAAGGCATGTGACATCATGAACTGCTTAGTTTGTTTTTCCTTTATTTTTAAAATTTATGATAGCTAAGGATATTGAACATTTAAAAAATATATAAAACATTTATTTTGATTTGCCCATTTATTGATTGGAAGATGTTTTTGTTTTGTTTTGCTTTGTTTTTTAAGACAAGGTTTCTCTGTATTACCCTGGCTGTCCTGGAACTAGCTCTGTAGACCAGGCTGGCCCTGAACTCAGAGAGATCCACCTGCCTCTGCCTCCTAAGTACTGGGATCAAAGGCATTTGCCATCACCACCCACCTTGGTTTGGTTTTTGGTTCTTTGAGACAGGGTCTCATGCAGCCCAGGCAGGACTGGAATTTACTTGAGTTGAGGATAACCCTGAACTCCTGATATTCCTGCCTCTACCCACCAAGTGCTAGGATTACAGGCATGCAGCACACGTCATCAAGGATTTTTGCTGTGGTTGGATCCTGGCTTTGGGAAAGTTCAAATGAGAAGTTCTCAGGAGAGTTTTAAAGATATCCTGAACATGTAATTAAGCCAAAAACACCTAACCAGTTAGACCAGTTGCAAACCCACAGTAAAGATCCTGGGGTCACTAGGGGATCTTTAGACTTTAAATAATCCTAATGCCCTTATCGTGTTCAAAAACAACATACCAAAAATCCAGTGGTCCCCAAATATAAAGATAAAACTTTTACAGGACATCTAGTTATAAATCAACTCCATCTTCCAACCATAGTGATAGAAGGCAGACCAGGCATTTCTGAGACTAGAAACAAAAGAAGTGACTGAAAGCCAAAACCAGAAGGTAACTTTTTATCTTTTTTTTTTTTAAACAGGGTTTCTCTATGTAGTTTTAGTGACTGTTCTGGATCTCACTCTGTAGACCAGGCTGGCCTTGAACTCCCAGAGATCCGCCTGGCTCTGCCTTCCGAGTGCTGGAATTAAAGGCTTGCGCCACAACTGCCCAGCCAGAAGGTAACTTTTTTTGTTTGTTTCTCAAGACAGGTTTTATCTGTGTAGCCCTGGCTGTCCTGGAACTCACTCTGTAGACCAGGCTGGCCTTGAACTCAAAGATCAAGCTGCCTCTGCCTCCCAAGTGCTGGGACTAAAGGTGTGCACCACCACTGTCTGGTCAGAAGTTAACTTTTTTTTTTTGGTTTTTCGAGACAGGGTTTCTCTGTGTAGCTTTGCGCCTTTCCTGGGACTCACTTGGTAGCCCAGCAGAAGTTAACTTTTAAGGATAGAAGTATTTTCTTTTTCTTTTTTTAAGATTTATTTATTACATATACAGTATTCTGCCTGCATGTATCCCTGCAGGCCAGAAGAGGGCACCAGATTTTATTACAGATGGTTGTAAGCCACCATGTGGTTGCTGGGAATTGAACTCAGGACCTCTGGAAGAACAGCCAGTGCTCCTATCCTCTGAGCCATCTCTCCAGCCTTAGGATTATTTTCAATGTCTCTCGGTGATTGTGGCTTTATTATTAAATACTCACTAAATAGCACACTGATGGATTGCAAGGTAATAGAAATAAGATCATATATCATATGTTCCATTGTATGAATATCAAGTTTATTCATCCCCTTCCTTGCTCAGAGACACATTGACTATGCTTGTGAGCAGGACTGCTATGATACCCTTTACAGGTGCACTGGCATGCATACATGAGTTTCTCTTGAATTGATCCTTAGCACTGTAGCAACTGAGTTAGAGGGCAGTATATGTTCAATTATAGGAGACAAACTGTTTTCCAAAGTAGTTGTGATAGTTGGTCTGAGGTGTCAACATGATCGGATTCAGAGACACCTTGGACTGGGGAAATACATCTGTATGTTTACAGAAATGTTTCCAGAGAGGACTGGCCAATGGGACAGTGACCAGAGAGGAAAAGATCCACCCTAAATATGGTGGGACCCTCAAAAGGGCAAACTGCCCAGATGATGAAGGTAAGTATAGAGAAGGCAGCCCTCCAGCCAGCGAGTCTCTTTCTGCTCCAAGTGATACCACCCACTGCTGCTGATGCCCACTGACATCGGACTGATTCTTCAGCTCTTCAATACTGGTTCATTGAATACTGCAACTTTCCAGGAAACTTCCAAACTTCAGTGTTGTATTGAGACAACTCAGGCGTCCTTGGGAACTTCATTCTCTGCCTCTTCAGTGTGCAGACGGCTATTGGTGGACTACCCAGCCTCTATCCAATCCAATAAATCCCCTTTATAACATATACACATACGTGCATATATATGTGTCTGCACACACATGCTATTAGTTCTGTTCCTTTAGAAAATTTTGCCTAATACAGCAGTTCTCTGTTTTTCTTACCTAATCTGTCTGTCCTAATTAGACTGTGATCCAAGGGCCAGCAGACCCTCTCCTCCTCAATGATTATTGCTTACCTTTCAATTAGTACCAGGCAGATATCCAAGAGCCTATGGGCAGAAACCCAGGCACAAAGGTCTCTCAGCTTCAGCTGAGAGTAAAGTACAGAGTAAACAGCAGGCAGGAACTATATACCGTGAACAGAAGCTGGTAAGGGTCCTCCTCTGGGAACCAAGTTCTCTGGAGTTCCATCTTACTGGCTTCACTTGATTTAAAGTCTGAAAGGCCTTCCAGAGTCCTCAGTTATAATACCAATCTCAAGAAAGGAAATGGCTTAATCTTTGCTAATGTCTTTTTCAACAGATACTTCTAACACCCAAACATGGATTAGCAGGGAAAGCATGAAAAACAAAAAGAACGGCAATAAAGGAGGGATAAGGACAGTGGGAAGATAGCCAATAAATAAAGTTGGAAGATAGCTAATAAATCTAAAAGAATTTTTTTTTAAAAGGAAATATCTTTAGAATATTAAGAGTTTCCAAGCCAGGTGGTGGTGGTGAATGCCTTTAATCCCAGCACTTGGGAGGCAGACATGAGGATCTCTGAGTTCAAGACCAGCCTGGTCTACAAAGGGAGTTCCAGGACAACCAGGGCTACACAGTGAAAACCTGTCTCAAAAACAAAAAAACAAAAAAAAATTGAAAAAATAAAAGTGGGAAGAGCCAAGAAATATTCAAGTTATTCACGAAGCATACATACACATGTATGTGTGTGTGCATGGGTGAGCATAAGCAATGTTTACTATCCCCTGGCACTAAAGGTTGCCTTCTTTTGACAAATGCTAAAACATAACTAGTATGCAAGTCTGTGTGTTATGTAATGTCACCCTAAAACACTGTGAGAGGCAATATCCTACCATGCTGGGAGAAGGATTTGGAGGTGGGCCAAAACAGGTACCAGAGCTGGCACAGACTAGAAATGAAAACAAGACATTTGAAATAAAATATCAGATTCCTAGGTACTTGGAAAGTAAAAGGAAGTAGGCTGCCACTTTGAAGATGAGGAAACCCAGTCATTTCCCACAGTCCCAAGCATACCCCTACCAGCTGTCATACAGGAACGCACAGAATACTTGCTGTTATGCAGGATATAAAAGAAACATACAAAAACAGTATGTACCAGAAGCAGCTTTTGCAGTCACATCTGAAGGAAGGCCAGAAGCATTCAGCTCAGGAAACCTTTCTCAGTGTAAGAGGATTACCAGCCACGGACTCAACAGTTTTAGTTACTTATTCCTTAAATTAGAAATGTGCCATATGGAGACACTGAGAAGGCTGGTGGAACTGTGGGCTGATAAAATGGAACTCACCAGTGGGAGAGCGCTGTATGTCGGTCGGGGTTGGGCACTTTGGAGAGTGTTCTCGGCAGCTTTGGCTGACACACAGAAAACCATAATGGGACTTAGATTGACGTGAAGTCCCCAACTACAGGCCCAGCTCTATAGCACTTCAATAACTTTATTGGCTGAATGTTTCTTCCCAAGTTTACAGCTTAAACTATGGGCTTATTCACTGATTCTGTCTAAATCCCTAGTGGAGCAGGGGCCTTAGTTTAGGCTAAAGGGCAGAAGTAAGGGTCTGAGTTAGAAACCTGCTGATAATTCACAACTGGGCATCAGTCCTACTGCTTACTGTTTACAACTATCTTTAGAAAACACACAGGATGGAGACGGGCCTTGGAGTGCATCTCTGCCACGGGTCTCTTTCAATGCCTCTGACAAAGCTATTGTCTTCCTACTTCAGGGACAGGGTGACACTAGGGCAGCCTCTGCATTTTGCAGAAGTACATTGGCCCAAAATTGGCCATGAGGTTTGGTATTACCAGCTCCCCAACCTGGCAGGAAGGGAAGAAACAGAATGTGTCCATGAAAAGCTTTCGGAAGCGAGACAGGTCTTCCACTTGAACCTGGATGCTGTATTGATTGGCCAGGAGCTCAATGGCACCTTGCACCACATACTCATTCTGTAAGTGTGACAGTGAGCAAGTGGAGTAGACGACATGACCTCCTGGTTTGGTGGCAAGGAGTCCAGCCCTGAAACCAAGAAAGAAAGAAAAAAAAGCAGTGACTAGTGTACTTCCCCGGAAGTGTGAGAACAACAGGGCTAGGACCGTGGGGGGCGGTCTACTGCCTGACGGAGAAGTCCCACCATACCCAGCTCAGAACGCCTTCACAGAAGAATCCTTTGATGGGCTGGAAAGGGCTCGGTGGTAAAGAGCACACACTGCTCTTGTGGCGGTCCAGAGTTCAGTACCCAGCACCCAGGTCACCATTTCTATAACTCCAAGTCCAGGAGGAACCAAGATCTTTGACCTGCATGGGCATCTATACTTACGTGCACATACCTACATGAAGACACACGTGCATACACGTAATTAAAAATAATAAAAATAAACCTTAAAAAAAAAAGAATGATCTTAGCCCTTCGGTGGTGGCACACAACTTTAATCCCAGCGCCAGTTCTAGGACAGGCTCCAAAGCTACAGAGAAATGCTGTCTCAAAAAACCCAAAAAAAAAAAAGTTAAAAAGAATGATCCTTTCAAGCCTGATTCTGGTTATGAATGAAACCTTGATGCTGGCTATCAGTTGAATTCTCTCCTCAGTCATTCAGACCCTCGGCCCCTCCCCCTCCTCTTTTTTTATCTCCCTTTCTCTTTCTCTTCTCCCTATCTTTTTATTCTCTTTTTTTTCCCGGAGCTGAGGACTAAACCCAGGGCCTTGCACTTGCTAGGCAAGCACTCTACCACTGAGCTAAATCTTCAACCCCCCTATCTTTTTCTTTTTCTAAGATCTCATTGTGTAACTTTGGCTGACCTAGAACTCACTTTGTAGACCAGGCTGGCCTCGAACTCACAGAGACCCTCCTGCCTCTGCCTCCTGAGTGCTGGGGTTAAAGATGTGTGCCATGTCTGGCCTCCTCTCTCTCTCTCTCTCTCTCTCTCTCTCTCTCTCTCTCTCTCTCTCTCTCTCTCTCTGTGTGTGTGTGTGTGTGTGTGTGTGTGTTTCGAGAAAGCCTGGCTATCCTAGAATTACTCTGTAGACCAGATTGGACTTGAACTCAGAGATCCGCCTGCCTCCACCTCCTGAGTGCTGGGATTAAAGGTGTGCTCCACCACTACCTGGTAGTTCTCTCTCTCTCTCTTTTTAAAAATAAATAAATGTAATAGTTCTTTTCTTTAAAAATACTTATTACTTATTTTTATTTTATGTGTATGCGTGTGCCTGAATGTATGGATATGTATTACATGTATGCAGGAGCCCATGAAGGTCAGAAGAGGCATTGGATCCCCTAGTAGTGGAGTTACAGATGGTTGTGAGCAGCCATATGGTTGTTGGGAATCAAACCTGGGTCTTCTGCAAAAGCAGACATGCTCTTAACTGCTGAGCCATCTCTCCAGTCTCTTTCTTTCTCTGCGATAGGGTCTCACTGTGTCACCCAGGTTAGCACCTAGGATGAGGTCAAGCTATCCTTTTGCCTCAGCTCCCCAAATAACCAGGGATACAGATATATACCACTACATCTGCTTTTCAAAACTAGGCAAGTCACTGGCATTGAGTTTGGTAAAATGGTGAGGGTGTAGTTATTATTCTAGAAAGGACAATCTCATGAAGCCTATTGCCTCCAGGCAAATCTCCAACCCAAAGATTCTTCTATGTGCTGGTCTTGACATGCTTCCAGTAAAGTCTGAGAATCTGTAACTGTATCACTCACGCCAGAAGCTGCGCCTGCAGCATAGGCAACATCTGCCGCTCCTTCTTCCTTGAGCGCCGGAAGATGTTGTTCTCTTCCTCGTGAAGGGAGTGGCGGTCTGTGGTACACGGCACATCTACCAGCACCTACCCAGAGTGTCAAGAGACAGAGTATTAAAGCTCCTTCCAGGTTCTTCTGACTTAAGTCAGAGCAGTTAGGGCCCAAGCCAACGAAGTTCAATGGAAATGCTAGCTCTACCCATCCCTCCATTGCAGAGTTCCTGACAAGGATTCTCATTTTGACCTGATAGACAACTGTGAAACAGAAAGTAGAAAAAAGGTATATTTAGAAATATTCATGGTTAACCAAAAAGCCAAACCAAGCCAGGCATGGTGGTACATGCCTGTAATTCTAGCCCTTGAGAGGATTGCTACAAGTTCGAAGGTAACCTGGTCTCTACAGTTTTCCAGGCCAGCCAGGGGTACAGAAGACCCTGTCTCAAAAAAGTAAAACAAAAGGAAATGAAAATCTATACATGACAGTACACACTTATCATTCCAGTGCTTCAGAGTCAAAGGCAGGACAATCAGGAGTGATAGCCAGCCTCGGCTTACACAATGAATCTGAGGCCAGCCTAGGTTTCACGAGACCCTGTTTCAAAACAAAACCTGCATATAAATTTAATTGTAATTAAACAACTGATATCAACCTAGGAAAAAAATCTTAGTGCTTCAAGACTCTGTCCTTGACTGTTTACTGAAAACACCCAACTTACATATGATACATTACTTAATTTACAGATATTACATAATAAAGCAGAATCACAATTCAAAATTATCTTTTTTAAAAGGTGTGTGTGTGTGTGTGTGTGTGTGTGTGTGTGTGTGTGTGTATACATGTACACTTTCATGCCAGAAGATAGCATCAGATCCAACTATAGATGGTTGCTGGGAATTGAACTCAGGACCTCTGGAAGAGCAACCAGTGCTCTTAACCGCTGAGCCACCTCTCCAGCCCCCCAAATTATCTTAAAACAATGTCAGAAGTGCAAATCCCTAGGCTCAATCCCCAGTACTGTTTTAAAAAGAAAAAGGGAAAAGGGGAGGAGGAGCTGGAGAGATGGCTCAGAGTTAAGAGCACCTGCTGCTGAGTTTACATCCCATCAGACGGCTCACAGTCACCTGTAACTCCAGTTCTGATGGGACCTGAAGCTATGGTCTCTGACCACACACACACACACACACACACACACACACACACACACACACACACACACACACACACTTAAAAAATTACTGCAAAAAAGTAGATCCAATATGGACAGTAGTTTGGTTTAGTATGGTTTTATTTGAAACTGGGCAACTCTGGAACTCCCTATTTAGCAAAGGCTGGCCTTGAACTCACAATTCTCCTGCCTCAGCTTCCCAAAGGATTACAGGTATGCACCACCACACCTGGTTTCCACTTTTTCAATATTTTAAAGTGAGAAATACAAAATCACTCATTAATTTACTTGCGGTCTTTTCTACACTAGGCACTTGAGACAGACAAAAATGTTTTAAACATCCCTATATGTATGTTTGAAAAAAGTAAAATCATCTTCGGAAAGATTTTTTTGGCAAAGTGAAAACATGAAGTAAATTAACAATAACCCAGTTTTAAACCAGGCATTTTAGTGCGCACGCCTTTAATCTCCAGTACTAGGGAGGCAGAGGCAGGTGGATCTCTGAGTTGGAAGCCAGCCTGGTCTACAGAGCTAGTTCCAGGATAGCTAGGGCTACACAGAAAAACCTGTCTTGTAAAACCAAAAACCAAACAAAAAACTCCAGTTTTCAATATTGATATATTCTTTGGTGAACTAACACAGTATATATAGAGTAAGACAAATGAACAGGGCATGGTAGTACCCACCTATAATCCTAGCATTAGGAAGCAGAGGTAGGAGGATGGGAAGTTCAAGGTCATCCTTTCCTGCATAAACTAATTTGAGGTCAGCCTAGGCTTCATGAAACCCTATCTAAAAAGGAAGTGGGGCAGGGGGAAGGGGAAGGAGAGAAAGTTGTGGAAATTCTTACTACTCCAAAAGGTGCTGGACTCAGGAGAATGACTACAGGTATACTCACGGATGTTGGGGTCCTGAGTCCCCATGCACATGAACAACAGAGCCATGTGATTTCAACGAGACTAGAAAATCAGTACCAAATATATCTTTATTTTGGTACCAATATATCCTGGATATTGCTTATTAGTGTCAACTGTGAAAGTGGTTGGCCTCATCCAGTCAAAAGGAAAAAGGGATATAGTTCTACTGTTGTACTACTTTTAGGAAACATTTGGAAAGGGCAAAGCTGGTCACCATCAGATACGGCATAGGCATCTCCACATCAGGCAGTGTCCAATGTGTAGTTACCAACCATATGCCAGGATGGTATACTAGCTGAATCTTGGCCTCCAGTGTGTTTATGATTTCCCCATGAAAAAACATGGGGGAAAATATGTTCAAATAAACATATTATTTGAATTTTATTATTTGAAACAAAAAAACTTTAACTTGGGAAGGGAGGGAGGGAACCCTTGAATGCAAGGGAAGGGTGCCTGTTCTGCTACGAACATGCAGAGTGCTGGACTCTAAGGTGTTTAACACTTCCCTAGCACACAGCAAACTGCACACTACTCTTTCTTCAACGAATAAATCAATGAAGATATCTTCAAGCACCAAAGCTGTTTCAAACGCTTGAAGCACTGTCAAGTAAAACGGGAGGGAATTCATTCTCAATTGTTCCACAAGGCATAGTTAGGATCAGTGAACAGAAAGTGATGGTAATAACGCTGAACGCTTGCTGTGGATATTGCTCTATATAAATAAAACACTGATGGCCAGTGACCAGGCAGGAAGTAGGTTGCCAGGCAGGAAGTAGGTGGGACAAGGAGAGAGGAGAATTCTGGGAAGCGGAAGGCTGAGGAGGGAGACACTGCAGCCACCGCCAGGACAAGCAACATGTAAAGACTCTCGTAAGCCACCAGCCACGTGGCAAGGTATAGATTTATAAAAATGGGTTAATTTAAGATAAAAGAACAGTTAGCAAGAAGCCTGCCACGGCCATACAGTTTGTAAGCAATATAAGTGTCTGAGTGATTATTTTATATGTGGATTGTGGGACTGCGGGGCTTGGGGAAACTGGAGAGAAGCCCTCCAGTAACAAATGCTTGCTATAGTCTGACACTGTGCAAAGGTATTCTTAGTCACCTGTGGGACGGGCCCTACAACGACCCACACTGAAGAAGTTACAGCACAAAGGAAAGTTGAAGTGACTCACAAAAAGCTTCCAGCTGGCAAGTCATGAAGCCAGGACTCCAATCCAAGGAGCCTTCCAGAATGCTAGCCCTTACCCGTAGGCCATGAAATCTACAGATCTGTTGTTGTTGTTACTGCTGCTGCTGTTTTTCAAGGTAAGTTTTGTCTCTGTAGCCCTGGCTGTCCTGGAATTCACTCTGTAGACCAGGCTGGCCTTAAACTCAGAAATCCGCCTGCCTCTGCCTCCTGAGTGCTGGGATTAAACATTTGCGCCATCACTGCCTAGCTATATTCTTTGTCCATTTTATACATGTGTACAATATACAGGGATCATAAACCTCATTTTAAATAAGTGATTTTAGAGTATACTAATTAAAAGAAGAAAATAACTAGGGGCTCAGTGGTTAAGAGCACTTATTGCTTTTGTAGAGAACCCAGGCTCAAGTCCCAGCATCCGCATGGAGGTTCACAACTGCCTCTAACTCCAGTTCCAGGGAATCTGACTCCCTCTTGTGACCTCTGAGGCCAACAGACCCATATGTGGTGCACACATACATGAAGGCTAAACACTTATACACATAAAAATAAATAAACTGGCCAGGTGGTGGTGGTACACGCCTTTAATCCCAGCACTCAGGAGGCAAAGCCAGGCGGATCTCTGTGAGTTTGAGGCCAGCCTGGTCTATAAAGCAAGATCCAGGACAGGCACCAAAACACCACAGAGAAACCCTGTCTCGAATAAACAAACAAACAAACAAACAAACCTAAAAGGATTTTTTTTAAGGAAATAACTTTAAAATATTAAGAGTTTCAAAGCCAGAGGGTAGTGGTAGCACACGCCTTTAGTCCCAGCACTTGGGAGGCAGAGGCAGGTGGGTCTTTGTGAGTTCGAGGCCAGCCTGGGCTACAGAGCAAGTTACCGGACAGCCAAGGCTGCAGAGAGAATCCCTGTCTCAAAAAAACAGAAAACAAAAAAGGGTGTGGGAGTTTCAATAACAGGCACAACAGGAGAATGTGAGAGACGCTGTGCAACAGAACAGTCAGCCAGCAGCAATACCGATGGGATGAGAAAACATGCTCACTGCCAGCAGAAGCAAGACCGGAGGGACCGCCAGAGAATTTCTCAAACTCTGTCCAAATCTTAACTGAGAGAGACCATTAACCAGCAATTTTACTCCAAAAGCATAAAATTAAAAAGGACTGAACCTTTTAATTAATTAAAAAGTCATAGATGTCAAAACAGCATACTACCATTTCTATTTTTAAGAAAGCACAATTATATTTTCAAATAGAAATTATATAAAGGCTATAGAAAAATAAAAACAATAGTTATCTACAGGAAGTAGATGACTGTGTACAGGTCTAAAAAGAAAGCTTATTTCCCATCTGATACCCTTTTATACCTCCTGAATTTTGCACTATGTGTTATATTAATATTCAGAAATAAATAAAATGTTCTCATTCATACTCATCTTCATGAGGGCTCCCAAGCAACCAACTGACTTCAGAAATAAAATATGCCTAATAACTTTTTCCACACTCAGTTAAGTTCAAATTCTTTTTGCTGCCAACTATCTCTAATGAAAATAGCAGCAAGTCATCTAAGCTGAACTGAGAACTCTGCAAATAGATCTTTCTCCAAATCACTCATGGGGAACTCTCTAGGTCCAAAAACAGCCCCACACATTCAAAACACAGGGGCTGGGTCCTACTCCCGGGACTGAGGCCAGAACACAAAGGTCAGAAATCACTTACCCGGTCATAGGTGTCTCCCTCCAGTTCTCCCCACTTCCTGCCATCCCACGAGGTGACTCGAACTTGATTCCCTTCCCTGATCTCTTGAGGCACATAACTGTGAAGGACCTTCTGTAGCCTGCCTATTCGGGAAGTGGAGAGATCATTGGCCGCTAGATTGCCTGTGTGGAAATAAAGAGTCTTCAGAGGCTACATAAAGAGTCTTCAGAGGCTACAACTCACTGGCATATCACACCAACAAAAGGTGTTGATGGAAAATGAAACCAATTTTCAGGTATAGCCAATCAACACAGACCCCAGAGACAGGGATATTTATTATCTATGTGGCAGCAAATCAGTCACTCTGGAGCGGAGGTCATGAGGACAAATACCCACCAAAAGGAAAAGTAAAGAGATAAAGCAGATCAAGAAAGAGTATTTCTAAAGAAATATGGTCTCTCCCACTACCCACCCCTTCATTCTGTGACAGGATCTTATTCTGTAGCCCAGACTGGCCATCAACCTGTGATCATCCTGCCTCAATGCTAGGTTTACAGGGACACACTGGCCATCCCGATTTATTGTTCACTTTTGACACAGGTTATTGCTATGGTGCCTAGACTGTCCGCAAACTTGTCAAGCAAATCTATCTTAGCTTCTTGAGGAGCTGGGACTACATGTGTATGTCACTGCGCCTAGCTACTCAGTCTCTTTGAGACATTGGTTGTCTTAGGTAGGTATCTACTGCTGTGATAAAACACCATGACCAAAAGCAGCTTGGAGAGGGAAGGGTTTATTTCAGCTTACAGTTTAGAGTCCATCATGGAGGAAAGTCAAGGCATTAGCTGGAGACAGAAACTGAAGCAGAGACTGTGTAGGAACTGCTTATGTGCCTGCTCAGTTTGCTTTCCTCTATACCCCAGGACTACCTGCCCAAGGGTAGTACCCACAGTGGGCTGGGTTAAGTAATCTGATGGAGACCTTTTCTCAACTGAGGTTCCTCTTCCCAGATAACTCAAGCTTATGTCAAGATGAAAAACAAACAAAACAGGACATTATGTTTCTCTTGGGCTTCAATAGATACTATAGGTTATTCACTGAGAATTTATTATTATCATCTTATTCCTTAATAACAGAACCTCAGCTTTACCAACAGAGGACAATGTGCACCAACAGAGTACGTCTTGTGGTTTTCTCTTTACAACTAAGTATGACTAAATCACTAGGTTTGGTTAGTGAATTGTAGACATATCATGTGGGGCCTCTGGGAAAATGTATGTAAAAGGCTAACACAATCATTCCTTCTGCCTCAAACTGAAATGGGCTGGCTGAAGTTCTAGCAGCTCTCTTGTTCCATGATATTGATCCTAAGAATGATGCCTATAAATCAAGCAGTGGTGGCGCACGCCTTTAATCCCAGCACTCAGGAGGCAGAAACAGACGGATCTCTGAGCTGGAGGCCAGCTGGGTCTACAGCATGAGTTCCAGAACAGCCAGGACTACAAAGAGAAACCTTTTCTCAAAAAACAAAAACAAAAAAAACATGCAAGAAAAGAAGTCTATACTAAAGCTGCAAAAATAAAAACAGCTTAAGTCCTTGATGTCTATGGCGCCTCCACACTGATCCCTAGACTTTCTGGATACTTTTTAGACAAGCATCTCATGTATGAGAGGCATATTTATTCTTTAAGCCACTTAGTTATCTTATGTATAAAACTGAACCTAATAATTTACTACCTTACATTCTTTTCTATTTATTTTTCTTTACGTGTAATAAATCTGTGTAAATGCATGCCTGTGGAGGTCAGAAGCAGAAGTCAGGTCCCCTAGAGCTGAGGTACAGGTGTTTTCAACTGCCTGATGTGGGTGCTGGGAACCAAGAGTTCCTAACTGCTGAGCCACCTCTCCAGGCCCACCACTTCTTGGACAAACATGAATTTAAGGAATATTTGTTGTTGTTTTTACTCTTTACTCTTTTGGCTCTTTTGGGGGGCTACCACCCAGCTCCCAAACAAACCACACACAGAGGCTTATTCTTTCTTATGAATGCCTGGCCTTAGCTTGGCTTATTTCTAGTCAGCTTTTCTTAAATTATCCCATCTACCTTTTGCCTCTGGGCTTTTACCTTTCTATATTTCTGTATTTCTTTCTTTACTTCTTACTCCATGGCTTGCTGTGCAGCTGGGTGACTGGCCCCTGGGGTCCTCCTCCTTCTCTAGCTCCTAGATCTCTTCTCCCAGGTTTCTCCTATTTATTCTCTCTGCCTGCCAGCCCCACCTATCCTTTCTCTTGCCTCACTATTGGCTATTTAGTTTTGTGGGCTTTTCTTTCTCTCTCTCTTTCTTTCTTTTTCTTTTTTTTTTTTTTTTTTTTGGTTTTTCGAGACAAGGTTTCTCTGTGTAGCTTTGGAGCCTTGTCCTGGATCTCACCCTGTAGACCAGGCTGGCCTCGAACTCAGACAGAACCGCCTGCCTCTGCCTCCCGAGTGCTGGGATTAAAGGTGTGCGCCACCACCGCCTGGCTCAGTTTTGTGGGCTTTTTTGTTTGTTTGTTTTGTTTTTCGAACAGGGTTTCTCTGTGTTGCTTTGGGGCCTGTCCTCTGTAGACCAGGCTGGCCTTGAACTCAGAGATCCACCTGCCTCTGCCTCCTGAGTGCTGGGATCAAAGTCATGCAGCACCTCTGCCCTGCTAGCCAGTTCAGCTCTTTATCAGACCATCAGGTGGTTTAGACAGGCACAGTAACACAACCGTGTCACAGAGGTAAACAAACGCAACATAAAAGAATGCAACACAGCCGGGCGGTGGTGGCGCACGCCTTTAATCCCAGCACTCGGGAGGCAGAGGCAGGCGGATCTCTGTGAGTTCGAGGCCAGCCTGGGCTACCAAGTGAGTTCCAGGAAAGGCGCAAAGCTACACAGAGAAAACCTGTCTCGAAAAACCAAAAAAAAAAGAATGCAACACATCTCTGCATCATTAAAACAAATGTTCCACAGCATAAACAAATGTAGCACATCTTAATATTCTACAACAAATACCAGGTAGCTTTTAGTTCTACTATACGAAGAATGCTCCTGTAAGAGTGATGTTAAGGCAGGCCTGGCGGCACAAGCCTGTGATGCCAGCACCAGGGAGGATGGGGAAAAGAATCAAGAGCCTGTAGACAGGTCTAAAAAATGGGATCCTGTCTTTAAACAAAAAACCAAAAGGCTTGACAATAAATGACAGCCGACAGCCAGCCTCAGAGCAAGGAGAACCAAGGGTGGGAACTGTAATGAAGAACTGCAGGATCCTGCTAGGAAGAGGTTTAGTGCTCCCATAAGAAATGTCCCAGTTTTTGAGGGCACTCAACATAAAAAAAATCACATACTCTGTTCTGAAGAAATTTTCAGGAGGAAACAAAGTGAGAAAGGAAAGATGGCTTTCTGCTTCTGTATCCAGCATTTGTAAGATTCACGTTCCACAATCCCTTCAGAACTCAGTTTCCCCTGCATAAACAAGAGGGCTGACAAAGTGAATCTGAGTTCCATGCTTGCCCTGATACTCGGTGACCCTATCTATGTTCTGGGGTCAAGAAGTTAGTCTCTCGGGTGAGTACCTGAGATGCAGAAGAGGTGCTGCTAATTTAGTACACCTTGGGAGCACTTCTCCCTTCTGACGGATTCTCACAGCACTCAGATCAGCACAGCACAGCACAGCACAGCACAGCACAGCGTGGACTCTTGCTCTGGACTCACTTCTTAACCCATGCCAACATCTTTTCTATCTTTTCTATCTGAACTTCCAGAAAGCTGAAAGCAAATCACTCATGGGCCTACCCAGAGGCTAGAGGCTAACTCAAACAATGCAAGTCAGCTTTGGAGTAACAGGAACAGAAGGGTCACACCTAATAGAAAGGCCCAGGCCCATGGTGGGAGAGGCCTGGCTAAGCTCTGGGTCAGACGTGAAAATCACATCCCCTTATGGCTATCTCTCAGGCCTCAGGGAAAAGGCAACTTCTACTTTAAGGCAGGATGTTGGCCAGTGGCTGGCTGAAGTGAGCATTATAAATGCCAATGTCACCTATCTTATGAATGCCAGCATCACCTATGACACCGAGACACATAAAGCTTCTGCCTGTTCCCAAGGAATTCGTGTGTGTGTGTGTGTGTGTGTGTGTGTGTGTGTGTGTGTGTGTGTGTGTGTTTTGAGATAGGGTTTCTTTGTGTTGCTCTGGCTGTCCAGGAACTTGCTCTGTAGACCAGGTTGGCCTCGAACTCACAGAGATCCACCTGCCTCTGCCTCCGAGTGCTGAGACTAAAGGAGTGTGCCACCATACCCAGCATGGAATTTGTAATCTTGAGGAGGGAGAAGACACATACCCATTAAAACTCTGAGGAAAGGCTACTAATAGTAATGTGCTGGCGGGTTATGCTCATGGCATGGGTGCACAGAAAAGGAACCATCCTGAACAAGCCAGCACAGCTATGTGCGAAGACTTCCTGGAGGTAGCACACTTGAACTGAGGCCTGAAAGCTGAAAGGGTTTGGATAACACAGCTGGGGTCGGGGAGGAATTCCAGAGAATGGAACATGAGCAAAGGCAGCAGAGTGTGTTGGAAGGAGTACAAAGAAATGTGACTTTATCTTAGAGACAAATCAGCAAATACAAAAGGATGAGAGGATCATGTGATACATTTATCAGAGTCCTGATTCAATCTGCCTGCAGAAGCCTTGGTCAGTCATTTTTCTTGACCAACTGACAATAAACTTAGCAAATATTATTACCCATCTGACCCTGGGGCCAGGAAGCTTATCACATTCAGTGTGTCTTGACTGGGTGAAGTGGGGGACCCTGTCTAAGATACCATCCCACTGACTTACGGCAACAGCCCGTCTGAAGTAATGCCAGTGTTTTCCCCCCAGGAGCTGCACACAGGTCAAGCACAGTGTCTCCAGGCTGCAGACCAAGAGCCAGGACAGGTAGCAAGGAGGCAGCATCCATCAGGTAGTAATCCATGAGACCCAGGCTGCCAAGTCTGGAAGAGAGAAGATCATCACACCTACTGGGAGCCAAGGTGAGCAAGTCCATGCCTTTTAGGATCAGTAAGCTCCACTCAGCAAAATTATTTCTCAGAAACTCATTCATTCATCTATACAGAATTCACAGTACTCATTCATTCATCTATATAATATCCATAGTAATTTTCTTTTAAGAAACAAGATCAAGGTCTCATGTGTCCCACGATGGCCTCAAGCTTGCTATGAAGCTGAGGATGACACTGAACTGCAGATCTTCCTGCTCCACTAATGAACTGTAGAATTACAGGTTTGAGCCACCACACCTGGCTTATACAATGTGGATAAAACTCAGGGTGCTATGCATGCCCAGTAAACATTCTACCAACTAAGCTACATCCCCATCCCTGAGTGATCCTTTTGAAAACAGATCCATTTACTCCAAACTAGCCTCACTAGCCACCTTGCTATTCCTTTATTGAGCCCCACGTGCTCCTCTCTCGGGCCTTTGAATCCCCATGCCTTCTGTCCTTAGCACTCTTCCTTTAACTGTCCGCGGTGTGCATCACTACTTCTAACAGGCACTATCTCAAAGTGACCTCTTCAGAGCCGCTGGCATTCCCTGACTAGTCTACCCAAAATCACAGCCTCGGTCCTGTCACTTTCTATTTCCTGCTACACTGTTTTCCTTTAAAGCACTTGTTCCTCACTTTAAATGTACAAGTGTGTGTGTGTGTGTGTGTGTGTGTGTGTGTGTGTGTGTGTGTGTGTGTGTGTTTCTTTTATTTCTCCATATTAGAATGTAGCTCTGGGAGGGCAAAGATTTTGTCTGCTTTGTTCTCTGTACTATTCCCAAGGTTTGAAACGGTGTCTGGCACATAGTAGGAAATTTTATTGGGTTACACATCAAGATACAAAGTACTTCACAGGTTCAGAAAGAAGGGCTATCAGTTATATGTACTGGAGCTACCAGAGTTGGGCCTGAAGAAGATCAGAGGTCTTCATTAGGTAAAAGGGGGAAGAACATTCTAGGCAAAAGCATAGAAACTCAAAGCTTCTTTAAGATTTAGGGTTTGGGGATTTAGCTCAGTTGTAGAGCGCTTGCCTAGCAAGTGCAAGGCCCTGGGTTCGGTCCTCAGCTCTGAAAAAAAAAAAAAAAAAAGATTTAGTGAGAAGGGCTGGAGAGACAGCTCAGCAGTCAAGGGCACTGGCTTCTCTTCCAGAGAACCTAAGTTCTGCTCCCAGCACCCACATGGCGGCTCACAACCTTTCCAATTCCAGGGGTTCGGACGCCCACTTCTGCTCTGCAGAATCCTGCACACAATGAGGACATAGACTCACACATAAAGACAAAAAAACTAAAAATATTTAAAAGAGTAATGGGGGCATGCCTACATTCTCAGTGGTAGAATACCTGTCTAGTGTGGATGAAGCCTTAGGTTTAATCCTTAGTGGCAGGAAGAAGGGGAAAAAAGCCCAAGACTGGGGTTAAAAGGCAAGACAAACGCAAAAAGTCTTAAGCCCTAATTAAGGATTTTGGACTATATATACAAGAAGTTATAAAAAGCTTTTAAGGAAATCACCTGGTTAGCTAGTTTGGCACTTAAGAAAGCTGGGTAGGCAGAGATGGTGCGGGTAGAAAGGGGGAGAAGATCAATTGCAGCCTGTCCTAGGACTTCCTGCCTCACAGGCCTGTTGCCATGGGGACAGTTGGTAGGGAGCAGCCCCTCCCCTTCCTGAGATGGAGTTCACATGGGCAGCCTTGGAACAGACTCAAAGATACAGAAAACCTAACAAGACAATGACCCCGGGCGAAGGGTGTGATGAGACACGGCCGAGCACCAATGCCAGTCAGCCACGACAGCCACGACAGCCACGACAGTCCCCAGACCACAAGTCACGGCACTCCCAAGTCCTCACAAAGAGGCTAAGGCTTCCATGGAGGAGTTTCAAAGTCAAACCACACCTGAGTTTTTGTACCTCATGTCTCAAGAAGAAAAATTAGTAAGAGGACCGAGAAATATGAGGAAGGCACAGAACTGCAAAAATACAAGCAACAGTCCATAAAAGCCCCCCTCAAGTCTCTTCCCCTCCCTCCTTAAATTGGTTCAGTTTGGGGAATCTGCTAAAAGCTATAGTTCTTCTATTAAAAAAAAAAAAAAAAAAAAGACACACAATGTCACAGATATTATCAGGCTATTCCTAAATTGACAGAAGCTCCCTGGACTGCTGAGAGAGTAAGACCCCTCTGATTTCATAGGAAGCCCAGTGGGATGAGGGGTTCATAGGAAGCCCAGCAGGATAAGGGGTTGGCAAGAGACTGTGGTGAAAGGGGAAACCATCTCCAGAATCTGCCACATACTCACTTTTCTCCCTTCTCTAAGAACCCCTGGAAGGGGTGCCAAGTGCCTCAAACAACTTAGGTCACAGAGTTTTTACTCCATGGCTCTGCCGACAGCCAGTGCCTCAGGACTGACTGTTGATCCTCACCCAATCTCTCCTGATACATGCAGTAACTAAACTGATCTTACGTGAAACAGATGAAAATACTAAGAGACTTTTTGTTTTTTTGAGACTGGCTCTCACATGGAGTTCCCACACTGGCCTTGAACTCCATATGCAGCTAAGCATGATCTCAAACTCCTGATCCTTTTGCCTCTACCTCCCGAGTGCTGTGATCACAGGTGTGTAAGACCATACCTGGCTGTGGGAGGTTATTGATGAATGCTGTATTAGAGACTCTGTGTTAGATGTTTCGGTATGCCAAATTTCACTCCTCCTCGCCACAGTCCTAGAAGACAGTTAAATCTGCACTCCTCAGCCGTACTTTCTGAGTCTCAAACCTAACCCACTTCTCATTAGTTGTGTGCCTTTCAGTAAACTACTTCCCTGTACCTAGGTTTTTCCATCTGAAATAAGAGTACCTATAGCAGCCAATAGTAGAGAGCTTGCCTAGTATGTCAGGCTCTGGATTCCAATAGTCAGCAAAAGAAAATGTATCTGCTATTATAGACAGGACTTTTTAGGGTTTGTTTGTTTGTTTTTTTATTTTGGGTAGTGACAACTTCAAACTCCTGAACCTCCTGCTCTACAGTTTTGGTTTTGTTTTTCTGTCTTTGGTTTTTTGAGACTGAGTCTTGCTGTTTAGCCCATCTAGCCTCTACCCCACCATCCTAATGCTTTAAGATAACAAGTGCTGGTATTACAGGTTTGCACGACCATGTCCAGCTTCCTATTCTCAAGGACTAAAGCACAATACAGCACTTAATCGTGCAGTCTTTCCTCACTGAATTTCAAACACATACATACCTCCTCAAGACACTGAAAGTTCTGTCTTTCTTCAGCTCTGTCACTCACTTGCACTCCCAGGCAACTCCTATTTCCTACCAAAGTCCACTTCCTCTTGTCTTACTTTCCCAGGTGCCTGGCAGGGCAAACAGGGAGGGGGAAACGATTTTCACTGGAAAGGATGCAGTGAGTTGCTCTTGTGAAAGGCAGGTGTTTTCTACAGAAGGCAGTATGTGAGCACAAGTTCCTAGTGCAGGTTCTGGGGTTCAGAATACCAACTACACCATTTACTTTCTGAAGGATTAAAAGCGAATAAATACCTTAACTTCTTTGCACTTCAAATATAAAAGAGGGCAGATATTCTTTCCATAAGGGTGTTGACAAACCAAAAAGAAGTGGTGCACATACAGCACTTAGTCTATAGAAGCACACCAGAAAGAAACACTAACAATTCTGAGATGTATTACAGAGGGCAGGAGCTGAGCAACTCTGCATGTCCACTTCTAGCAGGGACTCAGGATGACCCTCATGGTTCCAGATCCTACCTACCTGGCAGGAGGGAAGCGGCTAACATCCCCTCTGGAAAAAGTGAAGCATCGAAGGTTTGGACTGCAGTCCGGGGATGGAGTTGGAGAGAGGCCACTCTCAGGCTCCGGTTCCTGGCAAGAGATGGCTTCATTCACAAAGTCCTTGGCACTCAGCTGCTCCAGCTGAGCACTCACATTATCCCAAGCAGCAAAATTATTGACCAATGCACCATACTTCTGCTCTGAGAGAAGGCTAACACGAATTGATGGCCACAGATCTCCAAATTGTACACTGTAGGTCATGTCAAAATTTTGCAGAGCAAGTCGACTGGCAGGGAATTCTGGTTCTGTGGTAGCCTAAAAGAGAAAGGGCAAGCTTATTAATCTTTCCATCTTGACTCTATGTCTTATCGTCTGACTTTACTGTTTTAGCTAGAGTTTCTGTTGCTGTGATGAAACACCATGGACCAAGGCATCTTGAGGAGGAAAGGATTTATTTCCGCTTATACTTCCAGGTGACAGTCCATCACTGAGGGAATTCAAGGCAAGAACTCAAACAGGACAGGGACCACAGGAACTAATGCACAGGCCATGGAGGAGTGATGTTTACTGGCTTGCTTACTCAGGGCTTGCTCAGCTTGCTTTCTTATAGAACCCAGGACCACCAGCCCAGGGATGGCACCACTCACAAGGGGCTGGGCCCTCCCCATCAATCAAAATCAAGAAAACACCTTACAGCCAGATCTTATGGAGGCATTCTCAATTGAGATTTCCTCCTATCAAATAACTTTAGCTTTTGTCAAGTTGACATAAAACTAGCCAACATATCTACCAATAACTCAGACCCCCAAGGCAAATTCAAATCCATTCAGTGCTCTCTCCTACCTTTGCATCCTGCCTCTGCCTACCAAAGGAGAAACTGGGAATTAGGAGAGTGAAGAGTTAGCCTTCATGTCACAGGATTGGGAAGGGACACAATACCTCTCATAGTAACTGTGTAGGGGTCTTCAAGAAAGAGAGGCACAGTAGTACACACTTGTAATCCCAGCACTCAGCAGGCTGAGGCAGGAGGATCCAGAATTCAAAGCGAGCCTTGGGGGCTACAAAAACAAATTTAAGGCCAGATCGAGTTACACACCAACAGTCTCTTAGCAAGGTGGCTGAATGGGGAAAGGTTCTTGTAGCACGAATCTTAAAAGTTCTTATTAATAAAAACAAACCCAGAGCCAGGTATTGGGGTGAATGCTGGAAGATCAGAGAAGCAGAACAGGCCACAGCTACCTCACCTTGCCAATTCCTCAGCTGATCCTGTTTCCTCAGACTGGAAGTCTCTGTGTCCTCATCCAAATGGATCTCAGCTGAACTGCTGCTCAAAGCCTAAAAACTTAACCAGCTCTAGTTCCTGGTCCTCACGCCTTAAATACCTTTCTGCTTTCTGCCATAGCTTCCTAGGATTAAAGGCGTGAGTCATCATACCTGGCTGTTTCCAGTGTGGCTTTGAACTCACAGAGATCCTGATGGATCTCTGCCTCCAGAAGGCTAGGATTAAAGGTGTGAGTGCCACCATTTTCTGGCCTCTATGTCTGTCTAGTGGCTGTTCTGTTCTCTGACTCCAGATAAGTTTATTAGGGTGCACGATATATTGGGGAACACAATACCACCACAGGTTCTTGCCACTAGATGTGACTATCTGAGTTTGATCTTTGGGACCCACATGAACTGATTTCCCCAAGTGGGTGTCGACCACCCCAGGTATACCACAGCACATACATGCACACATGCACACACCCATGCCCATACCAATAAATAAATAAATGTCATTTTAAAAAGTCTCCTGAGCCGGGCGGTGGTGGCGCACACCTTTAATCCCAGCACTGGGGAGGCAGAGCCAGGAAGATCTCTGTGAGTTCGAGGCCAGCGTGGTCTACAGAGTGAAATCCAAGACAGGAACCAAAACTACACAGAGAAACCCTGTCTCAAAAACAAACACAAACAAACAAATATATAAAAAGTCTCCTGTTATTCTACTACTCAGGTAGAAGGGAAGGTCATTCTTGGCTACATAGAGTTCTAGACAAATTGGGACACAAAAGACTATCTCAAACACACACACACACACACACACACACACACACACACACACACACACACACGAGAGAGAGAGAGAGAGAGAGAGAGAGAGAGAGAGAGAGAGAGAGAAGAGAAAAGCACATAAAAGAGTCTCAAAAAATGAAAGAGGGGGAGTGATTGAGGACTTGAGCTGGAATATACCTCAACTTATGTGTGACAGTGCTTGCCTAGCACATGCAATGCCCTAAATTTGATACCTAGCACTGAAAAGGAGGGAGAGGACTTAAGAACTCAAGGAAAAACTCTTGAAGAAACGATTTCCTCAAGCCCTGGAAAAGCTTGGGGTGTAAAGCTTTTTTCGAGACAGGGTTTCTCTGTGTAATAGCCCTGGCTGTTCTGAACTGGCCCTGTAGACCAGTCTGGGCTTGAACTCACAGAAATCCACCTGCCTCTGCCTTCCCAGTGCTGGGATTAAAGGTGTGTGCCACCATGCCCAGACACTTTTATTCTTTATAATCCTGTTCTCAAAAATGTGTTCATGTCTACTAGCTTATCAGAGCTCTATGGCAATAGTGCTCAACAGGGCACAAACATAATCATAATACCATATTTCACATCTGATGGAGCAGTGAGTCACTTACCAAAGCCGGTGCAGTGAATGGGCAACATGATGCACAGAATCATAGAGCCGAGGTGTTTTGGAAGATTTCCCAGACCCCAGGAAGGCAGAAGAAAGACCATTCACAAAATCCTAAGGTATGAACTAAAGCAGAAACTTTAGGGTGACTGTTATGGCGCTAGCAGTGAAGAACATGAATCAGATTCAAAAAGAACTGAAGTCTGCAGATGAGGCGCCCACACGTTGGTCCGGAGTTGCAACAACTGGGATGCTATTACTGACAGTCTCGTTACAGCAACTTCTGCTCTAGCCTGGGTTTTCGTTCTGGTCAGAATTTGTGTCCTGGTCATCATTTCTTCTTATTGTGGGGACTCGTGCTCCGACCATGACTTTTCCTATAGTGAGGACTCTTGCTCTGGCTCTTATTTTTACCACCTTGAGGACTCTTGCTACCCTTCCGACTTCTGCTAAGGTGCAGTTTTCCCACGTGGCCCTCACTGAAGCTCAAGTGGGTACTCTCGCCAAGGTCCTGAGTATGGCTTTGGGAAGGACTACTGCTCCGGCTCCGACTTCGGCTCCGACTTCGGCTCCGACGGGAACCCCTGCCTTGAGGACTCTTGCTTTGATTACTAATGGAATTCTTGTTCTGGTTCTGGCTCTGGCTCTGGCTCTGGCTCTGGCTCTGGCTTCTGTTTTGGCTACTCTGGCTCTCACTACTCTGACATGCATTAATAATAAAGGTTGAGCTACAACTGGCAATAGTGCTACAGGTGGAGCTCTTGGGTGAAGGCAAAGAACTGCTGTAGGGAATCTGGGGGGGATCTTTGGGTGGGCCTGGAGGGGACACAGCATAGGTATGAAGGCCACAGGGAATAGTATTGGGGCAAAGCCGAACTCGAGGGACAACAGGTAAACATCGTGGGTCAAAGGGTGTCCTCAGAGGGATAAAAGAATAGATGTGGGTAGAACAAGGAGGCACCACAGGCTTGCTATTGGGTGGTGGTGGGCCCCTGGGGGCAGCATATGTGCCAGAGGGAACCACAGGCTGGTTATGACCCTGAGGGAGGAGACGTGTAGAGTGGTCCAGGGGGCTAGAGAGCGGGGATGGAAAGGAAGTGGTAGGAACCCCAGAATACATATGGGTATTGCCGGGGGATACGGGAGGTGGTCCATGGGGACTGCTCTTGGGATATCTACTGGGCAAGAGAGGACTACAAGGCAGGCACTGGGGACAGGAAGTAGGGGCAACAGTTTTAAGGGTTGCTGGATCCACAGCAGTCTCTGGGGGATGTTCTTTCGGTAAGGGATTTGAAGTAGTTGTGATAGACGGCTCCATAAGAGGATAAGAGTGGCCAAAAGACGGGGAGAACGGCTGAGGGGAGGTGCTGGTCTTATGGGACTTAGGATGATTAAGAGGGGTGTGGTGGGGCGTGTTGACCAGGGAGCGACACCTGTAGGGAGTGCGCCGTGAATCTGAGGATCTGGGGGACTTCCCTTGATGGGGAACTGGGGTAGGGAGAGGGGGTTCATTGTAACTTCTGGGTGACTGAGGTGGAGCTAAAAACTGGTTGCCCAGGGGAGATGGGAAATACAGGGTAGGATAAGCATACTGAGGAAGAGGCGCTTCTGTGGGGCAGGGAGTTAGCAAGAGGTAAGAATTCCCCTCTGTCTCCCAAGACAGAAAGGACTCTAAGCAAGGTTGAGGCTGGGAGGAGCTAGGAGAACCAGCACTCTCGGAAGGTAGGTTGACAGAGTAAGGACTCCTAGGGGGAGGGATCTGGGACTCTGAGCAAAGATGGGAATAATGAAAAGTGCCCTGTTGGGTTAAGATGGGAGAGCAAGACACGCCTGCCTGAGAAGAAAGTGGAGGGCCACCACCATTTTTCCCAAGAGATCCATCAAGCTGTGGTTTAGGTTCATAAGAGTCTGGAGGCTTAGGGTGGTCATGGTAAAGGTTGCCAGTGGGTGGGATAGATGCTGAGGAAAGAGGAAGATCATTGTAACTTCTCCCCGAGGACCAGGGGGAGATCATGGGTCCAGTTTCCAACACTCTGTTAGAAATGGATGGGGATGCCAGAGGTCTACTTTCCACAGTACGGTGAGCAAGGGGAGGGGAAATTATAAGGCCAGGTCTCAGGGGCCTATGGGTAAGAAGGGGTGAAATTATGTAATTTCCCTGGGACCCGGGCACACGGGGAGTCGAGATCACGGGGCCAGTTTCAAAGGATATATGAGTGAGTTGAGGGGAAGTTACTGGGCTGGTTCTGAGGGGCTGATGAATGAGGGGTGGGGAAGTCACCGGACTACAGTAACAAAAGCACGGGCTTGGAGGACCTGGGCTCGGAGGGATTGGACGCTGAGATCTTGAGGAACCGATGCAGTTGCAATAAAAGTTCCGCTGACCAGGAGAGGGTGACCCCTGAAGGCTGAATCGGTCAAAACAAGGGCTCGGAGGGGCTGAATGGGGCAACTCTTGGCTGTACAGCCTTCCTAGGAGTGGGGAAAAGGGTTCAAAAGAACATCTCTGTGGGGGTGGGGAAGAGGATACAGGGGCTTGAGGGGCTGGGGAGGGAACCCGTTGGGATAAGCAAGGAGATGTAATGGTGAACCTTTTGCCTGCATTTGGAGAAAGGCCAGTAGTACAGGGAAGGTGGTCGCTGAACTCTTTCCTGGACGGCAAAGGCACCTCAAGAGAGAGGACAGGGCTGAATCCTTTACTGCAGGGCAACGGGGACCCAGGAGGGAAGGGGTAGTTGTTATGAGCTTTTGCTAGGGGTGAGGTGGCAGGGGCTGAAAGTTCAAGGAGGAAAGGAGGAGAAGAGGTCATGGGACAGGAGGGGAAGGGAAAGAGGGAGAAATAAAAGGGAAAAGAAGGGGTGGGAAAGGTAAGGGAAAGGTAAGCAAAAAAAAAAAAAGGAACATGAGGCGATGTGACGTCACCGAAAGAACGAAAGCGCAGGTGATGACCTAACATAGAAGGGCGGAGTCAGGAGGCTGCTTATGTAACAGGAAGTGGAGACTTGTTCATAAAAGGGCAGGCCGGGGTGTGCTAACAGCTTCGAGAAGGTTACGGACCCTGGAATGGATGCAACTGTGAACGACGGAGAACACAAGGGCTGTTTTAAGTTTCCCTCTGAGGTCCCCCGCCAGACCTTACCCATTTCTTCTTATATCGGTATCTCCGCGGGACCGGTGCGAAGTCCACGAGCTTCAGCAGCTTCCGAACACCTCTTACTACGGGCGCAGCCATGTCAGCGGGCAACGCCAAGGAACTCCGACCGGAACCGCAGCTGCGCACTCCCGGGTTCCGGGGAGGACTCTGCGCCACTTAAAATAAAAGGGGCAAAAGGGGAGGAAGTTAGGCTGGCGGCTCCCCCAGGGTTCCGTCCGGGTTCCGTCCTGCCTCCGCCCGCCGAGAGCAAACACCGCCAGCCAGAGACCCCGAGGAGCGTCGCGGCGGGGGCTGTGCTAGAAAACCTAAAGAGGCTCCCCGGAGGAGAGGGTGGGGGGCGCGGGGGACAGGGAGGGACTTCTGGGCTCAAACTGCACGAGAAAAATACTGAAGTAGAGCGAAATTAGACCAGATTTTTTTGGCAGAAGCGGAATTGCGGGGAAGACGTAGAAGCTTCAGTTTCAGGATCTTTTATACGATACTTTTCAAGACTCGGTACCTAGTTTTGTGTTCTTTCTGAGAGACTCTTAGATTGTGTAAGCTTTAGACCCAACCACACTTGACTCCACTATTCAGGATCCAAGGAAAAGGAAGGAGTGATTAGTATTTTTAGAAATGATCCTGTGGGCGGGCATAGTGGCCTATGAGCTACATAGTCGACTCTTGTCTGGGGGGGGGGGATCATCTGACAATAGTAGACGATCCAAAGTAGTAGCAAGAAAAGATAAGAGGGGATGATTTGGATTAGCGTACTGGCAGTGAGAACACAGAGGACTCCGGTAACTGATACAATTGTAGGACAAATCGGTCCTTCTAAAGTAGCATAAAGCAGTGTGTGCTTCTCTTATGTGAAACTCTGGGTTCAGTCCCCAGAAGCCCCTCCCAAGGTTTTGTTTGGTATTGTTTTGCCTTTTTTTTTTCCCACTTAAATAAAATACTGCTGTGTATGGATGGTAGGAAACACCTGTAATCCTAGCAGTTGGTAAGTGGAGGTAAGAGTTGGAGGCCAGTCTGGACCACAGGAGACTTAGTCTCAGAAAAATCAAAGACAAATTAATATATACCATATCTCAAGGTTTAACTGTCCTGTAGCTTTACTTTTATTCTTATAATGTATTGTCATCCAGTATGTATTATCTTATAGTCAGCTAAGTTATAATTTTTAAAATGTTAAAAATATGTCAAGGAGATCTGTGAAAGTTGTGGGCCAGTCACCCTTAAGGAATTGGTGAACTCCAGATTCAGTGAGACTGTCTCAAGAATATAAGGTGGAGAACATACACCACAGACAATTTTTTGTTTTGTTTTGTGTTGTTGTTTTGTTTTTTGAGACAGGGTTTTTGTGTAGCTTTGGCTGTCCCGGAACTCACTTTGTAGACCAGGCTGGCCTCAAACTCCAGACAGAGATCTGTCTGCCTCTGCCTCCGAGTGCTGGGATTAAAGGCATGAACCACCATGCCCAGCTTCCTTTTGCTGTTGTTTTTGGTTGTTTTGTTTTGTTTTGAGACAGGATCTCACTATGTAGCTTTGGCTAGCCTAGAACTCTCTATGTAGACCAGGTAGGCCTGGAAATCATACCTGTCTGCCTATGTTTCCCAAGTGCTGGGATTAAAAGTGTGTGCCCAAAATGTAACTCATACAAATATATATATACATGCCCAAAATTTATTCATCATCCTAAGACATGTCTTACCTCAATAGGATGTTAAGAGTTATTATTGTGTACTTTACAACAGGGTTTAGCTCTGTACCCAGGCTGGTTTAAAACAATATGTAGAAAGGCTGGCCTCCAACTATCTTCCTGCCTCAGCCTCCTGAGTGCTCAGAGTGAGGATTTGGGCCTTGCAAAATCAGTGTGTAAAAACACCCAACAATCTGAGTATAATTCCCAGGACGCACACATAGTAGGAGAGAACCAACTCTCAAACTATCCTCTGACAAAATAACCTCTGACCTCCACAGGAATGTCATAGCATGTGTCCTTTCAAGTCCCCCACATATTTTTAAAATGTTAAAAATTAAGTGGGAGGGTTGAACTGCATCAACCATTCTCATGGTTTCAGATCTTTCTATGTTTTTACAGTGCTGAGGATACAGTCTAAGGCCTTGTACTCTATTGCTAAGCTATATTCAATCCCCTGCATACTCTGAATTATTGAAAACCCTCCAAAAGCTTGTCTACTAAAGTGTGATGGATTAGAAGTTGATAATTTTGTCATTGTATCATTCATTCATTCACTTATTTGGTTTTTCAAGACAGAGTTCTTCTGTGTAGCCTTGGCTGTCCTGGAACTCATTCTGTAGACCAGGCTGACCTCAAACTCAGAGATCCACCTGCCTTTGCATAGTGCTGGGATCAAAGGCGTGCGCCACCACTGCTCGGCTGATGTTCAATGTTTTCTTTTATTGAGACTCAGTCTCACTTGGGCCTGGGGAGATGACTCAGTAAAGTGCTTGCTATGCAACCCTGAGACCTGGGTTCAGATCCTGGCACCTCATAAAAAGTAGGGTGCCTGAAATCCCAGGCTGTGGAAGAAAGTCCTTGGGACTTGCTGGCCAGCCAGTCTAGCCAATCAGCATGCTCTAGGTTCAGTGAGAGACTCTGGAAAACATAGAGAGCAACTGAGACAGACACCTAGTATGAACCTCTGGCCTCATGAACACCTGTACACATACAGGAACACATACATAAGGATAATTAATCCATAACACTCTATATCTTTATGAAAATCAAAATTTCCAAAAGAAATATTGGAATATTTAACTAGGCAAAGATATGTTACATTTGTTTATGTTGTGGAATGTAAAATGATGTTAAAAATGGGACACATAGCCGGGCGGTGGTGGCGCACGCCTTTAATCCCAGCACTCAGGAGGCAGAGGCAGGCGGATCTCTGTGAGTTCGAGGCCAGCCTGGTCTACGGAGTGAGTTCCAGGAAAGGCACAAAGCTACACAGAGAAACCTTGTCTTGAAAAACCAAAAAAAAAAAAAAAAAAGGGACACATTCCTGAAAAGAGTGTTAAAGAAATTATCAAGGAAAATCACAGGCTATACTGCTGTGGAATAAGCCTTTTGTACACTGTGAAGATTTGCCGCTGTAATTGGTTTAATAAAGAGGCTGACTGGCCAATAGCTGAACAGAATAAAGTCAGGCGAGAAAGTCAAATTGAGAATGCTGGGAAGGAAAAGGGAGGAGTCAGGAGTCGCCAGACAGATGCAGAGGGAGCAGATGAATGTGTCGTGCTAATAAAGGTATTGCCACATAGCAGAGTGTAAATAAAGAATATGGGTTAACTTAAAATGTAAACACTAGGGCTGGAGAGATGGCTCAGAGGTTAAGAGTACTGGCTGGCCTTCCAAATCCCAGCAACTACATGGTGGCTCACAACCATCTGTAATGAGATCTGGTGCCCTCTTCTGGTATGCAGGCATATGTGCAGGCAGAACACTGTATACACAATAAACAAAATCATTAAGAAAAAATGTAAGAGCTAGTTAGTAATAAGCCTGAGCTATTGGCCAAGCATTTATAATTCATATAAGCTTCTGTGTGTTTATTTGGGACTGGGCAGTCGGGACAGGAAACATCTGTGTACACTATACAGGTTGTCCAACAACAGGATAAAAAAATAATTGGCTTTCCAAATTTAGAATAAGGACTACCGCCTGTAATCTAACTGCTCTACCTGTATGAGTGGAGTAATGGCCCTTGACTAAAGAAAAATTACAGGCACTTGAACAACTAGTAAAAGAATAGTTAGCTGCTTTTGATGCAGCTACCTTAGAACAAACATTTTAATGTGATACAGAAAATTTTACCCTGTTGGGGATTATAAATTTCTCCTGAAAAAATTCAAAGAGGAGATTCTCTTAATTATTTAGGATTTAAATTAAGTAAACAGAGAATCCAGCCACAAAAGGTACAGATTAGAAGAGATCAATTAGGCCGGGCGGTGGTGGTGCACGCCTTTAATCCCAGCACTTGGGAGGCAGAGGCAGGCGGATCTCTGTGAGTTCGAGGCCAGCCTGGGCTACCAAGTGAGTTCCAGGAAAGGCGCAAAGCTACACAAGAGAAACCCTGTCTCAAAAAAAACAAAAAAACAAAAAAACAAAAAAAAACAAAAAAAAAAAAAACCCAAAAAAAAAAAAAAAAATTAAATGCTTTTCCCCCCTCTGTGTTAACAGTCCTGGCTGTCCTGGAACTGGCTCTGTAGACAAGGCTGGGCTCAAACTCACAGATCTACCTGCCTCTGCCTCCAAAGTGTTGGGATTAAAGGCTTGCACCACCACCGCCCAGCCAATTATACACTTTTAATGATTTTTAAAAAGTAGTGGGTGATATTAACTGGTTACAGCCTACCGCTGGATTGTCTACTCAAGAATTAATTAGTTTCAAATTTTGCAAGATGACTCATATTTAAACAGTCTAAGACAATTAACAGCTGAAGCTGAAAAGTAATTAGCCAAATTAGAACCAAAATTACACAATGCCTATGTGGATCAATTAGATCTCACAACTGAATGCATTTTACTAATTATACCTCTTCCACTCACTCCGATACTGGATTCACTATGCAGAGGGAGGATAATTTAGATATTTTAGAGTGGATTTTCCTAGCTCACAGAGTAAAAATTTAAAAACCTATATGGAAAAGATTTCCAAATTAATTATAAAGGGAAGAATAAGACTTCATCAATTGGGCCGGGCGGTGGTGGCCACGCCTTTAATCCCAGCACTCGGGAGGCAGAGGCAGGTGGATCTCTGTGAGTTCGAGGCCAGCCTGGTCTCCAAAGCGAGTTCCAGGAAAGGCACAAAGCTACACAGAGAAACCCTCTCAAAAAAAAAAAAAAAAAAAAAAACTCAAAAAAAAAAACAAACTCAAAAAAAAAAAAGACTTCATCAATTGTCAGAAATTGATTCAACTAAGATTGTAGTACCCTATACTAATACTGAAATTGTGCCATTGTGGGTGATTAACGATGACTGGCAAAGAGCTTGTAGTAATTTCTTAGGAGAAATTAACAAATATGCCTTTTGTCTGGTACCTTCTCTTTGAAGTATATAAATCTTACCAGTTTCCTGGACATTCAAAGCCTATGCAAAACTTGGTCATGGGGGGTTCTCAGCAAGCTGAGATGTTCTGTGACTGGGAATTGCTTTGGAATTTGTTTCTGTGGGAGCTTCAAGATAAGAGGTTTTGGTATGCGGAAATTGACTTGTTAAAAGGTGTAAACTGTATAACAATAAAGCCATTGAAAAGCTACAGTCAGCTCACCAGAGGCTGACTCCCCCTGCAGCTGAGAAGGCTACTCATCCTAGAGTGGCCCTGTTTCTGACCCATGTGAACTGAACACCAGACACAACAGTGGAATATTACTTTAACTATGTAAATAGGTTGCATTTAACTATGGAAAGATGTGTTGCTGTTTCATCTTGTCTGCCTAAGGCACCTGATTGGTCTAATAAAAAGCTGAACAGCCAATAGCTAGGCAGGGCTGGTGGGTAGAGAGAATAAGAGGAAGAATCTAGGCTCAGGGAAGAAGAGAGGAAAGACTGAAGGAGAATGAGAGGGAGACTTCCGGGGTCAGCCAGGCAGGCAGTCACCAGACAGACAGACACAGAGTAGGACATACAAAAAGAAAGGTAAAAAACCTGGAGGCAAAACACAGTTGAGGAGAAACAGGTTAAGTTATAAGAGCTAGTGGGACAAGCATAAGCTAAAGCCAAGCATTCATAACTAATAGTAAGTCTCTGTGTCATGATTTGAGAGCTGGTTGGTGGCCCAAAGAAAGTGTATTACAAAATATAAAGAGTAGTACTTTTTTTTTTAAACAAGTCTTTTGCTAATAAGGTTGGAGAAATGCCTCCTCAATTAGGAGTGCTATCAGTCCCCAACACCCACATAAGGCAGCTTACAACCACCTGTAACTCTAGCTCCAGGGGATGAGACCCTTTCATCTGGCTTCTATGGCTATTCACATGCCCCTATACACACATTTAAAAATAAAATATAATCTTAAAACTAAAATTTTCTGGTAAATTACTTTCTGTTTAATAGAGGACAGAGCATCACACTTGCTTCTTCAATGTGTTCAGATAGTAATAACTACATTTTTGTTGATATTACAGCCAAACTTGATAAGTAACCGTTTCCTGATTAACAGTAAAGGTTAGTGAGTGTTAGAAGATACTGGATTATATCCAGAGGTTTCTAAAGTTCTGTTACACTAAAATTCACTGACTTAGCCATACTTGGAATGAATCTTTTGTCTATACAGTGGGTTGTTTGTAAAGTTCTGGTTCACTGAACTATGCAGATCTTCCAAGTGTTTAAAATAAAATTTAATGGGACATGTTTTGAGGCTTTTCCTAGGGAGATGTGAATAAGAAAGCACCTGTCCACTCCAGATAGGGCACCAATGAAAGGCCAAAATAACTCCACACTAGTCTAGCTTGGTGAGCTAATGAGTCTAGCTGGGTTGCTTACAGGAGCATGAACAAATTAAGGGTCACTCATATTGAATGGTTATTAGTATTTCTTGTGTGTGTGGTGTTGTAAATACCTATCTATACCCCCAAAGGCCAGAAGAGGACATCTGGTGCCTGTTCTATCATGCTCTGTAGCCCAGCATGGCCTCAAACTCCTTATCTTCCTGCTTCAGTCGGCTAAGAAGTCACATTACAACATGCACCACGACACCCAACTTAAGTCTTTAATTATTAATTCTGTACCTTCTATTTGAAATAGAGCAGTGGTTGTTATTCAAAAGCAATTTTTGTCTATCCCTCAGGGGTCCTTTTGTAACATCTGGAGAGATTTCGGATTCCTATAACTTCTTGGTGTTTCCAGTATCTACTAGTTAGAGAGATACTGCTAAGCACATGGGTAACACAACAGCCCTTCCCTACAACAAAGAATTATCTGACCCAAAATATCAATGATACTAATATCGAGAAAATAATATGGGTAGATTGGAGAGATGTTAAGAGCACTGGCTGCTCTTCCAGAGAACCTGAGTTCAATTCCCAGCACCCATATGGCAGCTAGGAACTGTCTACAACTCCATCTGACACCCTCATACAGACATACATGCAGGCAGAACACCAATAAACTTAAAAAAAAAAATACAAACTTTATAGGGGACTGGAGTTCACTCCCCAGCACCCACTTCAGGCAGATAAAAAAACCTCATAAACTCAAGCTCCAGAGAGACTCCAATCAATGCCTTTGTGTGTGGTGTATGTATACATCTCTGTGGGCACCTGTATTCATGTGCACATATCACACAAAGACAATTTAAAAATAAATCTTGTCTGACACGGTGGTGCACACCTTTAATCAGAGCACTCAGGAGACAAAGGCAGAAGCATGTGGATCTCTGAGTTTGAGGCCAGCCTGGTCTACAAAGAGAGTTCCAGAAAACAGAGGTCTGCTTCAAGATCGATCGATCGATCGATATAGATTAATTGGTCATAAAAAGAAAACAATAGGGATCTTTGAATGTTCTGATTCTTCTTATATCAATCTTATTGGTTTGTTTTGCTTTTTAAAATTCAGTTAATTTATTTGTATTTTATGTACATTGGTGTGTTTGCCTGCATCTATGGCTCTGTGAAGGAACAGGAGTTATAGAAAATTGAGCTGCCATGTGGGTACTGGGAATTGAACCTGGGTCCTCTGGAAGAGCAGCAAGTGTTCTTAACCACTGAGCCATCTCTCCAGTCCACCCCCTCAGTTAATTTTTTAGGTGAATGTGCATACATGCCACAATACATGTGTAGTGGTCAGATCCCGGAAACCCTCCAGAGTGGGTTCTACCATGCCTGTGGGATCTGGAGATGGAACCTAGGTCAGCAGGCCTGGGTGCAAGAGTCTCTACCCACTGAGCCATCTCCTAGGCCCCACTTTTGGTTTTATAGGTAGAATCTCGTATAGTTCAGGCTGGCCTCAAATGTACTATGTAACTGGGCATGACCTGAATTTCTGTTCTACTTACCATCACCTTCCAAAGGCTGGGATTACAGGCATGATCCATCATGTCTGGCTTCTTGGAACAGTCTTGACAATTTGAGTCTTTTAAAGAATTGGTGTGAACCACTACGTAGACAGGTTAGGGAAAGGCAGAGAAATCTCTATGGGTTTCAGATGCTATGTGATAACATTCTCAGCTTTTGATTGGTGGAAGCTAGTGGTTTGTGAAGACCCCCCCAAAAGGTTTTTACTATAGTCACATGAGTGGTAGGTCAAGTACAGAAGGGGCAGTGAATGACCATTAAGGAGATAGTCTGTCTCTGGATGGGCAACATTACAACTCTTTGCAATCAGTCCTAATCAGTCTATGAGCCTTGTGGAATCTTTAATGTGGGCATTTTTTTATTTTGTTGTTTTGTTTTCCTGGGAACTTAAATCATAGCATAAAGTTCAACAAGAGCTCACAAGACTTGGTTACAACTCAAATGTCTCCAGTCCTGGTAAGTGTAGGAACTGTTCATTTGCAGCTACCCAGTAGCTTTTGCCTAGCCTTGGGAAGCTTTACCTTATTTATTTGTAGTTAGAATTTAACAAGACTCAAGTATCTTTTAAGCAAAATTCTGGGTAATTCCTGTTTATATAACACAGGTATAATAGTTTAATGATACTAAAATCTGGGTGATGGTATAGTCAAGTACACTATAAAGTTTCAGCTTTGCTGTACATTTGAAATTTTAGTAAGATGGTGAAAAACATACTTTTCTTTGAGACAGCGTTTACACAGTCCTGGCTGACCTGGAGCTTGCTAGGTGGACCAGGCTGGCATCTGCCTCCCAAAAGCTGGAATTAGAGGTGTGCAGCACAGCAAAGGTCTTTACCATCTGTGATGCTTTTTTCAGTATCACTAGTTGTACTGAGTTATCAGTCTACTAATTTAAGTACAGGCACTAATTTTCATTCACTTTCTGTCTAGGTTATTATTTTCTTCATAAAATTTTTTTTTCTTTTAGAGATGCTTATGCTGCCCAGCTATTACAGTCCTTGGCTCAAATGATCCTCATCCCCTAGCCTTCCAAACAGCTGAGATAATCCTTGTTAAGGAGTGAAGGCAGGAGAATGTTACCTGGAAACTGGGACTACAGGAGTATGCCACCATGCTCTATTTCACCCCTACCTCCTCCTTTCAAATACTGTGGGGGAGGGGGCAGGGGGGAGGGGCATATGCCATGGCACATGTGTGCAGGTCAGAGGGTTACTTTTGGGAGTCAGTTTTCTTCTATTATGTGAGTCCCAGGGGTCAGACTCAGGCTGTCAGGCATGGAGGCAAATGTCCTTACCCACAAAGCTACCCTGATGGCTTCCTTTTAAAAATGTTTTGTTGGGGCTAGAAAGATGGCTCAGTGGTTAAGAGCATTGGCAGCTCTTCCAAAGGTCCTGAGTTTAATTCCCAGCAACCACAGGGTGGCTCATAGCCATCTATAATGGGATCTGATGCCCTCTTCTGGCATGCTGGTGTACATGCAGATAGAGCACCATATACACTAAAAAGTCTTAATAAATTATAAAGAAAAAATGTTTTGTATGTTTGTGTGAACACTCACGTGCTCATGCACATGGTAGCTAGAAGTCCATGTTAAGTGTCTGCAGGTTTCTGAGGGTACTAGGTACACATGTGGTGTACTTACATACATGCAGACAGAACACTCATATGAATAAAATAAAAATAAATCTTTAGCCAGGTGTAGTGAAGCATGCCTTTAATCCCAGCAATTCGGAGGCAGAGGCAGGGGGATATTGGTGAGTCTGAGGCCAGCCTGGTCTACATAATGAGTTCAAGGACAGCCAGAACTATATAGTGAGATCCTGCCTCAAAAAAAAAAAAAAAAAAAAAAAAAAAACAAGAACAGCCGGGCAGTGGTGGCACATGCCTTTAATCCCAGCACTTGTGAGGCAGAGCCAGGCAGATTTCTGTGAGTTCGAGGCCAGTCTGGTCTACAGAGCAAGATCCAGGACAGGCACCAAAACTAGAGAACGAAAACAAAACAAAAAAAAAAAAAAGTAAAAATTAAATTTTTAAGCCAAGAGCATGCCTTTGATCCTAGCACTCAGGAGACATTGGCAAGCAGATATCTGTGCATGAGGCTAGCCTAGTCTACAAAGCATGTTCCAGGCCAGCCAGAACTACATAATGGGACTCTGTCTCAAAACATACAAACAAAATAATATTAAATCTTAAGAAAGAAACTTGCCAGGCAGTAGTGGCACACCCCTTTAATCCCAGTACTTAGAATGCAGAGCCAGGTGGATCTCTGTGAGTTCGAGGCCAGCCTGGTCTACAAAGTGAGTTCCAGGAAAGGCACAAAGCTACACAGAGAAACCCTGTCTTGAAAAAAACAAAAAGAAACTTATTGAATACTAAAACCCAAAAAACCAACCAACAAAAAAAGGACAAAAGATAGTTTTAAGATGAGAAATGAGGAATTAATTACTTTCATCTTTATGTGTGATAATTTTATACATATACACATCCTATCACTAGAGATTATTTAGTTGCTAGGTAACAGGAGTTGGTTACATTCTCTCCTTTATACATGTCTGAAAAGAAACATTTTTCTGGGGACATGGGGTTGGGTCCCTCCAGGTGGCCTAGATTGGCTTTGAACTCCTATTACAGCCTCCCTATTGCTGAAATTTAGGCATACCTAACCACACCCTGCACAAAATTTCAAATTAAATAACATTCTGAAGTAGAGACTAGGGAAACAGCACAGTGGTAGAGTTCTTGCCTAGCATGCACAATACCCTGGGTTCAACTCCTAGCATCACCAAAAAACAAAAAAAGGGGAGGAGGGCGGGGTCTCAAAGGAACCGAGTTTTTTTTTTTTTTTTTTTGTTTTTTCGAGACAGGGTTTCCCTGTGTAGCTTTGCGGCTTTCCTGGAACTCGCTTGGTAGTCCAGGCTGGCCTCGAACTCACAGAGATCCGCCTGCCTCTGCCTCCCAAGTGCTGGGATTAAAGGCGTGCGCCACCACCGCCCGGCAGGAACCGAGTTTTTATCACCTGCCTATAATCTGATACTCAAGAAGCTGAGGCAGGAGGATTGAAATTTTGAGGGCCAACAAATACAATTTAGCAAGACTCACAATATAAAGTAAAAGGGTAAAATGTAGCCCAGTAGAAAGGCACTTGCCTAGCATGCACAAAACTGTGGGTTCGATTTTACTTAAAAAAAAAAAAAAAAAAAATTAAAAACTAAAATAATAAAGTAAGGGGTGGCAGAGGAAGGACAAACAGCAAGTCCACAAGATCAGTTTATTAAGATGGAATCACTGCTATTACATGCAAGAGAAGCTACTTGCCATAATCGGTAAGGTTCTCAAGAACTTATGATACACATTAGAAACAAATGGTTCAAAACCACAAGGAACTTTTCCTGATGCCCTGTGACAAGGCTGAGGTGGATGAATCTGCGTATTCACTTCAAGCTGCTGAAGAGTTTGTGGGCCACCTAGACAAGAAAAAGAAAATATCATCACTTGGATTTACAATCACGGCCCACAGGTCTTCCTAACCTGCAACAGTAGTACTCCTTTCTTGACACTCATTCTTAAGCATCCTTACCCACACTTGGGCCCTAGTAACTCCCTTTGGTTACCCGACTCTTTCCTGTCTGCAACTCTGACTTTTTTCACCTACTTTTTAAAAATAAATTATTTATGTGCATTGGTGTTTTGCCTGTATATATGTCAGTGTAAGGATATCAGATCCACTGGCACTGGAGTTGCAGACAGCTATGAGCTGCCATGTGGGTGCTGAGAATTGAATCCCGGTCCTTTGGAAGAACAGCAGTGCTCTTAACTGCTGAGCCATCTCTCCAGCCCCATCTTTTTCTTTTAGAAGTTGCATGTAATCTCCTGTAAGCTTCCACTAAATAATCACCACACATTTGTTTTTGGAATTCCCTTTGCAGCAATGTACCACCACCCTACTAAAAATCTAAAACTTTTTATATTTCTCTTGGATATCTATGTAGGACTGGAATTGCTGCTCAGTGCTATCTGTGACCATATGCTAGATCCATGCTTAACTTTTTACCCTAAAAAGAAAGGATCTTTCTGTTTAGATCAGACTGTCTTCAAACACCTGGGCTCCAGTGACCTTCCTGCCTCAGACTCATGAGTAGCTAGGACTACAGATGTGTGCTCCCACAGCTGGCTCCATGCTTGCCCATCTAAGGAACTGCCAAGCTATTTTACGCATTGGCTGTGCCACTTTGTATTTCTATCAGCAGAGTGTGAAATGTCTACTTTTCCCCATATTTCTCTAACATGTGACACTACCCCTCCCGCCCCCACTGGTGATCAAATCCAGATCTCACTAGACAGGTGCTCTACAACCTACACAGAGAATATATTCTCAGTAAGGTGACTAGGCCAATCAGTTGTCCCTCTTTTTTTTTTTTTTTTTTTTTTTTAAAAAATGCAGGACCTCATTCTATAGACCAGACTGGACTAAAACTCATTATGTAGCCCAGGGTGGTCTCAAATTCATGGCAATCCTCCTGCCTCAGCATTCCAAATGGTAAGTGCTAGGATTATAGGCATAAGCGAGCACACCTGGCTTACCGAATCAGGTTTTTGTTTGTTTGTTTTGGTTTTTGGAAGACAGGGTTTCTCTGTGTAGCCTTGGCTGTCCTGCATCTCATTCTATAGACCAGGCTGGCCTCAAACTCAGAGATCCGTCTGCCTCTGCCTTCAAGTGCTGGGAACAAAGGTGTGTGCCACCACTGCCCAGCTACCTAACAGTTTTAATAGAATTAATCTTATCAGATCTTATGTGTGTAATATGTATAAAACACTGATATATGAAAGAGTGGCCAGGCACTGATGGCGCACACCATTGATCCCAGCACTCAGGAGGCAGAGGCAGGTGGATCTCTGTGAGTTCAAGGCCAGCCTGGTCTACAGTTCCAGGACTGTTTCACAGAGAAACTCTGTCTCCAAAGAGAGAGAGAGAGAGAGAGAGAGAGAGAGAGAGAGAGAGAGAGAAGCCCTGTATATAAACAACCAGGTATAAGACATACTGAAGGAACACACCCGCAGAAAGAACAGACTATTAGAAGCACAGTATCTGGGACTGGAGACATGCTGTCTCAGTGGTCAAGAACACTAGTTGCTTTTTTAGAGGTGCAGAGGACCTGGGTTCAGTTTCCAACACCCACATGGTGAGTCAGAACTGTCCACAAATCCAGTTACAGGAGATCTGATGCCCCTCTTCTAACTTTCTTGGGCACCAGACCCATACATGGAACAAAGACATACATGCAGGCAAAACCCCACACAAAATCCAGGGCTAGGGGCGTAGCTCAGCAGACAGACCATTTGCCTAGCATGCATAAGGCCTTGTGTTTTATCTCCAGTACTAAAACAAAAAAGAATATAAGCTCCAGCTTCCCTACTATTTAACAGTGCATGTTAGGATGTTGTTTTTTCTCCTGTCAGAATCTGTTCCAATATGTGCAATGTTGATAGTGATACATGTGTGGTAAGGATTAGGGACATCGACGTATGTAAAATGCTTGTCACCAAACCTGACATCCAGGGCCCATAGTAAATGGTTACTGATGGGTCTCCATGGAGCACGGAGACCACCGTTAGCTTTGCCCTTCCTGTCTTCCGAATGACTCACACAGTGATCCCGTGCGTGCAAGAAGTCAAAGAGCTCCTCTGTGCAATCCTCTTCTGTCTGAGATCGGGAAGATACACGATTATCACAAAGCTCCAGTCGCTCTCGGGCCTTTGCACACTTCTCCATCTGCTCACATTGCTCTCTCACTGTTGTTAGGGGGTCCTGACAAGGAAACAGAGAAGAAAAAAAAAAGGAGGCTTCAGAAACATCAGCCAAATATATATGCTTTGGTCAGTATAATCACCAAATCAAGGTGCTACCTCTGACTTACCATACAGGCCAGTGAGCAGAACCATACTGTAGCCAGAAATGGCAGAACAGGGACGCCTGTTTAATTCTTTAATGCTAAGTACTAGGGAAGTTTCACATTTCTGCCTTCCAAGGTTGATAGTATGCACTGAAAGGCTCAGCCCTATCTGAGAAACAAGGCAGTAAAGGAAACCTGGTCAAACAGGAAGTAGATCTCCTAGAGGCATCACTTGGTAACACAGCACTTAGGATTCAATTTCCCTGTGTAAGACTCAGGCCTAGCACTCTACTTGCAAAGTCAGAAAATACAAACATGGAGAACTATCAAAGGAATTTCCTTCCAGAGTTCTTTATTAAACCACAAATAACAGATGAGTGCCAGACCTTCAAGATGCTGTCTGATTCCTGACAAAACCAAAGAAGCTCCAAACCTTGAAAAGACATCATTTTCTAGGCTCACAACCCCAAACACTCCACTGCATAGGTGTTAAAGGCTTATTCCATCATTTCCCCCAAGTTGTCACAGATTCCTAATGAAGCTCAAATTTCCTACTTCTAGTAAGGTTGTTCAAAATCAGAAGCAGTACTTACCACTAATTCTTCCTCCTCTTCTTCCTACAAAAGTTAAAGAAAATTAGTGTCAGCAGCAATTTTATAACATACATTTCCCCAATCATACTGACAGTATAAATATGGAGAAAAGACTATTAATCATATTGTTTTATGATGTTTTGTTACCCTAGGGTCTTTGACAGTTTCAGTGCTAAATCTTGCCTCCCCAGAACTAGCTAATTTTTAGAGATAAAATGCAGTTTGCCTGGGAACACACCTTTCATGTACCAGTCAATCTAAAAACCATATAGCCAGTCACTTCCTTAGGCAATCTCACACAAACTTTGTATCGCCCCACTAAAGAGCCAAAGGTCAACAAGGGATCAGCACCATAGTTCAGAGCTCACTGAAATTATTCCAACTATCCAACCCTTAATTTGATCAAGCCTGCTTCTTTTGCCTCCATCTTTCCTTCCCAGAGGAACCGAGGCTCTGGGCCTTGTTCTCCTTGAGACTCCTTGTGTAATTTGGTAAGGTCTCGCTCTAGTCCATACTGGCTTCGTATTTGGGGCAGTCCTCCACCTCACCTTCCCAAGCACTGGAATTATAGATGCGAGTCACCATCCTGAGTTCCCTTCCCAACTTTTATGAAAACACTTGTGTGTGTGTAGCATATGCACAAGTGTGTACAGGTGTATGCATCATTGTGCACGGAGGCCACTGGGGAGGGGGCATCAGGCAACCTCTTGAACCTTGCTAGAAAGGCAACCAGTAAGCCCTAGTGATCTTCCTGTCTCTAGTCCCCTCAGTGTGTAATGCCTAGCGTTTACCCGAGTGCTATGATCCATTCTCTAGTTCTCATGCTTGGGCAGCAAGTACTCTTAAGCACTGAGCCATTTCTCGAGCTCTAACTTGTTTTTGTTTTATGAGACAGGGTCTTAGTATGTAGCCAGCCTGGCCTTGAACTTGCAGCAGTCCTCCTGCTTCAGCCTTAATGCCTGGATCACAGGCACGTGCTACCAGCATGCCCAGCTCCTCTGGTTCCTTTTGCTCACTCCCCACACTGTCCTGCATTATGTGGCATGACCCTTTCTCTCAAGAACTATATGCAATAAATTCTCCTGCCATTCTTTCTTCTTCCTGCTCTTTTCTCCCTTTCTTTCTTCCTCTCCTTCCTTCTTTCTTTTTAAAGATTTATTTATTATGTATAGTGTTCTTTCTACACATATGCCTGCAGGCCAGGACACCAGATCTCATTATAGATGGTTGTGAGCCACCATATGGTTGCTAGGAATCAAACTAGGACCTCTGGAAGAGCAGCGAGTGCTCTTAACCTCTGAGCCATCTCTTCAGCCTTGCTCTTTTCTTTTTTAAATTTAATTTTTAATTAGATTATGGTGATCTATTTGTAATCTAAGAAATAAAGGTTGCCTGAAGATCAAAGGACAAAACCAGTCACAGAGTTAGCCACAGAGGCTAGGCAGTGGTGGCACACACCTTTAATCCTAGCACTTAGGAGGCAGAGGCAGAGATCCATCTGGATTTCTGTGAGTTCAAGGCCACACTGGACTACATGAGATTAATCCAGTCTAAAGAGAAACAGCCAGGCAGTGGTGGCACACACCTTTAATTCCAGCACTTGGGATCACACACCTTTCATCCCAGCACTAGGAAGCTTGAGACAGGAAATGATATAGCTGGTCAGAGAAAGGAATAAAAGGTGAGAAGAGACAGGAACTCTTGCAGGCTGAGGAGTTGTTAAGGTAAGAGGTGGTAGCTGCGGCTTGCTCTGCCTCTCTATCTTTCAGCTTTCGCCCTGATATCTGGCTCCGGGTTTTTATTATAATAAGACCATTTAGGATTCAAGGAAAAAAAAATCTGGCATCCAACTTTTGGGGCATGAATTCATGAAAAAGCCTCTTACCCGTGGCTTTGCAGCCACCGGCAGAGGCCAGAGCTACACACGGCCAGAGTCCCCACCCTGCTGGCTAATTTTTTGTTGCAGCCTCTCTGCAGCAAACTCCATAGGTTTTGGGGCTCCAAAAACCACAGGAGTTAGCAGCTTTTACACATTTCTCTGTGCAGACAGCTGATTCCACAGGAACAGGCCCAAGCCTAGGCTCAGGCTCCAAACACACCGGAATCAGCTGCTTTCTCATGTTCCCCGTCAGACTGCTGGCTCTTTGGCTTCTCCCCTCTCCCGGTGGGCTTTCTCTGGGGCCCCTCCTCTGGCTGCTGCCACACCATCATCTGAATTGTCATTGTCAGCAGATTTGGTGAGTCAATTGGGATTTCTTAAAGGGAGGAATTAGTTAAAAGAGTTTTTTCCCACATTTAAAAAAAAGGGGGGGGGGACACTATTACAATGGAAGGAGTTTGGTCTCTGTTTGATAACACACTAGACAGTCTGCACACCTGCTCAGCAAACACACAGAAGTCAGTGGACAACTTGTGAAAATCAGTTTTTTCCTTTCGTTATATAGGTTCTGGAGGTTGAACTCAGATTGTCAGGTGTGGAGGCAGGCACTTTTACCATGTTAATGACCTTTTATTTTTTAAGATAGTGTCCTGCTTGTATTCCTAGCTGGCCTTGAACTCTTCATTGTCCTGCCTCAGCCTCTCAAGTGCTAGGATCACACGTATAAGCCACTATGCTCAGTCCATAAATTCTTTCAAAGGTAGCTGTCTCCATGTATATATACCACCTCACCATATACTGTATCATTTTGAGACAGACACCACCACACTTTCATCAGTAAGATCTAAGTGTGTAGGACAGTTTACATTTTATGAAGTACATATAGCCTTTGGGATGTGATTAGTCAGCTCTTAAGGAAGTAATCCCAATTTAGAAACAATAAGCAGTGATTATTAAATACTTCCTGATAATAGACTCAAGCCATCAGATAATCCAATGAGACCTAAAGAACTTAAAAAGTATTTTGGTAGTCTAAGGATGAAGCTCAGTAACAGAGTGCTTTCCTAGCATTGCACAAAGCCCTTGGTCCAATTCCCACACTGAAAGAGAAAACAAAATGTCATACACACGGGACCATACACGCCAATGCAACGTACCAACCTACAAAAACAAAAACACTCTGCTTTGGCTTAAACAAATGCGGAGTACTCTCCTGTAATCCCAGCACTTAAAAGGCCTCAGCTCAAGTCTCAGTCCAGCCTGAACTATAGAAGACCCCATCTCAAAACATAACTGAAGTACTGGTAAATATTGCTAGAAATGGCTACACTTTGTCTTTATATCCTAAACTAAGTTTAGAGGAAAACCTTTTAAGATTTTCACTATTTTTTTAACTATGGGTATCGGGGTAGAGCATGTACACTAATGCAGGTGCCTGTGGAGGCCAGAGACATCAGATCCCTTGGAACCAAAGTTACAGGCAATTCTGAGCCTGATGTAAGTACTAGGAACTGAACTCAGAGCCTCTGCAAGAACAGTACTGAATCTTAACCATCTCTCCAGCTCTTTTTCTAGCCTCTTAACTTGAATACTGAATATGAAAATTGTCAAGCCTAAATCCTTTTCTTTAGTCACCTTAACTAAAGCTATAATCACTGTCCTTTGGCTTGCAGATCAATAAAATTATAAAAGTCTATACAACTTCACCCAAGACCTTAGAAACACCAGGTCTACATTATCTTTCTTATCCCAGTGCATACCTTCAAAATAGTTTCCTTTCTTTGCCTAACTGTAGAAACTACCTATAGGAGCATAGGCATAGGTCCTATCTGGTGCATGGCAGGGTTATTTACCTGCGTATATATGCACATAGGGAAATAAGGGAGGACGGGAGGAGGTTCAACTGTAACCTCAGCTCTTTACTCTCATCATTGGCAAGGTTTCTCCTAAGTGTGAAGTTGTTACTTAAGATATAAATTCTAGTTTTTCATCAAGTTCCTTAAAAGAACCAGGTTTGATTCACAACACCCACATGTCAGTTCGCAACCATTTCTAATTCCAGTGCCAGGGGATCCAACACCCTCTCCTGACCTCCTTGAGTACCAGACCACACACATGGTACACAGCATACATGCAAGCAAAACAGTCATATGCATAAAAAATAAAGTTTTTAAAATTCACATTGAGGGCTGGAGAGATGGCTCAGAGGTTAAGAGCACAGGCTACTCTTCCAGAGGTCCTGAGTTCAATTCCCAGTAACCACATGGTGGCACACAACCATCTATAAGGAGTTCTGATGCCCTCTTCTGTCATGCAGGCAAACATGCAGACAGAACACTGTATACATAATCAGTAAAATAAACCTTTAAAAAAAAAAATCACAATGGAAAAAGCACACCCCCCCCCCAAAAAAAAAACAAACAAAAAAACCAAAAACCTGACATCAGAGCTGGTGAAGTACAACTTGAGAATACTTAAGGCCCTGGATTCAAAGTCCAGCATAAGAATAAAAAGGTCCTAAAACCATCAGGTAAAATTATTGCTGCCAACAACCTGAGTTTGATCCCAGGAGCCAAATGAAAAGACCTATTGACAGATGCGAACACACAACTCCTATCCATGCACACAAAAGATGGCTCAGCAGTTAAGAGCACTTGTCCCCATCCCAAAGAACCCATGTTCTTCCTGGCACCTGCATGGTGGCTCACAAACATTTGTAACTCCAGTTCCGGGGGATCTGATGCCCTCTTACGGCCTCAGAGGACACCAAGCATGCAAGTGGTACACAGATGTACACGCAAGCAAAACACACACGCTTACCGAAAAAATAAAAATTGTGGGGAAAAACCTTGAAATCAGTGTCTAGACCATTGTGTCATTTCCCAGTTAGCAATGCTACAACTTAGTAATTATGTCAAAGACACCATATCAAACAAATCCAAATAGAGGTTTAATTACGGACTGTTTCCCCCAATGAGAAAAACCAAAGCCACATTGAATAAAAGGACTTAATCTCCAATAATTATGATCTTTCATAAAATTAATTCAACTTTCATTTTATTATTTATTGGCTTTGGTTTTTTGTGGCTTTTTGTTTTGTTTTTGACACAGGGTCTCTTTCTATAGTTCTGGCTGTCCTGGAGCTCAATGTGAAGACCAGGATGGCCTTGAACTCAGAGATCCTTCTTCCTGCTTTTGCCTCCTGAGTGCTGGGATTAAAAGCATGGACTAACACACCTTTTCTTAATTTTAAAACTTAATCTGTTGCCGTTGTGGTTTTTAGTACCCTGCTGAACTTTCTGTGCCTGGCTCCAGCACGTTCTGAAAATTGCTAAGACTAGAAAAAATTAAAGGATAAACAATTTTCCAAATAATTCCAAATCCATAGCCCCAGTGGCTTGTCTTGAAGAAGAGAGAGGACAAATATATAGGAAATGGAAGCAAAGCGAGTCTCTTTTGTAAAGTACTGTGGTTAGAGCTCTGGCTCTAAAGTTGTGCGGTTTAGACCCTATTCCCAGATGCACTGTCTTGCTACTTGTGTGCATTTAGAAAAGATAATAAACTTCCTTGCTTGCTGCGTTATCTATAAAAATGACCCCCCCAAAAATGTGCCTAATATTTACCTCATGGGAAAACTGCCAAGTTAATGTCTTAGTACATATAAAGCACTCAGAACAGCAAGCAATTAGTATTTATCACATTGGGAAAGAGCTCCCTCTTTCATCACAGAATTACACTGCACATTCTTAAACTGTCCCCAAAGACACAAGTCCTCGTCCATCTCCATCTCAAAAGATAAAGAACTACTTTTTGTTTGAGATACTGGGGAGCGAACACAGGCCTTCTTGATGCTAGGCAAACGTTTTACCGCGAAGCTACACCCCAATTCCTGAACCACTTTTTCACAGCAAGTGGTATAAGGCTCGGATCCCCGGAACCTCCACAAATAGTGATTCCTGACCTAAGGTAGGTTAAAGACTAACGCCGGTCTGTTTGCTTCACACACTTGTCAAATCACAACCTTAAAACTGAAAACACGGGTTTCTTTTTCTTTTTTTTTTTAACACAAGTTTAATCGACACATTATAACTCCACATATTATAAACCTTCACATTGGTGGGGTTGCGAAGCCAGCCCTGAGGAAGACTAGCCATTAATTTGCCCAAGGTCACTCAGGAATTCTGAACATGAGAAGCAGAAACCACCTCTCTCAACCCCTCAACCCCTGGGAGGTAAACCCGGACTACGATGGCCCGGGAATGTGCTTTGATGGGCTAGGTCCCGGGGCTCAGGGCATTGAGCAGAGTTAAGAGCCGACCTCCTAGACTTACCCCTTTGGGGTCTCCGGATCCGGTAAGCATCTTTCGTTCGTCCTCTAGTCCCATGTCCCGACGCTGTTCGGGATTCAACACCAGGAGAAACAACGGTAACTACTCCACTTCAGATCAAGAAGGACTCGTAAGGGTCACTTGACGGATATCCGGCGACCTGGCCGGAAGTGCGGCATACCCATCGTAGTCTGGAACACATGCACAGATTGGCCTGTACTACTCGCTAATGGCAGGAGCTAGGGGGAGCTGGTAGATAAGCCTGCGAAGGATTTACTAAAAAACATCCTTTTGGTTACTCCCGGCCCACATGTATTGACATGCAGTCTTTTATCAAGTAGTATTTCCTACGACACTTGAAATATTCGCTAACGTATTTGACCTTCTCTTAGTGTAGATACCGTTCTTACCCATATCTCTTATGGAGCGGTCCTAAGAGCCTGACCTCTTCAAGATGGCGGTCCGCGTGTGCCATTCTCGGGCTCGCGCACCTCCCCAAGATGGCGGCGCCCGAGGCCTGGCGCGCCCGGAGTTGCTGGTTCTGTGAGGTAGCGGCGGCAACGACCATGGAGGCCACGTCCCGGGAGGCGGCGCCAGCGAAGAGCTCGGCCTCGGGCCCCAGCGCTCCCCCCGCCCTGTTCGAGCTGTGCGGGCGGGCAGTGAGCGCCCATATGGGGGTTCTGGAGAGCGGGGTGTGGGGTAAGTCGCGGAGTGAGGGGCTACCTCCAGCAGCGAGCGGGGGCGGCCCAGCGGCTAGGGGGCGCGGGGGGCGAGGCCGAGAGGCCCGGGGCAAGGCCCAGCCCGGGGCACTGGAAGTCCGATTCTTGGGTCGGGGCATGAATTCCCTGACTGACAGGGCTGGACAGAGTGCAGACGGAGACCAGATGAGCGAGTGGACCCGAACCGCGGCTTGCCGCGGGGGGCGCGGGGGGCGAGGCCAGAAGGCCCGGTGTGGGGCAGAGCTGGCAGGGCCCTAGCGACAGGGGCTGGACTGGCAGGCCGGAGCCGCGGGCCCCGAACTGACACTGGGCCGGGCCGGACTGGACCGAGGAGTCTCGGATGTCGAACCGACGGGCAGGGATGGCCCGGCCGCCTCGGGGCAGGGGCCGAAATTGGCAGGCCCGGCCTGAGGCCAGGAGGCCAGGCCCGGAGCCACCTAAACTGACGGCCCAGGGCCTCGGCTGTCGGCGGGCTGCCCCACGGGTAGCAAGACTCCCCGAGCCCCGCGGATGGATGGGCGGGGTGAGCCGGCCGAGTGGAGAGCCAGGGGATGGGGTTGGGGGAGAGGCCGCAGGGCCGGGGGCGCCGTGGCCTGTTTGACGGCCCAAGAGCTGAAGGGAGCGCACCGACGCCCTAGACCTCACTGCTAACCAGCGCCGATCCGCCTGCAGAGCAGCGAGCCCGGAGGCCCCTGCATGGCCGGGCGGTGAAGAAGGGTGGAAAGTGAGTGCAGGGGCCGGGAGAGGATCAGCAAGAGGATCGACCGACCGGGCGGCGGCGGGAAGGGCCCGGGAGGCCTCAGGCGGGCCAGGGGCCAGGGCATCCCCGCAGACGAGCCCGAATGGGATAGGACGCGTCCCGGGAAGAGGCCATGGACCGAAGGGGAGGGAAGCGAGGCTCCGGGCCCGAGAGCGGCCCGTACCCAAGGGCTGGACCTGTCGAGGTGGTCCAGGCTCAACAGCTAAGGCCAGCGGCCTGCAGCGCCCCGACCAGATGGCCTCGAGAAGGCCCTGCTGTAGGCGTAGACCGCGGGCCAGCGGCCTGGCAACTTAGAAGGAGAAAGGGTCCACGGTGTGACAAAGTGATAGCAGAGAGTTAAAGGGAAAGTTAGGGCCCTCTGAGGCAGGCCTGCCTTCAAGAGAGGGAGGCCATGGGCCTGACAGAGTGGTGGGGTGGAGTAGGTCAGGCTGAAGTTGGTTGAAATCACAGGTCAGGCAAGAAGGTGGGGGAGGAGAGAGGTAACTCCTGGCCTTGGAATGTACGGTGGATGTTACACCAGGAGGCCCCAGGGGTGGTGGTGACATCTTTGCCAGAAGGTAGGCCCTGGTCACTTTAGAATTGAGGGGGAGGTTTTGATAAACCATAAGGAGGTTGGTTTGAAGGGTTGAGGCCCCAGAGTACTTTCTAAGGCCTTACAAAGTGGTCAGGTAGGTCTTTCGTGCTTTGAGTAGGCTACCACTGCGGAGCAGGCCCAAGGGCCTTCCTGTAGGTGGGGGGTGGGGGAGAAGAAAGGGGTAAGAAGTCCCCAGGCCCTGTGGGAGTGTAGGAGATTGTGGAGGCCCTGTGCCAAGCTGAGAAGAAAAAGGTCAGGCTGACCCCATGGTGAATGGGAGAAAGGCCTCAGTGGGGCTGAGCAGAGGCTCAGAGAAGTCCTGGAAACGTGGAAGCCTGCATCAGCCTGGACATTCTGAGATACTCATCTTGGCTAGAAGAGGAGATAAGAGATATGGAGGCTCCAGCTTGCTGAGAGTAAGCATTTAAAAAGGAAAAAAGGTATAAGCTAGAAAGAAGCGAAGAAGAACTCTTAAGACTAGAGCTAGGTGGGGGTGGTCCACACCTTTAATCCCAGCACTCAGGAGGCAGAGCCAGGCGGATCTCTATGAATTCGAGGCCAGCCTGATCTACAGAGCGAGTTCCAGGACAGCCAAAGCTATATAGAGAAACTGTCAGGAAAACCAAAACAAACAAAAAGTAGAGAAAGGAACAGTAGAGTTTGTAGATAGAAGAGATGAGAATTGGGTGTGAGAGAGGATAACTAAACAGAGGGGAGCAGAATGGAACGGAAAGGGGGAAGCTCTGGAGGAATGTCTTTCCTGTGTCTTCATCATTACTTCATTATTCCTGGTGGAGAGGAGACAGGAGAGCCTCTAGTGGGCCAGATTGAGTAAACAGCCACCCAGTAAGAGCTTGGCTCCAGGGAGAACTTTCAGAGGCCTGCCAAGCAGTGCCATTTGGAGGGAAGTTGCAGAGTGAGCTAGAAAACAGTCGGGAAAGGTTTCTCGAAGGTGGCGGGCTAGCATTGCTGAGATGGGGAAGTAAATAGAGGCAACACAAGAGTGAATGAAAAACAAAAACTTAAAAACAACGAGCCCGCGAGATAATTCAAGCCTGACAACGTAGAGCTCCTGCAGATTGTCCTCTGACCTCAAATACCTGCTGTGGCACATCACATCTCTCAAGAGTACAGTGAGAAAAGTTCAGTAGAATAAGGTGTGCTGCTTTATCTTGGGCCCTGAGTATACTCTGAGCTAGTACATTCCTATAAAACTAAAAATAACTTTTGTACTCTAAACTCATTATACCTTAAAAACAAAAACCAGTTTTTGAACTTTATCTTGAATGGATAGCTTCAATAGAGAACTTTTGAAAGTTTTGAGCAGAGTAATATCATCAGGAAGAGCAAGACTCAGAGAATATAGAGACAGAGGTCAGGGGAAGCTGTTCAGATGACAGTATAATAATAGCACAGGGAAATAACGCTCTCATTCAACAGGTCCAGTGAATATCACTGAATACCTAATAGATACAAAAGTACACTACATTCTTGGATCTCAAAATTCAGTTATTCCTCAAGTAAAGAAAAAAATAAACTGAGGAAGAGCTGTGTGTGCTGGCTCACACCTGTAATCCCAGCACTCAGGAGACTGACAGAAAGATTGTCAGGATTGTTAAGTTACAGGCCAGCCAGGAATGAGACCCGGTCTTTAAAATGGGAGGGTGGGGAAGAGGCACTGCGCTGGCCAGGCAGTGGTGGTGCACATCTTTAATCCCAGCACTCGGAGGGCAGAGGCAGATGATCTATGTGAGCTCGAGGCCAGCCTGGTCTACACAGTGAGTTCCAAGACAGCCAGGACTGTTACACAGAGAGACCCTGTCTCAAAAAAAGGGTGGTGGTGATAGAGTACTCCTTTTACACAGGAGTTGAGTTCCTAGCACCCATGTCAGATTAAAACTGCCTGTAACTCCAATTCCAATGGACCCAGCACCTTCTGGCCTCTGCAGGCACCTGCACTCACTTGCACATACCTCCATATAGACACATACATATACACATAATTTAAAAAGCAGTATTTTTTAAAAATAGATCAAGGAATGGAAGCTTTGGTATACTTCAAGATCTTAAGCTTAATAGAATAGAGATGCTGTTCATAGAATAAACATAATAGCCAATATTCACTGATTCCTGAAGAGGAAATAGACAGGTATTGTGTTAAACAAATTACAAGCGTGATCTTTAATGTCATGAGGTAGTCATTTCTAGCTATTTCCTCTTCACACAACTCCTTCAATACACATACCCCTATTTTGTTTTATTGAGTCTGGGTTTTGCTATGTGGTGCCTGTCTGGCTTGGTACTCATGTATAGCTCAGGTTAGCTTGAACTTGCAATAACCCTCCTGCCTCAGCCTCCCAAATGCTGGAATAAGATTTTGACTCAAACTAAACAAATATCAGTTCTTCTTAACTTTGCTAGTTCTAAGAGGGAGTATAGTAAACTAAAGGACTTTATATCTAGAGTTGGACAAATCCTGACTCATACAGTTAATTATGTATTGGACAAATTATTTAACCTTTCCTTTCCTTTTTCTTTCTTTTTTTTTTTTTAAGATTAGCACTGCTTTTTGTAATGAGGCCAAGGGGGAAGAATAAGTAAAGGCAACCCAAAAGACTATAATAGGGAAACTTTCATAGTCAGGGCTAGCCTTGAATTTCTGATCCTCCAGCCTCCACTTCCGGAATACAGGGGAAAACTGGTTTTTGTTTTTAAGGTATGATGAATTTAGAGAACAAAGTTATCTTTAGCTTTCACAGGAAGGGACCAGCTCAGAGTATACTCAGGGCCCAGTGCTGCTTCACTCAGCAAGTCAGTTGTTGAACTCATCCTTTCCCCTGAATTTCCAGCTGCCTTAAGATAGTAAACTTTGTGTTTTGGTTTTTGTAGCCCTCCCAGGCCCAATACTTCAAAGCATCTTACCTCTGCTCAATATATATTACTTGGAGAGGATTGAGGAAACTGCCCTCAAAAAAGGTAAGTGTCTTTCTTATTCTTTCTCAGTCAGTGGTTGTGAACAAGGCACCATGATGTTCTTCAGGTAACTTTTACACCTGATACCCAATTAGAACATGCTTTTCAAAAAACACCTTAGCCGGGTGTGGTTGTGTACACCTTTAATCCCAGCACTCAGGGAGGCAGAGGCAGGTGGATCTCTATGAGTTTGAGACCAGCCTGGTCTACAGAGTGAGTTCTAGGCCAGCCAGGGCTACATAGTGAGACCTTGTCTCAAAGAACCAAAGTCAACAAAGCACTTTCATATGGCTAGAGATGGCTCAGTGATGTAAGAGCACTTGCTGCTCTTGGAGAGAACCTGGGTGTGGGTCCTAACACCCACATGGCAGTTCACAACTATTTCTATAACTCCAGTTCCAGGGATCCAACATCCTCTTCTGGTCTCTGTGGCTATCAGACATGTGGTATACAATATGCTTGCAGGCAAAACACATACCACATTAAAAAAAAAAACTTTTAAAAAAGTACCTACCTTCACATCTATTTTTTTATTTCCTACAGTGTCTTGACACATGTGTACCATCCCTGTTACTCTTGAAACACAAACAAGCTATAATTAGAACTTTCGAACATTAGTTTTTCTATTTTATCAAACTGCTGTTCCTCATTGGATCCATTAACATCTAATATTTATGTAACCTTGATGGGCCAAGCAGTCCTGGGTACTTTACCCAGAGAAATTCATCTATTCACTTAATCCTTTTTTAACCTATGAAATAGATATTAATTACATTTTACAGATGAGGAAAACAATTTAGTTTGCCCATGATCATATAGCTTTAGAGTAGTTTATTAATATTCAGATCTAGATGATCTGTCCTTAGAGTCAGTGCTCTTAACTATTCAGCTAGCTGTGTTGCTCCTCTGAAGCAGAGAACAATATGAAAGACTGATGTACTTCGTTCATGGTGGGCAGCGGGCAGCCAACTATGATGTTTCTTCCTATAGGTCTCTCCACTCAGGCTATCTGGCGCCGACTCTGGGATGAGCTGATGAAAACAAGGCCTTCCAGTTTGGAGGTAAGTTAAGGTACCAGAAGAACTCTAGCTAATCTTGAATAGTAAAAACCAAGTATAACATACAGACACAAACTGGGAACTATTGGAATACAGAGATTGGATCTGGGAGCTAAGAGCAGGTGATTTGTCACAAAGTTTTGGCTCATTTGACACTTAGCATTGACCTGTTTACCATGATTACAGGGTTCACAGGAAAGAGTGTGATTACAATGGAATGCAGACCCAAGATTCCTTGAATATTTGACAGAGTTGGTGCAGAGGTCAAAACTAGCAAAATTAAAAAAAAAAAAAATTAAAATAACAGAAGGAATCAACTCATCTTTGCTAAGTACAGAAATTCAGTTTTCAAGGCCTTGGTACATTCATCTGGCTTAGGAAAAGCTGTATAAAAAGTACTAAGTGGGGGCGGGGGTCTGGAGAGATAGCCCAACAGAAAAGAGCATTGGCCATTTTTGCAGAACACCCAGGTTCAATTCCCATCACCTACAAGGCACCTCACAGCTGTCTGTAACTCCAATTCCAGGAGATCCAACACCCTCTTCTGGCCTCATTGAGCACCAGGGATGCACATGATGCATAGATATACATGTAGGCAAAACACCCATACACATAAAATAAAAATAAAAAGGATTAAGGGCTATTCAACAATGGTTGAAGCTCCTCATTGTGAGTGTATAGAACAAGGGAGAGCATAGTCCTGCCTGGTTCTGCAGTAGTCAGGCTCTCTTTCCCTGGGATATGGAGAAAAATACTTTAAAGCCACATTATTTGAGTCACCTTTGAAATCTGAGATGTTATTTATGAAAAAGAGACAACTTAAGAAACATGAGCTACAAATTAATAAGACTTGAATTTAAAAGAGAATATGTTTTTGCTAATCTAAAGGTGAAACTTTAAGATTATTAGTGATAAAGCAAGCTAATTTCAGAATTAATAAACATCCTGTTACTAAGTATTCAAATATCTGGATAACAACTTGGTATAAGGATGTTAAGGCATATGGGGAACTCAGAATCGTGTGAGAGGAGTTGAACAGAGTTTCTTTCTAGTTAGTAAGACTCCTTTTGTCAAATCCTTTTCACTAATTCAGATAGAAGTCACTGGAGCTCTTAAACAGAAATAGAGAGACATACTTTCTCTCAGTAGTTCATTTGCAGTATGGCTGACCAGCAAGGGATAAAAACTTTCTTTATTCAACATCTCAAGTTTCTAGAGATTTATTACTGTTTACTTTTATTGGCTCAAATCATTTCAGAGATAGGCATAGGCTGGGTGATCTAAGTTACTTAGGCAGAAGTTCTGATTTGGTACATACCTATTCCAGATGTCTTTTTCTGATTCCTGCTTTAGCACAAAAATAGCCTTCATCTTACCTATAATTTAAAAATATCTGGTGAGGATTTGGATGTATAGCTCAGTAGTAAGAATGTTTGCCTAGCATGAATAAGACACCAATTTTAATCTCTAGCACTACCAAAAAACAACAAAAACAAACAAAAAAACCCACCACCAACAAAAAAGCCACTTATTGACTCCTGCTTAGTTCTAGGCACTATGCTAGATCCAAAGGACACTGTTCATGAAAAAAAGAGTGCTTAAAACTAGTACTGTTGTATATAGAGAGCTGTGTGATGCAATAGTTATTTTATTTTTTTTTTTAGATTTATTTATTTATTATGTATACAGAAGAGGGCGCCAGATCTCATTACAGATGGTTGTGAGCCACCATGTGGTTGCTGGGGATTGAACTCAGGACCTCTGGAAGAGCAGTCGGTGCTCTTAACCTCTGAGCCATCTCTCCAGCCCCGCAATAATTATTTTGAAAACAAAGTAGTAGGGAATGAAGAATCAACTGTTTAGCCATCTAGAAAAATTAGAGCATGTTTCCTTTACATTATGTTTAGATAATATATGTAAATTAAAGATGAAAATTTAAAAAGCCAAAGGACAAAACAACTAAAAACAAGTATGTAGCTTGGTATGTAGTCTCATAATAGAATGCCATTTATTAAACAGGTAAAACCAAAAGAGGAAATAAGGAGCCGGGCGGTGGTGGCGCACGCCTTTAATCCCAGCACTCGGGAGGCAGAGCCAGGTGGATCTCTGTGAGTTTGAGGCCAGCCTGGGCTACCAAGTGAGTCCCAGGAAAGGCGCAAAGCTACACAGAGAAACCCTGTCTCGAAAAACCAAAAAAAAAAAAAAAAAAAGAGGAAATAAGGGCCTGGGCAGTTAGGTCAGTGACTATTTGCCTAGCAAGTGTAAGACTATAATTTAGACAGGGAGAGAGATTTGCTTAATCACATAAAATGGCAACACCATAAACATGGTTTTTGTTGTTGTTGTTGTTGTTTAAGATTTATTTATTATGTATACAGTGTTCTGTCTTCATGTATGCCTACATGGCAGAAGAGAGCACCAGATCTCATTATAGATGGTTGTGAGCCGCCATATGGTTGCTGGGAATTGAACTCAGGACCTCTGGAAGAACAGCCAGTGCTCTTAACCTCTGAGCCTTCTCTCCAGCCCCCATAAATATGTTTTAAAGTTGTTTTTTAAGATTTATTTTTATCTGTGTGTGTGTGCCTGCCGTACCTGTTTAGAAGTCAGAAGAGAGCCTTGGATCTCCTGGAACTAGAGTTACAGATAGTTGTGAGATGCCATGAATGTGAGAGGACCAGGGAATTGAACCCTGGTCCTCTAGAAGAACAGCCAGTGCTCTTACCCACTGAACCATCTCTCCAGCCCCAAGATTTTTGTTTTTAATTATTATATTTCCAGCCTCCATAAATGAATTTTGAATGATCAACTGGAAGGTAACATTTGAAACAGTATTTGCAAAACAAAAAGATAAGGAGCTGGAGAGATGGTTCAGCAGTTGAGAGCACTTGCTCCTCTTCAGCAGACCCAAGTTCTGTTTCCAGCTCTCATGTCTGGTTGCTTACCTGTAACTGAAGCTCCAGAGGATCTGATGCCCTCTTCTGGCCTCCATGGATGGGCAGACACACAAACAGGGCCTATGCTGAGACACTTTGCTCAGCCTTGGTGAAGGGAGGAGGGAACTGGACCTGCCCCAACTGAATCTTCCAGGCTGGGCTGACTCCCCAGGGGAGACCTTACCTTGGAGGAGGTGGGAATGGGGAGTGAATTGGGGGGTGGGAGGAGGAAGGGGAATCTTGGCTGATATGTAAAATTAAATTATTTATAAAATAAAAATATTTTTTAAAAAAATTTTAAGATACAGAGAATAAGAAAATTAGGAATATCCTAATATAATAAAATGAGCAAAGAGTTGGACACATTACAGCAATACAAAAAGTACCAGTAGGGAATGGGAATATAGTTTAGCTGCTAGAATACTTGCCTGGCATATTCAAAGTTCTGGGTTCAGTCTTCAGCACTTTATAAAGCCATGCATGGTAGAACATATAACTGTAATTCCAGCACTAGGACTATGGAGGCAGGAAGATCAGGAGTTCAAAATTATCCTTAACTACATAACACGTTTCAAGGCCAACCTTCCCTATGTGAGACTGAGACCCTGACTTTAAAAAACTTCAGTGAGCTGGGTGGTGGTGGAACACGCCTTTAATCCCAGCACTCAGGAGGCAGAGGCAGATGGATCTCTGAGTCTGAGGCCAGCCTGGTCTGCTGAGCAAGTTCTGAGACAGTCAAGGCTACACAAAAGAAATTTTGTCTTAAAAAGAAGAAGAAAAACTTCAGTTTAGTAAAAAACATAATATGTGGGAAAGTAAAATTATACCTCATGTTTGTAAACATCCCCCCTTTATTACAAATGTCATTCTTAGGATCAACCAGAGATGCCTGGAACTTATGCTTTAATGTTTTATTGGTTAAAAAAAAAAAACTATCACAACATCTTTCTTCATTCATCCACTTATTTATCTTGTCCTGAAGATTCTGAATGCATCTTAGAAAGATACCTGTGTGCATAGGGAAATAGACCACAAATCCTTTGGCTACCACTCTGGGCAGGGATGAGCCTTATTTTGAGACAGGGTTTCTCTGTGTAACAGTCCTGGCTGTCGTAGAACTCACTTTGTATTCAAGGCTGGCCTCAAACTCACATAGATTCACCTACCTCTACCTCCTGAGTGCTAGGATTAAAGGCATGGGCCACCGCCAGGCATTTATTTATTTACTGAGGCAGGGTCTTCTGTATATCCCTGGATGGCTAAGAACTTGCTAAGTGGACCAGGCTGGCTCTACCAAGCTCACAGAGATCATCCTGTTTCTGCCTCCCAAGTGCTGGGAGGCTTGTACCAATACACTTGGCCCTGTTAAAACTCTTTAGTGGGCAATCTAGTTATGTAAGTCAAGAGCCTTTGAAATGTTCAAATTCTTTAACTAGAAATTCTACTTCTTATACTTACTTCAGCAACAAGTATACTAAAATTGGAGTAATACAGATTAGCATGGATCCTTCATAGACATAAAATCATGAAGCACTGTTTTACTGTGGGACAAGGTCTCTTTCTGAAGGCCAGACTGATCTCAAACTCACAGAGCTCCATGGGCCTTTGTCCCCTGACTGCTGGTATTAAAGAGCTCCTCGGTCTGGCCTCTGGTGGTGGTTTGTTTGTAATTCTGCTTCTTGGAATTCATAGCCTGTAGAAGTTGACATAATCATGAAGATTTATTTCAAGTTTTAATATCAAAAACACTAGAAACAATTTAAATATTCATAAGACTAAAGGTTTGGCTTAGTGGTAGAGCACTATCTTAGCATGTGCAGAGTCCCGGGTTCCATCTCTAGAACAGGAAAATAGTCAATAATAGAGGAACTGTTACATCTGTATCTTCAAACAAAATCATCCTAAAAATATGTTGTTAGGTATGGTGGTGCAAAGCTACATCTTGAAAGAATAAAATAAAAACATTTAAATGTATGGTATAATGTTCACAATTGTCTCAATGTCATAAAAACAAATATGTAACATTATACACATACTCCAGAGTTGGCCATCAGAAAAACTGCCTTTTTTCCTCTTTCAAGGATTTGGAATAGTCCAGCATTTAACATATTTTGTACAACTTCTAACAAAACTAGGTCGTCCTGAACCCCTAGAGATAGGATCCTTTACCTTTATACAAAGAAAGCTGGGGAACATGGTATGTGTCCAGGCTGACATCAAGGAATTCATGCTATGAATGAATAAAGCCCTTATGAGATTGTCCAAAATACACATATATCAATAGGACCAGCCTATGGTAGTTCCTGGTGTGCTAAATGTGTTCATGACAGTATCGGGTGTGCTTTGCTTATTGAGCAAAAAATCATTGTGAGAGTGAAGACAGAGTCAGAAAGCCAAATTAAAGTGGGGCTTTTGAGGGTGCAGAGATGCCTCAGTGGTTGAGAATCCTGGCCTTTCTTCCAGAAGACCCACGTTCAGCCCCCAACATGCACATGGTATCTTAAAAGCTGTAACTCTAGTCCCAGGGATCTGATATCCTTTTACTTCCTCAGGCACTGTGCAAAGAAACATAAATGCAGACAAAACACCCATACATGTTACAAAACATGTAGAGAGGGAGAAAACTGGGGATGGCAATAAAAGCATTACTAGTAATACCTACAAAGAGGTGGAAGTAGGGAGATAAGGAATTCAAAGTCATTTACAACTAGTAGTCTTGAGGCCAGCCCTGGTAACAAACTACAAGTCCCCCCTCTCTCTCTCTGATGACAAGGTTTCTCTGTCCAGGTAGCCCTGGCTGTCCTGGAACCAATTTGTAAACCAGGCTGGCCTTGAACTCAGAGATCCACCTGCCTCTGCCTCCTGAGTGCTGGGATTATATAAAGGCATACACCATGCCTGACTACAACCCCCCCCCCCCCAACACACACAAGGTTTCTCTGTGTAGTTTTGGTGCCTGTCCTGGATCTCGCTCTGTAGTCCAGGCTGGTCTTGAAATCAGAAACATGCCTGCCTCTGCCTCCTGACTGCTGGACTAAAGGTGTGCACCACCACTGCCTGGCCCTACAGACCCTTTCTTAACAACAGCAAAACAAAAAAGTTGCACGCAGAAGTAAAATGGACAATATCTGTGAGCATCTATTGATGCTAACAAAGACGTATTTAGCCTTCCCTCATTTGTACACCTATTTCCACCTCTATTGGTGCCTAGCTGCCAGCTCATGGAAGACAGACCAAGGTGGGAAAAAGCCATCTTAATTAGCAATGCATCATTTCCACTACGCCCATGCAAGAGGGTGTTTAATTCAGTTTGTATTGTGCTATAGTCCACAAAAGGAGTTACTTGGACTAGATTTCTCAGGTATTTTTTCAACATTGATTTTCTTGCATGTAATCTAAAAGGTAGCAGTGGAATAAAATAACTTCTACTTGTGTAAGAATTCGTGAGAAGTCATTGAGATAACCATTATAAGTTTATATATTTAACCTTCACAATGACTCTTGGTAAAATTGTTATAAATAGGTAGAATGAGGTCTTCCCAAAGGTTATAATTAGTAAATGATAGACCTAGCTTGAAGCAACTTGGCTCTGGAGTACTTGTTTCTATTAGTTGTCTCATGCGTTTATGCAATTATCACATTTGAGGTGTTACGCTTTCATTAGCAGGTCTGAAAGTTCAGCTTTTAGTTATCTCACCTACATGTTCCTCATACAGAAACAGCCACAATAACTTAGATCACAATCTTGTATAGATTTTTTCATAGTCTTTTAACTTACCTGTAAAGTTGAAAACTTACTGAAGTTGCTTGCAACTTCTTACTTTGAGACAAGGTCTCATTATATATAGTTCTGTCTAGCCTGAAACTCAAGAGATTTGCCTGTCTCTGTCTCCCTAGTGCTGGGATTAAATTATGCCACCATGCCCAGCTTCACTATTTTAGGACTATGCATATTAAACTATCTTGGTACATGCCTATAATCCCAGGATGCTGAGGCAGAATTGAGATAAGCTTGAGCTACATAGCAAGACATTGTCCTAAAAACAAAAAGCTGAATGTGGGCCAACAATGTGTAGGGAAAGAGCTAGTGAGACTCTGAAGGACTCAAGAACATCCTTTGCTATCACTCAAAACTAAGCAGAGGGTAGAAGAATGGTCCATCTTAAAAGTGTTGTCTAAGGGCACTTGTTGATTTTTTTTTCCCCCCAGAGGACCCAAGTTCAGTTTCTAGCATCCATATGGTGGCTCTTCCTGACTCTTCAAAACCAGGCCAGTGTGAGGTGTACAGATATACACACAAACAAAGTACCCATACACATAAAAGTTAGAAATGTGTTGTCTAACATGCACTAGGCCTTGGGCATTCAGTACTTAGTATTCTAAGGTAGAGGAAGAGAGGTTTGGTTCCCAGCTAAGTTTTCCTGCTTCCCCAGTGTCCTTATGCAGGTGAACAAGACATGTAGGTTGACTCAAGCATGAAATCACTCTTAAATATTACCACTGAAGGCAGAAACTAGGACAAGAAGGCCAGACTTGCTTGAGGATACTAGGGCCTGGATACCTCCTGATTGGAATTGAGGGTGTTGCTCTGGTAGGGAAGATTGAGATAGGTAGGTTAAGGATCAAAGGGAAGTGTTTTGTTGTATTGCCCGTTCTGATTAATAATCAGCTGCTGTGGCAGTAACACTTTCTTCATCTTATTTGATTCATGTAACAGTCTTCACCATAAAGCAGGTGATAGATTCTCTACACCTTAGAAGAGAGAGATCAAGTGTGCAAATGAGAATTGGAGCCTGCACTGAAGCCAGCAGACCAATTAATACACCTTAGGAAAGGATAGTAGGGCCTTGAGCTGGGTGTGGTGGCACATACCTGTAGTTCCAACACTCACAAGAGGCAGTAGGAGCAATACAAGGTCACGAGACCCTGTGTATAAAACAAACTTTCCAGGGCTTGTAGGATTCTTCAGAGTAAAGTTACTTGCCTGACACCCCTGGCAACTGACTTAGAGCTCCAGAACCTACATAGAGTTGAAAGTGCCACTGAAGTTGTCCTCTGACCTACACACACATATATAGCACATGGACTTCCCCCTCCCCACAACTCTAAAACTTCTAACCATGAAAGAAAAGAAAACAAACAGTAAACTCTGAGGCTTAGTGTCTTTCAGAGTGCGGCAGCCCTTCCTAATCTCTGGTAAACATTAGAATCACTTAGGGGAACAGTTTTAAAAATAAATATGTTTGAAGCTGGGCACACCTTTAATCCCAGCACTTGGGGGGGTGAGGGTGGGGCGCAGAGGCAGGTGGATCTCTGAGTTCGAGGTCAGCCTGGGCTGCAGAGTGAGTTCTAAGAAAGGCTCCAAAGCTACACAGAGAAACTCTGTCTCAAAAAACCAAAAAATAAAATAAAATAAAGATGTTTGGACCTTGTTTCAGATGTCACATGTAGATTCACCAATTCTGGGAAGCTGTCTGACATGCATTTTGGGAGAGTGATGGAAGAAAACAACTCTATAGGAAATTCTGATGTGCACCAAATATTGAAAATCTGTTCCCTTCAGTTTTTAATATATCAAAATAGTCTGATGAATTCCCACTCCCATCGAATAACCTACCTTGGAGAAAACAAACCTAAGAAGTGATTCCTGTACCCAGAAATGTCTAATCTTTTTGACACAGGCCGAAATTAAATATCATGGGGCATGCCATCTTCTCAAGGCTTGATAGTTGGTGTATCTCTAACAAGCAACAGCCTCAGGGGATGATAGCAAGTTCTTTGTGAAACTGAGTTACCAGTGGAGAACATTCCTAACAGATGTCTCAAAGGACACGTGTATGAAAGGCTTGGGTGGCTGGGTGGCGATGGTACACACCTTTAATCCCAGCACACGGGAGGGAGAGCCTGGCGGATCTCTGTGAGTTTAAGGCCAGCCTGATCTACAGATCAAGACCCAGGACAGGCACCAAAACTACACAGGGAAACCCTGTCTCAAAATAAACCAAAAAAAGAAAGGAAGAAAGGCTTGGGTTAGGGAGATGGATTTAGCCAGGGAAAAATATTCATGTGAAGAAAGCTTCAGGTTAGCAGAACTCTTGTAGAAGAGAGCAGGAGAGCTCTGCTGTCAGCCTGGAAAACTTTTAATTTCTGTGTAGTAGGAAAACATTGATTTATCATCCTGCAAAGTAATTTGGAAAATGAACCATCAAAAAGTTAATTAAGTGGTTAGGCATGAGATGATTCCGGTCTGAACAAAGCTGGTATGCTAAAACAGTAAGTTGAGATGAAGCTCTGGAATCAAATGTTCAGGAATTTAAAGGAGTATTACTTAGTTGTAAGACACTATAGAAAAAGGAGACAGCTTAGCAGGTAGAAGTCCTTGATGCACAAGTGTTCAGGAATGGAGTTGGAGTCCCCAGTGCCCATGTAAATGCTGAGTGGGCATGGCACTTGACTATAATTCCAACCTAGAAGCAGGTTCCCCAAACTATGCTTGCTAAATTGGTCAAATCAACTCTGGGTTCAAGTGAGACCCTATCTTAACAAACTGAAGGAAAGCATCAAAGACATCCAGTATCAACTTTTGGCAGCCACAAGAACACACACACACACACACACACACACACACACACAAAACGAACATGTATGTAACCAGTGATAATTTATGTACTTCTCTCTCCAGGTTTAGGTTTTTGCTTTTTTTTTTTTTTTTTTTTTTTTTTTTCTTCGAGACAGGGTTTCTCTGTGTAGCTTTGTGCCTTTCCTGGAACTCACAGAGATCCGCCTGCCTCTGCCTCTCGAGTGCTGGAATTAAAGGCGTGTACCACCACCGCCCGGCCAGGTTTAGGTTTTTATTTTAGCTAGGGGACGTCAGTAATACAGCAATTGATTGCCCTATGCAGGTCCCTGGGTTTGATCCCCAGCACTCACAAGATTGTGATTTCAACTGGGTCCATTGGCCCAACATGACCTCCTAAAAAAGGCTCCTGCAGCTCCAACTCCAGAGGATCCAGTACGCTCTTCATTCATGCCCAGATGTTTACACACTAGATAGAAATGTCCTAAAGCATGTTTCAGAAATCATTTAATATGCATGAAACTTTAAAAAAAAAAAAGACTGTTAGGCCTGGGGAATAGCTCAGTCAGTAAAGTGCCTTGCAAGCATAAGTCTGATCCCCAGAAACCCCTTAAAAGGGGGCTGACTCAGTAATATGCTGATGACCTATTTGGATCCCCAGAACCCATATAAAAGCCAGGCAACATAGTTATTTGTAATCCCAGTGCATACCCCCAAACTGGTAGACGAGAGAATTACTAGCTCCCAGGACCCCTAGCCTGACACAACAAACACTAAGAGCATCTTCCTCATACATCAACTCATTTGGCCTCAATGTGCATGAATACACAAAAGCTAGGTGTAGTGGTGCTTTAAAACAAAGAACAAAGTTTTACTTGCGCGTATGTAACCACATGAGCCAGGGACATTGGATTCCCTGAAACAGGAGTTACAGTTGGCTGTGAGCCATCATGCAGGTACTGGGAACTGAACCTGAGTCCTCTGCCAAGAGCAGCTAAATGCTCCCAACTGCTGAGCCATCCCTATAGCCACACACACACACACACACACAACTTTTTTTTTTCTGAACATTGTTTCTCTACATAGTCTTGGCTGTCCTGTAGTTATGTAGACCAGACCTGCTTCTGCCTCACAAGTGCTGGGATTAAAGGCATTCACCACCACACCAGTTCCATTGGTGCATACTTTTAATCCCAGTGCTGGGGAGGAAACAGAGCTCTTGAGCTTGATGGCCTGGCATCCTAACCTACTTGGCAAGCCTCAACCCAAGAGCATCTTACCAAAGAAAGGTAGACAGCACCTGAGGAATGATGCTGAACTACAACCTCTAGCCTCTCAATACCTGTATATACAGGCATACATAAAAATTATTTGTCAGACAAGGAGCACTATACATTTGCCTACAGAAAGAACTAAAATATGTTCCTTCATCTGTTGGTGTCCCTTGCTTATTTGATTTGTGTAATTTACTTTGACTGATGCCTAGCTCAGTGAGTACTCAGAAAGTACTTGTTACTGGAAAGAAACCAAGAGGGCATTTGACAAATGTCGGCGTTTTCTTTGCTTTTAGAGTGTGACTTGTTGGCGAGCCAAGTTTATGGAAGCCTTCTTTTCCCATGTTCTACGTGGAACCATTGATGTGTCTTCTGATAAGCGACTTTGTGATCAGCGTTTCTCACCTCTCCTGCACAGCTCCCGCCATGTTCGACAGCTCACCATCTGCAATATGCTGCAGGGAGCAACTGAGCTTGTTGCTGAGCCAAACCGCAGGGTTCTCGAGACCCTGGCAAGTTCTCTGCACACCCTCAAGTTCCGGCACCTGCTGTTCTCGGATGTGGCTGCTCAGCAGTCACTCCGACAGCTGTTGCATCAGCTCATTCATCATGGAGCTGTTAGCCAAGTGTCGCTGTACTCCTGGCCTGTGCCTGAGTCAGCCCTTTTCATCCTTATCCTCACCATGAGTGCTGGCTTTTGGCAGCCAGGCCCTGGTAGCTTGCCTTGCCGCCTCTGTGGTGAAGCCTCCCGAGGCCGGGCCCCATCCCGAGATGAAGGGTCCTTATTGCTAGGCTCACGCCGGCCTCGGCGGGATGCAGCAGAGCGATGTGCTGCAGCACTAATGGCCACCCGACGGAAGAGTGAAGTCAAGCAGATGCCCAGGGCTGTACCTACCACTCGCGTAACACGCCGCAGCACACAAGAAAGCCTGGCAATCGGCGGGACAGACTCGAAGAGGGAGTTGTACCCTCCAGCCACCTCTTATGAGGCTTCTGGCACTAAGCAGCCATCCTCTGCTCCAGCTGCCACCTCCTCTGCCTCCTCTTCCACATCATCCAAACGGGCTCCAGCTAGCTCAGCCTCTCAGCCTAAGCCCTTAAAGCGTTTCAAACGAGCTGCAGGGAAGAAGGGTGCCCGCACCCGTCAGGGGTCTGGTGCAGAGTCTGAAGACCTGTATGACTTTGTTTTTATTGTGGCTGGTGAGAAAGAGGATGGTGAAGAGATGGAGATTGGGGAAGTAGCTTGTGGAGCTCTGGATGGATCAGATCCCAGCTGTTTGGGGCTCCCAGCACTGGAGGCATCCCAGCGATTCCGCAGCATTTCCACCTTGGAGCTGTTCACAGTTCCACTCTCCACAGAGGCGGCTCTGACACTGTGCCACCTGCTGAGCTCCTGGGTATCACTGGAGAGCCTTACACTTTCCTACAATGGTGAGCATCTGAAGGAACCAGTCTGGGCTTGGATCTCTCAGCAGCACTGTGCCTAATCCAGGGTGGGGAGTATGATCAGGGAGGTGGATATGTTCACAGAGGCAAGAGGTAAACACAAAAAACATTGGCACACTGTTAATGTTAGAGAAAGGCTTCTAGAGGGGCTGAGACATCAGCTAGATACAGGGGGCAAGCCAGACCTAGCCAGGGCTCTGGATTTGTATCACACCAGTCACATCAAAGCAACTACTCAAGTTTTAAAAGAGGGCAAAAACCAGAACAGCAAACCTACAAGATGGTCTTCTGTCCTTATCCACTTGATCATACACTGTCAACAAAATGTACCATCTGGCTGAAACTACCTAAGTTGTAAGTACTATTACAGAAAACATACAGATGTACCATTCATGGCCATCAGCCTCCTAATACCTTTCATTATATGTGCAACATCAACTCCCATTCTAATCTGCCAGTTCCAAATTCTCCTTTATTTAGTAAATGACCACACCAAGAAAATGTCATACATGAACTCCTTCAACTAGCCTACTTCTGAGTTAATCTTTTTCTTCTTCACATCAATGAGATACAGCCTTATCTGAAGCTAACTAATTCCCCATACTCTAAATCTATACTTCCTTTTCTAGGATGACTTTTTTCTCAAATGCTTTAATTTTCATATACTTGGGCTATATCTGACATTAAATATTCTCGAAATATTAATTTTTTAACATCAACTTAAGATAACAATTGACTTGCCCTGGATAACTCTGCTTAGCACACTGTAGAGCCAGTATTCAAGCCCAGATTAAGTTGAGTTTAAATTCCAGTCTTCTAAAAGCACTATACTACTTGCCTTCTTTCTACTGCTTCTCTTACTGCCCAAACATTAAATCAGGTCTCCACCAACATTCCATTTCCCTCTCTTCTCAAGATATAGTCATCTTAGGCTTGGGGATTTAGCCCTGAGTTCCATCCTCAGCTCTAGAAAAAAAGATATAGTCATCTTTACTGCTCCACTCAGGCTCACTTATGCCTTCACCAGTACACAGAGGAGAGTGTAGGTCATTGAGGTCCTCCTTACTACATTTCACATGTACTTTTCCAGTCCTCATAATTACATTCTATTTCTTCCTAAGCTGGGTGTGGCGGTGGACACATTTAATCCCAATACTTGGGAGGCTGAGGTAGATAGATCTGTGAATTTGAGGCCAGTTTGTGGTCTATATAGTGAATTCCAGGATAACCAGGGCTACATAGACAAACCCTGTTTAAAAAAAGGAAAGACAAAAACAAAAACCCTATTTTTCTGACATACTTCATTACCTCAATCAGTTTCTCCTCCTAATCATCAGTTTCTCAGAACTCTTCCACTTTATCACCTTTTCTAGACAATTATATCTATGCCTGTAGCTTTGATGGCCACTGATGCTAAGACCCTCCCCACTTCCCTTGGCTGAAGACATTAGCCTTATCTTTTTCCTGAATAACTAGATCTGTTTATTTAACTTACTACTAGAAGTCACCCTTCCAACTCATTTCCAACTTGGATACACTATCACTATACTGATCCCCTTCCTCTCAAAGGCATCACAACTTGATTCAGTTGCCCAAAGAAACCAAGATTCTGTCTCTTCCAATATTTAGTCTCTAAGCCCTTCTTTTACATCTTCCAAATCCATTTATATCTGTGTCCTTAATTCAGGTTATTACTACTCCTCTATTGACTTAATTTCAGCAGTCCTTCATACAACCCATTGGTTGCACCACACATATATTCTTTTAAACATGTAGTTTGATCCTTTTGTTTATTCAAAGCCTTTTATAGGCTAAGCATGGTGGTACTCAGAAAGTGGAGGCAGGAAGATCTGGAGTTTAAGTCCAGCATTGTCAACATATTTAGTTTGGAAAAACATGACACACACACACCTGGCCTTCCTACATAACCTAGGCTGCCCTCACACTCACAATCCTGTCTCGGTCTCCCACATAGGATTACAGACATGGGCCACCATGCCTCCTGATTTGACAGAACTGTTTATGTGCACTCGTGCTTGACCCTTCATGCTTTATACACCATGTATTCCAGTTTGGAGCCTGTTGCTCAGTCTTCGGAGAGCTCTTGACTGTCGTTTTTTGTTTTGTTTTCCCATATTTTCTTCTCCTTATTTCCTTTATAGTCTTTAAAACTGAATTGGGAGCCAGATAGTGGTGGTGCATGCCTTTAATCCCCAACATTGGGGAGGCAGATCTCTGAGTTGGAGGACAGCCAGGGCTACACAGAAAAACCCTGTCTTGAAAAGCAAGAACAAAAAAAATCTGAATTGGGAAGTCAGATTTTTCAGTATACATCTTTTCACATATCAATTGTACTCTTGTATCCTTGATTCCTATTACATTTTTATCAGCTATATGGGCAAGAACACTGTGCTCCTTGTGTCTAGGGGAGGAAAAAAATGTTGATAGTTGGATGAGCTGAGCGGTGGTGGTGCATGCCTTTAACACTGTCACTTGGGAGGCAGAGGCAAGTGGATCTCTGAGTTCCAGGACAGGCAGGGCTACACAGAGCTGTCTTCGGTGGGTGGGTGGGGATTAGTTGGGTGAATAAATGAACATTAGCTTACACAATTCAAGGAATAGTACTTGGTTCCTAGGAGTTACCTTTTTAGATTCTTTGTATTAATTCTGTGGGAAATGGTTCTTTTGTTTCTTTCCTATTATATCAAACTCAAGTACTCAAACACATTAGGCACATGCTCTACCACTGACCTAATATTCATCCAGTCTGTAAATTTTTTTCTGCCATTCTTACAATATACTTACTTCTCAGTTTACAAGTACACTCCATGACCTATAAGATCAAGCTCTCTACAGTTTAGTTTTCAAGACTTCCTAAATGCTGGCCCCAGTACATGACTCTAGAGCTATGTCCTGAGACACTTCCCACTCATGAGTTAATATCTCCTAGATAGTACCCACTTACCTAAAATTTCCTTCAAGGCCATGCATCTTTAGGAAACTACTTAGAATCTATAGGTAGATACCTGTGTAGCTTTCTGGGTCTACAATTACTAGCATAACCACATCCTATGAGTACAAAGCCCCTACAACAGATAGCAATTTGCTAGTTACCTGAGGAAAAGGAGAGAATGGATGAGTAATTGATACAAATTTCAAACATATACGATCACAGCCAGGTATGGTGTTGCACAGCCATGACCCCAGCCTTGAAGAAAGAGGCAGGAAGTGTAAAGTCTGAAGCCTTATCTCAAAACTAAAAATCTGATAACATGATCCAAAGCTCAAGACTTAGTAGTAATCAATAGAAATATAGAGCCTTTCACTGAATATTTCCCACATCTGTAAGTAACTTAATCTTTTTTGCCATAGGCCTGGGCTCTAATATCTTCCGCCTGCTGGACAGCCTGCGGGCCCTGTCAGGCCAGGCTGGATGCCGCCTCCGTGCCCTGCATCTCAGTGACCTGTTCTCACCACTGCCCATCCTGGAGTTGACTCGCGCCATTGTACGAGCCCTTCCTCTGCTGCGGGTCCTGTCTATTCGTGTTGATCACCCCAGCCAGAGGGACAACCCTGCTGTACCGGAGAATGCTGGGCCCCCTAGCCACATAATTGGGGATGAGGAAATACCAGGTAAAGCACATACACATCTCCAGTGACATGTACAGTTGTGTTTGGCTGGGGAGAGGTAGGGAACTTCAACTGTAGATTATTCTACTCAGTCCTGCTGTTATTGTCATGTTTGTCCTTTACAAGCTGCCATTCTTTAAAAGAACCTGTTGAGACAGATCTCAGGACTGCTATGAACATGACCAAGATAGCTGTCTCCAGAAAGGGGATCTAAACAGATCATTTTTAAAGTAGATTCAGTGGCCCTGCTTTATGTTTCTATTTCCAATTATGTCTCCTCTTGCAGCACTATGCATTTGCTATCTGTGTGTGTGTGCATGTGTACATGTATGTGGAGGCCACAGGTTGACATTGGGTGTCTTCCTCTATCCTTTCTCCACCTCTTAAGAATTTTGTTGTATGTGTATGTTTTCATGCATGTTTCACTGTGGAAATCGGGACAGCTGTGTGTGTGTGTGTGTGTGTGTGTTTGATTGTAGAAATCAGGGAACAACCAAAAAAGTGTGTGATTGTAGAAATCAGGGAACAACCAAAAAAGTGTGTGATTGTAGAAATCAGGGAACAACCAAAAAAATAAAAGTTAAAAAGGCAGGTGGTGGTGGCACATGCCTTTAATCCCAGCACTGGGGAGGCGGAAACAGATAGATCCCTGTGAGTTCAAAGCCAGCCTGGTCTACATAGCGAGTTCCAGGACAGCAGTCTCCACTTGTCCAGTGCTGGCATTTGGGGTGTGGGCCATCACAGACTTGCCATTTACATAGGTTCTAGGGATCCAAACTCAGGTTTTCACACTTACCACCCACACCATCTACCCCTGCATACTTTTATTTGCTTGAGTGCAAAGACAAGATTTTATATTTAATGGTCCATTTCTTGAACTCGACATAAAGCCTGACACACAGCAGGATAAAAACAAACCACCTTCCTAATGAGTCTACTCTGTATAGAAGCAGAGGGCCAGTGAGATGGCTCAGCATAGAAAAGCACTTGCCATCACACCCGAAAGCCCAGTGTAACCCCTGGAACCCACATGGTAGAATAAACACCTGAAGGTTTTTTCTTGACCTCCCAGTAGTGGTATACATACAAAATATATATCTTGTTTTTGTGAGACACAGTTTCTCTGTGTAGCCCTGGTTGTCCTGAATTAAAAGGCGTGCACCATCGCCACCCTACATATGTATTTTTAAGTGAAGTACAGACTAATTGGAATTTCCTTTTCCTATCATATACAGAAAACTGCCTAGAGCAATTGGAGATGGGATTTCCACGGGGAGCTCAGCCAGCCCCACTGCTCTGCTCGGTTCTGAAGGCCTCAGGTTCTCTACAGCAGCTGTCACTGGACAGTGCCACCTTTGCCTCTCCCCAGGATTTTGGGCTTGTGTTGCAAACACTCAAAGGTAGGAATGGTAAAGGAGAGTAGGTAAGGACCTACCATTGTTCCCTGGGAAAACTAAGCCTCACTGCTCATGGCTTCTGCCTCCTATCCAGAATACAACCTATCTCTGAAGAGGCTGAGTTTCCATGATATGAATCTTGCAGACTGTCAGAGTGAGGTGCTCTTTTTGCTACAGAATCTGACCCTTCAAGGTAAGCTCCTAATCTAGAACCTGAGCATTCCTGTGTCCTCACTGTAAACTCCTAATTCAGAACCTGAGCATTCCTGTGTCCTCACTGTAGCTCTGCTACTTTCTCAGTGTGCAAACTCCTCTTCTTCCCCTAGTCTTAATATCATCCTTGACTGTAAGTACATAGAACCTGTGTAACCTTCCTTCTAATGTCCCAAACTCAGTTCCTCTCCAAACATGGGCATTTACCCCATTTTTATTAGTACCTCACTTTGCTTTGTCTTGTAAGGGCTGGCAGAAATGGTGATAGCACCCTGGGTGGGTTCAATTTTTAAAAAACAAAATGAGATAGTGGAGAGAGGGTAGGGAAGTGGTGGTACACGCCTTTAATCCCAGCAGAGGCAGGATGTCTGAGTTCAAGGTGAGTTCGAGGCCAGCCCGGTCTACCATAGAGTTCCAGGACAGCCAAAGCAATTACACAGAGAAACTCTATCTCAAAAAACCAAACAAAAATAGTGGGGAGAAATGTGCTACTGTGGCACGCTGCCTTCAGGTATCACCTCTGTAACTAATCTCCACCCCTGCAAAGGGATCAGTGGCTAGAGAGGGGGAAGTGGATAAAAAAATTGCCCACGCAGAGATGCTCCTCCCAGCAAACATTTAGGCTCAGTATCTTATTTGAATTGAGTTCCAACACTTCTTGGGGCTTTACAGATTCTTCTTCTTTTTCAGGTCTGTATAAAATGTTCCCACACCTTGTAGGAGCACCTGGGGCAGGAGGGACAGCCCCAGCCCTACTTCTCATCCCAATATTCTTTTTTCGCTTGACAGAGATTACCTTCTCCTTCTGCCGTCTGTTTGAGAAACGCCCAACCCAGTTTCTTCCTGAGATGGTCGCTGCTATGAAGGGCAACTCGACACTGAAGGGCCTTCGACTACCAGGGAACCGCCTGGGTGGGAACCAGACCCTGGAGAGGGAGGGAGGAAGGAACCAGGCCTTTGACTATATACTTTTGGGGTAAAGGTATTGACTACTGCACTGAGAAGGCTGTGGTAGCAATATAAGTATTTGAGTACTAGGTCTTCAGAACTGCTAGGACTAGGGTTTTCCCAAGATGGAGCTGGGATAGGATAGATACCCTTGTTCCCCTCCTCGTGGATGGAGGTAATGAGTGTCCTCCTCCCTCTCTCCAGGGAATGCTGGCCTGTTGGCCCTAGCAGATGTTTTCTCAGAGGATTCTTCCTCTTCTCTCTGTCAGCTGGATATCAGGTATGCCAAGGATTGGGGAGAGAAGGGATGGGAGAAAGGGATATAGACAAAAGCCTAATTGCTTCCTGGATAACTAATCCACCTCATCCCTGCCAGTTCCAACTGCATCAAGCCAGATGGGCTTCTGGAGTTTGCCAAGCGACTGGAGCGCTGGGGCCGTGGAGCCTTTGGTCACCTACGCCTCTTCCAGAACTGGCTGGACCAGGATGCAGTCACAGCAAGAGAAGCAATCCGGCGGCTCCGGGCTACCTGCCATGTGGTTAGCGACTCATGGGACTCATCCCAGGCCTTTGCAGATTATGTCAGCACCATGTGATGGGGCCCATACCTCACAGGCCCACCCTCAGTACCATCAGCTTGCAGGGGCTGAGGCATGGGCTGCCCAGAATCCCCAACCACTGATTCTGTCATTCTCCTTCTGCCACTTTGTCTGGTTTTTTGTTTGTTTGGTTTTGTTTTTTGGGTCCCCCCCCCCCCCCCGCCCCATCTTCCCTTGTACTGAGGTCTTGGAGGCCCTGATGAGGCCCAGCAAAGGCATTCCCACAGCTAAGTTCAGAGGCTAAAGCCACTTACTCAGTACCCTGGGAACCCCAGGCCAGGAATTATAGATCATTATCTTCACTGAGGAAAGCCTCCTACCCCTGCCCTAGGGTTACCTGCCTCCTTCCTCAAGCAGGCACTCAGCCTTTAGAGAAGCATAGGAATGCCCACCACCAGGCCTCCTCCCGGGCTTACCAATCTATTCCTGGGCCTCAGTCCCTTTCATGCCTTTATTCCTTTCTTTCTTTTTTTTTTTTAAAAAAAACCAAAAAAGTTTTTCTTATAAAATAAATTTTGGGCAAACATCATATAGCCCTCCTTGATGATTTTCTCCCAGGAAACAAAACTGAGCAGAGCCTCATGAGGCCAAGAAGCCCCTCCCCCAGTATCCTTCCTCTGACCACTACATCCAGACCAGCTGGTTATCAGTGGAGACCGCGCTGCTCCTCATGAGAACGCTGGTGGAAGACGAAGGTGATGGCTGGAGATGAAGCATCCCAGGCAGCCTGGAGTACCTCATCCTGGAGCCCCCGTTTATCTGTGCTGTGGTTCCACTGAGCCAGATCTGAAGTGCAGTCAGAACCATCAGGGGGTGGCCAGACCTGGCGGCTGTTTACACAGCGGCGGCAATGCAGCCTGGGTTAGAGGACAGAGCTGTGGTCACTAGAGATCTTACTTCTGTGCTATTCAGGTAGCTCAGAGAGATGACAAAGGCACTCCACCTACCTGTCATGTGTGTCACTGAGGCTGGCTTCATCCAGGGTGAACAGCTCTTTCAGCTCACCAAGCGAGAAATGTCTCTCTACATCCTGCTCCTCATCAACCACACAACTGCTCAGTGCCTTCTTGTGGCTCTGCCGCTGAAAGATCTTCTCCTCAATGGTTCCAGCCTAGAAGGATGAAACAGGGTTCAGTCATCCCTGTAGATACTAAGGGAGCAGAAAAACCCAGGGATTAAAGCCACCTGGAAAGGGGCAATGAATGAAAAGTGCATATCCTGAGCTAATATCGGTCTCAGCTGAGATCCATTTTCCTAGTTCTTCTAGGGTCAAGAATTGTGCTTCTTTGCCCATCCAGGCTATTTTCTGCACCAATGGAGGGTGTCAGGGATAGGGCTAAATCCATTTAGGGTAAAAACAGGTTATCTATAACAAAGCTTCCTTCACACCAGGCCCAACTCTGATTTATTCAATACCATTTGAGTATTTTTTCAGGTCACACACTAGTAATAGGATGCAAGGAAGAATGAAATATCCCTATCCTTTAGGTCACTGAACACTTTGACAGACAGACTTACGAACAAATTAGTACAATGACAGAAGTCTGTGCATGATACTCAGGGTTCCATAAAGAGAATGGTAGAGGAGTTCAGAAAATCTTGAAAGTAGCTAACTCAAAAAAAAAAAAAAAAAAGAAAAAGAAAAAAAAAAAGGATTTCAAGCCAAGAGTGAAATGAAAGTTGGACATATGGAGTTATAAAAACAAAGACGTTCAGTTGCTCAGGAGGCTGAGACAGGAAGATTTCTTGGGCAAAGTATGTGAGTATAAGAAAGTTAGAAAGAGCTGGGTGGTGGTGGTGCATGCCTTTAATCAATCTCAGCACTCAGGGGCAGAAGCAGGTGGATCTCTTGAGTTCAAGGCCAGCCTGGTCTAAGAGCAAGTTCTAGGATAGCCAGGGCTACACAGAGAAGCATTGTCTCAACCCCCCCCCCCAAAAAAAAAAACTAGAAAGAAAGGATGAAAGAGTAAGATGATCTCTATTAAAGCTTTGAAAACAAATGAGTAACATACTATATAGCCTTAAGAAAAATTAGATGAGGAACTGAGATCATTAGAGATGAAGTCAAGCATGGTACTCACTGGATAGCTACTAGATTTGGGAAAGAAATGAAGACTTGTGTCCAAAAACATCAGTAAGCTAGAGATGTAGACAACAATCTGCATGATACGCAGTGGATAATTAACATTATTTACCACTTCTTAGCCCTCTAGGACATGGAGCATGAGAAGATTTTAAAGCAAATTGACACAGTATGAAAGAAAATAATGCCCTATGAAAAGTATGTATTGAGTAGGCATCTGAAGAGCATCTGGAGGAAATAGGTGGAGAGCAAAGAGGAGGGATGAGGGAGAACAGAAGAATAAAGGACTCAGGGTTAAGTACACAATGTGGTCAGATCGAGGCAGAAGGGCTAAAAAGAGACACTGAGAAATAGTTAAGATGGTCTCAACTCTGACCACCATCACCATCCTTACAGATAGCAGTCTGTAAATATAGCAGGTCTTCTTTTGACCATCACGCCAGACTCGGGCCATAGCTTGTTCATCATTGGCTGGGTTCCAGTCAGGATCAAACATGACCAGCCGGTTAGCACCAATGAGATTAAGACCACAGCCCCCAGCTTTGCTGCTCAGCATGAAGACAAAATCAGGACTCTGGGAAGGAAAAAAACAAGAAAGGAGGGGGTAGGGTGCACACACTTGAAACGTGAGCTAGGATCCTTCTCAGCTCAGCAGACATGTCTCCCACTCTTTGATACCCACACTGAGGACAAGTTGGTATGCCTACTATTCAGTTTCCCAACCCATAAAGTCAGGTTCTAAGCCAGTCATCATTGATCAGCTTCATCTTATCACACCCACCAGAACACAAAAACAAAAGTAAAACAATAAAACAGAGCTCCTTTACAGCTTCTCTGTCAACACGTAATTCCTATGCATTGGTGTACTTACCGATGGACTATTGAAGCGCTCTACAACCTTGGCTCGCTTCTTAATGGACATTGTGCCGTCCAGGCGAACATACAAGTACCTGGAGGGATATCCAAAGATCAAGACCCAAGAAGGATGAATTCCTTAAAGCTATGGCTACCAATAAGACTAGTTTACCATCTTGAGACTGCTCATGCATGCATAGTCTGAGGCCTCCCAATGAGAAGGGCAGGGATTATGATCTGTGGGAATACTTGAGGGACCAGGATATAAGCTTGTGTAGAGCTGGAGCTGGTGCCATCAGTCATTAGGGAAGAGAACGTCTCAGGAAAGTCATTCATAAAGCCACATCTTGATAAACATTGAATAATCAGAAAAAAACCAGTCGTCCTAGAGTACCAGTGAGGGAGACACATCCCTTTGCTAACCTGGTTAGACTCTTCCCTACCTTCGAGCTCGGCACAGTTTTTCAAAGAGATCCAACGTCTGAGTATAATTAGACACCAGCACAACTTTGTCACTGCTGCGGCTTCTAGTCATGGCCAGAATGTAATCCAGGACCAACATTTTACCTGGGAAGAGTGACTACTATCAGTCCTCACAGTTAGTCTTCCCAATGGCCCAGGACTGTTACACTTGATATCCTGCTTTCAGACAGAATAGCTTCAGGACAGAGACAGTTTCCTATCCTCCTATGGTTCCTCCAAGGAGAGCATCTACTGATGGGGAGGACTCACCTGACAGCTGTGGCTCTACAGCTTTAGAGGTGTAACCAGGTGGGAAGATGTCCACAGTGCCCTCAAACCCATCCTCCTCTGCCACACACTTGTCATAGATTAGAGCTGGGTCTGAAAAAAATCAAAACTATACCAAAATGCTAGTAACTTGCTTTTCTAAGCTTCCACTTCTGTGCTCAGCCTTTGGATATCTGGCACCTAAGGTAAGCCCTCACTTACAACTAGACTCTTGGGGTCCACCCTCCCAAGTTCCCATAGGGTGTAGCCAGTACAATCTGGAAGCCTAGATGGACAGTTATCACTCACTACTGTATTCTCCCAACAAAAAAGGAATCAACATGAGAGGCACTGTTTGCTACTTTTCCTCCTGCCTAATGTTGTACAAAAGGATGTATACATACCAGCATTCACATACATAGTAAACCACATTTCAAGCACCAAAGATGGACTGGGCAGAAGACAATGTAGTTTCCAAAGTAAAGGTATAGCTCACAAAAAGTCCACAAGGCAGAAGTCATGTCTTATGGAGAGTTAGACCACATGCGGCCTCCATGAGGTCTCTAGAGAAGGTCACCAGCCTATCCACAGGACCTTCCTCTCCCTTGTTCACTCACACAGAAGATACTGGGCATGGGCATGGGCACACTCACGGTTACATAGCTTCTTTAAAGAGGTGATAGAAGACAGGGAAGACACACTCATCTTGCCTTCACGCAATTCTTCTTCAGGCTTAGCCTGTCTCAGAAATCTCTTATATAACTCAGTTTGAAGGGGTGTCAGCCTGAAAATATAAAGGCAGGTGACTCACCAGAAGAACCTGGACCACACACACTGCTACCGTAAGAGCATCTTGAAATTCAGCCATGCTTGGGAAGCTAAGCTTTTACCCACTCCCTGCATGCCTGTTAGCTAATTTCAGTACCTGCAACAAACCACCTGCTCAATCTTCACTGGCAGATATTTAGAGAGGATATCTGATGTTCTCCGTATCAGGCACCTAGGGAAAATGAGAAAAAGCAAGAGGCTGGTGAAACTGATGTGCTATATACTAGGATAAAAGCTATTACCTAAAGGACCAAGACTCACTCTATTTTATAGTATGTCAGAACTATCATTTCTATGACACATATCATAGACTCATCATTCCAAATATGAGGTTTACTTGTTTGTTTCTTTCAGGATCTTAATCGTGGGAACAAAGACCTTCAAAATTGCCTTGCTTAGACTGACAACTCCTTTTCTTCCTTCCAGCTTGTTGGCTGGTCTTTAAAAGAAAGCTAAGGTCTTGCATTCACCCCGCAGCTGTCAGGAAAAGTGGGTCACAAACTTTGGGACTTTTTTTTTTTAATTTTACATATATGAGTGTTCTCCTTGTATGTATATCTATGTACCGTGTTTATACTAGTGCCCTCTGAGGTCAGAAGAGGGCACCAGATCCCCTAGAACTGGAGTTATGGACGCCACCATGTACGTGTTGGGAATCCTCTGCAAGAACAACATGTGTGCAGGGGCTGGAGAGATGGCTCAGCTGTTAAGAATCCTGGCTGCTCTTCCAGAGGACCAAGGTTCAATTCCCAGCACCCACCTGGCAGCTCACAACTGTCTGTAACGCCAGTTTCAGGGGACCAGACACCCATGGCAAAAATACCAATGCACATGAAAATAAATTAACCAATCAACTTAAAAAAAAAAAAGAAAAAGAAAAAACGTGTTCTTAACCACTAAGCCAACTCACCAGTCCCTAAACTGTAAGTCTTTATTGGGAGGATTCTATCTGCATTTGCACAGGTACCAGCTGTCACATGACCCCTGGAGTCATTAAACCCTTATCTCCTGGTCAGACCAGGAAGAATAGAGAGGCATCTTCTGAGTACTTACCTAGTCAGGCATGATAGCACATGCCTGAATCCCAGCATCTGGTAGGTGGCCTGGGATACATGAGATACTATCTCAAAATTAGAGAAAGAAAGAAAAAGAAAAAAAAAAAAAAAACCCAGCAGCTTCATGGGACAAAGTAACTCTGCCATCAAAAATTGGTAGGAAGAGCCGGGTAGTGGTGGCACATGCCTTTAATCCCAGCACTCGGGAGGCAGAGCCAGGCGGATCTCTGTGAGTTCAAGGCCAGCCTGGTCTACAGAGCGAGTTCTAGGATAGGCTCCAAAGCTACACAGAGAAACCTTGTCTCGGGAAAAAAAAAAAAAAAAAAATTAGTACAAAGATGTAGCCAAGCAGTTGGGAGGAGCAGGACATTCATAATGTAATCCATCAAGGGCCCATACCAACAACAGGGGTCCAGAATGTGCTTGCCCCTGGATCATTTGAAACCCATTGAAAGAAAAAGGCTCTCTTGGGCTCGGACCACACAGAGATTCTTCAGCTCTCCACAGAACTAGCTTTAGGCTAAAAGCAACTGTCAAGAAGGTTCTGAAGTACTAACAAGGATATGTCTTGTTCAGGAAAGCTAACTGCACCACAGAAGAGCTTCTTCAGCAGGTTGATAAGAACAAAACCAGGCCACAGGGCTCCCCAAAAGTGGAACTTATCCTATAAGACTTTGTTATTTATTCAGTACTGTGGGATGTTTTGTATGACAAATATGTTGCTCTGATTGGTCAATAAATAAAATACTGATTGGCCAGTGGCTAGGCAAAAAGTATAGGCGGGACTAACAGAAAGGAAAAAAAAAAAACAACAACAGAAAGACAGAAGGAGTCACTGCCAGCCGTCACCCTGACAAGCAGCATGAAAAGATGCCGGTAAGCCACGAGCCACAAGCCGTGTGGCAGGGTATAAATTTGTGGAAATGGATTAATTTAAGCTATGAGAACAGTTAGCAAGAGGCCTGCCACGGCCATACAGTTTGTAAGAAATATAAGTCTCTGTGCTTACTTGGATGGGTCTGAGCGGCTGTGGGACTGGCGGGTTACAAAGATTTGTCCTGACTGTGGGCCAGGCAGGAAAACCCCAGCTACAATTCAGTGCCAACTCATGCCACAGACCCCACTCCTTCCCTCAAACACCAGCCCTTAAAGGCTCCAGACAGACCAAGCCCACAGATCTGGGCAGTTCCCAAATAGCTCGGAAAGTCTCAATCATTTGGATGTCCAGAGTTGAGGCTATTACCTATTCACAATACTGATGAGCTCCCGCAGACGTTCCTCCCCTAGCTGCCTGTCTACCTCACTGGCAGCTGCATCCCGACTCTTCAAAATTGGCAACTCAAAATGCTTCTTGAACTCCTGGGCAGTTCCTAAACTCAGGAGAGAATTGAATAATAAGCATGTAAGGGTAGAATGATTTTTCTTGCTACTAATAATGACAAACCACCTTACCACCAATCACCCTCCTTGGGGAGAACAAAGCTGAACAAAATACAAGCAATTTTTATTTAATGAATCAGACAGCAAAGCAGTGAAGAGTTGAGTGTCTAAATATAGCTCGATGGTAATGCCCTAATAGGAAACCTTACGGTAATTGTAAATGGACTAAAGTTCCAACTCTAAGATAAAGCCACAGGCTGAGGATATGGCTCAGTGGGTAAAAGCGCTAGCAGCACAAGCCTGACAACCCAAATTCCATCCCCAGAACCCATGAAAAAATCTAGATGCAATGGCACACATCTGTAATCCAGCACTGCTATGGTGAGCTGGGAGGCAGAGAATCTCCTGGAGCTTGAGGGCACAGCAGCAGAAACAAGCAAGACCCTGCCATAACCAAGTAGAAGGCAAGAATCAATCCCCAAAATCATCCTTTGACCTTGATATTCTCTCTCATACACACATACAATAAATTTAAAAAATAAATAGGTTGGGCATGATGGTACACAGCTTTAATCCCAGCAGAGGCAGGTAGATCTCTGTTTATTTTGAAGCCATCCTAGTAAACATAGGAGACTCTAGATCAACCATGGCCACACAGTAAGACCTTGTCTCGAAAAAATAAACATAAGATAAAAGATGCTGGGGGTATGGAGGACAAAGAGAGGGCTCGGTAGTTAAGGACATTGGCCACTGATGACCAAGATGGCCAGGAGACTCTCCACCTTCAAGAATGCCTGATGATGCCGGGCGGTGGTGGCGCACGCCTTTAATCCCAGCACTCGGGAGGCAGAGGCAGGCGGATCTTTGTGAGTTCGAGGCCAGCCTGGGCTACCAAGTGAGTTCCAGGAAAGGCGCAAAGCTACACAGAGAAACCCTGTCTCGAAAAACCAAAAAAAAAAAAAGAATGCCTGATGAAGGAGCTGGTGCTGGTGGTGTCCTTCTCTGTCTGGGGCCTCACCCCTACACCAAATATGCTGACCTAATCAACCAGGCCACACCCTACAACTACTCAGTACCTGTTCAAGATCATGGGAACATACCCAATGTGCCCAGCCACCCACAGGACCCTCAGAGCCAAAGCCTGGAATGTCTGAAGAACCTGCAAATACTTCTGATGATAGAAGAGGTCCCCTTCCCTGTTGCCCCTGTAAAAATGTGAAAACAAAAAAAGAAAGAACGAACTGTGGCCTCCCTTCCACAGAACCCCAGGATCGCCTCTCAACACTCACAAGGTGACTCATAACTATCCTTAACTCTAACCCCAAGAGATCTCACGCCCTCTACTGGTTTCTTGGAAAATAGGCACACATGTGATATATAGACATACATATGCAGGCAAAGCACATATAAACAAAGTAAAACTAGTTTTTTTAAAAAAGCTACCAGCCATGTTACACAACTGCCAGTCTATAAGCTTTTTTTTTTTTTTTTTTCTGTCTTGTTCTTTTTTTTTTTTTTTTTTTCCGAGACAAGAGTTTCTCTGTGTAGTCTTGGTGCCTGTCCTGGATCTCGATCTGTAGACCAGGCTGGCCTAGAACTCACAGAGATCTGCCTGGCTCTGCCTCCCAAGTGCTGGGATTAAAGGTGTGCACCACCGCCGCCAGCTGGCTAGTTTACTGATTTCTAGATTAGCAGTTGTGCTGGGCTGTCTCAAAAACAAAACAAAACAACAACAACAACAACAAAAAAAACACTAATTAATTAAAACCCACAAAAAACAAAAATAGTTGTTTTGGGCAGGGAATAGTGGTGCATGTCTTTAATCCAAACAGGAGGTAGAGGTAGAGGCAGACAGATCTCTGAGTTTGAGACCAGCCTACAGAGAGTTCCAGGACAGCCAGGGCTACACAAAGAAACCCTGTCTCAAAAAAAAAAAAAAAAAAAAAAAAAAAGAAAGAAAGAAAGAAAACTGGAGAGCAATTGAGAAATTTACCTGAAATCCACCTCTGGAAAGCACACATGAACACACAAACATGATTACACACACGCACCACTACTCTATGATGCCTGGGTTAAAGAAGACAGTAATTACAGTGGGGTGTAGTAGTTATTACAGCTTGGCGTGGCAGTAACTGAACTACTAATGGTTCCAGAAATGTTCTATTGCAACAGCTTTGCTGGCCAGTCAGTATATTCTGTCTAAGGACATTTTTCTGAGCACTAGAGCAACGGGGAAGCTGGAGGACCAGCAGATCCCTGGAGGCCACTGGTTCAAAAACTAAGGTGACGGGCAAGAGGGCTGGCTCAGCAAGTAAGGCACTTGCTCCAGACCTGACAACCTGAGTTCAGTTCCTAGGACTAGCATGGTTGAGAACTGTTCTGGCATGCACATACACACCCATCTCATACTGGAGAGATGGCTCAGGGTTTAAGAGCACATACCATTCTTGCAGGACCCAAATTCGGTTCGAGCACCCATGTAAGGCATGTAAGTCATAACTGACTATAACTCCAGCTGCAGGGGGTCTAACCCTCTCTTCTGAAACACATGGGGAACTGCACTAATGTATGCCCCCCACACACATATACATAATTAAAAGTACTAAGTATTTTATATTTGTATTGAAAGCAGTGGTATCACATACCTTCAATCCCAGCACTCTGGAGGCAGAGGCAGGCAGATTTCTGTGAATTCGAGGCCAGCCTGGTCTAAAGAGTGAGTACCAGGACATCCAGGGTAACACAAAGAAACCCTGTCTCGAATGAATGAATGAATGAATGAATGAATGAATGAATGAATACTAAGTATAATGGGCAGAGAGGTACCTCAGCAGTTAAGAGCACTTGCTCCTCTTGCAAAGGACCCTGGGTCAGTTCCCAGAACCCACATGGTAACTAACAACCATCTGTACCCCTCCAATTCCAGGAGATCTGATGCCAAGAGCACCATGCATACACATGGTGGTATATATACATGCATGCAGACAAAACAGTCATATACATAAAAATCTTGAAAAATACAGTGTAAAATCCTTTTTAAAAATCCTATGAAATTTTTAAAAACTAAGGTAGAGAGCAAAGACACCTATCCACAGCACCACATGCTCATACCACATTAACATGGATCACACATAATTTTAATGCACAGGGCTATTTCCAGCTCCAGCTGATAGGTGTTCCATCACCTACATAGCTCACACGGCCTCTGCAGAAGACAAATAACCCAAGTGGGTCTTTCTGAGCTGTTCCGCAGTCAAAGCCAGCCTACAGTTTCGCCTCACCACCCCTTTTTCTCTTTTGAGCTCAGACTGACTTCAAACTCCCTATGTAGCCGAAAATGGTTTTGAACTCCTAATCCTCCTGTCTCCATCTCCCAGGTACTAAGATTACAGGCATCAGCTTGGCTATGGCTTGGCTACCCTATGCCAAGAGAAGTCTTCTAACAAGAGTGTCTACTGATCCACACCTAATCGGCAATGTAACCTTGCTCTCCTCAGATGGAGTTACACTCTAAGGACAAAGCAGGCAGGGCTCCTTACCCAAAATGCCTGAATTAACGAAGTGCACCAAGCTGAAATATTCAAGCAAGTCATTTTGGATGGGGGTCCCGGAGATGAGCACCCGCCGGCTGGTATTCAAGCTGTCCAGGGCCTGGTAAGTCTGATTCTCGGAGTTTTTAAGTCTGTGTCCCTGCAAGATAATTAATTCTCACTTAGGATGATTTAATATTCTTAAATGATAAAAGTCTGCAGATAGAAAAGAGTCACAAACATAACAGGTCCTAAGGTTGCAAGAACTAGGTAGGCCAGCATAAGATTCTTTGCCATTGGCTTGGAGAAAAGTATTAGGCTCACAAGGTAGACCAATGCCCAAAAGGCAAGGATTCCTGTGGTGGTAATCTAATTGTACTGAAATATTATTTTGATTGTATGTTAATAAATAAAGTTGTCTGGGGGTCAGAGCTATTAGAGCCATAGCAAGAGTGTGACGGTGGTGGCACACGCCTTTAATCCCATAGATATCTGTGTGTTCAGGGTCAGAGTTATTAGAGCCATAGCAAGAGTGTGGTGGTGGTGGCACACGCCTTTAATCCCATAAGATCTCTGTGTGTTCAGGGATACAGTCAGCATTGGAGACATATGCCTTTAAGACCTAGGGGGCTGTACATTCAGACAGTGACGAGGCAGTCATGTGTTTGGGTTTACAACCAATGAGAAGGCAGAACAACATACTATAAAAAAACGAACCGACAGGAAGTAGGTCTCTTTTCGCGAAGCTGGGACAGCAGGAAGAAGGGTGAGATTTTAGCTCTGAGCTCTGACTTCTTGGCTTTCTCTTTTACATTGTTTCTGTGTTTCTTATTTACTAAGACGGTTGGTTACATCTACAGATTCCCTTTGTTCCCTCCAATTTTTCCATTTCCAAACTTCCAGAACCTTCCTACTCAGCCATCTTTCACAGTCCACGTGGCCATGATACAGACCCATGCTCTCAGGAGTCCTCCTCCTCCTCCCTGCCAGTCCAACCAACACAGAGCTTTCAGAGCCAAGTGCCTCGAGGTCTTGTTTGAGCCATGATGCTGCTATATCCAAAGAGCTTCCCTTCACAGTTCTTCCCTACCCTATCCTCTCTGCAGCCATCCCTAACGTCTCTTGAAGCCATTTACTTTCAAGAAGATAGAAAAGGACTCTTTTCCTAAGAGCCACAAAGCTGAGACCAAGCAAACGGCCTTTCTTTTGTTGTTGTTGTTTTTTGTTTCTTTTTGTTTTTTGAGATGGGGTTTCTCTGTATTAACTGCTCTGGCTGTCCTGGAACTCTATTTGTAGACCAGGCTGGTCTTGAACTCACAGAGATCTACCTGCCTCTGCCTCCCAAGTGCTGGGATTAAAGGCGTGTGCACCACCACAGCCTTTCTAAGTACAGCTTCCTCTCATTTCCATGCTGGGAAAGCCACCAAAAATTAAAAACCACTCTCCCACCAGTGAAAGAATGAACAACTAGACTTGTTCTATTCAGTCTGCCTTTGATGATGGTATTAAACAAAGACTTCCCTAACTCCCACATAATCCATACAACAAATGAACATTATATTCATTTTAGAAATGAAGAAACTGAAGTTCAGAGAAGGAAACAGTCACCCAAAAATCATGCTACACAATTAGCAGAGCCATAACTGAAAGCCAGGACTGTCAATTCCAAAGCCACAGAGCTGTATCTCAACTAAACATGAACTTCTTAAAATAGATCCACATATTTGCTCTTTACAATACTTTCAGTGCAAAGAATACAGTCATGCACAAAGTACTGATCAGTTAGTATTAGTTGAATGTAAGATAAATTAAGGTTCATCTATGACAGAATTAAATATAAAATTTTAACTTTTTTTTTTTTTTTTTTTTTTTTTTTTTTTTTTTTTGGTTTTTCGAGACAGGGTTTCTCTGTGTAGCTTTGCGCCTTTCCTGGAGCTCACTTGGTAGCCCAGGCTGGCCTCGAACTCACAGAGATCCGCCTGGCTCTGCCTCCCGAGTGCTGGGATTAAAGGCGTGCGCCACCACCGCCCGGCAAAATTTTAACTTTTAATGGGCATCAACGATTGGGTTCTTTTAAACTGAAGCTCCCTGGAGAAAAGGCCTCACAGAATCCTATGGATCTGGCACATAACAGACACTTGGATGAAATCTAAATGAGCACTTGAGTCTCTACTGGACCAGTCACTGAGGCTCCAGACAGCTCCTATCATTACCATCAATTTTTTTAAAAAACAGCTTCTGAGCTAGGTATGGTGGCCCATGCTTACAACTCCAGCATTCAGGAGGCCAAGGCAACAGGACTGCCAAGTATGAGTCTAGCCTAGGCTACACAGTTCTATGCCAACCTGGTTTATAATGAGATCCTATCTATGGAAAATTAAATAAATCTAAATGTTCCCAGAGAACAAGGGCTTCAGCTTGCTTTCTCTAATACAACCCCTTGACTAAGACCAGGCTCTGAACAGTCACCCTACATGGTGATAAAATAGATCCCAGGCCCTGAGCACAAGACAGTCGCACATACTCTATCTTAGCCTGCTATGTGTACCTCACCTGTATTAGGAGGCACTGCCCATCAGGGTTATCAGGAAACTCACCAGATCATCAATAACAGACTTTTCATAAAGATAAAAGGCCAGTTGGCAAATAGCTTACAACCAGCAAGCATGGTCTCCAAAAGTAGCTTTTTATCTGTTTCCTCCCTAAACCCATACACTCTTCTCCCACCCCCAATCTCTCTGTCTGTCTGCCTGTCTGTCTCCTTCTCTACCTATAGCACTCAGTATTCCCAGGCAATCTCCCATCCAAGTACTAATCAGGCACAACCCTGCTTAGCTCCAGAAATCACACCAGATCAGGTGCAATCAGAGCAGTAAGACCAAAGACCTACCTCTCTGAGCTCTCTAGGATACCAGCTAATCTAAAGTTAGAGCATGGTAACCACTTAACACACAGGACCATCTCTCAACTATTCTCCACAATAGCCCCAGATATGCCAAGTGATCTTACGCTTTCCAAGAAATGAAAACATGGTAGAGCAGTCTCAGGGTAGCCACAAATTTTTTTTACAGTGAGAACTCACCAACCTCACTACTTTCTAGCATCTCTACCACCATGCATATGTACTAACAAGAATTTCACAGTTAACCTACGAAAATCTGTCTTGCGGGGTATGGGACAGGATGGGACAGGAACTGGAGAGATGACTCAGCAGTTAGGAGTGCATACTGATCTTTCGGAGGATTCAGGTGCTTTACCCAGCACCCACATACAGCTCACAACAGCCCTTAACAGTTCAAGGGAATCTGATAACATCTAACCTCCACAGTCTCCTGCACACACGGTATACATACATGTACTCAAGCATACACACAAATGTAAAAACAAAACCCCCACACTAAGGCTTTACTTTGCTTTGTTTTTTAAACAGTCTTCTCTTTGTAGCCTATGCTGACATGAACTTTTTTTTTTTTTTTTTTTTTTTGAGACAGCTTTCTCTGTGTAACAGCTCTGGCTGTCCTGGAACCTGCTTTGTAGATCAGGATAGCCTCAAACTCACAGACATCTGCCTGCCTCTGCCTCCTAAGTGCTGGGATTATAGGCATGCACCACCACTGCCTGGCTATTTTTTTTTTTAAATCTTTATTTTATGTGCATTGGTGTTTTGCCTGAATATATGTCCATATGAGAGTATCGGATACCCTGGAACTGTAGTTGCAGGGCTGCCGTGTGGATGCTGGGAACTGAACCCAAGTCTTCTGGAAGAGCAGCCAGTGCTCTTAACTGCTGAGACATCTCTCCAGCCCCTAAAATTTATTAAATATGTTTTTCATTAATGTGTATGTGTGTCTGCATGAGTTCATCTGTACGTGTGTGAAGGTGCCTGAAGAAGTCAAAAAGAGTTAGATACTGTAGAACTGGAATTACATGTGTAGTTGGGAGCCACCTCATGTGAGTGTTGAGAACCAAACCCATAACATCTTTAAGATCCATCAATGTCTTAGTCACTGTTCTATTGCTGTGAAAAGACATCATGACCAAATTAACACTTTTTTTTAATATTTATTTTTTCTTATATGCACTGGTGTTTTGCCTGCATGTATGTCTGTATGAGGGGAGGGTGTCAGATCCTCTGGAACTGTAATTACATGCAGTTGTGAGCTGCCATGTGGGTGCTAGGAATTGAACCCGGGTCCTCGGGGAAAAGCAGCCAGTGCTCTTAACTGCTAAGCCATCTCTCCAAATTAACTCTTATAAAATCAAGTATTTACTAGCATCTTGTTTACAGTTTCAAAGGGTTAAGTTCATTATCAACATGGAAGCACTGGAGGAGTAGCTGAGAGCTACATTCTGATCTGTAGGCAGAGAGAAAGACTGGCGTGGGCTTTTGAAACATCAAAGTCCACCCCAGGGACACACTTCCTCCAACATGGTCACACCTCCTAATCCTTCTTAATCCTTTCAAACAGTTCCACTCCCTGCTGACTAAGCATTCAAATAGATGAGCCTGTGGGGGCCGCTCTTACACCAAGCCAATCAGTAAGCAGGCTCAGTTGCTGAGCCGTCTCTCTAGTCCTCGGCATGAACTCCTGACCCTCTTCCTCAGCCCTTGAGTTTCTAGAATTATAGGCTTTTGCCACCATACCTATAACACACCAGACTTTCTTACCTCTGTGCTTCTAATCATTTAAACATTACTAACCTAGACTAAAAGCCATCTTTACCAAGGCTTAGGAGATACCAAACACTGGGATAAGAGCTCCCCAATCAACTGACTGAGTCCCCACAATAATCCTATGAGGGAGGTATGTATGATCACTCTATTTTCCAGATGCAGAAACAGACAGTCACATGGTTAAGTAACTTAAGTATAAGGTCATACTACTGTTAGGTGGCAGAGCCAGGACCTGAATAAAGGTATCTATAAAACCTGTTCCTGCCGGGCGGCAGTGGCGCACGCCTTTAATCCCAGCACTCGGAAGGCAGAGCCAGGTGGATCTCTGTGAGTTCAAGGCCAGCCTGGGCTACAGAGTGAGTTCCAGGACAGGCACCAAAACTACACAGGAAAAAAAAAAAACCACCAAAAAACAAAAAAACCTGTTCCCTTAAACACTGTGCCATGTCTCACTACACATCTAAACCCTTCCCAATCTTCAAAGTCCTTCTTTGGTCTAAAATTACTATTTAGGGGGGAAAATACCAATTGGCCCCGGTACCTAAACTCTCCTCAGAGTTGTTTGTTTGTTTGTTTGAGATAAGGGTCTCACCAGCCTGGCTGGCCTAGAACTCACTACAGCAGACCCAGCCACAAGCTCAGAGCTCCACCCGTCTGTCTCCTGAGTGCTGGACTTGAAGTGTGTGCCACCATGCTCAGCTCCCCCCAGCTTTTGCACTGTTTCATCCCTCTTTTGGCAAACTGCTGTCATAGGCTCTCCCGCTCACTTGTCCCCTCCAGTGTGACATTCTCTGTCCTTCCAATTCCCCAGTGACTAGTATAGTCCTGGGATAGTAATGCTCTGAAGACTGACATCCCGATCTTCTACCACCCAGACCACAGAGTGCTCAGTACCTCATCACAGATGACCAGTCCAACACTTCCTTTTTGAAGGACTCCGACATGAAGGCGGAAAGTCTCATAGGAAATGATGAGGATGGGGGAAGGCACTCGGGCTCCACGCTGGTTCATGAATCCCTCTACAACAGGAAGGTGTCAGAGAACAAGCCAGAAGATCTTAAAGAAAAACAGTCTGACAGCTGTGTGACATAGCCTACAAAGAACTGTGCTGGTTTTCAGTGGCAATTTTCCCACTTGTCCCCACACTGCCATCCACACTGGCCACAAGCGAACACACAAAGTAGAAAACCTGGGGGAAGGGTACAGCCTCATCTGTTAGAGCTTCATACCCAGTTTCCGGTCGATTTCGTCCTTAGAGCCCCCGTCAATGGCCAGAGGTTGGATCCTCCCTCCAAGCCATTTTCCAACCTCATTGTACCAGTTCTTCACCAAGCTGGAAGGTGACACTACCACTGCCTTTTCAATTTCCGGCTTGCACTCTGGGCTCTGGCGTAAGAGTGTCCACATCAACGTGATGCACTGTAGTGTCTTTCCCAGGCCCATCTCGTCAGCCATGATGCAGCCGTGGCTTCCCGGGATCCGACAACCGGTGACACATTCCCAGAGGAACTTCACTCCCTGAGGAAGAGCACCAGTCAGTCCACTCTGACCCCTCCTTAGCCCCTAGCCACACATCCGTCCCCCGACCCTCATTTACCTCTCTCTGATGAGGCCGCAACACCTTACTGAGAATCGGATCAACAACCACGTGGACAGGGAGTTTTTCCCTGAGAAAACATGGCAGAAAAAAAATAAATGTTGCTCAGACTCAGGCAGGGTCAACCCTCAGGAAGTGGTATCCTGCAGACCCAGAAGGTTTTACACCTTCTCCCCCAGGGAATAAACCAGAGTGAGGCCCTGCTTTAGGACTCAGGAAACTCAGAAAGGGTGAGACTCCTGTCTTCACCTCATCACTTGCCCCTCCAAATGAGCATGGCAGAAGGCAGTGAGGAACCTCCACAACCTGAACACAACCACACTCTCCCAGTCTCCTTCCCAACCACTTGCTCTGGATACAGTGCCGCTGTCATGACAGCTCTGGCAACCTATGACAATTCCAGGGGGGGTAGGGTCACACCAAACACCCTCCATTCTCCAGGCACGGACACGTATAGTGGACTAGCACTACTCAAAAAATATCAATGTGCATACTTGTCAAGCTTCAGCTGGTCATGGACACTTAGTGGGGGAGGCTCATACAGAACCAAGGCACCTTCCTCCAGAGGGTCATGGAGGGCACGACGAACTCCAGCTCTTTTCAGGCCCAATGCTCGAGAGCCCAGAGGACCTAGAAATCAGCAGTCAACCTGTGAGCTGACCCTCTATAATCAGGCACTCCAGCAAGCCCAACTTAAATGCCCATCCTTCATGGAACCTTTCTGAATACCCATGACTTCTTTCCCAGAACTCCTTCAAACCATTTGTGAATCTATTGGACCATTATCTCTTCAGCCCTGAAGCATTTTTTCCTATTTTATTTCTCCCATTCAACTACAAACTTCTGGAGGGCTTATCAAGTTCATCTCAAATCAACTGTAGCAAGGTCTAAAACTCAACAGAGGCCTTTCATATGTGAGGACTTGAAATCTGGCTGCTTCTTTCCCTAGTCCCAGGTCAGGCACAATGAATGCAATGTCCTAAACAAGACGAAGGAAAACTGTGGAAATTAAACCTCCTCCACAGTCAGCCTTATAAAGGAACTGACACTGAACATGCTTGAACTAAATGAAGGCAGCATCATTAGCTACCGGGCACACCAAAAGCTTTTGAGCAGACATGCCCCACCAAGAAGATGAAAGACAATTAGTCTTGGCAGTCCCTGCTAAATGCCGGCCAGATAGCCTTCACACAGGCCTCAGAGGATCATGTCAAACACATCCACCCATGGACTGACATCTTTAATTCCCAGGTTGGCATATAAGTCTTCGATCTATTCAGGCACACTGACACAAATGACTAAAAACTGAAAAGACGTGCCAGGCATGGTGCTGCACATTTACAATCCCATCATTTAGGATCCGGAGGCAGGAAAATTGCTGTGACTGAGGCCAATCTGGATTATATAACAAAAGCCTACATCAAAACAAACAGATGCTGGAGATGTCTAAGCAATTAAGAACATGCATCGCTCTTCCAAAGAGTCTGGGTGTGATTCCAGCATCCATGTCAGGCACGCCACACAACACATGCAAGATCCAATGCCTCTGACCTCCTCGGGAGGCCAGATGAACACACACACACACACACACACACACACACACACACACACACACACACACACGATTAAAAATAAAATAAACTACCAGGCATAGTAGCACACGTACTTAGGAGGCAGAGGCAGGAAGACCTCTGTAAGTTCAAAGCCAGTTTGCCTAGTCTATAAAGCAAGTTCCAGGCCACCCAGGATTACACTGTGAGACCCTGTCTCAAATAAAACACAAAATAAACTTAAAAAAAGAAAAAGAAAAGAAAATTAATAAAGTCTCCATTTTACCTTGATAGTTTGGAATGGGGACCTTGAAAGGCTTTGACAAAATGCTTCGAATAAATGCTTCCTAAAAAGAAAAAAAAAAAAAAATAGGAATTCAGGACTGTTGAAGATTTTATAGACCAATAAATGATCTAACATGTTCCACTTCAGGTGTTTTTATTTATTTATATTTATTTATCTATTTATTGGTTTTTCAAGACAGAGTTTCTCTGTGTAGCTTTGTGCCTTTCCTGGAACTTGCTTTGGAGACCAGGCTGGCCTCGAACTCACAGAGATCCGCCTGCCTCTGCCTCCCGAGTGCTAGAATTAAAGGCGTGAGCCACCACAGCCCGGCTTTTTTCTTTTTTAATTAAGAAAAATTTTTCATTCATTTTACATACCAATCAAAGATCCCCCTCTTCCCTCATCCTGCCTCCCCAGCCTCCCCCGCAACCTACCCTCCACTCCCCACCCCCACAAGGTAAGGCCTCCATGGGGAGGCACATCCAGCAGAGGCAAGTCCAAGCCCTTCCCCCTGCCTCAAGGCTGCACGAGGTGTCCCATCATAGGTAGTGGGCTCCAAAAAGCCCCCTCATGCACCAGGGATGGATTCTGATCCTACCGCCAGGGGGACCCCCACAAGCAGATCAAGCTACATGACTATCTTGCCATGCAGAGGGCCTAGTCCAGTCCCATGCAGGCTCCACAGCCATTGATCCAACTTGCATGAGTTCCCACTAGTTTAGCTTGATCATCTCTGCAGGTTTCCCCATCATGATCCTGATGCACTTGCTCATAGAATCCCTCCTCTATCTCTTTGACTATGGAGCAGGACGCACAGAAACGGGTTCTCTCCTCCCACCATCAAACTCGGGTCCAACAGGCTTGGTGGCAAGTGCCTTTTCCCACTGGACCACCTCGCCAGCCCTTGTTATATTTATTCTTTTGAGACAGAGTCTCACTGTTGCCCAGGCTGGCCTGGAACTCACAGAACTCCTCCTGCTTCCACCTCCCAAGCATTAGCATTCCAGGCATGAACCACATTTGGCTCCTAATAAGAAAACTCCTTTCTGCCAAATGGTAATTTAAGACAAAGGCAATCCTGTCTTGCTGTGAAACTTTTACCTTTATATTCTAACCCATTTCTTTACATATACAGATTATAAATTTCTAGAAACTCAATGTCTTTTTTATAAAAAATATATGATATTTTTGTGATCTACTAAAAGAATGGGTAAATGAACATCACCATCACTAAATCATGTGACAGAATACTAAATCCTATTTATTTCCACCTGAAGAAAACTTTTTCAAACAGTGTCATTACATTGAGTCTAGCCTAGAAATCCATATAGAATCCAGTTTGACCTTGAACTCACAATTCTCCTGCATCAGCTTCTAGACTGCTGGGATTTTAGGAGTATGCAAGCATGCCTGGCTCTGACTAAATTTATGACTTTAATTTCTTTCTTAAATTAAGAATTAAATTTTCTTAACTAGCATGAATACTGTAGTTATGAACAGCAAAGATAATCAGTAAGAAAAAACACTAGCCAGGTGTTGGTGGCGCATGCCTTTAATCCCAGCACTTAGGAGGCAGAGCCAGGTAGTTCCCTGTGAAGGGGGAGGGGGAGGAAGGGGGAAAGGGAAAAGGGGAAGGGAAGAGGAAAGGAAAGGGAAGAGGAGAGGAAAGGAAAGGAAAGGGAAGAGGAAAGGGAAGAAGAAAGGGAAGAGGAAAGGGAAGAGAAGAAGAAAGGAAAGAGGAAAGAGAAGAGGAAAGGGAAAGGGAAAGGGAAGGGAAGGGAGGGAAAGGAAAGGAAAGAAAGGCAGGCAAGCAGGCAGAGGATGCGTGCCTGTAATAACAGCACTCACAGAGAAGCAGGAGGACCCAGAGTTCAAGGGTATCCACAGCTACACAGTAAATTCAAGGCTAGCCTGGTTACATGAGACAGTGGTGCCTTTAGAAAAAAAATTGCTAATGATACAGGAATATTGGAGTGTCTTTTGAGAGTCATTTCACAGCCTTCTCAGATCTCAGCTTGACTCCAGGGATTGGTATCCCAAGAAACCTGGCAACCACCAAGCCACCTCGAGACAGCAGTTTTCAGATTGTCTTAAAAATTCAAACAATTAGGAAATTAGAGAAACAGCTCAGTGGTTAAGAGCACTGGCTGCTCTTCCAGAGGTCCTGAGTTCAATTCTCAGAAACCACATGGTGGCTCATAACTGTCTGTAATGGGATCTGATTCCCTCTTGTGGTGTGCATGAAGACAAGTCATCGTATACATAAAATAAATATTTTAAAAAATTCAAACAATTAAATTCTCAGATAGAGAAGGTGAGGTTTCTTTTTTTAGATTTATTTATTTTTATGTGTTATGAGTATTTTGCCTGAATATATTTAAGTGCACTGTGTGCATGTCTGGCACCAAGGGAGGCCAGAAAGGGGTGCTAGATCAGCAAAATTGGAGTTATAGATGTCAGAGCTGCCTGGGATCTGTGAACCAAGCTCAGGTCCTCCACAAGAGCAGAAACTTCTTAACTGCTGAGCCATCTCTTCAGTCCCTGAGGGTGAGTTTCAGAGAGAAATTTAGTATAGATTCATGGGAGGGGATGGGGGGTTAAGAAGGATGAAAGGAGAGCAGGAGCGAGCAGAGCTCCTATATAGCAGGAGTGGTCCCAGGATATAGGGTACCACTGAAGCACCTAGTCTGGGAGCATTTTAAAGAATTTATGGCAGAAGTGGGCATGGGGGAGAATGGGACAGGGGACGAACTGGTCATCATCAGTCCAGATGAACTCTTTCCAGTTCAGTCACAATCATCTACAGCTCTAGGCAGATGTGCAGGAGAAAACAGGAGCCAGGATTGTGTGCCCTTTCTGGCCTCCAGCAGGGAATGGAACTGCTACTTTGGGGTTCCTTCCCTACCTGACCAGTTTCTATCTCCTGTCATAATTGGCGAGTCCAGAGCAGTAGCTCACACCTGTAACCTATAATCCCAGCTCCTACAGAGACAACAAAAAAAGATGCTACCAACAACTACTCTTAGGCAGAAGCAGGCAGATCTCTGTGAGTTTGAGACCAGTCTGGACTACAGAGTGAGTCCAACCAAGGCTACAAAAATTTGTTTAAAAAAAAGGGGTGGGGGGGGGAGGCTAAAGCAATGGCTCAGACACACCAGGAGCACTCAGGAGGCAGAGGCAGGGGAATCTCTGAGTTTAAGGCCAGACTGGTCCAAGATGGCCAGGGCTACACAGGGAAACCCTGTCTCTAAAAACAAACAAAAAACCAGAGTACTTCATGCTCTTGCATAAGACCAAGTTCAAGTCCCAGCACCACATGGTGGCTCACAACCATCCTTAACTCCAGTTCCAGGAGATTCTTTGCCTTCTTCTGACCTCTAAAGGCACTAGACATACATGTGTTGCATAGACGTGCATGCAGGTGAAACATCCCCACATACAAAATAAAATAATTAAGTCTTAAAAAAAAATTTGAAGCTAGGCATTGGTGGTGCACATCTTTAATGCCAGCACTTGAGAGGCAGAGGCAGGCAGATCTCTGAGTTCAAGGCCAGTTTGGTCCACAGAGAGAGAGAGTTCCAGGACAGACAGGGCTACACAGAAAAAGCTTGTCAAATAAAAAACAACAACAAAAACAAAAACAAAAAACTCTAAATCAAATCATAGAAAAAGCAGGGAATGAATGAACTCTATTAGAATTTGGTATCAATTCTAGGGCTGAAGGGATGGCTCAGTGGTTAAGAGCACTGGCTACTCTTCTAGAGGTCCTGAGTTCAATTCCCAGCAACCACATGGTAGCTCACCATGGGATCTGATAAACTCTTCTGGCATGTGGGGACATGCAGACAGAGCACTCAGACCTAAAAAAATACATAAATAAATAAAATTAAGAAAAAAAAATATCAATTCTAAAACTACAAAGTTACTTTCAAGATTATTGGCACGTGCCTGTAATCCCAGCACTTGAGAGAGACAGGCAGTTCTCTGAATTCAAGCCTGCCTCATCTACAGAATTCCAGGCTAGCCAGGGAACTTGAGACTCTTAAAAAAAAGGAAGGGAGGAAGGGAGGAAGGGAGGGAGGGAGGGAGGAAGGGAGGAAGGGAGGAAGGAAAGAAAGAAAGAAAGAAAGAAAGAAAGAAAGAAAGAAAGAAAGAAAGAAAGAAAGAAGAAAAGGAAGACTTAAATAAGTACATAAATCAGGATGAGAGGCTAGATTTAGACACAAAGTAGCCAAGAATTTATATTCCAAACTTTAAAAGATTTCCAATGGAACTCAGAAGCCATAGGATCTGTAGGCAAAGGGCAGCTGTGTCACTGCCTGAGTGTTCATATTTATGAAGACTCTTAGCCCAAAACATCAGCTGGGAAAGCGGCAGCAGGACTTGGCATGAGTGACCCCTGAGGATCTGGTCTAGCAATGCCAAACTGTGGCACAGACATGCCCTCATTCACTTGTTCCACTAGTTGCTGATAATCCACACCATGTATTATGAGAATTCCTTCCCTGAGAAACAAGGTCTACCCCTCCCCCTAACAACCAACCAAATTCCACTAAAGTTCACTCCAGGAAGCCAATCAGTTTATTTCTGGAGTGGGGGTACCCTTACAGGGCACAGAGGTGACATCAAAGTGACACGGGAAAGTCCTCACCCAGCAAGGATGACTGCTTCCCAATAGCCTAGATGGAGCCCTTCTCCATTCACGCTTTCCCAGCCCTGATACTCTAGGGCCTCCCCAGACCACAGACAGACAGAGAAGAATTGCACACGAATGGTTGAGAGAGCCTGGAATCCCAGATGGAGTCCAGTCACCCTCCCCATCTCCCTTCCTCTTAGAGACTGTCACCAGTCCCCAAGCCCTATCTACATTAAGTTTATCTAACGAAGACGGTGGCCATTTTGCTTGGAGGATAGTGTTCTACAATGTCCTTTCCTTCTGATGGGAGAAGCACATTCTCCACACCCAACAGTTTCCTATTTCAGCAGTTATACCCAATCTTTCCACCTCAACTGCTCTGTCCCTGCTAGTTCTTTCTCACCAGCCTGATGAGCACTCTGTTACCTGGACAACAAAAATGCCTTTAATCTTTTACCTCTCCCTTCCACAGGCAAACTTCCAGAAAGATTTAATGCCTCTCTTTCTTATCTCCCACTCCTCCTCGGTGACTCTGCACAAGGCTGTGGCCTGCATTCTTCTAATTCCAATGGACAAGTTTCCATTCTTTTCTTAACAAAGCTAGCCATTCTTTCCTCTCAAATATGCTGTCCTGACCACTCTCCCACTACTGCACTTCTCTGGAATCTCATGCTCATGCTCATGCTCAGCCCAGTGGGGATTTCCACCTTTGCCTAAATGCTCTAAAAAGTCAGTGTTCCTCAGGGCTCAGGACTTAAGCCCAAATCTCTTCCAACTGTAGATTCACCCTGATAATCCAACACACTTTGAGATATCAAATATCTCTTTGCCAAAGACCACCTAATCTATTCTTTTTTTTTTAAATTTACTTATTTTTATTTTATGTGCATTGGTGTTTTGCCTGCGTGTATGTCTGTGTGAGGGTACCAGAACCCCTGGAACTGGAGTTACAGACAGTCTTGAGCTACTATGTGGGTGTTGAGAATTGAACCATGACCTCTGGAAAAGCAGCCAGTGCTCTTTTCCATCTCCCCAGCCCCTCTAATCCATCCCTACATACTCCATACTCCTACATACACATCTGCAACAGCCTCCAAAAATACATATGTAAGGGCTCTTCAAATTCATCATGTCCAAGGCTGAAGTCTTCATCTCTAAGGCCAGCTTAAGGCTTTTGTGAGACCTAGACAATTTTACCTTTTGAATCTCTTTTTCCATTTTAAAAAAAGAAAGAAAATTATATCCGTGTTTTTTTTTTTTTGTGTGTGTGTGTGTGTGTGTGTGTGTGTGTGTGTGTGTGTGTGTGTGTTAGAAATAGAGACAAGTTTATTACAGAAAACCAGGACAGGTCTGAAACAGAAAAGTCAAGAAAATATTCCCGTGCCTTCACTGGTAAACAGACAACTGTAATATGGGCTGTACACATGCCTATATAACTTTTTTCTTTCTTATTTTAAAAGGAATTAAAAGTCAGCCTTGGCTACACAATGAGAGTCTGCCTCTGAGTACTGGGACTAACAGAATGTACCACCACACCTGGGTGTTGGGGTATTTTTTGTTTGTTTGTTTTGGGGGTTTTGTTGTTGTTGTTGTTGTTGTTGTTGTTGTTTTTGGTTTTTTGAGACTGAGTTTCTCTGTGTAGCTTTCAAGCCTGTCCTAGAATTAACTTGTAGACTGGACTAGCTTCCAACTCACAGAGATCCGCCTGCCTCTGGCTCCTTGGTGCTGGGATTAAAGGCATGCACCACAACCTGCCTGAGGGTGCATGCCTTTAACAGGGATAATATCCCTGTTAAATGTGTAACAATTATGCGATAAGACATCTAGTAGCAGAGTTCAAGTCTAGCCTGAGCAACTTAGTAAGATCACATCTCAAAGTACAAGGTGAAAAAAAGGACTGGAGATACAGCTCAGTACAGAGCAGTGGTTCTCAACCTTCCTAATGCTTCAATCCTTTAATACAGTCCCCTTTGTTGTAGGAACCCACAACCATAAAATTATTTTTGTTGCTACTTTATAACTCTAATTTTGCTACTGTTATGATTTATAAATGTAAATAGTTTTGGAGGTAGAGGTTTGCCAAAGGGATTGCAACCCACAGGCTGAGAACCCCTGGTATAGAGCATATTAAAGGACCTATTTTGCCGGGCAGTGGTGGTGCACCCTGCACTCGGGAGGCAGAGCCAGGCGGATCTCAGTGAGTTTGAACCAACCTGGTCTACAGAGCGAGATCCAGGACAGGCACCAAAACTACACAGAGAAACCCTGTCTCGAAAAACAGAAAAACAAACAAACAAAAAAGCACCTATAATTAATGTCAGGCTTGGTGGTACATGCCTTTAATCCCAGCAAAGGTAGGAAGATGTCTGAGTTTGAGGCCAGCCTGGTCTACAACGTGAGCTCCAGGACTACAACAGAGAAACCCTGCCTCAAAAAAAAAAAAAAAAAAAAAAAAAAAAAAAAAAAAAATCAACAACAAGCCGGGCAGTGGACTAGCTCACACCTTTAACCCCAGTCAGCTCTCAGGAGGCAGAGGCAGAGGCAGAGGCAGAGGCAGGTGGATCTCTATAAGTTCGAAGCCAGACTGGTCTACAGAGTTCCAGGACTGCTAGGACTACACAGAAAAACCCTGTCTCAAAAAAAAAAAAAAACAAAAAGAAAAAGGAAAAATTCAACAACAAAAAAAGGACCTGGAGTTGGGAGAGGACCAGTAGCACACAGGAAAGGAAAGAGGGGATTGAGAACATGACACAAGGGGCTGGCTGGAGAGATGGCTCAGCGGTTAAGAGCACTGACTGCTCTTCCAGAGGACCTGGGTTCAATTCCCCGCACCGACAGGGCAGCTCACAACTATCTGTAACTCCAGGTCCAGGGGATCTGACACCTTCACACAAAACATACATACAGGCAAAACACCAAAGAACATAAAATTAAAAAACAAAAAGAACATGACAAAGAATCTACTACTACTGTAGAAAACACTCATTCTAAAAAGAATCAAGCCAGGATTGATGGTGCAGGCCTGGAACCTCACATCACATTTGGGAGGTAGAAGTAAGAGGGCCAGAAGATCAAGGTTGCCCTTGGCTATATTAAGTTTGAGGCCAGTGTGGGCTTTATGAGATGCTGTCTCAAAACAAAAAAGCCTAAAAACAAATTAAATAATAAATCTCTTTCTGTATTTGATAGTTCTAAATTTTTCCCATGGGATTCAGAAGGTGCCTAAGTATATGATTATAAGCAGAAAGATAGGGGCTAGGAATCAGATATTAGCAGTTTTCCATTCTCATTTAGGAGTGAATTTTAATAAAAATGAAGAAATACAAAATCTTAATGCAAATCAAAGTTTCAGTAGAGCTGAGTTTAGTGACACACACCTTTGATCTTAGCATTCAGGAGGCAGAGGCAGGTGGAGCTCTGTGAGTTGAGGCCATCCTGGGCCACAAGTGAAGACCCCCATCTTAAAAAAATAAAAAGTTAGCCGGGCGGTGGTGGCACACACCTTTAATCCCAGGCACCAAAACAACACAGAGAAACCCTGTCTAGAAACAACCAAAAAAAAAAAAGTTCTCAGGGATCAAATTTCAGAACTCTGTAAGAGTGAGAAATAGCCCTGTGCAATTCTTCTGTACAAGGCCATCATCATTCTTACTTTCTGAAAACATGTGACTGTCTTACTGACAACAATTAAATGGTATCTGTAGGCCATCGTGAATGCTTTTGAAGCTGACCGAGATAGATGTTATTTATCGCTGGGACTCCTGTTGTGCGTCTGTAAGCTTGCTGCTGCATACACTGAGCTGGGCCCGCAGGAGGGCCAACAAGTGAAGGCTCTGGCCAAGTCTGATGACCTGAGTTTGATCCTAAGAACCCACAGGGTGACGCCCACAGTTGCCGTCTGACCTCTACACATGTACCAGGCACACATGTACAAGTGTGACCATACACATGTATGCTCGCACATGCACAAAAATACATGAATAAAAAAAAAAGCACATTTTTTTCATTAAACCAATAGTTTTGTTATGTTTAAAGTAATCATATGGTCACATGCTTAAATCTGGATAGCAGAACTTAAGCAATTAATGAAGTACATAAATATCTCCTTAATATACTGACTAGAAAACATGAAAACAATAAAATTAACGATTAAAAAGAACGAAAGTGGCCGGGCGTTGGTGGCGCACGCCTTTAATCCCAGCACTCGGGAGGCAGAGGCAGGCGGATCTCTGTGAGTTCGAGGCCAGCCTGGACTACCAAGTGAGTCCCAGGAAAGGCGCAAAGCTACACAGAGAAACCCTGTCTCGGAAAAAAAAAAAAAAAAGAACGAAAGCATCTTTTGGTCCCCTTAAGTTTATCACAGGCCCTGTGACTAAGATGCTTATTTATGTCCCCCATCAAATGCCTTTCTTCCTGCTTCCTATCTCAGTAAACGGTATCATCTCCTTTGCCTCTGTCAGAGTCTTTCTATCTATCTTACTGTAGAGAAATATATTAAACATACTAATATTTAATGTATTCTTAATATATATTTGCTGCTTTTTCCTATTCCCACTTTCCTGACACCCAAGTCCAGCCCATATCTTTCGTTGTCTTGCTATTTCCACCTTCTTTGTGTGTGTGTTTTTCTGTGTTTTTGAGACAGGGTTTCTCTGTGTAGCCCTGGCTGTCCTAAAACTCACTCTGTAGACCAGGCTGGTCTTGAACTCACAGAGATCCCCCTGCCTCTGCCTCCTGAGTGCTGGGATTAAAGGCGTGTGGCACCATGCCTGGCACTGCTTCCACCTTCTTACTGGCTTTTCCACCTCATTCCTCATTCAAACGGAGTTTCTGCGCCACTGTATACCTCCTACCCCCACTTAAGACTTCAAAGCGGTAGCGATAGCTCAGCGGTTAAGAGCACTTGCTGCTATTCTAGCAGAGCAGAGTTCAGTTCCCAACACCCACATCAGGCAGCACAGAGCCGCCTGTAACTCCAGCTCCAAGGATCTGATGCTCTCTTCTGGCTTTGGTGGGCACACATATACCTGTGACTATCCACACACCACAAACATATATATATTAAAAACAAAACAAAAAAAACTTCAAAAATCCTCAGTAGCCTTAGAATAAAACCCAGACTCCCACAACATGGCTCACAAGGAGGCCTTTCACTCTGGGGCTGTACACAGCTGTCCGACCCACCCACCATCTCTCTCTACCTGCCAGCTTCCCACATCTCCACCTGACCAACTCAGCCAACACCTTTCCAGAGCTGCCTCAGTCTGCAGCCAGGCTTTCCTCAGGCTGATCCACTAAACTCTCTCTTACTCCTTTCACCGAGATAACCTTTCAGAAGCATCAGAAGCTAATTTAGCATGCCCTTCAAATTTCCGCCATTCGAAGCCTCTAAACTGTGAAGCCATTTAAGGCACTCCTGGGACAACTTGAAAACTTTTCTAGAGGATTCAAGATCACATAACAGATTCTTTTGGAAGAAAAAACAACAACACTCAACACAAAAAGCAAGAGGCCGGTGCTGGAGGGATGGCTCAGAAGTTAGGAGCACTTGTTGCTCTTGCAGAGGACCCAGGTTCTATTTCCAATGCCCACTATCATACAAAAGTACTTTTAAATGCTTGCTGAATACACAAATGGCTAAATTCAGTTATATATTCCCATTTTCCTTCCAAACATTTCTCATAAAGTTTGATGAGAAAAACTTGGGCTGGTCAGCACTTGCCACCAAACTTGGCAACCTAAATTTAATCCCTGAAATCCACGTGGTAAAATGAGAAAAATCAACTCTCAGAAGTTATCCTCTGACATCCACACATGTATGGCATGCATGCCCATACATATACACACATACTTGGAGAGACAGAGTCAAATAAAAACATGTGCAATATTTTTTTTTAAAAAGCCAGGTGTGATAGAGCACACCTTTAATCCCAATACTCGGGAGGCAGGGGCATGTAAATCTGAGTTCAGTCAGACCAGCCAAGGCTAGTCTTGATCTTGTCTTGAAAAAAAAAAAAAAAGAAAGAAAAGAAAAAGCCAGGAGGTGGTGTGGTATGCCTTTGATCCCAGCACATAGAAGGCATATTCCTTGGGAATATGCCCAAGAGTAGTATAGCTGGGTCTTGAGGGAGATTGATTCCCAATTTTCTGAGAAACTGCCATACTGATTTCTAAAGTGGCTGTACAAATTTGCACTCCCACCAACAGTGGAGGAGTGTTCCCCTAGCTCTACATACCAGCACTCAGGAGGCAGAGGCAGGCAGATCTCTGTGAGTTCGAGGCCAGCCTGGTTTACAGAGCTAGTTCCAGGACAGTTAAGGCTACACAGAGAAACCCAGTCTAGAAAAAAACAAAAGAAGAAAGTTGTGCAAAACAATGCAAGACCCTGTCGTGGTGAGAAGTTGATTACTAGAAGAAACAATAAAAGCTATGGGACTCTAGTACTTTCTAAGCCATGAAAAACCACGTTTGATGGCAGGCACCTGTAATCCAGCATCCAGGAGGTAGAGGAAGGAGGATTAAAAGTTTATAGCTGGGGCTAGACCACTGGCTATTCTTCCAGAGGACCAGAGTTCAAGTCCCAGCACCCACATTAGGCAGGTCATAGATGTCTATAACTCCTATTCTAGGGGATCTGATACCCTCTTCTGGCCTCTGCAGGCACCAGGTACACACATGATGCACAGACATACATGCCAGCAAAACACCCATACATATATAAATAAATAAGCGGTTTTTGGTTTGGTTTTTTGCTTGTTTGTTTGTTTGTTTGGCTTTTCAAGACAGGGTTTCTCTGTGAAACAGTCCTGGCTGTCCTAAAACTCACTCTATAGACCACATTGGCCTCAAACTCACAGAGATCTGCCTGCCTCTGCCTCCTGAATGCTGGTATGTAGAGCTAGGGGAACACTCCTCCACTGTTGGTGGGAGTGCAAATTTGTACAGCCACTTTAGAAATCAGTATGGCAGTTTCTCAGAAAATTGGGAATCAATCTCCCTCAAGACCCAGCTATACTACTCTTGGGCATATACCCAAGGAATGCTCAACCATACCACAAAGATACATGCTCAACTATGTTCATAGCAGCATTATTTGTAATAGCCAGAACCTGGAAACAACCTAGATGCCCCTCAACTAAAGAATGGATAAAGAAAATGTGGTACGCCGGGCGGTGGTGGCTCACGCCTTTAATCCCAGCACTCGGGAGGCAGAGCCAGGCGGATCTCTGTGAGTTCGAGGCCAGCCTGGGCTACCAAGTGAGTTCCAGGAAAGGAGCAAAGCTACACAGAGAAACCCTGTCTTGAAAAAAACCAAAAAAAAAAAAAAAAAGAAAAGAAAATGTGGTACATATACACAATGGAGTACTGTTCAGCAGTAAAAAACAATGATATCATGAAATTTGCAGGCAAATGGATGGAACTAGAAAATATCATCCTGAATGAGATAACCCCAGACTCAGAAGGACAAACATGGTATGAACTCACTCATAAATGGATGCTAGATATAAAGCAAAGGATATCCAGACACAACACACAGCTCCAGAGAAGCTAGCTAACAAGGAGGACACACATAAGAGGGACACACAGATAGCCCAGTGAAGGAGAAATAGATGAGACCTACATGAGCAAACTGGGGGTGGGGAGGGGGTGGGGTGGTAATGGAGGGCAAGGAATGAGGGATGAGAACATAAGGGAATGGGAGGTTCGAGCTGGAACAGGGACAGAGTGGGAGAGCAAGGAAAGAGATACCATGATAAATGAAGACATCATGGGAATAGGGAGAAACAGTGCTAGGAAAGTTCCCAGGAATCGACAAGGGAATTGTTCCAAGAATCCCTACCTTAAACTACTAGCAATAGTCGAGAGGGTACCTGAACTGGCCTACTCCCATAATCAGATTAGTGACTACCCTAACTGTCATCATAGAGCCTTCATCCAGTGACTGATGCAGAGATCCACGGCCGGGCACCAGGCCAAGCTCCAGGGGTCCAATCGATGAGAAAGAGGAGGGATTCTATGAGCAAGGGAAATCAGTATCATGATGGAAAAATGTATAGAAATGGCCAGCCAAACTAGTAGAAACCCATGAACTGTGGACCAATAGCTGTGTAGCCCCCATGGGACTGGACTAGGCCCTCTGGATAGGTGAGACAGTTGCTTGAACTGTTTGGGGGGCCCCCAAGCAGTGGGAACAGGATCCATCCCTGGTGCATGAGCAGGCTTTTTGGAGCCCACTGCCTATGGTGGGACACTTTGCCCAGCCTTGGTGCAGGGAGGAGGGGCTTGGACCTGTCTCAACTGAATGTACCAGGCTCTGCTAACTCCCCATGGGAGACCTTGACTTGGAGGAGGTGGGTATGGGGGTGGGTTGGGGGGGAAGGCTGGGGGATGGGAGGAGGGAGGAGAGGGCAATCTGTGGTTGATATGTAAAATGAATAGAAAATTTCTTAATAATAACAATTTTTTTTTAAAAAAAAGCATGTGCCACCATTGCATCTCTTAATAAAAGTTCTGACAGAGTTCAAGGCCACCCTGAGCCTACATGAAACAACTATCTCAAAAAAGAAAGAGAGAGAGAGAGAGAGAGAAAGAAAGAAAGAAAAAAAGAAAACAAAACAAAAAGCCATATACAGTATCTGATCAATGCTACAACCTTCCTCCTCGACACATTTATTTAGGAATCTGGACCACTTTAGATCTGGTACCCACACAGTTATAAACAAGGAAAGACTCAAGCAGACTTCCCAGCAGATCACACAGAAGCTAGGGATAAGCTGTTCACTCTGCTATGAAGGAATCCAAGACAAAAGAACTGGGTACACACACACACACACACACACACACACACACACACACACACACACACAAAAAAAAAAAAAAAAAAAAAAAAAAAAAACCAGGCCAGTTGTACTTATGACTTACATGTTGACTGCTATCCAGACAGGGTGGTCGGTTGATTAACTGAGTCAAAGGTTTCCGAAAAGGAGACAGGAAACACTGGGTCTCGTTACTAGACTTTCGTTTCTTAGGAGTCTAGGAGAGAAACCAGAAAGTTACATTGCAACACCCAGACAGCCCCAGAGACCACCCTACTGGCAATCAGCCCTTGCGTGCTTATTAGAGACAGGAGTGGTGCTGAGCACCAGTAGTCCCAGGTATCTGAGAGACTGAGGGAAGCTAGCAGCATTGCTCAGTTGTTGAGTTTTTGTCTAGCAAATATAAAAACCAGTACTAGCGGACACGGAAAAAAAAGTGCCAGCAAGATATGGTGGCACACACCTGTAATCCCAGCATTTGGGCAATGGAGGCAAGAGGATCAGGAGTTCAAGTCCACCCTTGGCTACATGGCAACTTTGAGGCCAGCCTGGGCTACATGAGATCCTGGATCAACAAAAACAAAAGTAGTTAATTTCAGGCACCACTCTAAACTTTTTTTTTTAATGAAATTCCTTTAATTTATCTATTTTTTTAAAGATTTATTTATTTATTATATATACAGTATTCTATCTGCATGTATGCCTGCACACCAGAGGAGGGCACCAGATCTCATTACAGATGGTTGTGAACTACCATATGGTTGCTAGGAATTGAACTCAGGACCTCTGGAAGAGCAGTCAGTGCTCTTAACCTCTGAGCCATCTCTCCAGCCCTAATTTATCTATTTTTATTTTATGTGCATTGGTGTTTTGCCTGTGTGTATGTCTGTGTGAGGGTATCAGAACCCCTGGAAATGGAATTACAGTCTTGAGCTGCCATGTGGTTGCTGGGAATTGAACCCAGGTCCTCTAGAAAAGCAGGCCAGTATTCTTTTTTTTTTTGGGGGGGGGGGGCGTGGGGGGGGGTTCGAGACAATGTTTCTCTGTGTAGCTTTGGTGCCTGTCCTGGATCTAGCTCTGTAGACCAGGCTAGCCTCAAACTCACAGAGATCGCCTGGCAGCCAGTGTTCTTAACCGCTGAGCTATCTCTCCAACCCCCACACTGAACTCTTAACATGTATTATCATATATGACTATCACAGCAATCCTAAAATATTATGTGTTACTAGGCTCAGCTACCTCAGGAGGCAGAAGCACGTGGATCTCTGTGAGTCTGAGGCCAGGCTGGACTAGGAAGTTCGACCCTGTCTCAAAACAAACAAACAAACAAACAAAAAACAAGCAGTACTTTCAGTTGTAACACCCAAGTAGAGCTCCATTCATTATTCACCTGCAGAGAATGCTGCCCCAAGTTCAACTCTGAGATTTTTGTGAATGGTGAGAGAGAACCGTTGTTTCTCTCACAGGTAGCAAAGCAGCAATGCTAATGAGCCCCAGGCCAGGCATGGTGGTTTACTCTGAAGGTGAAAGGGGGAAGCTACAGTTTTAAGTCACTGTTAGCTACAACATGAGTTTGAGGCCGGGCTGAGCTATATGAGATCCCGTCGCAAAAGGTGGGGGAGAGGGAGGTGTCTGAAAACAGCTACACAAGTATGGACTTGCCACGAAGCCTGATGACCTGAGTTCAATCCCTAAACCCACACAGTGGAAGGAGATAACTGACTCTTCTCTAAATGTCATAGCATATACACTCTCCCCAAAAGAAGTTTAAAAAAAGAAGTTAACCCCAAGCCATCAGGCAAGAGCACATTTGTGCCAGTGCATCAAGCTGACTGAATCCATGATGATTCTACAAGGCACACCTGAAACAGTTTCCAGGCCGCCTTCTCTTCACGTGTCTTTACTCATCCACAGACCCTAACAAAAAGAAGTGACTTCTAGGACAGGTATGGTGGCCCACACCATTCATCCTAGACTTAGTAGGCAGTGGCAGATGGATCTCTGAGTCCAAGGCCAGACTAGTCTACACATAGTGAGTTCAAGGTCAGCCAGAAAGCTACATAATATAGAACTCCTGTCTCAAAAAGATAAAAAAAAAAATAATAATAAATTTTTAAAAAAGAAGTGCCAGCCAGGCATGGTGGCACATGTCTTTAATCCATGCACTTGGGAGGCAGAGGCAGGGGGATCTCTAAATTCAGAGGCTAGCCTGGTCTATAGAGCAAGTTCCAGGGGCAGCCAGAGATATCAGAGAAATCCTGTCTTAAAAAAAAAAAAGGGGGGGGGGTCTCACATCCCAGGCCTGCCTGAATACACTATATATCTAGGGAAGCACACAGAATACAGGTGTGTACCACACCCACTTTTTGCAGTATTTGGGACCCAACATAACTCATTCCTTGGTTTTAATATACCCCTCCCATGAAGAAAACCGAGGCTATATTAGTTTCTAGTGAACCTACCTGAAGGACAACGATTATATTAATCTTATTCGATGCCTGGTACATTATAATTGTAAGTTTTCATTAATAAGTGCCAGATGTGCTGATGCATACCTGTGACTTCAGGAGGTCTGGGGAGGCAGACCACAGACCACAGTCTACGCTACCTGGTGAAACCCGGTCTCAAAAAAAAAAAAAAAAAGCCACTAAATGTTTGAACTTTCTGAAGATGACTATGAACCACAGAAACCAGCTCCTGACTCCTTTCCTGTCCAGACAGCCCTGTATCCCCATTTTCCCTATTCCCTTGAAAACTCACTACTGTCTCAGGCTGCCAGTCTTCATCATCAGAAGATCTGCCTTCTGGTTTCCTCCTGGCCAACTGGCTGGGAGCTAAGCTCCTCCTCTGTAAGGGAGAACAGTGAGTGAGTACCTGCAGAGATCCTGCAGCAAAGGCCCCTCAAGTCTGCTTAAAGTCACACTTACCATCCTGGGCCCAGAAGCATCAGATGTCAAGTATTCATCAGCTAAATTAAAAGCACCCAGCAACCGACAATGCAGGAACAAGCCATGCTAGAGAGGGAGCTGCTAGATCATTGAAAAGAAAGTCTAAAGAGTCGTCATGGGTGGAGGAGACGCAATCAGGGGCTGGAACTTGGGTCTAAACCAGGAATGTCGGTCGCCTGTTATTCAAGGCTCAAGAAATCCAAAGTGCAAGTCCAAGTCCAGGCTTGCACTAGAATGGGAGAGCAGGCAGATAAAGTTGCAGATAAACGTCCCTAGCTGGGCTGCCTCCCTGAGGGTTATCACTAGCCGCGAGAAAAGTAGAGGCTTTAGTACGAAGGCGAGGCGCCTGAATCCTTAAGAGGGGGATGGGAATTTACCAGCGCGAGACTGATGATGCCCAACCTCCATCTGAGGGAGGTCAAGTAGGGACCCAGGAAAGACGTGAGGGAAGTTAAACAGGAACGCGGGGAGGGCCAGTAAAAGGTTCAGGTTGGGAGGAGGAGAATCTTAGAAAATGCTGGAGAGCGTCTCCGGTATCTTGCCCTTAACCTTCCTCTTCCCGAAGCGCGCGTTAACAGCCTCCAGGCAGTGTCAATCGAACCTCCCGCCACTCTGCCGCCAAATTCCCCTATTGGCTGCGTTCAGTGATCTTGGCGCTCGACGTTCCCGCCTGAAGGAAGGGGCGGGCCTAGGGCTGAGGCTGCTAAGGGTCTTGGATTTCCGCTTAGAGGTTCAACCGATTTCTAGGAGGCGTGGCTCAGCCCGATGGGTGCCACCGGCAGGTGACAGGATTCCTGCTTGCAGGGTTGTCAGCCTTCCTGGCTGCTGAATTTGGCTCAAGCAGGTGAACCAAATGTATGGTTTGCGCCGAACTAGCGTGCGGAGGACTCGCTACCTGAACTAGATTAGGAAAGGCGGCGCATTTCTGGGAATTTGGTCCGGGCTCTTAGAGCCGTGAGTGTCTTTCCTATGCAGACCTGGAGCAGAAGTCGGAGCTGGAGGTAGGCAAGGCCAGAGGCCAATCGAGGGAGCGTTGATACTGGGCTGAGATGTCTTGAAATAAGCCACCGTTTCCTGGGGCGGAGTTGTGATTTTCAAATTGGACATAATCACCCATTCTCTCAAAACCTGTTTCCCTTTATCTAAGTAATATTATAGTACCTCCCCTACAGGGTTATTCTCAGACGCGAATTAAAATGTGCAAAGTGGCGGAGTCTGTTGGTGCATGCCTTTAATCCTAGCACTCACGAAGCAGAGGCAGGAGGCTCTCTATGAGGCTAGCCTGGTCTACAGAGTGAGCTCCAGGACATCGAGGGTTCTGTAAAAGATCCTGTCTCAAAGAAAAAAAAAAGTGTACAAAGTACTTCACACAGTCCCATGCATCACCTAAACGCTCACTAACCTTGAAAGCATACCCATGACAATGACATTTACCACTATCTACTTGAATCTTCTTAGCTATGATAATCCATTTAATGTCCTCAGCTATAAGGTAGGTTTATTGTCCCCATTTGTTTTGTTGTGCGGGTTGGTTGGTTTGTTGGGGGAGGGGCTAGGACTGTAGCTCAGTGGTAAGTACTCATTTAGCAAGCATGAGGCCATAGGTTCATTTCCTATCACTGCTAACATTTGTTGTTGATTAAGACAAGGTCTTGCTATGTAACCCAGTTAGCCTTAAACTTAGGATCCTCTGTCACCAGCCTGTCTGGCAGGAATGAGGCTATACTAAAGAGATGCGTGTATCCCTTCTTTGGTTTTTAGACTGTGGAAACAATGAAATGAAGAAATTTGAATCTCCCTAGGCATCTCTTGCTGGGAGCAGAGGAGGCTGTGAGCAACTAAAAGAAGCAAAAACACATCACAAAAAGAAAAGTTAACTTCATTGCCATGAGTTTGAAACCAGCCTGGGCCACACCTATCTCAAAAGGAGGGAAGGGAGGCTGTGTAGAGGTGTAAAAAAGCACTTGTAACACAAGCCTGATGGCCTGAGTTCAATCCCCATAACACATACAAAGATGGAAGGAGAGAATTGAAGCCACAAAAATTGTCCTCTGACCTCCACATGTTCAACATGGCACATGTGCACCCTCATACAAACATGTACACAACACACTCTTAATAACAGAAAACATATTTTTCTTTTTCTTTCTTTCTTTCTTTCTTTCTTTCTTTCTTTCTTTCTTTCTTTCTTTCTTTCTTTCTTTTTTTCTTCCTTCCTTCCTTCCTTCCTTCTTTCCTTCCTTCCTTCCTTCTTTCCTTTCTTTCTTTTTTGTTTTTGGAGACAGGGTTTCTCTGTGTAGGTTTTTTGGTAGACCAGGCTGGCCTCAAACTCACAGAGAACGGCCTGGCTCTGCCTCCCCAGTGCTGGGATTAAAGGCGTGCGCCACCTCCTGGCTAGAAAACCTATTTTTAAAGGAAAGAACTCTCCCTAGTCCTAGAAAACATATATTCTCTTTTATTATCCTGTCTGTCCCCTGGTTTCTTTTGTTATTGGTTTGTTTTGCTTTGCTTCTTTTGAGGCAGGTCTCATGTATCCAAGGCTAAGCCTCAAACTTCTAATCCTCCTGCTTCCATTTCTCAGTGCTAAGATTACAGCCCTGAGCCACAAGGCTCAGTGTCCCTAATTTTTAACCCTTTATCCATGACTTCTCCACCCCTAAAGGGTAAAGAAGTTGATTAGCAACCTAGACTCTGGTTTCTCCAGTCTTTAGCCATTGAATTAACTTGTGGTATTTGTATTCAACCTATTACGTCTTTTACTTGAAGAGAGAGAGAACCATCTGGTGTGGGATTCCTCTCAGAAGAGAGGGCTCAACAGTGTGTGGGTAACAGTGACAACATCCTTTTCACAGGGACATTTTGGAGCTTGGGGTTTGTTTGTTGTTGTTTTGGTTTACATTGGCTTTTGTTTTTGTCTTGAGAGGTATAGACATCTTACTGTGTAGCCTCATCTGATCTAGAACTCATTGAGATCCTCCTGCCTCAGCCTCCTGTATGACCTAGGATCATAGACCTTCGAAATCATGCCCAGAGCTATGGAAGAGGCAGAATAGAAAGACAGGAAAATTATGGAAACATGATAAATGAAAAGAGCCCCACACCCTGGAATCTGGTTGAATCTTCTCACTAACTAAGAATCAAAAATTCCAGCTAGGAGGCTGGAGAGAGATTTAGAGGACCACTTTCAAATCCCAGCACTACACGGTGGCTCACAACCATCTGTAACTCCAGTTCCAGGGGATCCAGTACCTTCTTTGGCCTCCATAGGCACCAGGCACATATGTAGTACACAGACAGCTATGCAGGCAAAACATAAATTTAAATTTTTTTTTATTTTAAAAAGAAGCCAGTTGATGGTGGCACATTCCTTTAATTCCAGTACTCAGGAGGCAGAAAGAAACAAGCAGATCTCTCAGTTCAAGGCCAGCCTGGTCTACAGAGCAAGTTGCAGGACAGCCAGGGCTACACAGAGAAACCTTGGCTCAAAAAACAAAAACAAAACAAAACAAAAAATTAAAAATTCCAGCTAGCTTGTAGGGTTTGCCGCCCAAGAATGAGGACCTGAGGTTGGAAAGATTGCTCAGTGGTTAAGTATGCTTCCTGCTATTCCAGAGGACTCAATTCAATTCTCACTATGTACCTCTGACTGGTCAGGAATTCAGAGAATTGCCTGCCTCTGTCTCCCACGCTGGGAGATAAGAAAGGCTTGTTTTAGGTATGGGAGAATATGTACAAACAGAGGGCACACATAGAAGACCACCTGCAAGCAGAGGGGAAGACTGTCAAAGGAGCCTTGTCTCTTCTTGAGTATTACAGGTTTTAAGGGTCTTTAGAGGGGTCTATCCCAATTTCAGATTGATTGGGGTTTTTTGTTTTGTTTTTTTTGGGGGGGTAGTTTTGTTTTGTTTGTTTTTCGAGACAGGGTTTCTCTGTGTAGTTTTGGTGCCTGTCCTGGAACTCGCTCTGTCAACCAGGCTGGCCTCAAACTCACAGAGATCCACCTGCCTCTGCCTCCCAAGTGCTGGGATTAAAGGCGTGTGCCACCACTGCCCAGCAGATTGATCGGGTTTTAACAAAGACAGGAAGACCAATAGATCTACAACTGTGGAATAAAGGCATCCTGGCCTTGAATTTGTTGGACTGATCCACAAGCCAGAGTCCCTACAGTCAGAGAAAAAACTTGCCAGGCCTTTGTTTTAAGCTTCCAGGTTTTTCTCTTAGGTCAGGAGAATGAAGAAACAACCAGCCATCTTGGAAACTCTCCATCTTGATTATCTAGTCCTGGCTCTGTTCCCTGTCTGCCGATCATGGAATCTATGTTACTCCTAGTTCCTCACTGGAGTTAAAGGTGGCTTTCAACCCCCAAAGAAAACTGACCCTTCCTCTCCTAGCAGCCACCAGCTTCCAATAACTCTCTCTTATAAGAGTGTAATGGTCAGGCTGGAGGGATGGCTCAGCAGTTAAGAGCATGTGCAGCTCTTCCAGAGGAGTCCAGCTCGCAGCAGCCATGCTGGATGGCTGACAACTGCTGTAACTCTACCAGAACCTCCAGGGTGTCTGATGCCTCTAGCCTTCTTCAGCAGCCACACTCACATGCACATAGATACACAGACACACAGATATAATGTAAAATAAAACCATGAGGCTTAGAGAGACCGCTCGAGTGTCAAGAGCACTAGTTTCTCTTGCAGAGGACTCAGGTTCAGTTCCCAGCACCCACATGGTGGCACTCACAGCAGGCATGCACATGGTGCACATACATACACCCAGGCAAAAGAATGTTAGACTCTAGATTCTCCTCAGGCCTCTTCACAGATACTGACAGACTCCCTACTGGGTTGCTGTCTACAAGGCCCAAACTAGCAGACTTGATATAAACTCACTTCAAAGGGGTGCCATAGCCTGTGCTCCACCCTCTTTCTTGCTTCCTGCCTCTAGCCTGGAAATCTGAGAGCCTAGCTATAGCCTCCTGCTGTGAGCCTCCTCACAAGGTAGAAGAGGAGGGTCTCCAGGCCCTGGAGAGACCGCTCTGTGGTTAAGAGCACTTGCTACTCTTGCAGTGGAACCAGGTTCAGCTCCCAACACCCACATGGCAGCTCAAAAGCATCTGTAACTCCAGTTGTAGGGGTGCCCGGCACTCACATGGTATACAGGTATACATTCAGACAAGCACTCATATACATAAAAATAAAATCTTGGAAAAAAGAGGCTCCCTCCTCTGCCCTGTTGCTCGGATTCTGTTCAGAGACCCCACCATTTCTCTGGTGCTGAGGCCTGAACTCTCCTCTACCATGCTATTGTCCCTCTGACTATGGTGTTGTTAATCCCAGTGATTCGAGGAGAAAGACCACTGACCCATATCATCATGACCAAATTAATTAAAGCAAGCAATTAATTAAAGCAAAATTGTTTGCTTATTTGTTTGTATGTGTGTGTGTGTGTGTTTGCTTCCCGCCCTCCCCCCCCCCCCAGGGTTTCTCTGTGTAGCTTTGTGCCTTTCCTGAATCTCACTCTGTAGACCAGGCTGGCCTCGAACTCACAAAGATCCGCCTGGCTCTACCTCCCGAATGCTGGGATTAAAGGCATGCGCCACCACCGCCCCACAGTGTGTGTTTGCTTTTAATTCATGTACTGTCTCTTCCTAAAAGCAGGGTTCAAGAGGTCAGCCTTGGATGTGAGGAAGACAAGGTTTTTATAGCTTAGGGGTAGGGGGTTTCCAAATGGGGGATTTGATAGGCAAAATAGGCAGGGTTCAAGAGCAGAACATAAGCATAACAAGTTAGTCATAATGACCCCCTGAAACAAAGGCATGGTCACAAGGAGGTCGTAACAAGGTAGTCATAACAACCTTTTGAAATAAAGATAGGGTTGCAAATGGTTATAATAACTTTTTTAAACAAAGACATGGTTGCCATTCTCTGGAACAGGCAGCACAGAACCATTTGTAGTTAAGGTTACAGGTGGGGCATAGTCTAATTCTTGAAAAACAGGTTTAATCATAAACAGGAATGAGCCTAGTTTGTCTTTACTATAAGATGGCTTTTAAGCCTAAGATGGAGGCAGGCTGGTTCATCAGTGTTAATAACTCTTCTAATAAATTCCTTAGGGACTGGAGAGATGGCTCAGCACTGAAGAGCACTGACTGCTCTTCCAGAGGACCTCGGTTTGATTCCCAGCACCCACATGACAATGGACAGCTGTCTATAACTACAGTTCCAAGAGATCTGAACTCTTCTGGTTTCCTCAGGGACCAGGCATGCACATAGTACATAGTCATACATTCATGCAGGCAAACACACATAAAATAATTTTTTAAAAATTCAAATAAACTCCTTAGTCTCCAGTAGTCTGTCTGGCGTCTCTTTGAGTCCTGTCCTCCCTTTCCTTCCATCCACACCACATTCAGAACCTCCTTCCACTATGTGGGTCCTGGGGATCAAACTTGGACTTAGCAGCAAGTCCCTTTACCTGCCTTTATCTTGTCATCCTGGATTGTTTCTTTTTCAGTGTTGAGTTTTGAATATTCTTGTGTGTGTGCAGGTACACTTATATGTGTAGGTGTGTAGGCAAATGTGTGTACAGGTGTCTGGAAGGCAGAGGACAACACTGGTTTGTAGCAGGCTTTCATTTGGGCCACTAACCAGCTCCCAAATCATGACATGGAGACTTCTTATTAGTTAGACTGCTCAGCATTAGCTTATGCTCATTTCTGGTTCAGCTTTTTATTAGACCAATCAGGTGCCTGAGGCAGGTAAGATAAAACAGCAACACATCTTCACATAGTTAAACAAATGCTGTAACAAATAAAACATCTGCGGATCAGAGGGCAGAACCAGTCACTAGATTAGACATAGAGGCTAGACAATGGTGGCACACACGCCTTTAATCCTATAACTCAGGAGGCAGAGATCTGTCTGGATCTCTGTTGAGTTCAAGGCCACACTGGAAACAGCCAAGCAGTGGTGGCATACACCTTTAATCCCAGCACTTGAGATCTTTGCTTGGGAAGAACACATCTTTAATCCCAGGAAGGGATGGCAGGAAGCAGAAAGGTATATAAGGTGTGAGAACCAGGAACTAGAGGCTTTTAAGCAGTTCAGCTAAGACCCTTTTGGGTAAGGACTCAGAGGCTTTCAGTCTGAGGAAACAGAATCAGCTGAGGAGTTGGCAAGGTGAGGTTGGCTGTGATTTGTTCTGTTTCTCTGATCTTTCAGCTTTTACCCCAATATCTGGCTCTGAATTTTTTATTAAAAAGACCATTTAAGATTCATGTTACAAAATGCAATTTAAATGAATGCAGCATAAACAAATGTAACACACCTTTATATAGTTAAAGTAATATTCCACAACATAAACAAATGTAACACATCTTTAGGTAGTTAAAGTCATATTCCACAACATTCTCCCCTTTTTGTCTAAATAAAAAAGAAAAGTTTTAAGTTTAATATAATAAAACTATATACAATAAGAACAATTATCAGGTAACAATTACATTTATAATATCCAATCCATTTGTATTTGACAAATTCAGAGAAAATACTCCATTATTTATCCCATCTTGGTGAGTCCAAAGTTTTGTACCTAATTTACCTTCTCTTATAATTAAGGGAAACTAACTTTAACTATCTGGTCTTCAACTCCATCAAAGACCCCAGAAGGTTATTTTATTACCTGAATAAAAAGGAAGTGCAGTGCAAGACACTTCCAAAACTATAGAAATGACAGAGACATCTGACTGCCTGGACAGTCACCCAAGGTTCCTCTGCAACATTAGGGCACCCATCTTCTGCCTACAGGTCTAGAATATCTGGTAGGCTTTTCTATGAAGCAGGATATTTGATAGACTATTCTCCCTTGTTTTGGCAAAGTTCAGCAGGTGCTTTCCTTTGTGTCCTGCATGTCCGGTTTGGACAGTATACTGTCAGCAGTCGAGGCAAGGACAGTTTCATGTCCAAATGGCTAGCTTTGCCACATTAAAAGCAAACTCCATATGGAGGTTCTTTGATGCCCATCATCCTTTCTGAAGTAAATTGGTGCTGCCAGGAGCAGATGTGTCTCACTGTCATGAAAAGCCTTAGGTTATTAAACATCTTAAATTTCATATTCTGTAGGTCTCTGAAACATTTGAAGTGCATCTATCTAAAATATATCTTTTTAACCTTGAAAATATACCTAATATGACAAGTTTAATTACTAGAGATGACTACTAACCCACATTTCTTAATTATACATAATATTTTTAAATGAACTGCATAAGCACAACACCTCAAACAAAAGTAGAAACGTACATATAGTATAACAAAATAACTTTAAATTTGTATCAATATATCAAAATCCATACCAATGTAAAATATTTGAGGTTAATAGTTGTCTTTTTATCCTATATGCCTATATCCCCACTAAATGATGACAAACATCCATAACCCACCGAATGACCAAAAACCACCACCCCACCTCTAGGGAATGTGGGTGTTGTGTTCTCTAGACTGCTTCCTATTGCCTGAGGGAGACAGCATCTTTAGGGGACCCTGAAAAAATTGACACAATAGTCAAGTCCTGGGAAAACTAGTTGTAACATTTGTTGTCCAATCTCTGAACTGTTGCCATGCAGAGGGATCAGTATATACGGAACCTGTCTTATGGTTTTTCTTGGTTTATTTCTTTATGTCTGTAACTAAGATTTTCAGGAGGTCTCCCCCATCAAACCTGATGTCTATTAACCTTGAAGGAATCCACAGCCTTTTGTTTCCTATGGAAACAAAAGCATAACCTCTTCCCCAACACATTATCTGAATTCCATTTGAAAGTTAAAGTATTTCTAAAGTATCTAGGCTGGTTTAATTCAGCAATCCCTTTTACAGTCTCATGTCTCTCAGCAGCTGTCAGCATTCAAAAAATTCAAAGTCAACACAACACTGTACAGGACCCAGACTCCCTGTGTATTTCCCATCTTTATGTAGCTTTTTTCTTTTCTTTTTTTTTGGGGGGTGGGGCGTGGTTCCAGACAGGGTTTCTCTGTAGCTTTGGAGCCTGTCCTGGACTAGCTCTGTAGACCAGGCTGGCCTCGAACTCACAAAAATCCACCTGCCTCTGCTTCCCGAGTGCTGGGATTACAGGCATGTGCCGCCACCACCACCTGGCTTGTGTAGCTTTTTTCTTATGTATCACTTTGTTCTCTCTTTAAAGACTCTACTGATTATTTTTAAACTATTTTTTCCTATGACTGTCTAACTCATTTTTTTTTTCCTTAAGCCTACGTACTTTTTTTTTTGTTTTTGTTTTTGTTTTTGTTTTTGTTTTGTTTTTTGAGACAGGGTTTCTCTGTGTAGCTTTGCACCTTTCCTGAATCTTGCTCTGTAGACCAGGCTGGCCTCGAACTCACAGAGATCCACCTGCCTCTGCCTCCCGAGTGCTGGGATTAAATGGGTGTGCCACCACCGCCCGGCCTGCCTACGCACATTTTTAAACATACTGTAACCTGTTTAGAAGTTTTTTCCCATCTGGACCCGTCTTTACTGAGTGTCTCTAGCCTTTTCTGATCTCATGAACCAGATCTTAAACTGCTAAACAGTTTTGTGCTGGCAGCTTGCTCCACCCTGCTCAGGTCTATGAAAGCCAAGCTTTACAACCCTTGAGCCTGGCTGAGAGCTACACTCAACTGGAAGCTGTTTCTAACCGCCCCAGCTCTAGGAAGCTGGTACCTGCACTGTGGCAGGCATTTTTACCTAGCTTTTTGTTTCTATTTAATGTGCTTCTCAAGTGCTCACTGTATGGCAGAGTCTATTAAAGGAGGTATATCCATTTTGTTTTGTTTTGTTTTTCAACTTTCTTAGGCCTTATGTGGAAATTTGGGCCCCACATTGGAATGCCAAATGTAACAGGCTTTCTTTTGGGTCACCAACCAGTCCCAAATCATAACACAGAGACTTCTTTTTTTTTTTTAAAGATTTATTTATTTATTATGTATACAGAAGAGGGTGCCAGATCTCATTACAGATGGTTGTGAGCCACCATGTGGGTGCTGGGAATTGAACTCAGGACCTCTGGAAGACCAGTTGGTACTCTTAACCACTGAGCCATCTCTCCAGCCCTGAGAATTCTTATTACTTATGAATGCACAACCTTAGTTTATGTTCATTTCTGGCTTGCTTCTTTTCTTTAACTTAAATTAACCTGTTTCTCTTCATCTTTGTTTTACCTTGGGGCTTTTTACCTTTCTTTCATTCTGTATGTCCTACTCTGTGTCTGGCTGACTGGTAGCTGCCTGGCTGGCTAGTCCCAGGAATCTTTCTCCTCCTCCCTCTCTTTCTCCCTCAGTCTCTCCTCTCATTATCTTTTCTCTGGAGCCGAGATTCCTATTTATTCTCTCTACCTGCCAGCCCCACCTATCCCTCTGCTGCCTAGCTATTGGCCATTCAGCTTTTTATTAGACCAAGCAGGTGCCCTTAAGTGGGCAAGGTAAAACAGCAAGACATCTTCACATAGTTAAACAAATGCAGCATAAACAAATGTAACACACCTTTACATAGTTAAAATAATATTCTGCAACACTGGGTATTGGTCATCATGCGCTGCCCCCCTTGCGTTTTGAGATAGGGTCTCTCATTGGCCTGGAACTCACCAGGGACACTAGTGAGACTGGCCCGTGAGCCAGAGGCTTACCTGCTTCACCCTCCCTTAGTGCTAGCCATCACACCTAGCTTTTTATGTAGATTCTAAGGATTAAACCCAGGTCCTCTGGGCAGGTGAGATGATTCAGTGAGTAAAGGCGTGTGCTATGAATCCGGACTATCTGAGTCCCCAGGACCGACATGGTGAAAGGAAAAATCCAACTCCTCCAGCTGTGCTCTGACTTACACATGCACTATATAGTACATGCATCCCTACCCCTGATGAATATACTAAGGTCTTCAAAAAAGAAAAAGTAAGTTGGTTGGTAGGTGTATAAGAATTCATTACTCTATTTCCTCTACTTTTTCTTCATTATTTTACTTCTGGAGACAGTCTCATGTAGCCCAGGCTGGCCTCAAACTTACTTGTATAGCCAAGAATGACTTGCACTTCTGATCTTCCTGTCTCTGTCCCCCAAACACTGTCATTACACAGTGCACCACCACACTTCTGATCTTCCTGTCTCCGTCCCCCAAATGCTGTCATTACAGAGTGCACCACCACACTTTGGATCTTCCTGTCTCTATCCCCAAACACTGTCATTACAGAGTGCACCACCACACTTCTGATCTTCCTGTCTCAGTCCCCAAACGCTGTCATTACAGAGTGCACCACCACACTTTGGATCTTTCTGTCTCAGTCCCCAAACGCTGTCATTACAGAGTGCACCACCACACTTCTGATCTTCCTGTCTCTGTCCCCCAAACGCTGTCATTACACAGTGCACCACCACACCTTGCTCTACTTTACCTCCTGGCCTCATACGTGTCATGTGAGCACCCTGCCGGGCACCTGAGCTACATTCCCAGTCCTATTTTGATATTGTTATAAGATTTTTTTAAGTTTTTTTTTTTTTTTTTTTTTTTTTTTTAGGGTTGGAAAAATGGCTCAGTGACTAAGAACACTTCCTGCCTTTTCAGAGGGCCAGGGATCAGTTCCCAGGACCCATATAGGACAGCTCACCATATCTCCAGTTATTCTAACCACCATGCCACCTGCATACACATGTTGCACATACATACAGTTATGGTGATATTTTATTTGTACTAAAATGTGATTTTAATTGTATGTTAATAAATGAAGTTGCCTGGGGGTCAGAGCTATTAGAGCCATAGCAAAAGCTGGGCGTTGGTGGTGCACGCCTTTAATCCCAGCACTTGGTAGGCAGAGCTTTCTTCTTTGCATTGGTTCTGTGATTCTTATTTAATAAGACGGTTGGTTACATCTACATACAGTCACATATGTGTACACATAAAATAATTTTACTTTTGCCAGGCAGTGGTGGCACATGCCTTCAATTCCAGCACTTAGGAGGCAGAGAAACAGGCAGATCTCTGTGAGTTCAAGGCCAGCCTTGTCTACAAAGTGAGTTCTAGGACAGCCAGGGCTGTTACACAGAGAACCCTGTCTCAAAACAAATTTGTTTGTTTGTTTTTGAGACAGGGTTTCTCTGTGTAGTTTTGGTGCCTGTCCTGGATCTCGCTCTGTAAACCAAGCTGGCCTCGAACACACAGAGATCCACCTAGCTCTGCCTCCCGAGTGCTGGGATTAAAGGTGTGTGCCTTCATTGCCCAGCTCAAAACAAAATTTTCCTTTATTCTTTTTACTTATGTGTAGTTGTGTGTGCTTGTACGTGGGTCTGTGAATGTGAGTGTACTTGAGTGCAGGCATCTGATCCCCTGGAGCTGGAGTTACAGGTGATTATGAACTGCTGGATGTGCTTAAGAACCAAACCTGGGTCCTGTGGAAGAGCAGCAAGTGCTCTTAACCACTGAGCCAGCTCTTTAAAAGAGAGAATAGCTGGAAAGTGGTGGCGCACACCTTTAATCCCAGCACTCATGAGTCATAGGCAGGCTGATCTCTGTGAATTTGAGGCCAGCCTGGTCTACAGAGCAAGTTCCAGGATAGCCAGAGCTACACAGAGAAACTCTGTCTCAAAAAAAAAAAAAAAAAAAAAAAAAAAACAGAGAGAGAGAAAGACAGTAAACTAAAAGAAAATAATGGAACACCATTACTATTTCAAATATGACTTGGAAAACTAGGCATGGAATCCTAGTCTCAGGAGTCTGAGGCAGGAGGATCCTTGAGTTCCAGGCTAATCTGGACTACAACGTGAGACCCTGTTTGGGTTTTGTTTATTTTTGTAATGCCAGGTATAGTGGTGTAGGCCAATAATCCCAGTGCTTGGAAGATGGAGGCAAGATCAGGAGTTTAGGGTAAGCCTTAGCTACACAGTGAGTTGAAAGCCAGTCTGGGCTATGTGAAACTCTGCTCAACAAAAAAAGGGGAGTGGGGGGGAGGTGGGGAATGGAAGACACATAAGCATTTGTCTTATCATTCTGGTATAAACTTTATTTCAGGGCAACTAAATGTTCATATTAAGTTTTTCTGTACAGATTTAGAGCTAATAAATAAAAATGTACTAATAGTGCCGGAAAAATAATAGTTTTTTAATCCCAGTGAATCTCAGTGGATGGTAAAATAACTTGGTAAAAAGTTGGTGGGAAAGTTTGCGGTACAGGAATCAGGGTATCACCATCTGAAACTGGAAGAAGTGTGGGGCCTGACCTGGGCAGGGAGGAGGAGAGCTGTCCAACCAGGAATATCTGTGCTCTGTGGAATTAGTGAAAAATAGGTCTTATAATGTGTTAAGTCACTGAAGTATGAGAGCAAGTCATGATAGAAGTTAGTTTACTATCAAAGTATACCATATATACATATTAAAACATGTAAAAGCCCACAATCATACATATACACACATGCACAAACACATACTCGTATATATTTAAAGATACATTTTCAAACATATATTGACACATTTGAGTGTATGCCTATGCCCAAGAGAAGATTGAGATGAGGAATCAGGAACTAAAAAAAAGAAAAAAACTGGATCTAGTATCAACAATAATTAATCACTAAGGAATAAAAAAACATTTAAAAAGGAGACGTGTGTGTGTGTGTGTGTGTGTGTGTGTGTGTGTGTGTGTGTGTGTGTGCGCCCTCACTTCCCAGGGAGAGCCTGGGTTAGTCTGCTGGGAGTGTAATTACCTCTGCCTGGAGAAGAAGGAGCACACAGTGGTACTGGAAAGGAGAAATTGTCAGGGAGCCAGCCTGCAGAAACCCTCCGCCTTGGTCACAAGACTACAGGCTTTTAAAAGCCTGAGGATTTTCACCCAAGTCAGACTCCTTTTCTGAGGCTGGCCTCAAACTTGCAACCTGCCTTCCCCGGCCCCCTGAGGGCTAGGATTGCCAGCATGTACCAGCATGCCCAGCCTAACTGGTTTTTAAGCCACTAGAGTTTGTGGTAATCCGTTACATCATCAACAGCAAACCAATACACTGCCTGATCTCCTAGGAGAATATGAAAAGAGTGACTGAGGGGGGTGAAGTAGGGAGCCATGGATTTCATGAAAGGCCTTACGACGATCACATTGGCTTTCATCTGTACCATAGCTTATTTGTTACTTATCTGAAATTAGCAATTTTCTGTCCAACAATATGTTGGTAACAATGGGTTGTTTATAGGATTAAGAAACAATGTTTTAAAATCTTTAAGTATAAACCAGGTTTATTTTCTTTTTATACATTACATTTCCTTGTGGGCTCATACACATTCATTATCTTTGAATGTGTAATTGAATACCCAGCATGTACCGGGCACCATACCCACAATGAGCTTGTGTTCACTGTAACCCCAAATATTTCTAACTGAAACTGCCACTCAGCTTCCATTCAGCCTAAGGTTTAGCCTCACCACCACTACCACCACCACTCCCAGCTCCCTCCAAATACACACCGGAACACCTGACCTCTCCCATGGTCTCTCATGTTTTCTGGACAGATGGATTCAGTCTGGCCAGACCCATCTTCCCCTCCCAGGTCCTGTTTCCCCAGCTACCGTCTTTGTATTAGTGAGTTCTGAGAAAAGCCTCCGCACCCTCGGAGAGCCGGTGTGCTTCCTCTGCTCAGACTCTCATCACCCTTGTCTCCCTGCATCTCTCAGCTCTCCCCTCTTCTCTGAGCTCCCAAACAGCTCCTCCCATAATCATAAAAGTCCACACTCAGGACAGCCGAGCCTCACCCAGGCAGCCTAGAGGCATGTAGGAAGGTCAAGGGATACATTTTCTGTGGCTCTAGGACTCCTCAGGTGATGAAATGGGGTCTAAAAGTATTAAGACAGTATGCCCAAAGCCAAGTGTGGTGGCTCACACTTGTTAATTCCAGCACTCAGGAAGCTGAGGCAGAAGGATTGCTCACATGTTCCAGGCCAGCTATGTAGCTAAAGATGACTTTGAACTCCACCTGTCAAGTGCTGGGATTACAGGCCAGGTGTGTGCCATCATACCCAGGTAGGTCTCAAATCTTACAATGAGGAAAATAGTTTTCAATTCCTTTGCATTGGCGTATTGACGGGGCAGTGTGACTAAGATGGAGCTGTGGGTTTGCAGAGAGGTAGTAGGTTCTCTAACATAGCCATTGCTACAGTTTCACAACAGGTAGAACTGGGCAAACCTATGCCATTTCTCAGTGCAATGAGGGGGCTGATCTCCTGAAAGGCTAGGCTGAATTACGTTTAAACTTGGAGATTTCACCCAGCAGCTCCAGTAATGTTGCATAATGGCCACAAGGGGGCAGGCAACCTCTTCAGCCCCTACGTTTATAGCTCAGAAAAGGAATACAACAGCTTCAAAGAGGAAAGGTGGCTGGGAGTCCAAGGAACACCACAGATGGCTCCGAGTGGGGACTGGGGCAGGGCATCTGAAATTCCAGTCTGAGGAAAAGAAAGCAGGAGTCCCAGAGCTGTGGGGCTCGGTAAGCAGAGGTCTGAGTCCAGAGCTATGGGCACGGTAAGCAGAGGTCTGATTCCAGAGCTATGGGGCACGGTAAGGAAACTGAGGTCGCTGTAGAAATAGACCACTTTGAGAACAGGGGAGAAGGGGGTCTATAGGAGAGCCAGAGGCTGAACTGCTGTAGGATTTGGGGCTTGCAAAACTACTGAGGCCTTGGGGCTGGGGAGATAGGGCAGTAGACACAATCAACTTGGCTGCCTTCCCTTCCCCAGCATGGAATTCTGAAAAGCAGAAAATGGCTGTTTTGGGGAATACTCCTCCAACTCAGGAGGGTCCCTTGAACAAAGATCACCATTTCTCCTCCAGTAATCCAATTTCAGGGCCCTGGAAAGACAGGACAGTTACCTGGGACTCAAGGGTTAATCTCCAAGAAGTCACTCAGGTTTCTTTGTTTTTGTTTTGTTGGTTTTGGTTTTAGTTTTTGGAGACAGGGTTTCTCTGTGTAGCTTTGCACCTGTCCTAGAACTTGCTCTGTAGACCAGACTAGTCTCAAACTCACAGAGATCCAATTGCCTCTGCCTCCCAAGTGCTGGGATTAAAGGCATAGGCCACCACCAGCTGGCTCTTTGATTGTTTTTTGAGACTGGGTCTCACTATGTATATAGCCTTGTCTGGCCTGGAACTCATAGAGATCCACCTGCCTCTGCCTCCTGAGTGCAGGGCTTATTTGTTTAGGTATTAACCATAGCCTTTGTGGTCTCCTTCTCTGGGCCTGCCTCTTCCCTGAGCCCCAGAAGGGCAGTTTCCCTGGATTTCTTCTCTGGTGTAATTAGCTAGGGCCCTGGGATCCAAACCTACAGCCCTCCCAATTATCCCTCAAGTTAGGAGTCACGGGCTTGCCCTGAAGGACTTTCCATCTCTTCCCCCTGATGAGACCCAGGGACCACAGGACCTGTCTTTTCCTGCCACACTCCCACACCTAGCTCAGACAAGGGACTTCCTTGTGTCTCAACTTCAGAAAGGTATTCTTATGACCAAATGGTGGAAGGCTGGCCAGGAAGAGGGAAGGGTGAGCACAGAGTCAGAGAGGACAAGATCATCCCACCATCTGAGAGTGTCCCCAGAACTCTGAGAACTCACTCTCCTTATTTCCAAACAACAGTGGGATGAGAGGCACATAAAAATGCAGAGGCCTAAAGAGGGAACTGAGAAGACACTCAAGCTGAACTCCTGGCAGACAGATTTGGAAGCAGGAAACAGGGATGGGGCAGGCCAGGACCAGGGCCAGATAGGGGTCTGCAGTCAAGTGAGCCAAGCAGATTTGAGAGCCGAGGTGAAGGCCTCTGAGTTTCTCCCTCAATTAAAGAGTATCATCACAGCACCAAACAGGGATGTAGCCACAGAAGTGAGATCCTTGGGAAAAAAAATGAAAACATCATGTTTGAAAAGTAAGAACTTGAGAAAATTATGACAGACATCTGCAGGAAGAGCGATGTGTTCCCTCTCGTAAAGGCAATGGCAAACAACAGGGACCCAAATACCCTCTATGCAGACCTATCACACACCAACCGGAACTGTACAGAGGAAGCACTCTTGGTGTATCATAAAAGGAAATCACATCACTCAGCAGGCAGGAAAGGGTTGGTCTCCCAACTCCAAAGGCATCTAGAAGGGCCAATCCATGGAAGTTTGGCCCCGAATGCCCCTCCTCAATTCTCCATTTTTTGTAAGAGGCATCCCAGGCTCCCAGGCTTTGGATGAGGTGATTATTCCCCCATCTCTTCTTCAGCGATGTCCTAGAGGCCCTAGATTTCATAAAACTTCACCTTACCAGGGAGGGGCATGGAGATACCCTTACATCAGGAGCTACAGACTAGGTCTCTAGAGTCAATATCTCTATGGAAATAGCTCTAGGGACCCAATAATTGAGGGATAAATGCAGAGGCTCCCCAGGGACCGGAGAGAGAAGCCAGATTTCTGTGGTAAGTGATTTCAGTATAGCTTCTGTCTAGTCGGAGGTTGGGGGGAAAATTGAGGGAGGCTTGGGCCAAAAGTTGAATGAGCCACAAAGCACGAAAAGGTAAAAAGGCTTTTACAAGAAGGTCACATCATCCTGGCACTGTCCCCAGTACCAATGAGCCTCAACGCCCTGCTTGGCATTGCCATCCTCTGATAGCTCAGGTGGTCCACCTTGAAGCCCATCTCCTGGGAGATTCCATGTCGCTGTTAAGCTCCCTAGCGTGGTGGATGTCATGTCCACCTCAGTCCTGGCCCTATCTTCACTGGGTATAACCTTTGCCCAGTCAATCTCAGGACAGGAAGGCCCAGGGGGTCCTTGTTCATCCAGCTCTCTGGGAGCCACAGTGTCCAAGAAACTGCCGATAGAGACACTGTCTAGCCGGTCGGTTGAGCTGGTATCTGGCAGGCTGTCCCAGCTTCCCCGCCTTGAGCGGCCTGGGCTTCCACCTGTCAGGCTATATTGACTGCTGGTGAGGCTGCTACAATGGCTGGTCAGTGTTCCCCGCTCCTCCAGCAGCCAACGAACTGCCTCAATACCCTCGTTCAAGGTCACCAGCTGCTGCAGGATCTTCACATCAATAGCTCGAAGGTAAGCCTGAAGAAGTGAGAAAAGGAATTAGTTCCAGGTTCTAGGCTATGAGTTTCTCAAACCTTGTAGTCCAGCCAGCCATGCTTCACTTTTTAAAAACATAGACAGACAGGCGGTGGTGGCACACGCCTTTAATCCCAGCACTTGGGAGGCAGAGGCAGACGAATCTCTGTGAGTTCAAGGCCAGCCTGGTCTACAGAGCTAGTTCTAGGACAGCCAGGCCAGGGCTACACAGAAAAATGCTGTCTCAAAAACAAACAAACAAACAAACAAAACAACAACAACAACAAATTATTCACTTTACAGCATGGGAGCAAGGATTTTGAAATGTGGTCCACTGTGTATTTTCTACAGTGGGGTCTTAGTAGATGTTAAATATTAAAATATGTGACTAGGGGACTGCACATGTGGCTCAGTGGAGTGAACACTTGCTAGGAGGCACTAAGCCCTGGGTTCCCTAGCACCCAATAAACTAGGTGTGGTGATGCACATTTGTAATCCAGGCACTTAGGAGATGGAAGCAGGAGGGTCAGAAGTTCAAGGTCATTCTCAGCTGTGTCAGCAGTTCAAGGTTAGCCTGAGCTTCATGAGACCCTGTTTCAAAATTAATGAAATAAAATAAGACAAGACTTGTGGAATATTCTTTTACACTGTGTGAATATATATCACTGTGATTGGGTTAATAAAGAAGCTGACTGGCCAATAGCTGGACAGGTAGAGGCTAGGTGGGACTTGAGACAAAAGAAGAGCATGAAGAAGGAGAGTAGTATCAGAATTGAGAGGAGACTCAGAGAGAAGGAGATGAACTTGCTGTGCTGAGAAAAGGTACCAAGCCATGTGGCAAAGCCTAGATAAGAAATATGGGTTAGTTTAAAATGTAAGAGTTAGCTGGTAACAAGCCTGAGCTGTTGGCCGATCATTTATAATTAATAATTAGTCTCTGAATGGTTATGGAGTGGCTGCTGAGACACAGAGAAACTCCACCTACAAAGACTGGTTGTGATGGCTTATGCCTATAACTCTAGCACTTAAGAAGCTGAGGAAACACTTGGGAGGCAAAGACAGGCAGATCTCTGAGTTCAAGGCCAGCCTGGTCAATAGTTTTCCAGGATAGCCAGGGCTACACAGTGAAAACCTCAAAACAAAACAAAACAAAAATCAAAGAAGCAGACAAAAAAGGCTAAGGTAGGAGGAACAAGAATTTGAGGCCAGGGACTAGAGAGATGCCTCATTAGTTGTTTGCTGCTCTCGCAGAGGACTGGAGTTTGGTTCCAGTGCTCATATGAAGTGGCTTACAACTTCCTATAAACTACAGCTCCCAAAAAATCCAGTTCCCTCTTCGGACCTTTATAGGCACAAACATGCATATGCATATAAATAAAAATAATAAACACTTTCAAAACTTTAAAGGAGTTTGAGGCTAGCGTGAGATCTCTTTTAAAAAACTAACAAATCCAGGCCGAGCCCCACGTAGCATACCTTTAATCACAGTACTTTCAAAGCAGAGGCAGGCAGATCTTTGTGAGTTCGAGACCAGCCTGATCAACATAGGGAGTTCTAGGATAGCCAGAGCTACATAGTGAGACCCTGTCTCAAAAAAAAAAAAAAAAAAAAAAAAGAAAAAAGAAAAAAGAAAAAAAAAACTAACAGCCGGGCGGTGGTGGCACACGCCTTTAATCCCAGCACTCAGGAGGCAGAGCCAGGTGGATCTCTGTGAGTTCGAGGACAGCCTGGGCTACCAAGTGAGTTCCAGGAAAGGCACAAAGCTACACAGGGAAACCCTGTCTCGAAAAACTAACAAATCCAGAGTTAGGGTTAATGCAGAGTACCTGCCTAGCAACACACACACACATACACAAATCCAAAACCCATTCTGACTGGGCTTCAAATTTCCTATTCAAGGTAAACTGTTGGGAGATATTTGATCACACTGTGAACCCTGAATTTGCATTTGCATTGATTTAAATAAAAGCAACCTTGGGTCAGGAGACTGAGTTAGCAACTAGTTGACAGAGGGCATCCGGGAGAGATATAGGAAGCAGTAGGGAGGGATTTGGAGTGCCACAGCTTTTGGGGGGTTGGCAGAGCAGAAGCACAGGTCTTTCCGAGATGCCAGCAGGGAAAGATTAGCTAGTTGTGACCCAGCCTCTCTGAGCTAGGTTTTCACCCCAGCCTTTGAATCTTAAGTTTGATTTATAAATAGAATGATAGAGATTTAATTAAGGTTTAGCGGCAGCAACAGCTAGTGCCTGCGGGAACAGAATCCCCACCAGGCTGTGGTCTGAGCCGCCAGGCGGCTGCTAGAGAAGCAGGCTGTGGAGTCGCATTTGCTGGCTGAAACAGCAGTAGATTAGGGCCCAGCCACTGTGCGGAGTTAAAGCAACAGTCAAGTATTAAATCAATCCAGACTCCCCAGTATGACTTAGAAACCAAAGGCTGCCTAGTAAGGTGTCAGCTGGGAAACAGTGGCCAAAAGGAGATGATGGGCTGTGAGGAAGCAAGAGGGCACACTACCTTGGTTCCCTGTTCCCTAAAGACTGGTGACAAGGCCCAAGGGAAGAAGGGCTAGGCAGAGCTCGGGGTCAGAATCCCAATGGCTGGGCATTTGGGGCCTTCAGTCTCCCGGAAGTTAAGTGTGACCTACAATGTTATCTCCAGGGTCCCTCCCAGCTCAAGTGTACTGAGTTAACCTTTCTCAAGCACAAGTCTGAACCTGCCCCTGAGCTTTGCAGTGTTCAGAGAGAATAAACAGAGCAGCAGCTGCATTCAAAAGCCTGTTATAATATGACCCTTGTCCATCTCTCTAGCCTCAAGTCTAGACACTTCTTTGTGAATCAAGACCTTGCCACAACATTGGTTGTTATTGTTTTTGTTTTGTTTGGTTTTTGAGGCAGGTTTCACTATATACCCCTGGCTGGCCTGGAACTCAATATGTATGTCAGGTTGGCCTCAAACTCAGAGGGATCTGTTGGCCCCTGCCTCCTGAGTTCTGGGATTAAAGGAGTGTGCCACTGTACCCGGTACATTATTGCTTTTACGTTTAGTTTTTTTTTTTTTTTAACTTTTTTGGGTTTTGTTGTTGTTGTTGTAGTTTTGGTTTTTTTTTTAAGATTTTATTTATTTATTATGTATATAGCATGTATGACTGCAGGCCAGAAGAGGGCACAAGATCTGATTACGGATGGTTGTGAGCCACTATGTGGTTGCTGGGAATTGAACTCAGGACCTCTGGAAGAGCAGTCAGTGCTCTTAACCTCTGATCTTAACCTCTGAGCCATCTCTCCAGCCCCTGTTTTTGTTTTTTTTTTTTTTTTTTTTAAGACAGGGTTTCTCTGTGTAGTTTTGGTGCCTGTTCTGGATCTCACTCTGTAGACCAGGCTGGCCTCGAACTCACAGAGATCCTCTGGCTCTGCCTCCCGAGTGCTGGGATTAAAGGTGTATGCCACCACTGCCTGACTGATGTTTATTTACTTTAACTTTTTTTTTTTTAAAGATTTATTTATTTATTATGTACACAGCATGTATGCCTGCATGCCAGAAGAGGGCATCAGATCTCATTACAGATGGTTGTGAGCCACCATGTGGTTGCTGGGAATTGAACTCGGGACCTCTGGAAGAGCAGCCAGTGCTCTTATCCTCTGAGCCATCTCTCCAGCCCCTATTTACTTTAACTTTTAACCACATTAATACATTCATATAGAAATGGGCCTGGTGGCACAGGTTTGTAATCCCAGCTACTGAAGAGGTAGGGGCAGGATTGCAAATTCAGGGACATCCCAGACAACTGTTTTGTCTCAAAATAAAAGAAGGACGTGGAAGGCCAGCAAGATGGCTTAGCAGGTAAGAGCACTTGCCTCTGCCTTCCCAGTGCTAGGACTAAAGATGTGTGCCACAATGCATGGCTTCACTTCTTCTCGAAGAAGACCAGGGTTCGGTTCCCAGCACCCACGTGGTAGCTCATAACAATCCTTAACTCCAGTTCCAGGGGATATGAAGCCCTCTTGTGATCTGTGCAGGCACCAGTCATGCATGCGATCCACATGTATACATAAACAGGCAAAACACTCAAAACACAGAAAAAAGGTAATAAATCTGTAATTTAAAAAAAAATTTCCTGTGGCAAATGGTAGAGAAAACAATTGCTACTGAGAACTGTTGAGTATCTGCAGGGCTATAACCCAAACCTAGATGAGAAACATGAGCTAAGACGGGTTAGGCTGGACTTGACCCGTGGGGAGACGCATTCCAGCTGGAGGATGTACTGTCCTCCAGCTCTGAGTGGGGAACACCTGATACCACATCAGCTCTTCTGGGAGGCAGGCCCTCTTTCCAGCATTTTTCCTCTTGAATTTCTAATCCTGCTGCTTCACCTCTAGTGTGCTGAGATTACAGCCATGCCGCACCACACCCAGCTTTATGTGGTGCTCAGGATTCAAGTCAGGGCTTTATGCATAAGGCAAGTAAACACTCTACAGCTGAGCACGTCCCTGGCCCCCAACAGCATTTCTCTTCCTGTACAAGCTTCAGTCTGTCTCCTCCTTCCGTACCCCAGGTCATCAGCTCCCTGAGAGCAGGTCCTGACCAACTCATTTCAGGTTTTCTGCCCAGGGTTGCACAGAACACCTTTCGTTCCGTTCTGTGCTTCTCAAGAAGCTGAGTTGTACTGGGTTGCTTAGGAAACCAACCCGAGCACCAGATTCTTTAATCCTGCGGCAGTGGGATTCCCTGACTATGACAGCACCATCCTCCCAAGAATAGAAGCAAAAGGCTTCCTCACCAGAAAAAGAAACACTCATTTCATACCATCTCTTTGGAAACAGAGCAGAAGATAAATAGAGGCCACCCAGTGCTTTTCCCTGGAGGCTCCCTTCCCTTCCCCATATGTAGATTAGATTCTGCCCAGCCCAGGTGTCCTGGGCAGGGCTCCCTCTTTGCTCAACCCAAATCAGGCCTCAGGTTAAAAGCCTGAAGACCAGTTTCTAGATCCCTGGTAATGTCGGGATTAACTATGGTCACTAAAATAAAAGTTCTTAACAGTTGTCTAGTTCCACAATCACTCCCTTGTTTCCTTTGTCAAAGGACAAAAAGAACCATAAGAACACGGAAGAGACAGGACCCTCCTTCAGACCAGAGAACACATCACAAGTGGAGACAAAATCTGAATTCATGTCTTGCCCCATTCCTTGCCTCATGCTTTCTCACAAACTGCTCTGCGGAGGTGGCTTCTCATAGCAACAGCTCTTTGGGTGGACAGGGAGGTCGTCCTTGCTTGCCATTCCCACACATCCACCAGACTGGCTCTTCACTCAACTTCAGACTTGGGAAACAAAGCAAGAGTAGGAAGCCCAAAGTAGGCTGACCTTGGCCTGAAGGGCAAGCCTCTGCTCCTCCACGAGGAGAGCAGAGAGAGAGGGACAGCTGAAGGGCGGGCCTTAGAGGGCTTTGGTCAGTTCTGCCTTCCTGGCCCCAGATCTCCTGCCCTGCCTTTGTGCTTCTAATCCAGCAGTTAGAGCAGAGTACCAGAAGAAACCAGTGCTATCCTGGCCGGAGGAAGGGAAAGGGTCCTGACATGGACCTTCTTCTGCCTCTAAAACACTGTTCATGGGAAGCCTCAGACCCCAGGTCAGATAGGCCAAAAGTTATAAGAGTTGAAAGCAGAAGTTAAATGTACTCCCCTAAAGTTTATAAAGAACAAGAGTCAGAGGTTAGGCCCGCCTCCAAGCAAGCCCACAGACATTTGAAACTTTTCTCCTTTCAATGGCATGAAATGTGCTTAAAGTATCGGGCACAAAGCAGGTTTTCATGATAAATGTGGTCAAGTGATCTGGGCTCAAATCTTGACTTTACTTTTGGAGGGTTTGTGGGCAACTGCTTACATTCATGGATAAAATAGCACTTTTCTAGCTGAGCGTGAAGGGGAGAGCATGCAGGAGTAGGTACAGCTCATCTGCAGAGCACTCACCTAGGGTGTGCAAAGCCCAGGTTCAGCATCTCAGAGGGGAAAAATGCCACCAGAGAGACGGCTTAGCAGTCAGGAGCATTTGTTCTTGCAGAGGATCCGGGTTAGGTTCCCAGAACCCACACAGTGGCTCACAACCATCCCTAACTCCAGTTCCAAGGGATTTGATGCTCTCCAACCTCCACGGGCAACAGGCATGCATGTGGTACACACACATTCACACAGGCAAAATATTCCTACACATAAAGTTTCTTAAAATTCTATTAAAAAGAAAAATACGGGCTGGAGAGATGGCTCAGCGGTTAAGAGCACTGACTGTTCTTCCAGAGGTCCTGAGTTCAATTCCCAGCAACCACATGGTGGCTCACAACCATCTGTAATGAGATCTGGCACCCTCTTCTGGCATGTAGGCAGAACACCGTATACATAATAAATCTTTAAAAAAAGAAAAAGAGCCGGGCGTTGGTGGCGCACGCCTTTAATCCCAGCACTCGGGAGGCGGAGGCAGGCGGATCTCTGTGAGTTCGAGGCCAGCCTGGGCTACCAAGTGAGCTCCAGGAAAGGCGCAAAGCTACACAGAGAAACCCTGTCTCGAAAAACCAAAAAAATAAAAAAAATAAAAAAAAGAAAAAATAAAAAAAGAAAAAGAGCCGGGCGGTGGTGGCGCACGCCTTTAATCCCAGCACTCGGGAGGCAGAGCCAGGCGGATCTCTGTGAGTTCGAGGCCAGCCTGGGCTACCAAGTGAGTTCCAGGAAAGGCGCAAAGCTACACAGAGAAACCCTGTCTCGAAAAACCAAAAAAAAAAAAAAAAAAAAAAGAAAAGAGAAAAATACCATGTATCATGCCGGACATTGATACATGACTTATATTCTCAGTATAATTTAATTTCTAGCTGGGTATGGCGGCATACGCTCATAATCCCAGCCAGCACTCAGGAGACAAGAGGAATATGTGTTTGGGGCCCAGCCTGAGCTACAATAGTGAGCCCATGTCTCAAAACAAAACAACTTAGTTTTCAAAGGACAAACTAGGTAGGCTCTCCTCTCTATGCCTGAGCAGTATGTACAATGAGGCAAACCTGGCCTCTTTCAGAGATAAGTACAGTCACAGCCCTGCTCTGGAGAACTTGGCATGCAACTACAACCATCAAGGCCAAGCACACACTTGGCATTCATACCCTGCCCCCAGGGATCCTCTCTGACCACGCATCCCAGGAGGCTCAGCATAGAATGAGAGCCCTGGGCTGGCCTTGGAGGTCTCTCCCTTCCACCCTTCCAGATCTGCTTGACCTAAGGTTGGGCACACAGTGGGACCCCAGGAAGACTTATTAACTGGAGCAGTCACTGTGGGCTTCTGGTTCTGAGCCCACGCGTACCTGGCAATTCCTCAGTTCTCCAGAACTGGCTGCAACGTGGTGGCAGGTGTAATTCATCTGTTTCACCGGAACCAGGGCCCTGTGGGGCCCGGCTGCCCTTTTGGCTCAGAATCTAGACCAACAGCTCCAGGGAAGGCGGGGTGCTGCTGTTTCCTTCTCCCCAAGAAGATTCAGGTGAGACCCTGGGAGTCTGACTCCCCGGTGAAGGGCCAGCTCGGACTGTGTTGGTACTCTGTCTCTGTTAAGGTCTTAGAATGTTTAATACCATGACGGTGGGATGCTTACAAAGGGGACATGTTTTAGTGTACCCCTAATGCAGGCAGTTTCAGCAAGTATTACCTCACCAAAGCGCTTTCCCCCGCCCCCCTGAATCCTGACTTGAACACCCTGGGGCCTTAGGAAGAAACCTTTCCCCAGTTTGTCGGAGAAGTGGGTAGAAAACCCACTTCTCCTTATAATGGTGTATGAGCAAATTGGTGGCCCCGGGTGCCGATGGGAAGAATTTGCTCTGAACTAAGTTTTTGTTGTTTTTTTTTTTTTACTGCTTAGCCTCCTTCCTCCGGATTATTGGGCAGGGAAAAGTTCCAAGAGCTGTGCCTCCTACTTCCAGTTCTCAGGATCTATCAACCCTTCACTCACCCTTGGGAGTGAGAGGTCATGAGGTAATGAGACATCACTTCTCTTCACTTTCATCCCAGGGCATATGGATTGATCTGGGAGGGACCCTCCTCGGCAGACTAACTCCGGGAACCTGAGCCTGTCCCTACAAGCGGCCTTATGCTGAGGACCCCGTCCCTGTCCCCGTGGCCTGTAGCACCCACACTCACCAGCTCCATCCTCAAGGCCATAATCTTGTCCCCCAGGCCGTGGCCGGTGCTGGGCGCCCCCGAGAGCAGCAGGTCCCCAGAGGTCCCCATCTCCCACTCGCCTCGAAGCCCGCGGAGCAGCCCTTCGGGGGTCTTCCTGCCCACCTTGCCCTCCACGTCTCGCAAGTCAGGCGCCTGAGACTCCGCGGTCCCCTCCATATGGGCCCAAGCCACAGCAAGGCTGGGCGACCAGACGCAGAGGTCCAGTTCCCTAGGGTCCTCCCTTCTCTGCTGCGAACGGAGCGAAACCGGTGGGTCCCCGCCTGCGCCGCGCTGGGGGCAGGAGGAGGGCGCCGTAACGCTCAGAAAAGCCGCGCAGTCGGGTAGAGAAAAATACCGAGTGTTGCGCACACAACTTCTAGTCCTGGATGGCAGGAGTTGGAACTGAAAACCTCAAAGGGAGCTCAGTGCTTTCTCCCTACGTTGACGCCAGCTAAGCGCACAGCAGGAAGCTAATAAATGTTTGCTGAACGAAAAGTATAAAGCCTCAGTCAGAGCTAACACGGCTGCAGAGGGTTTGGAAGTCTCTCTGCTAATAGCTGTGTCTGTTACGTGGGCTAGAATCTAGCTGCTTAGCTCACAGACACCTCCCGGCGCCTAGAAATCAGACTGAAGGAGTGACAGGTGGTCATTCCCCCTGGCCAATGAGAAGAAAACATTATTAAAATTGAAGGGATACATACAGTCTTGATCTTGAGCTTACATGGGCTTACAAAAGAGGTGCTTCTTAAGCCTGACTAAGTATGGGGTATCTGAAAACCTTGTGAAGTTAGGGCCTGAGTTTCTGCATTGCCTTTTTTTTTTTTTTTTTACAGAGAGGGTCTCACTGTGTGGTTCTGTCTGGCTTGGAACTTGCTATGTAAAGTAGGCTGAGCTTGAAACTCACAGAGATCCACCTCCCACTACCTCAGCAGTACAGGGATTAAAGTCCTTTTTAAAGATTTATTTTCTATTTTAATTACATGTGAGTTCACGTGAGTCGAGGGTGTGTGCACATGAGTACAGATGCCTAGATGCCACAGGAGATGCATCAGATCCCTGGAAGATGGATTTCACAGTTGTGAGCTGTGCAAAACGGGTGCTGGGAACTGAACCCAGGTCCTCTCTAAGAACAGTGTGTGTTATTCCCTGTGAGCCATCTCCAGCCCTGAGGGTTTGCATTTCTTTTCTTTCTTTCTTTCTTTTTCTTTCTTTCTTTCTTTCTTTCTTTCTTTCTTTCTTTCTTTCTTTCTTTCTTTCTTTCTTTCTTTTTTTCTTGCTTCTTTGAGACAGGGTTTCTTTTCTTTTCTTTAATATATTTTATTTTTATGTGCATTTGTGTTTTTGCCATGGGTGTCAGGGTCCCCTGAAACTGGAGTTACAGACAGGTGTGAGCTGCCATGTGGGTGCTGGGAATTGAACTCGGGTCCTCTGGAAGAAGAGTCAGCGTTCTTAACCCCTGAGCCATCTCTCCAGCCCGAGACAGGGTTTCTCTGTGTAGTTTTGGTGCCTGTCCTGGATCTCACTCTGTAGACCAGGCTGGTCTCGAACTCACAGAGATCCGCCTGCCTCTGCCTCCTGAGTACTGGGATTAAAAGCATGCGCCAGATGAGAGTTTGCGTTTCTAAGAAGCTACAGTGGCTGTGTTGTTGTTTTTTTATGGCCCCACAGTTGGGCTCCAAAATGTTGTTTTTGTTCTTTTCTCTTAGCTCTTTTAGGGGGCTCACCACCCAGCTACACAGCCAGCCATGGAGTAGGAGTGAAAGTAAGATAAACAGAAGAAAAGGAAAAAGCCTAGAGGCAAAAGATAGAGGGGATAATTAGTTAAGAAAAGCTGGCAAGAAGCAAGCCAAGCTAATGCTGGGCATTTATAATTAAGAATAAGCCTCTGTGTGTGATTTATTTGGGAGCTGAGTGGTGGGCCCCCAAAGAGCTAAGAGAAAAGAACAAAAGCAAACAACAGCAGCAATGGCCATGTTACTGCTCTGAGGACCACACTGAGTAACAACAAGGATGTATTTCTAAGCTGTTTGGACTTAATTCTACAGGTAAGGAGGGGCCATGAAAAACTGTTTTGTTCTGTTTGGGATTGTAATCCAAGTGCTTCCAGCCTACCATTACAGAAAGATTTACAATGAAAAAGTACCTCTTCCAGCTGGGCGGTGGTGGTGCACACCTTTAATACCAGCACTCGGGAGGCAGAGGCAGGCTGATCTCTGTGAGTTCGAGGCCAGCCTGGTCTACAGCATGAGTTCCAGGAAAGACGCAAAGCTACACAGAGAAACCCTGTCTTGAAAAACAAAACAAAAAACAACAAAACAAAACAAAAAGTACCTCTTCCCTCTACTCTTTCACACCTCTGGGCCCACTTCCAAAGGCAACCTACTTTCCCTTTGTTGTTGTAGTGTGTGTGTGTGTGTGTGTGTGTGTGTGTGTGTGTGTGTGTAAAACTACTCATAATTCTAGACTTTATTTTAATACATGTATGTGTCTCTGTGTGGAAATACACACATATAAGCACAGGTTCCCCCACCCCGGGTCAGAAGGATCTTGGATCCCCTGGAGTTGGTACTGGCAGTTGTGAGCCGTCTGATACAGGTCTAGGAATCGAACTCACGTTCTACTGTAAGAGCATTATGTGCTCTTAACTGATAAGCCATCTCTCCAGTCCAGCCATCCATAAGTCTAACCCATCTCCTACCACTCGTTCTAAATTTATTACTTACCATTATTATTATTTTGGTTTTGGTTTATTAAGACACGGTTTCTCTGTGTATCCCTTGGCTATCCTGCAACTCACTCTGTAGACCAGGCTGGCCTTGAACTCAGAGATCTGCCTGCCTCTGCCTTCCAAGTGCTGAGATTAAAGGCATGTATTATCATGCTGGACTAAATTTAAATATTATATATTTACTTCCTATAATATATGGGTGATGTTTTTTTGAGGCAGGGTTTCTTGATGGCCTCGAATTCAGTGATCCATCTGCTTATGCCTCTCTAATGCTCAGATTAAAGGCTTGTGCCACTAACCCAGGCTCAGATATATGGACTTGTTTTTCTTTGAGACACAGTCTCATATAGTCCAGGCTGGCCTCAGTTGTGTAGCTGAAGAGGACCTTGAACCTGATCCTGCCTGTTGCTCCCAAGTATTGGAATCACAGATATTCACCATCCTGCCTTACCTCTCCTTAGCATTATTCCACCCATGGTTTTTGTGATGGTTTAAATGAGAATGACCCCCACGGGCTTATATGTTTGAAATCTTGGTTCTCAACTAGTGGAAGTATTTGGGAAGGATTAAGAGGTGTGCCTTGTTGGAGAAGGTGTGTCATTGGGGATCGACCTTGGGGTTTCAAAATGGCCAAGCCATTCCCAGTTTTCTCTGCTTTGTGCTTGTAGATGGAGATGGTATCTGAGCTCTCAGCTTCTGGTCCAGAACAATGTGTGCCTGCCTGCTTGCATGTTGCCATGCCCCACCACCATGATGGTCATGGATTCTAACCTTCTGGAACAGTGAACCTCAATGTAAATGCTTCTCTTATAAGTTGCCTTAGTCATAGAGTTTTGTCACAGCAATTGAAAAGTAACTAAGTTTTTAACAAGAAACTGACAAAATATCTGCCTTTTTGAAAAATTACTGTGGACTTTTTTTTTCTCCCCCCCCCCTTTGTGTGTATGTGTGGAGGGTGATATTTCAAGACAGGGTTTGTCTTATGTATCCCTGACTGTTCTGGATTTCACTCTGTAGACCAGGCTGGCCTCAAACTCAGAGATCTGCCTGCCTCTGCCTCCCAAGTTCTGGGATTAAAGGTGTGCACTGCCACTGCCCAGTTACTCTGGACTTTTCAAGGATCAAGGAAAATTGGAGAAGCAAAACTCTGAGTCACGGAGACTAGCTAGAAACAAAACAAAACAAAAACAAACAACAACAACAACAAAAAAAACTGAAAGTACTTCAAGTGGCTTGTTAGAGAGAATTTGATCATAACAGGCATAAGTGAAAGAATTGGGCAACTGATTCATTCTTTTCAAATGGTATTCAATATTGTTCAAAAAACAAACAAATTATTTCAACTATTATGAAAGTTGATTTCAACTAACAGCACTGGAAAAAACAGCTATATGTCCTGATGCAATTTACCAAACAAAGGGACCCAAAGGAGGTCTGAGAGCAAGTGGAGAAGATGCCAGTAGCTGTAGGATTGTGGGTCCTATGGAGAGATGCAGCAGGCAGGTAGACACAGGAGAGTCTGAAGCTCAGGAGAGAAATGAGGACAACACTTGTGAGTTTGAGAATCTGGACAGTGTAGGTGGAGTTTCTTGTCAGGACTGCCAGCTCCCAAATAACCACACAGAGACTCGTTATTACAAAAGCTTGGTTGATAGCTTAGGCTTGTACCACTAGCTGTTATATCTTAAATTAACCCATTTTTAAAATTACTTCCTGCCTCCTGCTTTATTACCTTTATTCTGCCCATGCTGCTTTCCTGCTTCATAATCTATAAGGTTTCACTTCATAATCTTGGCTGTCCTGGAACTCACTTCTTAGACCAAGTAGATTCGTAGGCCTTGAATCTATGGCAATCCTCTTACCTCAGCCTCCTGAGTGCTGGAAGTGCAGAAATGAACTACCATGGTGAGTTGTTAGCTCCTTGCTATGAAAAGCAACTTGATTCAAACTGATGATTCTTCTTCCCTCATGTCTGTGGGAGTGGAGGTGCGACACCATACCAACCTGATAAGCACTGTGATCATGTTGAAAGATACCATCTCTCCATGCAGGAGGCAGGTGGAATTTGGAGAACACAAAAAAGTCAAGTGTTGCTGGGCATGTTGGTGCACTCCTTTAATCCTAGTACTTGAGAAGCAGAGGCAAGTGTGTAAGTCTTTCTCTGTCTTCACCAGCCAGCTCCCAAATACAACACAGAGACTTATTATTAATTATGAAAGCTCAGTGTTAGCTTAGGCTTGTTCCTAACTAGTTCTTATAACTTAAATTAACCCATATTTTTAAATATACATTCTTTTACATGGCTTAGTTACCTTTACTCTGGACTGCCCATCCTGTTTCCTCCACATCTGGCTGGTGACTCTGCCTTTCTTCTTCTGTGAGTCCTCTCTGTCCCAAGAAGTCCTGCCTAACCTCTTCCTGCCTAGCTAATGGCCATTCAGCTCTTTACTGGACCAATCACAGTGACCTATTCACACAGTGTAAAGGAATATTCTGTAACACGGGTGGATCTCTGTGAGCTCAAGTCCTGGTCTACACAGGGAGTTCCAGGACAGCCAGGGCTAAATGGAGAGACCCTGCCTCAAGCTCCTGACCCCTCAAAAACAGACTAATCAGGGGTTGGAGATGGCTCTAAGGTTAAGCACACCTGCTGCTCTTCCAGAGGCTCAGTTAGGTTCACTGCACTACGACAGGCAAGCTCACAACTTTAACTCCTGCTCCAGGGGTATCAGATCGAAGCTCTGGTCTCAGGGCACACCCTCACTACTTGTACATGCACACACATGCACATAATTAAAAATAATTTTTAGGGTTTTTCGTTTTTGTTTTTAAAGAATCAGATAATCAACCCGGCGGTCATGGTGCACGCCTTTAATCCCAGCACTCAGGAGGCAGAGGCAGGCAAATGTCTGGTCTACGGAGTGAGTTCCAGGATAGCCAGGGAAACAGAGAAACCCTGTCTCCAAAAAGCAAAAAAAGAAAAAAGAAAAAAAAAAAAAAAAACAAATAAAAGATTCGGAAAATCACAGCGCCTATCATTCATGGTTTATGGAATCAAGGTAACAAAGGCGCTCAGAACAGTAGTGGTGCAGGTTTTTAATCCTCTCCTCCTCAGCCTGCGGTTGCCTTGCAGAGCTGGGCCACGCAGGCCTCATGCTGCAGCCCTCTGATGCTGGAGCGCTCAGGGAACTGGCCCGAAGCCCCGGGAAGCCGCTAGCTCCCGGCTGGCTCCGCGGTGCGGGCATCTGCTCTCCCCCGAGGCCCACTGGTGCCCGGCGGCGACCCTGCGGGAGAGGCTGTGCATGCGGGCTCTCCTCGTACGCAGTAGTCGCCGGCCACGGCCGCCGCCCTAAGCGCCGCCCGCCGCCCTCTCACCCCGCGGCGGCGGCGGCGGCGGAAGCGGCGGGGCGGGCCGGCTGGGCCGGGGCGGGGCGCGAGCGGCATGGAGGAGGCGGAGGCCGCGGAGGCCGCGGCGCGCGGGGCCGAACTGTGCGGGCCCGAGTGGGGCCCGGGGCCCCTGAGCCGTGAGTGCCTCTCGGTGCGGGTCCCGGAGGGCTGGCGCGGGCTGGGTGGGTCCCCCGAACCTTCCGGCGTCCCTGAGCCCGATGGGATGGGGCGAGGGTGGAGGAGTAGGGTGCGGGAGGTCGCTATTAACTGGCCCACCCCGGGGCTGGAAAGGACTGGGACTTGCACCTTGTAAGGACTGATGAGTCGTGAGAGTTGAGTTTCCGGCCTCCACTGAGGCTCCGAGTCTGGACTTAGTTTCTCCAGCCCCAGGGAATTTTCAGGTGATCCAATTCCCCTAAAGAATTTCTGGCGAGACCCAGAGAAGTTGAGCCACGTTGCCTAGGTCACACAGCTCAGCAGTTTGCTGAGAGAAGTGTTGCTAAGAAGTCCTCATCTCTCCAGAAGGCATTAGGCTTTGGGAGAAGCATCTTACTCCATGTGACTCTACGGTCCCCTCAGATTCCTGAAGTCATGGACTGGCCGGGACAGGGGTGACTCCCTAATCCAGTATGGATGACTGGAAGCCCAGTCCCCTCATCAAGCCCTTCGGGGCTAGGAAGAAACGGAGCTGGTATCTTACGTGGAAGTATAAACTGACAAACCAGCGGGCCCTGCGGAGATTCTGTCAGGTAAATGAGGTCCCACATGTCTGGAAGGCTGGCCTCCTAACTTTACCCTAGCATAGACTGTGGACTAACTGCCCCTGCTACCAGGAAGAGGCAGCAGATTCCAGGAAGGGAACCCCTGTGTGTCACGACCTTCTCAGGCAGTGATTAAAGACCCCGCATTCTGGAATCAGAACCCAAGCCTGGTCTCCTAGGCATCCAACAGAAACCAGAAGACTGTCAGGAAGGCTTTGCCCCTGAACAGCTGTCAGGCAGTGTGGCCCAGGTTCTGTGTCTTCCTGTTCTCCGCTATGGTTCTTGGGTCTTAAATCCACCTCTAGGAACTAGTTATGGAGGGGACCAAGGAAGTCAAGGACTCAAGTGGAAAAATACAAGAGCTCTGGGTAAGAAGGGCCTGGCGGAGGGAGACTTACTTGTCAGGGGAGTTTCTCTGGGGGATGGCCACAGACCCATCCTGATTGAGAACCAGAAAGAGGAGAGGCAGGCCCCAGATTCTTTCTCCCCGTGCCCTCTACAGCCAGGGTCAAACGTTCAGAAAACCTCTGTGACCCGGAGGGGGTGTGCCTCAGTCTCCCCCGTCTTTCCACTCAGACAGGGGCTGTGCTTTTCCTGCTGGTGACCGTCATTGTCAACATCAAGTTGATCCTCGACACTCGAAGAGCAATCAGCGAAGCCAATGAAGACCCGGAACCAGAGCAAGACTATGGTGGGAGTCCGCTGAGGACGGGGTGGGGGGCTGTGCTGGGGGGCCCTTGTCCATGCCTGTTCCAACAACTCCCTCTCCAGACGAGGCCCTCGGACACGTGGAGTCCCCTCGGCGCAGAGGCAGCAGCCCTCGACGGGTTCTGGACGTGGAAGTGTACTCAAGTAGAAGCAAGGTGTATGTGGCAGTGGATGGCACCACGGTGAGGGGACCGGGACTGAAGCCCTGTCTGACTACTGGTTTCTGCCTGTTAGGATTAAGGAACAGGTCTATGAAATGTCTGTGTGGCAAAGTCTCGGAAGTGCTCGGGAGCATCAGCAGGCCACTGACTCCCTGGCTTACTTATTATATGTAACCCCTTCCCAGTCCCTTGGGCTTCAGCCTCGGCCCAGGCACCGGGGTCCTGGTGGTAATGGGACTTGCTCTTCCGAGAGACGCTTGTTGGTGGAGGATTATAGGATATTCGGAGTCAAGCAGAGACAGCCCAGGGCTCTAGGTGCCATGAGAGTGTTAAAAGGTAGATTGTAAAGAGGTGCGCTCTTTTTCTGATGAGGGTACCCAGGGGGCTTTCTGGGAGAGACAGCCTTGAGCCTGAGTTGGAACTCTAAGCCGTGACCGGCAGGCTGGTGTGTTTCACACTTGTGAGACCGCGTCAGCGTGAACGCCAAGGTGAATAGCCGGATTATGTTTCTGTCGCTGCGCAGGTGCTGGAGGATGAGGCCCGAGAGCAGGGCCGCGGCATCCACGTCATTGTCCTCAACCAGGCCACGGTGAGCTTGAGGATGGGAGACCCAGGGGGCCGAAGCTGGACCCTTCCTTACTGGTAACACTGTCTCATAAGAGGTTTGCTCCTGCCAGGGCCACGTGATGGCAAAACGTGTATTTGATACGTACTCTCCTCACGAGGATGAAGCCATGGTGCTGTTCCTCAACATGGTGGCACCCGGCCGCGTGTTGATCTGCACGGTTAAGGTCAGTGAGTCTCCATGCCCCTCGCTCTGACTTTGCTCGAGGGAATGCGAAGAACTTCTGGAGAAGGGTAGCTCAAGTTCCGGTCTGAGGCTTGGTTGGTTTTTTGTTTTGTTTTTTTGAGGGGGGAGTTGTTGTTTCTTAATCAGTCCAGCAGTTACTGAGCACCTGCTGTATACCACTGTAGTAACTAGTTGTTGAAGATCCAATAGGAAGCAAGACAGACCTGGAGCTCACATCCCAGTGGTAGCAACAGAACAGCCAACCCAGCCTCTAATGTCAGGAAATGACAAGAGAAGAAGGAAATAAAGAGGCAGAGGGGCATGGCTGGATTTTAGGGAGGGAACACCTCTATTGGGAAATAGTGTATGAGCGGAGGGCTGGAGGAAGAGAGAAGTAAGCCCGTAGTTGTCTGGAGGAAAAACAGCCTAGGTAGAAACTTCTGGAATGATCTACGGGAAAGGCCCTGCCTGAAATGGAGATGTTCCTGGCAAGCTTGAGGGACAGTGAGGATGCCAATGGAGTTGGAAAAGAAAGAGGGGAATGAGGTCAGTGTTGGGGAAAGAGTGGGGCGTTGGCTGGAGACAGGTGCTGGTCAGGTGGGCGAAGGACTTAGTATCCGAGCGACCTTGGATGAGTCTGTGAAAGACAGAAACCAAAGAGCATTGTTGGAGTCACTCAATGAGCCAACTTAAGTAAGAGATGTTATGTGTGCTGTTTGAAACATAACCAGTGCTTCAGAAGGCCAGGTCTCCTGGACCCACACAAGTCCTGGTGACTCTCTTTTTCGGTCCTCCAGGATGAGGGCTCCTTCCACCTCAAAGATACAGCGAAGGCTCTGCTGAGGAGCCTGGGAAGCCAGGCAGGCCCTGCCCTTGGATGGAGGGACACTTGGGCCTTCGTGGGACGAAAAGGAGGTTTGGCACCAAAGGCTGTCCACCCTGTAGTGTCCAGGGAGGGGCAGAGCGATAAGAGATGGGTGTGCGATGGGGGTGTACCGGAGTCAGCGGTGATGCTTCAGGTCAGAGTGGGCAAGGAGTTGGGAAGAAGCCCCCTACTCAAGTCTGGGCCTTCCTTTCTCCTTTTCCTTCGGCTAGGTCCTGTACTTGGCGAGAAACATTCTAAGTCTCCTGCCCTCTCCTCCTGGGGTGACCCGGTCCTGCTGAAGACAGATGTGCCACTGAGCTCAGCTGAAGGTGGGGTCAGTGGGGCCGGGCTCTGGGGCAAGGCTTGAGCAGAGAATGGGCGTTTGGATCCTCTGTGAGGCTATTTTTCCGTGACTGTGTGCCTGGGGCTTCCCTCCCCCAGCTGGCCTGACGCCTTCACCCTCTCCGTTTCCTCCTTCCCTTAGAGGCTGAGTGTCACTGGGCAGACACGGAGCTGAACCGCCGCCGCAGGCGCTTCTGCAGCAAAGTCGAGGGCTACGGGAGTGTGTGCAGCTGCAAGGACCCGACGCCGATTGAGTTCAGCCCTGACCCAGTGAGTGGGGCCGGCGCAGTGAGGAGGCTTGGACTCCTCCCCAGCTTAGCAAAGAGCCTTAGGAACAATTCACAGCTCAGGTTTGCTCTACCTTGACCTGGTAGGAGCTAGCTCAGCACGATGTATACTGAGCTCTGAAGACGGGTTGGGGGTGGGACAGGCCATGTTACCAGGGCTGAGTTGGACTCTGTGTGTGTGTGTGTGTGTGTGTGTGTGTGTGTGTGTGTGTGTGTGTGTGTGTGTGTATGTGTGTGTGTGTGTGTGTGTGTAAGTGTAAAGACAAGAACAAGGAAGACCCTTGGCCCGTTCCTGTCTGCTCTTGAGGCCCTTCCTTGCACTGAGAATTCTTCTCTAAATGGAGATCCCAGTTGGAAGGGGGAATAAGGGAAGCTAAAAGCTGTTTCTCACACAGCTTCCAGACAATAAGGTCCTCAATGTGCCTGTGGCTGTCATTGCAGGGAACCGGCCCAATTACCTGTACAGGTGAGCCTGGGGTGGGCTGTGTCCAGCGCTGAGCAGGGATGTCAGGACGTGGGTGGGTGCTTGGCTCGCCTTCCTGTCCGAGTAACACTTACAGGAGGCAGAGAGGCAGCAGATGCGGGGCCTGCTCGATCCGGGTAAACACGGGACACAGGAGCCCATTTATAAACGGGAGTGGTGAATTGAGAGGACAGAGGAGCCCTAATCTACTTTTCCGGGCTCCCCAGGATGCTGCGCTCTCTGCTCTCAGCCCAAGGGGTATCTCCGCAGATGATAACGGTCTTCATTGATGGCTACTATGAGGTGAGTGGGGTTGGGGTCAGAGCAGGACGACACAAAGCTGTGGGTCCTGAGCAGCCATGATCACTGAGGGCTGGTGAGGGCTGTGAAATATGAGAAGCTTGACATGTTGGGACCTGTAGAGGTGGAGAAGATAACACTCACGATGACTGGTGTCCGTGCCCACAGGAGCCAATGGATGTGGTGGCGCTGTTTGGTCTGAGGGGCATCCAGCACACTCCTATTAGCATCAAGAATGCCCGTGTGTCTCAGGTATTCCTTGGCAAGGGTGTAAGGGACAGATGCCTGGTCCCATCCTCTGCCTCAAGTCTTATGTGCCCAATTCCCCACCTAGCACTACAAGGCCAGCCTCACTGCCACTTTCAACCTGTTTCCGGTGAGTACCACGGACAACTTGGGTCTGTGGAGAGAATTGTGTTATGGAGAACACTTCCCTCACCTGGCCTTGCACTTCTGATCTGAAAAGTGGGGGAGCAGAGCGGTACCTGAACATGAGGGTTGGAGACGGAAACCCATGGGATGAGAGCATCCTCCTTGGAACCATGACGTTTCCTCCTATCCCTGTAGGAGGCCAAGTTTGCTGTGGTTCTGGAAGAGGACCTGGACATCGCTGTGGATTTTTTCAGGTGACAGGGGTAGCCCACCACTGAAGTGCTTATGAGCCACATGGGGGTTCTGTGCTTGACTGGGTCTCCAGGGAAGGATGTGGTGAGGTACGCTGGAGAGCTTTGAGTGAGCTCCAAAGTTGGGGGAGAGCTTGCCTAGCTCGGAGGGCATACGCTGGGCCTGAATAGAAGGTAGAAAAGATGGAGACAGTGAGACTACCAGCTCTGCACTTCCAGCATCGTGGTGTATCTGGGTTTGCCCTCTCTGAACTCTTGAACCCTTGGCTCTCTCAGCTTCCTGAGCCAGTCCATCCACCTGCTGGAGGAGGATGACAGCCTGTACTGCATCTCTGCTTGGAACGACCAGGTAGGTCGGGCGGCCAGGGGTTAGTCAGCATGGGCGTCTGTCAAAGCTTGCAACTAATGCTCCGTGATACCCCTTGTCCTTAGGGGTATGAACACACAGCTGAGGATCCAGCACTACTGTACCGTGTGGAGACCATGCCTGGGTTGGGATGGGTGCTCAGGAAATCTTTATACAAGGAGGAGCTTGAGCCCAAGTGGCCCACACCAGAAAAGGTACCCAGCAGGATAAGATGAATGGGCTGGAGTCCCTATCAACTACGAACTTGTAGCCTTCATAACATTCTGTGACCCCAGCTGTGGGACTGGGACATGTGGATGCGGATGCCGGAACAGCGCCGGGGCCGAGAGTGCATCATCCCAGATGTTTCCCGATCCTATCACTTTGGCATCGTGGGCCTCAACATGAACGGCTACTTCCATGTGAGTGGGGTATTAGGGAGTAGGGTGCTAGGTGACTGTGGTCAAGGACATGGATTCTGGAGCCTAGTCCCGATACTCACTAGCCATGTCAGTTACTGTTCTGTTTTTACCAGTTTCTCTATCTGGAAGATGAAGGTAAAAAAATGCTAACTGGGGGGCTGGAGAGATGGCTCAGCAGTTAAGAGCACTGACTGTTCTTCCAGAGGTCCTGAGTTCAATTCCCAGCAACCACATGGTGGCTCACAACCATCCGTAATGAGATCTGGTGCCCTCTTCTGGCCTGCAAGTATGCATGTAGGCAGAACACTGTATAGGTAATAAATAAATAAATCTTTTAAAAAAAAAAAAAAAAACAACCTGGATTCAATTCTCAGCACCTACATGGTGCAGTCATACAGGCAGGCAAAACATCCATACACATAAAAATAAATATTTTTTAAAAAATGCTGCCTCCCAGGGGCCAAACATAGATCACAAGCCTTGTGACCCCACCACTTGAGAGGCTGAGGCATGACGGGCAATAGTTTGAGGCCATCTGGACTTCATAATGAAGACCCTCAGAAAATAAAAACAGCCAAACTACCTGTCTATGACTGTTTTACCCGCTGCATGTGTGTCCTGTTCATGCCTGATAGCTGAGGAATTGGGAAGAGGGCACTAGATCTCCTGGGACTGGAGTTAGATGGCTGTAAACCACCATTGGGTGCTGAGAACCCAGGGACTTCTATAAGAGAGCAGCAAGTACTCTTAACCACTGAGCCATCTCTCCAGCTCATTATGAAGTCTCAATGAGTTCATGGATGTAAAAAGAATATGTTAAAAACCGTAAGCTTTATATTAGAGTAGCTGGTATTGTACGTTACTGCTGTTTCCATCACTGAACTGTGGGTGCAGAAAGGATATACCTGCTCTAAGCACTGGGCCTTCTCCTGTCCTTGCAAGTATTGGCACATATATTTCGGCCTGAGGTTAGCCAGGATGTCCCTAGCCCCCTCCATTCCACCTGGATGTATCTGGAGGTCCCCTCTCCTGTTATAATAAGAGTGCATTTGAAACAGTCTAGCTGCAAGGAGTGTATTTAGTTTGGAACATCCTGGAAGACGGCAAGACCCCCAGAGGAAGCTAATAAAAGAGCCTTATTTCCTAAGGAAGCCAAGTGCTTCCTCAGGTCATTCATGGTGCCAGAATCAGCAGTTTCCTCCCTTCTGACCCATCTGGGCTATTGGCTTCATCCAACAGAAAGCTAGCTCGCTCACTCTGTGTGTGTGTGTGTGTGTGTGTGTGTGTGTGTGTGTGTGTGTGTGTGTGTATGCTCGTGTGTCTCCACCACCACCTCTTGGTTTTTTTAATAAATCATATTTTAATTTTTTTGAAGATTTATTTATTTATTATGTATATGGTATTTTGTCTGCATGTATGCCTGCACACCAGAAGAAGGCATCAGATCTCATTACAGATGGTTGTGAGTTGGTGGGAATTGAACTCAGGCCCTCTGGAAGAACAATCAGTGCTCTCAACTTCTGAGCCATCTCTCAGGCTCTTGTTCTGTTTTTTTTTTAGGGTCTCTTATATCCCAGGCTGTCTCCAAACTATGTAGCTGAGACGGGTCTTGAACTTCTGACCCTCCTTCCTCCATCTTGCTTCTTTATTTCTAAGGCTCTGCAGCAAGCCTGGGGAAAACCAGGGGGAACAGGACTAATTCAGGGATCAGTAGCATGAGCCAAGGGACCAGCCCAAATTAAAGCTAGTAAAAGCTTGTCAAAGATGGTGCAAAGATGGAAGGCTGGAGGCAGTCAGAGAGCCCTTTCCAGGCTGTACTCCATTGTTTGGGTCTTGTGGTTCTGCGGTGGGTCAGTGAGCAAGTGTGGGCAGACTAAAGGTGGCCCTGACTTTGTCCTCGCTCCCGTTCCAGGAAGCCTACTTCAAGAAGCACAAGTTCAACACGGTTCCAGGTGTCCAGCTCAGGAATGTAGACAGGTAGAGGCTGGCAGCAGGTCAAGGGGGTGGGCAGCTGCAGGCTTGATGACCAGTCCTTGCTGGTTCTTTCCTGTCCAGGGCCTTGGGTATTTACCTCAGCCCTGCTGTGCTGTGCTTTCCCCATGTGACCCTTTGCCCTGCCCATTCCTGTCCACGGGCCTGAGGGCCTCGCCTTCCCTTGATTCATTTCTTCTTCCCATCAGTCTGAAGAAAGAAGCTTATGAAGTGGAAATTCACAGGCTGCTCAGGTATGGCCTAAAGTAACTGGGATGCCTGGCAGGGGATAAGGAATAAAATACAGGCTTCCTTAGTACCACAATTTATGGGCACTATAGAAAATGAAAACCAGAGTTCTCTAGTGCAAACATTACAAAGAATTTCAAGATGGCTGGGCGCTGTTGGCACACATTTAATCCCAGCACTTGGGAGGCAGAGACAGGCGGATCTCTGAGTTTGAGGCCAGACTGATCTACAGAGCAAGTTCCAGGACAGCCAGGGCTCACAGAGAGACCCTGTCTTGAAAAACCAAAAATAATTAAATAAATAAAAAGAATTTCAGTAGCAACAGAGCATTCACCACACCTGGGAAGTGTGTCCTGTCCTGGCCTTACTTTTCTGTCCCCAATGCAGCGAAGCCGAGGTTTTGGACCACAGCAAGGACCCTTGTGAGGACTCCTTCCTGCCAGACACAGAGGGCCATACCTATGTGGCCTTTATCCGAATGGAAAAAGATGATGACTTCACCACCTGGACTCAGCTTGCCAAGGTGCCTCAGAAGTACCCTCACCAACATGCATTGCCCACCTAACAGAGTCTTTGTTGTAGAGTTTTCAACCTCAGAACCTTTTCATGCTCTCAGGAACCCCACTTCCTGGCCAGGTGTGGTTCTCTGATGGTGAACGCCTTTAATACAAGCTCTCAGGGAGGCAGAAGCAGGTGGATCTCTTAGGTTTAAGGCCAGCCTGGTCTACAGAGCAAGTACGAGGATGGCCAGGGCTACACAGAGAAACTCGTGTTTCAAAAAACAAACAAAGTACCTCTTTTCTAAACCCTTGCTCAAATCCATACTCCAGAGGATGTTTGCTCTTGAAGATTGAGGCAGCTGCTAGACCTTCACTGGGCAGTCTCCACACTTCCTGACCCATCCCTTTCTCCTGCTCTATCCCTGCCAGTGCCTCCATATTTGGGACCTGGATGTTCGTGGTAACCACCAGGGCCTGTGGAGATTATTTCGGAAGAAGAACCACTTTCTGGTGGTGGGGGTCCCAGCCTCCCCATACTCGTGAGTCGCCTCTTCCACCCTGGGAGATTCCCTCTTGGGGTTGGAGCATGTCGCCTGTCCTGAGAGATTCCCTCCTGGGGTTGGAGCATGTCATCTTCTCTAGATCATTCTTCTGTTACATTTCAGAGTGAAGAAGCCACCACCAGTCACCCCTATTTTCCTGGAGCCACCCCCAAAGGAAGAAGGAGCCCCAGGGGCCGCTGAACAAACATGAAGCCTCCTCCAGGACCCTGCAGGGCTGGGTACTGTGTACCCCAGGCAGGCTGGCCCGTCGCCCCATCCTGTAGGATTTTGTAGATGCTGGTAGGGGTTAGGGCTGGTTTGTTTTTAACATGAGATTTCATTACTAACTTTGAGGGGAAGGATCCCCTGCTCCAACACCCCTGTTCCTGAGGTTAAGGTCTATTTATTACTTCCTTGTTGGAGAAGGGCAGGAGAGTACCCAGGACCTCTTTGGGATCCCTGGGCAGCTGATCCTGCCCTTTTTACACCCCATCCTCCCAGGCCTGGCTCAGAATCTAACCTATTTATTGACCGTCCTGAAGGCCTTGGGAATAGGCCCAACCTGGGGCCTTTATTCCTCTCTGGACCAGGACGCTGCCCTGAGGGTGGGACTGGCTCATACTCAGGAAACTGCTGTGCCCAGCTGATGACAGGCCCAGCTGGGCCATGTGCTGACAGACTCACTCAGAGACCCTTAGACACTGGACCAGGCCTCCTCTCAGCCTTCTTTTTGTCCAGATTTCCAAAGCTGGATAAAGGTGGTCATTGATTAAAAAAGGAGAAAACCTCTAGGGGTGTGTTTTGTGATAGTTTTGTGGGGAGCATGGCATGGCGGTGAGGGAGAGAATCATCTGGACGGATGGTGATGTGCTTTGGTTTTTTTACTGTCTGCCACAGTTTTATCTTATGTGTGGAAGCCCTTTGGCCACCAGGGGATACCCAAGTCTCAAGCTTCAAGTCTTTTGTTTTTATTTGTTTTAAGCAGGCTCCGCCCTGGGACCAGCTGACTTTATTTCTGTTCGGGCCTTAGCTCCAAGCAGCCATCTCACACCCCTTCCTCACTGTTTATTGTCAGGCTGGTCCCTTCCTTGTTCGTCTGGGCCCAGCACCTGTCCCCAGAAGTGCAGTAGCTAGAAGAGACCACAAAGAGAAACTTGGGGGAGGATGAGGGAATGGGAGAGCATGTAAATAGTGAAGACGGACGTGATTGGGCTAAAAGCAGTGGCGGAACCAGGGGTGTGGGAGATGATTTTGTAGGAGGATACTGGGCAAGCAGACAGAGAAGTGAGTGTTTCTGTGGCCTTCTGGATTGGTTGTGTGCAGAATTCCATATAGGGATGTTTTTCTGGAGAAAAAGGCCATGGTTTTCAGATTCTCAAGAGGCTAGTAACTCAAAAGAGCATAGGAAAGTCTGAGTTAGTTACCAGAAAATGGACAGTATGGTCCACTGGGAATCAGATAGCCCAAGGCAGGGCAACGTGACCTTTAAATTAAGTCTCTCTGAAGGATTAAGATCAGGACCTGAGTAGATTGCATTGTAAGAAAGGGTATAGATCTTTTGCCAAGGAGTCAGGAACTTACTGGAATTTCTACCCTTTATCTGTTCTCTGTCCTGGCCTCTCTTACGGTGCCTGGAGTTGAGGACCGCAATGGCATCAGTGCGGTGGCTTTGACACTGCTTATCACCCTGACTCCTCCCGTGTTGGCTGGAGCTAGAGACAGCGGTTCAGGTGGCAAAGCAGGTGCAGAGAAGCAGTTAGCCCAAGATGAAGTGGCAGCCCTCCTTGGGCAGAGGAATCCATCTTCCCTTCCCACCCCTGCTTCCACACGGGTACCTATGGAAGGAACCGAGTGGTTGTGTGCGAGGCACAGTATGCTGGCAAAGGCACGCAGAGGGTGGTGGCCAACTAATTCCTCTCTCTGCCTAGAGCTCTAGTAGACCCTCAGTCAGGCTTCAGTGACTGAAGCTGCGTGGCGCTGGCCAAGTCTCTGCTCCTTTTTGGGCCCAGCAAGTGGGTGATAGTTGTGGGCTGCTCTGGAAAAGCCCGTAGAGACAGATGGGGGGTAGGGGGTGGGGTGCCAAAGGGAAGGGAGGAGGGAAGCCAGTCAAACGGCTTTGCTTGGTAGCAGCTACTGTCCTGTGGCAACAGCCATCTTAGCACTGCTACTTGAAGTTCAGAGACATTCAGTTGGTTTGTTTATTTAAGACAGGGTTTCTTGGTGTACTCCTGGCTGTCCTGGAGCTCACTCTGTAGCCCAGACTGCCCTTGAATTCAGAGATCTACCTACCCCTGCCTCCCAAGTGCTGGGGTTAAAGGCATGCACCACTGCCATCTGGCTTAAAAGACATTCAGATTTTTGTCAGGGACATTCTGGTCAGGCTCTTCAGATTGGACTATCACTGTACTAAGCAAGGTCTACCCAGTTACAGGAGGCAGTCTGGTCGAAGTGTCAGCCTCAGTTTTTCAGCTGGAAAGCTGTGGGACTCTCTGGCTGTAAAACTAAGTAAAGACTAGGGGTGTACCTCAAGCAGTTAAGTGCTTGCTTAGCACACATGAAGCTGGGTGTGATCCCACATAAAACCAGGCGTGGTGACAGCACCTCGGAGACAGGCGGGATTCACGGTCATTATCAGCCATATAGAAAGTTCACGGCTACATGAGACCCGCCATCTCAAAACAACAAAACAAGTGAGATCTTGGCTAGGTGTGATGGCGCACACCCTTAACCCCAGCATTCAGGAGGCAGAGGTAGGCAGCTTTCTGAGTTGTAGGCTCAACCTGGTCTACAGAGCAAGTTCTAGGACAACCAGGACTACATAGACCTTGTTTCAAAAAAACCCAACAACAACAACACACACACCAAAAAAAAAAAAAAAAAAAAAAAAAAACAAGAAAAGGATGCTTGGGTGAAGGAGCCAGTGCTGGTGGTCGTTGTGTAGGGAGCCTTGCTATAATTATGATTTCAGACCATACACTAAATGTGCCACCATGACCAACCAGGCCACACCCTACAATCACCCAGTTCCCGTTCAAGATGATGGGAACATACCCAGTGTGCCCAGCCACCCTCAGCGGGTACAAGTCTGAATTTGCTGAAGAACCTGTGAATGCTCCCATTGATGGGAGAGACCCACTCCCCTGTTGTCCTCCAATAAAAATGTGTAAATCAACTCCCCCAAGAAGATATGGATCTTGAGAGCAGTGAATAGGCCAATACCAAAGGGAAGATTTTAACATTCTCTAAAGTAGGGCACATAGCTTAGAGCTCCTCATCAGGGTTCCTGGAGGGCTTCTTGGAGCCCAAAGAGTGACTCCACCCCCACAGCCCTGACAATAATTCTGTTCTCCCCTCCTTGACTTGGCACAAGCGTGTTACTTTCATAGCTTTCCAGTCCAGTGCCCTTCACCAGGAGGGAGAACTTTCAGGACAAAGTCCTCTCATGACACATAAAGGCAGACCAACCCAGCTCCCACTTCCTCCGTGCCCTCTTGCCCATTTTTACTCTCCCTCCCCGACCTGAAGCCCAAATACCTACCTCACTTCCACCCTGCTGAGTCTCCAGCCTCACAAAAAACAGTGCAATTTAGGCAAGATGGACCCATCTCTCCCCAAGTGTACACAGTCGAAATAGAAATATTTTCATTGGTTTATAGGTTCCAAAACGCCTTCTACACATCCATCCTATGACCTTGCTGGACTTGAATATGCCCAGGCTATAAGTGCCTTCATCCACCAGTGGGGCGCTGGGATCAAGAGCCACTTTTATATTAAGGGAGTGTTGAGGGTTGAAGAAAAGACTAAAGAGATGGGCAGAAGAGGCTGCTTCAGAGTCTCTGGAACAGATGTTTCCCTAGCCCCACCAGTAAAAGGATGAGACAGACACACAGCCCGGAAGAGGTGGTCCCTGTTTAGCCCAAAGTCCAGAGCAAGCAAAGGCAAATCCACTTTCAGCCCAAATGACGTTGTTAGATTTCATCTCCACCCAGGTCACCGCTGCCTAGCTGTGCCAAGTGCCTCTTCCTGGTTTCCATGTGGCAGCAGCAAGTGGGGAGGTAGAAGCAGTCTTATTTCAGATTGCAGTAGAGATACATGGATACAATCATGGCAGCCAGCTGGTGGGAAGGAACAGGGAGACACGAAAGGCCATGATTGAGATCAAGGATTGGCTTCCTGCCCACCCTGAATAGCCTCCACGAAGCATTGCTTTCTCGATGGTAGAGGACATGCTTGGCATCCATAGGTCTCTGGGTTCAGTCCTCAGTTCCAGAATGAAAACACAAGAAATTCTTCTCCTCTAGAGAAGCCTCAGAGATGGGCTAATCTGTACTGATACCCAGGTCCAGTCTCCTCACTGACTTACCTCCAGGGCCGCAATTCCAACTGCCACACCACCCACAGTGACCGCATTGGTTCTGATGTCATGCAGAAGCTGATTGAAACAACCCTTGGGGGAGGGGAGAAAGTGTTTATAGCCGACAGTGCCCTTCCTCTGACCCATTTACTACTACTGTAAGGCCATTAAACAATCCCAGCCATGCCAGGCAGTGATGGTGCACGCCTTTAATCCCAGCACTCAGGAAGCAGAGGCAGTGGATCTCTGTAAGTTCAAGACCAGCCTGGTCTACAGAGAGAGTTCCAGGATAGCCAGAGACACCCAGAGAAACCCTGTCTTGAAAAATAAAAAAAAGGAACCCCGCCCTTCCACGTCAGCCCATACCTGTACTTGTTTCTCTCTGGCCTTATCCTCGGTGCACGGTCCCTCGGTGCTATTGGTAGGCTTGCCACAGCAGTAAGAAGGAAAGACCTTATTCTCTTCGACGAAATGTGAGCCGTTAAAATCTGTATAGTTGTTGAAACCACAGCACTTCAGCTGCAGACAAAATAGGGTGGATGATTGATGGGGCCGTGTTTGTTTTTGTTTGTTTGTTTTCGTTTTTCCTCTCCACTCCCAAATCTTCCCAGCCCACCTTACCCCGTCCATGGTAGAGTTCCACACTTGGGTGAATTCAGTCTGGGAACCGTAGTCTTTCTTGATGGCAGGCACCACCAGCAACGTCAGGAACTGTTCTGCCTGGATGGGTCGGGCCAGCGTTAAGAGACTGGCAGGGGAAGTGGCCATTCACAGGTCACCACCCACTTCTCGGGGGGGGGGGGGGGGGGGGGGGGGGGCTTTGGTCAGTTTTCCTCCCTTGCCCCGTCCCCGTGCCTCACCATTGTGGTATACACCAAAGCAACCACAGCCGCTGCAAGCTCGGCGATGAAGATGATGAGCAGGATGACAAAGAACTGGGTGGGGGACAAGGAAGCGCACTTTAGGAAGACCGCCCTCCTTGCCCTACCCGCTCCCATCAAAGAGGCAGGGGCTCCCCCACGGTGAGGCTCCCGGAATGCTGGGTAAGCTTTTGGGCTTCCCCAGGGGCTGGTGTCGGGGATGAAGGGACCCTCGGTTGTGGTTTGGGGAGCTGGGTCTGACACACCATCATGAGCGCACACTTGCTCTCCGAGTGAGCACCGTAGCAGCCCAGGAAACCAAGGATAAAGAGGACAGCACCGGCCGCGATGAGGAAGTAGCCCACGTTGACGAACTGCATGGCACTTGATGACAGTGGCCCAAAGATCTTCAGGAAGGACGGCCCGTCGACGGACACCCAGATCCCCACAGCCAGCAGGGCCGCACCGCACAGCTGGGGACAGAAGTCAGTCTTTGAAACGGTGCTAGTCACGGTTCCCTTTCTCACCATGAAGTCTGGAAACTTTCCCTTGACCAGGGATTCTAGCTACCTATTGTGTGTGGAGGGAAACATCAACTAGTACCAGAAAGATGGGAACTGGGACACACAAATTCACCAGTCTGTTCACCTGGGAAGATAAAAATGAGATCAGGGGTTCTAGAAATATCCACAGGCTGGGAAGAGGCCCAAAACTTTCCTTTTTCTGTAGTCAGGGTCCTGCCACATAGGTAGGAACGGAAAACAGGTCTCGTCACTCATTCTTGGGCTGTGGGTGCCTACAATAACTCTGTTCTCTGATACATGGAAGCGGGCGGGTGGTAGTGTGGAGCTGGTTCAACAGTCACTATAGTAACAGCAGGGTGAGGCTTCCACCTGCTTGAAACCTTGAAAGGGGCGGAGGTTGAGAGGTTCATCTACCCAAAGGCCCTATTTGATTTCTCTTCAGGGTGGAATCAGCTGCCAGACTCCTTTTCCACCTAGACCACTGCCTGACAAGTAAAAACTGAGGAAACAGAGGTTGAAGCCAACTACAGCTTCTCTTCAAGACACCGATCTAACCTCAGGGTTCAGAGGTGATGATCTTGAGGCTCTGAGGGGGTTCAATGGAGGCCCTGGTCCCACCGCTCCTAGAAAACTCTTTGCTGACCCAAGGGCTTCGGTGGATCAGCACTGGACACTGACTTGTGCCCAGCTCCCACTGTCCAGCTAAGGAACCGAGTCTGGGGCAGGGGTAAAGAGATGTATAGTGTGGTTGTATCCCAGGATGTTTGCTTAAGGACAAGAGAGCTGGGCTCCTAGCCTACAGGGTCAAATTTCAAGGAGTCTGGCCTTCCTACCTTGTTCTGTCCAGTCTGGCAAGGCCTGGGCAACAGAGGACAGAAACCAAACTGGATTTGCCTTTAACCCTATCAGGCCAGAGTCCCGGCTCTCCCAATTGTTGAAATCTTCGTACTTCCTTCAGTTATATGAATGAAACCTAATTCAAGGCAGCCAAAGGAAGTCCAAGGTACAGACCACATTGGAGTCAAAGAGACTATCTACCCTCCGCCCCATTTCTCTCTTCTTCCTTCCTTCCTCTTTTCTTTTTTTTTTAGTTTTTTGAGACAGGGTTTCTCTGCAGCCCTGGCTGTCCTAGAACTCGCTCTGTAGACCAGGCTGGACTCATAGAGATCCTCCTGCCTCTGCCTTCCGAGGGCTGAGATTAAAGGTGTGCGCCACCACCGCCCGGCTCCTTTGCCCACTTTCTTTAAGCTGGTGCACACTTCGTGCTTCTACTTTCTCCCCTCTCGCTCATTCTTCTCTGGTGGCCCTGGCCACTGTTTTCTTGTCCTTCCTTCCTACTGCCCCATGCCTCCTTCACGGTGCCTATTTTCCTGCTCATCTCTAATACTTCCAGTTTCCAAAAACTCACTTTTTTTGAGATCAGGCGTTCTAAAATATTCACGGAGGTTGGGGGGAGTGGAAGACAGACTTTCCCTTGTTGTTGCCAGGGTTCCAACCACCCCTATAGCTTCATTGGCTGCTAGCAGGTGCGTAGCTTTCAAATATCCGTGCACCTCCACTGAGCACACAGGAGCCTGGGGGATGACCCTTCCTTCTCCCCGCTTTGCTCAAGCTGTTTCTAAGACGTCTTCTACATCTGTTCTACCACCCCTCTGCAAGGAACCCCTTCATTTACTGTGTCCTTTCTTCTGTCTCTATCTCCAGGGCTTGGGCCTCATGGCTCAGCTTCTCAAACAAGCCCTATATAATCTGTTCCTGGTTTTCTAAACAATATCAAATTTCATTACCTCTGGGCCTTCCTACGCACTTTACAGCCCTCACCCCCACCCCACCCAATGCAAATGTCCAGCTTCCGCTACTTCCTCCAGGAAGTATTTTCCTACTAGGCTAGATTCAACCCTCCGGGGACTCCCTTAGCCTTGGTGGTAAATCTGAAAGTACCACTTTGCAATTATCAGTGTATATAGCAATTATCAGCCTGTTTGACAATTATCAGCCTGTTTGGTTTACTGGTCCCGAGATCCTCAAGGGCGGTTAAGTGGCCCTGCTTGCTTTCTACCCTTGCACATAGCATAGAGTGTTAGTCAGTGAATATGTTTTCCTTTTTGTTTGTGGCCTCCCGCAGGCTAAGCAAACGCTGTGCCACTGAGCAACAATCCCAGTCCCTTCAATGTCAGCCTAGTCAATGAATGTTTGTTGAATACATAAGGGTTGCCAGTCAACTCTAAGAGGCACAAGCCCGCTCTCCTTTCAACGTCTCCATTCATGGTAGTCACTTTTGTACTATAAACTTAAGCAGACCCCCTTTCCCCTCTGAACCTTGAAGGCCTGTAGAAAAGGGGGAATCACTCCTGCTAGCCTATCCCGACCCACACTGATCCTTCCTGGAAGGGAGGTGAGAGCCTGAAGCATCTCCATCCCTAACCTTCCCATCTTCACCCAAACTCCCATGTGGCAGCCAGGCTCTTAGTGGGGCTAGGAATCAGCATTTGGGAAGACCCTCGCTTCCTATTCATTAAGGGGAACTTGTAGGGCAGAGTCTGGGTACATAGTCTCCTATTCCCCAGCTTGGGCTATGTTCAGATTGTGACTTGCTTTTGTAGGGAACCCCCAAAAGCCCACAATCGCCATACTTACAAAGATGATTAGATTGAAGAGGAACATCATGACCTTAAGGAACTTGAAGCACTGCATGGTGGGTCCTGGGAAACAGACATGTACAAATTGGGACCTTCTGTCCCACCTGCCCTGGGCTGGCCCTGCTTTTTGGACCCTGGCATACCAGAGTCTAACATCCTGTGATTTCTCACTAATTTTTGACCCTGTGTCTGGACTCTGATATCTCAGAACTTTTCCCAGTTCCCATCCTGACTTTCCCAGTTCCCTGCCCACCTCTACTACCCAGATACTGTTATCAAACTTAATTCCCTGATCCTAACATCCCCAGATTCTCACACAGATATTACAAGCCCGACTCCCACACTGTAGGACTCTCAATTCCCTTTTCGGATACCTGCCTTTCCTGGTCTTCTTCATGGACCAACCTTAGACTCTTTCGGTACCTTCCCACTGGCTTTTCCCAGAACCCCAAACCTGTTTCCAGACTGGTCCATTCACAGGTTAATCTCTGCCCTGTGCCATCACCTGCTCAGGGCTCTTGGTAATAGGTTCTGAAGAGGATCTGCTGCGCTCCCGAAGAAACAGAACAGCTCCAGGAAGCTGCCACTTGGTGTACTGGCAGAAAGATGAGGGATTGCCCAGTCCTCACACAGCACTGCCCATCTACAGGTGAGGCAGGTGCTTTAAAAGCCTCCTGCCGCCCGCCCGCCGCCCCCGCCTCCCCCTCCCCCGCCCGCCGCCTTCTGGCTCCACCCATGGTTGATCAACCTCTTTTGCCCTGCTGCCCTCTACTGCCTGGAGACAGGTTCCCAACACCCAAAACAATAAGTAAATCTCCACCTGGAAATGTCACCTATATGTCATTTGTCTCTCCTCGTCTCAGGAAAGGGGTTGAGGAGGCAGCAGAGTCAGGAAAGCAGTACCTTTCCAGAACTTGTGTGTGCCCGGCTCACAGTAGTGTAATATGATCCTTCCCTCGAATCTGTGTGTTCACTGGCACCCACATCTGCTCAGGTTGCCATCCCTATGTTTACACACAAAACTCACATATATAATAACATGGACCGATACTTCTGAATGTGCAAACACACACACACAAGTACATGCACACACTCGTGAACACACACGTACACACACATTTATTGGAGCACACACATGCATATGCACACACTGATACACATATGCACATAAATAAACATGCTCTCTCTCTCTCTCTCTCTCTCTCTCTCTCTCTCTCACACACACACACACACACACACACACACACACACACACTTTCAAGGAAATGGTCACAGTCTGGCAACCTCTGTTCTTTCCTCAGAACAGGAAATGGTTCTTTGTCCTCTTCCCTCCATAAAACCTCAAGTTCCCCATCCTTCTCCCCCTTCATCTGTTTGTTTGTTTGTTTGTTTTTTAATATCCTTTTGCTTGCATATTTCTGATATGTGAGCCTGGTTCTCTTAGAGGTCAGTGGAGGACATCAAATCCCCTGGAACTGCAGTTATAGGAGGCTTTGAACCACCCTGTGGGTGCTGGAAATCCAACCAGGGTCCTTTGCAACCTCTTAACCTCTAAGTCATCTCTTCAGCCCCCCTCCCTTTATCTTTTTGCTCCTCATCTTTTTCTCTTCTGTCTCCCCCTCTCCATGTTCTGGACCTCTGTGCACAGCCCTGGCCATTCTGCCAGCAGGTGGCACTGTGTGCCTACAAAGGAGACAGTCCCATGCCAAGGTTCTGGAACCCTTTCTTTCTGGGGCTCCCTTTCTGATTTCCCACACCACTAGTTCTCAGTGAGAGGGTCTTCACAGGTTCTTGCTCTCCAGTTATTCAGATATTATAGTTATTCAGGTGCTCAGATTCTGGTTCTGTCATTTCTTAGCTATCTGACCATGGGACCTGGGAACTTTTTATTTTTTATTTTATTTTATTTTATTTTGAGACAGGGTTTCTCTGTATAGTTTTGGTCCTGCCTTTCCTGGAACTCACTCTGTAGCACAGGTTGGCCTCAAACTCAGAGAGATCCTCCTGCCTCTGCCTCCCAAGTGCTGGGATTAAAGATGTGAGTCACTTACACTGACAATGTATTTATTTATTTTTTTGATTCATTCATTCATTTATTTATTTATTTATTTATTTATTTATTTAGAGACAGGATTTTTCTGCACTGATTAGCTGTCATGGAAATGGTCCTATAGACCAGGCTGGTTTTGAACTCAGAAACCTGTGTGCTTTTGCCTCCAGAGTGCTGGTGTGAGCTACCAAGTCTGGCTTTACTTATTTTGAGAAGAGGTCTCACTTTATAGAGCAGACTGGCCTCATACTTGAGGCAATCCTCTGGCCTCAGCCTTTGAAGTGCTAGGATTGCAGGTATGATCCACCACACCCAGCTAACTTGAATTCTTGTTCCTCCTGACTCAGCCTCCTTAGTACTAGGGTTATAGGCAGACCCACCCCATCCTGCTATTTGGCCATTTCTGAGATTTGTTTTTTAGTCTTTGTTTCCTAGTCTGTGTAAGAGACTAGTTATGGGGTTTTAGAATGCGTTTTTTCTCCCTGCTCTGTGGCGCAGAGCAATGAGCACAAGAGGTCAGAACAGAGAGCACTGCTGGAGGGATTGTGGGATGGGTTTAGGTGAGGGACGGTGGTGGTGGTGGTGGTAAAGTGTGTGTGTGTGTGTGTGTGTGTGTGTGTGTGTGTGTGTGTTCACATGCGTGATGCCTACAAAGGCCAGAAGAAAAAAGTCTTAGGTTCCCTGGAGCTGGGGTTATAGTTGGATCTACCCAATGTGGGTGCTGGGAACCAAAGGGTCTTCTGCAAAAGTAATAAGCATTCTTGACTGCTAAGTCATCTCTGCAGCCTGGAAGTGGATTTTTTATGCTTGTGAGGAAAGGGGCAGTCGTAGAGACAGAGAGAAGGGGATAATAATATTGTAGATAATAAACTTGTATTACCAGCTACTCTGGAGGTTGAAGCAAGAGGATCATTTGATCCTACAAGTTTAAAATCCTTCTGGGCAAAAGATAGTGAGATCCCATCTCAAAATTTAAACAAATGGGCTGAGCTTGGTGGGTCATGCCTGTTATTTCAGCACTCAGGAGGCAAAGGCATGTGGATTTCTGTGAGTTCCAGGCCAGCCAGAACTATACCAGACTATATTAATAAAACATGGCTTTAATGTGCAACGTGTTTTGTTTTGTTTTTCTGCACAAAAATCCTATAAAATAGACTTTTTTTTTTGTTTGTTTATTCTAGGTTGGTTTGGGTTTTTTTGTTGTATGTCCCAAGTAGTCCAGCCTGGCCACTGACTCTGTAAAGCTAAGGATGAACTTGAACTCCTGATCCTCTTGGCCTCTACCTCCCACATGCTAGAATTATAGGTCTAGGCTGCCACACACATTTTACCCTTTCTTTTTAATCCCTATTTTAAATATGGGGAAAAACAGAAGCCCAGAAATCTTAAGTACTTGTTAGGATCACATAACTTGTGAGAGAGAGAGCCAAAACTCTCCCTGTCAGCCTATCTTAAACATTAATGGAGTCTCTAAGGAGGCAGGTAGGACTTCCATATAGAGCCAAGGAGGAGGCTTTGGCAGAGGGCTCATAAGTACAGAGGCTAAAAGTTAAGGAGAACAAAGCGGTGGACAGTGAGGCCCCACAATCTGGGACCTGAAGTTCCTGAAGGACTGAAGGTACGAGAGGTGATAGAGGGGAGAGAGTCTGGTTAAAGTGAGGAGAACTGGGCAAATTCAAAGTTCCTCACCTTAGCGCAGGCAGGGTAGACACTAACTTTCCTGTCCGCTTCCTACAAGAACGGGTGAAGCCAGGGTTAGCATCTCTTACCCCCTTTTCCATGGGACTTTCTTTTTCATCTCAGGAAAAACTCTGGGAGTTCACATTCTTCCATGTCCCTGGTTGTTATCGAATATCCTGAATAAACAAATAAATGAGCATAGAATAGCAAAAGGTGAATGCTCTGGGCTTTGGATTTGAACCCCCGACTGCCTCTACATTCTATGACCACGCCTCCTCACTCAGGTGGTTTCCTTATACAGTCAGTCTTCATTATTCAGATTCCATATCTGTGAATTCACCTAGTCACACATTCATCTGTAACTACAAGACCAATTCTTGTGTCACTTTCGCAATTATTTAAAGGAAAAAAGTTCTGAGTGCCTAACACACATTTCCAGCTCAGGTGTGTCAAACAGGAGGACTCTCTGCCCTCAGAAATATATTTCAGCTCTTACAAGCCAGTGTTTGCCCAGCAGTCTAATTACTACCAATAATTTTTACTCAAATGTTTTAGTTTTGTTTTTTTTTTGTGTTGTTGGTGATGATGATTATGTTATTAACAGTGGTGCTGAAGAACTATAATCCAGTATTCCCAAGCCCGAGAAAGTTGTGATATGCTTTAGAGGATATGTATGTGTTAGATACTCGGCCTCCTCTTTTTGTTTTTGTTTTTTGAAACAGGGCTTCTCTGTGTAGCCCTAACTGTAGACCAGACTGGTCTCCCACTCAGAGATCTGCCGGCCTCTGCCTTCCAGGATTAAAGGTGTGTACCCACCATACTCAGCTTTGTTAGCTGACCTTGATTCAGATAGTCATGCAGCTTCAGTACTTAAGTCAATGTTTATGATGACTTTGTAAACCTCCAACTAATGGGAAGAGGGAGAATCAACTTCTACAAATAAGATTAACAATAGAATCTCCTCATAGGGCTGTGGTGGGATTCAATGAAATCATGTTGGTGAAGTACTAAGCTTAGTGTCTGGTTCACAGTAGGTGCTCAATAAATACTGTTAGTATTGTTAATGTGGATGAACAAAAATAACCAAGTGATTCCCCTCCCCCCGCCTCCCCCCACACACACCAGAGTTCATTTCCCCAAAGGACCAAGCTGTGCTTGTCTGGCTCTCGGGCTAGACTCCATGAGGAGGATTGTGAGGAAGTCTGATCTCTGTCTGGGTGGAGGCTGGGCCAAACCTGTAACAAAGAGTACCACCCTTAGGTGGGCTCCTTATGTCATAGAGATCTCAGTTGTCCTGGCCAGCAGAACCCCTCAGAAGCTCTTTGCAGCCATGGGGCCCCCTCAGCTTGTCCGTGCCCCTCGGCCTCGGGGCATGAGTTCTCCTTACCCCAGGCCAGGTACAGGTGGGCCCCGGAGCCGGTGTCTCAGAATGTTCAAGTGTAGCCGGAGGACATACCGGCAGAAACCCCGAGCCCCAGCTGCCACCAACCTTGCCACTGTGACCACAAACATCAGTGACACCAACAATACTACCACCAGTGTGTGGATCCTCTCACCACAAGGTCAGTGGGGGAGTGTGGGCTAGGGGATCTGCGACTCGAGGTGGGGGTTTGAAAAGTCACAGTATTCCCCTGTTCTGCTTATGTGCTCTTAGGGACAGTTTGGGGAATTCCCTCCCAAGGGTGTGGCGGGGTCTTGAGGGCACAGATCACCAAATGCTGAGAGCCTTAATGAAAACTGGCAAGACTGCAGTGGAGGGCTTGAGGGCGAGGGGCGAACTGTGGGGTTTTCACACATGCCTGTTTTCTTGGTGTGTGTGCATGTACACATGCATACATGTGTGTATGCATGCAGCGTAGGCCAAAGGACAACCTTGGATGTCATGCACCTTTTCCGGAGACAGGGCCTCTCACCAGCCTGGAATTTGTCAAGTAGGCTAGGCCGGCTGACCATCCGACAGGACACATCCATGTGTCTCTCTGCCTCCCCAGTGCTGGGATTATCAGCATGTACCACCACTCGAAAGCCTTTTTACCTGGGTTCTGGGATCGACCTCAGGAGCTAATAGGACTAGGACTTCACTGAGTTATTTCCCCTTGCCTCCACAAATACTTTTTTTTTTTTAAATCTTCCTTCTCTTTTCTCTCTCTCCAGTTCTCAGACACCTCTGTCAACCTGGGGGCTTTCTAATCCTCTAGAAATGCCCAGAAGCTTGTCTTGCACTGGACCTGCTCCTCCAGAGGGCTGTCAGCGGTGAACAACAAATACAATCATTCTGCTTAAGCTGTCTTACCCCATTCTGAAGTGTCCCCACTCTGCAGGGCATGAGGATAGGGTCGGGGCGGGATACTCTTAGGGGTGAACTTTAGGGACAGCACACGTGAACCACAGTTAGACAGCAGAAGGACGGGACAAGGTCAGCCAGACAAACCCATCTTTGTTCTCAGCATTTTGATCTGCCCTGTGAGGTAAGGGGCTCTCCTGCCTTATACTCCCATGGGCACGAGGCATCTTGGAAAGAACAAGCAGGCAGAGATAAGAGAGAGACCGGATGACAGACAGACAGAACCCCTCAAGTGCTCTAGTATGAGGTACGCTGGTGCTGGTCAGTATGTACGTGTGGCTGCTCCTGGGTGTGACGGGAGAATGCGCGCATTAAGGCACGTGTGACTAGATATGCCTTTTGTGACCGAATGTGCTTCTGCTCTCAGCCCAGAGAGTCAAGGAGTGCTGGTGAGGGCCGAGGCAAACCAAAGCAGCATCCGCTCAACTGAAAATGAAGGTCAGGAGGGGGAGGGGGCAGCCTGCAGGAGGGAGGGGCGCAGAGTGGTTAGTGTAGGAGGAGGACATGTCACCTTCAGCCCCCAGCCATCCTCTGAGGTCAGCGTTTTCCAGGACTGCCAGCTGAGCTGGGGCACTGGGGGTGGGGCAAGACTGAGTTTGAGCCCAGGAACAGGGGAGGGCGTTGCGCTCTGTCTGGCCTGGGGATTTTCCATTTGGATTTCTGAGTGCGTGCCCATGTGTCATAGGGTTTAACTAGGTTTCCGTGGGTTGTGTTTCTGTGGGGTTGTGTCTCGTGGTAGAAACATCGCGAGTCTTTGTCTCTAATGAGTTGATTTGTACATGGGCCAGTGTGAGGACTGGGGGGTGGGAGCAATCCCTAAGACCTTTGGTGGCCTATCCTCTGGGGTTAAAGAAGCCTGGCTAACATCATTTTCCTCTTGGGAGAGTACATCTACTATAAGCTTGCCAGAGCATGAGATCCTGTGGGCAGGGCTAGGGCAGATAATTCACAGTTACACTGGATCCAGAGAGTGCTGGGCTCCGAGGTATGGAAATAAGCTGCTGGACTTTAATTGTACCTGGAAGGTGGCTGGACCAGTGTCCGAGGCCCATAAAGAATCTGTACATCCAAATACATGACATAGTCCACTAACAAATGTAGACATGTAAATCTAAGTGGATTCGCATGTATACAACATAATTAGCAAATGCATGTATTCAGGCACATGCTATGAACAGAGATCAGCACTAACAAGAATGCAACAGATACCCACCCACCCCTTGCAGGAGGCATGCCCATACACAGACACAAACATACAAACACCCACACACAAGAACATAAGCATATAAACATAGACTCATGCAATCGGACTCATGCAAACTCAGGCACACACAGGTAGACACACTCACCAGACTTCCCTGCCCTTGCAGCCCTGAGGCCCAAATGCCTCCCCCCCAGTGTCACTGTGTGCAGGGCAAGCGTTCATGCCTTTGCTTATGTCCCTGTGTATCCGTGTCTTTGAATGTGTGTATGTGTGTTTCTATGTATGTGTATGCGGGGGGTGATAAGCAGAGGGAACTCGATGACATCATCTCTTCCAGCTATTTTTAGCTCCATCTGCAATGACTTCTCCTCCATTACCCCTCCTCCTCCTCCAGGTTCCCAATTCTCCTCCCCCTCCGGGCTCTCAGAGGAAGCCACAGCCAGAGGTACCCACTCCTTCACTTTAGATGGCGCCCCTGGATGATTGGGTGTCAACTCACTCGCTTTCACCCCACCAGAGTTCTTTGGTGGCTGAGAACACAGGGATGATTCCCAGACTAAAGGAGGGGGCTTGAGCTGTGGGGCATCGGCAGCAGGGGCCTGGGTTTAGGTGAAGGGCCCTGGCTGATCTGCAACTCCTCAGGGGCCTCTGCCTCTCGGTCTGCAGCTCTGACTCAGTAGCGCTTGCAGGGAGGTTGCTAGTTCTGGAGATGAGACAGGTGAAGACAAGGAGAGGTCTTCCTCAACGGGAGCCAGAACACTGGGAACCTGGAAGCTTTAAGGATGGTGTCTGTCTCTTTCTTCTCTTCCATCTCCCATCGGCTAGATAACATAAGGAATCCAGAGGGAGCACACACACACACACACACACACACACACACACACACACACACACACACACCCTACCTTGCACCCTTCTTTCCAGCAGTTCTACCTAGACAGTCCCACAAACAGTGCTTCCTCCTCACACCCTAGCTGTGCTTCCAACCCCACACCAACCCACCAAAGCAAACTGAGGGTCCCTCTTGCTATTCACATCGACTTTTCGACCCCTCCCCCTGAGTTGCTCTGTGGGAAGGCCGCGCTGTTCTCCATCTGGAGACGGGAAGACTGAACCAGAGAACGGGTAGCAGCGGCCCACACCGTATGGTGCTGGGGGAAGCAGCCCAGGGGAGATGGCAAGCAGGTGGAGGAGGAAGTGGTGGCACCCTGGGACAGCTGGCACAGGTGCCGAACGCACAGCCCAGGCAGGGAATCAGGTGAGGGGGAGGAGAACGGTAGCCTGAGGGGTCCATGCCAGGAGGAGGGCTTCCTGCTTTAGCCAGCCTTGGGCAGCCACCGGAAAATCGGGTTTGGCAGCTTCAGTCCTGTGTGTGCTCTGCTGGACTGTTCTGCCGGAAGGGCTGGAGGAGGGGGTCCAGATCGCTCCTGGGAGGTGGCCTGGGGCACGTCATCCTCGTCAGAAACAATGAAGTCCAGGGACCATTTGGAGTCCTTTGGAATGTAGGAAGAATAGTCCTGGACTGGAAGCACCTGCAACTGTTTTACTCTAAACCCTAGTGTGATGCTGTTGTATTCGTCCTGGTTCCCTTCTTTCCTGGCCAGAGAGCCCTCCAGGAAGGCGCTTTTTGAGATCGGGTTCCGTAAGTTTTTCTGGGAGTCTGACTCAGGCAGGGGCACGAACAGTCAAAGGATAGGGTCTGGCTGAACCAGACAATCCCCGGGGCACGAGGAGGCTGGAGTCCCCTTGTCACCAGCGGGTCAATCACCGGAAGCCCAGATCTAGGCCCACAATACAATACTGGTCACCCCACCCTTACCAGTGCCCTTACCCACACCCCCACTTCCGGCCTCTGTTCCTTCCTCCTCTCTGGGGAAGGCTACCGAGCTCCCTAAGGAATCTCTGTGTTCCCTCCCCTGGCTCCTTGCCCTGGCTTCACCCTCCCTCCCCGGCACCCATTCTGCTGCACACCAGCCTCCCGCTAAACTAGCTTCCACTGGACTCTGGGGCAGGCCAGAGAGGAAGGACTGTGAAGGAGATTGCTTCTCCTCAGGGTCTGGACATGAAAGGGCTTGAGGGAGATGGGGTGAGTGAACTCAGCTGGGGTTTAGTGTTGGATTGCCCTGTGACCCCAGGAAGAATGGCAATCCTTCTCTTCCCCTAGCCATCTCCTGCTGCCTTTAGTGGAACCCACAGAAGGAACCCCGGGGTTGAGACGCAACTTACAGAAAATAAACACAAAAACCCAGACCAAGTGGGCACTGCTTGTTACCATGTCAACCACAAAACTCATTAAACACACACACACACAAAGTCATGAAATTCTGGATTCATAGAGTCCACAGTCAAAGGATCTTGGATGCTTTTAGAGTTTTACTCTAAAATTTTGGAAGCTGAGGAATCTAGAATGATGGCATCTACTGAATCCTAGACCGACCACACACACACACACACACACACACACACACACACACACACGTTAGAATGTGCTTAAATTAGATGTCTGAGATGTCAGTGAAGTCCCACATTCAGGTGGATGCCTAAGTCAGATTTTCTGCTGCAGATGACAGAGCAGTTCATGCATGTGCTCAGTGGGAGAGGCAGACAGCCTGGGGTCCATGAGGTTAGACTGACATAATAACCCTGCCATACTGGACAGACGCAGACTCTGTCCATGAAGACGAGTTCCCGAGCACAGGGGGAGGGATTTGCAGGAGGAGACAGAGTGGAGCTATAAAAACAACGAAACAGCCTAAAGAAAGAATCATGGTCAGGTGTGGTGGTACACAGCTGTGCCAGGGCTTAGGAGACTTGGGGGGAAAATCGCTTGAATTCATGAGTCTAACACCAGCCTGAGCAGCATAGCAAGACCCTCGTCTCAAAAAGGAAAAAGGAGTGGGGGTATCAACAAGAAGCTTAACATACCAGCTCAGCCCTAGCATCTCCAGCTTCTTCATGATTGGGGTTAACCACAGCCAAAGACATTTCTGAAGGTTAGCAGGGTGCAGTGGATCAGGAGTTCAAGGCCAGCCTCAGCTATATAGTGAATGTGAGGGTAGTCTGGGCTATAAGAGACCCTGTCTCAAGAAAACAAAGCAAGCCTGGTGTGGTGGCACACTCCTCCAATCCTAGCACTCCAGAGGCAGAGTTTGATGCTAGCCTGGTCTATGTAACAAGTTCTAAGCCCGCCAGAGCTACATAGTGAGACCCTGTCTCAAAGTAAGACAAATCCACCAAAAACAGAATAAAGAACATTTTGGAAGTGTACTGGGGACTCCTTACTACACTTCAGGTCAACAACCCATGTCAGACTATTTTCTTTGGAAAGATACTAAACAAAACATACTTCAAGCTTTTCTTAGGTTCTCTGGGAGAAACAGACTATTCCAAGATGCTGATCCTTGATTTATATCAATGTCACATGTACCCCAGGTACTGGGGTTCAGAGTCCCCACAGTAAGGTCCTGAGAGAGAATCTTGTTAAGCGCATCTGAGATGATGCTTAGAGGAGCTGTGCATTAAAGAAGGAGGGAGCCAACCTGGGGTTTGGAATGTACATAGCTCAAGTAGTTCAATGTTTGACCCTCTGAACCACAAAGAATAATAAAATAAATTGATGTTAAACAAGGAAGGGACTTTTATTTGTTTGGTTTTTGTTGTTGTTTGTTTGTTTGTTTTGTTTTTCGAGACAGGGTTTCTCTATGTAACAGTCCTGGCTGTCTTGGAACTCTGTAGACCAGACTTGCTTCAAACTCAGAGATCCACCTGCCTCTGCCTCTTGAGTGCTGGGATTAAAGGCGTGCGCCGCCGCCGCCACCACCTGGCTCATACTCAGCTTGTCTTGAGGGAAAGTTGTATGGGGACCCTTGCAGAGCTCTGGGGCTGGTTATTGGTTAATAATAGACATATTTACCTAGTGTTTCTGGGAAGCTACTACAAACTCAAGAATCCAGAAGGAGCAGTTCCAAAAACAGGCAGATGCCAGGCCTTGCTGGGCATGGGAAATGGGGCAATGTCACCTGAAGGGCCTGCTTGTCTGTGGGCTGCTTGTCTGTGGATTCAGCTCAGTATCTCTACTCTGACCTCTGCTCACACTTCCATTTCACACTCTGCCCTTGGATACCTGTCAGTCTACGTACTTACTCATGCTGTGTGACCTTTGGCAAAGCCTGTCACTTCTCTGAACCTCAAACTTTCTTTGTGCTTTTTGAAGTCTATTTGGGTCCTTAGAGCATCATCTTATTATTATTATTAGTAGTAGTTTTTTTTATGATGGGGTCTCACTATGTAACCCTAGCTGTCCCAGAACTCACTATGTAGACCAGGCTGGCCTCAAACTCGCAGAGGTCTGTCTGCCTGTCTCTGCCTCCCAAGTGCTGGGATTAAAGGCATGCGCTACCATGCCCAGCTGCATTAATATTATTTATTCCTGGTTTTGTTTAGAGAAATTCTGCCTCAGATATCTCTGCACCTAGTTTTGAAAGAATACATTAAGCAGCTTCCTGGAAGAATGAAGACAAACAGCAATAGAAATAATGCTTACATTTGATATTCTTGCATTGATGTGTGTTTTCCTGAAATCTTATAAAATGTCCACAACTGTCACTCTGGTGTTTTGTTTGGTTTTTTTTTTTTTTTTTTTTTTTTTTTTTTTTTTTTGGTTTTTTCGAGACAGGGTTTCTCTGTGTAGCTTTGCGCCTTTCCTGGAGCTCACTTGGTAGCCCAGGCTGGCCTCGAACTCACAAAGATCCGCCTGCCTCTGCCTCCCGAGTGCTGGGATTAAAGGCGTGCGCCACCACGCCCGGCCGGTGTTTTGTTTGGTTTTGTTCTACAGAGTGAACCCAGGGGCTCTTGAACATGCTAAGTATGCACTTTACAGGGAGCCACCCCTCCCCCCTGGAGTCCTCATTGCCCTGTTAATAGATTAATGGGCTGAAGCTCAAGGAGAGTAAATAGCATGTCTAAGATTACCTGCCTAGGGTGTAACAGAACTGGAATTGCAAGTCAGATTCTATCTGAATCTGAGGACCTTGGCTTCAGATTAGCATTAATTCCATGCGGCTTCAGTAGGTAATGAGAGCCCATGGATGGGAGTCTCGGAGCAGTGGCCCAAGTGTCCAGCTTGAAAGGGGCAGAGTGTCATTCTGAGCATGTGATAGGTACTCAGGTCCTTGTGTTGGGGGAGGGGGATGAACTGTTTATTGGAGATGGCTGGAGACTGGAATAGAAAACATGGTGGCCCTGAGCTTGTCCTCTGGTGTTCATACGACAGTGTGAATGTGTCGAAAGGGGACTGACTGTAAATGAGGCTTTGAGGCTTTCTTCGCAGGTCTGGTTCTCAGTAGCCTGGGGCAGTGGGACTTTCCCACTGGGATCGTGTCTTGTTGGATTGATGCTACATCTGCCATTTGGAGGTTCCTGGTAACCTTGCACAATTGCCTTATTAGCTAATTCCAATGAGGTGGGAGGATTTCAGATATACTCCTGATACCTGCCCAAAGTTTGGGTCATCCAAAGAGGCTGAGAGATCAAAGAAAGCATTAGTTATACAGGGTTGGGGCTGGAGGCAGCCCTAGGGATCATCTCATCCAGATCTGTCTAAGAGTGAGGGAGGAAAGGTCACACACAGTTATCTCCATCACCTACCAGGCTCTCCACTGGGATGGATTCTGGTCCTGATCCCGGTCTTTATTTTTTTCTTTTTCTTTGAGACAAGGTCTCACTCACTATGTAGTCATGGCTGGCCTGGAATTTGCTAGAGCCCAGGTTGGTCTTGAATGCAAATCCTCCCACCTTAACTCTTCTAAGTGCTAGGATTACAAGCCACCAGCCCAGTGCAAAGGGTGTTTTAGGATAGGCTTACAGAATTGGCAAAAGTTTAGCTGATGCAGCATGGGAAAGGCCTTTTCTAAGAAACAGCATGAGTAGAGTGGAATTCTGAGACAGGCATGAAGAAAGCCCAGGCTAAGACTTAGAGTCTGCACTGTCTGTGTTATGAGCACAGATGTAGTCACTAAGACACGGGCACCCTCAGGATGTGAGGGCTCTAGAGGTCGCTGCTGGGGGACCTGAGAAGACCACACAGCTAAATGATTCTTAATTGTGTATGTAGAGAGTGCTGGACTAACACACACACACACACACACACACACACACACACACACACACACACACACACACACACACACACACACACTCTTCTCCTATCTCTCCTCCCCTGTCTTAAAAGAGGTGGCTAGCGACCACCACAAGTCACGTTTCAACGCCAGTGGGCACACCTCTGCCTTTCAGCAGCTCCTCCAGCCCTGGGGTTGGGGAGGGATGGAGGCACCCTCAACTTTGCAGCTTTGTGAGATCCGTGAGCCCTCCCCTTGTTGCAGTGATGCAAATCCGTTCCGGATTTATTAAAGGCATTCTTTCGGCGAAGCAGGCGAGTAGGCGCCAGTGCCTGGCTGGGAACGCTTCTCCCTGCCCCGACCTAAGGGCGGCGAAGGCTGAGATGGGCGTTCCCTCCCGGTTAGGAATCCTGCCGCTCCAGCCAGGAGTTTGGGGATAGGATAGAAGGTGGGAAATCCTTGGCAGGATAATGTGGGGGCGCTGGGCCGGGAGAAGAAAACTGGTGATCCTCGGACTCAGAGCCAAACAGGAGTGGCGGGCACAGTGAGCAAGCAGGACACTGGTCTAGAGGTCTGTGGCAGGTTTTGATAGGGAAAATTTGAAAGTTGAGGGTTCGTGAGTAAGTTTAGGGTTGATGGGGTGGAAGATTCTGGAATCCTCGGACTATTGAGGGGCTACCCTAAACACAGGTTTGGCTACCAAGAACTAATTCGACCAATTCCTAGTCTTGAGGACTTCCTCATCTCTCACAGGGTACCTGCTGGGAGCAGGAAGAAGGGAATGCATGGAGCTCCAATTTCAGGAAACAGGGGTGTCAGAACTGTGTCACAGTGGGTGAAGCGTACTTATATGTAGAGGCATGGAGACTCTGTACTGTTGACAGCATGCACGACCGAGCTTTGTAACCAAGGACAGATCAGGTGATCAGTGGCGTCCACCTGTACTCACAGCTGCTCTGGAGGCTGAGGCTGAGGACAGATTATTTGAGTCCAGGAGTTTAAGGGCCAGCCTGGGCAACATAGTCTTTTGCAAGCAGAGACGGGGAAAAGAAAGTCAGGACTGGAGAGATGGCCCAGCAGTTAGGAGCACTGGCTGCTCTTCCAGAGGCACCAGGTTCAACTCCCAGCACCCACATAGCAGCTCACAATCACCTGTAACTCCAGTTGCAGGAGGGCCAGTGCCCTCTTCTGACCTTTGTCTGGTACACAGACATCCATACAAGCAAACCACTCATACATAGAAAATAAAACAGTAAGAGTTCTTTTATTAACAAAAATTTAAATTTATTAAATTAACAAAAAAATTAAATTTGCTAAATTAACAAAAATTAAATCAACTTGGCTTTCGGCTCTGCTCTAGTCACTGTCTAGCCTTAGGCAAAGTTTTTCAACTTTGACAAACCTTGTATTTTTTTTTCATAAAATAAAAATAATAGGAATAGGAAGGCACAAGGTTTGTTTTGAGAGAGAAAGGAGTTTAAGAACAGTATTTGGCTGAGTGGTGGTGGTGGCGTATGCCTTTAATCCCAGAGGAGGCAGGTGATCTTCGTGAGTTCGAGGCCAGCCTGGTCTACAGAGCGAGTTCCAGGACAGCCAGGGCCGTGCAGAGAAACCCTGCCTGGGGGAGGGGGGGAAGTGAGGGGTAGATCTGAGAGACGGGAGTGTTGAGATGGGTGTCAGATCTTCGTGATGGACTGAACAGAAAACTGGAAGACACAGTGAAGAGAATATGTGTTAGTCAGCCTTCTCTTCCTGTGACAATATCCAAGGCCATAAACTCAAAAGGAGGAAAGATTTGGTTCACAGTTTTGACGGTTTCAATTTGTGGTACTTGGTCCTGTTGCTTTGTATTTATGGTGGTTCAGTGTATCATGGAGGGCTGTTTACCTAAAGGCTGCCAGAAGCACGTGAAAGAAATTCAGGGGTCGAGGTCCTGACACCTCCTTTAAAAGCATGCCTCCAGTAATGTTACAGTCCCATCCCTCCTAATAGTGCCACAGGCTGGGGACCAAGCCTTGGGGGACCTTCAAGATCCAAACTAGAGGAGAAGTGTGAGAATGTTGTACTTATTTCCAGCTTGGGGCTTCCGTGGTACTGTTTTCTGAGATAGGGAGTAGGAAGGGTAACACATTTGCTGGGAAGCTGAATTAGGTTTTGAACATGTGTATGGCCATACAGTGGACAGATCCTTAATAATCAGGGTCTTTTAATCCTACCTGGCAATTACTGTATCCAGAGATGGGATGGAGTGTCATTGGCTATCGCTGATTGGCTGTTTCCTGGCTGATTGGAAGCTTATGGCTGAAAGGGGATGCTGTCTGTGGTGGAGGCTGATATCACCATGGGGCAGGGCCAGATAGGTGTCTCCGTGTATGGCTTTGGAGTGCCAGACTTTTCTTTGGCTGTGGTCTTATTACATTAGCTTAGGGATTGGGTTGTCAGGAGAGGGTGACAATACTCCATGCCACCTTAGAGCTGCCCAAACTGAGGGAGACTCAAGTACACAGCTGAGATGTGGACGAAGGTCTGTGTCTAATGTACTCTCGCAGTATTAGCTGGCATTTGCTCTAAGAAGACAGGGAAAGCACCAGGACCAAGGTTCCTAGGTAGAGCTGTGTAGTTTGGAGGGTTGGCGAAGACCAGAGAAGGAAACAGAGGAAGCTTCCTGGAGGTGATGCCATTTGTATCACCCTAGAAGCATAATCTCATTCTTGGACTCCCGGCCAGCAGCAACTGGCAAACAGCCCCTGCCTGCAGCACGGAAAATCTAGTCATCGAAGGGGCCTGCAGACAGACTGTGCCCACAGAGCCTCCACAAGGGCAGGCTGGGCTTTCTGCGGACAGGCCGCAGGCCACGGTACTGGGCACTGGTCATCTCAGGGTTTGTTTGCACTGTTACAACACCGGCAGTTGGAAGCTAGTGCCTGCTCATTTTCCTATCAGGGGTCAGCACAAGATTATGTTTGTTTCCTAGGTTTTATTTTACTTTAAATTGGGGGGTGGGGTGGGGTGGGGTGGGGTAGGGTAGGGTGGGGTGGGGTGGGGGGTGTTACATGACAAGATGACTCGTCAGGTAAGGATACTTGCAGTTTGATCCCTGGAACTCATATGAGTAGAGAAAAGAGAACCAGCTCCTGTGAAGTTTACCTCTGACCTCCATATGTCTGCCTTAGCATTCAAGCAACCCCTCCACCACAGACAAATAAATAATAATAAATGTTAAAAGAGTGAAGCATCATGTGATAAGGTGACAGTCTATCTAAGAAAGACTGTCACTCTGGGCCTGTTGGCACACATCTTTAATCCCAATACTTGGAGGCAGAGGCAGTTGGATCTCTGTTCAAGGCCAGCCTCAGTTAGTTCCAGGGCAGACATAGTGAGACTCTATCTGAAAAAACAAAAGAAGGGCTGTGCATACCTGTGTGTGCATGCACCTGTGCTTGTGAAGAAGCCAGAGGAGGACATTGGTGGTCCTTCTCTATTATTTTTCACCCTATTACCTTGACACAAGGTCCCTCAATGAACCTGGAGCCAGTGACACAGCTACCTCTGCTCCCCTATTCCTCACAGTGCTGGGGTACTGGGGAGCACACAACCATACCTGACTGTTCGTGTAGGTTCTGGGGATTTGAACTCAGCTCCTCATGCTGTGTACCCATTTTCCCAGCTCTGGGGAAAAAAATGTTTTTTAAAAGATTTATTTATTTATTATGTACACAGTGTTCTGCCTGCATATATGGCTGCAGGCCAGAAGAGGGCACCAGATCTCATTACAGATGGTTGTGAGCCACCATGTGGTTGCTGGGAATTGAACTCAGGACCTCTGGAAGAGCAGTCAGTGCTCTTAACCTTTGAGCCATCTCTCCAGCCCCGAAAAGATTTCTTTTTTTTCTTTTTTTTTTTTTTTTGTGATATATATTTTTTATTTTACAATACCATTCAGTTCTACATATCAGCCATGGGTTCCCCTATTCTGCCCCCTCCCACGCCCTCCCCTTACCCCCAGCCCACCCTCCATTCCCACCTCCTCCAGGGCAAGTCCTCCCCCGAGGACTGTGATCAACTTGGTAGACTCAGTCCAGGGAGGTCCAGTCCCTTCCTCCCAGACTAAGCCAAGTGTCCCTGCATAAGTTCCTGGTTTCAAACAGCCAACTCATGGAATGAGCACAGGACTTGGTCCCACTGCCTAGATGCCTCCCAAACTGATCAAGCCAGTCAACTGTCTCACCTATTCAGAGGGCCTGATGCAGCTGGGAGCCCCTCAGCCTTTGGTTCATAGTTCATGTGTTTCCATTCATTTGGCTATTTTTTTTTCAATAATTGAGTAAAACTGAAATTTATTATATGCCACAGTCGTCCTAGGGACCTCCATGCTATATATATAGCCTCTATGGTTCTATGGGTTGTGGTCTGATTGTTCATTTTATATCTAGAATCCACCAATGAGTGAGTACATACCATAACTGTCTTTCTGGGTTTGGGTTACCTCACTCAGGATGATTTTTTCTAGTTCCATCCATTTGCCTGCAAATTTCATGCTTTCATTGTTTTTCTCTGCTGAGTAGTACTCCATTGTGTATATGTACCACATTTTTTTCATCCATTCTTCCGTTGATGGGCATCTAGGTTGTTTCCAGGTTCTGGCTATTACAAATAGTGCTGCTATGAACATAGCTGAGCATGTATCTTTATGGTATGTATCAGCATTCTTTGGGTATATGCCCAAGAGTGGGATGGCTGGGTCTTGAGGTAGTTCGATTCCTAATTTTCTGAGAAACCGCCATACTGATTTCCACAGTGGTTGTACAAGTTTACATTCCCACCAACAGTGGAGGAGTGTTCCCTTTGCTCCACATCCTCTCCAACATTGGTTGTCATTGGTGTTTTTGATCTTAGCCATTCTACCGAAAAGAATTCTTAAGACATAAAAAGATGTTGCTTGGGATTAGGGGTGTGACTTAGTAAAGTGCTTACCACCCAGGCGTGGTGCCCAATGTGAGGCATGTGTTTCTACCTAGGGTTCTGAGAGAGCTGGGGGAAAAAAAAACACAAAACAAACAAAAGGACACAGCTTCCTAGTATCCTGGTGCTCGTCGCATACAGAGACACAGCTCTGCCACACAGCGGGCACTTGAGCAGCTGCATGTTAAGTAAAAGCAACAAGCTAAGTAAAAATGTCTGCCACAGTGCAGGCACCAACTTCCTAGAGCTGGGGTGCTTTTTTTTTTTTTTTTTTTTTTTTTTTTTTTTTTTTTGAGACAGGGTTTCTCTGAGTTGCTTTGGAGCCTTTCCTGGAACTCTGTAGCCCAGGCTAGCCTTGAACTCACAGAGATCCGCCTGCCTCTGCCTCCCGAGTGCTGGGATTAAAGGTGTGGGCTGCCAACCGCCAACACCACCGCCACTACCACCCGGCCCATAGCTGGGGTGGTTAAATGCAGCTTCCTATAGACTCGACTCCCAGTTACATGCAGCTCTAGGTCTTTTGAATAGACCTGAGCAGGGCAGAGCCAGGCTCCAGTGAAAAGCTACATGGTACGTTTAAGGTTTGGCTCACGAAGTCAGAGAACGCTATAGGTGCACAGTAAATTAGGTCCTATTGGTGAAATTATCAAGGCCACTCACGTAGTTAAAAAGGAGGATTATTTTGTGGGGTAACTCACAAGTGAAGGAATAGGTAGGCTACAGGGTCTGGGGAAGACGTAGCGCAGTCTGGCAGCGGTGTTCTCTGGAGTACTCTGTTCGGTCTACCTCCAGTGTCCAGGGTCCAGGAACCAAGAGAAAGCGGCGCATCCGGATCTCCGGTCTTCAGGGCCCTCTCTTGGCCCCACCTTGTAGGTGTGATAGTTACTGAAGCCTCAATGGGGGTTGGAACTTCCAGACCAAAGCTGGAATGGCTACCCACTACAAGGTCCAGACCAAAAAAAAACAAAAAACAAACAAACAAACAAACAAACAAAAAACCTTTAAACAGGTTACAGTGTGCACAGGTATTTTAGAAAGAAAAGGAAATGGGTATAGACAGTCATAGGAAAAATAGTTTAAAAATAGCTAAGTCTAAGTAAAGTTTTTAAAGAAAGAGTAAAGTAATATAAAAAGAATAAGCCATATAAAGATGGGAAATACACAGGGAGAATGGATCGTCTATGGTACTTTGTTGACTTTGAATTTTTTGAATACTGATGAGCAAACAGCAGCTGCGGAGGGTCATGGGATTATAAAAGGAACTGATAAATTAAATCAGCCTAGATACTTTAGGGATGTCTTAATTTTAAAATGGAATTCAGAAAATGTATTGCATTGGGGAAGAGGTTATGCTTTTGTTTTCACAGGAAATGAAAGGCTATGGATTCCTTCAAAATCAATAGAGATCAGATTTGAATGGGGGGAGACCCCCTGAAAATCTTGGCTACAGACATAAAGAAATAAACCTAGAAGAATTACAAGACAGGTGACATATATGCTGATCTCTTGACATGGGAATAGCTGAGACTGGATGAGACATGATAAATCTTGTTGATTACAGAGGCCTTATGACTTATTATTACATGCCATCCTTTCCTATGGCATGGATAGAGGTTTGGTCTACAGTTCAAACAAACTTATAAAGTTGAGAGATGCCTTTTATCTACTCAAACATAAAACAAAAAACCATCTTTGACTGGCTTGTGTACAATGCACAGTCCATACTTGTGTTAATGCAGATATATGTTACCTTTGAAAGTTTGTGTGTTTTCAGAGCAAGGGGACCAGACACCAATGGAAATGGGTGGCCCAGGGGGTTCAGCCTTTCAGAGTGCCTCTGTTGAGTTTCCTCTGAGTTATATGTTCAGAAGAACTTCCAGGCTGCTAGCTGAGATGGTTCAGCCTCACAGACTATTCTAGCCAGGACTTCAGATAAGCTTTGCACTTTGCCATTACACAGAGACTGGACAACAAATGTTACAGCTAGTTTTCTTAGGACTTGATCATTATCTCACTTTTCTCAGGGTCCCCTGGGGAATAGTGTTACCCCCAAGACAACAAAGAGCAGTAGAGAACACAATGCCCACATTCCCAAGAGGTGTGGTGGGTGATTTTTGGTCATTTAGTGGGTTATGGATGTTTGTCATCATTTAGTGGGGCTATAGGAATATAGGATAAAAAGACATTCATCTCAAATATTTTACATTGGTATGGATTTTTGTGTATTAATACAAATTTAAGATTAATTTTGTTATAATGTATATATGTTTCTACTCTTGATTAAGGTATTGTACCTATGCAGCTCATTTAAAAATGTAATATAAAGTTCTAGTCCTTGAAAGCTATTATTACAAACTGTTTATAATTAGTCATCTACAACAATCAAACTTGTAGTCATGTTAGGTATGTTTTCAAGGTTAAACAGGTATATTTTAGATAGGTGATTTTCAAATGCTTCAGAGACACACAGAATATGACATTTAAAATGTTTAACAACCTAAGGGTTTTCATAATAGTGAGACAGTACCAATCTACTTCATAAAAGGATGATGGTCATTGAAGAACCTCCATATGGAATTTGCTTTCATTGTGGCAAAGCTAGCCATTTGGGCAAGACACTGGCCTTGCCTCAACTGCTGACAGTATGCTGTCCAAACTGAATAAACAGGACACAAAGGAAAAAGACTGCTGAACTTTGCCAAGACAAGGCAGGATAGTTCTTCAAAATTCCTGCTTCACAGGAAAGTCTGTCAGATATTCTAGGCATGTATGCCAAAGATGGATACCCCAACATTGCAGAGGAACTTTGAGTGACGTCCAGCTAGCCAGATGTCTTTGTCATTTCCATAGTGTGGTGATATTTTATTTGTACTGAAATGTTATTTTAATTTTATGTTAATAAATAAAGTTGCCCTGGGGTCAGAGCTATTAGAGCCATAGTAAGAGCGTGGTGGTTAGAAGAGCTAGGTAGATTTCTGTGTGTTCAGGGATACAGCCAGTATTGGAGACATACGCCTTTAAGACCTGGAGGGCGGTACTTACAGGCAGTGATGAGGCAGTCATGTGGTTGGGTTTACAACCAATGAGAAGGCAGAACAGAAAGATTATTTAAACAGGGACACAGGAAGTACCTCCCTCTCTCGGGGAAGCTAGGAGCACTGCAGGAGGTAAGATTTTATCTCTGAGCTCTGACCTCTCGGCTTTTCTCTTTTACCTTGGCTCTGTGTTTCTTATTTTAATAAGACGATTGGTTACATCTACACCATAGTTTTGGAAGTTGCTTGCTCTGCATGCTCTGTTTACTCATATCCTTCTCAGGTCTCTGATGGAGTTGAAAATGAGATAGTTATAGTTATAGTTATAGTTATAGTTATAGTTATAGTTTTCCTTGTTTCCAAATTCAGAAAAGAAACTTAGATAAGGAATGTAAAGTTTATAAGGTTGAGAATTATAAAAGCTTAAATTGTTTATCTAAAAAAATGTTTTGAAGTTTAAAAAGATAATTTTGGGTTGGTAATATAAGTTAGGATAGAAAGTAAATTAGGCATACAACTTTGGATTTACCATGATAGAATAGGCAAAGGAATATTTTCTCTGAATTTGCTAAATGCAAATGGATTAGATATTGTAAATGTAATTCTTTTTTTTTTTTGAGACAGGGTTTCTCTCTGTGTAAATGTAATTCTTATGTGATAATTGTTATCGTATATAGTCTTACTATGCTAAAACTTATTTAGACAAAAAGGGGGAACTGTTTCAGAATATTTGTTTAGTTATGCAAAGATGTGTTGCATTTGTTTAATTATGTAGAAATGTGTTGCTGTTTTACCTTACCTGCCTAAGGCACCTGATTGGTCTAATAAAAAGCTGAATGGCTAATAGTGAGGGAGGAGGTATAGGTGCTACTTCTGGGCAGAGAAAGTAAGCAGGAGGAGGAATTTAGTCTCTGGAGAAGAAAGAAAAGGAGACAACAGGAGCCAGCCAGCTAGATACAGAGGAAGCAGGGAAGTAGGACATACAGAATGAAAGAAAGGTAAAAAGTTATGAGGCAAAATGTAGATGAATAGAAACAGGTTAAATTAAGTTAAAAGATCCAGTGGGACAAGCCTAAGTTAAGGCCGAGCATTCATAATTAATAATAAGTCTCCGTGTCTTTATTTGGGAGCTGGTTGGCAGCCCAAAGAAAATTCCAACTACACAAGCCTGAGTACCTAATTTCAATTCCCAGCACGCATGGCAAAAGCTGAGTGTGAGATTGTGCTTTATAAAAGAGCAATAGGGAGGCAGAGACAGAAGGATCCCTGAGACTCACTGGCTAATCAGGCTAGCCAAATCAGCAATCTCAAGGTCTTTAAAATACATAGATTTATCAGACCTGGTGGCACACAGCTTTAAGCACTTGGGAGGCAGAGGCAGGGGAAATCTCTGTGAGTTCAAGGCTAGCCTGGCCTATATAGTAAGTTCTAGGACAGCCAGGGTTGCATAATAGAGAGATCCTGTCTCAGGAAAGTAAGTGACCCACACTTTTAATCCCAGCACTCAGGAGGCAGAGGCAGGCGGGTTTCTGTGAGTTTGAGGCCAGCCTGATCTACAGAGCAGGTTCCAAGACAGCCAGGGCTACATAGTGAGACCCTGTCTGTATTTCCTTCTTTTTGCCTGTATCAGAAGTGGGATTCAAAGAGAACCTGTCTCCAAAACAAACAAACAAACAAACAAACAAATAGGAGGTGGGTTGTAGATGGATTTTTCTTTGGGCTGCCAGCTCAGAATAAACGACATGGAGACATTATTAATTATGGAATCTTGGTTTACAGTTTAGGCTTGTCCCATTAGCTCTTATAACTTAAATTAACCCAGTTATATTAATCTACATTTTGCCTCGTGGCTTTTTACCTCTCTTCTGTCTTGGACCTCCTGTTTCCTCTTCGTGTCCTTGGGTATCTCTCTCTTGCCTAGATTCATCTTCTCTCCCTCTCTCTCTGCCCGGAAGTCCTGACTAGCTCTTTATTAAACCAATCAAAAGGTGCCTTGGCAAAAACACATCTTTACAGTGTACAAAAAGATTATTCCACAACAATGGATGGTTCTGAAACTGACCTCTGCCCTTCATATACATAGCCACACAGGTGCATGTGCACATGTACACACACACATACACACACACACACACACTGCTAATCTAAGTCTAGTGTATTGGAATATGCCTGTAGTTCCATTTATTCACAAGGCTGAGGCAGGAGAGTATCAATGTCAAGGCCAGTATGAGTTTTATTTCAGCAAATGGAAAGACAAGAAAGAAGGGAAGGAGAGAGACAGAGGAGGAGAGAGACAGAGGAGGGGAGGGGAGGGGAGGGGAGGGGAGGTGTTATGATATATCGCTCGGGGGACCTCAGCTGGCTGGGCCAGGGTATCCCACGGTGCAGGGAAACATGGCGGACAGATGCAGTGGGGGTGGCAGCTCGTGGAACTGTAACTCACACTCAGGTGCTGCGTCCACGTCGAGAGTTTATTATAATAGAGAGATGAAGAGAAAGATAGGAAAGAGGGAGACAGGAAGAAAGGGGTGGGGGGAAGTGGGGGTGTGCACACCTCGTGGGAATGAAAAGAGAGAGTGGGAGAGAGGAAGCAGAGGGATTTTTCCGTAAAATGAGGCTTTTACCCATGGACTTAGGGCACCCCAAGGGGCAGGTTTCCAAGGGGCGGGTCAGAATACTAACATTGGTTTCCAAGGGGCGGGTCAGAATATTAACAGAAGGGAGGAAGGAAGGGAGGGAGGGTGGGAAGAAGGAAGGGGGATGGTTGCTAACTTTTCATTGGTCACCTATTATTTTCTCCAGATTCACATGGGTGATGACAGACTGCTATAGGAAAGGGTTCTCCACATTCTTAGTAGCTAATAAGGACGACTACAATTTTTTGGGTTTGGGCTGAAAAGATGACTCACAGGGTAAGAGCACTGACTGCTTTTCCCAGGGGCTTGGGTTTGAGTCCCACCACCCACATGGCAGCTCACAATCATTTTTAACTCCATTTCCACACCCTGGCTTGTGACCTCTGAGGGTACCAGGCACGCAAATCAAGCACAGGTATACATGCAAGCAAAACAGCCACACATTAAAAAAAATAAGATGAAATCCTGTTCTGGGAAGATGGCTCCGTTAGTAAGTGCTGCTATCCAGGTTTAACCTGGGTTTGGAATCCCAGGGCCCACATCAAGATGGACTTGGTGGCACGTGCTGGAGAAGAGAGATTTTAGACCAGCCAGTCCAGCCAAACTGGTGAGCTCCAGGTTCAGTGAGAAACCCTGTTAAAAAAAAAAGATGGAGCTGGGCGGTGGTGGCACACACCTTTAATCCCAGCACTCGGGAGGCAGAGGCAGGCGGATCTTTGTGAGTTCAAGGCCAGCCTGTTCTACAGAGCAAGATCCAGGAAAGGCGCAAAGGTACACAGAGAAACCCTGTCTCGAAAAACCAAAAAAATAAAAATAAAAAAAATAAGATGGAGAGGACTGAGGAAGACGCCCAATGGCAACCTCCAGAAACACACACACACACACACACACACACACACACACACACACCTGTATATAAATATATATATATACATACATACACACATATATGTATTATATATACACCTGTATGTGTGTATATATATATATATATATATATATATATATATATATATATATATACACAAATTCTAAGCAAGACTAGTTAACTGTTGAAGAAACTGGAAAATAGAAGCAAGCAAAAAAAAAAAATTATACAAAGAGAATCCCTTAAAAGATAATGTTGAGCCAGGTGGTGGTAGCACATGCCTTTAATCACAGCACTCAGGAAGGAGAGGCAGGCAGATCTCTATGAGGTCAAGGCCAGCCTGGTCTACATAGCAAGTTCCAGGACAGCCAGAACTAAATAGTAGAGAGACCCTGTCTCACAATAAGTAAATAAATAAATAATAAATGTTATCTTTTTTTCATTTCTGGAATTATATGATATATATACATATATATAAACATAGTCTTGTGTCATTTTTTCTTATTGAATAAAACCATAAAAGCTGTCCAATATTTAATATTTTTTTAAAGTCCTAATCACTCCTACTCTATGTAATTATATATTTTATCAAACTTTTATCCTTAAGCATGTAATATTTAATTTTTGCTATTATAAAAATGCTGTGACGAGGCTGGGTGGTGGTGGCACACATCTTTAATCCCAGCAACTCAACAACAGAGAAACCCTGTCTCGAAAATAACAACAACAAAAAAAAAACAGTGACAACTCGTCTCAGAAAAGCAAAGTTCACCTTGGTGAGACTGGTTACCTTGCAAGCCTGATGACCTAATTTGATCCCTAGATAAGAAAGCTGGACTCCGAGGCTCAGATCTATAATCCTAGCACCCATATGGAGAGATGGAAGGTAAAGACAGGAGATTCAATAGGACGCCAGTGTATGCAACCGCAGTGATATAAACAGAGAGATCCTGCCTCAAAAACCAGAAAGGAGAGGACTGACTCCTGCAGTCTTCTGACTTCCATATGCATGCCACAACAAACCCATGTCCCCTTCACCAAATTAATAACAATCTTCTTTAAAAAATGTTATAGGCCGGGCGGTGGTGGTGCACACCTTTAATCCCAGCACTCAGGAGGCAGAGGCAGGCGGATCTTTGTGAGTTCGAGGCCAGCCTGGGCTACCAAGTGAGTTCCAGGAAAGGTGCAAAGCTACACAGAGAAACCCTGTCTCAAAAAACCAAAAAAAAAAAAAAAAAAAAAAAAAATGTTATGGGCTGCAGAGATGACTCAGCACTTAAGAGCATGAAATGTTTTTGCAGGACTGGGTTTGGGTTCCCAGCACCCACATGGCAGCTCACAACTATTTGTGACTCCAGTTCCAGGAGATCTGGTACTGTCTTCTGGTTTCTGTAGGCACTGCATGCATGTGATGCATGGTGCACTCACATACACATAGGCAAAACACTCACATACACACGGACGTGGTAGCATCCTTTAAACCCAGCACTGAGGAAGTAGAGGCAGGTAGATCCATATGGGCCAGCCTAGTCTACATAGTGAATTCCAGGCTAGCCAGGGATACATATTAAGACCTGTCTCAAAACAAACAAAAACCCAACAAACATCAACACCACCAAACACCAAAAAACTACAAAACACATAAAATAAAAATAAATCCTAATTTAAAGGTAAAGGCACTTGCCTGATGATGTGTTCTCTCTCCAGAACCCACAGGATGTAAGGAAGTATTGCTACAAAGCTGTCTTCTGACTCCTACACAGATCATGGTACATGCACACACACACATAAATAAATACAGGGAAAAAATGTAATGCAATGATAAAAATCTGTGTACACATATCTCTTTATATTTTGAGTTATTTTCAACTTCTTCTGGAAGTGGAATTACAGATCAAAGACTAAAAACAAATTCTTTCTTTCTTCTTTTTCTTTTTTTTTAAAGACAGGGTCTCACTATGTAGCCCTAGTGGGCGTGGAACTTACTGTGTAAATCGGGTTGGCCTTGAACTCACAAAGATCTGCTTGCTTTTGCTTCCTTAAGTATTGTGCTACCACACCTGGCTAGAATATTTTTTGCTTGCTTGCTTGCTTGCTTGTTTGTTTTTTGAGACAGGGTTTCTCTGTGTAGCCACCCTGGCTGTCCTGGAACTCACTTTCTGGACCAGGCTGTACTCAAACTCACAGAAATCTGCCTGCCTCTGCCTCCCGAGTGCTGAGATTAAAGCATGTGCCACCACCGCCCCACTGAATAAAGATATTTTGGGGGAGAGCTGAATTTATTAAGCTATTTGCTCCTTTCAAAGAGGAAATCCTTTCTAGATTGCCCGAGCTTTAGGATTTTGGGGTCAAATTGGCTAAATCTGAAGCACCTGCCGAGAGGCCCCCACCTTTCAACACGGGTGGCCACTCGGTCACTTCCTGTGAGTTTTTCTTTTCTCCGTCTTTCAATGAGGTTGCTTTAATTTTTTCTTTATTACATTATTTATTGATTGTGTGCATTTCTGTACTAGCCACACATGTCACAGTACCATGTGGGGGACAGAGGACAATTTGCAAAAGTTACTTTTCTCCTGCCACCGTGAGGGTCCTGGGGATCAAATTCAGGTGGTCAAGCTTAGTAGCAGGTGGCAGTTACTTGGTGAACTACCTCATTGGTCCCTTGTGTAGTTTTCTGATTGAGAGACCGAAGGGGAGTCTTACGGGCAGATTTTGGGATGGAAGGAGTGGCCAGGAGGAGGCCCAGAGCTTGTTACAATAGCCTAGCAGAGATTTTTTTTTTCAGCTTCAGACATTTTTATTCACACTAGCTGGTTAACTGACAGTTTGTCCAAGTGGAGATGAGGGATGGTAGAAGACAGCAAGCTCCTGCCTTATCACATTTCCAGAGGCTGGAGGAGACTGATAAGGTAGGGGCAGTACCAGCGCCAGAGTGCTTGTGTGCTTGGACAAGGGCTAATGAACCAACAGGAGCTAATTGAGAGGCTATTGGGCCCTGTGTATGACGATCAGCTGATCTGTCTTTAACAGTGAGAGAAATGCCCCATTCAGTCCGGGGGCAGTCACAGCTCAGAGACCCAGTCAGACCCCGTTACTGATCTGATGACAGGTGCATGGGGCAATCGCTGCTTCACCACAGATGTCTTCTGTGGAGGGTAGTCTCTATTCCAGGAGACAGAATGAGATTCTTCATGGTCAGAAATGTCACATATGATTCCTTTTTCCAGAGGAACTCTGCACAATGAAACAGAGCAAGCAATGAATTCTTGCTATTGCCTATTTTTAAAATAACAACAATAATAATAAAAGACAGCAAGTATGATGGCTCATGCTTATAATCCCAGGACTTCAGAGGGTGAGGCAGGAGGATCACCAGAAGTTCAAAGTCAGTGAGTTTCAGGTCAGACTGAGCTATAGAATGAGACCTTGTCTCAAAACAAAACAAAAAACAGGGACTGGAGATATGCTTAGTGGTTAAGAGCACTTGTTTTTGCAGAAGACCAGGGTTTGATTCTAAACACCCACATGGTGGGTGGTTCAGAACCTCCCATAACTATTGGGGATCAGGCACCTTCTTCCAACCCCTGCAGGCACCAATTACACACACGATGCACACACATACATGGAGGCAAACATTCGCACATAACATAAATAAAAATAAAAAACAAAGCAAAACAAAAATCAGTGGAGCATTATTTGTTGGAGACAACTTCTGGGGTCTCTGTCCTGCGCCACTGCTCTTTGTTCTAGCCTTTCTCAAGTTTCACACTGTTTCAGTCAGTGTCGCTATTGCTGTGAGGAAACACCATCACCAAAGGCAACTTGGAGAGGAAAGGGTTTATTCGACTTACTCTTCCACATCACAGTTTTTCATTGAAGGAAGTCAGGATAGGAACTCAATCTGAGCAGGAACGTGGAGGCAGGAGCTGGTGTGGAGGCCATGGAGGAGTGGTGCTTACTGTCTTGCTCATCATGGCTTGCTCAGCCTGCTTTCTTTTTTCTTTTTTTCCTCCAAGACAAGGTTTCTCTCTGTAACAGCCCTGGCCATCCTGGAACTCATTCTGTAGACCACGCTGGCCTCAGAACTCACAGAGATCTGCCTGCCTCTGCTTCCAGAGTGCTGGAATTAAAGGCTTGCTGAAGTCAGGACCACCAGGCCAGTGATGGCACCACCCACCATAGGCTGGCTCCTCCCCATCAATCACTAATTAAGAAAATGTCAACGGATGTGGTGGCACCCGCCTTTTAATTCCAGCACTTGGGATTCAGAGTTGTCTTTTAACCTGGACATGAGCACCGTAGCATGTGTAACTCCCAAAAGAAATAGATATAATTATTTTTTTAAAAAGCGAGGTATTTGAAACCCCAAACTTGGTACTGACGAAAGCCGTGTGGTAAAGTTGAAGGGCAGAACTGATCACTGGAGAGGGCGGTGTTGGCAGGACACTGAACTACAAACATCAGGTGGTACTCCTAAAGTCTACGCAATTCCACTTTTGCTGGGTTTGCTTTGTTTTTTTTTGAGGCAGGATCTTGGTACATTGCTCAAGCTGCCCCCAAGCTTGTTCTGTAGCCAAGCTAGCCTTGAACTCATGATCTGCCTACCTCAGCTTCCCAGGTTCTGAGAAGTAGATAACGTTCTTATTGGGCATTAATCTCCCAATGGAGCTGGGAACATATATCTGTACTGCTTATTAATATCCATTCAAACCTCATCTTATCCTCTCTAATGGATTGAGATGGCTTTAAAATACTTTCTAAAATTCCTAATTTTATCTTGTTTGAAAATTTCAGTAAGAAAAACAGCATTTTTACTATGAAACAGAATAGATATAAGCTGAAAGAGTGTATATTCTGCTTTCTTTCAGAGTAGTTTAAATGAACCTGGCCTGGTGGTGCAACATTTAGGAGGCTAATATAGGCGTATGTGAGCTTGAGGCAAACGATTGTCTCAAAACTCCCAAAATAAATTTTAAAAAGCTGAGCATGGCAGTATCCCCATGTACTTCCAACCCTTTAAGAAGTGAAGGCAGAGAGGAGAGAGATGGCTCAGCAGTTAAGAGCACTGACTGATGTTCCAGAGGACACGGGTTCAATTCCCAGGCCATCCAATGTCTGACCATGCCAGGATTTAAAAAAAAAAAAGGAAGAAGTGAAAGCAGGCTGGGTGTGGTGGCGTAGCACTTTAATCCCAGCACTTGGGAGGCAGAGGCAGATGGATCTCTGTGAGTTCAAGGCCAGCCTGGTCTACAGATCAAGTTCCAGGACAACCAGAGCTACACAGAAAAAAACTCTTGTCTCAAAAAAGAAAAAAAAAAAAAAAAAAAAGAAAAAGAAAAGAAAAGAAAAGAAAAAAATAAGGTGGAGGCAGGAAGATCAGGAATTCAAGGTCATCCTTGGCTACATACTAAGTTCCAGGCCAGTTTGGGCTACATGAAAATCAGTCTCAAAAAACAAGCAAACTGTCTATTGAGAGAGATCATCTGGTAAAAGCACTTGCCTCCAATCCTGATGACCTGAGTTCGATCCCTGGGACCTATAAGGTAGAAGGAGAGAAACCTACTCCTACACATTGCCCTTTGACCTCTACATGCCTACTGTGGCACTCAAGTTCACACACGTGTATATACAAACAAATTTTAAAAATTAGATAAAATGAAGTTTAAAAATTACTTTGTGTGTATGGGTATTTTGCTTGCATGTATATCTGCACACCACTTGCCTGAGGAGGCCAGAAGAGGATGCTGGATACCCTGGAAGTGGAGGTGCAGGCAGTTGTGAGCCACAGTGTAAGTGCTGGGAAACTCATGTGCCCACTAGCCTGGAGTACCCTGCTGCATAGCATCAAAGACAGGCCCTAGGAAATGGCTCAGCAGGAGAGGCCACTGGCCGCCAAGCCTGTTGATAAGTTCAGTCCTTACCATTCACATAGTGAAGGAGACACCCAAGGCCTGAAAGCTGTCCTTTGGGGCTGGAGAAATGGCTCAGTGGTTAAGGGTACCAGGCTCACGCATGGTGCATACACATAGATGTAGGCAAAACATTCACACACACAAAATGAAAAATAAATCTAAAACAACAACAAAAGGTGGGTAGGACCAGGCATGGTGGTACATACCTTCAATCCCAGAACCCAAGAGGCAAGAAGCAGGTGGATCTATGAGTTAGAGACTAGCCTGGTCTACATAAAGAGTTCCAGGCCAGCCAGGGATACACAGTGAGATCCTGTGTCGAAACAAGCAAAAATGAGATGGATGGGGCTGGCAAGATGGCTCAGTGGGTAAAGTCTTGAGTTTGGTCACTGGATCCCACATAAAGCTGGAAGGAAAGAAGTGACTCCATAGGCTGTCCTCTAACTTCCTGCATGTGCACATGCACACACATACAACAAAGTTAAAAAATACTTTTAATTAAAAAAGAAGATAGCAAAAAAAGAAGACATTTGGCCGGGTGGTGGTGGCGGCGGCGGTGGTGGCGCATGCCTTTAATCCCAGCACTCCGGAGGCAGAGCCAGGCGGATCTCTGTGAGTTCGAGGCCAGCCTGGGTTACCAAGTGAGTCCCAGGAAAGGTGCAAAGCTACACAGAGAAACCCTGTCTCGAAAAAAAACCAAAAAAAAAAAAAAAAAAAAAAAAGAAGAGGACATTTGACATTGACCTTTGACCTCCACTAACATGCACACTTATGCACATACATCTGCACATGGGATTATACATTATACATGCACATACCATAACAACACAATACACACAAATGAAAATAGGGTACCGCAAGGTTGGCAAAATGGCTCAGTGATTAAAAGCACTTGCTGTTTCCTCAGAGGACCTGGGTTCAGTTCCCAGATCTTACATGGTGGATGGCTCCCAACTGCCTGTAACTCCAGTTTCGGGGGATCTGATACCCTCTTCTGGACTCTTAGAACACCAGGCAGGAACGTGGTGCACACAAATACATTCAGGAGAGACACTCATATACATAAATAAAAATAATCTTTAGAAAAATAAGAACCCACAGTAGAAGTTGATGTGGAGTGCATTGCTTTGGCTAGCAATGTAAGGGAAGACCACTTTGAGGAGAGGACGTCTGAACTGAGACTCAAAGGAAGGGAAGGTGTAGATAAAGATGTGGGGAAAGGAGCATTCTAGGGAGAGGGAAACAGAGCGGTCCTGAGGCCTCTCCGATCCTGTTCGCTGACGAAAGGCGGAAGCAGAGGTAGAAGGATGGGTGTGCGTGGAAGAGAGTCGCTAGAAGGAGGTTCAGGGAGAGGCACAGAGGAGACCTTCGTGACCAGGCCTCCACTTACCTCCTCCCCTTCTGGCACTTTCAGCGGCTTGCGCTCTACTTTTTAGGCAAACGTGAACTGTTTTGTTCTTCACACAAGCTGCTCTCTCTCTCTATGAATGAGTTCTGTGCAGATTGTTCCCTCAAGCTCGGATTCATAGCTACAACCACGATCTCCTGTTTTTCTTTTCCCAGTAATAGAATTTTGTAGCTCAGCATGGTGGTGCACACCTTTAATTCCAGCACTCTGGGGGCAAAGGCAGAAGGATCTTTATGAGTCGAGGTCAGTCTGGCTCCAGGATAGCCAGAGTTACATAAAGAGACCATGTCAAAATAAAATTTAAAAAAAAAAGAAAGAATTTTGGCAGGGCATATAGAGACAGTCTCCTATCTGATCTGTACTGCTACATGAGAGGAAAAAGGAGTTTTTTTCTGTCTTTTTTGTTTGGTTTTTCAAGACAGGGTTTCTCTGTGTGGTTTTGGTGCCTGTCCTGGATCTCCCTCTGTAGACCAGGCTGGCCTCAAACTCACAGAGATCCACCTGCCTCTGCCTCCTGAGTGCTGGGATTAAAAGCATGTGCCACCATCGCCCAGCTGAGTTTCTGTCTTTTTGACACATTGTTCTCTCTTTTTCCGTTTTTTGTAGACTTGGTCTTTCTGTGTATCTCAGGTTGATATCAGGCTCATGATCCTCCTGCTTGAATCTCTTGAATGATTACAAGTGTGTACCACTGTACTTAGCTTGGATATTTTATAATAGCTTGGCCTCTATTCTTTCTTTGTCTGGTAAGTTCTTTCTCTTTTCCTTCATTCCTTTCTTTCTTTATTTTCTCTTTCAGGTAGGGTCTTACTCTGTACCACAGGCTGTCCTTGAATTCAGTCCTCATGCCTTAGTCTCCTGATTGCTGTGGTTACAGGTAGGTACTATCATGTTTGACTTGCTTTGTGAATTCCTATTTTTATCTATCAAGACCAAGATCTAAGTACCACTTTTCCTGTGCTCTCCAAGGGGAGTTTCTTCCCTTCATTTAACTCTCACTCAAATGTCTCCAGCAGATGACTTTTTCTGTGTCCTTACTGTACTTTGTATTTATAGCTATCCTAGTAGTCTACTCAATGACCACTGACTAGGAGGCTGATAAAGTATCACACTGTGGGTAACTGAGGAGTTTGTAGTCTACAAAGAAAGACATGCCTGGGATAAGATAATTGGGTAGTGTCATAATACATGCTCTGTGAGAAGTGAGCTGGAGGGCAGTACAGCCACCCCTCATTCTTCCTTTCTTCTCAACTCCCATGTGCAGCTCTATGAAAAAAACAAGGAATGGAGAAGTCTGGATAACCCGGATCTTGAGAAACTAACGAATGGGAATGAGAGAAGACGTTAGGTGGTAGCAGGGCAGCGGTTATAGTTACACTCACCTTAAAGAGGCACTTTCCAGTTCCATCAGGACAGAAGGAACTATTGCTCCTGGAAGCCTACATCATTTACTGAATGTGGTCACTATTGGAGATGGCGAAAGCTCCTTGGAAGCTTCTGCCATAGCAGATGAAAAGTTGTAGAGCTGCAAGATGACCAACCATCGAAGGACTTATTCTTGACTTGAGAATCCCTGGAGAGTTAATTCCTACAAGTAGGGAAGGTTGTGTTTAAGTTGGAATAACTTTGGCTTAAAAAAAACGTTGTTAAATAGTCTGAGTTAGTTGCAGAGAAATGGGTCAAGGATATGCAGGCTATATGTTGGAAGTTCTATCTGGAATTTAAAAAAAAACTTATTTTATGTTAATTGTATGTATGTATATGTTGAAGTATATACACTGTATACACATAAGTGCAGGTGCCTGTAGAGACCAGAGAAGTATGTTTGATCCTCTGGAGCTGGAGTTATGGACCGTTTTGAGCTGCTTGATGGTACATATTCTTAAGGGGTGAGTCATCTCTCAGCTGCCACCTGAGGTTATTAGAAGGTTGCTGAAGATTACATTTGGTCCATGAACTCCTTACTACTTCTGGAAAGAAAGCAAATCAATGTTGAAGGCAATAACCAGGATAATATTGGGTAATTTGCACATGGATGTAGATGTAGGCTTCTGGTAGCATTTGTGAATTATACGATTCATAAAAACTGAAGACACTGAAAACTTGGACTATGTTTTTGAACAGATAAAGAGAACTTAGCAAGGTCTTTTTTTAAAAAAAAGATTTATTTATTTATTATGTACACAGAAGAGGGCACCAGATCTCATTACAGATGGTTGTGAGCCACCATGTGGGTGCTGGGAATTGAACTCAGGACCTCTGGAAGAGTAGTCAGTGCTCTTAACCTCTGAGCCATCTCTCCAGCCCTAGCAAGGTCTTTAGGAGGGAAGAAAGTGTAGCCTCACTCGAGTTTACCAAGCATGCCAACTGGTCTGCAGTCCAAGGAAGTACAACATGGAGCAAAGATGCCAGTGTTGGATGTTGTTAGAGCTTCTCCTGTTTGTAAGGAGGCTTTGGATGTTGTTAGAGCTTTCCCCGTTTGTAACAAGGCTTTGTGTTTCATTGTTCATTAGAGGCCTTCACACTCTGAACTTGTCAGTTGTGGCACCTTACAACCTTGATACAAGATTTTCACTAAAACCTGAGTTTTATGTTTTAAAAATATCATACTCTAGCCAGGCAGTGATGGTGTACAGGCAGATCTCTGAGTTTGAGGCCAGCCTGGTCTACAGAGCAAGTTCCAGGACAGCCAGGATAACACAGAAAAGCCCTGTCTTGAAAAACAAATAAACAAAAACCATATTCATTTTTGCATATAAATTAAGAGTATATTACAAAACATAAAATGTTAGTTTCTCACTGTCAGTGACTCAAGAAAACAAAGCTATGAGCCTGTGAGAATATGAATGGAAATGATGACCCTATAGGCTCATAGGGGCTGGCACTATTGGAAGGTGTGGCCTTGTTGAAGTTAAGTGTGGCACTGTTGGAGGAAGTGTGTCACTGGGGGTAGGCTTTGAGGTCTCAGAAGCTCAAGCCAGGCCTCGTCTGTCTCATTCTCTTCCTGCTGCCTGCAGATCCAGATGTACAACTATCAGCTCCTTCTCCAGTACCATGTCCACCTTCATACCATCAAGCTTCTCACCCTAATAATAATGAACTAAACTTCTGAACTGTAAGCCAGCCCCAATTAAATGCTTTCCTATAAGAGTTGCCATGGATGCCGGAGGTGGTGGTGCACGTCTTTAATCCCAGCACTCGGGAGGCAGAGCCAGGCGGATCTCTGTGAGTTCGAGGCCAGCCTGGGCTACCAAGTGAGCTCCAAGAAAGGCGCAAAGCTACACAGAGAAACCCTGTCTCACAAAACCAAAAAAAAAAAAAAAGAGAGTTGCCATGGTTATGGTATCTCATCATAGCAATAAAACCCTAACTAAGACAGAATCCTTGGTGGATCTGGGATCAGGACACCTGTGTGCGGGCTGGTGGTCAAAAGCCAGGCTCAAGAGTTGGGCAGTGGTGGCACATGCCTTTAATTCCAGCACTCAGGAGGCAGAGCCAGGCAGATCTCTGTGAGTTCGAGGCCAGCCTGGTCTACAGAGGATCCAGGATAGGCACCAAAACAACACAGAAAAAAACCTGTCTCAAAAACAAAAACAAAACAAACAAACAAACAAAAAGTCAGGCTCAGGAGCACACCAATTGGCAATCTCTAGGAGGTAAAATATCATTAAAAAAATTTAATCTCTGCCCAGGCGGTGGTGGCGCAGGCCTTTAATCCCAGCACTCGGGAGATAGGGCCAGGCAGATCTCTGTAAATTCAAGGTCAGCCTGGTCTACAGAGTGAGTTCCAGGATAGGCTCCAAAGCTACAGAGAGAAACTCTGTCTTGAAAAACCAAATAAATATATGAATGAATGAATGAATGAATGAATGAATGAATAAATAAAACTAATCTTTATGTGTATTGGTGTTTTGCCTGAATATATGTCTGTGCATTGCCTTCAGAGGCCAGAAGAGGGCCTTGTACCCCTCTGGGGATGCAGTTACAGACAGTTGTGAGCAGTCATGGGGGCGCTAGAATTTAGGTCATCTGGAAGGGCAACCAGTTCCTTAACCACCAAGCCATCTCTCCAGTTCATGATAGTGTGTAAGACATATTCTTTTTTTTTTTTTTAGATGTATTTATTTATTTTGTATACAGCATGTATGACTGCAGGCCAGAAGAGGGCACCAGATCTCATTACAGATGGCTATGAGCCACCATTTGGTTGCTGGGAATTGCACTAAGGTCCTCCGGAAGAGCAGTCAGTGCTCTTAACCTCTGAGCCATCTCTCCAGCCCAAGATATATTCCTTGAATGTGTTCAGCATGCTAAAACCACACAGTAGCCCCAGACAACAAGTCATTGGTCTAATTGCTGAGGACAGGTGAGAGGAAAGGTCATTCAGTTAACCTATAGACTTGGGAGGACCTGAAAGTTGATGGTATTTGGGAGAAAAGGCACTCAGAGTATGAGGAAAGAGATTCCTTGCTCAGGGCCTTCTGAGATGCTAAGAGTGATGAGCACCAGACATGCAGTGTGATGGTGGAGCCTCTTTTGTGGCCAGGGGAAGTTTCAAGGTCTCAGTGTTAGCTGGCCAAGTGTTGAATGCTCTGCTATAGCCAGAGAAGGGAGAGTTTATAACCACAGGGCTATCTGGGTACTCTGCTGTGTCAGGGAGTGAGGATGAATATACCTACATATGAACTGGGCCTGGATAAACTCTTATGGAGGCAGAAGGTACAAAAGCCAGAAGGTCCAGTAGTCAAAGGTCCAGGAATTAGACCCTGTCCTTAACACAGAGTATTAGATCTGTTCTAGAATAAAGTTTGGGGGGAAGTTCCAGCTGCCAGGACGGTTGTCTAAACAACCCAATTGTTGAAAATAAACAACAGGAAAGGAGAAGGAAAGATCAGACCCTGGGGTAAAGAAAACTAGCTCCTGCTGTGCGCCCATAATTCCAGCTGCTCAGGAGGCGGAGGCCATAGGTTCTTTTGAACCCAGGAATTCAGAACCAGGCTGGTCAACACAGTGAGACACCAGCTCTTAAAACTGTTGATAAAAAGAGCAGGCAATGATGGGGCATGCCTTTAATCCCAGCCTTGGAAGTCAGGGGCAGGCGGATCTCTGAGTTTTTCAGGCCAGCCTGGTCTACAGAGAGAGTTCCAGGACAGGCTCCAAAGCTACACAAAGACACCTTGTCTCAAAAAACAAAAACAACAAAATACAAACAAACAAAAGCACACAAAACAAAAACAACCAATAAAAAGGAAGGCAAAAATTAGTCAACAGAAGTGATGTAGATGCCCATCAAGGATTCTGATGATTTATAACTTTTTTTTTCCAAGACAGTTTTCTCTGTGTCAATTTCTGGCTGTCCTGGAAATTGCTTTGTAGACCAGGTTGGCTTTGAACTCAGAGATCTGCCTGACTCTGCCTCCTGAGTGCTGGGATTAAAGGTGTGTGCCACCACTGCCCAGTTCAGTGGATCTTTTCAAATGTTTAATTTTATTATTTTATTTATGTGTGTAGGTGTCTGCAGAGTCCATCAGAAGGCATCAGATCCCTTGAATCTGGAGTTATAGGCGTTTGTGAAATGTTAGGATCAGAATTCTGGCCCTCAGCTAGGGCAATGAGCACTCTTAACCAATGAGCTGTCTCTCTAGCCTTTAATAGTGGATCTAATATTAGATCTCTAAGTTCTGGGGCAGAAGCATGAGAATAGAAACTAAAACACTGGGGTGGTGGTGTAGCTCAGTTGGTAGACTGTTTACTTACTATGAAGCAAGCCATAGGTTTAGTCTCCAATACTTCATAAAGCCATCACAGGGAATAGAGAGAGATGGCTTAATTGGTAAAGTACTTGCCACACAAACATGACGACTCCAGGGCCCATGTAAAATCTGGATGCAGCATCACAATCTATAACCCCAGTGCTGGAAATGGGTGCCTAGAGATAGGCGGAGTCTTAGAGTTCCCTGGCTAGACAGTCTAGCTGAACTGGTGAGCTCTAGGTTCAGGTAGAGATACTGTTTCAAAAATAAGGTAAGAGCAATATAGGAGCACATCAGACGTCAATTTCTAGCCTCCATTTGCATGTGTATCTACAGGCACAGGTACATACACACATACTAAAAACAACATTAAGTGTAATGGCATATACCCATTATCCCAGTGCTTAGGAGGTAGAAGCAGGAAGATCAGAAATTCAAAGTCATCTTTGGCTACATAGCAAGTTCCAGAGTAACTTGGGATGTCTGAGATCATATTTTTAAAAAAATGAGCCGGGCAGTGGTGGCTCACGCCTTTAATCCCAGCACTCCGGAGGCAGAGGCAGGCGGATCTCTGCGAGTCCAAGGCCAGCCTGGGGTACTAAGTGAGTTCCAGGAAAGGCACCAAAACTACACAGAGAAACCCTGTCTTAAAAAAACAAAACAACAACAACAAAAAATAATAAAAAATTTTTTTTTTTAAAAATGAGAGAAAGAAAGAAAAGCTGGGTGGTGGTGGCACGTGCCTTTTTTTTTTTTAATTTAACTTCTTTATTGACTCTTTGGGAGTTATGCCTTTTATCCCAGCACTCAGGAGACAGAGGCAGGCAGATCTCTGTGAGTTCTAGGCCAACCAGGTCTATAAAGTAAGTTCCAGGACAGCCAAAGCTACACAGTGAGACCCTGTCTTGAAAAACAACAACAACAAAAACCAACCAACCAACCAACCAACCAACCAACCAACCAACCAACCAAACAGAAAAACAAAACAGTGAAGGAGGTTGTGGGTAAGCAGGACTCCTAACTAAAAGGAGACTCCAGTTATAACATTCAAGGTTGAAACACATCAAAGGAAAAGGGCAAAGGATGGGCTTGGAGCTTTAGCTATGTTTAGCTCTCACAAGAGGAGGCCCCAGCCAGGAAAAGAGAATCCGGGGAAGAGGCTGGCAGCCAGAACATTGCCAGCTTCTAAGAGGCTGCGGTTGTTGTCGCTATTTTAAAGACAGTCTTGCTATTTAGCTCCAGATTGCTTCAAATTTGTGATCTTCCTTCTCCAGCCCCTCAAGTGCTGAGATTATAAGCATGTACCACTAAGTCCATTTTCCTGAAGTTTTTAATGGAAAAATTCATACAAAGAAAGCACCCAAGCCATCTCCCATCACAGAGGAAGACAGGGCCAGAGTTAAGCTTTGCAATGATTATGAGCCTTGGATGTCCTACACAGCTTTTAAAGATGAGGGGTGAAACATCTGTGGCTACAGACCTTGATGGTCCTCAGGAGAGGTGGGTGCATTGGTGGGGATCAAGGCCGAACTGTGAAGTGTTTAAAGAATAGAGGAAGAGGGTGTCTGAATGATCTAACTTCATCCGGGTATAGAGGCCACAGAAAAACAAAGGAAGGAAAAGCCCAACATTTCCATTCTCTCTGCTCCCACACAGGTCCTCCAACTTAAAGCTTTAGTTTGGTGAATCGTTCAAAGTTCAAAATGTACAAACAGAAGCTGTCACTCACAGAAAGACCAAGGCAACAGTCTTCCTCCCTCCCTCCCTCCCTCCTCCTCCTCCTCCTCCTCCTTCTTTCTCTCTCTCTCTCTCTCTCTCTCTCTCTCTCTCTCTCTCTCTCTCTCTCTCTCTCTCTCTCTCCTTTGTTGTTGTTCCAAGAATGGAATGTGACTCAAGGATACAGTCTGGGAACTCGGACTCCTCTAAGAGTAACCCAGGAAGTCTGTATTAACCAAGAGGAATGGATTTTTTTTTTCCGTGAGGAAATGGTTTATTATAATAGAGAGACAGAGAGAAGATAGGAAAGAGGGAGAGAAGAGAGAAAGAGAGAGAGGGAAAGAGAGAGAGAGGTCAAGGGGTGCACACCTCCTTGGAGTGGAGAGAGAGAGAGAGCAGGAATGGATTTTGAAATGGATCTCCATAGACTAACTTTATTGTCTCTGGGTCCTCTACACCACAAATTCCATTTTTTATTTTATTTTATGTGTATGCATGTTTTGCCTGCATGTATATATGTATGCCTGTTGCCTGCAGAGGTCAGAAGAGAGCATCAGTACCCCCAGAACTGTATTTAAGGATAGTTGTGAGCCACTATGTGGTGCTGAGAATTGACCCTGGGTCTTCAGTAATGGCAGCAAGCACTCTAAAGTGCCAAGCCATCTCTCCAGGCCCTTAAGTCCTTTTTCTTGTTATTATATACATTTGTTGTGTAATGATTACATGCTGTGGGGTCATGTCAGGGTTAGAGAACAACTTGAGTTGTTTCTCTTCTTCTGCAGGAGTGTTCTGGGACTGAACTCAGGATGCGAGGCTTCACAGCAAGTGTCTTTACCAGCTAAGTTATCTCACTAGCCCTCACATCATGCTGCTGCTGCTGCTGCTACTGCTGCTGCTGCTGCTGATGATGATTTTTTTGAGACAGGGTTTTTCTGTGTAGCCCTGGCTGTCCTGGAACTCACTCTGTAGACCAGGCTGACCTCGAACTCACAGTGATCCACTTGCTTCTGCCTCCTGAGTGCTGGGATTAAAGGCATGTGCCACCACTGCCCACCTGGAAGCCATGATCTTTAAGGAAAAAAAAATTTTTTTTGAGACAGGATCTCTATATATAGCCCTGGAACTCACTATGTAGATCTGCCTGCCCCTGCCTGCTGAGATTAAAAGCTGGCAACACCATGCCCAGCTTTATGTATTCGTTTATTAGTGTGTATGTGTGTACATGTGATATTGGGAGAAGACATGTAGATATGGAGGTCATAAGACAGCCCTGTGGATGGAATCAGTTCTCTGCTTCTGCCTTCACGTGAGTTCTGGGTGTTGAACTTAGGTCATGAGGCTTACTTGTCGAATACATTTGCCTTCTAAGCTATCTCATTGGCCCTACTTCATATTTGTGAATATGTTCATCATGCTAGAATATTTACTGTTATATTTTCCAAAGACCTGCCTGATTAAAAAGTTCTCTTTAACTAGACTCGGTGATTTGTTCCAGGGTAATCATGTGACCTAATGGGCGAAACCTATCTCCCAGAATTTCTCTGTTACCACATGGCAAAATTTGTATTCTGCTGGGTGGAACTGCTACTTGGGTGGAGTAGAAGCCTGGATCTGCTTGATCCGTCCTTGGAGAAGCATCTGAGGGAAAGAGCACTGAAATGAGTCAGATTCTTGCTAACTGTGTTCTCGTTACTTTTCTGTTGCTGTGATAAACACCGTGACCAAAGCAACTTGGGGCAGAAATGATTTATTTCATTTTATAGGATACAGACCATTAAGGAGGGAAGCCAGGGTAGAAACTCACTTTCAAGTGGAAACCGTGGAGGAATGCTGCTTACTGGCTTGCTCCAAAACTTACCTTCAACTATCTTACATAGCCTAGGCCCGCCTGCCTAGGGATGGTACTGCCTGCAGTGGGCTGGGTCCTCCGACATCAATTACCGATCAAAGAAATATCCCACAGACATGTACACAGACCAGTATGATAGGGAAATTCTTCAACTGAGGCTCCCTCTTCCCAGGTGCATTGTTAAACACCCAAATTAGCTGCCCTACATGGTTTGAGCACCTCTACTCTCTATTCCTGAAGTGAGACAGACCGCCCTTTTATTTGGCTTAAGCTAGGTTTTAGTTACAACTAAAGTCACATGTAATGACAGTGATATTGGGGCCTATGAAAGACCCAAGCTTGAAGGTGTCCCTTTATAACTTCAACAATTATGCTTAATCTCCATAAAAGTTGATGACATGAAATATCCCATAAGACCTAAACACAGGCTATGAAAAGATCTATAATGTTGTTGTTAGTATTATTAGTTCTGGGGATTGAACCCACAGCCTCAGGCACAGTAAGTGTGCAGTCTATGTCTGGGCTATGCTTCCAGGCCCCGAAGATCCCCAGATAACTGCTCCCACTGTGTCAGCCACAGGAAATTAAAAACAATCACACTGCTAATGCGCGCCTAAAAGTCTTTAGTGTTCTAACTTTGTATTTAACATCGTTAGGGCCAACCCAGGGAACTAAATCCGAAGTTTAAGATCCAGAAGGAAGTCAATTCCCTCACTGCCAAAAACTCCCTCTTTTGGAAGTCCAAGCTTGGTAATGTGCTTCTTATTTAGGTTTTATCCAAGCGATTTCTGACTCATGCTAGTGTCAGGTTTTTTTGCTTACAGTTGGGGGTTCCAGTATATGATCAATGGACTCTTGCTTTGCGTAGCAATCATGGGACAAACGTGTGCCAGAGCAAAACCATCCACCTCACAGCCAGGATACAAAAGGGAGAGGCAGAGATGGACTAGTCCCTCAAGGGCATACCCTCAATGACCTCAACCCTTTCCACCAGACCCTACCTCTTAAAATTTCTACTTCTCCAAGTAATGCCAAGAGAGAATCAAGCTTTTAAAACATGGACCTTTTGGATACACTTAAGACCCAAACTATCAAACATACTGTTAGGAAAAAAAAACATCTGTATTTTTGAGACAGTGTTTCTCTGTCTAACAGCTCTGGCTGTCTTGGAACTCACTTTGTAGTCCAGGATGGCCTTGAACTCACAGAGATCCTCCTGCTTCTGCCTCCCCAGTGCTGTGGTTAAAGGGGAATGCCACCACTGCCTGGCAAAAATGTTTGTTTATAGAAGTGTAACAGATTACAAGGTGCAGCCTTCCTTAAATGTGGGAAATCACAAGTAAATTCTCAGAAAGCAGGTGTGTCAGGTTCTAGGCTACACCCTATTGATTCTCATGCTTCCCAAGGCCCAGTTGATTGTTTCTGGTAACCTGCCACTGTAGGTCTGTTTTACTGTGGTCTTTCTCTCCCCTCCCCTCCTCTCCCCTCCCCTCCCTTCCCACCTCCCTCCCTCCCTCCTTCCCTCCATTTCTTTCTTAAAGACATAGGGTGTTGCTGCTGTGTTGCCCATGCTCATCTCCAACCACTGGGTTGGGGTGGTCTTCCTATTTCCTGTTGCAGAGCAGCTGGGAACACAGACCACAAGCACACAGATGCATTCTCTTTGCTAGATACACTCACAGGCTCCTGAGAGTCAGGCTGTGAGGCAGGTCTAGCAGGAAGTTCTTGTCTGTCTTAGAGATCATGTTCATGGTGGCTTTTGACTGTATGGTCCAGAACAGATTGTTATTAGTCAATCTATGAGTTGTGAAGCTTGATGGAGTGATAGGCAGGACTCAAAGCAAGCATATGTACAGAGAAAACACTAAAGGCTTTCCAAGGAAGAGGACCTGAATTTCCTCTATAGGAGACAGCTTCAAGACCTGATTGATGAGATTATAGAGAACATTTGACATTCTTTGCTGCCTAATAATGTTGCCATTTTGGAGGGCTCCCAAGTCAGAACCCATAAACCCTGATATGATATTGAATATAATTCCAGAAATAGATAATATTTTAGGATTTGGGCTACCTATGAAGTTCAAAATCTCTAATTAGAGATAAAATATACATGCTTAAGCGGGGAGAGGAAAGCAACAATGACTAATCCAAAATAATTTTCACAGATGGCAGAACTTATAGCACAAGCCACCTCCTTCCTGCTGGCACGTTTGGTAAGCGACAGGGCTTGAACCAGGCACAACTCTAGTCCATTGGGGGACAGAGAGTAAAAACTGGACAGTGGTCTAGAGGGTAAAGTCAGGGCCCTTGGGATTCTTGAGCTGCAACAACAGTATCGTTGGATCATAATTTATATGAATATTTGTATGAACACTTCCATTAAACCTGAGAAAGAAGTAGCCCTGATTTGGACCCTGTGCCTAAAGAGTGTTGATTGGGCCCTTTTCTGAGCCAGTGTTTCTCCTTAGGATGAGAAATCCATCGGGACAAAGGTTATTATTTACCCAAAGACCTTGCCTCTCACTTCGGGGTCATCCTCAGTGTCTGCAATTTCCTGATCCCAAAGCTTCTACTTGTTTCCAAGACCTGCACAGACCCTTCCCCTGGATGTGTTCTCCTGAGAACAGAAAGCATGGTGTCAGCACCCTTAGACCTAAAGGTGGTTGATGGACAGCTGCTGGGAGGGGATGGGGAGGAGCTTAGACATGCGCACAAGGGCCACTATTACAGTGCAGGATGAAGCCAGGGGTAAGAAGACAAGGGGTCATCTCTGTCTCCTCCATGTTCTTCACGTGCCAGAACTCCACAGATCCGTGAATTTGAACTTAGTCTTCTGGGTTTTCATAAGGCTGTATTTGATATGATATGGAGACTTAACTTTTTTTTTTTCGTTTAATGGTGTATTTTATTTAGAACCTTTTAAGAATTTTGACATATGGCCTGTGGGTCTCCATAAATACTCTTGCCCCAGGCCCTACCAGTGTTACTATAGGAACATAGTCAGGTGTCAGGAAGCTCTGAACTTATGCTGTACTATTATATTGCTAAAGCAAAATACTCAAGGATGGGTACTTTATAAAGAAGACTTACCTTGCCTTATGGTAAGTTCCAGAAGGCTAAAACATTCAAGCTCAGGCAGTCACATCTGATAAGGTTTATTTTTAAAAGTTTTTAATTAGCATATTTTAATTATACATAATAATGGGTTTCACTGTGTCATTCTCGTGCATGTATATAATATATTTTGATCATATTCACCTCTCATTATTCTCTCTTATCCCTCTCACACTCGCACCAATCTCCTCAACTAGTCCCCTTCCACTTTCAAGTCTGTGTGTGTGGATTAGGTTTTTTGCAGGATGAGGGGTTATTTATAGGAGCATGGGCAATTTACCAGTGTCTACATCACTAAAGAAAATGTCTCTCCCACCACATCAACACTAATCGCCTATAGATCTCCCGGAGGGGTGAGGCCCCATGAGTCACTCCTTACAAGCAGCAGTTAACTGCCCATAAATCCTTAAAGAGGGGTGGGGCCTCAAGTGCCCCTCCTAACTTCATGACAGAATGTTGACCGTCCAAAGCTGGTGCAGGTCTTATTCTAGCAGTCACGACTGCCAAGGGTTCAAGAGTGCAACGGGCATGTCATGCCCAGAAGACAGTAGTCTGTAACACTTCACCCCTTCCTCTGGATCTTATATCCCTTTCAGAAGACAGTAGTCTGTAACACTTCACCCCTTCCTCTGGATCTCATATCCCTTTCAGAAGACAGTAGTCTGTAACACTTCGCCCCTTCCTCTGGATCTTATATCCCTTTCGAAACCACTCCTGTGATATTCCCTGAGCCTTGGAGGCGATGACATAGATGTTCCATTTTGGACTGAACATTCACCGGTCACTTATTCTCAGTATTTTGACCAGTTATGGATCTGTGCAATAGCTGCTGCCCACGAAAAAAGAAGCTTCTCTGACCAAAGCTGACAGAACGACTAGTCTGCTGAGACCTTTAGAGCACAGAACCCGACAGAGGGCATTGTGTGGTGGCAGTGTGTATGAAAGGAGCAGTCTATGAGAGAGAAAGCAAGAGGGGGAAGTGAGGAAGCTGCGCTCCCGATGTATCAACTCTTACTCGAGGTGAATAATCTAATCCCTCGAGGCCTAATGGACTCTCTGGAGATGGGCCTTGAACCTTCCCTCAGAGTGATGCCCCATGACCCAATTCCCTTCCGCGGGACCACTTTTCAATACCTTTACCCCGTGGCTCAAACTTCTAGCACGTGTTTTATGATATTTGTATACAAGTATATACTATACTGAGTTAGGGGGGTCAAGGTCATGATTGGGGAACCCGCAGAGACAGCTGACCTGAGCTCATGGGAGTTCACCGACTCTGGACCAACAGTTAGGGAGCCTGCATGGGACCGACCTAGGCCCTCTGCATGTGTGTGACAGTTGTGTAGTTTGGTCTGTTTGTGGGTCCCCTAGCAGTCCCTGGTGCTTGAGCTGGCTTTTGGGAACCCATTTCCCATGCTGGGTTACCTCACCTCGATGCAGGGGGAGGAGCTTGGTCCTGCCCCAACTTGCTGTGCTAAGCTTTGTTGACTCCCGGGGAGGCCCGCCCCTTCCTGAATGGAGCTGGAGGAGGAGTGGATGGGGAGCAGGGTAGACGGGCATGGGGAAAGGGAACCGGAGGAGAGGAGGGAGGGGAAACTGTGTTCGGTATGTAAAATTAATGAAAAAATTTTAATTAAAAAAAAAAAAACAAACCCAAGTATATACTGTACTCAATCAAATTCATCTCTTCATTACTGTATTGTCTTCTCTCTTCTCTTGGTTTTCTTCCTATTCCAGAGTCCCCTTTTTAATTTTCATGTCTTTTTGTAAAACTCTATATTCCATATATGAGAGACGGAAAAAAAAAACCCTCATATTTTTCTTTCTTATTCAGGATTATTTCACTTAACAATATAATAGTAAATTCCATCCATTTTTCTAAAAGAATAATTTTTTAGGAGCTTGGGCATAGTGATATATGCCTTTAATACCAGCAGCAGGAAGGCAGAAGTAGGTAGATCTCTGTGAATTTGAGGCCAGCTGGGGGCTACATAGTGAGACACTGTATCAAAAATTTTAATTATTAGATTTATTTTATTGTATGTTCATGAGTGTTAGCCTGTACTAACACTACCTGGATGTGTTTCACATGTCTACCTGGAACCCGATGAAGTCAGGAGAGGGCATTGGAACTCCTGGGACTGGAGTTGACTATCCATATTAAGGTACCCAGGCTGAATCTGTAACTTGGCTACTGAGAATAGTGTCACAATAAACATGGGTGCCAACAGGAGAACTTTGGAGGGACAGTCATATTCAAACCATAGCAACTCAGGAAATTGATTATTTTTTGTATTCATCCCATCCTTTAACTATTCCATTCAGATTATTTCCTTCTTTCCTTCTTTCCTCCTTCCATATTCAATATTGGGGATTGATCCAGGGCCATATGCATGCTAGATCACACTTGTGGATCACTCTGTCATAGAACTATATCCCCAGCACTTTTTTTTTTTGAGACAGGGTCTCACTATGTATACATGGCTGGCCTGGAACTCTCTATGTAGACCAAGATGGTATTGACCTCCTAAAGATCTTGCCTCCCAGCCTTCTTTTTCCTTTTAATTTTGAGACAGGGCCTCACTGGCCCAGGTTTTCCTTGAATTCACTATGTAGCCCAGGAAGTCCTTGAACTCTGTGTCTGGGGATGTAGATTGCAGGCCCACCCTTCTTTGGTTCCCTTAGGAGTGGTTTCCTTTGAAATTCAGTGTTAGAGTGAACAATACCCATAGTCAACTCCAGAGGCTGACTCTGTTACAGGTCCAAATCTTTAAAGAGTCTAATTTTGGGGGAAAGTCCTATTTTTAAATATTTTTGAAAGGAACACTAATTAACTTGACCTGGGTGGGATCACTTATGGCCAGGAGCAAAGTCCTATACAAGTTGAGGATGGAGATTCCATGCTGAAGTCATCAGAGGTATTAGAAGGCACCTACTACGATAGGACAATTGTCTCACCAGCCTAGGACAATGACCTTTACATACACTGTCAGGTCATAACCCATAAGCAAAGCTCTTTGGGCTACCTGATGTAGCCAGTAGGGTCCTTGAAATGAATGAATCATTCAGATACACAAAAGAAAATAAATGAAAACACTCTCCAATAAAAATCATCCCCCCCTCCAAGGATATCGCTATGAAGAACTTGATTAGACCACGTGCCCTTGAACTCACAGGGATCTATTTGCTTCTGACTCTCCAGTACTGGGATTAAAGGTGTGCACTAGCATTCCCAGACCATGAAACCTTTTAAAAATAAACAAATGAATAAAATGGGAAAATATTAAAAGAAAATTAGATTATGGAGCTGAGTATGATGGTTTACCCCTACAATCCCAGCACTTGGGAGACAGGCACAGGAAGATTACAGTAAGTTTGAGGCCAGTCTAGAATTCTAGGGCTGGCCAGCTTGGGCTCCAGAGTAAGAGCTTGTTTCAAAACATTGAGAAGAAGAAGGAGGAGGAGGAGGAGGAGGAGGAAGGAGGAGGAGGAGGAGGAGGAGGAGGAGGAGGAGGAGGAGAAGAAGAAGAAGAAGAAGAAGAAGAAGAAAAGAAGAAGAAGAAGAAGAAGAAGAAGAAGAAGAAGAAGAAGAAGAAGAAGAAGAAGAAGAAGAAGAAGAAGGCGAAGAAGGCGAAGGCGGTAACGGTTTGGTATTTGTGGTATGACGTTCCTAGGATTGCAATAGTGTATTACCACAACTGGCTGGCTTAAAACAATAGAGATTTATTTTTTCATAACATTGGAGGGCAGAAATCCAAAAGTTCAAAGTCATGATGTTGGCAGGATTAGCTCTTTCTGGAGACTCTGAGGGAGAATCCATGCTCTTCTAGATTCTGATAATTCTTAGTGTTCTCTGGCTTGTAGTTGCATTACTCTAGTTTCTGCCATTGTCTTCAAACAGCCTTCCATTTACGGTTGTGTCTCAGAACTACCTCTTTCCTTCCTTCCTTCTTTCTTTGTTTGTTTTTTCTCTGCGTAGCCCTGGCTGTCCTGGAACTCACTCTGTAGACCAGGCTGGCCTCTAACTCAGATATCTGCCTGTCTCTGCCCCCGTCCAGTGCTGGGCTTAAAGGCATGTGCCACCACTGCCCAGCTCTTCATTTCTTATAAGGATATTTGTCACTGGATCTAGAACCCCCCTTAGATTAAAATGATCTCATCACAAGATCTTTAATTATACCCTTGAAGACTTCTTTTCCAAATAAGGTCATATTTAGAGCTTCCTGTGCTTAAGGATTAACAGATTCTCAGATAGAACTGGCTGAAGTGATATTAGGCTGTAATCATTTTCCCCAATATATTACTTGGTCAAAAAAAAAAATCCAACAAAACAGAACAGAGAAGTCATAGTGGTCTGTTATTGAGTTAAACATTTCAGGGATGAAGCCAGTCACGGGTGAGAAGGGTATTGCCTGGCTCTTATTTGCAGGGTCCTAGGAGAACACTGCAGAAGCAGCAGCCACAAAGCCCAATATCAAGCTAGGATACTGGGCTCAATTCCCCCATTGTCTTGGAAAAGAAGACACGATCCAAGGGACGAGTTTCAGTTGTGGTTGGGGAATAAAGCCTGCAGTCAGTTCCGCAAGAACAGAATCATGAGGTTAAGATTCAGCAGTCGGAGGTCAGCAAGAGGCGAGGAGAGTGAGACTGGTAAGGGGGAAGATGGGGAGGACCAACAAAGGGCGCTGTTTTGCCCTGGTTTTAGGGCCTCAGGGAAAACTAGTTAGTTTGAAAGCGCAGGGGTCAGGGAAACTGTTATTGCTTGTTCATATAACTCTCCCTTATGAGACGCTGGGCTTATCTTATTCAGGACAAACAGTATCTTAAGAGTGCTCAGCACAAGATTGGCTCACAGGACGGGCTTAGTTGAAGTTGAAGCTAAAGCCTGTCATTTTTGACCATTTTTCCTTTTTGAAATTCTCTCTCTCTCTCTTTCTGTGTGTGTGTGTGTGTGTGTGTGTGTGTGTGTGTGTGTGTGTGCTTATGAGTTGTATGTGAAGGCCAGAGAAGGACCAGATGTCGTCTTCTATTTCCTATTTCTTTCCGTCTTACTTTTTTTAAAAAAAGATTTCATTTATTTATTTATTTATTTATTTATTTATTTATTTATTTATTTATTTAGACAATCCTGTCTGTGCTGCCCCAGCAATTATCGGCATGACAGTTCACACCAGTAATCCCAGAACTCAGGAGGTGAAGGTAGGAGGGTGAGAGGTTAGCCCAGGCTAGTCTTGAACTTGTGGAGCGGCACAGACAGGTCAATTCCAGGGGCCAATAGTTGAAAATTGGACTCTTTTCCTCCAAAGTTATGAAAGGATAAATTTTTGTTATTTGAAGACACCTTGTTGTGGTAGTACATATGGTACCCTGAGAAAGTGTATGTGTGTGTGTGTGTGTGTGTGTGTGTGTGTGTGTGTGTGTGTGTGTGTGTTGAGACAGGAATTCTCTGTGTAGCCCTGGCTGTCCTGGAACTCCATCTGCCTCCCAAGTGCTAGGATTGAAGGCATGCACCACCACTGCCTGGTTCAGCTTTTTCCTTTGAGTTAAGGAGATCTTTGTGAGTGTATTATTTTTAAATCAAATGATCAAAGCTCTTTTTGTTGTTTGTTTTGTTTTCGGAGACAGGGTTTCTCTATGTAGTCCTGGCTGTTCTGGAACTCAATCTTTGGACCAGTTTGGCCTCAAACTCAAAGATCCACATGCCTCTGCCTCCCCAGTGTAGGGATTAAAATGTGTGCCACCACACCAGGCTAACCAAACTTTTTGTGTTCCATACTTGTACTTTTCTTACTCAGAGATATTTTTTAAATATTTTATTTATTTAGACTTATTTATGCCAGGACTGTTACACAGAGAAACTCTGTCTCAAAAAAAAAAAAAAAAAAAAAGATTTATTCAATTTTATGAGTTTGAATGTTTTATCTGCATGTATGTATGTTCACCATGTTACATTCCTGGTAGGAAGAAAGCTGGATACCCTATAACTACAATCAAAGCTGACTGTGAGTTATCACATGGGTTCTGGGAATCTGCGAGAGCAATAAGTGCCAGAAACCACTGAGCCATCCTTCCATTCCCTCAAATGATGATCTTTCAGCCCCGGAAGCTACCCTACTTCTTCAGATCTTCTGGATGATGCTTCTGTAGAGATCAATGTGGAGACTGCAAAAGGCCTTTTGTTTAAAGAAATTTATTATATAAACCACTTGAGATTTTCTTGCTTGCCTGCAGAGCAAACTGTTATCCCCACTTTTAAGCTTGGTTTGTCCAGTAAGAAAACTGGGCTGATTTTATCCTCAAGCAATAAAATGGATCCTGAATTCAAGAGCTGTGGCACTGTAGTGTAATTACATACATTCTGGAAAGGTGGCATAAACTACAAAGTGCTCAGAACTATGGACATGACGACTGCGGAAGTGAGCATGCTTTAAAGCCCTATATGGAGTTACATTTCAGAAATGAGCTGGGTTGAAAAAACGAAACTAATTCCTTTTCTAGCTGCTGAGCTTTCCTGAATTTCCTACAAACTGCTTGGAATTTTTCAAACAATTCACAGCTGATAAAATAGAAGGTGGCGGAACTGAGTGTATGTGGTGAAAACCCTGGAGGCAGCCGGCAGGAGAAGGTCACTGTGTGTCTCTCTTGGTTCCTGTAACCAAAGAACCACACTCTTTTTCTCTTCTTCTCTTCTTCTTTTTTTTTCTTTTTGTCCTTTCAGATCAACCAGGAATCGGTTGAGAAGCTACCGAAAGAATGACTAGGTGAATCTGAACCTAGAGTGCTGGAGAACCTCCCTGGAGAATTTACTTGTAACATTTGCTTATTCACTCACGGAACATTTGCTGACCACTCAGTGTGCCACACCCTCAGCTGGGCATGGATGACTCAAGGACGTGCTCTCCACCCACAAAAGAATTATTATTATTTTAATATTTTTGAGACAGAGTTTCTTTGTGTAGTGCTGACTGTCCTTGAACTCAGAGATCTGCCTGCCCCTGCCTCCTGAGTGCTGGGATTAAAGGTGTGTGCCACCACCAACAGCTCTCTCTCCCCAAACCCCCCCCCCCCATTCTTAAAAGATAAATTAAATCTGGGTGTCATGGTGCACACCTTCAATCCCAGCACTTAGGAGGCAGAGGCAGGTAGATCTCTGTGAGTTGGAGGCCAGCCTGGTTTACAAAGTGAGTTCCGGACAGCCAGTGCTACACAGAGAAACCTTGTCTCGAAACCCCACCCTACACACACACACACACACACACACACACACACACACACACACACACACACGGAAGAAAACAAAATATTTTGTGTTTTGTATGTTCTTCATGCTTGTATGTCTGTGTACCATGTGCATGCCTGATGCTCACAGAAGCCAGAAGCGGGCATTGGGTCCCCTGGAACTAGAGTTACAGTCCGTTGTGAGCCCCCCATGGGTGCTGGGAATCAAACATGGGGCCTGTGGAAGAGTGGCCATATCTGAGCCATATCTCAACCCCAGGGAATTTTTAAGAATGTTGGAGAGGTATGTCTAACAACATATGCTTTAACATTGCCCAAGGCAGAGGGGCTAATGTGAACACAGTCTTGAAAAATGACTGTAAGGAAAGGGGAGGTTGCCACTTTATACTGTAGTATGTTTATGGAGGATAATTTTTTACTGTTCTGAGAACTGCAAGTACTTCACTATAGTCAGTTCTTATTTTATTTTTAAGACAGAGTCTCATGTAGTCCTGGCTGACCTTGAACTCACCACGTAGCTGAGAATGTTCTGTACTCCGCCCTTGAGGAATTCATTGTTAGAGTAGGCCTATTGTTGATAATTAGGAGACAGGAAGAACTGTGTGAGAAGAGACTAGAGAGGTTGGTGGGAGCTAGAGCATCATAGGCCTGAACGCTAGGCTAAGAGAACAGTTTTCCAGAGGGCAAGAGAAAGCACCTGAGTTAGAGGAAAGACATGTAGGTTTGTTTTTGGTTTTGCTTCCTCCTGCTGGAGACTGCACCCAGAGCCTGGCCTGTGTTAGGCAAGCATTGTACCATGGGGCTACATCTCAGGGTTGATTTATTTATTTATTATTTAGTGCCATGACTCTAGCTGTGTGGCGTATGGACTAAAGAAGGCAAGAAGGTTAAGAAGAAGCTATTCAAATGTGATTCAAGGAACAGAGGGATTCTAGGACTGAGGACTGAGTCATCTGTAGGGCACTTGCCTAGTATGTAGGAAGCCCTGGGTTCAGTCCTCAGCACTACAAACAACCAGGAATTGTATCACAAGCCTGTCATCTCAGCATCTCAGCACTGAGGAAGTGAAGGATGAAAGGTCAGAAGTGCAAAGTCATCCTTGGCTATCTAGTGAACTGGAAGCCAACTGGGCTACATGAAACCGTACCCTGGGTAAACAAATAGAACAACACGAAAAAAAAAAAAAATCCAAGGATTCTGGCCAACTGCAATTTGAGTTAGCTTCTTTTTTTTTTAATTTTTATTTTTTAGTACATTGGGGTTTTACGTGCATGTATATCTGTGTGAGGGTGTCGGGTCCCAAACTGAAGTTACAGACAGTTGTAAGCTGCCATATGGGTGCTGGGAATTGAACCTGGTTCTTCCGGAAGAGCAATCAGTGCTCTTAACCGCCGAGCCATCTCTCCAGCCCCTGGGTTAGCTTTTTCAATGAAAACTTTTAAAAGATACTTATCTGGCTGTCCTGGAACTTGCTATGTAGACCAGACTAGGCTAAAAACTCAGAGATCTGTCTGTTTCTGCACTGTCTCCCGAGTGCTGTGACTAAAGGCATGCACCACCATTTAAGATACACTTTTAAATTACTTTATGTGTATGAGTGCTTCACCTGTATGTACATCTGTGCACTGTGTGCACACCTGGTGCCTATGGAAGCCAGAAAAGGGCATTAGATCCCCTAGAACTGGAGGGAGAGACAGTTGTGAGCCACTGTCTGGGAATTGAACCTTGGTCCTCTGCTTTTTATTGCTGAGCCATCTCTCCAGCCCTTCAGTGAATCTTTTTCAGGCTTGAAGTTAATTGTATGTAATGGAGAAACAGAAATAAAGAGACTTCACGTTTAAGCCAAAAAAAGTTCAAGTATGTAAAAGTTCAATCCCTATTTTTATTATGTCTACTGGGTAGCTTCTACTTACCTGATTATGTGTCTATATCAGCAGTTCTCAGCCTGTGGGTCACAACTCCTTTGGGAAGTTGAATGATCCTTTCATGGGGTCACATATCAGATATTTACATCATGATTCATAACAGTAGCAGAATTACAGTTACGAAGTAGCATCAAAAATAATTTTGTGGTTGGGTTCAACACACATGAGGAGCTGTATTAAAGGGTCACAGCATTAGGTAGATTACGGACCACTGCTCCAGACCACCACGTCTTTGAGGCTCCCTCAGCATTCTGTCAATTTCACTTTCTATACCTGCCATTATTTTATTCCTTCGTTGGCCCTCCTCTATGAGTCTAGAGAACTTGATGTTCGGGACTCTTTCCTATTCATTTTGTATCTCTAGGTAAAAACATTTGCTAGCTGAATAAAGAGGTGGAACTGTGATGTCACAGAAAAGGCAATGAACCTGTCGTGGAGACCTGGGGCTCGCATGTCAGCTTTGTTACTAAGTGACTGCATGACTTTGAACAAGTTCCTTCACTGATTTGGGTCTCAATTTCCTCATCTGTAAAATGAGAATAAAAATACAACCCTCTTCCCCAGGGTTATGGAGATGAAATGAGGTAACAGAGCTCACCAGCTGCTCTCCCTGTTTGTGCCCTGCCCTAGCAAAACAGCCTGGACTATTGTTCCTGTCATTTGGATCTCATTTGCTCTGTCTCCTGGTGAGAGCCAAGCTGAAATCTGTTGCCTTGTTGGAGGGGACATTTGTAGAAGCGGCATACATATCATCCAGGTGGCCTCTGTGTTGCTGGAAGGACAGAGACTAAAAGAGAGGAATATGTCAGGCTGGAGAGAGATGTATTTTTATATCCCTTCAAGCTGAAGGAGAACCCAAGGTGGGGAGAGTGTGGCAGGGCAGCTCTCCATCATGTGCTGATGGGTCTAAGCTCCCTAAGCTCAGGACTTCATCAACGTTTGGACAAATGCCTCTTCTATAAAGCCCCTCACATTCATCTACCGTCATAATGTCAGTGCCTTAGGCTGATACGATTAACTCTATCATGACTATCCAAGTGTTCAAAAAGGATGAGGGGAAGTAAAAAAATGGCAAATGCTATATAAAAGAGATGATATTCAGAATGATTTTAGGCATAGCTACCTCAAGAGATGTCTATCAATTCCTATAGGAAATGTCTTTCTAGAAGATCTACTAACATTGCTCTTTTTGCAATATAAGGGAAACTTTTCCATCCAAAAGCATGTAGCTTAGGGAGGCCCTAAAAGCTGTAACTGATAGTTTTTAGTGGTTTTTTTGCTTCCTGTTTATTAAGTGAATTTATTTAGCTGCATGGACTGGGTCTCAGGAGATAAGTGGTCAAGGGAAGGTGATGAGAGGGGGAAGAAAAGGAGATTGAGGATGTGGAATTCTTCCTCAAAGGCTAAAGTCAGTCCTGATGTTAAAGCTAATGACATTTTCATTTTGCCAAGCTTAAAAAAATATTTTGTGTTCAGATGGCACCTTTAATCATGAATAACTTTTGGCTGAGTTCCAGGCAGTTTCTTCTGGCACAGAGAACTCTGAGATCATACACTATATTCAGAGCACAGAAGAAAATTTTCATCCACTTCTGAAATATAGAGGAGGGGAAATGGAGCATATTTGAACAGTTTCATAACAAAACCATACCAGGGTTAAAAAAAAAAAAAAGAGGAAGGGCATCCTAGCTATTTGGAGTTTAGAAAGGTACTATTCTAATCAGTAAGTGGCAATTTTTTTTCACTCTCAGAGTGTTACACAATAAATTAAGTAGCTTGCATAAATCCAATGGCAATCTTCTATTTCAAATATATAAATAAAGGCAGATAGATTTTGTGATTTATCTAAGGCTAATTGAAGAAAGGAGGGAGGCAAAAAAAAAAAAAAAAAAAAGCACCTCCCAAAGTAGCAGGTTGTGACCCAGGAGTTTGAGCTCTTAAAGCTGAATTTAATCCACACTCAGGCCAAATATAATCCTCCAGTATGGAAGTGGTCCAAGACACCAGAGCTAACATTTTTTATCTTTGCCAAAGAGCCAGAGGCAGTTAAATGACAAGCAATCAGAACATTGATTCTGTTTCCCAGCTGAAAGAAAAGCCAGCATCATGTGATAGGCACTTCCCACCATGGTAGGACAGATTTAAGCATCTTAAAGGGAATGTTCTGTTTCTGGACATCCCCATAGCTCTTGTACCACTCATTCCTTGGAAGTCTACTCAACGGTCTGTTTAAATTAGGGTTTTGGCTCATACAATTTTTGGTGGCAAGGTTGAATCATTGCTGTCTTAGTTAGGGTTACCATTGCTGTGATAAAACACCATGATCAAAAGCAACTTGGGGAGGAAAGGGTTTATTTCACTCACAGTTCCATATACCAGTTAATAATCAAGAGCAGTGAGGGCAGGACTCAGGTAGGGCAGGAACCTGGAGGCAAGAGCTGATGCAGAGACCATGGAGGAGTGGTGCTTACTGGCTTGCTCTCCCTGGCCTGCCTCAGCCTGCTTCCTTATAGAACCCAGGACCATCTGCTCAGAGATGGCATCACCAACAATGGAATGGGCCTTTCCACATCAATCCACAAATAAAGGAAATGCCCTACAGGTTTGCCTACAGCCTGAGCATATGAAGGCATTCCTCCCAACCTCCCTTTTTTGGAGGGGTGGGTTTCTTAGACAATGTTTCTCTGTATAACAGTTCTGGCTGTAGACCAGGCTGGCCTTGAACTCACAAGAGATCCACCTGCCCCTGCCTTCCAAGTGCTAGGATTAAAGGTGTGCACCACTACCACCATCAAAGGCATTTCCTTAATTAAGGTTACCTTCTCTTAGGCGACTTTAGCTGTTTTAAATTGACATAAAACTATCCAGCACACTTGCTTTATGCCATGTATCAACCTGGAGCATTTGACTTATACTGTGTTACTTTTTCCCTCCATCCCCCTAAACCTTAGATATGAGAAATACTCTGTATTTTAGAAACTGAAACCCCATCACAAACTGATGACAAGTGGTCCAGGCAAAAGCTGCAGTGAGGGCAGTGGTGGCGCACGTCTTTAATCCCAGCACTCGGGAGGCAGAGCCAGGTGGATCTCTGTGAGTTCGAGGCCAGCCTGGGCTACCAAGTGAGTTCCAGGAAAGGCACAAAGCTACACAGAGAAACCCTGACTCAAAAAAAAAAAAAAAAAAAAAAAAAAAAAAAAAAAAAAAAAAAAAAAAAAGCTGCAGTGAAAACATGAAAGCCATTATCTTTTCCATATTTTTGTCTCTTCACTTTCATTTTGTTTGGGAATGCACATGGGCACCTGGGAACAAACGTACACCCACACTTGCCCTTGAGGGATTGTTCTGCCTTTTGAGTTATCAAATGTGAATACTTTTGGCATTCAGATATGGTAAAGTAGAGACTGCTGGGAAGTCAGCCACAAATTAGAGTTGATCTTCCAACATCTTCTACCTGAAGGAGTTCAGGAGATTAAAATTAATGAGCCCTGCTCCAGAGCTGCTCTAGCTTTTGAAACACATTTCAACTCAAGAGACAGAAGAAAGCATCTCGAGGATTCTGAAAGAATTCTCGTGTGCTTTTGAAATATGTTTCCTTTAAAGCTTAACCCTGTCTGTATTTTCGGATTCTTTATCCCTTTACTTTGTATCTAGTCTGTATACATTTTGATTTTGTCAGTTTCTGGGGCTTGTCTCAGCTCAGGACTTCTTTTTGTTGTTGTTTTATTTTTATTTTTCCAAGACAGGGTGTCTCTGTGTATCCCTGGCTGCCCTGGAACTTTCCTCTTTGTAGACCCGACTGGCCTTGAACTCAGAGATCCACCTGCCTCTGCCTCCTGAGTGCTGGGACTAAAGACGTGAATCACCAATGCTGGCCTAACTCAAAACACTTTTAAGAAAAGCAGAACCGGGGGCCGTACGCCTTTAATTCCAGCACTCGGGAGGCAGAGGCAGGCGGATCTCTGTGAGTTCGAGGCCAGCCTGGTCTGCAGAGCGAGAGCCAGGAAAGGAGCAAAGCTACACAGAGAAACCCGGTCTCGAGAAACCAAATAAATAAATAAAAGAAAAAGAAAAGAAAAGAAAAGAAAAGCAGAACCGCCTCAGGAGGATGAAAAGTGGCGACTGTTCCGGAGGCTAATCAATACACAGAGCTACTCGGGGTAGGCTTTGCTAGGGCTTAAATCAGGTTGTCAACTCAAACACAATGGGCTTTGTTACTCCAGTGTGAAGAGGAAACAGCAGCAGTTTTTGGCCTCCTCAGACTGTATTGTAGAGCAGGATGGCAATTCCAGGCACAGGTTAGCTATTCAGCGGTCCCCGGCAAGTTAATTAGCTGTTTCTGCAATGCATGGAAATGTTCAGCATTTTCATACTGAAGCTTTAAGTTTGGAGGGAGGGGACTGCGTGTGCGGAAAGGGGGCTGTCAGGGAAACAGAAATAGTGACTTTTTGGCGAGAGAACCCAACACCTGTGATTTACCTCAGAAATCACACACTCACTATACTTCCAGAAAAAAAATTTTTTTCTATGAGTACCAGAACTGGAGGGCTTGTTGAGATGCCTCACTATTTACTTGAGCGTTGAGTTATTCTGGGTTCAAAAGTCCTACAGTGGGAAGCAGAGTAGCGGCAAACATGACTCCCCAAGAAATGCCCGAGGTGCAGATACCCGTAGGGAGTTGCGGGGGGGGGGGGCGATGGGCACCTTGTCTGGAGAGGAACAGTCATGCGAGTGAGCATGGCGACCTTTGCTGTACCCGGACGATTTAACCCAGGGGCAGGGGAGGGCGAAGGCAGCCAGGTGAAGAGGTGTGTGAGGAGGAACTCTGCCCAGCGACTTCCGATGGAGCCGGAGAGCGTGCGCCCGGCCGGCCAAGTGACAGCCCGGCCCGCTCCCACCGCTCCCCTCCCCCGCGGCCAGTCTCCAGGCAGAAGAGCCGAGCGCCAGCCCGTCCTCCCCCTCGTCACTAGTCCGGGGCGGCCCGAGTCACAGCGGGAGCCCCGCCAGTCTCCGGGCAGCTTGAGCCCCCGAGCGCTCGCCTAGCCTGTCAGTAACCGCCGTTTGCGCCTTCTTTCTTTCTCCACAACCCCTCCCCTTCCTCCTCTTTTCTTTTCCCCGTCTGCCTTTGTCCCGCTTGGTAACTGAGGTCCGACCAATCGCCGCCTTACCGGCCGGCGCCGGCTCTCTCCTGATTGGCCCGCTCGGGGCGCGCAGCCGTCTCCGCTCCTCAGCTGGAGCAGGGCAGACAAAAGACGCAGGCTCGGGCTCCGGCAACCGGGATCAGCCAATCACCGTCTGCCCCCGTCTCCGGGCTGAGCTCGCGTGCGCCGGGCTCCGACTCCTGGCGAGCGGCCAGCGCCCGGGCTGGACCATTCGGAGTGAGGCTGGGGGTAGAGACAACGGCTGACCAAAGAGTAGAGTCCGACACGGGGACGGGGAGAGTTAAAAGTCGGAGTGGAGGGCCAGAGGAGGGGTTCTTCCTCGGGCGCTTGGCCGTCCCCGCACGTCAAGATGGTACGGAGTGGAAAGGCCCGTCGCGCTGTCGGCTGTTCCCCCTGCCCCGCGCGGTTGGGTGGCGCCCCAGCGGGGGTGGGGAGGGCGGGCGGGGGAGGAGGTCCCCTCCGCGCAGTTAAAATGAAACTCTAGTGGTTGGCTCCCCGGCAGAGCGTGAGGGGAGCCGGCGCTGGCGGGGATACCTTTGCTACCCGCGCACAGCCGAGCTGACGGGCTGGACTGTCCAACGGGTCGCCATCCCGAAGCTGCGGAAGCTTGGGTTCCCAGCCTGACGCGAACAGAGCCCGAGTCCCAGTCCCAGAGGGAGTCGCTCTCTGCAGACCAGTGGGACCCCGAAACTTGAACGCAACCCCCCCTTTCCAGCCTTTGTCACTTCCCCAGCTTTCTCCCAACGCGTTCTTCTTTTTTTTTTTCCCTCCTCTCCCATTCTCTCTCCTCCGAAGGACACAAAAGTGGCTTCCGCTGAAAGATTAGGAGGCGGTGGGGAGCTTTTCCCTTTGGAGAGCGATTGTGTAGGAAGGATTTTTCGGGAAGCGGCTTTTTAACACCACTGCTCTCTGCTTTCCGAGCCTCTCTGTAACCCTCTGAGGTAAAACCCCGTAGCTTGAAAGTTCGGGGCATTTTGTTGGGTGCTGTAGGAGGAGAGAGGGGGAGGACCTTGTCCTCATCCCAGTAGTTGGCTGGACTTGTACTGGCCGTTGGAAACCCCGAAGTACATTTCCGTTTGGAACTTTAGCAAATATATATATTTAGATTTTGAAATATCAGATAAAAGATATATATGCTTTCTATATATTTCCTGACGACCTGCCCCTGACAGCGCGATGTACAATACGGTGTGGAGTATGGACCGCGATGACGCAGACTGGAGGGAGGTGATGATGCCCTATTCGACAGAACTGATATTTTATATTGAAATGGATCCTCCAGGTATTTGGGAGCAAACTTTTAATTTTTTTTGGATGGGTCTGATTTGTTCTTAACAAAACCCCGGTGATGTTTTCAGGCCAGAAGTATTCTTGGGTGCGCCAGGTTCGGGATGAGGGGCAGATTGCAGTTAAAGCTGCAGTAAAACTGCTCTGGCTTATACCTTTAAAGTTTGCAGTTAGGACCCTGATCCCATTGTCCGGAGAAGGTGGGGGTGGGGGGACTGGAGTGGGGGAGGGAGGAAAGATCAGTTTTTGGCTTTGCCTTTGCATGTCATTCAGGTTTTTGACGGCCCTCCACTTTTTTTTTTTTTTTTTTAAATAATTCAAGATTTCTACCTGCAAGGGATGTTTTATAATCCATTCATGAAGACAGTCTTTCCCTTTGTGAGAATTCCTTAAAGCTTATACTTTAATGCAGTTGTCTGATTTGGTTCGTTGTATTTTACCTTTGTTAACTTCAGAAACTGAGTTGCCTTTGTGATTCTTCATTTTAAGACTCCGTGTTTCTCTCATAGAAACCAAATGCCGGTTAGTGATTTTCAGGGATTGGGCGGTCTTATTCATTCATGGCCTTAGTCTGAGGTTCTTTCCTTCTGTGCATATAGTCTCTAGGTTTGCATGCAGTATTTTATTACTCGTTAATTAATTTATAGTGATTTAACTTAGTTTGGGTGTCAGAATTAATATAATTTTGACTCTTAAAGACCCTTTCTTTTTCCTCTGAATGGGATATACACAGAGATGGGGCAGGTTTCTGTACATGTACATGGGAAATGTATATAATATATTTTTATTTGAGAGCTTTTTCTGAGGCCATTAGAGATATTTTGTGTCTCTGAAGGGAAGGGGAAAGAAAGGGAAATGGAAAAGTTTTTTTTTTTGTTCTTTAAAGTATGCCTCATTTTAGGTTATTATAGCTGTCAGATATTCAAACCTTCCTTGCAGTTACCGACAGTGCTTTATGTAATGATTTTGAATAAGCAGAGGGCCTTTGTGATTCCTTGTGTTAATTGAGGATGAATTCGTTGTCTTTTTAAAATGGGTTATAGTTAAACCTACAGAATAATGTGTTTGTCATTAGGAAACCTTGATTATTATAAGAATGTGTATTTTTGGAAATGTTTGAAAAGAATGAAGTCCATGCAAGTATAATGAAGTATAAATGTCTCTTAGAAGGTATGTAGTAATTATTTCTAGTGTCCTTGTGAATGGAGAAGTATCTTCTTTAAAAATTAGTGGTAGTGTTAAATGATGCCTTAAAAACTAATACTAATATTGAATCACCCTTTTTTGGAAACTTAATTATCACTAAGAATTTTTCTCCTTTTCTTTGTTTTAGAACTGTCTTGGTTTACTTTTGTAAACGATCCACACGCAGCTTTTCAGTGTTTTGTAAAGTTTGTAAGATTTGCCACCCTTCTATTGTGTGTTTTCTCCTTTGTTTCCCCCAGTGGTAAAGCTTTGCTTCTGTTAGATACATTTGTCATTCATGTGTTCAGAAATCCAGTATACCCCTGGTATCTCTCCTGTAAAGGGTAAAGGATGCTATGTATCTGTATTTATAAGAATTATCTATGCACATTGCCTTAGGGTCCTGCTGGATCATACAGTATCTTGCCTTCCATACATACAAAGGGGATTTGTTGGGTGGGGAGTTGAGTGGGGAGGAGGGTAGAATATGAAGAAGGCACTAATGATCGAAAAATTTTAACCTTACAGGAAAATATTGGTCAAGTTGAATATATTTTATTTATTTATTTATTTATTTATTTATTTATTTATTTATTTATTTTTGAGATTGACTCTCACAATATAGCTCAGGCTAGCTCGTAACTCTGTGTGGTCGAGGCTGGGCTCTCAAACTTGCATTCCTTCTGTCTCATCCTCTGAGGTGCTGAGATTACAGGCATGTGCCACAATGTTTGGCCCAGAAATTATTTTTCAGAAAGCTGACCATTATAATTATGCAAAGTTTTGTAGGTTTTAATATGGTTGTATAGAAAATTCTGACCCAAACTTTATTTTTCATCGAAATAAACTTTTGAGTTTAAGATGTTTATCCTTGAATAAAATTCTGTATACTAAATATACTAAAATATGTTTATATTGTTATCTTTTGTTTTGCATCCTTACTAAAGAATGTGGTGTTTCCAATATTTCAAAAAGAAACTGCTTTTAAATATGCTGAAACATTGACTATAAAATTAATTTTTGTTCTTTCTTTTTTTAATTTTTGAGGCACTAGATGGCTGGCATGGAACTAACAGAAATCCACCTGCCTCTGCCTCCTGAGTACTGGATTAAAGGCCATCACACCTAGCCTAAAGTGGGAAAAAAATGTGTGTGTATAAACTTTTTTTTTTGCACATGTATTACATTTTCTCTTTATTTAAATTTTTTTTGTGTGTGCCAGATCATATTTATTTATTTATTTATTTATTTTTTCCTTTTATTTTGTTTTACAATACCATTCAGTTCTACGTATCAGCCACGGATTCCCTTGTTCTCCCCCCTCCTGCCCCTTCCCCTTCCCCCCGCCCACCCTCCGCCAAATCATATTTTATTTAAATTATTAGAAACCATCAGGGCAGTGGTGGCACATGCCTATAATCCCACCCAGCACTTGTGAGGAAGGGGCAGGCAGGCAGATCTCTGAGTTCAAGGCCAGCCTAGTCTACAGAGTGAGTTCCAGGACAGCCAGGAGGCTACACAGAGAAACCCTATCACAAAAACAAAACAAAACCCCCAGCTAAATAAGACTTTTTTTTCAAAACTAATATACAATGATATTTACTTTTTTTTTCTTTTAGAGTTCTATATATGTTTTGATCATATTCAGTCCCCCTACCAACTCCTCTCAGTTCCAACCCCGAATTCCTACCCACATAACTTCATATCCTTTTTTGAATATTTCTTAATGGAAATAATGTGAATGCCAACTTTGTTCTGTGTGATAAGTTAGGCTTTAGAATATCTTAAACTATGAGTCAATTATCAATGAGATGATTAGCAGAGTGTTTGTATCTGTCTTTTTCCTAGCCCACCACCCTAAGAAAAGTTCTTCCTTCTTTCTAGGACTGGGTGAAAGCTACTGTTCTCCCATTTCTGTTCGGTCCAGTCTATAGTTTTTGTTTGTGGGTATATGTCTGTGTACCACATGCACATCTGGTGCTCTCCAAGGCCAGAAGAGGACATTGGATTCCCTGGAACTGAAGATATAGTTATGAGCCATGATGTGGGTACTAGGAATTGAATCCCTGGTCCTCTGGAAGAGCAAAAAGGCTCTTCACTACATTTTTATTGTTAAACTATCATGTGATGATTTACCTACAATGATACAATGATAAATGTTGTGATTTTTAAAAAAAATCTTCTGTTGGTGCAGGCCTTTAATCCCAGTATTCAGGAGGCAGAGGCAGGCCGATCTCTGAATTCCAAGCCAAGCCTAGTCTACAGAGTGAGTTCTAAGACAGCCTGGGCTACACAGAGAGAGCTAGTCTAGAAAAAACAAACAAAAATCTTTTAATTGTTTCTTTCGCCTATTTAAAAATAAAAGCCCCAAGTTGCTTACCCTTGCATATAAATCCAACTATTTTTGCTTCCTAATTTTCTAGTCCATTTTTTCTTCTGGAGCCCATCATAGCTTCTATAGATTTTTTTTTTCTGTGACTTAAATGTATGATTTTGTCCTCCTGTCACCTAATGGTTACTTGTCAAAAGTTTATATATGTTTCAAACTCACATCAGATGCTTTTTTTATTCCCATAATATATATTCCCTAGTGCCCTTTTTTAGAAGATGTCCTTCCCTTTCCATTTCTTTTCGAGTACTTCTTAGATGGAATTTCTTTATCATGTTTAGAGTGGCTGCTGCATTTATTTATGTATATTTTGCCCTATGGAATTATCTTCCTACTTGGTTGGAAGCTTCTTAGCTTGTTTAGGGTCTTGGAAGTAGAAGATAATTTAATCAGTGTATGTTGAACTAATAGATAACTAAGGAGCACTGTTTGTTTCTAGACTTAGGTGCTTTTTGCTTAAGGTCCTTGGCAACTTCATTCCTTGGCTATTGCAATATCCTAACTTTTGAGTTAGTTTATTTCTTAGGGCTCTTAATTGGAATATTTTCAATATTTTATATATTTTTATGTTGATTTTAGTTTGAACTATAAATGTAAAAGTTTGTACCTATTATTGCCTTAAAAACTGTCTTCCAGCTGGGTGGTGGTGGCAGCGGTACACACCTTTAGTTCCAGCACTTGAGAGTCAGGTGGATCTCTGTGAGGTTGATGCCAGCCGGGTCTACAGAGAGAGTTCCAAGACAGCCAGAGCTACACAGAGAAACCTTGTCTCTAAAAACCAAAGAATTGAATCTAAATAGGAGCGTAATATCTTTTTGAAAAATTAATTATATTGATTGATTAATTGATGTGTATGTGTGGGTGTACCTGTGGCAGCTAGAGGACAGTTTACATGAGTTGGTTCTTTTTTTTCACCATGTGACTCCTAGAGATCAAACTCAGGTTGCCTGGTTTGGCAGCAAGCATCTTTACTCACTGAGACATCTTTGTGGCCTGGATTTGATATTTTAAATGTTCGTGTATTTTTTGGCAGCTGTAGACTGTTTACATGAGATGTAAAACTACCTTTGAAATGTTAAGATTAGGGTTATAAATACAGTTCAGTTGTTAGAGTGCTTCTCTGGTATATAGGATACCCTGGTTTTGATCCCCAACATAAGGTAAACTGGGTGTGGTGATGTAGATCTGTATTTCCAGGTAGAGGTAGAAGATGAGGTTGTCAGGAAGATCACAGCTACACAGTGAGTTTCCACCAGCCTGGGATAAGATATCTGTCTCAAAAAAAGAGAACAAATAATACTAAGAATTTTTTTTTTTTTTTTTTTTTTTTTTGAGACAGGGTTTCTCTGTGTAATATTGGTGCCTGTCCTGGATCTGGCTTTGTAGACCAGGCTGGCCTCGAACTCACAGAGATCCTCTTGCCTCTGCCTCCCAAGTGCTGGGATTAAAGCATGCGCCACCACCGCCCAGCAGTATTAAGAGTTAGGGTTGTGGGCTGGATTGGCAAAATGGCTCAGCAGGAAGAAGTTCTTCCTGACAGTGTCCAGCCTGATAGCCTGAGTTTGATTCCTAGGATCCACATGGTAGGAGAAAATTTCCATAAGTTGTCTCTGACTTCTACCTGTGCACTATGGCACATGTGCCCCCCACATATGCATGTGAGGACACATGCACTAAGTAAATAAATGTAAAAAAGAAAAGAATAATTAAGCTGGATGTGGTGGTGCATGGTGCATACTATTATCCCCAGCATTTGGGAGGTAGAAGGAGGAGGATCTCTGTGTTCAAGGTCAGTATGAGCTACACATAATAAGACCCTGTCTCAAAAGCAAAAGAGAGAGAGAGAGAGAGAGAGAGAGAGAGAGAGAGAGAGAGAGAGAGAGAGAGAGTGAGTGAGTTAGTTTTAAAATAGTGGCACACACAGAATAAGCAAACAAAATATGGCCAGTAAGTATCTTGCTTACTCCTGAAGTGCATATGTGTATTGGGGTACTAGCCAAGCAGTTGCTGACTAGGCCCTCAGAGAGCCTCATCTTTGATAGAGCTATTGTAGGAATGAACTATACATGATTGATCCTAGAGCCATAGGATCAACATTTATAGAGCTCAGATGAAGCCTGAGATTGGTGGCACATACCTTATAATCTTAGCACTCAGAAGGCTAAAGCAGGAGGATCCAGAGTTCAAGGCCGTTTTGGGTTACTTATCTTGTGTTACTTATTCTTCTTAGGAAGAATAAGAAGCAAAGGCTATGTGTTGAGTCCATAAACTCAACACTTGAATTTTGACATTAATTTTTAAAAAACTATCTGCACTACACTCATACCCAATACCTTAAGAGGCCAGAAAAGTGCATTAGATCTTTTGGAACCCAGGAATTAGACAGTTGTGAGCCATCATGTGGATGCTGGGAATTGAATTCAGGTCTTCTGCAAGAGCAGCCATTGTTCTTAACTGCCAAGGCATCTATCTCTCCAGCCCCAAACATTGTTACTATTTTGACTATAGAAAAATGTAATGAATGATTCCTTTTTTGGATTAAATGACAGAGCTCTTAAGGTTCTAGACATTTTTGGTTCTCACTAAGATAATTTTTGAAATTATATCTAGAGTAGCAGTATTTCCTCAATAGATAATTAGATTTTTTTACATTTATATATTTATATGTGTGTGTTTGTGTGTATACACAAACGAACATGCAGGGATTCGTGGTGCTCATGTGGTGGGCAGAGGATTCAACCCTAGGAGTTGGTTCTCTCCTTTTACCATGTGGGTTTCAGGGATCAAACCCCGGTTGTCAGGCTTAGTGGACTCTGCCTTACCCACTGGGCCATCTCACTGACCTGAAAATTAATATTTTTAATTATTTGTCAAAATACAAATATAGTAATGTCTAGAAAAATAGTTTGTGCTGGAGCTATGGCTCAGGCAGAACACTTGCTGAGTATGTGCAAAGCTCTTTGTTTGATTCCCCAATTCCTGCTTCCCAAAGTTCTCAGTTTCTTTTGTCTCAGTATTCTGGTTCTTAAAAAGTATTGAGAACATCAAAGAACTTCTGTTTAAGTGCATCATGCTTTTGTTGTTTAAGAGTCTATGTAGCACAGGCTAGACTTGACTTACTATGTATGTCAGACTGTCTTTAAATTCATGGTAATCTACTGCCTTAGCCTCTGTAGTTCTGGGATTAGAGGAGTATACCCAATATGGTTTTAAGCCAGTGGTTCTCAGTCTGTGGGTTATGACCCATTTGGGGGTTGCAAATCAGATATCCTGCATATCAGATATGCACGTTATGATTCATAACAGTAGCAAAATTACAGTTATAAAGTAGCAATGAAATAATTTTGTGGTTTGGGAGTCACGACAACATGAGAAACTATATTAGGGTCACAGTATTAGGAAGGTTGAGAACCACTGCTTTAAATGAGTTATATTTACTGTTTTTGGAATAAAAATTCAAAAAAATACTTAATTCAAGCCAAGTGTGGTGGCACATATCTGGAATCTCAGTACTTTAGTGATGGAGACAGGAAAATCAGAAATTTGAGGATATCCTCTGCTACAAAAGGAGTTGGACATCAGCCTGGGCTACATGAGACCTTATCTTTAAAAACAGGAAAAGAAAAACATGAATTCATTTAAAAATAATAGAGCACGACATATTAACATTTTAAAATGAAAAACAAAGACTAAAATTTGGGTGGTGATGCACTCCTTTAATCCCAGCGCTTAGGGGGCAGAGGCAGGCGGAACTCTGTAAGTTCAAGGCCAGCCTGGGCTAAAGAGTGAGTTCCAAGAAAGGCTTCAAAGCTACACAGAGAAACCCTGACTGGAAAAAACAAACAAACAAACAAACAAACAAACGCCAAACAAAACAAAACAAAACCCCCAAACAATTAAAATTTATAACAAGTAAAATTTGTTTCTAAAAACAAAACAAAAATTAGTGAGAAAAATGATGTTATTCTATGTTTTTGCATGCTTTTAACATGTAGCTTTATAGCCAGATATTCACAATTGCTCTTGCTGTTGGTCCATTGAGATACCATTTATCATAGCCTATGGAAAATTCTACAGATATGAGAGAATGGGAATAAAGAAGACAGCCAGGCAGAGGAGGCTCATGCCTTTCATCCCAGCATCCAGGAGGCAGAGGCAAACAGATCTCTGAGGAGACCAGTCTGGTCTACAAAGTGAGTTTCAGGATAGCCAGGGCAACACAGAGAAACCCTGTCTTGAAAAAACAAAACAAACAAAAGTTATATTATTTGTTTGGGTGTGTGTCTGTGTCACTGTGTATGTGTAAGAGGACAATTTATGGGAGAGGATTTTATCCTACCATGTGGGTCCCACGAACTGTTCTCAGGTCCTCAAACTTACTTCAACTTTAACCGGCCTCCTTTTGTTTGTGGCTGTGCTTTTTTTGAGACAGGTTTTCATGATGTAGATAGGGCTGGCCTTGAATTTACATCGATCCTTTTGCCTGACTCTTGAATGCTGAGATTATAGGCATGAGCTCCCATGCCTGGCTGTTTATTTGTTTGTTTGAGAGAAAGCCTCATGTATGCCATAATGGTTTTAAATTTGATACTACCCTGAGAATGACCCTTGATCTTCTTTGCTTCACTTGTTGAGTGCTAGGATTATAGGTGAGCCCAGGTTATGTGGTGTTTTTGGATTAAATTTAGGGTTTTATTATGCAAAGTAAGCATTCTGCTAACTCAGCTACATACATCTCCAGAACAAACTCCCTCCCCTACTTTTTGGTTTGTTGTTTTTTAAGAGATTTATTGTTTTTATTAATGTGTTTGTGTGTGCATGCATATTCCCATGTGTCTGCATAGCTTGTATGTAACACGTGTTTACAGGAAGTCAGAGGTCAACTGCTCCCTTGGAGTTGGAGTCAGGAGACGCTATGAGTCAACTGGCAGGAGCAGTAAGTGCCTTAATTGCCTAGCCATCTTTACAGCTCTGGTTTGTTTGCTTTCAAGACAAGATCTCATAGCAGTCCACCTGGCTTTATTTTATTTCATTTTGTGTTTTTGAGACATGGTTTCATTATGTAGCCTTGACTGGCTTTGAACTCCCTGTGTAGACAAGGCTGGCCTTGCGCTCATAGAGTTCTGCCTGCATCTACCTCCCCAGTGCTGGGGCTAGAGGCTTGTGCCACCACACCTGGGTCCAAGCTGTCTTTGAACAGGTGATTTCTTGCCTCCACCTCCCAGATTCTGGGATTACAAGTGTAATGAATCTCACTCAAGTCAGTGTCATTTTAAAAAATGATATTGTAGTGTGGAATAAATGGGGCAAAATGTGTACCAATTTTTAATATTTTATGAAAATGACTAGTCATTGTTTTCATTTCATATATTATAGTTTATCCAACTATGTTTCATTAGAAGTATGGTAACTCCTCCATTTGATGCTTTTTAAACTTCTCATCACTGTTTTGATACTAAATAGTTGTACATTTTTTCTTAGAATGTGAAAATGCTGGGCTATCTTTATGGTTTTTGTATTTAACAAGATAGGTAGAAAAAGAACTACAGGGTTGGGGATATGACTTAGTTGTCAGAGTGCTTGACTAGTGTTCAAGTCCTATATTCTATGTCTAGCACTGCGTAAATTGGGAATGCCTCCAGCACTTAGAGGTAGAGGCTAGAGGACTGATCAGAAATTTAAAGGCATCCTCAACTACTTATTGAATAGGAGGCCGGCCTGGGATATATGTGACTCTTACACAAAAGTTTAATAAATCAATAAAAAAATAAAAAGGGAATTACAGATATGTTTATGACATGACATAATTTTTTGTTTTAAAAGATACAGCCTGTGTAGAAAGAACACAAGCACTAGAAATAGATGATATGAACTCTGAAACTAGCATGGCTTCTTTTGTGTGTATGTAAATTCATGAATGTGTATGTATGTGTGTAGGTGCATGCACACACGTGTGCATGTGGAGGCCAGAAGTAGACACTGAGTGTCTTCCTTCATATCTTTTGAGACAGAGTCTCTCACTGTACCAGGCACTCACTGCTTGGCTATATTAGCTGGCCAGTGAACTCTGAGGATCCACCTGTCTCTATAAACTCTGCCCTAGAGTTATAGATGTACAAGATAACACCTGGCTTTTTATGTGGGTTCTGGAATGAGAACTCAGGTCCTCAGGCTCAGGTCCTCAGGCTTGCGGGCCAAGCACTTTACCAACTGAGCTATTTCCTCAGCCCCATATTATTGTAGACTCAGTATCTGTTTTAAGCTTTCTTTGTACTTTTTCTTTTAGCCAAATAGCTATTCTTATAAAGCATACACTTTGTTTCACTTTATGCAGGATACCAAGGCTTAAATAGGTTTAAAAAACAAGGCTCACAGCAAGTAAAAAAGTGGGTGTGTCTGCCTGACTCTAAAATCCAAACTTTTAACCAGTACCTCATACTGGGTTGCTGTGTTTTTTATTTATTTTTTCTCTTCCCTGTAAATTTATCCTGAATTCTACATCTAGGCTAATCCCACTAAAATGTTATTTTCACTGTGTTGTTATTTTACTAACAAAAACTGACAGTTTCTTCCTCTTAAACTTGTTATGTCTGGTCTTGAGTAATACAGCACCAGTTCACACTTTTACCACTAATCCTCTGTCTGCTCCCTTCTAGCCCGATAGCCTGGATATCTTTTTATTCCTATCCCAAAGCTTTTGCTTGTACTGCTTCTTGTGTAGTGCATACTATACACATCACACCACATCTTTAGATCATGATCTTGTGCTAGACATGTATCCTTTTTAAAACTCTCCAGTTTTGGGGGCCTGGAGAGATGGCTTAGTGGTTAAGAGCACTGGCTGCTCTTCCAGAGGACCCAGGTTCAATTCCCAGCACCCACATGGCAGCTAACAACTGTCTATAACTCCAAGATCTGACACCCTCACATAGACATACCTGGAGGCAAAACACCAATGCAAATAAAATAAAAATAAATTATTTTTTAAAGAAACTCTCCAGTTTTAGAGATTCTAGTACTGTGTGTTTTTTCATATGTGTCTGTAACTTATCTTTACATGAAATCATATTTCATGAATGTAATTTCATTCATTTCTCCAATAATGTAAGCAACAACTTCTTTTTCTTTATATTTATTTATTTGAGACAGTCTCAGTGTGTAGCCTTGGCTGGCCTGGAACTCCCTTATGTAGACAATACTTGCCTTGAACTCACAAGAGAGCCTCCTGCTTTTGCCTTCTTAGTGCTGGGATCAAAGGCATGCACCACCAACCACACTCAGCTCGATAATGTCAACTTCTTTATGTGGCTGTCATTTCATCTTTCTCTTTTTGGTGTGAGTATGTGGTGTGTGCTTATGTGTGGGCACGTGCGTGCCTGCGTGCGTGCGTGTATGTGTGTGTGTTCTTGCTGTGGGTATACATGTCTGTGCATGTGTATGTCTGTCTGTGCGTGTGTTTGAAGGGTAGCATCTGACATTGGATGTGTTCTTAGTTCACTTCCTTCCTCTTTCCTTCATTGTTTGCTGTTCCTTCCTTCCTTCCTTGAGACAAAGTCTCTTAGTAAACTTGGAGCTCACTGGTTGGGTGAACATGTGCTTCCTTGCTTGGCGGTGGTTTCAGAGTTAAGCTGCTGCACCTGGCTTTTATGAGGGTGCTGGGAATCTGAACTCAGATCCTTATGCTTGTGTGGCAGGTCCTGTGAGTGACTAAGCCATCTCTCTAGCACTTGGTTCTCATTTTGTGTCTTCTTGTCTTAATATATGGTGCCCAAATATTTTGTTAATCTTTTGTACTCAACCAGTTTCATTTAAAATGTTGATATTATAATGAAAGTTTATTTTAATAAAAGAAATAATTAAAAAGTACATTACTTTTAGCAAGATTTTATAGTTTGGATTAAAGCTTATTTTTGGAATTGAGAAATTAGAAATGAGTAAATGTATTTTTCAGAGTTGTTAAGTTAGTGTTATAATGCACAAGGCCAAATGGAGGCTTATGTCACTCAATGTGTTATGCCAATTAGCTTCAGAATATGTAGAACTTGACATGGTAAGATCAACTATCTAGCCCTATTAAAGACCACTTTCCAATTTTCTTGCTTTTATGTGGTATATTTGTTATATGTATTTAAATATTTATTTATTTTTATTTTAACTGTATGGGTGTTTTGCCTGCATATGTGTTTATGCACACATGTGTGCAATGGTCTCAGAGGCCAGAGGAGGATCACTTGAAGCTGGAGTTATAGGACTGTCTTGTGGGTGCTGGGAATTGGATCCAGGTCCTCTGGAAGAGCAGCAGTGCTTTTAACCATTGAGCCATTTCTTCAGCCCCCAATTGTGAATGTTTAAACGTTTATATAAAGTAAGAAGATCATCTCTTCTAATAAAAGAGGCAGTAGTAGTCCAGGTTCAGCCCATCAAAGTCATACGATTGTGTGTGGACCACATCAGTGTGGGATCTACCCTGTGATCAGGTGTCGAAGAGTGAGAACACAGCCAGAGTCAGTACCATCCACTGTTATCTGGCCTTGGTGTCCAGAGCCTGCAGTCATGCAATCTTGAATTGTAGTAATTTTTAAAATTTATTACTATTATTACTTTTTTTTGGGGGACAGGCTTGGTGGCAGACACCTTGATTCACTGACTCTGTGTAGTCCTGACTCTCCAGGACTGTGTAGACCAGGCTGACCTCAAATTCACAGTGATCTGCCTGCCTCTGCCTCCCAAGTGCTAGAATTAAAGGTGTGCGTTACCACGTCTAGCTAAAATTTTTATTTTTAAACTTACGATAAATCCATCATGACCCAAGATTTATAGTGGTTATATATTGTTTTTAGAAAGACCTTGTTGAACTAATTGATTTAGAGTCTTTTCTTTTTTCTCTTATATTTGTTTTACTCTGTGTGTGTGTGTGTGTGTGTGTGTGTGTGTGTGTGTGTGAGAGAGAGAGAGACAGACAGACAGACAGACAGACAGACAGACAGACACGTGGAGACCAAAGGACAGCTTTCAGGAGTTGTTTCTCTTCTTCCACCTTGTGGGTTCTGGGGATTGAACTCAGGTCCTCAGGCTTGGTGGCAGGCACCTTGACCCACTGAGCCATTTCTCTGTCCCTAGAATTTGTTTCTGTATTTGACTTTTTTTTTCCCCCCCAGATAGGGTTTTGCTATACAGTCCTAGTTGGCCTAGAGTTTGCTACAAAGACCAGGCTCTCCTCAACTCCCTAAGATTTGCTTGCCTCTGCCTCCTGAGTGCTAGCATAAAGACATGCACCCCATGTCCAGTCTATATTAGATTTTTTGAATTTCAGTTTTGTAGTGGGGACACTCGGTGTGTTATAATTTATTAGTAAGCATTTTTTTCTGCTGTTGGGATATGCTTCATAAAAATAGTTACTGTTTTCAGGGGCTAGTTGCATAGCTAATTTAAAATGGTATAAGAACCAAAATTTTACCTTTCCATGTAACAGGCTTCAGGGTTTGTTCATTTTAGCAGCTTAACAGTTTCAGTAAAAATCTCATATTTTGTTCAATTCATATACTGCTCAAGTCTCCTGTGCTTGAGATTGACTTAACCTTTAGTGTAGTAGCTGAATGGTTGCAGTGATTCCAGACAAAGTCATACACAGCTTCTAATGGAGGGCAGATATCTGCTTCTGTGCCTCAGTTTCCAGAGAGGAGACTCCAGAAACCATTCTCAGACTTCTTTCATGTCCTTTTGTCCAGAGTCAGGTCATGTGCTAGTTCCTGAACCAATAACTGTAGATTACCCTTACACTAATTATGTCCCTGAAGGTGGAATGGTGTTGGTTTTCCCTAAGGCATACTGTTTAACCTGGAGGGATTGGAAATGGATGCTAGGTGAACTCTCAACAGTGGCTATGATTCAGAAAACCATACCTTTCTTCTTCAAGATTATTTTTGTGTTTGTACATAAAAAGTCTTAGGAAGTTATTTTTTCCCCTTTTTAGAACTAAAATTTGGTGATGGGAAACCCATTTTCACTTTGTAAGTTAGAATTCACAAGGCCAGATAGCATAGATTAAGAGTTGAATAAAAGGACAATAAGGTGGATCAGTGAAGAAGGGCATTTGCTACCAAGCTTGATGACCTGAGTTTGATTCCTGGGATTCCCATGGAGTTACTCTCCAACTCCCACGCTTGTGCTGTGGTCTTTGAACACACAAATAAATAAATGATTCAAGAACAAAAAAAGAGGGGCACTGTGAGGTTGCTTGTTGTGCAGGCCTGATGACCTGAGTTTGATCCCCAGAACCCACATAGAGGTGGAAGGAGAGAACTGACTCCATGAAGTTGTCCTCTGGCCTCTACAGGAGTGCTGTGGTGTGAATGCTTTTACACACAGCATATACACTCAATTAGTACACCAAATAAACTCTCTGGGTCACCAAGTTAACAACAAACAAACAAAAAACAGCAAGTGTTTTTGTACATGCTTTTTGGTTTTTGGAGACAGGGTTTCTCTGTGTAGTCCAGGCTGTTCTGGATCTTGCTCTGTAGACCAGGCTGTCCTTGAGCTCAAAGAGATCCGCCTGCCTCTGCCTCCCAAGTGCTGGGATTAAAGGTTTGCCCCACCACTGCCCAGCCCTTTGCACATGCTTTTAATTCCAGCACTGTACTAGGAGGCTGAGGCAGGAGTTTGAGGCCATCCTGAACTTCATTGTAACTCCCTGTGTCTTGAAGAAGGAGAAAAAGAAAGTAAACTGTAAGACCTTTTCCTGTTTTCTTGTCAGTTACTATAAGATGGAGGTAACATCTCTGGGTGATGCTTTTCTCAGTTGAGGAATATTAGGTCTGGAATAAAGTATATTTGTATAGCGACTAAAAATGTGAGAGAACATTGCATAATTATAAACTTTTTTTTTTTTTTTGGTTTTTCAAGACAGGGTTTCTCTGTGTAGCTTTGCGCCTTTCCTGGAACTCACTTGGTAGACCAGGCTGGCCTCGAACTCACAGAGATCCGCCTGCCTCTGCCTCCCGAGTGCTGGGATTAAAGGCGTGCGCCACCACCGCCCGGTTTATAAACTTTTTGTTTTTTTTTTTTTTTTTTTTTTGGTTTTTCGAGACAGGGTTTCTCTGTGTAGCTTTGCGCCTTTCCTGGAGCTCACTTGGTAGCCCAGGCTGGCCTCGAACTCACAGAGATCCGCCTGGCTCTGCCTCCCAAGTGCTGGGATTAAAGGCGTGCGCCACCAACGCCCGGCAACTTTTTGTTTTTACATTTTAATTTAGGATATGTGTATGATGCTGTGTGTGTCTATGTGAATGTGTGTGTATGCATGCATATGCATATGGAGATTAGAGGACAATTTGTGGGAGTTGGTTCTCTCTACCACTGTAGGGTCAGAGGTACCTTTACCCATTGAGCTGGGATGGGTTATGATTTGAGTACTAGCCTTAAAAATTAGGACATTACTATAAAGTAACTTATAGGTTATATCTCTTAATAATATATATGATATAACTAAAGGTTGTCTTTCTTTCCAGTATGTTGGAAACTAGAGTCTGTATCATAGGATGTTTAAGAGAGATGGCTTTGGAATAAACTGCCAGAGTTGATAATATGTCTCTGCTACTTGTTAGCATTTATCTCTGGGTAATTTACATGTATTGTATTTTCTTCATATAAAAAAATGGAGGCGAGTCTAGGGTGATACTCCATTGGTAGATTGCTTGCATTAACAGACATAAGGATCTGAGTTCAGTCTTCTAGAATCCATGTAAAATATCTGGACATGGTGGTACATGCTTATAACCCCAGCCTGCTCTTCAAGCCTGTATTCAGGTACCTGTACACATATGAACATATACACTGCAGAAAAAAAGGAAGTGGTTCTGATCCTTCAGTAGGGTTACTGTGAAAGTGTATTGCGTGTGTGTGTGTGTGTGTGTGTGTGTGTGTGTGTGTGTGTGTGCAGATGTATGTGCATGGTGTTCATATGAAGGCCAGAAGGCAGCACTGGCTGTCTTTCTTGATTGCTTTCCACATTATCTCTCATTGGATCCAGCACTCACTGATTAGCTAGACTGGCTAGACAGTGAGCTCTAGAACCCCTCCTGTCTCTTCCTCCCAGTACTGGGAGTACAGGTATGTGTTGCCATGCCAGGTTTTCACATGTATGCTGGTGACCCAAAGTCAAGGTCCTCATGCTTGTGCAGCTCACACGTTACCTACTGAGCCATCTCCCTAGCTCCTACTTTTGTGTATTAATTCAGTGAAAAAAAAATTTTTTTTTTTTTCTCGAGACAGGGTTTCTCTGTGTAGCTTTGCGCCTTTCCTGGAACTCGCTTTGGAGACCAGGCTGGCCTTGAACTCACAGCGATCCCACCTGCCTCTGCCTCCTGAGTGCTGGGATTAAAGGCATGCGCCACCACTGCCCGAATTCAGTGAAATTTTTAACTGCCAGACATTGTTTTAGGTGCAGCAAGTGAGAAAAACAATAAGCTTCATGTGGGCATTTTGGAATGAGAGAAGAGAATCGACAAATTCATAACTACATAAATACATTGTGGTGGCAATAAACATACTATAAAAACCAAAGTACAAAAATAGAGAGTGTTGAATAGGGGAACTGATGTATTAGCTGGTTGGGCAGGGAGGCCTTACCTAAAGGAATCGAGAAAGCAAGCATGTAATACATGGCAGATATGACAGTAAGGGAATTCGCCAGATAGATAGAATATCTAATGACTATCCTTGAGTCAGGACCACAATCTCAGTGACATATGCAGGGATCACATACACCAGTGTGACTGGGAGTAGAGTGAAGAGAAGGTATAAGGAATACAGATGCTGAAGAGATGGCTCCATGTCGAAAGCACTTTGAAGTATGAGGACTTGAGTTCAGATCCCCCAAACCCTTGTAAATCTGGACACAGTGGCATGAGTCTATAATTTCAGGCTCCTATGGCAAGATATGAGGTAGAGGTACAGTCCCTGGAAACTTGCCTGGCATATGCAGTGTAACAGCTGACGACAAGAGTCCTGCCCCAAACAAGATAGTACTTGAGGATCAACAAATGATGTTGTCCTCATACCTCTCCACACAGACAGATGTGTGCACACATATCAGACACACACCTATAATTTTCATTTATCTATTTATCTATCTGTCTATCTATCTATCTATCTATTTTTTTTTTTCAGGACAGGTGTCTCTGTAGCACTGGCTGTCTTGTAACTCATTCTGCAGACCGGGCTGTCCTTAAACTCAGAGATCCGCTTGCCTCTGTCTCCAGAGTGCTGGGATTAAAGGCATTTGCCCATGTGCTCAACAATAAGAATGAATCTTAAAAAAAAAAAGAGAGAGATGAAGATAAATAATGGTGTAGGTGGTAGAGCATTATATGGTGTAGAACATTGTAAGCCACTGTAAAAACTTTGGCTTTAAAACGTGAGTGATGGCCAGTGAGATGGCTCAGTGGGTAGAGGTGCTTACTGCCAAGCCTGTCTATTAAATTTGGTGGAAGGGAAGAACCAATTCCTTCAAGTTATCCGACCTCCACATGTACTGTGTTACACCTGTGCATGTGCACACATACACACAAAATGTAATGAAAACTTGGGTGAGATGAAAATCCATCAAGGTGTATTGAACAGTAATACACTATACCTGCTTGTAGAGAGGAGAGATTGGTGGATGTAGAGAAACTAGTGGGGGCTGTGGAAGTGATAAAATAGTAGTTGCATTCTGAATAGTATTATTACCTATTATATGGTGTGTCACTTCAAAACTGTCTGGCTTTTTTCTAGTTTCTTAGTTTTATGTTTCTTTATGTGAGTTAATTAAAAATTAAGCAAAATTATTTATTTTTACTATTTTTTCTCAGTGTTATGATTCTGATCTCTGAAATTTAGTTGCTTAGTAGAGGTATATTTGGCCTTAGTTATTTTAAGAAGACTTACTATAAGTTATGATTATAAACAATTCAGTAAAAATCTAGTTTGTACTCTAATTTACTTTAAAAGGTAACTTGAAGGGGCTAGAGAGATGTCTCAATTGGCAGCTCTTCCAGAGGACCTGGGTTTGATTCTCAGCATCTATATGGTGGCTCACAACTTTTGGTACTCCAGTTCCAGGGCATCTGATATCCTCTTCTGCCTCTAAGAACACCAGCCATGCACATGGTATATAGGCATACATGCACGCAAAACACCAACACACACACACACACACACACAAAAAAAAAAAAAAACCTTTAAAAATTATTATTATTATTTGTTTTTTTGAGACAGGGTTTCTCTGTGTAGCCTTGGCTATCTTGGAACTTGCTATATAGAACAGGCTGGCCTCAAACTCATGAGATCCATTACATCTGCCTCCCAAGTGCTAGGGTTAAAAGTGTACACTGTTATGACGGGCTCAGTTTCTCTTTAATCCATATATTTTTCATTTTGCAGCCAGTTAAACAGTGCTAAACAGCTGCTGGTGAGATCAGCACTCTAACCTCAGATGTATTCCGGGCATTCCTTTCGTGGTTTGGACCTCATTTGCCTATCAGACATATTTTACACACTTCCCACTTCACATATGTTTCAACAAAAGTTAAGGTACATTAACCCACGCATGTACTGAGGCTGTTACTTCTCCATGATCTCACCAGCAATACATACATTCCTCCTTCTGCTTATATAATTTTTCTTTTACTATGATTCAGACATTTAATCAACCACTATTTACTAACAGAGCTAGGTATTGGAGATTCAGCAATTATTGATTCAGTCCATATCCTAATGAAATTTATAACCTAATAAGGAATAAAGAAGCTAAACTACTAATAATACAAATAATTTAAATAGGTGGATCAGAAAGATAGCTCACAGGTAAAGGTACTTGCTACACAGCAGAACGACCTGAGCTCAATCCCAGAGACCCACACACATGCATCTGTTAGTACATTATACAGCAACACTTTTGTTTTTGTTCCACTTAGCTGCATGTTTTGTCTTTTAGAAAGCTATCTGCTTAATTTTAAAAGTGCCACTGGGTGATTTAGACTTGTGGGACATTAATTCAGAACTTGGGGGTTAGTCTTTCTCCAAATAATCATAAACTCTAAGAGCAGCTGTTATGTGTCTGACTGGGACTGATCTAAGCTGGTCTTTGGTTCCTAGGTTCAGCAATGGACTTCAGAGTTGTCAGATAAAATGTATGCTATGTGTCTCGTACGATATTTGGGACAATTATTGTTTATTTGAAATTCAGGTTTATCTGGGCATTGTATATTTGTATTTGTTAAAGCTGGCAGTCCTAATTTGGGGAGAGGCTGTTGACTAGACCACATTTTCTATATAGCGATGTGTAACTTGATGCAGTAGATGTCTGAATAGAAAATTCAAGAAAAAGGTAGTTGCCTTTGGCTCCTGGGATTACAAGTATCTTCATTCATAGGAGATAAAGATTATGTTACATAAACGTACCACAAAAAAGCGTGATCTTGACAGTAGTTAGTTTTAAAGGATCACTGTGTTAAAATCTGGGTAGCTTTCTTGTCTGCACAGTGGCTATTAGAATTACTTCAAGGGTTTGTTAAAACACATTGCTGGCACTTACCTTCAAGGCCTCTGATTAGTAGGACTGGGGTTGAGTCCTAGGCATTTGTAAGAAGTGCTTGTGTGAGCCTGGCTTTGCTAGTCACAAACCACACTTTTAGAACCTGCTTTGACATATCAAGGCCTATTCCTGGAGCTGAGGCACAGGTTAAATAACTCCGCCTAAATTCCTTACCAATGTTGGGGAGAAACAAGTCATTTTGGAGAGATAATAACTATGTCCAGTAAAAAGAAATAAGAAGACTGCTATAGCTTCTTGATTTTTTAAAAAATAATTCCCTTATACCTTTTGCAATCAGTGTGAAATAAATGGAGATGACCTAATCCGTGGTCTAAAGGTAGGCTTATGATCCACTCCTGATCAATAAGGGCAGTTGCTGGGTGATTAGCCCACTAGTGAATAGGGCAGTGATCTTTGTAGTATAATCAATGAACATTCTATTTCCTGTCCTCATTAATAATCTGAAAATGACAGAGGCCATGTCTGCCACCCAACCCTGGATCTTCTTTACTTTTAAAATTACATTTTATTTATTTGTGTGTATGTAAGTGTGTTCTGAGTGTTCAACCTTGAGGGTGATAGTCTTTCCTGTAAGGGTTTTTTTTTGTTTGTTTGTTTTTACAGAAATCTACATCTTGGTGGTGGTTCTACCACAGAAGGCAGACAAGAAAGAAAGATCCCATTTTTGTAAAACAAATAAAATACAAAGTATATTTTACATCTTTGTTTAGGATTGTATGAACACAGAGAAAGGTATAAAGGTATATTTCAGGTCATGTACTCATTCAGTGGGATGTAGCAAGGTAACAAAGTAATCTTTGTGTTGTTATATGGGAGGAGATAAAACAGTATGCAAATAAGAAGTAAATATAGTTTGGTAGGTAGAGATAAATAATATAGAAAATGTAGTTACTGGCTAAGGGAGTTGGGGACTGAAGGAATTGCTGTTTTATTTTGAGTAGTCAGAGAAGGCCTCACTGATACATTGATTTAACCTTATTGTAAAATATATATGGAAATACTTAAAACATAAATGTGCTATTTATTGAATTGATATAAAGTGAACAGCCATGTAACCACCATCCTCATAAAGATGTTGAAGATAGCCAGCTTCTTAGAAGTCTCAGGCACTCCTGTTTCCAATTATATCCTTCATCCCAACAGAGGTAATTATTAACTTGGCTTTTTATAGTAATTAGTTCTTGTTTTTCTTTATAGTTATATCTCTAAATGATACATATTATTTCTCTCTGCTCTTGAGTTTGTTATACATTTTTGCAGAATTTTGCAGAATATATTTTATTCTTTCTATTAAGTATTATCTATACGGTTTTTATGTAATAGTAGTTTCTTTTTGTTAGTATGAGGTATTTTGTTGTATATTAGTTCATTTTTACTTTTTTTCTTGGACAGGGGCTTATTCTGTAGCCTTGGTTGTCCTGGAACTCCCTAAGTATATTAGGCTGGCCTCAAACTCACAGAGAGCTACTTACCTCTACCTCCTGAATTCTAGGATTAGAGGCATTTGCCATATATATATATATATATATATATATATATATATATATGAGTTCTTGTCATAACCTTGGTCCACATGGATCTAAAATAATCTTCCTATTTTTAAATAATTTTACTTTGTTTTGTTTTTTGTTTTTTGTTTTTTTTTTTGTTTTTTTTTTCGAGACAGGGTTTCTCTGTGTATTTTTGGTGCCTGTGCCTGTCCTGGATCTCGCTCTGTAGACAGGGCTGGCCTCGAACTCACAGAGATCCTCCTGACTCTACCTCCCGAGTGCTGGGATTAAAGGTGTGTGCCACCACCGCCCGGCTTACTTTGTTTTTTTGAGATAGTTCCTTACTATAAAGTCAAGACTGATCACTGTCTATCTTCCCAGCCTCCTCTGTACTGAAATTATAGCATGTGCTAATACACCCAACCTTCATTGTAATCACCTCTGCAGAACCCTTTTAACCAAATGATGTAACATACTCAGAGGCTTCAGGGGATAGTATGTGGACATTGTTTTTTGAGGGTAGTTATTCTGTCACTAACTCTGAATTTGAAGATAAAATTCCACCAATCCAAGCTGGACATGGTGGTGTACACCTTTAATCCCAGCACTTGGGAGGCAGAGGCTTGCAGATTTCTGAGTTCGAGGCCAGCCTGGTCTATAGAGTGAATGCCATGACAGCCAGGACTGCATAGAGAAACCTTGTCTTGAAACAAAACAAAAAAGTAGTTGGAAAAGGGAATGAGAATGAGGTTGAAAAGAGAAGGGGTAAGGATGGATGTTCTGTGAAGTATAGGAGCCATAAGAGAGTTGTATCTTTGATGAGTCATGGGTATTTTGGTATATCTAGGGTGAAACGTGCCTGTGGAAAAGTACTAGAAAAATGAGCCTGGAAGAGTAGTCAGAGACATGACTATGTAGGGCCATATATGCTATGTTGAGTTCAGATGTTATTGTGTATGTAGTAGTTAACTTTTGAAATACTCTACCAAGCCAGGGTTATTTGTTTTGAGGCAAAGAAGTTAAGAAAAGAACCAGGAAAGCCCACAGATACATTTTCAAAAAAGAAAAAGATTCCTACCAGTATAAAACCCACGATGATTATGTGAAAACAGGTAGATTGTACTGTACTTTTCTGTAAGGAGGACTTAAGACATGTTCAGTGAGTGGAATAGAAAAAGTAATAGACTGAAGAGTAAATATGAGAACAAATGGACAGGAAACATAGATGACCTGTAGAAAACTTTTATGAAGCAAACGTGAAAGGTAACTAGAGAGAGAAGTGGAGCTGAACGGGGTTTTGTGACTTTTTGTCTTGTTTTGAGCAGGGTTCATGTACCTCAGGCTAGCCTTGAACTTGCTACATAGCCATGATGACCTTGAATTTAGGATTCTCCTGCCTCCAACTCCTGATTGTTGGGATTATAAGCATGTACTACCATGCCTGGTTTATGTGATGCTGGTGTTCAAACCCAGGGCTTTATACATTTTAGTCAAGGATATTTCTGTCCTAAGAAACAGATTTAAAAAAATTAGAATTGAACTTGTTTCATATTTTGACAGGCTTTATAGAGAGAAAAATTGAAGACAATGAGCCTATGTGACTTTGGACAGGAAGGTGCTGGATTTGAAGATATGAAGGGATTAGGGAAGGAAGAGAGAAGCCTTTGTCGAACCCTTAGAAGGCTGAACTTGAGTTTGAAGAAGAATGCAGGGTGGATGACAAAATTGGGTGATGTCAGAATTATTTTTTCTGGTTAACAGCTGTTGTAAGAGGAGAAGTAGAAAACAGTTCTCACTTATCTGTGTTGATTTTCATTGTTTGAGGTGCTTGTAGTCAACTGCAGTCTGATAATAATAGTAAATGAAAAATTCTAGAAACAGTTAATAAATTTTAATTGCATGTTGTCCTGAGTAGTATGATGAAATCTCATAATGTCCCATTTCATCATGCATAGGACATAAACCATCTCCTTTGTCAAGCATAGGCCCTGTTAGTCATTTAGTAACCATTTTGATTATTAGATCAACTGTTGGGATATTTCAGGGCTTGTGTTCAGTTAACCCTTATATAGTAGCCTGACACTATAGCGCAATGCCTTCCTCACTTACCTCACTTTATCCCATCATTTAGGCATTGTACCACCATCTCACAGCATTAGAGAAGGGTAGATACAGTATAGTAAGATATTTCAAGAGGGACTACATTCATACAACTTTATTATAGTTGTATTAAAAAATTATAGTAATTTTTTGTATTTTCATAATTTTTTGTATTTTATTAATCTCTTACATTTGCTTTATAAGTTAAAATTAAACTTTGTCATAGGAAAAGATAGTGTCTATTAGAGTCACGCATTATCTACTGTTTTAGGCATCCATTTAAAACCTGTAATGTATATCCCATGGATAAGAAGTGGTAAGCTGCCGGGCGGTGGTGGCGCACGCCTTTAATCCCAGCACTCGGGAGGCAGAGCCAGGCGGATCTCTGTGAGTTCGAGGCCAGCCTGGGCTACCAAGTGAGCTCCAGGAAAAGCGCAAAGCTACACAGAGAAACCCTGTCTCGAAAAACCAAAAAAAAAAAAAAAAAAAAAAGAAGTGGTAAGCTTTAGATTAGAATGACCACGGATCACTCTCTGGGTGGAAAAGGTCACTGTTTAGAGGCATATGGATAAACTACTAACAGAATGGTAATCTCAGTTACCACTAGAAACTGTAAATCTGTAGTGGCATGAATTTCCAAGCTGGTGTGATTTCCTTCAGCAGAGTTCAGAAGCTGCGGCATAGGAATAGTAGAAGCAGGCTTCTGGGAGTTCCTGCGGTGATACGATACAAGGACAAGGAGCGAGCTAGATACTGGCAAGACAGTGTTGAACATTAAGGGGACATTTGAGGAAGTTATATAACATTCATACTTTGGCCATTAGCATTTTATTTAAAAGTTTATAGAAGTGTGTTTATGCAATAGGAAAATAAAGGTATTGCTTATTGTATAAAATGTTGGTAATGACCAATTATAGTCTAGAGATTAAGTATAGTGATGAAAACATATTCTTCAAATCAGAGTATTGGTCATACCAATTTGCTTATAGGCAGTCATTTTATAGGAATTATTAATAATACTTTATTAGTGAAGAAAATAAAGTGTAAGGACTGAAGAGATGGCTCAGTGGGCAAAACACTTGCATACAACCAAAGTTTTAGGGCAGGCATCTTGCCCCACCTATAATTCTAGCACTTGGAAGGCAGAGATGGGATCGCTGGACCAAGCTGGCTACCTACACTAGTCATATCAGAGAGCTCTGGGTCTACTTGAGAGCCCTTGCCTCAATAAGTTAAAGAGGCTGGAGAGATGGCTCACTGTTAAGAGCACTGGCTGCTCTTCCAGAGGACCCTGGTGTTGGATTTCTGGCACCTATGTGGCAGCTAACAACTGTGTGTAACTCCATTTCCAGGAGATCTGATGCCCTCTTCTGGACTCTGAAGGCACTGTGTGCGCATACTGGAAGGACCTACATGGAGGCAAAAAACCTAATAAATTAAAAAAAAAAATTGAAAAAATAAAATAGAGCTGGGTGATGGTGGCTCATACCTTTAATTCCAGCTCTTGGGAGGGAGGAGAGGCAAGTAGATCTCTGTGCGTTCAAGGCCAGCCTGGTCTACAGAGTAAGTTCCAGGACAGACAGAACTACACAAAGAAACCCTGTCTCAAAAAACCCAAAAAGAAAAGAACAGTGGAAAGTGTTGGAGAAAAACTCTGATGTTAGCCTCCATCCACATATATGCTTGTACACTTACATGTGCTCGTACACATTTGAACACACATGCACACATACCACAGACAGGATCTTATGTAGTCCTGGCTGGCCAAGAACTTACTGTGTAGACCAGATTAGCCTCAAACTCAGAGATCCATCTGCTCCTGCCTCTTGAGTGCTGAGATCAAAGGTGTGCACCACCAAATCCAACTTGTCCTTGATACTTTTATGTATGGTTTTATTGGAAGGAACATTTAAATATGAAGCATTTTACATTAATTCGTAGGATTTGATAAGAATGATCTTACTCTGATAAGAATTTAAGTAGGGATTGCCATGTGTGGATTTTATATTTTAAGGTGCTTATAATTGCCATCTCAGTAAGTTTTTTCCTTAAAAAGTAGTCACCAGGGGTGGTGAGATGGTTTAGAGGGTGAAGGCATTTGCCACCAAGCCTGATAACATAAATTTGAACATGGTGGAGAAAGAGAACTGATTGCTGTGGGCTATTCTCTGACCTTTGTGCCCAGGCAAGTACACACAGATAAATAAATGGGAAAAAGTAATCATCATTGTTAATCTGCCCAGTTTGTAGATAAGTTTCCATTTAGTGGATTATACCTTCAAATGGATTTTGATACCTTGGTAGAACTTACCTGTTAACTACAAAGAAAAGATAATTGAACAGGCAAAGAAAGCTAACTTCTGAAACATTATATCCCCTACTCATCTTTTTTCCCATTCCTCAATCCTGGTTATTATTTTTTGTTTGTTTATATGAAAATTTTTTTCCATATAGTTCAAGGTGACCTTGACCTTGGGATCCTGTAGCTTTCACCTCTTAAGTGCTAGGCATGATCTACAGGCCCCTACCTCTGTTTATGTAAATGACTATTTTTTCTTTATTTTTTGAGACAGGGTCTTGATACAGCTCAGACTGGCTTCAAATTGAAATTCATGATTCTCCTGCCTCACCCTCTAGGTGCTGGGGTAATTGGTGTGTAGCATTATGCTTGGCTACAGCTGAGTGCTTCCTTTATTTTCACTGTCCTTTCTTTTAAGACAGGGCCTCACAGCAGTCTAGGCTTTCGTGGAATTCACATGATGGCTCAGGCTAGCTGTAAATTCAGGGTGATCCTTCTGCTTCAGCTTCCTGAATGCTGGGGTTACAAGTGTTTGCCACTGTGTCTAGGATATGTTTGACTATTTAAATGTTTTTATTTTATCATTTTGTATGTATATGTGTTTTACCCACTTGGATTTCTGTGGATTACATGCATGCTACTGGCTTTAGAAGCCAGAAGAGGTCATCTGATCCCCTGGCACATAGAGATGTTTATGAGCTGCCATGTTGTTGCTTGGAATTGAATTCTGGTATTCTAGAAGAGCATCCATGCCCGTAACCAGTGAACCATTTCTCCAGCCCCCATTTGACTATTAAATTTTTTTTTTTTTTTTTTTTTTTTTTTGAGGCAGGGATCACTGTGTCTTCCTGGCCATCTGGGAACTCACTATAGCCTCAAACTCACAGAGACCCACCTACCTCTGCCTCCTGAAAGCTATGCCTGGTGCCCACCCCCTTTTAATGGCTGCACAATATTGTGCATGTATACCATGGTTTAGCCATTCATCAGTTGATTATATTTATATTTGTTTGTATTTCTTATGAATAGTGCAATGAGAAACGGGGTATAGGTTTCACTTTAACACATGATTTCATAGGAATAGAGCAGAATTGTTGGATCATATGGTTCTATTTTTGTTTTTTTGAGTACTAGGTCATACAGTTTTTCTTTTTTTTTTCTTGACTGCCATAACTTGGCCAACAATTTTTTTTTTAAAAGACAGGGTTTCTCTGTGCAACAGCCCTGGCTGTCCTGAAACTTTCTTTGAAGATTAGGATGGCCTTGAACTCACAGTAATCTGCCTGTCCCTGCCTCTCAAGTGCTGGGACTAAAGGTGTGGGTCAGCTTCCACCCCCCCAGCTAATTGTTATCTTTAAAAAAAAATTTATGTGTACATGTATGTATGTGCGCATGTATGTATGTGTGTGCATGTATGGGTATTTGCTTGTATGTTTGTCTATGCTTGTACATACTTACATGGAGTCCAGAAGAGGGTGTTGGATTCCATCAAACTAGAGTAACTGATAGTTGTTAGCTGCCATGTGAAACACTTGTTATCCTTAGTTATGCTTGCACACTCTTGGCACTAGTGATCGACCCCAAGACTTTATACACACTAGGCAAGTACTGTAGCTTTGAGCTCTGTGTCATCCCTACCGTTTGTCTTTTTATGGAAGCTTGTAGCCCTGGCTGGCCTGAAACTCGCTCTGTAGACCAGGCTGCCCTGGATGTCTCAGACATCTGTGTACTTCTGCCTCTCAAGTGCTGAGATTAAAGGTGTGAGCTACTATTCCTGGCCTTAATCTTAATCTTTTAAAAAATGTTTTTATTTTTATTTTATGAGCACAGGTGAGTGCCCAAGTGTATGTCTGTGCATCATGTGTGTGTCTGGTTCCTGGGTAGATGATTAGAGGTTGTCAGATCCTGTGGAACTAGGAAGGCAGACAGCTCTGAGCTGCCATGTAGCTGCCAGAAGCAAACCTGGCTCATCTAGAAGAGTGGTGAGTGTTCTTAACTACGGAGCCATTCTCGAGCTCTTAGTTACAGTTGCCATCCTTACCTGAATAAGTGGTGCCCAATGTGTATTTGATTTGCATAGGACTGTTGATACTGATTATTTTTTCATATATTTGCTTCTTCTCTCTCTCTTTTTTTTGGTAGTAACCAGCTGTTAAGAGTTGTATTGTATTTTAAATCAGATCTAGATAGCTTTTTATAAGCACAAATAATTTTAATGATTTATGGTAAATAAGAGTGAAGTTTAGCAGTTTTTTTTTTTTTTTTGGTTCTTTGAGACAGGGTTTCTCTGTGTTGTTTTGGTGTCTGTTCTGGATCTCGCTCTGTAGACCAGGCTGGCCTTGAACTCACAGAGATCCACCTGGCTCTGCCTCCCAAGTGCTGGGATTAAAGGCGTGAGCCATCACTACCTGGAAATGGTAATTTTTTTTTTTTTAAACAGGGTCTCAAAATCCCCAGATCTTAAATGGCTTAATTCAGATGTTACATCTCCTATCCCCAGATTCAGAACGAAATATGAATCAAGCACAGATAAGAGCTGTAGACTTTTATTTAGATTTACTCTAGAAAGCCAGTGTCAGGAAAATACTACTTTGTTCACATAATATACCTGCTGACATGAAAAAGTAGTATGTCAAGGGAGGATTTATACAAGGTTTAAATGACCTTGAAATGATTGGCTTCACAGCGTCCTGGTGTTCTGAGTTGGGGTCGTTTACCCCGTGGTTGTCGAGCTGCCCGATTCTGTTCCAGATAACAAAACTGGTGGTTCTCTCAGCACCTCCTTCCGCAACCTTAGTGCCACAAACTCTGCAGTTTCCGAGAAGATTCATCAAAGAATCCTCTTCTTTAAAACCGTTTTAAAGCTGTAGATCCTATCCATTCACGATGAACTAGCAAGATGCCCTCAGGCCCAGGCCTTGGCTACTTCAGTATCAAGAGGAAGCTCTTCTCATTCATACCTCTTTACTGCTATGGCCTTCATGTAGGATATGATGAGAATAATAAGAATGGAGAAATATCTAACTTTTGACTACCCACCAACCTAAAAACTTTATAAAGAAATTAAAACTGAGTGAGTTCAAGGCCAAACTGGCCAATTTAGCAAGACTGTCTTAAAGGGTTGGAATGTGCAGGGTTCCGCATCCCCCACCCCCTTACACACACACACACACACACACACACACACACACACACACACACACACACACAGATCAAAACTGGGCTGGGGATATAGTTCTGTGGTAGGTAACTGTCCAGCATGCCCAGACCCTGTATCACATATAAAATACCAGTATCCATATGCCCAGTATCACAAGTAAGAGGGAGGAGAGGAGAAAGAGAGGGAAAGGAGGAAGAAAAAAAAAGGAGTGGGAGGGGATTACATCCTTACATTTACTTTAGTAGTGCCCAGAAAGAGTTACCACAGATTGCTTCTGATTTAATGAACTGATATTTGACAATTTTCTAAACTGGCAAGACCTTCTAAGAAATGATGACACTAAAATAAGTTAGAGAAAATAGAGGAATGCCCAGAGACACAGTAGACAGGTAGCAAATGTACACAATAAAAGCATACACCATGAGCCTATTTTGCCATTAACACTCAGTGGTTTAAATCACAGTTTCATAATACATATACAAGATGTAAAAATGAATAAACAGGAAGAAAGCCAAGAAAAAATAAGAAACTAAAATACAGTGTAAGAAAAAGATAACTAAAGATAGAACTTTTCACTTCTATTAGATTCTCTATTATCATAACAAAGGCAGACTAAATCATCTAGTGATATTCTGTTTACTAAAGAATGCTAAATTAATGATGGGATACACGGCTTTAACGAGTAGTTCAGTCCTTGGTAGATGCTGACAGAAATGAAAGACATGATCAATCAAAAACCAGAAGCCACTTGTAAGATGAAAACTTCTTTGCAGTTCCCAGTGTGGAACCCTATGCCTCATGGGTTAGTGAAGACTCTAACATTGAGGTATAGTCCCACCCTAAAGAAAACAAAAGTGAAAAATCTTCAAATCAGTTTAGGCATCTAAATAAATTCCTCATCTACCATCAGTTGTTTTATTTTGCAATTCAGAGGGGAAAAAGGTAAATGGTTCTACCTATCTACAAAAATGTGAATGATCAAATATATCACAGTGGCTAGGTTCTCACAAATCATGCATGCATGTTCCACTTAAAACGTTGAGAGGCTGAGGGAGGAGGATCATGAGTTCAAGGTAAACTGGAGCTACATAACAAGACCCAGTCTTAAACAAACAAACCAAAAACAAAGAACCCAATATAATTTCCTAATGTATATGTAGAGAAAATAAGGTTTTTGGTTCAAAGATCACTATATACTTGCATCCCTAGATACACTAAACCAATAGAAAATGTAGTTTTAAAATTTTTGCTAAGGGTCGGGAGCTGGAGAGATGGTTTAGTGGTTAAGAGCGCTCACTGTTCTTGCAGAGAATCCACCCACATGGCTGCTCACCACCATCTGTAACTCCAGCTCCAGGGGATCCAGTGCTTTCTTCTAGCCTCCATATAGGCATACATACAGGCAGTTATGAGCCACCATGTAGGTGCTGGGAACTGAATCTGGATCCTCTGTAAGAGAAGCACCTTTTTTTTTTTTTTTTTTTCAAAGCCCTAGCTGTCCTGGCGCTCACTCTGTAGACCAGGCTGGGCTTGAACTCACAGAGATTGGCCTGCCTCTACCTCCTTAGTGCAGGGGATTAAAGGCGTGTGCCACCATGACTGGCTCATCGCACTCTTACCCACCAAATCATTTCTTCAGCCCCATGAAATAGTCTTTTAAAAAGACATATTTTGAAAGAAAAAATAAGCTGTGTTTGGTGACACCCATCTTTTAATCTCAGCACTTGGAGGCAGAGGCAGTTGGATTTCTGAGTTTGAGGCCAGCCTGTTTACATAGTGAATTCTAGACCAGCTGTGACTGCAAAGTGAGACCTTGTCTCAAAAAGAAACATGTAAATAAAGATCATCCTTGGCTACCTATGTTCAAGGCCAGTTTAGGCTACATGAAATATTCTGTCTCAAGAGAAAAGAAAAAAAAATGTAATTTAAAGAAAATTTATGTCTTCAAAGATAAAATGAGGAGCTGGAGAGATGGCTCAGTGGTTAAGAGCAATGACTGCTCTTCCAGAGGACCCGGTTCATTTCCCAGCATGCACATGGCAGTTTACAACTGTAACTCCATGACCTGACACCCTCACACAGACATACATGCAGGCAAAACACCAGTGCACATAAAACAAGAATAATTTTAAAAAAGATAAAATGATAACGTTAGTTTTGTTGAGCCAGAAACTCAACCAAACTACCTGCTAGAAACCACAAATATCTGCCTTGAGGTCACTGACATACAATACAGATTCTGTGTAGTGATTGGCTGTTTCAATGTTTTCATTCAGAGATTAGTATTGCCAGCAACATCTGATGTGGGGTTGGGATTTAATTCACAAAGCAGACTGGTGGTTGGGGCATAGGACAGGTTAGTGTTACTAAGGAGCAGAAATCTTTCCACCAGGAGGCATTCCATTTGTCCAGGCATGAGCAACATTGTTCTCTACTTCATGCTGCATGCCAGTGAAGTCTGGATTGGATGTGGCTGCTCACTGATGCTGAGGGAGAGTGTGTTTAATCATTGTTTTTGTAAAACAAGTTGATTAAAGCTGTCTTTTTTTCTCTCTTATCTTAGAAAGATGAATGTTTTTTGTTTCTTCTGTTTCTACAGTTTTATTTTTAATCTTTCAAAGAGTTGAAAGTTTAATTAAAATAACATTCTTTTTTTTCCATATAGCTACCCTCTCTCCCAGAGTAACTTGATTAAGCAGTTATTTTTTTCTAAGTATTTTTGTACACCAAGTTATAATACTCTGAGCAGTTCTTATTTGTTGTTTTTTTTTGCCTTTAAAATAAAATAGTTTTCGTTTAGGAAATATATTTTAAAAGCTTATTTTATTTTATTACATTTATATTTTGAACTTTTATGATACCCAGTGTTTTGTATCTTTTTTGGTTTTGATTTTTTGAGACAGGTTTCTCTATGTAACAGTCCAGGCTGTCCTGGAACTTGCTTTTTAGATCAGGCAATAATACCTAGTTATTTACAAATATATTCACTGAAATGTTTTTGTTTGTTTGTTTGTTTTGGTTTTTCGAGACAGGGTTTCTCTGTGTAGCTTTGCACCTTTCCTGGAACTCACTCTTTAGACCAGGCTGGTCTCGAACTCACAGAGATCCACCTGGCTCTGCCTCCCGAGTGCTGGGATTAAATGCAAGCGCCACCACTGCCTGGCATATTTTTGTTTCTTAACAGTGATTAGTAAAGTTGATGTAATGTTTTTGGAAATTCAGAATATGGTTCTACTAACGTAATCAGTCATAATACCATGGCTAAAACTTTCTATTGGAATTTATTATTTGATAAAATATTTCAGGTTTGTTGTGTGTCTTTTATTGATAGTTCATTTGCTTTTGGTGAAATTTATACTGGATAATCTTAGTTTCTTTATATTTAAATATGCTTAGTACCCTAGTACTATACAACTGAGAAGTGAATGAAAATTTTTCCTTCCTTTCTTCCTTTTTTTTTTTTTTTTTTTTTACTTAATTTTAACATTTTCTTAAGCTCAGAGTTTTTCACATCAAGGACTTTTGTGGGAGAGAGGATTTGCTATTTGGAGGGCAAACATGTTTTGTTTTGTTTTTGAAATGGGCTCTTACCATGTAGCGCAGGCCTGGAACTCTGAGTTCTCCTGTTAAAGCCTGCTCAATGCTAGATTACAGGCCTGCATCACCAGGCCTAGCAAAGAAGTTTTCAAAAACCAAATTTGAGAAATTAAGAAAGGGGAGTATTGAGGGACTTTGCAATCTCCTTTAGAAAAGATACTGGGCCATTTCTTCTGTCCCCACACTCCTTTTACTCTGTTTTATTGTGTTGTTTTTGTTGATCTTCTTTTCTTTTTTAACTTAAAATTATTTTATGCTTCATGTGTATAGGTGTTTTGCCTGCCTGTGTGTCTGTGTACCACGTTGTGTGCCTGGTGCCCATGAGACTGGAAAAGAGCATTTGATCCCCTGGAACTGGAGTAACTGAGAGTTGTGAGTCACTGTGTGGGCTAGGAATCAAAACTGGGTCCTCTGGAAAGGCAGCCAGTGTTCTTAACCATTGAGCCATTACTCTGGCACCCCGATTCTTTGAGAGGTCTCATATATACTAATATGGCCTCAAATTCATGAACGTCCTGCTTCAATCTCCTGGGTAGTGTGTGCCACTATGCATGGCTTTTATTGAAATATTTGAAGAAACTCTAGCTTCATACAGGTAGCTAACTAGTTGCAAAAGGTATTATTTTAATGGTTAATTTAATACTTAATTTTCTCCTTACAACACAAAACATCACGAAATATAGTTTTCCTAAAAGTTAGTTGAAAAGTGGAATCTGAAATCATATTGAGGAACTTTTCATAATGTTGTGTTAAAATTCAGTGGTTTTGGGGGCTGGAAAGATGACCTAGCAGTTGAAGATACTTGTTGCTTTTGCAGAGGACTTGGTTCAGTTTCCAGCAGTCGAATGTGGCCTGCAACCATTTGTAACTCCAGTTCCAGGGATCCACATTTCTTCTAACCTGTGCAGGCTTCTTCACCCATGTGGTACACACACACTTAGCACACATGCACACACAATATTAAAAAAAAAGTTTCATTGGTTAGCTTTGTGAAAGCCAAAACTGTGGAAATCCCATTTTACTCATGCATGATTTTTAATATTATGCATAAAGCTCTTTGAAAATATTAGTACACTGTCTTAGTTACTTTTCTGTTGCTGTGAAGACATCATGTCCAAGGCAACTTATAGAAGAAAGAGTTTATTTGGGGTTTATAGTTTCAGGTGAGTCCATTTTTTTCATGGTGAGGACATAGAAATAGGCAGGCAGGTATGACACTGGAGCACTAGCAAAGAGCTTGTACCCCATCCACAGACAGGAAATAGAGCGAGAGCACAATGGGACACACCTCTTTGTCCTTCCCACACACTTCCAACAACTGGGGGCCAAGTATTCAAGTATGTGAGCCTATGGAGGCTAGACTCATTCAAACACACAGACATTTTACAACTGTTTCTGCTTTTCATTCTTTACTATTAAGCAATCATATTAGTACAGATTGATTAACCCTAATCTGAAAATCCAAAATCTGAAATCTCAGACTTTTGTTTGTTTGTTTGTTTGTTTATTTTTGAGACAGAGTTTTTGATCTGTATCCCAGGCTGGCCTGGTACTCACTATGTAATCCATGTTGTACCTGAATTTGTGGTTATTCTCCAGCCTCAGCCTTCTAAGTGCTGGGAGTACAGTTATGAGTCACTTTGCCCAGCTGTTTTGTTTTAGAAACAAAGTTTTACTGTGTAGCCCTCTATTTCACTATGCATAATCCAGGCTGGCTTTGAATTTGAGATTTTCCTGTCTCAGCTTCCATAGTGCTGAGAATACAAAAGTGTGTGCTGCTACACTATATGCAAATCCCCAAACTTTGGAGTGTTGATATGCCAAAAGTTGAAAATTTCACATCTGATTTCATGTGATAGGTCACAGTTAAAATAGGTACAGTAAAAATATTGCATAAAATTACTTTCAGGCTAACTATATGTGGTAGTTTGAATGTAATTGGCCCCCTTAAGCTCATAGGGAGTGGCACTATTAGGAGGCATGGCCTTGTTGAACCAGGTGTGGCTTTATTAGAGGAAGTGTGTCACTGTGAGGGTGGGCTTTGAGGTTTCCTATGCTCAAGCTGTGCCTAGACGGACCACTTCTTGTTGCCTGCAGGCCAAGATATAGGACTCTCAGCTTCTTTTCCAGCACCATATCCCACGATGATGATGATAATGGACTGAACTTCTGAACTTATTATAAGCTAGTCCCAATTAAATGTTTTCTTTGTAAGAGTTGCCATGGTAATGATGTCTTAGACAAAAAGGGGGAAAGGTTGTATGACATTTTGTGTTCTGACAAATAAAGCTTGCCTGGAGATTAGAGGGTGGAGCTAGCCACTAGAGGCCAGGCAGTGGTGGTACATACCTTTAATCCCAGCACTTGGGAGGAGGAAGCAGGAAGATCAGGAGTTCAAAGTCACACAGGGCTACACTAGATTGAACCAGTATTGAACCAGTCTAAACGAGAAACAGAGCCAGGCAGTAGTGGTGCATGCCTTTAATCCCAGCACTAGGGAGGTGGAGACAGGAATATAAGGGAGATGGAGACAGGACCTTGGCCTCCATTCAGTCTGAGCATTCGTAGAGGTCAGACGTTTCTAGTGGCTGCTGCTGTGCTTCTCTCATCTCCAGGTAAGCTTTATTTGTCTGAACACAAAGAAAATATTATACACCACTTCACAGCAATAGAAGCCCTAACTAAGACAGTGTATATGAAGCACGAATGGATTGTATGTTTAGATTGGTGTCCCTTATGCATGTTTTTTGTTTTTGTTTTTCTGAGACAGGGTTTTTCTGTATAGCTTTGGAGACTGTCCTGGAGACCAGACTGGCCTTGAACTCAGAGATCCACCTGCCTCTGTCTCCTGAGTGCTGGGATTAATGCATGTGTCTTTTTATGTGAATGCAAATATTCCAGAGTCTGAAATGTGAAACACTTATGGTCCTAAGCTTTTTGGATAAGGGATCATCAATCTGTATCAACATTGTGTGTGTGTGTGTGTGTGTGTGTGTGTGTGTGTGTGTGTGTGTGTTGTGGGGAATCTCTTGTAGCTTAGGCAGGATTCATGTGGGTATGTGGGTTCTGGGAATCAAACTTAGGTCTTTGCTGTCTTCTCAGTGTCATTTATTTAGATTTTTTTTTTGAAACAGGTTCTTGTACTTGCATGTAGGACAACTCAGTTAGAAAAGTATAGTGAATGGATGGAATCTACTGTATGATAAAAATGCTACAAATACCATTTAGTTGCTGTCAATAAGAAATTTACTTATTTAAAAAAAATCCAAATGCTGGCATTGTCCAGAAAATTTTAACAGGTTTATTTATAATTGTTATAAAGTTGAATTGTTGAAATGTGTTCACTGAAACGTTTTGCTTGCATTAATGCTTTACATCTTGCATTTATATTAAAAATTCACACACAAATGAAAATGGAAAAACTGCCAATACCTGATTTCTGTCCCCTATTTTTCCACTCGAAATCATATACTTAGGTACCTTTTGACCCCATGGAAAAAATATCTAACATTCAGAAATACTGATAACAGGAAGAAGAGGAAAAAAATTTTTGAGAATGAAATGTTTCCCCTCATAGTGGACTCTTAAGCACGTTCTACTCATATGCGGCGTGCTAGCTGGATATCTTTTGGCATAATTGTTCCACGTTTGGCATGGATAGCACACAGGTTGGTATCTTCAAGAAGGCCAACCAGATAGGTCTCACTTGCCTCCTGCAAAGCACCAATAGCTGCACTCTGGAAGTGCAGATCTGTTTTGAAGTCTTGAGCAATTTCTCACACCAGACGCTGGAAGGGGAGCTTGTGAATCAGAAGTTCAGTGGACTTCTGATAATGTCTGATTTCACGGAGTGCCACAGTACCAGGCCTGTAACGATGAGGTTTCTTTACCCCTCCAGTAGAGGGCGCACTCTTGCGAGCGGCTTTAGTAGCCAGTTGTTGAAACAGGTTCGTGTGTGGTTCAGACTAGCCTCATTGCTGTGTAGCAGAAATGACCTTGAACTCCTCCTGATCCTCCTGCTTCCGCTTCCCAGATGCTTCCATAAGAGGCCTATGTCACCACACCTGGTTCCAAATCTCACTTTAATGAAAATACTAGAAATGAGTAAATTTAGTAAGGAAGGCATGTCAAGAAAGCTGAAAATAGGCCAAAAGATAGTCTTCTCTTGCCGAACAGCCTAATCATGAATATAGAGGAATATTGGGGAAGGGAATTAAGTGTGCTGTCTCTCTGAACACATCATGAATGATAAGAAAGCAAAATAGACTTCATATTGATATGAGAACATTTGAATGGTTTAGATGGAAGATTAAACTATATTCCTCCAAGCCAAGACCCAATCCAGAGCAATCCCTAAGTCTCTTGAAACTATAGAAGGAAAGAAAGGAAGTATGAGGGTAGTGGAGGTTGATCAGGTTTTAGGAAAGAACTGTCTCGGGCTGGAGAGATGGCTCAGAGGTTAAGAGCACTGGTTGTTCTTCCAGAGGTCGTGAGTTCAATTCCCAGCAACCATATGGTGGCTCACAACCATCTGTAATGAGATCTGGTGCCCTCTTCTGGCCTGCAGTCATGCAGTCATACATGCTGTATACATAATAAATAAATAGAAGAAAAAAAAAAAGAAGGAAAGAACTGTCTCTGTAACCAAAGCAAAGTGCCTTAGCAGTTACAAACATGATAAAGTGAAGATAATGATGAAGCTGGCTGGAGTGAGCCAGAGATTTTCACTATAAACGAACCTTACCCCCCCTCTTTTTTTTTGAGACAGTGTTTCTCTTTGTAGTCCTGGCTTTCCTAGAACTCACTCTGTAGATCTGACAGGCCTCAACTCAGAGATCTACCTGCCCCTGCCTCCTGAGTGCTAGGATCAAAGGGGTGTACCACCACTACCTGGTTGGCACCTATGATTTTTATAGTTACAGAGAAGTCAGTGTCTGGCTTAAAAGAACATGCTCATTTTCTTGTTAGGAGTGAATGTAGTTGTTGACTTTAATCTGAAACTAATAATTTCCTATTAGTAAGACAGTGGATCTGTTTATAATGTATTTTACTGAAAATGTTTAGATCTGCTCAGAAAATACTCTTTTCAAAATACTACTTGTTCGCCATGTACATGGTACCTGGGAGCCCTGATAGAAATGTCAGATTAATACTGTTATTTATTTATTTATTTGGGGGGGTTTCTTTGTGTGGTTTTGGTGCCTGTCCTGGATCTCACTCTAGATCAGGCTGGCCTCGAACTCACAGAGATCCGCCTGACTCTGCCTCCCAAATGCTGGGATCAAAGGTGTTTGCCACCACCGCCTGGCTAATGCCTACCTACTAATATAACATCCATTCTGCAGCTCAGAGATAAAAAAGTGACTGCATTTTGTGTGTGTGTGTGTGTGTGTGGGTGGTTTATTTGTTCCTTCCACCTTTATGTAGGTTCTGTGAATTAAGCTCAGGTTGCTAGGCTTATACAGTAAGCTCTTTACCCAGTAATTCCATTTTTAATGGCTATAGCTACCATAAGTAGTGATTCCTTTGATGGATATGAATGAGTGAGGGAAATTATATTGTTATAGATACCCTGAAGAAAAAGAAAACAAGAATCTTGTGGGTGGGCATGGTGTACATTCCTACAGTCCCAGCATGCAGGAGGCTGAAGCAGGAAGACTGCAGGCTGCCTGGGCAACAAAATGAGACCGTATCTCAAAAAAGGAAAAAAATGTGAGCCGTGGAAGATAAGCAGAATACCACCATTAACAAGAGCTTGGAGGAATTTGATTCAATCATACATGACATTGAGAGGTTCAGAACTGCAGATGTAGAAATCACAAGAGAATTTGAATTAGAGTTCTTCTTTTTTTTTGGTTTTTCGAGACAGGGTTTCTCTGTGTAGCTTTGCGCCTTTCCTGGAGCTCACTTGGTAGCCCAGGCTGGCCTCGAACTCACAAAGATCCGCCTGGCTCTGCCTCCCGAGTGCTGGGATTAAAGGCGTGCGCCACCACCGCCCGGCGAGAATTTGAATTAGAATTGGTTTACTGAGGTGAAATCTGGTAGCAAAGGTATTGTGGACACTGATGAAGTGACACAAAGGATTTAGGATATTGTTATCTTAGTTGATAAAGTGCAGTTTGAGAGGACTCACTCTAAATTTTAATTTTATCTTTTGTATTTTGAGATAAGGTCTTTCTATATAATCAGCCTTGTCTCAGATTCACTGTTTAGCTCATGCTAGTTCAAACTCCTCATCCTGATTTAACCTGGAGTACTGGGATCACAGATATGGGATACTATGCCGGGCTTTATTCCATTTGTATTTTACTCTGGGTAAAATACAGTTCAACATTATCACATGCCACAGAGAAATCTTTCATGAAAAGGAGAGTCAATCAGTATGGCAAACTTTATTGCTAGTTTTTGTTTTTGTTTTTCTTTTACACCAAGACAGGATTTCTCTGTGTCACAGTTACTCTGGCTGTCCTGGAATTTGCTGTGTAGAACTCACAGAGATCCACCTGCCTCTGCCTCCTGAGTGCTGGGATTAAAGGTGTGCGCCACCACCGCCTGACCTACAGTGTAAGTTTAACTCAATATCACATTGATGAATCAAAAAACCTAACATGATATGCCTTATTGCAATGCTTGCTTAATGTGGCAATCCAGATCCAAACTCATAGTATCACTAAGGTATGCCTTATTCTTGCCCATTTGAAACTTTATAGCCATTGAATACTAATTTCTATCCTCATTCCTGTCAGACTGTAGCAAGCACCATTTTGCTTTACATCTGTGTGGATTCAGCTACTCTAGGAACCTGATGTAAAAGGAATTTTACGTCATTTGTCTTTTTGTGACTGCCCTGTTTAACTTGGTGTAATGACTTCAAGCTTCATTCACCTTGTAATATGTGTTAAATTTTTATTTTTTAAAAGATTTACTCTTTTTTTTAAATTATGTGTATGTATCTGTGTGTGGGTATGAGCATGTGAGTGTTGGTGCTGGTGTAGGCTAGATGCATTGGCTTCACCTGGAGCTGGAGTTACAAACGGTTGTGAGTTGCCTGATGTAGGTGCTGGGAACCAAGTGTGCACAGCAGCTGGAACCAGTCAAACAAGCACACTGGATTTATTCTTTCTTTAAAAAGCTGACTTGAGCTGGGCAGTGGTGGCACACACCTTTAATCCCAGCACTCAGGAGGCAGAGGCAGGCAGATCTCTGAGTTTGAGGCCAGCCTGGTCTACAGAGTGAGTTCCAGGACAGAAGGGGCTACACAGAGAAACCCTGTCTCAAAAAACAACAAGCTGGGTGGGCAGCGATAGTGCACTCCTTTAATCCCAGCACTTGGGAGGCAGAGGCAGGAGGCAGGAGGATTTCTCAGAGTTCGAGGCCAGCGTGGTCTACAGAGCGAGATCCAGGACAGGCACCAAAACTACACAGAGAAACGTGTTTCAAAACAAACAAACAAAAAAAAAAAAAAAAAGAAAGAAAGAAAACAAAAACAAAAACCCCCCAAAAAGCTGAATTGAAGCTCTGTGTGAATGAACGAAAGTTGTTAGTGTAATCTTATCTTTGCTGATTAAAGATGACAAATACCTTTTTTATTGGGTAATCCCCAAGTATTTACATTTTTAGTTTTTTTTTAGACTTTTTTTTTCTGCTTGGGAGTTTAAATTTAGCACGGTATCTGCCTGTTTAGGTTTTTCCTTAATTCTGCTGTTTTCAGTAGAGGATTCACTTCTCTTCTCAGCTGTGTTTGGTGTCTTGAGTCCAGAGCCTCTAGTTATTTTTCCTGAATGTGTAGATTGACAGCCTGTTCTAGTTTAATTTCTGTTGCCATAATAACAAAAAGCAACTTAGGGGAGAAAGAAGCTTACTTATAGTCCGTTATTGTTGAGAAATCAAGACAGGAATTTGAAACAGTTAGTAATGGTACATCCACAGTTAAGAGCAGGAAGTGGATGCATGCATTTGTGCTGCTTGCTTCCGCTCAGCTTGATCTGGCTGTTCATTCACAGTTTAGGACCCCCTCTCTGGGAGTGGCGCCACTCATGGTGGGCTGGGTCTTCCCACAATTATTAACTTAAGACAGTCTCTCACAGACCTGCCCACAGGCCAAATCTATAATCAATCTCTTATTGAGGCTCTTTCCCAATGATTCTGATACATCAACCTGACAAAGCTACTACCAGGAGGCTGGAATGAGGGCTCAGTGGTTAAGAGTGCTTGCTGCTCTTCCAGAAGACCTTAGTTCAGTTCCCAACACCCACTTCAGGATGCTCACAACTGCTGAGACTCCAGCTTTAGAGGATTCAATACCTTTTTCTGGCCTCCTGTACATGTGTGACATATACACAAACATATGCACACATACACATATACTATATATAAAAATATATATTTTTATTTTATATGTATTGGTGTTTTTCCTGCATATATGTCAGATCCTCTGGAACTAGAGTTATAGACAGTTGTAAGCTGCCATATGGGTCTGGGAATTGAATCCGGGACCTCTGGAAGAGCAGCCAGTGCTCTTAACTATTGAGCCATTTCTGCAGCTGTGTGTGTGTGTGTGTGTGTGTGTGTTTCTGAGACAGGGTTTCTTTGGGTAGCTTTGGTTCCTGTTCTGGATCTCTCTCTGTAGACCAGGCTGGCCTAGAACTCACAGAGATCCACCTGGCTCTGCCTCTTGAATGCTGGGATTAAAGGCTTGCACCACCACCACCCGGCCCAAATACACACACACACACACACACACACACACACACAGAGAGAGAGAGAGAGAGAGACGAGGTTTCTCTGTGTAGCCCTGGCTGTCTTGGAACCCTCTATGTAGAAGTTTCCAGGTTGGCCTCAAACTCACAGAGATCCTTCTGCCTCTGTTCCCAAGAATAAAATATCTTAAACAAAGCTAACCATCACACAGCCCTTGTGTAGGATGTGATGGGAGGAAGGTGACTGCCTGGCTACTTGGTGGAACTGGGAAAATAACTGAAGGTCTAAATATTCTTTAAGTAGATACTTAGCCAGTTCTGTTTTGGGGGCCCATTCTTTCCTTTTTAGATTTATTTATTTGCATATTTTATGTGTATGAGTACTTGGTCTGCATGTGTGCCTGAATGCCAGAAGAGGGAATTAGATCCCATTATAGATGGTTGTGAGCCACCATATGGTTCCTGGGAATTGAACTCAGGACTTCTAGAAGAGCAGCCAGTGCTCTTTACCGCTGAGCCATGTCTCTAGTCCTTGGGGCACATTCTTGAGTTTTTCCTTCAGAGACACATTGTACCTCTTAATTCCTGCAGGATAATAATGTGAATTATATTGCTTTTGAGTGGACTTCCTTTCTTTAGGCACAAGTTGAATGTTTTGGGCTCTACCAATTCAAATTTGTCTTGTTTCTTTATTAGTTTTGTTGCTATGCTCTGTTGTCTCCCTTCTGAATCTCTTCACTCTTCTGTGTTTAAATATTCAAAATGTGTTTTATTGCCATGTAGAATTGATTTGTAGAGGAAATGAAGAACCACACGTATCTTCTGTCTTACATTCTACTTACTGTGTTCAGGCTGCTTTGTTAGTTGTTTTCTAAAGAAAACTTCTGTGAAATTTGGACCAGCAGTAATTGCATCACCTGGGACTTGCTAGAAATACAGACTTCTGGGCCCTAACCCATATCTGGCAATTGTGTTGTAGATTTTACTTTGTGCGAGTTATTTATATTGAATGTAAAAAAAAAAGAATGTTTTTACAGTCCTGCAACCTGAGAGAGACATTACACATTTTAAACTGCTAATCTTTATGTTAAGTGGATAAGTAGAAGAATTTCAAAATTGAGTAGTTATTTTATTTATTTATTTTGTTTTTTCAAGACAGGGTTTCTCTGTGTAGTTTTGGTGCCTGTCCTGGATCTCGCTCTGTAGACCAGGCTGGCCTCAAGTAGTTATATTTTCAGCTGTAGCTAGTTTTATAAGCCGTATCAAAACCTTTTCAAACAAGGAAGGTATTAGCTAGGGAAGTGGCTTCCTGACCAGGGGCTTGACTTAAATGCACAAGGCTCTGGGTTTGATCTCCAGTGCTACCAAATGTTTCTTGTGTGTATAATAACAAGTTCTTCCTACATCTTAATTTCAGCAGTCTGACAGTCTGATTCACATTCTTCTAACAAACCAACACACAAACAAACAAAACCTTCAAGGCCTAAGAATATGTATCAGTGTAGTTAGTGCCTGCTTAATAAGCTCAAGGCCCTAGGTTCAGTTTCTAGTATCACAAAACAAAAATAGCTTTATTGCAATATAAATTACCTATCATAGTATGGACATAATTCATGGACATTGCATTATAGTGATTCTTAAATTAGTATATTCAGAGTTGCTATCACCATAGTCAAAATTGAAACATTATTAGCCTGCAAGAAATCCTGTATATACCAGTAGTCACCTTCTGTTCCCTTTAATCTCGCAGCCTGGCTCAGCATTGATCTATTTCCTATCTCTGTCAATTTGTCTATTCTGGACAATGGGATTATGTAATCGTCAGGTCCAAAGGAAACTCCATTTCCCAGAAGACATCTAAATCTCTATTAAGACTGAATTTAACTAGGTGGTAGCGGTGCAAACCTTTAATCGCAGCACTCGAGAGGCAGCAGGTGGAGTTTGTGGCCAGCCTGCTCTGTAGAGCAAGTTCCAGGACGGCTGGAAGGGTGAGGGGTCGGGGAAACGACACTTAATTTAGCAATCTGAGGGAGAGATGAGCAAGCAGAGTAAAGTAAGATTTTTGAGAGTGGAGAGCAGAGAAAGTTTAGAGATAAGCGATTTTAGGATCATTTGTTTGTTATAATTAACAAATTATAACAACAGAAGTTGTTATAATCTAAGAATTTGGAAATCTAGTGTGCCATTTTTGGCTGTTGATCTATACTGAGGCCAAGGCATTTGCAGTAAGACATCTAGTCCTAATGGAATCTCTGAATTTGAAGAGGAAAAGAGATTCAAAGAGGCAGCCAGGAGCAGAGTAAGAGGATGGGCAAAAGAGACAGAGCAGGCTTGAGGAGTGAGCTGAGAACCGGTGGGGAGCGAGAGCAAGGATGGGAGAGAGAAGGGCAAGTGTCCTAGCGATGAGAATTTCAATCCAGAGAGACTTGTCAGAGAGAAATGTCCCAAATCATCAAGGAGAGGTGTCCTTTCCATGTGATGGGTGCCCAGTAGGGCAAGAGTAGCTGCTTGGCATACCAGTACAACTTTTGTATTGACAGAGGAAGCTGCAAGAGGGAGCTGACAGAGACAGATGGCAGCTCTGAGGTGACACCCTAGTACTAGGAGAGAGCAGCTGGAGGGAGGAAGTGGTTGAGCAGTAGACTCTAAAATATGGAGTCCAATATGGTGGGTGGCAGAAGACAGCAGAAACAAATGATCCAGAGTCAAATCAGCAGCTTGGTTCGGTTAGGAGAGGCTGGGACCCTTGGAAAGGGGCAGCATAAACTGCCCCTCCTGAGTATCTTGGCATCAGATATACAAACTGACAACATGACCGCTTTTATTGTAGATATGAGAAAGAACAGCCAGAGGCATCTGAAAGAGTCCAGAGCAGAGAGAGAAAAATAGTAGACCGAACACGGCCAGCAGACTGGACCTGGCCATGAGTGAAGCAGGAGAAAGTGTATGTGGGGTGTGGGAGAGCAGAGAAAGGGGGAGGAGGGAGACAGATAGACAGGGGAGGTCAAAAAAGAAGAGGGAGCATAGCGGGGATAGCAGGGCTCTAAGGAGAATGCGAGGCTGGGGGAGGGAGGCTGCTGAGCTGGATGGAGTTTAGGGTAGGGAAGGAGGTGAGAAGGGTTAGGATGCCAGCATGGGGCTTGAAGTGTGTAACAGGTACCTGTGATACTCAGGGAGCCTGGAAGCCAGCATGTTCTTTGGTATGCTAATAGGCACCACATATGTCCTTCTTCCTTTTGGAATTCAGAGAAGTGGAGTTTCCTTTGGACCTAACAATAATGTGTGATCATGATTAGCTTTCAAAGTTCATCATAATGTTTTTCAACCCATCTATATTCTATAATCACTGCTTCATTACTTTTTTTTTTTTTTTTTTTTTGGTTTTTTCAAGACAGGGTTTCTCTGTGTAGCTTTGCGCCTTTCCTGGAGCTCACTTGGTAGCCCAGGCTGGCCTCGAACTCACAGAGATCCGCCTGGCTCTGCCTCCCGAGTGCTGGGATTAAAGGCGTGCGCCACCAACGCCCGGCCTGCTTCATTACTTTTATTGTTGAATAATACTGTATTATACAGATACAAATTACAGATTGTCTCATCTCCTGATATAAACTCTTATTATTTCCACTTTTTGGCTATCACAGGTTGTTCAACTATGAACATTACATACAGGCTTTTCTGTGGATATAATATTTCATTTTTCTTGAATATGTAAAATTGTTGAGCCATCAGGTGACTGCTTAACCTTTGAGGATGCCAGGCTGTTTGTTAAGAAGCTCATTATTTTTATATCCCTAGCAGTCGTATGGGGTGTGCCTGCCTTCCATCTTCACTCATTTGTTACCTTATTTTTAATTAGAATTACCTTTTTGGTATAAAATAGTGTCTCATTATCTCATTATGGATTTTTTTTTTTTTTTTTTGAGACAGGGTTTCTCTGTGTAGTCTCCTGGCTGTTCTGGAACTTGCTCTAGAAACTAGGCTGGCCTCAAAACATAGAGATCTGCCTGCCTCTGCCTCCCGAGTGGTGGATTAAAAGCATGTATCACCACTGCTTGGCTCATTATGGAATGTTTCTTTCTTTTTGAAGATCATTTCTTAAGAATTGTATACCCCAGATTGGTCTGGAAATATTTATGTACCCCAGCTTGACCTCAAACTCCTATTCAGCTTCCTGCGTGCTAGGAGTCCAGCATGCACAATCATGCCCTGCCTGTCTGATTTTGTTTTGCATTTCCTTGATGACTGACGATGTTGAGCATCTTTTCATGTGCTTGCTTTGGCCATTTGTATATCTTTTCTTAAATTTAGTGTGTATGTGCTAATCACAATGTATACGTAGTAGTCAAAAGATGGTTCCTTCCATCTTTCTGTGGGCCCTGGAGACTTGAACTTAGGTCATCAGGCTAACTCAACACACACTTTACCTGTAGGCCACTCTGGTCTACACAGTACATTCCAGAACAGTTAGGATTACACAGTGAGACCCCATCTGAAGAAGAAAAAGAATACCTAAAATCTGATATGGTGGTACATTGCCAATATCCAATATAATAATATTATTTAGAGTCTTTGTGTTGTTACACATTAGTCACTTAATATCTTTTGGAATGAATTGCTCAGATTAGGGATTTATTTGTGTTTTAAAGATGTTAAATTTTGCTGAAGTGAAAGTATTTTATGAGGAGGGGAAACCTTTAATTTTTCAGACAAGTATTAGTAACATTTCAAAAGTGCCCCCCTGGCTAACATTAATATGACAGCTGGTTTGACTGGCAGTTGTTTGAATCTTATTGCACACGGTTAAGGAGCTATTCCTGGGTGAGGAAATTACAAAATGAATAATTTGCATATACAAAATAATATAAATTTCTCTTCTAGCTCTTCCACCAAAGCCACCGAAGCCAATGACTTCAGCAGTTACAAATGGAATGAAGGACAGTTTTATTTCTCTTCAAGACGCAGAATGGTACTGGGGAGATATTTCAAGGTAACTAAAATGCTACTCTAATTGAATGCAGTGTTTTTCATTGATTCTGAGAGTTAGTAGTTAGACATTTTAATGCTCTACTGGTTTTCATTTAAAGATTACCCTTTTAAGACTTGTGTATGGGAACCCTTCAAAAGTGTATTTAGGGGTTGGTAAGATGGCTCAGAGGTTTAAAGGTGCTTTTGTGGCCAAGCCTGATTACCTGAGTTCAATTCCCTGGATTCTCATCAGAAGAAAACTGACTCCACAAGTTGTCCCCGACCTTCCCTTCTGACACACATTATGATATGGCAGCATGCGCACACCCCGCCCCCATGAAATTTCTTTTTTAAAAAGAGCCTTTAGGGGTTGGAGTGGTTAATGAGCACTTGTTGCTCTCCCAGAGGACTTGGGTTTGACTTCTAATGCCCTCGTGGTGGCTCACAACCATCTATAACTCCAGTTCCAGAGGATATAATATCTTTTTGTCTCCACAGCCACTGCATGTGTGTGGTAAGCAGGCGTACATACAGGCAGAGTACTCATACACATTTAAAACATTCTTTAAGACAGTGCCATTCTTTCATTCTCATGACAAAAGAACAGGAAGATCTTTGGGTTATGGGTGTGATTATACTTTTTCATACTGTGTCAAGGAGTAACTTTTGAGTAGACGATCCTTAAATGTTTAAGATAGTTCCATGTGATTTATAATGAAAGATGCTTATTTTATGAACTTAGATTTCTTTACCTCCTTTTTTTTTCTTTTTTTAAAATTTTATTTATAATTTAATTTAATTTTACATATCAGCCACGGATTCCCTTGTTCTCCCCCCTCCCGTCTCCCATTCCCATCTCCTCCAGGGCGAAGACTCCCCTGAGGATTGAGTTTAACTTGGTAGATTCAGTCCAGGCAGGTCCAGTCCCCTCCTCCCAGGCTGAGCCAAGTGTCCCTGTATAGGCCCCAGGTTCCAAACAGCCAGCACATGCACTGAGGACAGGTCCCGGTCCCAGTGCCTGGATGCCTCCCAAACAGATCAAGCTAATCAACTGTCTCACTTATCCAGAGGGCCTTTAGATAGGCTCTCATTCTGAAGTTTTAGCTGGCCTGAAACTCACCAGAAATCCCCTCTGCCTCCTGTGGGTCACCATGCCTGGCCTTCCCTTACTTTTCTTTGTATCCCAGTCAGGCCTTGAATTTGGGACCCTCCCCAGCCTGCACCACTTGGCTTGGCTCCTTTCCTTTTTCTCCCTAAGGCGGTGGTTCTAAAATCTTTGTACAGGAGTCATTTGAGATGGAGCACAAGGCAAGGTCTTGCTTTGTAATCAATGCTGACCTAGAACCTTCTCAAACTTTTGATCGCTTGCCTCAGTCTTTTTAGTGCTAAGATTATAGGCAAGTTCCGCCATACCCATCGTTAGGTGACTTTGATGCAGTTCTTTTTGTTTCTTTTCTTTTCTTTTCTTTTTTTTTTTTTTTTTGAGACAGGGTTTCTCTGTGTAGTTTTGGTGCCTGTCCTGGATCTCGATCTGTAGATAGGCTGGCCTCGAATTCACAGAGATCTGCCTGGCTCTGCCTCCCCAGTGGGATTAAGGTGTGTGCCACCACTGCCTGGCTTTGTTTTCATTTTTTGAGATATGTCTCACTGTGCAGCTCTGGCTGTCCTGGAACTTGCTCTATAGACCAGGCTGGCCTCAAACTCACAGAGATCCACCTGCCTCTGTTTCCTGAGTGATGGCACTAGAGGCATGCATCACTACACCTGGTTTGAAATAGTTTTTTTTAATTATTGCTTTTAGTTTTTAAAACTACATCATTTTTCCCTTCCCTTGCCTCCCTCCAAATTCCCATATATTCTTCCATGCTTTTTCAAATTCATGACTTCTTTTTGTAATTTCTTTATATAGCTCTTTCTTTGAAAAAGCCATCCAAGACAGATCTGCTTGTTGTGTAAAATGTGGATTTGGATAATTTTGAATACAGAGAGGGAATATTTGTATACTCATACATTATTTTTCTTAATTTGAATCTTGTATCTTTTATTTATATTTTTTCTCATTAAAGTTTAATGGGTCTCTAAAGTTTTGTCGTTTTTTTTTTTTTTTTTTTTTGAGTCAGAGTCTCAATGTGTAGAACAGTCTGGCTAGAAGCATGGTTTGTAGACCCTGCTGACCTTGACTTAATCCCCCCACTTCAGCCTCTTGAATGACCAGTTTATAAGTTTGCACTATCATGCCTAATATCTAGTGTATTTCCTATTTTTTATTTTTTAAACCTTGACTGTTTATGTCAAAGCAGGCTCTAGTTTGATGCTGTATTGCCATAATACACCACCAGTCCTTCTTTCTCTTACCTGTCCAATGGTCCTCATTCCATGTCTTTGTTACCCGTACCATCTGACGTGTATCTTTTCATTGGTATCTGGTACATCCATACTGTTACCCACATAATTACCATCTGTCTTCAGAACACTTGCGTCTTTCTAACTTAAACTCTGCCTGTTAAAACAGAAACGCTCTTCCTTTCTTAGCCCTTCCTAATCAGGCTTTTACTTTGTTTTTATGAATTCAACTACTGTAGGTAGTGGGATTATACAATATTATACACTTATGATGGGCTTTTCATTTATTTCAGATATCTTCATAGTTACTCATGTGTCAGAATTTCATTTCCTTTTTAAGCCTAAATATATCCCAATATTGGTAAATATCATATTTTGTTTATTCATTTTATCTTTTGTGCTGTTGTGCATGATGCTGTTATGAATATTACTTATAAATATATATCTGCTTGAGTTCTTGTTTTTGGTGATTTTGGATATTTGCCCAGAAGTGGAACTGCTAGATCATTTGTTAGTCTGTGTTTAACTTTTGAAAAGGACTTAATACATTTTAGATTAAAATTCAGTAGACCAATTTTTTAGTATTATACAGTAAGAGTGTTTTTAAATACTTAAAGGTGCAACAGGCTTTCTGTTTTGAGCCACCAACCAGCTCACAAATCATGACATGGAGACTTCTTATTAGTTATGAATGCTCGGTCTTATCTTATGTTTGTCCCACCAGCTCTTATAACTTAACCTGTTTCTCTTCATCTGTGTTTTGCCTCTGGGTTTTTTTTTTTTATCTCTAGTGGCTCCCTGGATTCTGGCCCTGTGCGTGTCCCTCTCTTTCTATCTCATTCCGCCCCTCTCTCCAGTCTAGATCTCTCCTCATACTTATTCTGTTCACCAGCTCCACCTATTCCTCTCCTGCCTAGCTGTTGGCCATTCAGCTTTTTATTAGAGCAGTTGGGGGCTTTAGGCAGGCAAGGTGAAACAAATGCAACACACCTTTACATAATTAAACAAATATAGCATAAACAAATGTAACACATCTTTACATCTTTAACAAAGGCAGCAGAAACAAATGCAGCACACCTTTACGCAGTTAAAGTAATATTCCACAGCATAAACAAATGTAACACATCTTTGCCTAAATAAAGTAATATTCTACAACATAAAGGCCATCTAAACTATACTTTAAAATCATGTTCTTCCTGAGATTCCTAAACTGCAGAAGGAATTTGTTAACATGAATTCAAATGAGAGAGCACAGTGTTGATAGGCTGTGAACGTCAGTAACAGCTGCCATTCCTGCTTAAAATAATGCCCTTCTTCTTAAACAGCTGTGGGTTTTTCTTGAAACTCTTCATGTTCAGGCCTGCCTAAGAAAGCCCTAAAGGCATATTAGAAACATGATCTGTACAGACCATTGAAATCTAGAGGAGTTAAACATCAAGTATTCTTTCCCTAGATTACATAATAACAAAAATAAAAACAGAAATCGTTTCCATGGGGAGGACCTAGGTGACCACTGGGGACTTGAGGGTATTGTAACCTTCCAGCTGATCTTGATAATAATATTCAAAGACAACCAGTATTTAAGTTTTTTTTTTTTTCCTTTTTCAAATGTTTCCTATAATTTTGCTTCTCAGGGAAGAGGTAAATGACAAATTACGGGACATGCCAGATGGTACTTTCTTAGTGCGTGATGCCTCAACAAAAATGCAGGGGGACTATACATTGACTTTGAGGTAAGTGCTTTTCTGCCTTTGGCTAGTGTCTTCCTAGCATGAGTATATAGAGTTCTGTATTTTGCTTAAATATTTACATATTTTCCATATTTTTATTTAGATATATAATTTTTAGTTTAGCTAACATTTTAACTTTAAAATTCCTTTCCTGGGGGTTGGGGATTTAGCTCAGTGGTAGAGCGCTTGCTCAGCTCCGGAGGGGGAAAAATCCCTTTCCTGTACATAAAATATTTAAATATAAAATTATGCCTATTTCATTTTTATATTTTAAATATATGTAGCAATAAAATAAAAACGCTAAAATTCCTAAATGTTATTGAGTAAGGAATATATTATCTTATTCTCTTACTTCATTAATGAAGTAAATGTCATGGGTATAGCTCAAGGTTATTAATGAGTGAGCCTAACTCTCTAAAAATTCTATTTTTTCCTAGTGTGGGCTCTAGGAAGTAGAACTCAGCATAATTTTGACAGATTAGGATATATAGACATTAAAACAGCCCTCAGCCTGTACTGTGCCGTCCATATGGACATACTAGTATTTTATAAATGGTAGAGATATGAAATTTTATACTTATAAATATGGGACATATATTAAAAACAGGTTAAGAGAAACTGTTAAATATTTCAACATTTATTTTTATTCATTAGAATCACATAATTGTGAGCTGGAGAGATGGCTCAGTATTTAAGAGCAGATGTAGCTCTTGAGGACCTGATTTTGGTGGTTTTTTGTATCCACATCAGGTGGCCCACAACTGCCTGTAACTGCAGCTCCAGAAGATCAGATGCCCTCTCTGACCTCCATAAACATATGCCTAATTTAAATAAAAATAAATATTAAAATCACCTAATTGTAATAAAGTTTAGTGATTTGTTGGTATAATATTAGTGGTTCATTCATTTACTCATTCATTAAAGCTTCATATATACTAGGCAAGTGCTCTACCTCTACCACTACATTCCCCAGCCATTTACTTATTTATCTGTTGAAGCAGAGTCTTACTGTTTAGCTCTGGCTAAACTGGAACTCATTATATAGACAGAGCTGGCCTTGACCTCAAGAGATCCACTTACCTCTACCTCCCTGTACTGTAATTAAAGGATTAAAAGTGTGTGTGAGGTATGTGTGTGGGCACATGTCCTGTAGCACTCATGTGGAGGTCAAAGGACAACTTTGTGGAGTCAGTTCTGTTTTCACCTTTAATTGGGTACTGTAAACAGAGTTTTCTGAGTTTTTTGGTCCCAACTGCCTGGTCCCAAATAAACACTCAAGAGGCTTATATATGTATATAAATGCTTGGCCAATAGCTCAGGCTTATTACTAACTAGCTCTTACATTTAAATTAACCCATTTGTAGCATGAATCTTAAAAGTTCTTATTAATGAAATCAAACCTGAGGCCAGTTATTGGGGTGAACTGGAAGATCAGAGAACTAGAACAAGCCACAGCTACCTCACCTCACGGGATCCTCACCTGGTCTTGTTTCCTCAGACTGGAGGCCTCTGATTCCTCATCCAGAATGTGTCTCAGCTGAACTGTTGCTAGAAGCCTAAAAGCTTAACCAGTTAAATGCCTAACCAGGCCAAATGCTTCTAGTTCCTGGTCCTCACACCTTATGTATCTTTCTGCCTTCTACCATCACTCCCTGGGATTAAAGGCATGAATCACCATGCTTGGCTGTATCTTTGAACACATGGATTTCTGTCTAGCTCTGCCTCCCAAGTGCTGGAATTAAAGGCGTGTGCTACCACTGCCTATCCTCTATGTTTCAAATTGTGGCTGTTCTGTCTCTGACCCCAGATAAGTTTATTAGGGTGCACAGTATTTCGGGGAACACAATACTACCACACCCATTCTTATTAATCTATGTATTGCCGTGGGGTTCATGGCTTTACCTGTCCTCTAGCATCTTGCTTCTTGGGCAGCTTGCTGGCATCTACCCTGGCTCCCTATTTCTTCATTCCAGTCCTCAGTTTGATTGTCCCACTTGACTTTATTCTGCCTTGCTATAAGCCAATCAACTTTATTATTAATCAATGAGAGTAATACATATTCACAGCATACAGAAGGATTATCCCACAGCAGGGTACTATGAAGCAAACCATATTGTCAGGGTGGTGCAGTAAATGATGCCTTTACCTACTGTGCCATCTCACTGGACCCCTAGAATTTTTCTTTTCTTTTCCTTTTTCTTTTTTTCTCTCTTAGACAGGGTTTCTCTGTGTAGCCCTGGCTATTCTGGAACTTGTTCAATAGATCAGGCTGGCCTTGAACTCAGAAATCCACCTGCCTATGCCTCCAGTGCTGGAATTAAAGGCATGCACCACCATGCCAGGCTCTAGAAATTTTTTTACCCCCTGGAACTCACTCTGTAGACCAGGATGGCTTCAAACAAGGAGATCCACTTATTTCTGCCTCCCAAGTGCTGGGATTTAAGGCATGTACCACTGCCCAGCTATAAAATGCTTTTAATCTCACTGAGATGCTATTTTATCCCTAGATTCTTAATCATAACTAACTAAAAATAAGTAATTTATGTTATGCACAATAGTAAAGCCTGTAAATGTTATATAACTGGGCTGGCAAGATAGTTAGGCAGGTAAAGGTACTTGCTGCCATACCTGATGACTTGAGTTTAATCTCTAGGACATATATGGTAGAAGGAGAGAACTGACTCCTATAAATTGTTTCCTAACCTCCACAGACTCAGTAGCATGTGTACAACCCCTCCCAGTACATACTTACATACATACATACATACATACATACATACATACATACATGGGATAAATTTTTAAAGTTATATAACTTAGCTGAAGATTCAGTATTCTTCAGGAGTAAAAACAAGCAGTGATTTCTAGTCGAGGACCACCTTTAGGATTTGATGCTAAAAGGAATTAGGTTGGGGAGTTGGCTCAGTGGTTAGGAGCACTGCTGCAGAAGACCTGGGTTCAATTCCCAGCACCCACATGGGCAGCTCACACCAACCATCTGAGGTTCTGATCCTAGGGGATCTGACATCCTCTTCTGACCTTGGTGGGTACCAGTCATGCCTGGAGTGTACATATATATATATACACACACATACAAGCAAAACACCTGTACACGTATAATAATAAAATTTGTTTTGTTTTGTTTTGTTGAGACAGGGTTTCTCTATGTAGCCCTGGCTGTTCTGGAATTCACTTTGTAGACCAGGTTGGCTTCAAACTCACAGAGATCCTCCTATCTTTGCCTCCTCAGTGCTGGGATTAAAGGTGTGCAACACCATACCTGGCTGTAATAATAAAATAATTTTTCAAAAATTAAAGGAATTTTCAATATTTCCTCGTTTACATGGATTTCTCCAGATGTAGGAATTCCTTGAATAGCATTGCTCAGAAAAGGGGCCTGTGACCTTCCTTTAGAGGCAGTCCCTTCTGTTGTTGAGCAGTAATAAAGTTTAGAAGATTACTTTTGCATTGGACATTGTTTGTAGGAGTAGGACTAGTGATATACTTAAGACATGTTTTTACCCTGTGGAGTTTATAATCCAAGTGTGTAATAGTAGAGTAGGAGAAACAAACATACACTATATCTTAATTGTTTCATTAGAGTTTATCTAATTTTCCCATCTTTCTCTTTCTTTTTGTTTTGCTTTGGTTTGTTTGTTTGTTTCAGTATACCCATAGCTGTACTGGAACTTGCTATGTAGATTAGACTGGCTTCGAACTTACAGAGATCTGCCTGCTCTCCCAACTATTCAGATTGAAGATGTATGCCACCACACTCAGCTCCTTGTTTTTAATCCCTGTAACTATTGTTTTGCATTTTTTTTTTTTTTTTTTGGTTTTTCGAGACAGGGTTTCTCTGTGTAGCTTTGCGCCTTTCCTGGGACTCACTTGGTAGCCCAGGCTGGCCTCGAACTCACAGAGATCCGCCTGGCTCTGCCTCCCGAGTGCTGGGATTAAAGGCGTGCGCCACCACCGCCCGGCTTTGTTTTGCATTTTGTCTCTAAAGTTTATTATTTAGGGGCCTCAAATACACAAAATCATACATTATTTTTCCTGCTGTGTCTTGCTGTGTCATTCTTCAGTTTAACATCTTCTAGGTTCATATATGTTATAGCATGGATTTGAATTATATTTCCAATAAGGCTGAATAATATTCTGTTCTATGCATATAATGTATTTTAGTTGTCTATTCATTAGTTGGTAGATATTGACAAGAATGCTTTAAGGTTTTTATCCATTTAGAAAAGACTGGCAAATAGTTGGTTTTCAGTAAATAATAGACTAGAGGATAGATTAGATGAGAGGACAGGGAAGCTTTCTTAGAGGTAATGGCATTTGAACTGTCCCTTTATTGGTTTTGCTAGGCAGACAAATGAACTTAATTCAGTTTAATAAACAATCTCAGTGATATTTAATTACACAGGTCATCTAACAAGTTAAATCTTTTGTCTGTTGTAACTCCCACCCAGGAGGCATAGGCAGGAGGATTATACATTTAACCTTACCTGGTTAACTTACTGAGACTTTCTCAAAATAAGAAGTGAAGGGTGAAGGGGCTAGAGAGATGGCTCAGTAGTTAAGAGCACTCATTGGCCTGAGTTCAGTTCCTATCACCCACATGACAGCTCACAACCATCTGTAACTCCATTCCAGAATATCTGATGTCCTCTTCTGGCCTGTATGAGCACCAGGGAAGCACATGGTGCAGAGATATACATGCAGGCACACACCTATACACATAAAAAAAAAATTAAAATAGGATGGGCATACAGCTCAGTCTTGGAGTGCTTGCTTAGCATGAATGAGGACCCTAGGTCCCAGCCCCAGTGCTGCCCGAATAACAAAACAAGTTTTGCCTAAAGGACCACTTAGGCAGGTAAAGGCAAAAGAAGTAAGAAAGCTGTATTGAACAGGAGTTAAAGTAATAAAGTTTCAAAAAATATGCTTTGGGGGCTGAAAGAAAGAAAGGCAATTTACTGTTAAGGGCATATCAAAAGCTGACTTTCATGGAAGAAATGATATTTTATGTGTAGAAACAGGTATATGAATTGCAAAAGTAGATAACACTAGGAGCAAGGAAAGATGGAAGTGAGAAATTGGGGCCATTTTTTGTGTGATCCTGTTCCATTTGGCTCGGATTCTGGCTATGTAAAGTTTGTTAACAGGAAGTGGTATGGGATAGAAGGTTTGGGGGCTTAGCCTTGCAATCTAAGATTTGGAGTTTATATTTAATATTGTAGGTGGGTAGAGAGAAGTTGTGATAAGACTGTATTTTAAAAGGAAGAAGAAACACGGTAGGGGTTGCAGCTCAGTTGAAGAGTGCTTGTCTCTGGCATTTAAGAGACCTGAGTTTGATTCTTCCCCCCCCCCTTTTTTTTTTTAAATTGTATTTTTGTTTTTGAAGACATGATTCTCTGTGTACCGTTGGCTGTCCTGGAACTCCCTCTGTAGATCAGGCTGTCCTCGAACTCACAGAGATCTGCCTGCCTCTGCCTCCCAAGTGCACCACCACCGCCTTGCCTGAATTTGATTCTTAGAACCAAGTGTGCTGATTCATGCCTGTAATCTCAGCAGGATCTCATAAGGATCCTAAATTCAAGGTCGGACCTGACTATATAAGGAGTATGAGGCCAGTCTGAGCCATATGAGACCCTGTCTTAAAACAACAAAACAATAAAAGAAACATACTTAGGAAGCTTTTACAAAGTGAAGAGCATTCGTGATTGAATTCAAGATTTATTGCTTAATCATTTAACATTCATCGAATACTAACAGTGTTCAAGTACTCTTCTAGGCAAAGAAAATGGCAACATAATATGGCCTCTCCGTAGTGTTTTTATTCTTGGTGAGAGAAAGGAAGGGAACACAGGAAGACAAAATAAGCACATTAGAAAAGAAATGAGATGAAATAACGTCATAGCCTGTGAAATACTGCACAAGGGAGCATGACCTGCTGGGGAAGGAGTTTAAGGAGGACTTTTGAGGTAATGACCTCTGAGAGCTGAAGGATTAGAAATCGCCAGCCTGAAGGATTAGGTATCCCCAGAGGAGGGAACAAAAAATACAAAACCAACAATTTGGGGGACGATTTAATGGCTCTGACAAATGCAAAGACTATGTTGTTTTCAAGCAGAGTAAGTGATGAAGTTGAAATTTGAAATTAGAAGAGAAAGTTAAGAGACTCCTCCTGCCCCCTTGGTTTTTCAAGACAGGGTTTCTCTGTGTAGTTTTGGTGCCTTTCTTGGATCTCCATCTGTAGACCAGGCTGGCCTCACACTCACAGAGATCTGCCTGCCTCTGCCTCCCAAGTGCTGGAATTAAAGGTGTGTGCCACTGACAACGCCCAGCAAGACTTTTTTTTTTTTAACAGCAAGACTTTTTTTTTTTTTTAAAAAAAGAATAATTACATAGTCACGAAACAGACTAAAGAGGAATAGTTTGAGAAAGTGAAAGCAAAGAGTAACATCGTCAGAGTCATGTGAGAATGATGTATTAAGAAGTGAGAAGCAGTGGTGATGCATGCCTGTAATCCCAGCACTTGGGAGGCAGAAGCAGGAGATCTCTGAGTTTGAGGCCAGCCTGGTCTACATAGTGAGTTCCAGGACAGCTAGGGCTGCACAGTGAGAAGCTGTCTTGAAGAAAGAAAAGCAACAGCAGCAGCAACAACAAGCAACAGGTGGCTGGGGATGTGGCTTACTGGGTGAAAGGGTTTTCTGCTAAGTCTAATGATTTGTTCAGCCCTGGGACCCTCAGGGTAGAAGGAAAGAACCAATCTTGAACGTTGTCCTATGACCTTCATAAACAATGTAATACATGAACATCTTTTTAAAGGAGGAGAGACGCCGGTGTTCCTCCTTAGATGGTAGAATGCTTATCTACACACACGAATCCCTAAATTGCATCTCCAGAACCATGTAAGCCAGCTGCCATGTAATCCCAGCCAGAACTAGAGTGGGGAACAGGATAGTCTAGAGTTCAAGGCTATCCTTGGCTAGTAGAGTTTGCTGGCAGTTTGCTGACCCTCCTCAGAACAACAACCCCCAGAACCATAGAAAAAGAAAGAGCAGGAAGAGAAGGAAGGACTGGGGACAAGAAGACAGAGTCTGGATTTGTTAAAAGTTACTGGTGATCCTTCCATGGGAGAGATGAGAGCAAAATTGGGTTGTAGAGAATAGCAGTGAAGAAGCTCTCGGGTCCTTAACCAGCATTTAACTGGGGCTGGTGGGATGACTCCGTGGTTAAAGGCACTTGCTGTGCACAGTCTAACAACCTAAGTTCAGTCTCCAGAGACTAGTGGCATGTGCCATTCCCCCAATAGTGGTTGGTATATTTTTCAAAACACACGTAAAACAACTATATAAACTTAGTAACCAGATGGTCTATAAGAATACTATTTACTTAAAAATGTTTAGAATCTGTTGACTGTCTGGCATTGGCCAGGTGCTAGGATACAAAGAGGAATGTCACGAATTTTTGTTGTTGTTGTTTAAGAAGATTAAGGGAGAGAGACATAACTAAAAATTCACAACGATGTGTCTTCATTTCTCTACTGCTCTGCTTAGAGTCCATGGTCCATTATTACAATTACCTCTGTAAAAATATCCTCAATTTTTCTTAAATTCAACTCTTTACTTACTTGCCTTCACTTGAGAAGCTGAATGTGGAGAAAAAGCCAAAAACCTCTCTGATTGATTTCACAGAGAGTTCTTGACTACTGATCTTAAATGGACCTTATTAGCATCTAGCTTCATTTCTGCATTTCATAATTCCTTTACCCTCTCACTTTCGACAACCTACATGTTCCTTGTTTTCAGCTCAGATCTGCAATTCTCCCTTTTAGCTAAGAAACATTCTTCCTGTTTCACTAGGAATGTATACACATAAGAGAACTTCCTCATACTCTTTTTTTAAAATAGATTTTAAGAAATAATTTAACTTTATTTTATCTACATTGGTGTGAAGTATCACATCCCCTGGAACAGTTACAGACAGTTGTGAGCTGCCATGTGGGTGCTGGGAGTTGAACCCGGGTCCTCTGGAAGAGTAGCCAGTGCTTTTAACTGCTGAGCCATCTCTCCAGCCCCAACTTCCTCATACTCTTACTCTCATAGCTATCAGTATTTGCTCACTAGGGTGAGCAATTTGCCTTTCTCCAAGTCTGGTGAATGATTGCTTCAGAATGATTCTATTTGTGTAATGGCTCTTATCCATCCCTCTAACCCACTGATGTCCATCACTCTATGGATTATCCTGTCTAAATTTTAGGACTACAGCTCAGTGGTAGACCACTTGTTTTGCATAAACGAAGCCCTAGGTTCAGTCTCTAGTATTGCCCCATCCTCCTCTTCCCCAATTATCCTGTTGTCTTTTTTCTTTCCTCCTTTTCCTCTTCTTCCTTTAAAAAAAAAAAAAGGAAACAACAACAACAAAACGGGGTCTCACTGTGTAGCCTGGCTGACCTGAAATTAACTGTGTAGACCAGGCTGACCTTAAACTCACAGAGATCTCATCTCTGCTGTGATCAAACGTATGTGCCATCAAATTTGGCCTTATCTTTGATTCATTCTAGTTGGATTTGTGTACTTTTCATTAGCTAAAACCTTTTAAGATTTCATTCAAGGTCTTACTTTGCCAAACTCAGTGCTTATTAGATCTGTTGATAATTTTATTTTGAAAACTTTATTTTGAAATACTATTTTCAAACAAGAGTTAATTATGTGTTTTTGTTTGGGTAAGTGCATGTGAGTATAAGGCCTATGGAAGCCAGAAGAGGCTGCTGATCTGGAACTGGAGTGGCAGGTGGTTGTGGGCTTCTTGAGGTGGAGCAGAGGACCTGAATTTTGTCCCCAGCACCTCTTTCCAGCAGCTCACAACCCTCTATAAATCTGGCTCCAGAGGATCTGAAGCCTTTGGCCTCATCAGACACCTGCAAGTTTGAACCACACACATATAATTAAAAATAGTAAGTCTTTTTTTTTTTTTTTTTTTTTTTTTTTTTTTTAAATTAAAGGCTTACTATAGTCCACAAGCCATTTCATGATCTTATATCTCCTCCTACACTGCTTCCTCTCCTCTCTTTTGGTCATTCAGCCCCAGAATCTTGGGCCTCCTTGCTGTTTTTTTGTTTGATTTTTTTTTTTTTTTTTAAAGATGGTGTCACTATGAAGCCTGGAACTTTATTTGTATTTTTGCTTTTTAAAATTTCTTTGTGTGTGTGTGTGTGTGTGTGTGTGTGTGTGTGTGTGTGTGTGTCTGTCTGTCTGTCTGTCTGCCTGCATGTGTGCCATAGTGTACTTAACGGAGATCAGAGGGCAATTTATGGGTGCTGGTTTTTTCCTTCTACTGAGTAGGTTCTGTGGATTGAGCTGAAGTTGTCAGGATTGATGCCAAGGTTCATACCTGATGAGCTGTCTCTGTAACTCTTCTTTAATTTTCTATTTTTAGCCTGAGGGAAGAGGATTGCCACAAATTTGAGGCCAGCATTATCTACACAGCGAATTTCAGGCCAACCTGGGTGACAGTATAAAACCCTGTCTCAAAAAGCCAAAACCCAAACAACGCAAAGCCCCACAACCCAAAAGTCAAGATGCAACCCTCTCCTCCTCAAACCCCAGACCTGTAAAATACACACATGGGCTTTTAAGTTCTGTGAGAGTATGGACTGTACATGGCATGTTTGTCCTCGTGTCCCTAGCAGTTCATGTAGTTAACTGGTACAGAGTAGATGTTTGTGGGGTCTGTAAACAACGGGGCGGGCAGAGTAACCATTTGAGTGAGGCAGAAAGGAAATCTAAGTTCAACATGACTTAGTTAGCCCGTGTTGGTTCAAACTTTAGAATCTGACCCTGAGCAGTTTATTTTAGACAGCATAGCACAATTTTGGAAAAAAGTTTCTTGATGATAATTAACTCAACTCTGTGTATACAACAGACATGTTGACATGAAAACTCTTTACAAAGTCCATATGGCCTCTTCCAAATGATGAGGTCCATTGACTCAGAAACAAAGCTCAAGATAAGGGTCCAGGGAGAATGACTGAAGTAAACACAATAGCCTGTGGGAGTCAGGAGTGGCCTGGTCCTAAGATAGCACAGAAGTTACCGAGGCTGTTGTCAAGTACAGGTGCCATCTCCTGTTAGGAAGGGTTTTATTGACTGAGAAGCAATGCTTCCTCTAGGGAGGAAGAGTCTGGGATAAACAAACATAATAGTCTGGGGGATTCAGGTTAAGACTGGCTCTACAAGGGGGCTGGAGAGATGGCTCAGCAGTTAAGAACACTGGCTGCTCTTCCATGGGTCCTGGGTTTAATTTCCAGCAACCACACTGTGGCTCACAACCATCTGTAATGGAATCTTATTCCCTGTTCTGGTGTGCAGACAAACATTCAGACAGAGCACTCATATATATAAATAAATCTTTTTTTTTAAAGACTGGCCCTACAGATAGCAAAGATCACCAAGTGTCTCAGTCAGTGTTCTATTGCTATGAAGTTGCCACGATCACAGCAACTCTTAAAAAAAAAGCATGTAATTGAGGCTTGTTTACAGTGTCAGAGGTTTAGTCTATTATTATGGTGGGGAGGATGGCAGCATGCACACAGAGATGGTGTTGGAGGAATTGAGAGTTCTACATCTGCATCTGCAGGCAGCAGGAAAAGAGAGACCTTAGGCTTGCAGAGGCTTCTGAAACCTAAAAGCTCACCCCCAGTGGCAGCTTGTTAGGCCATACCTCTGAATCCTTTCAAATATTGCCACTCCCAGGTGACCAAGCATTCAAATCTGTGAGCCTATGGGGGCCATTCTTATTCACACCACCACACCAGGTTATTAACTACACCAATAATATCATTCCCAGCCTTCTGAGTGGAAAACAGGTTATACATACCCCCCAACTCCCCCTCTGAGGGAGGAGACAACCCTGTGTGTTTAATATTCCTGGTTTCCCTAGTACATATCTGTGAGAAGTGAGCAAAGGGACCCCATGCCCTCTGCAGAGGTTCAGCATGTTAATTTGAATGAATTTCTTTTTCTTTCTTTTCTTTCTTTCTTTCTTCCTTCCTTTCTCCTTCCTTCCTTCCTTCCTTCCTTCCTTCCTTCCTTCCTTCCTTCCTTCCTTCCTTCCTTCCTTTCTCTTTCTTTTCTTTTCTTTCTTTTTTTTTTTTGGGGGGGGGGGTTTCAAGACAGGATTTCTCTGTGTAGTTTTGGTGCCTGTCCTGGGTCTTGCTCTGTACACCAGGCTGGCCTCAAACTCACAGAGATCCGCCTGGCTCTGCCTCCCAAGTGCTGGGATTAAAGGTGTGCGCCACCACTGCCCAGCCAGTTTGAATGAATTTTAAGAGAGAACATCTTGGATTTATTTTCAGTATAAGTGTATGTATATACCTGTAGTAATCACAAATGATTAGGTGGTCCTTCTAATGTGCATTTTATAGGGATAGTTCATCATCCATCTAAATACTGACCTAACCATTGTGTAATTTGAATTTTAACCAGTCCATAGACTCAGGCCTATCTTGTTTAGTCTTTCACAAATCCCAGTGTATCATCTGTCATGTATAATAAATGCACAGCATACAGAAATATAAAATCCCTCCCCCATTTCACGGTGCTGTTAGAAAAATGAATGGGAGTAGCACAGTATTTTGCTGTTATGTAGTGAATCAGCCTGATGAGGGTTTAGATTATGCTCCCCGGGGGCTTATAATAATCATTGCGCAGGGCGGTGGTGGCGCACGCCTTTAATCCCAGCACTCGGGAGGCAGAGCCAGGTGGATCTCTGTGAGTTCGAGGCCAGCCTGGGCTACCAAGTGAGTTCCAGGAAAGGCGCAAAGCTACACAGAGAAACCCTGTCTCGAAAAACCAAAAAAAAATCATTGCTATTTTAATTAAAATTTTAATTTTAGTTATAAATTATTTTTTTCTTCTTCCTTATTTCCCCTTTTTTATTTTCTTCTCTTTGGTTTTCTTTTCTGGGGCAAGGTCTTGCCTTGTAGCCCAGATATACCAACCTCACACTTAACGGTTCTCCTTCAACGTTTCAGGATTACAGGCATATGCTGCCTGCCACACTTGGTCTTATAAATGATCTTTTTTGTTTGTTTGGCTTTTTTTTTTTTTTTTTTTTTTTTTGAGACAGGGTTTCTCTGTGTAGTTTTGGTGCCTGTCCTGGATCTCGCTCTGTAGACCAGGCTGGCCTCGAACTCACAGAGATCCGCCTGGCTCTGCCTCTCGAGTGCTGGGATTAAAGGCGTGCGCCACCACTGCCCGGCCTATAAGTGATCTTTTAAGGGATTATTAGGGTTTGACTCAGTAAATAAAGGTGGTCTGGACTACTTAAGCATCAAATTGTATCTGTAGTAAAACCTTGAGTGTTTTGGTGATACTGAGACAAACGTTTATAATTCCCTTTATATAGAGCTGGCTTCTGCCTCTGCTTAGACACAGCTGTCCTGATGAGATTGCCTTTGTTCTCTGTGACATAATTTAAAAACAATTCACAAAAAACCAAAAGAAATAATTTACTTATGTTTTAGTAATATTTTGGGCTAAATTTGTTGATACTGAATGTTGTATACATTTTGGTTTTTTGTTTGGTTTTGTTTTTGAGACAGAGTCTCTCCATGTAGTCCTGACTGTCCTGGAACTCATGGTATAGACCAGGGTGGCATGGAGTACACAGGCCCGAGATTAAAGATGTGTACTGCCACGTTCAACCTAGATGTGTTGATTTTTAATAACCAAGGTATTTTATGAACAAAACAAATAGGAAAAAACAAAGGAAAGAAACAGGTCAGGTGTGATGGCCCTGCACTTGGAAGCAGAGCCAAGCAGATCTCTGTTTTTCAAGGCAAGTTTGACCCATAGAGCAAGTTCAAAGACAGCCATGGCTATAGAGAAACCTTGTCTCAAGAACACACAACAAAACAAAGGAGGAGGAGGAGGAGAAGAAGAAGAGGAGAAGGGAAGGGAAGGGAAGGGAAGGGAAGGAAGGAAGGAAGGAAGGAAGGAAGGAAGGAAGGAAGGAAGGAAGAAAGAAAGAAAGAAAGAAAGAAAAAGAAAGAAAGAGAGAGAGAAAGAAAGAAATTAGGTAAGAAAATAATATATGCCAGATGGTGGTGGTACACACCTTTAATCCCAGCACTCTGGAGGCAGAGGCAGGCGGATCTCTGTGAGTTGAGGCCAGCCTGGTTTACAGAGCGAGTTCCAGGACAGCCAGGGCCACATAGGGAAATCCTGTCTTGAAAAAACAAACAACAACAATAAAAAGGAATATATACTTGCAAACACACTGTTAATATATGCTGTTTTATCACCTCTAACCGTATTAGCATAATAATACATTTATTTGATGTGAATTAAATTTTTATATCTCTATATGAAATTAGTGTTTTAAGAGAATTCTGGGAACGATGCTACAGTTATTGTTTTGTTGTTTACAGGAAGGGAGGCAATAATAAATTAATAAAGATCTATCATCGGGATGGTAAATACGGCTTTTCTGACCCCCTGACATTTAATTCTGTGGTGGAGCTCATTAACCACTATCACCATGAATCTCTTGCTCAGTACAATCCCAAACTCGATGTGAAGCTGATGTACCCGGTATCCAGATACCAACAGGTATGATCATAGACATTCTCACAGCATTATTTCATATAATTTTATTCTATTTTTCAGGCTTATTGGTTAAAAAGAAATCTAGTTTATATTTATTTTCCCAGTTAATCTTGAGTGTGGTGGTGCTTGCCTTTAAGGCAGGTGGATCTCTGAGTTTTAGGCCAACCAGGGCGATGTAAAACCCTATCCCCCCCGCTTCAAAAAAAAAAAAAAAGAAAAGAAAAAGATACATTTTCTAAGTAGCATTTTAGGTATTTTAGCTTAGTTTTTTTCAATTTTGTTTTTTGAAATAGGGTTTCATGTAGGTAGGCTGGCTTTGAAATCACTATGTAGCTGATAGTGACCTTGAGTTTCTGATCTTCCTGCCCCAGTCTCTTGAGTTCTTGGGATTTTAGGTTTTTGCTATCATACCTCGTGTGTGTGTGTGTGTGTGTGTGTGTGTGTGTGTGTGTGTATGTGAAAGAGAGAGAGAGAGAGAGAGAGAGAGAGAGAGGGAGGGAGGGAGGGAGGGAGGAGTATAATTGGGTTTTTCTTTTTACTTTTTAAACCACACACAGAATCTTATTCTTACTTATGAATGCTTGACTTATTTCTAGCCAACTTTTCTTAAATTATCCTGTCTACCTTTTGCCTCTGGGCTTTTACCTTTCTCTATTCTATATACCTTTCTTTACTTCTTAGTCTGTGGCTGGCTGTGTGGCTGGCCCCTGATGCCCTCTCTCCTTCTCCTTTTCTCACTCCTCCTTTTCTCTTTTTCTCCTTCTATTTATCCTCTCTCCATGCCAGCCCCACCTATCCCTCTCCTGCCTAGCTATTTGCCATTCAGCTCCTTATTAGACCAATCAGGTGTTTTAGACAGGCAAAATAACACAGCTTCACAGAGTTAAACAAATGCAACATAAAAGAACACATCTTTGCATCATTAAATAAATGTTCCACAGCATAAACAAATGTAACAAATCTTAAAATAATATTCTACAGCATCTGTAGTCTCACTTTCTTACATAAAAAGTTACTCATTTGGTGAGACCTTTTCTTTTTTAATTTAAAAATTGTGTATGTGTGTGTGCATGCATGTGCACGTGTGCATGCCTGTGTGCCCTTGTGCCTATGTGCCTGTGCCTGCAAAGGCCAGAAGACATGACATTACATCTGGAGCTGGAATTACAGGGAGTTGTAAACTGCTGGAGGTGGGTGCTAGGAATGAACTTGGGTTCTCTGAAAGAGCACAAGTGTTCCCACTGAGCCATCTCTCCAATCCCTCCAGTCTTTTTTTTTTTTTTTTTTTTAATTTTGTTATATTTTGCTTTATGTTTTTGCCTGCTTGTATGTCTGTGCATTTATATATGTGCATGGTGCCCATTGAGGCCAGAGGAGGGCATTGGATTCTCCTGGAACTGGAGTTGCAGATGGTTGTGAGCCCCCATGTGGGTGCTGGGAATGAAACCCAAGTTCTCTGGAAGAGCACCAGTGCTCTTAAGCACTGAGCCATTTCTCTAGCTCCATATTTTTAATTTTTAAAATAAAATATTTTTACCTGACTTAAAATCTGATCTTAGTGTCACTAAAAAGTGTTTTGCTTGCTGGGTGGGTGGTGTGTTCCTTTAATCCCAGCATTAGAGAGGCGAGGATTGCTATAAGTTCCAGGCCAGCCTGGTCTGCATAGTGAGACCCTGTCTCAAGAACCAGAACAGAACAAAATCCTCACGAAATCAAACAAAGTGTTTTTGGTGCTTGGTATTAAAATTTCTGAAGTTGAAATATAATTTGAATGTAAATAGATCTGGAAAAACATGTCAGAATTAATAACATTCCTTCATTTTATTTTTGTTTGCCTGTGTAGGACCAGTTGGTAAAAGAAGATAACATTGATGCAGTAGGTAAAAACCTGCAAGAGTTCCACTCTCAGTATCAGGAGAAGAGTAAAGAGTATGACAGGCTGTATGAAGAGTACACCAGGACATCTCAGGTGAGAGCTCTTGTTTGGGGATGGTCTTTGTGCAGTGTTACTGTTCTCACATTCTGAGTAGTTGGCTGGACGGTCTGCTGCCTTCCTTTCTTAATTGCCTTTTGGGACTTTGATGATACAAAAATACTCCCACTCATACCTTTTTTGTTATTGTTGTTAAAGATAGAATTTTCTATCAGCATTATCCAGGGGGTTAGGAATATGACTTAACTTAAACAGAATGCATCTTGTTTGCCTATCAGGTTTGATCCTTGCATCACATAAAGCTGGGTGTGGTGGTGCAAGTCTTTGATCCCTGGCACTGGGGAGCTGGAAGCAGGAGGATCAGAAATTCAAGATCATTCTCAGCTGTGTAGCCAGCTGGAAGCTTATATGGGATACATGGGAACCTGTCTCCAAATTTTTTTTTTAAATTAGGTAATATAAAATAATAGTTGTAAATTATAAAAATAAACAATGATGAATTCTAGAGATAGAAATTAATTTTTGTCCATCTGGGCAGTGCAGGGCTGTTTCAGCATCTCTGCTGTTGTGAGTCTTGGATTTTTCTGTTTTATGCTCTCCTTATTTAACAGGAGCCATCACCACCATATTTCCAGTAAAAGAAAGGAAGACTAGGAAGGAAAGAGGAAACCCGCCCCTCCCCCCCACCCCCCCAGGGTTTCTCTGTGTTGCTCAGACTAGCCTGGAACTCACTTTGTAAATCAGGCTGGTCTCAAACTCAGAGGTCCACCTGCCTCAGGGATTAAAGGCATGTGCTGTCTCGCCCAGCTAGTTTTATGCTTTTTAAGACAAACTTATTAGATGTGTATGAGTGTTTTGCTGGCTTGTTTGTCTGTACTACGTGCATGCCTGATGCCTATGGAGGTCAGAAGAGGCCATCAGAACTGGAGTTATGGATGGTTGTGAGCCATCATGTGGAGTCTTCTTCAAGAACAGTAAATGCTCTTGACCACTTAGCCTACATTTTGTACTTTAAAGTTTTTATTCCTATTTATTTTATGAATATGAAGTTGGTAGTAATGATCCTTCTTTGAGTCCGTGTTCCCATCCCCCCACAGACAGGGTTTCTCTGTGTGGCTCTGGCTGTCCTAGAACTCACTCTGTAGACCAAGCTGGCCTCAAACTCACAGAGATCCACCTGCCTCTGCTTCCCAAGTGCTGAGATTAAAGACATGCCCACCACTGCCCAACTTTTATATATACTCTAAGCTAAAAGTTTGTTGATTTTATTGATTTTTTTCCTCCTCCCTTCTTGTCCCCTTTTCTCACCCCTCTTTCCTTTCTCTCTTCTTTCCTTCTTTGTTTCTGTTTCTTTGAGACTCTGTCTTATTTAGCTCAGTGTAGTTGCAGGTGATGCTGAATCCCTGTTCCTTCTGCCTTCACCTCAAGTGCTGCTGGTATCACAGGTGAACCCCCTTTCCTGGTTCTGCTGGTATCACAGGTGAACCCCCTTTCCTGGTTCTGCTGGTATCACAGGTGAACCCCCTTTCCTGGTTCCCTTTCCTGGTTCTGCTGGTATCACAGGTGAACCCCCTTTCCTGGTTCTGCTGGTATCACAGGTGAACCTCCTTTCCTGGTTTTGCTGTTTTTTTTTTTTTTTTTTCTCTAATCTTCATTGTTTCCTTCCTTCTGCTAGTTCTGCATTTTGTTTGCTTTTTTTTTCTTTTTTCCTGGTTCCTTAAGTCATCCAATTAGATTATTGATTTGAAAGCACACTTCTCTTTTTAAAAAAATTAACGGTTATTAGTATGTATGAGAATCCTGGTGTCACTGCACACTTGTGCAGGTCAGAGAGAACTTTGTGGTGTCCTTGAGAACTTGCATGGTCTGATGGCCCGGGCCTTTTTACCCACTGTCAGTTTGCTTGCTGTTGCTCTGATAAAAAGCATGACCAGAAGCAACTTTGGAAGGAAGAGTTTGTTTCATCTTACAGTTGTAGTCCATCCTGAAGGGAAGTCAGAGCAGGAGCTGGAACAGAAACCATGGAGGAGTGCTGCTTTCTGGCTTGCTTCCTTGGCTTGCTCAGTTTGCTTTCTTTGACAACCCAGGACACCTGCTCAGGGGTGTTAACCACTCACAGTGGACTGGGCCCTTTCATATCAATTATTAATCCAGAAAGTATCCCACACACTTTTCCTACAGGTCAGTATGATGTACACATTTTCTCAATGAGGTTTTCTCTTCTGAGATGACCCTACCTTGGGTTAAGCTACAAAAGTAACCAGCACACCAGCTGAACCTTTTCACCCCCAGCCCCTCTCTGCATTTTTTTAAATCATTGGTGTTTACATCTATGAAATTCCCTGAATATTGCTTTTGTCATATCTCATAGGTTTTCTTATGGAGTGCGTAGGTTTCATTCATCTAATTTCACCTGTCATTTGTTTATTTTATATTTATTATTGTTGTTATTATATGAGGCGAGGCCTCACTATGTAGCCCTGGAACATTGTGTAGATGAGGGTAGCCCGGAGCTTACAGAAATCTGTCTACAACTGCCCCACAAGCCTTCTGGGATTAAAGGATACACCACTACACCTGGCCTTTGTCATTTATTTTATGAACCATCAGTTGTTTAGCAGCATGTTATTTAATTTCTGTATATTTGTTACTTTCTAATTTTTCCTCCTGTGATTGATTTTTATTTTCTTTTCTCTGTGGATCAGAGAAGATCCTCTGCATGATTTGAGTCTTTTAAAATTTATTAAAACTTGGGGCTAGAGAGATGGCTCAGCATTTAAGAGCACTTATTCTTGCAAAGGATTTGGCTTTGGTTCCCAACACTCACATGTTGGTTCACAACCATGTGTAACTATAGTGCAGACCCAATGGCTTCCCCTGACCTGAAGGCATCAGGCACAAATGTGGTGCACACACATACATACACGCAAAACACTCATACACATCAAATTAAATAAATAAATCTAAAAAAAGAAATATAAAATTTATTAAAACTTGTTTTGTGGCCTGGATATATTTTGAAGAATATTATATCTTTACCTAAGAATTATCTATATTCTACCCTTGCTGTGTAGAGTGTTCTTTATGATGCCTAGTATATATATATAATTGGGTTAATTTATAGTTAAAAAAATCTTTATAGTATTACATAAACACTACTATTATGCATCTCTGTCCCTGCTTGTCCCCTTCTTTTTTTGAGTCAGGGTCTCACTATATATCCCTGGATAGACTGGATTCACTATGTAGACCAGGCTAGCCTTGAACTCACAGAAATCTATGTACCTCTACCTCTCAAGTGCAAGGGTTAAAAAGTTTGTGCCAACATGCCCTGTCCCTTTGTTATATACTGTCCAATATTACATTTTTATGCTTTATGCATTTTTCCTTTCAAATTATATAAAATAAGAGGTAGTACTTGGGGTATAGCTCATTGATAGAATGCTTATTTAGCATATATAGTTTCCTGGTTTTGCTCTCTAGCCTGGAAGCAAAATCCCATAATTTACTAACTATAAAGCCTCATATTGACCATTTCACCATACCTATAATGTTGATCATTTTAATGGAGTCAGTCTGTAAAAGTCTTAATAACTTTTTCTCCATTCTACTATCACACACTAGGCTCATCACAGTTAATTCATCTGGAAGTACTAAAGTAAAAGATGTTGAAACTGGACATTAAGGTCTAGACACCAGGCAAACACATGATATAAATAAATGTCCTCAACCTTCTGGCTCCTACAGACTTTTTTCCCCTCTTCTGTGGGGTTCCCCTGGCTCTGTCTAGTGTTTGGCTGTGGATCTCTGCGTCTGCTCCCATCAGTTGTGGGATGATGCCTCTGTGATGACAACTGGGCTGGGCACTGCTCTGTGAGTACAGCAGAGCATCCTTAGGAATCATTTCATTGGGTTTTTGTTTTTTGGCTGGTTTTTTTTTTTTTTTTTTTTGACAGTCAAGAGTCTCTGGGCTGTCTAGCCTCTGGTTCCTGGCCATCCAGGCATTGTCAGGCATGGGCTTCTCTCATGGCAGGGCTTCAAGTTGGGCCAGTCATTGTTGGCCATTCCCATAAGTTCTGCATTACCATTACCCCAGCACATCTTGCAGGCAGGACAGATTGTAGGTCAAAGGTTCTATGGCTGGGTTGGTGTCCCAGTCCCACTGCTGGAAGCCTTGCCTGGTTATAGAAGATGGCCAGTTCAGCCTCTATATCCCCCATTTCTGGGAGTCTTGTTAGGATCACTCTCAAAGGAGCCAGAGGGGTTGAGAACAAGGCCCACAGAATCAACTACGCAGGACTCGTAGAGGGTACAGCGATCGAAGCAACGAGCACGGACCTGTATAGATCTGAGCTAGGTCCTCGGTGTTGGTTGTGTAGCTTCATGTTCTTGTGGAACTCCTAACAGTGGGAGTGGGGGTGTGTCTTTGACTCTTCTGTCTGCTTTTGGGATCCTTTTCCTCCTCCCGAGTTGTCTCGTCCAGCCTTTATAGAAAGGTTTGTACCTAGTATCATTGTAACTTGTTATGCCATGTTTGATTGATATTCTGCTCTTTTTTTTTTTTTTTGAAGGGAAATGGAGGAGTGGAGGGAGGAGAAAATGTGGTCAGATGTAATAATGTATGAGAGAATAAAAATAAATAAGTATATATTTTTAAAATTGAATTTAAATACACGCATGCATTTAGGTATACAACAGATGTAGCACAAATATCAAATATCAAAAAAAAAGTTATAATTAATCTTTTTTTGAGACAGGGTTTCTCTGTGTGACCCTAGCTGTCCTGGAACTTGCTTTGTAGACCAGGCTGGCCTCAAACTTGCAGAGATCCACCTGCCTCTACCTCCCAAGTGCTGGGAGCAAAGGTTTGTGCCACCACTGCCTACCTCAAAATGATTCTTAATAATTAAAAAGATAAAAAGGGAATCCATTTTCACACAAGAATATGCACCAGCACAACATTTTGGTATTAGAATTCTATACTTTTTCAGCAGAAATCTGGTCTTCTACTTCAAGAAAGTCTCACCTGAAGTCTTTACCACATTGATTCAAAATACTCACATCTTCCTCCTTACTTAGGCAAAGCCTTAGTGTTATAGCAGAGTCCTTTATAGCTTGTAACCAATCACATAAGTCCTGCTCACTGTGTCTTCAGTATATATGCAGAACCTAAACATTTCTCACCACCTTTACTACTGATACCTTGTCCAAAGCTACTTTCTCGTCTGGTGTGATAATTTTTGTGTTGCTGTGACAAAATACTTGAAGGCTGGGTATGAAGGTGCACACCTTTAATCCCAGCACTAAAGAGGCCACCCTGGTCTGCATAGCCAGTTCTGGACCATTTCAGGCTACGTAGTAGAGACACAACGTAACATTCAACAACAAAATACTTGAGAGTCAGCCACAAAGGGAGAAAGGTTTGCTTTGGATCGCAGTTTTAGCTGTTTCAGTGCTGTATCAGGAGAGGGGGGGCCGGGGTTCTGCTAGATCCTTCAAAGGTGTGCTGCCAGTGACCTGACTTCCTAAAGGTTCCACCTCCTACCCCAGTAGTGCCCTCTAGGAAGTGGTCCATAAAGCCTTTAACACATGCACCTTTGGGGAACATTCCAGATTCAGGCTATACCATCTGCATCTACTGCAGCAGCCTCCTAACATATTCTTGCCCCATCCGCCACTTCTCATCTCCTAAATCACGTTTCAGCTTATCAGCCAGGGTGATAATTGTCTAACATAGGTTAAGTTACACTCTTGTGCTTATGTTTCAGTGCGTGTGTGGAGGACAGAGGTCAGTCTCAGGTGGTGTTCATCTGGCACTGTCCACTTTGTTTCTTGGGATAGGGTCTGTCACTGGCCTGAAGTTTGTCCAGTAGACTAAGCTGGCCGGCAAGTGAGCCCCAGGGGTCCATTTGTCTCTACTTCACCAACATGGAGATCATAAGCACATCACGGTGCCTGTCTTTTATATGTGGATTCTGGGGCCAGATTCAGGTCCTTAGCCTGTGTGCAAGTGCTTTGCTGACTGAGTTGTTGTCATGGGCTTACTTCTTTGTTTACAAGGAGTTTGTAAAAACAAACAAACAAAATCCAACATAACCCCCAAACCATCTATTAGTCAGGGTTCTCTAAAGATATTTAAAAAAAGAAAGAAGTCTGAACTCGTGATATACTTGAGGTAAGCCTGAATACCTCAACCTCCTGCCTCCACCTCTTGAATGCTAGGATTGTAAATATGTGCCGCCATGCCTGGCTCTGACCCTACTTCATTAATAATGCTTTGTTTTGTTTTTATTGAGACAGGGTTTCTCTGTGTAGCCCTGTCTTATCCTAGAACTCTCTTCAGACCAGGCTGGCCTCGAACTCACAGAGATCCACCTGCCTCTGCCTCCTGAGTGCTGGGACTAAAGGTGTGTGCCACCACTGCTCAGCTTTGTTTCTTGTGTGTAGGTGTCAGAGGACAGTCTTCAGTGGTTGGTTCTCTTCCTTCTCCGTGGGTGCTCAGGCTTGGTGTCTGTCAGATGGTTTTTCTCCCTGGCCATCCTCTTGGCCTGGACATTATTCCTTAGAACTAGTCACTGTTCTCCCCGGTTCACTGTTCTTAAATATAATACACCCAATTTCCACCTTGCAGTGTTTGCATTGACTGACTGCTTCAAAAACTTTGTAAAAACCTGGCTAACCCCCTTACTTCCTTCAAGTCTTCCCATATGTCATCATCTCGGTAAGGCCTACCTGGCATCTTTATTTAATAAATTTAATTTATTGATGAGGCATAATGACAAATGCTTATAATCCCAGTACTTAGAAGACAGAGGTAGGAGGATCAGGTATTCAAAGTCATCCATAGCTACATATAATGACGTCAAGGCCAGTCTGAGCTACATGAGACCATCTCTCAAAACAAAAAATAAAATGGTAACATGTTACTGGGTATATACCTATCATCCCAATAATAGGAGACTAAGGCAAGAGGACTTCAGATTAGAGGCCAGCCTGGGCAACAGTGAAATCTATCTAAACACACACACACACACACACACATAAACAAAAAAACCCAAAACAACAACAAAAGAAGAACCCCAAAAAGCCAACCAAACAAAACCAAACAGCAACAACAAAATTAATTAAAGGCAAGAGAAATGGCTGAGTGGGTAAAGTGGGTATTGCAACAATAGCTTGGAGACCGAGTTTGAACCCTGGCCCCATGGAAAAGTGGGAGGAAAGAACCACTTTCACTAAGCTATCCTCTGATCTCTCCATGCATGTCATGTCATGCAACCTGCCTCCCCATCATAATAATAATAATTAAAAAATTAGTTAACTGCATTTGGTTACTTCTACCGTGACACGAAGCCAAACCTAACTAAAGTTCAATAGTTGTCCTCTGAGTCCTGGGTGCAGGCTTCAGTTTCTCAAGTTCTCTTTATTACCATCAGGTAGGACTTATGGTATAGTATGTTCTTTTTTTTTTTTTTTTTTTTTTTTTGGTTTTTCGAGACAGGGTTTCTCTGTGTAGCTTTGCGCCTTTCCTGGAACTCACTTGGTAGCCCAGGCTGGCCTCGAACTCAGAGATCCGCCTGGCTCTGCCTCCCGAGTGCTGGGATTAAAGGCGTGCGCCACCACCGCCCAGCAGGTATAGTATGTTCTTAGTGACCATTGCCTGAAGTTAGTAAATATGAGATAGTTGAAAAATTTCTAGAATTATAAATACCCAGTATAGCAATATTTCTGGAATTTTATGCACAATCATTACTTTTCTTAGAAGTACACTGAACCAGAATTAAGCCCTTTCTGAAGATTGTAGGGCCATCCTGACTAAGATGATAGCCTCTTGTGTCTTGGGATGGTGAGATGGCTTAGCATGTAAAGGTGCCTGATGACCCGAGTTCAATCCCTAGGACCCACATGGTGGAAGGAGAATATAGTGACTTCCACATTCAAGCACCTTGCTGTGCACGTGGGCATACATACAAGAAATAAATATAATAAAATACAAAATTATTTTTTAAAACCTTGCTATCCTCAAAGGTCATCAGAATGTATGAGAGACTAAATGGCTTAGTCTAACTGGGGTTTTGGAGTTAGTAAGTGTGTTTTGTAGAATTTTTAGTTTTTCATTTTAGTACATCTGACTTTAGCAGATATTCTTTCTCTGCTTTTTTTCTTCTAGTCAGATTACTGATGAATCTGGCAAATTCAGCATGCAGTGTAGTGATGAAAGTGATAATAAATAGACTCTACATGGCTCTTCTGGGAATAAGACTTTGAATTTTGATATATGAACTCCTTATGTGGCCAGTCACTCTTTCACTTAACTTTTAGGGGTTAGTACTGTAATAATAGGTGCACAGTAAATGACCCTTTTAATCAATGACGTTCAAGGTTAGTCTCTTGGCAACTCATTCATAGGCCTTTCTGTGGTTCTTAGCCATATCTCAGGTAATGATTCTTTTTATTTATTTTATAATCTGAAGTGTTTTACATGTAAGTACTAGAGAAGGGTTGAGTAAAAGTTTTGCCCTGCCATAGGGTCTTATAATTCTCTTTGTTTGTTTGAGATAGCATATTATACAATCCAGACTGGCCTTGAACTTCCTGTGTAGCCATTCATGACCTTTAACTTCTGGTCCTTGGGTCTCTACCTTCTGAGTGCTGAGATCACATGTGCTATCATGCTTGGTACTGATAATCAAACCCAGCACTTTGTGTATGCCAGACAAGCCCTCTAACAATTGAGATACATCTCCAGTTCCCCCACCACCTCCAGCAGCGCTGGAGACTGAATCAGGGACCTTTCATATGCTAGACTGTACTCGACTATGAGCCACATCTCTAGTTCATGATTTGGTCTGATAAAGGGATTATAATAAAAATTACAAAATTTCTTTCAAGATCAAGATCATAAAAATATGATAAAGTGTTTGTGTGTGTTTTGAAATGGAGTCTCATTTAGCTAAAGTTGGCCTTAAACTTGCCCTGTAGATGAGGCTGTCCTTGAACTCCTGATCCTCCTATTTGTTGCCTCCTGAGTACTGACATTATAGTCAGGAATCACCCTGCCTAGTTATAAAGTGTATATTGTTTCTTTTCCTCCTGTAGGAAATACAGATGAAGAGGACTGCAATTGAAGCCTTTAATGAAACTATTAAAATATTTGAGGAGCAGTGTCATACCCAGGAACAACACAGTAAAGAATATATTGAGCGGTTTCGCAGAGAGGGGAATGAAAAGGAGATTGAACGGTGAGTGTACTTAATACCTCCAAGTGAGTAATGAAAGAAGACTTTTTTCTTTATTAGTAATTTCTGTCTTGTTTGTTTATACCCCCTCAAGTTGCACAGCTATGTTATATGGAACTGCTGGCTGTTCCCAGTAATGAATGGTACCAAATGGCATCTTTCTTTCTTATGTGTTTTCTCTTATCTGTGTAAATTCTTAATTCTTATCCATCCTGTAGGACTTAGGTTAGACATAACCTTTTCCAGAAAAGCCTTCCTCAATATCTCATTCCATTTAGGGGTGTTGTGTAAGTCTTTATACAGTGTCCGGTCCTGATCCCAGTGCAACATATTTCCATTCAAGTGCAAACTCATTAAGAATAGACATGGTGGTTTTTCCCCCCTGATATAGCCCAGCACCCCTGTCTGTCATAGTCACATTCTTATGGTACTAGCTGGGAATAGTGACACAGGTCTGTAATCTCAGCTGTGCCAGAGGCTGAGGTAAGTGCATTTCTTGAACCCAGGAATTTAAGACCAGCCTTGTAGCATAGTGAGACCCTGTCTCAAACAAACCCAACAAGATATTAGGACCCTGTTTATGCTTCTTGACCCTTCTGCTTCTGTTGTTATTTTAGCCTTAATATGTCCTATTTTCACAGAATTATGATGAATTATGATAAGTTGAAATCACGTCTTGGTGAGATTCATGATAGCAAAGTGCGTCTAGAACAGGACTTGAAGAAACAAGCTTTGGACAACCGGGAAATAGATAAAAAAATGAATAGCATCAAACCTGACCTGATCCAGCTGCGTAAAATCCGGGATCAGCACCTTGTGTGAGTAGTCTGGGGCTAGATGCTGAGGGACACACCAGCACCAGTTTATTACTGGAACTAGAAATGACATCAATGGGAGAAGAACTTGAAAACTAGACGGCAGTATGTAAGAATTTAGGAATGTGGTCCTGTAGTAGTAGGAGGTCCCAGAATGGCACAAACTAAGTCAGAATGTACTCTACTTTATGTACATACTTGGGAATGTGTACTCTACTTTATGTACATACTTGGGAATGTGTACTCTACTTTATGCACATACTTGGGAATGTGTACTCTACTTTATGTACATACTTGGGAATGTGTACTCTACTTTATGCACATACTTGGGAATGTGTACTCTACTTTATGCACATACTTGGGAATGTGTACTCTACTTTATGTACATACTTGGGAATGTGTACTCTACTTGATGCACATACTTGGGAATGTGTACTCTACTTTATGTACATACTTGGGAATGTGTATTCTACTTTATGCACATACTTGGGAATGTGTACTCTACTTTATGCACATACTTGGGAATGTGTACTCTACTTTATGCACATACTTGGGAATGTGTACTCTACTTGATGCACATACTTGGGAATGTGTACTCTACTTTATGCACATACTTGGGAATGTGTACTCTACTTTATGCACATACTTGGGAATGCTCAGACAAAACTAACAAAGTGTTGTAGAGTAAAAAGCACGTATTGGGGCTGGGGAGATGGTTCAGTGGTTAAGAGTACGTGCTGTTCTTCCAGAGGACCCTGGTTTGGTTCTCAGTACCCACATAGTGACTCACAACCTTCTGTAACTCCAGTTCTAAGGGATCTGATGCTCTCTTCTAAACTCTGTGAGTATTAGGCACATACATGATGCACAGACATACATGCAGGCAAAACAGTTATAAAATGATTCTAAAAAAATTAAAAGTATATGTTAATGTTTCCTTAAAACATAAAAATTAGTAACTGTAGTTTTATGGTAGAATCACAAAAGTAGAATTATTCCTTCAGGGTAAATTCTATAGATAAATAAATAGAATAGGTAGTTCTTTATTTTATTGCTTAAGAAATGAATTTGGTGTGTGGTGACACATGTCTGTGACCCCAGTACTCAGGAGGTAAAAGCAGTAGGACCCAGGAGTTCAAGGCCAGCCTCAGCTACATAGCAAGTTTTAGGCCAGCCCAGGCTACATGAGACCTGTTTTGTTTTTTTTTAAAGAAAGAAAGAAAAGAAAAAAAACGTGGTGCTGGCAAGATGACTCGGTGGGGAAAGGCCTTCAAGCCTGACAACCTGATTTCAGTCAGTGCCTGGCACCCACATGGTAGAAAGAAAAAACAAACTCCTGTAAATTGTTCTCTGACCTCCACTCAGGGCCATGCCTCCTCTCCCCGATGTAAAAAAGTACATCTCTATAAAAATGAAATTTCTTTTTAAATAAGAAAAGTGGTGGCTGGAGAGATGGCTCAGAGGTTAAGAACACTGGTTGCTCTTCCAAAGGTCCTGAGTTCAAATCCCAGCAACCACATGGTGGCTCACAACCATCTATATGCCTTGTTCTGGCGAGTAGGCATACATGCAGACAGAACACTGCATACATAATAAATACAAAAATCTCAAAAAAAGTATGCATAGTAGGTACTTAAGAGCCTTTGAGTAGTGAAAACCAATGCTTTTTAACATTTTTCTTTATTTTTATTTTATGAGTATTTTGCACCACCACCACCCCCAGCCAGTAGTGCACATCTTTAACCCCAGCCAGCATTCAGAAGGCAGAGGCAGGTAGATCTCTGTGTGTTTGAGACCAGCCAGGGCTACATAGTGAGACCCTGTCTCAAAACAAAAAGCAACGAAAAAAACCCATCACTTTGGAAACTAAGGAGCACAAGGTTCTTTTTTCTTACCTCTTGATTGCTATCATTAGCTACTTCTTTGGTTCTTAGTCATTGATTTTTAAAAGTTAATTAATTAAAGTATTTTAAGTTAGCACATAAATAGATGGGTTCTTGCCATTTGCAATTCCAGAAAACTCAAAAGTGTCTTTGACAGTAATATTCTAGTTGACTGTCAACAGACTTTGCATCTTAAAACTTTGTTCTTGTCCTCCATTCAGGGTGCCTTGTGTGCAGCAGCACCCTTTTGTGTTACCCCACATTCCTGCAGGCAGCCTACTGTTTGCCCTGTGCCCCTCTTGAGCTCTTTCCAGCTTCATCCTCTTCTTAGTCTTAGACGTTCGATCATACAGTCAATTGGAACTTTACAATGGATGTTATATATATTTGCCCTGTCTTGCTAAGTGAGGCAAGGGCAAGGAAATGATGTGCTATTATCATTCCTATATATCTTAAGGTGAGTTCTTATGTGAGAAGGCAGGCAGCTTTGTTAGTGGAACATGGACCAAAACTGTTTCTTCTTTTGTTTCCTGGCTTTTCAGAGGTATCCTAACTTTCTTCCTAGAAGGAACACCTCCATCTAAGGAGGTTGGGTGTTCAAAGTAACTGGGGGCATTTGAGGAGATGACTTAGTGAAGGAGAGCTTGTATAACCGTGAGACCTGAGTTTCAGTTCCCAGCACCCACACAAAAGGTAGATATGGCCACACATATTGATAAAAACAGTTCTGGGAGGCAGAGACAGGTGGATCCTGGGAGTATGCTGAATACCAGTCTTAATGAAAGGGTGAGCTTTCGTTTTAGTGAGGGACCCTGTCTTAAGGGAATAGAGGAAGACATCTGTTATCCTACCTAGCTTCTCTGCTTGCTTGTGTACCCATTCACACACATACCACACACACTCCCACAAAACCAATTACCCACCCCCCACACCCATACAGATTCACCCACCCACACATACACCTACTCACGCACATACCACCACCACCACCAGAGAGACATTGAGAAAGGAGGAAAATGAGGACTCAGGAGAAATTGTGGTGTGATTTACTAAATTTATGTTGCTTACCCAGTGTGATTATCTCTTAATAAAGAGATTATTTTCTTTAAGCAAAGAAAATGTTGGTGCTAAGGATGTTAGAGAAAGGTATGTGGATGTGCTGGTGCAAGCGGGGGGGGGGGGGGGGGGGGGGGGGTAGGATGGTTAAGGGATAAAATGAGAAAGCCAGCTCCACTAAGGGTCAGAAATGAAATCCAGGTTAAGGAAGGGCAAGTCTTCCTGAGAAAGTCTTCAGAAATACACCTTTTAGATCTTTAAACACTTAGCTGTGATACAGGCTATATAAATACTTGGGGTCAGTTACAGATACTAAGGTGATCCTAGATCGTGAAGATTTTCTTAAAAATATCCCACCAGTAAATATTTACTGCATATTGATTATCTCTGCTTGTACTGTTTAAGAAATTGGCAGTAGGGGGCTGGAGAGATGGCTCAGAGGTTAAGAGCACTGGCTGCTCTTCCAGAGGTCATGAGTTCAATTCCTAGCACCCATATGGTGGCTCACAACCATTTATAATGAGATCTGGTGCTCTCTTCTGGCCTGCAGGCAGAACACTGTATACATAACAAATAAATATTTAAAAAAAATTTTAAAAATGGCAGTATAGCCATAAGCAGAAAAGAAATCTCTTTAAAACAACATAAGTTTTGTGGGGGAGACAAACATAAACATTAAAAATATAAAATAATGAATTTTGCTGGATCTCTGAAAATTAATAAAATGGTAAAGAGTAGGCCTTAGTTGGGACAAATTAGGGTAGAGAGCTCTGAGATGATGATATTGAATGATAAAGAAAGGAGACTTGGTTGGTGATGAACAAGTTTTTTTTTGTTTTTTGTTTTGTTTTTTCGAGACAGGGTTTCTCTGTGTAGCTTTGTGCCTTTCCTGGAACTCACTTTGTAGACCAGGCTGGCCTCGAACTCACAGAGATTCGCCTGCCTCTGCTTCCCGAGTGCTGGGATTAAAGGGCGTGCGCCACCACCGCCCAGCACTCTTTCTTTTTTAATAATTTGTTTTTATTTTATGTACATTGGTGGTTTTGCCTGAATGTATGTATGTATGAGGTCATTGGATCCCCTGGAACAGGAGTTACAGTTGTAAGCTGCCATATAGGTTCTGGGAATTGAACCTGGGTCCTCTGGAAGAGCAGCCAGTGCTCTTAACTACTGAGCCATCTCTCCAGCCCATAAAAGTGTTTTTTATATTCTACTTTTATGCTCCTGTTTTAGACCATGGGCCTCTACTATGTTTGAATACAAGTGTGTGGGGTGGGGGTGGGGGTGGGGAGGTGTGCTTCTAGAAAAGAGAAGGAAGAAAATTAGATACATGCTTAATTTCAAGTAGTTTTCTGTGTTTCTTCTTTTTTTTCAGGAAAAATTGTTTATGGTATTAATTGAAGGAATAGTAATAGAGAGATTAATTTAGGGAAAACGCTGGCCATTCTTCTTGAGACTAGGGAAAAATAAGAGGTTCCTGGGCTTTCAAAGTATGGCTGGTTTCAGCATCCTCACTCTGTCCAGACAGTAATGAGATTCTGAGGTGGTGTCTTCCCTCTTGGCAGGTGGCTCAATCACAAAGGGGTGAGGCAGAAGCGCCTGAATGCCTGGCTGGGGATCAAGAACGACTATGCTGATGAGTAAGTTCCTCCTCCTTTGTTCTCATGTAAGGCTCCTCCCATCATGCATGTGGAAAGGTGGCTCTCAGGGTCACCCGCAGGACAAAGAACTGTGCACCTCTTTTGAAGTGAGTTGCCTGAAGAGTATGGTGCACACACTTGAGTGTAGAAGTTCTCCCACATGAAATTTGGATGCATATACTGCCATTCAGGTATTTTAGCTTACTGAATGAGTTCTGTAGTTTCTGCACCATAGTAAGTAGTAAAGTTGTTTAAAACTAAACACTCACCTAATTGCAGTTTTACTTTTTTTTATGTGTGTGTGTGTTTTTCTCTTCTTTTCTTTCTTTCTCTCTTTCTCTCTTTCTCTCTTTCTTTCTTTTTTCTTTTTCTTTTTCTTTTTTTTTTTTTGGTTTTTCAAGACAAGGTTTCTCTGTGTAGTTTTGGTGCCTATCCTGGATCTCACTCTGTAGACCAGGCTGGCCTCGAACTCAGAGATCCGCCTGGCTCTGCCTCCCAAAAAACAAAAACAAAAAACCAAAGCATTTTATTAGCTTTTAGATATAAGAATATAAGAGTGCTAGAATAATATTTCAAATATTTAATTTTTAGAAGCTACTTTATCAATGAGGAAGATGAGACCCTGCCGCATTATGATGAGAAAACCTGGTTTGTGGAGGATATCAACCGAGTACAAGCAGAGGACCTGCTTTATGGGAAACCAGACGGTGCATTCTTAATTCGTGAAAGTAGCAAGAAAGGATGTTATGCTTGTTCTGTGGTGTAAGTCTTCTCTGGGTATATTATATGGCCTTTTCCAATCTGCATTAATTAATTACAGTCATCATAAAATTGAGATGGAATTAGATATGGTGATAAGAACTCATGGCTTACTTAGACCATCAGTATTTATCTAATGGTTTTAGGATATAGTGGATTGAGTCCGGTCCTACTGTTTACTTGCTCTATAACGTAGGGATGTGACTTACCTGTCCCTTGTCTAGTCTAATCTGTAAATGCTACCTACTGATGTTATTAGGATAATGATGACACTCTATAAGGCAGGGTAGAAAACAAAGAAATATGACTAAGTGACTGCTCTCAGAGAGCACAAGGCTTAGACAACTATGGATGTTTTCTCTCACACACAGAATATAAGCATAACTATAAACAACATAAAAGTAAAATAGGGACAGCCAAGCTACACAGAAGAACCCTGTCCTGAAACAAACAAACAAAAAGGTAGAAGAGGTACTGTTTGGGAGAAGGAAAGGGGAAACAGGATAGCCGGGGAGTATATGATCAAGATATAATGACACATATGTCTCAAAAATCCTACTGGGACCTGAAAGATGGCTCAGTAGGTAAAGGTGCTTGATGACCTAAGTTTAAGACTCACATGGTACAAGGAGAAGACCAACTCCCTCAAGTTGTCCACTGATTTCCACATGTATGCCATGCGTACACATATGTGTACCCCACCATAAAGAAATAAAAGTAGTTTTAAAGTGACTCTAAAAAGTCACATTGAAACCCATTATTTTGTGTGTTAAATAAAAAAAGGAGGGTCATGTAGAAAGGATGAACGAACGGGATTCACAGTGATGAGGTTACAGGTATAAGCTATCACACCTAGCTCCCAGGCTTCATTTCATAAAATAGCTATGATAATAGAATCACTGTGAAATAGCTATCATTAGTAGGCCTTGCATGTGTGGAAATGTTCGTTCTGGTCAGGGAAAAGGAGAGTTAGAGGTTTGGGGCAGAGGTGTCAGTACTGTGTGTTACTGTCGTCTCAGGGTGGGACTACTTACAGCAGCATCCCATTTTTGTTTGCCTTACTCTACTTAAGTTGTGCCAGTAGAAATGACAGGGGAGGGCAGTTCTCACCAGACTTCAAGTCTTATGAGAACAAGAAAAGGAGGGTGGTAGAATGTCTTCTACAGCTGATAAACACTTTCATCAAAGTGGCTGAATACAAAGTTAACTCACAAAAATCAGTGGCTTTCCTGTATACAAATGGCCAGTGGGCTGAGAAATCAGGGAAGCAACACCTTTCACAATCATCTCAAATAATGTAAAATATCTTGGGATAACTCTAACCAAGCAAATGCTGTATGATAGAAACATCATTCAAGTCATTTAAGAAATTGAAGATTCCTAAGCTTATGGATCAGTAGGATCCATATAGTAAAAATGGCCATCCTGCCAAAAGCAATCTACAGATTCAATGCAATCTGCATCAAAATTTCAACACAATTATTCACAGATCTTGAAAGCACAATTTTCAGCTTTATATGGAAACAAACAAAAAAACCCCAGGAGAACTAAAAAAATCATGAACAATACAAGAACTGCTGGAAGTATCACCATCCTCAATTTCAAAGTTGTATTACAGAGCTACAGTAATAAAAATAGCATGGTATTGGCACAAAAACAGACACATTGATCAACAGAATAGAATTGAAGACCCAGACATAATCCACACACATATGAACATTTAATTTTTGATAAAGAAGCCATAAATACACACTAGAATAAAGACAGCATCTTAAACAAATAGTGCTGGTCTAATTGGATGTCTGCATGTAGAAGAATTCAGATAGATACATACTTATCACCGTGTACAAAACTCAACTCCAAATGGATCAAAGACCTCAACATAAAACTGGATGCACTGAACCTGATAGAAGAGAAATTGGGTAATAGCCTTGAACTCACTGGCACAGGAAAAGACTTTCTGAACAGAACATTGTTAACACAGGCACTAAGATCAACAACTAATAAATGTGACCCTATGAAACTGAAAAGCTGCTGCATGGCAAAGGACACCATCGTTTAGACAAAACAGCAGTCTATAAAATGGGAAAAGATTTTACCAACTATACATGCAATGGAGGGCTAATATCCAAAATACATAAAGGACTCAAAAAAGCTAGCTATCAAGAAAACAAATAATCCATTTTAAAAATGGGGTACAGATCTAAATAGAAAACTCTCAAAAGAGGAAAATCACATGGCTGGGAAACATTTAAAGAAATGTTCATCACCCTTAGTCATCAGGGAAATGCAAATCCAAACTACTTTGAGATTTCATCCTACACCTGTCAGAATGGCTAAGGTCAATAACACAAGTGACAGTTAATGAGATGAAGAGGTGCAGTAGCGGGAACACTCGTCTATTGCTGGTGTAGTAAAAACTTGTATGGCCCCTATGGAGGAACACTGTGGCTGCTCCTCAGGAAGATGGGAATTGATCTACCTCAAGATCCAGCCTTATGCCAGGCTGTGGTGGTGGTGCATGCCTTTAGTCCCAGCACTTGAGAGGCAGAGGCAGGTGGTTCTCTGTGAATTCCAAGCCAGCCTGGTTTACAGAGTGAGTTCCAGGACAGCCAGGGCTACACAGTGAAACTGTCTCAAAAAACCAAAAAAGAAAAAGAAAAGATCCAGTCTTATACCATTTTTGGGCATATACCCAAAGGATGCTAATTCCTAATGCAGAGATACTTGCTCAATTATGTTCATTCCTGCTCTATTCATAATAGCCAGAAATCGGAAACCACCTAGATATCCCTCAACAGAAGAATGGATAAAGAAAATGTGGTACATTTACACAATGGAATATTACTTAGCCATTAAGAAAATGAATTAATCAAATTCAGAGGTAAATGGATGGAACTAGAAAAAAAATCATCCAGAATGAGCTAATCCAGACCTAGAAAGAGAAATATGGTTATGTGTTCGCTTATATGTGGATAGTAGCTGTTAAGTAAATGATAACCAAGTTACAATCCAACCAAGCTACAATCCATAGAACCATGGAGATTACATATAGAGTAAGGGACTAGGGGGACAGATATTTCTCATTAGGAAAGTGAAATAGATTGGTTGTGGCTGGGTGAGGGGAGGCTGGAACAGGAAGATTAAGTGCAGAAGGGGAAGGAAGAGTGGGGTAAGGGAGGGAATATGGAAAGAGACAGCTAAGTAATATTGAGGAGTAATATACAATAGATGCTTCCTAAAATATATACATACATGAGAAAGTGATCTAACTTAAATTGCCAAATAATTAGGGAGACAGAGCCCCAACTGGCCATCTTTTGTCACCAAATGAAACTTCAAGTCACAGGATTGGGTCACATGTAATTGAGTTGTTGGCCAAAGGGACCTATCTTAGGGTTTCTATTGCTATGAAGAGACACCATGACCTTGGCAACTCTTATAAAGAAAACATTTCATTGAGGGTGGCAGCTTACAGTTTTAGAGATTCAGTCCATTATGATCATGAAGGGGAGCATGGCGGCATACAGGTAGACGTGGTGCTAGAGCTGAGAATCCTACATCTTGACTCAGAAGCAACAGGAAATCAACTGACTGTCACACTGAGTGAAGCTTGAGAAAAAGACCTCAAAGCCTGTCCCCACAGTGACACACTTCCTTCAACAAGGCCATACCTCCTAATATTGCCATTCCCTTTAGGGGCCATTTTCTTTCAAACCACCACAGGATCCCATGGGAATCCTCAAACAACTCAGGCTGTTGCCAAGGCTATAGATTGCTCTCCACAAACTGACAAAGGCCCTATTGCTGAAGATAGCACCTACACAACTCACTGAACACGGAGAAGTCCAACTGGTGCCTACATACTGCCTTGATGCCTACTATATTAGTATCTTTGGAACTGGAAGTTACTCTGTATGCTGCTAAAAGAAAAACATAAACATGAACCCAGTCACATACCCTTGGATCAACAATGGGGCTTGCCTGCAAGATATGCTACTACAATGGTGGCATAAAGCTTGTGGTTGTAACCAACCAGTATCTGATTTGACTTAAGGTCTACTCCACGAGATGGAAGGAACCCATACCTGACACTGCATGGGTGACCAAGAACCAGAGACCTAGGGTAAAACCAAACACTACTGTTCTTTAAAAAAAAAAAAAAGGAACAATAAAATAACTTCTAATGACATTCTGCTGTGCTCTGTGGATCAGTGCCTTGCTCATCCATCATCAAAGAATCTTCCTTCTGTAGCAGATGGCAACAAATACAAAGATCCACAGCCAGACATTATTCAGAGAATGAAAGACCTTGGAACACTTAGCCCTAAATGGAATATTTCCATCAAATCCTTCCTGCTAGGACTCAGGGAAGGGGAAGCATAAAGAGTGTAAGAGCCAGAGGGAATGGACGACTCCAAGAAAACAAGACCCACTAAATCAATGTGTTCAAAGTTTATATGAACTCACAGAAACTGAGGCAGTATGCACAGGGTCTATAAGGGTCTTCACCAGGTCCTCTTTGAATATATTATGGCTTCTGGCTTAGTGTTTTTATGGGGCTCCTGAATGTGTAAACAAGTAGATCTGTTTCTTGTGCCTTCTCTTGGGCTCTTTTCCTGCTGTTCGTTTGTTTTGTCCAATTCCAATGTGTTTTTGTTTTATCTTACTTTATTATTATCATTCCTTAGAAGCCTGTTTAATGATTTATTTTTATGTGCATTGATGTTCTGTCTGCATGTATGCCTGTGTGAAGGTGTCAGATCTCTTAGAACTGGAGTTATGGAGGAGGAGGAGGAGGAGGAGGAGGAGGAGGAGGAGGAGGAGGAGGAGGAGGAGGAGGAGGAGTTGTCTCAGGTCTAAAGCAAACCCCATGTAAGCTGCCATGTGGGTGCTGGGAATGGAATCTGGGTCCTCTCAAAGAGGAGCCAGCGCTTTTAACCTCTGAGCCATCTCTCTAGCCTCTAGAAACCTGTTTATTTTCTAATGAGAGACAGAAAAGGAGTGGATCCAGAGGGGAGGAGAAAGGAGGGGAGAAGGAACTGGGAGGAGTGAGGGAGGGGAAACTATAATCGGGATATGCTATGTGAGGGGAAAAAAATCTATTTTCAATAAAAGGGAAAAAAACTTCAGGAAGGTAGCATCAGGCACATAGAAAAAGCATTATCCATCATGACGAAATAGGATTCATTTCAAGAAAGCAAGAATGGTTTAACATAGAAAAACCAATGTGATAATATTAGAAAAAGAACCAAAAAATGTTATGGTACACTCAATATATTCACAAGTTTTGCAAAATCTAGCTTTCATTTCTCAAAAAGAAAAAAAAAAGCAGGGGATAAACTAAGAATAAGGGATAATTTCTGTTACTAGATAAAAGGTATCATATTTAATGATAGAAATTTGAATATCTTCCTCCAAGAGCAGTATGTTCACTCTGAAAGGCATTGTGATTTAGCCAGGAGTGGTGGCACATGCTTTTAATCCCTCTCAGCACTCAGTAGCAGAGGCAGGTGGATTTCTATGAGTTTCAGGCTAGCCTGGTCTATATAGGGAGTATCAGGTCTGCCAAGTTACATGGTGAGACCCTGTCTTTAAAAAAAGGACATTGTGATTGGAAAGGAAGAAGTAAAATGGGTTTATAGAAACTGCAGGTTCTCTCTCTCTCTCTCTCTCTCTCTCTCTCTCTCTCTCTCTCTCTCTCTCTCTCTCTCTCTCTCTCTCACACACACACACACACACACACACACGTACATATATTCATTTATCTATGTATTTATTTTTGGATAGGGTCTCATGTACCCCAGGCAGGCCCTACTTGAACTGTTGTGTATCTGATTATGACCCTGAACTTCTGATAATCAGTCCTCTACTTCCCAGGTGATGGGTGCCGCCATGCCCAGTTTATACTGAAGTATATTTCTCTGTACTAGTAATGAATAATCCAAAAATGAGGTGACATGGCATTTAAAATTATGAAATGCCAAGGAATTAAACAGACTTGTACAAGATGTCTGACAAGTATGGTTGAATGAAGTTAAGAGTTTTGTCAGTGAAGACATCTGTATGTTAATATCTAGTAAGTGGTTCTCAACCTTCTTAAAGCTGTGACCTTTAATACAGTTCCTTATGTTGTGGCAACCTCCAACCATAAAATTATTTCATTGCTACTTCATAACTGTAATTTTGCTACTGTTATGAATCATAGTGTAAATATCTGTGTTTTCTAAGGGTCTCAGGCGACCCCTGTGAAAAAGGGTATTTCAACCACCAAAGGAGTTCTGACTCACAGGTTGAGAAACACTCATCTAGAGGCAGTTTTCCTGTTCTGTTACACTTACTCAGCTCCCTGAAACAAGATAAACTTGATTTTCTTTCCTCAAAAAATATTTGAAATATTAGTAATTCAAAAATTAATCTAGCCGGGCAGTGGTGGCGCACGCCTTTAATCCCAGCACTCGGGAGGCAGAGGCAGGTGGATCTTTGTGAGTTCAAGGCCAGCCTGGTCTATAGTGTGAGATTCAGGAAAGGCGCAGAGTTACACAGAGAAACCCTGTCTCAAAAAACAACAACAACAACAAAAAAAAAAACCACAAAAAAACAAAAAAAATTAATCTACAAAGTTAGCACAATCCTAACAAAATCCAAAGTTCTAGCTGAATATTTGCAAAAATAAACAAGATTTTTCTAAACTTTCTATGAAATGCAAGAGACCCAAAATAACTCAATTTCCAGAAAGGAAGTTGTAGCACTACCACCTTGATTTCAGAACTCATGATTGCAAGCCAAGGAGGAATTAAAGGATAGACGTGTGTGGAATGACAGGAAGTGTGGGCTGAGAGAATAGGTCTACATTTATGTTTGAAGTGTCTGAAGTCAAGTCTTTAAGAGGCACAGTTATGTCTGTCTGACAGGATACTTAGGCATGGGATCCTTTGTCTAACAGTTGCTCTGGACTTCCTGTCTACTGTGACCTGCTTTAGTTAGCATTTTTCTATGGTGTCGTTGCAGTGCGGATGGGGAAGTGAAACACTGTGTGATCTACAGCACCGCTCGAGGATACGGCTTTGCAGAACCCTACAACCTGTACAGCTCGCTGAAGGAGTTGGTGCTCCATTACCAGCAGACATCCCTGGTTCAGCACAATGACTCCCTCAACGTCAGGCTCGCCTACCCTGTCCATGCACAGATGCCCTCACTCTGCAGATAAGCAGAGTGGGAAAAGACATGGCTCTCCAGCATTTTTTTCCTATGGTTTTAATTAGACTACGATGAGGGCATTCTTTCTACGTAGACTGCTTGTTTTGCACAAGTGATTCTGTGAATGTGAAATGGAGAGGCCGAGCAATAGCTGGCCCGGATTTAGGGATAAATGAGGGGCCCAGGGTCTCTGGAGTCAGCTGTGCTGCTGCACTGTTGAAGCTGGAAGCAGATACTGGTTTCATGGGGTTTTGCTTTGTTGTCAGGCACCTTGAACAGAACAGTTAGACTTGTTGTGGGTGGGAGTGGGGGTTTATTTGGAAGCCTTTGAAGAGTCCATGTCCTCTTGTCTTCCACTCTGAGGATGCAGCAGGTCATGGTTCTGTTGGAGTTGTTTGGCTTTGATAGTCTCTCCCCACAATAAGAAGCTAACTTTGGTTCTGTGATAAGATGGGGTTTGGTTTGGGGGGAAAAAAGGCAACCAAAGGAAATAGGGAGGTGTGGGATTTCATTTACAGAATCTAAACCAAGGAGGCAAAAGACCCCTTCAGTCGATGTTATTTCAATTTTACAACCATTAATTTAGGCTTCAGCGTCTTACCATCTCCTCCCTCTAACGCACTATGTTCATGAACCAGCAAAGCAACATTGCCAGACCAAGGTCTAAGGGGAGAAGGTGACACTTAGTAGCTGAATGTACACTTCTGTACCAAAACTTGAAAGTAAGAAAACTAGACGCTTGAGTTTTAAACACTACAATTGGTCAGTGTGTTTCCTTTTTTCCTGGCCTTGTTTCTGAGATGAAGAATAGAATTGTTTTGTGGGGATAGTGAGCTTTGAGTCATGTTTAAGTTGGTGCTTGTGTGGTGTTTCCTTAGCCTAAAGAATGATGTTTGAAACCTTTGTAACTAGTTTTATGAGTAAAGAAAAGGTGCAATCCAGTGCTTTTAGATGGCTTGATATACCAAATAATGATAGAGAACATCATTGTTGTGTGCTTCTCCAAGTGTAAAAGCCTTGCCAAAACTGTACAAGAATTAATTTGCCTTCATCTTCCCTTCCTTTCTGGATAGGGTTTAGGGAGCCATAGGTAGGTAAAGAACTCAGTTAGTGGTCAGAGACCTCAGTAAATCACATGCACATGGGCCCTTGTGTCCAGGGTGAAAGGCCCATCACATTACATGTTATTCCATGTGGTTGAAGCTTTTGCCAAGAGAGGGTGTATAGTGTTGAGTTCAGACTATCTGGGGGAAAAATCTACAAGCTTTCCTATTTTGCCTTTTTTGTGAGCCTGCCATTAAGGCAATGTGCATGCCTCTCCTCATGCTTCAGTGGCTGTGATTTTTGGCCAGGAATCTTCTGCTCCACGTGGTTTAGGCTTTCCAGCTGAGTGAAGTTCATTAGGTAGAGGGCAGGCATCTATTCCTGGCTTCACACTCATTTAACAAACAGTCCAGCTGCTTCAGAGCCAGTCCTGGAGCCATAACAGGCACAGTGTGACTCAGCTGCTTGAGCCTAGTGACATGCAGGCAGGCATTCTAGTTGAACAAGATAAACAGCCCATACCTGGGTCTTGGCTCTTAAGATCAAATTTGAGGGCCAAAATTAAGATGAACATAACTTTCCCTGAGCATTTACTTCAGTGACATTGTCTAGAATGAACTATAGTAGAGACCAAAATTTTTGGAAAAGTGTTTGTCCCAGTAAGGATAGGAAGAAAGGGGCATGTCATTGCTGTTGACTTTTCCTTGTTCATGCTCCAGTATGGAATGAGAGAAAATTGACCTCCTTCAGCCACTATTCAAGGCTCTGCCTTTCTCAAAATTGCCAGCTTGAAATCTGCTCAGTTTACTAGGTAATTTACCAGGTAATGCCAGATTGGCATACCTATGTGACTTTGTACCTGATGGAACTTGCTGAAGCAGTTACATGCGCAAGATTGGGTGCAATCTCCTATCTGGCACCAAAGTTCTAGTAGGTCCTGGATGCTTTTTTTGTTTTGTTTTGTTTTGTGTTTTGGCTTTTCAAGACAGGGTTTCTCTGTGTAGCTTTGGTGCCTGTCCTGGATCTCTCTCTGTAAACCAGGCTGGCCTCGAACTCAGAGATTCGCCTGGCTCTGCTTCCTGAGTGCTGGGATTAAAGAAAGGCGCGCGCCACCACCGCCCGGCACTCTGGATCTCCCCCTCCAAGTCAAAATGGAATATAATATACAACTGTAGTACTGAATAATGTCATTACTTTGTAGGGCAGACACGCAGGATGTGCAGGAGACAGAAAGCAGCATCTTAGCATCTACACTTGGGCTGAACTGGGGAGAAAGGCTGTTGTTCAGTCCTACATTCCTTCCCTTTAAGTGATCTGCTTTGTGGGATCTAAGACCAGGGATCATTTAGTAAATTGGAAGGTATCTTTTTCTGACAAATTGCCACAGGATTTACTTGGTCCTGATCTGTGGAAAAGGCATAAGGACCATTCTCCTAACAGCTGCCTGGTGTCTGGGGGAGTCAGCATGCTGCTATTGCTCCATGGCTCAGAAGCAGGTCTCAGTCTTCTTCCCAAGTCTAGCTTGTTCTGTCCCATCATCTGGGCCCTGGGACTATATATCTCTTTTGGCATCTTAACTGCAGTTTGACTGAAGCAGAAGGTAAAGAGACAGATTAACTAACCAGAGGGGCAGATCAGCCAGCCCCCAAAATGAAAGCAGCTTTTGGTTGGCTAGCTACACTTGTCTTTTTTAACAAGACAATGCTGTTTACACCTGGCATTGTTCAAGCATAGGTAGATTGCCTATGTTCTTGTCACTGCTCCATCCACAGATAAAGACATTCTACGCTCCACTCTTCCCTAAGACATAGGATCTCAACATTTACTTCAGACTCCTTGAGCCACTGTGGCATCTACCGTGTTTCTCATCTTGCTGCAAGGTACCAGCTCCAAGCATTCTCCTGAGCTAAAAAAAAAAAATTGTATCTGAGCAATTTCTGGTTTCTAGGATGATCTCTGTTGCCATTTAGGAACCCAGAGTAGATCTGAGATTCCCATGGCATCATAAACCAGAGGGTCTGTGATTGGCCCTTTGCTGCCACCTGTTCAGTTTTGACTTAGCTCTAGCCATTTGTGACAACCAGCCTTGTTTCTTTACAAATCCTCGCATGTAACTTTGGTACCCTGTTGTTTCTTGTGAAGAATCTATTCTGTTGTCTTTGATGTAATAAAAAAAATTCATGTAGTTTATGTAAAAGCACCTGACTCAGAAGGAAGCCAATTGTGTCTTGTGTTGGGACAATTCATAATGTAGTTCCTAGACCACGTTTGCAAATGGTTATTGTCACCAAATGTGTTCGGACATTGCTGTGCAGTTGTGGGGAAGGGGTGGGGGGCAAGGTGAAGTGAGAACATCGTTGTTTTTGTTTTGTTTTGTTTTGTACCTTCTCCAAGACTGGGATGGTCTGGCTGACTTGCTCCAGATGCAATAAAAATATTGCAATGAAGCACCTTTTTGTCTTCTTGGCATGGAAGGCGGTGGGCTTGGGGCAGGGCAGGGAGGACAGCAAGTGGTCCTGCAGTCTTGGAGGCTGAACTGAGACCACTGGAGGTTCTCCCTCCTGTGAGAGGGAGTCAACACTTAACAAATCCTGTCTACCCCAAACAGGACACAAACTCAATACTAACTGAAAATATTAAACCTGAGAGCCATTTCCTCCCCTTAACACCCATTCCTAATAAGTGCGTTTTATTGGTTCTCATGCCCAGAAATAAGCTTTTTTCTCATTCTACTCTGGGGTAGGAGAAATGGACTTACTAGTCTTGTCCTCTTGTCCGTCTCTAAGGCACTTTATCCACATGCCTTGGCCAGGGAACGTCTATATTTTGTTTTGTTCATTTCTCTCCTGCTGTGTCCTAAGTACAAGGCATGAACTGTGCATGTTTAATCCCAAGACAGTCAAAATTATCTCCTTCCCACCCCTCTTTGGAAACCTGCACTAGGACAGTGTCTCATAGGTATTTGGACTGCAGAGAAAATACAAGGTTGAATATCATCAGTTCCCTTATTGCCCCACCCCAGACCTACAAATTTGCTTATAACCACATAACTCCTCTCCTTTCTGTTCAGTTACAATAAGTAGCCCTCCAAACAATGCCATTCTTCATATCTATTTTGGATTTTATTTCCTCTCACCTCTTTTCACTCAGTTTTTCTAAGAGGGATCATCCCCATTTTATACTTAAAACGGCTGGGTGTATAGCACTGGAGAGATGGCTGCTCTTCCAGAGGACCCAAGTTCAGTTCCCAGCACCCACATAGCAGCTCACAAACATCTGCAATTCCAGTTCCAGAGGATCTGACACCCTCTCTGGCTTCCACAACACTACATGCATGTGGTGCATAGATATACAAGCAAGAAAAATACCCATACATGTAAACTAATTTTACAAAACAAAAATAAAATGGGTGTCCTCATGCTACTCTGAAATTCTATTCATACCTTTCCCTTATTTTTCTTCACAGCAAGTCACCTCCATGTCTATTTCCTCACCTGAAATTTCCCTATAGGTTATTATTACTCAAAACTGTGCCATTTGAAGTGTTAACCATTTGTTTTTTTCATGAAAACTCATCCACCCCACTATAAGCCATTCACCTAGTTTTTTTCTGAAATGTTTCAGCTAGAGAGCTTTGCTCTTAGGACTCTACCTAAATTTTGCCTCCATCAGCGAATTTACCTACCATGTCTAGACCAATACATTTCTCTTGCCCATCTCCATTGTAAGAGATCTCCTATTCAGTACATTGATGCAGCATGGAATGCAGGGTGTGGTGGTCTGAATAAGAACGGCCCCCATAGGCTCATATCTGAATACCTGGTCTCCAGTTGATGGAACTGTTTTGGAAGGACAAGAAGGTGGGGCCTTGTTGGAGCTGTCTCAATAGGGGTGGGCTTTGAGGTTTCAGGGCTCCTGCCATACCTGGTATTCCTTCTCTCTGCCTTCTGCTTGAGGTTTAAGATGTGAGCTCTCAGCTCTGCCTTCTGCCATGGTGGAGTTTGTTGTTGTTAGGGTCTGTGTAGCTCTGGCTGTCCTGGAGCTATGTAGACCAGGCTGGCCTGGAACTCCAGGGATCCTCCTGCTTCTGCCACCCAACTGCCACCAGGATTAACAGTATGTACCACCATGCCCGGTGGGTCCAGCTTCTGATAAGGATCTCATTCCCTATTTTTTCTTTTGTACTGGTTGTACCTACTCAGTGTTGTGGGTCTTTTGGGTTTCCTTTTCTTATTTCATTCTGTATGTTCTCCAGGCAATCCTTATCTTACGTAGGTTTAACTATCATAGTATCTTCTGAGAGTTCCTTGGTGTTGACAGGTTTGTGCACTAGTCCCTGGCTCATGTGAACCACTGCAACCTGTCTATACTACAGCCAGAGACTAGACAGGCTAGAACAAACATGATACGACTTCTGAAGTTGCCTTTGAGAAACTCCTCACACAGTGGTGTTCTAAAAGGGAGTACTACTGTACTTGGGTCGATGCCTTTGTATTTATATCACAAGATGCTTGGTGGCTATGCGTCCTCCCATTCACTTCCAACCTTCTAGGACTGTTTTCAGAAAACTGCAAGAGCTTCCTTCCTCCCATCTACCCCCTTCATCTGTGCTATGGTGCTTCTGACAAGATCCTGACATGAGACAATCACCACCCATTCAGCTATCTTGTGATCTTCCAGGCAATAGCCTGTGACCTGTTTTCTGTACCCAGTGTACCAGCCCAGCCTCTGCAGCTAATACATAACGGGAGTTACAGAACTATCAGAAGTATGGAAGGCATCCCATATGGATGGACCAGATACCTCTTGGAGCCACCAAGTCTTCTAGTCTTGACACATCAAGCCTGGTTCCGTCCTGTGATGCTACTAACTCTAATCACAGCACCTGGTATACTTAACAAGTAAACCATATGTAACTCTAGCTGCTAGCATGATAGCTTTTATGTAGAAAGACTTCAGTTCATGTTGTATAGGAACCTGTCACCGTCAATCTAATTTTTGGTAGCCACAATCTTCCCCATGCAGAATGAAAAAGCTGCAAGCTGCAGTGGGCTGAAGTACTGACTTTGGTCCCCCAAGTCTCTCAGAGGCAGGCATTAGATCATGGGGTAGGGCAGGTAGCTTAACCATCAGTTCAGCAATTTTGCAACTCTGGCCTTACCACAGGGAATCTTCCGGCCTCAACACACCAAGCCTGGTTCCTCTTACCTACCCTTGGGTACTATGCATTTTTCTGTTTCTTCCCTGTCCCCTCCCCAACACTACCCACAAGCACAGTTCTAATCGTTAAGGGTTACTGGCTGCAATCTTGACTAGCAGAAGTCCCAGCCCACAAGCCGGAGCGGTCCGTCACTAAACAGGCAGTTGTTCTCACCTTTGTTGTCTCAGCATTGCACTCTACCTCCTGTTCTGAAGCTCTTTCCTCTCTTGGATCTTGTGTGTTACTGACTGGACTCTGGACTGTTTTCACACCAGACAATTCTACCACTGAGCTTTACCTTCCAACCCCCTTCATGTTGCTGTGCCCAGGGGTGTCACTGTTGATAAAATGTAGCTCTCATTTCCATATATTTTATTATCTTCTGGATACCCCATATATACCTCACAGTAAATATATCCAATGTCAAACTCATCACTTCCTTGAACTTTTTCTTGTTTACTGGTGAAGACACAAAGTTAGAAGATAAATACAGGTTCTAGAGTCAGAGACCTGAGTGCTAATCCCAGCTCTGTCCAAATTACTGCCCAGGGCAGAAAAGCTCACTTCCTTATCAAGAAATCGGGAATGTTAGAGGCCACAAGTCCTCATTTAGTGCTCCATTACCTACAGAATCTCAGGGCTGGCTGCTGCTTTGTTCCTTGTGTACACTGACGGCTGTACAGAAGGATGGTAAACCACAGTCTGTCTTTAAACTACCAAACCTTGTTCCACTGAGTTCTTTTGGGTTCCTGGAACATAGCAGGTATATTGTGTATACTACCTTCTGGCCATTCTTTACTGAGCCACTCCCTACTCTCAGAAAAACTTACTATCCAGCACCCATTTATGTCTGAGCTCAGATATCTCATGGTCTGAGAAATGAAGCCGGACTGGGTTCTCTCCCTGAAAGTCAACTTAGTCATTATAATCCCAGTAGCAGCAGGCCCCAAACCTAGAGTCCTGTGGATCAGGACCAACAGAAAGAAGCAAACAAAGGCCGAGATGGTTTCCAGGAGGGTGTATTACACAGGTGAGTGCAAGGGAAGCAAGCCCAACTGCTATGTTTGCTTTCGAAGCTCATCTGATGCCAGGGCCAAGTCTGGATGTTTTTGCTGGCCCCTAGGTTCTTGGTTTCTCCAGAGCAGGTTGGGCCCAGTTTCTGGGCTGAGGGGGTAGGCTCTGCATGGAATGTCCTGCCTCCTGTCGCCCGAGGCATCAGGTACTTCCATGATGCTCAGGACTGGCTCCTCTTTCTCCATTTGTTCACATTCAGACTCCCATAGCCAGTTTTGGCTGGGGACCTCATGAAGTGGATAGGTCAGCCCAGGTGACTGTGGCTTCTCTTGCTCAGGAGACAGGTTCTTAGGAAGAGTTGGAGCTGTGGCTTCCAAATCTTGGGAGTTAGCTGGTTCTCCTGTCCTTGTTATCTTCTTGTTTAGGGATGCCCTGTCTGGACCTTCAATAAGGAATTTCCAGGACCATGTTCCTGGTGTTCCAGAGGTGGAGGTGGCAGAGCACCTGGTGGGGGTAAGTTCTGAAGATCTGGGACAAAGTGCAGCTAGTGCCTGTGTGTGGAGGTGCTGGGCCTTCCAGCAGCCTTCAGAGGGGTTGGGGGCTTCTAAGGAACTGGTAACTTCCTCAAAGGCTTGTGGCCTCCAGAGCCTCCTCTGGGAGAGCCCAGGAACTTCTATTCGGGGGGAACCTAGTATGTCCCCTGTCAACAGCCCAGAGCGTACAGAAGCCTGGTTCTTTAGATCCCTGTGTAAGAGAGCATCCTCTTCCCTATCCTCTCCTGAACCTTTAGGGGGTAGATTCTTGCCTGCTTCTGGTTGGGGGGCCAGTCTTGGCTCTTGTGTGGCCTGGCCATTCTCAGGCTCCTCATCAGTGTCATCTTCTGAGGAGTCTACTTCCCGGATAGCTTCTTGCTTTTGCAGTGACTCTCGGCGTTCAGCTCGATCCTGTCGGAGGGTCCCAAGGGCCCGTGAAGGAGCAGGCTGCAGCACCCCTTTTCCTGGAAGTGGTCCTTTCCCGGAGAGCACACTTCTGGTTCCAACTACCTCCAGAGGGCTGGCTTCCCTGGGTGGCAGCTCCTTCTTCAGCTCACCATGGGGCAGGTCAAGACTATGCTTGCGGGAAGGGGCTAACTTCTTCTCAGAAGCTGCCAGTGCAGCTGCCAGCTTCTCAGCAGACTGCACCCTTTTAAGCAGTGGGGAGCGGGGTGGCTCTGCACTCTTGGGCCGTGAGAGCTGCCTACCTAGTGGAGGAGACAAGTGAAGTTTGGTAGGAAAAGTCTGGGCTCCGTGTCCAGACAAAGGTGATGGGGAACGCTGAGGCGAAGAAGCTGCTGCTGCTGGTGGAGAAGGGGTGTGGGCCAAGGGTGACAGTGGGATGCTGCCTGCCGACTTGCGCCGTGGAGAACGGTATTGGCGTTGGAGCTTGGGTGCCAGACCATGGAGGGAGCTAGGCCGTGTATGTCCAGAGCCAGCAGGGGAACTGGGCACACTGGAGCTGGGAGAGCTGCTCTGCGATGAATTCCCTCCCACTTTGGATAGATGCATGGATGGATGGAAAGACAAACAGAAAACAGCACATGAGTGTTAGTTGTTAGAAGTGACTGAGTGGCAAGGCAGAACTTAGACCTAGAATGCCCTACAACTGCCTACCTTATACTACTGGTCCACTTAATCCACCCCCTCCCCCGCCCCAACACATCAACTCTTCCCAAGACTTCTGGATCTTCAAGGGTGGGCTCAAAGAGATTTATTAGAGTGGGGCCTAAGGGAAGCAGAGGGCTCAGGTTCCTTCCTATTTCCCAAGGGGTGGTTTCTGATCTACAGGGAGGCCCTTGTACCTGAGTGCACAGAATCAGGGGCTCCCCGGTAGCCCTGAGGAGGAGATCGGGGAGAGAGGCTGTGGCTGTGTGTGGGAGAGCCTGGACCACTCTCTCCTGACGACAAGGAGCGGTTAAGGGAAGAAAGGCTGCGGCTGGTGTGCAGCAGGGAGGCTTGCTTGGTGATCTTGCGGAACAGGGAGCTTCTTTTTCTGCTGTAGAGGTAAGGGCGAGGCTGATTTGCACAGGGCCCAGCATACTCTAGGCCCCAACAAATGTGCACACCCAGGTTCTCAGGGTAAACCTCTGGACCAAACTTGTCTCACCTTTCTTGCCCATCCTTGCCCCGGCTTCGTTTGCTCCTTCGGGCCATCTTGGCTTTGTAGCTGCTTTTCCGAGCTGGCCCCACTTTGATAGATGTATTCTCCAAGGGAGTTGTTGAAATTGATACCTTGTTTCCACTCTGGGAAGCCAAGCAGAGAACAGCATGAGCTCTGGCTAAGAGTGGTGGCTGTTTTCCTGTCTTGCCCTTCCTCCGCTGCACCACAGCTCCAGCTACTGCTCTCCAACAGCAGCACGTGCAGCTCAGCAAGTGCTGTTTGCTCTCCCAGGTTAGAAAATGGTTCCAAGTGCACCCCAGAGTGGTTTAGGTTTAGGAATGGTGAGACAGAGCAGCACCTCTCCTCCTGTCCTGCTCATCAGTCTCACTTGCATTTAGAAGAGTCATTGGGCCTTGGCCAGCAAAGGCTACTTACATATGGAGAAAATCTCCTGTACTGCACATTCAAATTCTCCACGTCCCTACATCTGTCCTTAGTGCTGATGTATGTGTACCTGACACCCCCGCTCCCCCTACGGCTAGTCCAGGCTCACAAGTCCAGGGCCATTCATCCTCACACAGACAGGATTTCCAGCACTAACCTTCAAGACCAGCTCCACCACTTCTGTATGGACCAGCCCATGCACAGGCTCACCATTGACATGGGTGATGAGGTCACCCTGACGAAGCCCTGCCTCACTGGCTGGACCGCCATCCTCCACATGCTGCCCCAGGAAGAGAAGAGTCTTTAATTTGGACCTTGGTTCAGCTGCTGTGACCCCTTGACCACCACCCTTTGGTTTCTGTGAATAATGTGGGCAGTGACCGAAGAAAGGGCTTGTAGACAGGCTCTGCTAACGGGAAGGTGGGAGAAACAAAGCTAGAGGACACCAGCTCTGCCTGGCCAGACATACCCACACCATGTGGTGCACAGTGTAGACGTCTGAGTCACCCATGTAGACACGAATGGCCCTCAGGGTGAAGCCATACTTCTTGCCAGCTCGGTGGATGATGATGGGAGGCCTCAAGCTGCCAAGAGCTGGCAAGAAGTCCCTGCTTGGAGAAGAGTCCCTGGAGGATGGATTAGATGACTGGGAATGCGGGGACATGGGGCTGGCCAATGGTGAGCAGGTGTGGTGTTCTGGAGGAGAAACCAAGACTTAGTGATCACAGATCTTGATCTGGCATGGACAGAGTTAAGGCTAAGCAATATCTTCCCTGCAGGACTTGATTCACAAAGCATCCTTACCTGGATAGAACTTTTTGAGCTCTTGGTGGAGTGCAGGTGAATGGTGCAGCTAGCACTTATGTGTATATAATGGACCATGTAGGCACATCATAAGCTTTAAACATTGCAGTTATACTGTGAGCTCATTATTTATATCCACTTAATATTTTCCCCCCAAAACAGGGTTTCTCTGTGTAGCTGTGTGTGGGAGAGCCTGGACCACTAGTCTGTCCTAGAACTCACTCTGTAGACCAGGCTGGCCTCGGACTCAGAGAGATCCGCCTGGCTCTGTCTCCCAAGTGCTGGGATTAAAGGCGTGTGCCACCACTGCCACCCGGCTCCACTTAACATTTTAAAAAATGATTTATTTTTGTTTTATCTGAATTGGTGTTTGCCTGCATGTATATCTATGTAAGCGTGTTGGATCCCCTGGAACTGGAGTTACAGACAGTTGTGAGCTGCTATGTAGGCGCTGGGAATTTAACCTGGGTCCACTGAACCATCTCTCCAGCCCCATATATCCACATTTTAAAAATGAAGAACTTAGGGCTTAAGAGTGTCAGACAAGATATTCAATTCAAGGTCAAGAGCCTTCAGCATTGATGATTTGAACTATTAGCTTTTTGCCCCAAAGCCTACACCTCTTCTGCCACTACAGTCCTGCCCTCTGGTGCACATGCATGGACATCACAGACATCAGCACGGGTCTTCAGAGACCTCTACTTGCATGGTAAGGAGGCAGTCTCTCAGACACCTACTTGCACACACATACACCTGCTGCACAGAGACTCATGCAGACCCCCAGCTTCCAATGGCCATCCTATGAGTTTTCTCTTAGTTCCCTGGTGGCCTTACCTGAAGGAATGAGGAGGGAAAGGGCTGTAGCTGAAGCAGACTTGATTACTTTGTTGACAGGGCGAGTGGTGCGCTTCTCTATAGAGTCCCCAGAGAGCAGCCGGTGACGGGCCCTGCGCACAGCTAGGTCACTGATGGCTTTGGCTGCAGCTTCCTCAGCCAGCTGTGGGGTCCCATGGCCTCGTGTCTCCATGGCTGTGGGTCCAAGTGAATAATGAGACCTGCAATGTAGCTAAGCCTCCCTCCCTGGTATATTCCAGCCTATGCCTTTCACCATCCTGTGGGCCACACCTGCACAAGACGCACCACTCTGGCCAGGAGGCTCCTCATTCAGCTTCAGCTGCCTCTCCAGTGGTTGTTCAGTGACAGGCCCAGATGACCCCTCTCCAGATGGGGGTGTGAGGACCCATATACCCTCCTGTTGTTGCCTCCGAGGGGTGCCACTGGTCTCCTCAGGGCATCGAGGCACATCTGGGAGGCCTGAACAACGGTGTCGCACTGTCATCGGAGGACTTGAATCACTCTCTGTGTGGGACGACTCAGACACAGACAACCGCTTCCGTAATCTGAGAAATACAGGGCTTAGGTACTATAGGGTGAAGTGGCCCAGGTTGTCTCCACTCCTGCCTCTGCTGAGACTACCTTAGGGGCACAGTTATAGTCACGGACCTTTTCGCACATTTTGCCAGACTTCCCTGGCAAATGTCATTTAACTACCAACACCTACCCCTCCAGCTTCTGATGTTTACAACCGAGGCATGACTGATCTACCCACCCTGGTGAGCCCTGGGTGCTTACATCTCAGGGGAACCAATCACCCAGCTGCGGTCTCTGCCCTTCAGCCCTGCCAAGCCATCTGAGCGATCTTCCTTCTCCTCACTCAGGCTGCGCTTGGTTGGGGGTGGTGTCCGGCGTTCCTCAAGCAGGGAAAGCCGTTCCATGCTACTGTAAACCTATGAGCACAGGAGACACATGGGATGGCTCTGACAGCTATACCTTCCAAGGAACAAAGGGTCTCCTTGGGATCTGACAGCAAGGGATTTGAGGGGACCCCTCCCCGCTTTATACCCTTCTCCATTCAAGTCGCTCATTTGCAGAAACTGTTCTACTGGCCTGATTCTAGGGGCTCTTTTTTTTTTTTTTTCCCGAGACAGGGTTTCTCTGTGTAGCTTTGCGCCTTTCTGGAACTCACTCTATAGCCCAGGCTGGTCTCGAACTCACAGAGATCCACCTGCCTCTGCCTCCCGAGTGCTGGGATTAAAGGCATGTACCTCCACTGCCCGGCCTCTCTGATCTCTTTTTCGGGCAGGGGTTCTAACAAAATTCCTTGAGCCTGCCCTAGGCATGTCCTTGACAGGCTCTCTCCTCTCCCAATCCCCCAGCAGCCTGCGCTCCTTAGTCACACCTTGCTGAACCTTGGAGAGCAGGAAGAAAACTGGCGGATCTCAAGGCAGCCGTCCTCACTCACTTCCTCTTCATCCTCAGAGTCTACATGGTGGTATCGTTCTGAACGGGCTAGACCAAATACACAGTTTATTAACTTCAGCACCCCTGCTGGTGCCATCCTGGTGGAGTCGGGCCTGAGCAGCTGCTCCTGACAAGGGCTGCACAGGCATTTCCTGGTAAATAAGGTTCATGCTTCACTTCAGCCCCCAGCAAGTCTTACTGTCAAAGTAGCTGGTGTCATCCTCTGACTCCAGCTGAGGGATAAACTCAGCCTTTTGGCGAAGGAGTCCTGTCCAGTCCAGACCCGTGAAGAACGGATGCTGCTTCACTTCACAGGCACTACCTGAGTCAGAGAGGGCCGGGGAAAAGATCAGCTGCATGGAGTACAGGTAATCGAGTCCGAGTTTCCGGATCAAGAGGGGCTTTCCACTGAACCTTAGGGTACACAGACTCAGCCTCCCTGCCCCCTTTCCAAGTGGTGAGAAATAGGAGAAAAACCCAACTTACTTGTGCCCAGTCTTTCTAGGGGGTTCTGGTGAAGCAGTTTGGAAGTGAGGTCTTGAGCATCTGGGGGCAGTGCATCATCACCCTCAGGCCACACAATCTCATCTGAAGTATTATGGGTAAGAGAGGAAAATTGTGGGTAGAGTGGGGAAATGCAGAAACAGGACAGTATAAGGAAGGGAAAAGCCAGGCTTAGAGCCCCTCAAAGCCTTGTCTGGAACCCCAGTTCCTAAACTCCTAGAGGTTCCTCCTCTCCTAGGGAGTCTCACAGTCCCCAGAACATAGCTTGCTCTCTGATCCAGTGTGCACATTTTCAACAGTGACTTCCTGCTCCTGAAGCGCCAGCTCACTTGCCATTTTACTCTAGACTCAGCGCTCACACTCACAGATACAAGAACAGCACAGAATACCCATGACACAAGAATGCCATGAACACAGAGAAAGCCCCAGGAGGACACAACACATGTGTGCTCAAACAGACACATGCCTACCAGGGACACACACTTCAGAAAAAAGAGCTCAAGACCCTCCCAGTTGTATGCATATAACCCGACTCCACACTGGTCCAGGGAGACAGTACCTACCACTGATCACTTGCCCAAAGAGCTCCTCCGGAGTGTCTCCAAAGAAAGGGACGCAACCCACCAGGAACTCATACAGGATTATGCCCATGGCCCACCAGTCCACTGGCTTCCCATAGCCTTGACGCAGGATCACCTCAGGTGCTATGTATTCCGGGGTCCCGCATACCTGAGCACAGAGAAGGCAGGCTGGCTCAGTATTCTGAGACAGCTTGCTGGCATGACAGTTTAGGATGTTCCTTCTGAATGAAGAGGCAGCTCACCCTACCTAATAATAATAAACAGTACCAATAGCCATTCCAGGGAACGGAGTTAAAGCTCTTGGTCAGGAGGGTTTCTGTATTTCCTAATTAACCAAAACATCTCATTCTAGCCTGAAACCATCCCTCTCTAAACTTTTTCTTCTGGAGCTTGTCATAAGAGTTGGTTCCAGCCCCCAGAACAGAACCTACCAATCATCTGTGGCCATCACAACCTGAAATACCAAGTCAGAAAACATCAATGGGCTGCTCTTGAGAAAATGGCACAGCATTCAGTGGAAGTGTGGAGCTGTGTTCCAAGAACACACCCCAGGAGAGCTGTGCCTCAGGCTGATCTCACATGAAGATGCATCAATAGTTAAGACAGCTATTTCATCCAAATCCCAGGGAAAATTTTATACCCATTTTCTCAGGGCTCATCCTGTTTTCCAAATGTGCTATCTACTTCAATGTTTCCCTGAAACTAAAGGCAAAAACGTGGAATACCCATGTTAATACTCAGGCACAGATTATAAGCAAGTAACTCCAAGGCCTTATTCTGAGGCCTGAATTTCAACCCCCAATTTTCCCCATGCGTCTTACCTGCTTGTCTAGGAACTCCCGGGCATCCTTTTCAATGTGGCCCTCATACAAGTTGGTTGTCAAACTCATGAGGCCAATTTTAGAAAGTCCAAAGTCAGTGAGTTTGATGTGCCCCATGGATGTAATCAGAAGGCTATGAGACCACAGGAAAAAATCATGGAGTTATTTCCCAGTTGTCCCTTAGTACTGATTTAGTATTAGCCTCTGCAGGGCACCAGGGGACACAAATGGGGAGCTAGGCAGTTATAAACCAGCAGCAGCCCTGGCTTTGTGAGCACCATTTCCTGTCCCTCCTTGCAAGTCCATCTCTTTGTTGTTCCCTTGTACCTGGACAGTACTGCCAGAAGAGACTTCCTCCAGCTGAGACCAGCCATCCTAAAGAAGCTGCTGTAGTCATTAACAACCCTCTGTAAGCCAAGGAACTTATAGTATCCATCTCAGGGAGAAGGAAAAGTGATGACATCTTTTCCCATGCCCTTGATTTGGGAAAAACTAGAAACCAGAGACTGCTTTAGATACTTTGCCTGGGCCATTCTACTTGATGGTAAGAGCTGCACCCTGCCACCCTCTATTCTAGTGATTCCCCAATTATTATCCCTGGTCCCCACTTCTTTATTTTTTCGAGACAGGGTTTCTCTGTGTAGCCCTGCTTGTCCTGGAACTTGCCCTGTAGACCAGTCTGGCCTGGAACTCACAGAGATCCGCCTGCCTCTGCCTCCTGAGTGCTAGGATTAAAGGCGTGCGCCACTATTGCCCAGCTTGGTTCCAATTTCTTTAATTGGATCAGTGTCAGTGGTCCAGGCCACAAACTCAAACTATGCCAAATGAAGTCAAGTTTCCTACCTGGTTCATCATATGAGTAAGAAACATGTTCAGTGAGCTACTGAGTTCTGTGATAAGTGTCTCCAAACTGTCCTGGAACTGAGGATGCAGTCCAGTGGAGGAGTATCTCACTATCATGAATGAGACCTTGGTTTTGATCCACAGCACCAAAGGAGGAAGAAGGCAAGGGGGACTGTTTCTAGAATACTCAGCATAGCAAATGTGCTGTTTTCATTTCAGAAGGAAGGAATCTGAGACTCAAAACTTTTTTAATAAAAAGACTGACTCAGTTAACAAGCATTGACTGGCCATCTGTAGGTCTGCATAATATCAAAGCTATTTCTCTCTCTCTCTCTCTCTCTCTCTCTCTCTCTCTCTCTCTCTCTCTCTCTCTCCCTCCCTCCCTCCCTCCCTCCCTCCCTCCCTCCCTCCCTCTCTCTCTCTCTCTCTCTCTCTCTCTCTCTCCCTCTCTCTCTCTCTCTCTCTCTCTCTCTCTCCCTCTCCCCCTCCCTCTCTCTCTCTCTCTTTTTCCGAGACAGGGTTTCTCTGTGTAGTTTTGGTGCCTGTCCTGGATCTGGCTCTGTAGACCAGGCTGGCCTCAAACTCACATAGTGCTGCTTGGCTCTGCCTCCCGAGTGCTGGGATTAAAGGCGTGTGCCACCACCGCCCGGCCCAAAGCTATTATATACAGTCATTATTAGATGTGCTGATTCTTTTGTTCTGCTTGGTTTCTTCTGTTTCCTAGTAGCCATTCTAAGATAATCCAAGCATGTTGTGTTTGTCCCACTTATGAAGAGACTTAAGAGGAAGACCTGAACAATAAAAACAGACAGTGGGCATACTTGTCAGGCTTGAGGTCACGGTGCACAATGCCGTAGTTGTGTAAGTATTCCAAAGCCAGCACAGTTTCTGCAAAGTACAGACGCACCATGTCCACAGGCAGGGCCCCAATGTTCTTCAGCAGAGTGGCACAGTCTCCTCCTGCAAAAAGCCCAGGCTATCATGAAGAAAGGCTATCGTGTTCCAGCCAGTTCTCAGGCTTTGCAGTACTTAAGGAGATAGTCTCACAGAATAGCCTAATGTTAGACCGTGTGACTCTAGCCCTTCTGCTACTAGTGTGGGTGGGAGATAGGTAGTAGGAAGCAGGAAATGGATTAGACTATTAGGTGACAGAAGGAAGGAATCCAGGCCTTCATACTTTCATAATGACTTGCAGGTATAAGACTAAGTTTTCTAGGATGGGAACACTATATTCAACAAACGCATCTGCTAGGGCTGGAGAGATGGCTCAGTGGTTAAGAGCACCAGAGGACCCAGGTTCAATTCCCAGCGCCCATATGGCAGCTCACAACTGTCTGTAACTCCAGTTCCAGGAGACCTGACACACTCACACCAATGCACATAAAATAAAATTAAATAAATTATTAAAAAATGCATCTGCTAAATCATTCATGTTTGTTCACTTATTTCCTTCTTTTCTGACTAAAGTGACATGTAAACCTCCAGCAAATAGCCACTGAAGTAAAAGCATGGCTTTGTTCAGGTTCAGCTTTAAGCCTTAGGGGAAATGTTTGTAGCTGTACAGAGTGAGGGGGTCCGAGGAAGGGCCACTGCAAAGCTGCTGCCTGCCCCTCTCCAGAGCTCTGCCCATGTTATTCTTCTAGTCTATTCCCAGAGTATTGGACTAGGTTTAGGGATGGCCCTTTATCAAGTCATCAGCAGGGGTGATCTTACAGAGTCCCACTTTGGGCTTCTATGGCTGCTAGCTAAAGCCTCTGCCCCTGTCTGCACAGACTTTGGGGAGGAGACTCTCTAGCTGCTGCGTTACTGCATCTGTCCACTTTTCTCCTGTGAAGCTATGTGCTCACTGTGGCCAGTGGTCTGAGTTCCTAAGCAGAAATAGATAACAAAGAGGTCTTTGGAGCCCAAAGCTTCGCTCCTCTACAAAGAAGCTGGTCCTTATTTAGGCCGGAGGCTCCAAGTACACTTGGACTTCCACACAGGCCATGCTCCCCCAGTACCTTCAACATATTCCATCACCATGCACAAGTGACGCTTGGTCTCAAAGGAGCAGAACATGCTGACCACAAAGGGGTTTTCAGCGAACGTCAGTATGTCGCGCTCCACAAATGCCTGCTGGATCTGGTTCCGTAGGATCAAGTTCTGCTTATTAATCTTCTTCATAGCAAAGCGCTGCCGAGTGGACTTGTGCCGCACCAGAAAGACAGCCCTGGGGAAGACAGCCAGCCCAGCCCAGCACCCAGGGTCTCTTAGCACCTCAAATGTACGTTCCATAACCCCCAAATGCCTCTTCATCCCACATATGTGCACAAAACAACAAAACTCTTGGGGATATGCCTACTACTAAGAAGAATCTAGGCTTCTGGCCCAATTAATGCTTCCATTTCCCAGCAGAGCAGGTCCTGAGGGCCCAGCTCAATGTTTCCAGAACTCAGAGGAATGCTACCAAGACAGGTGGGAATCCTGCCTGGGCAAAGAACCAATGTTCAGATGCCAGAGGAAGCTGAACTCTTGATATTCCAGGAGAATTCAAAGAGGGAGTGGGTCCACCTTGGGGCATCTTTTGCCCAGGGGATTGGGTATCATACACTTTCAGAAGGAAGAGACCAAGGGCTGATTCAGCTCTAGTCCTGGCCCCAATCTGACCCATGCCTTTACCCATAGGCGCCATTGCTGATGAGCTTAATGGTTTCAAAGTCCTCTTCAGAGGGGGTCTTTTTATTTGGCAGAGATGCCCCACGACCCTAGAAGACAAAGAAAAAGGAAGGAAGTAGGTATGATCTTCAGAGCACATATGCTTGGGGAAGCTGTGTGTGTACCCAGTCTCAGCTGAATACATGCAGCTCTTGTCTATTCTTTCCCAGGAACCATACGACTTTTCATTGTTGGTAGCACCAACTTCCTATCCCTTCAGATGTTCCTTTAAAAAAAAAAAAAGACTTATTTATTGTTATTCTATGTGTATGAATTTTTGATCACATCTACGTATGTGTGACTGGTGTCTATGGAGGTCAGAGGAGGGCACTGGATCTCCTGGAACTGGAGTTACAGTTGGTTGTGAGTCACCAATGTGGGTGCTGGGAATTAAACCCGGGTCTTCTGGAAGAGCTAGTACTCTTAACTGCTAAGCCATCTCTCTAGTCCCCAGATGTTCTTTTAAAGCAATCTTATAGGGCTTCACAGAGCTCAGTCTCCAAGACTGTAGCAGTAGCTCAGGATCTTTACCTCAACGGAATCATCTGTCTCCGGAGTATCAGGACTGTCATAGCTGCTCAATTGGGCCATTTCTAGAAACACAGCAAAGACACCAGAGAAAATTGTAGAGCAGTGGTAGGCATTTCAGCAATACCCTCAGATCATACAACAGGTACACGTGGGATAAGTATTAATACTGTATCAGTCTGAAATGTAATACTGTGGCGCTGTCATCAGTAAAGCACAGATTTTAGACAGGGAAATAAGTCAAGTGCCATTACTCTACTATTTCTAGAAGTTCAGTGCCATTTACAAGGCCTGGCACAGTCTAGAAAAGCTTCTCTCAAACAAGGCCTAATAGAGGCTTCTACCTGTACCCATCCTTCAGGCCAAGACTACTTTACTTATTGGGGCAGGGAAGCAAGCAGACAGGGGCAGGACAGCCACAAAGCAGGATAGGGAAGTCCAAGGTTCAAGCAGGGGCTCATCGTGAAGTCCAGAAGAACAGAGCTAAACTCTAAAGCAGAAGGGACAAGCCCTAAACAGGAAGGCTTGAAATGTGGTCAACAGGAGAGAGAAGAGTATGGAGAAGGGTGACCATTTTAAATGTTGATTATGATCCTTCCTTGTTGACCTTGTTTAATCTGAGGATCTAAATCCAACCTAGCTGGGCCTAAGGGAAGCCTGTCTAGGACACAGCAGGCAAATATGAACAGTGATTCCAAAGAAAAGGTCATGTAATGGCAGAGATCACAGAGTGTGTCCCGTAGTCCTGAGACCCCTGAGGTCATGTTATATCCATGTCTATGCTAAATCTCTTCTTTATAGCCACTATGCAGCATGCTCACCCTCTAGGGGATCCCGTGTGAGGCCCAGCTGGCTAACAATGTAGCGGGGGATGTCACATTTAATTCCATGTCCCTCTTTGGCATGACCCTCAGCTGCTTCTAACAGGTGATAGAATTCTTCAGGGTCAAATTCCTGTACCAGAGAAAAGAGGTGGTTGTGGTCAGTTGGGGAGAGATACAAATGTATGCTGCTGCCTTTCTTGGCATTAAAAGCACATACCATAGGGAAAGAAATTAAACCTCTTTGTGATGATATACCCTGGTCTCTAAACATCCAGAAACATGAGTTACAGATCATGGAACAAAGCTGTCTTCTAGGTCACCTCTAGATGATTTCCTAAGCATAGTATAGTCTTCTTAGAAATAAGCACAAGAGCTTTTGACTTCAAGACAGGTTAGCCTAGTTACCTGTTATAAGTCTGATTCTTTTAGCCAGGTGGCACCGTCAGGTATGTTCAGGTGGTCAGCCTGGAGCACCGCTGGTATATACTCAATCATAACTGATTTAGCACGGGGGTAGGCCAGACTAATAGTTCTTGCTGCCAGTCCCCTAAGTGCTTGCAAATCATATTAAAAAAAAAAAATTCACTAACAGAAATGTTAATGGTACTCCCAGTTTTGTTGTTGGCAAGACACTTCCTTTACACCCCCTATTCCCCACCTGCACATCAACACTCCATGTTAACTCACCAGACATTCCAGGAGACGAGCTGGGCGGGCAATGACAATCATCAACTTTTTTACCAGCTGTATCACAAAGGCTACATCTGAGCTCTCTGAGCGCTCATGAGCCTACACAGAAAAGAAAGGTTACTTACACAATTATCCTACTGTGAATGGGTTAAACAGGACCAGACTGCACAGAGCTAACTACAGGAAGAAATATGGAATTGTATGTTGAACAGTCATTAAATTCTTTGAGACACAGCCTGCACTGAATTTCCCCCCTCTATTACAAGGGCCTAGTAAATTAGAGAACAGAATTTGGAAAAAAAAAAAAAAGGTAATTGGCCAATTAGAGAACACTCAAGTGTTCTCCCAAAGGCACCAACACCTAACCTCAGGGAGTCAGTCAGTTTGAGGAAAGGCCAGAAGGTTTTAAGCAAGACTGTGACTTGAGCATTTTATATTCATCTATTTAATTTTTATTTTTATGGTGTGTACAGACACATGAACTCAGGTCATCAGGCTTTGTGGCAAATACCTTTACTTGTTAATAAAGTGTCTTAGATCTGACTTTAGCACTTTAGAAAACCTTACACACAAGAGGAACAGAGTTCCTGGCTTAGGAGCATATGTCTACCATCTACGCTGACCAAAAGGCTCTGGTGGAAGGATCACTGGAGCCCACTAATTCAAGACAAACCCAAGCTACACAGTGGAAGCTGTCTTGAAGAAAAACAAAAAAGCCTTTTAAGTCATTCAATGTTAATTCTTTGTATGATATACCTATCAATTTCTTGACTCTTTTTTAAAATTATTTTAAATTACATGTAGGTATGTGTGAAACATCTCCATGTACAAGTGTCCAAGGAGGCCAGAGACCAAAGGTATTGGATCCCACTGGAGCTGGTCTTTCAAGTAGTTGTGAGCTGCCAGATGTGGATTCTAGGAACTAAACTTGTGTCCTCTAGAAGAGTATTGTGTTCATAACCACTGAGCCATCTTTCCAGCTCAGTTTCCTAATTCATTCTTTTCTTTTCTTCTTTCTTTTTCTTTCTTTCTTTCTTTCTTTCTTTCTTTCTTTCTTTCTTTCTTTCTTTCTTTCTTTCTTTCTTTCTTTCTTTCTTTCTTTCTTTCTATCTAGTATTCTTTCTATCTATCTATCATCTATCTATCTATCTATCTATCTATCTATCTATCTATCTATCTATCTATCTATCTATCTATCTATCTATCTATCTATCTATCTTAGTATGCAGTGTTCTGCCTGCATGTGTCCCTGCAGGCCAGACGAGGGCACCAGATCTCATTACAGGTGGTTGTGAGCCACCATGTGGTTGCTGGGAATTGAACTCAGGACCTCTGGAAGAACAACCAGTGCTCTTAACACCTGAGCTGTCTCTCCAGCCCCCCAGTTTCCTAATTCTTAAATGTCTTTGGGAACTTCCAACTCACTATTAAGAAAATGGTTAAAAGAAAACTATTCTTTATTTTGTTGACTTTTTTCTTCTCATTTTGCAGGTGTATATGTATGGTATGTTTGTATGTATGCAATTGTCGTATAGGTGCATAAGTTTAGAAAGTGATATTGGGGTATCTTCCTTTGTTGCTTCCAAACTTTTTTTTTTCTTCCAGACAGGGTTTCTTTGTGTAGCCTTGACTGTCCTGAAACTCACTTTGTAGAGCAGGCTGGCTCAAACTTAGTTTTTAAGACAGTGTCTCTCACTGAACCTGTCAGTCACTGATTGGCTATATTGCCTAGCCAGTGAGCTCCAGGGGTCCCCTCCCTCCCCTAGGGGTTATGCAGACATGTGATCACTTTTGGCTTATTACATGGGAACTGGGGATCCAAACTTAGGTCTTCATGCTTATGTTGCAGCCACTTTATTAACTGACCCATCTTCCCAGTCCCTTGACATTTTCCCTTCTTTTAAAGATAGACTTAATATGTAGCTTAGGCCTCAGTCTCCAGAGTCCTGGGATTATAGGTGAGTGCCACCACATCTGGCCATATTTTATTTCTTGGTTAGAAATCTCCACCTCCTAGTACTAAGGATTACTAGGGCCTCACACAAACTAGGCAAGTACTTTTTTATTAATTTTGTGTGCATGTGGATATGTTTGTGCCATGGTGTACATGTGAAGTTTCTCTTCTATCATGTAGGTCCAGGGGATCATCAGGCTTGGTGGTAAGTACATTTACCTAATGAGCCAGCTTACCAGCTCCAGAACTTCAATTTTTTGAAAAAGAAACAACTGGTTTTTTTTTTTTATTACAACTGAAAATAAATTTTATTACTAAGGATATTAGTAAATGTATTTAAATTATATTATCTTTCAGCTTTTTCAAAGACAAATTGATACACATTTATAATGCAGAGTGTGAAACAACTGTTTTTCATGGGAATCTAGCATCCTCAAGTTGCTCTTATACAACATTTATATGTAAGTATTCATTATGAAATCAGAGAATTTTTCTATAGATAGAATTTTTTTAACATATTTAAATAAAACTTTCTCACTGTAACTACTGCCTACTGAGTTATTTCTTCAAGGGTACAGAGACTGACTTATTAGTCTTCTAGTATTTGGCCGTAATAATCATGATCAGTTTGAATCATTTGTCTCTAGATCAGCTGGTCCCTGAAATTCCTTGCTCTTTCTAGATCCACACCAAAATCCTATTTGATCATTAGCGCTGGGCCCTCAGCTCCATTACTACTACTCTTGAGGAGTCCAGAGGAGACAGGGTCTCTTCATTACTTAGTGACATGAAGCACCTTGGAAAAACAAGTGATCCCTTCTCCTCAAACATGTTGATGGTATCAGCTGAGTGAGAAGGCTGACACCTGACCTGAGAGGCTGACAAACAGCAAAGTGAACGAGAACCTAAGCAAGGCAGTGCTTAAGAACTCAGTAGAAGTAGCAGTCTTGGCTACCTCTGGGTTATTTTGTCTTTTATTTCTCAGAGACTTAAAATTTTCATTTTTCTTTTTATTTATGTGTATAAGCTTGTGTGTATGTAGACATGAATGCCTGCAGAGGCAAGAAGAGGGTGTCAGATATGCTAGAGCTGAAGTTACAGGCAGTTGTAGTTGCTGGGAACCAAACTAGTCCTCTGCAAAAGCAGTACAGTCTTAACTGGTAAACCATCTCTTCAGCCATCTAAGAGTCTTATAATTTATTTATTTATTTTATCTATTTTCATGTTTATGAGTGTTTTTCCTGTATGTATGTATGTATGTATGTATGCATGCATGTACATCATGCCTGTACCTGGTACCTGGAGAAGTCAGGAGAGGGTGTTGAATTCCTTGGAACGGGAGTTATAGACGGCTATGAGCCATCATGTGGGTACTGGGAGTTCAACCTGGCTCCTAGGGAATACCAGCCAGTGTTTTTAACTGCTGAGCCATCTTTTCAGTTCCTCCCACAGACTTTTTATATTGGAGAGGATCATATCTTTAAAGTTAGAGCTATTACTGTGTTAATGACATATCAGTTAATGGACACACTCACAGGATAAGCCCTAGCCCTGCTTCCCCTGGGTTGAGGATAGTTAGAAAGCTGTGTTGAAATAAGTGATTTTTTCAGTAGAAGACAGTTCATATATCCACTACTGTATTTCATATTATTATTTGTGTGTGTGTGTTTTGAGATAAGGTCTCACTATGTAGCCTAGGCTGGCTCAGATTTCACTAGGATCTGCCTCAGTTTCCCAAGAGCTAGGATTCAAGGTGTGGGCCATCACATCTGCTCAACCTCTGCTGCACTTCTTGCTTTTGGTAAAAAGTCAAATACTTACGTAGACTATCAATGTTAGCTGGTATTGGTAGACTCCAACTGTCAATGTTGGAGTCTCAGGCAGAGTAATAGCTTTGGTTTTAGAAAACCACTCACAGCGGGGCTGGAGAGATGGCTCAGTGGTTAAGAGCACTGGCTGTTCTTCCAGAGGACCTGGCTTCAATTCCCAGCACCTATATTGCAGCTAACAACTGTCTGTAACTCCAAGATCTGACACCCTCACACAGACATGCATGCGGGCAAAACACCAATGTAAATAACCTAAAAATAATTATTAAAAACAAAAAACAAAAACCACTCACAGAACCGAGTTCCTCTGAAACTAAGCAGACTTCTCAAGTGATGGAGAGGCCTAGGGCAGGATATAAGCTCAACAGCACCAAATCTGGAAGTTCCTACACACTGGCAAGGAGACCTGGTGGTGGCCAGCAGCTGGGCTCACTGCTAATTACTGAGATTACTGTGTGGAAGTTTCATCAGTTTCCACATCAAGACACTTACATCTTGCAGAAGCTTTTCCAAATTTTCTTGAAGTTCGTAGAAATAGTGTGATGTAATGAGGCCACTCCGAGATTTATCCAGGCAATCTCGGGCCATCTCAATCACCTGATGATGAATAAAGCTTAGGGCACCATCTGCCAAGGGCAACACACTATCTGGAGTGTTACAGGAAATGAATTCGGCTAGTCGCTCTTCCATTTGTGCAGTGGCCTGGGAACAGAAGAGATGTTAATTTCCTTCCAGTCCCAGCTTAGCTGCAACAAATTCTGAAGGATGGGATCTCTGTATGCCTTACTTCCTCATGCTACCTTGGGAAACCTAATTATATAAGGCATGAAGTAGTCACTTCAGGTAAGTCAGGCAGCCCCAACACCAGATCTGAGGCCCTCTATCATCTTGGTTTGCCTGTCTCTTGCCACACTTTGTAATGCAAGCTTTTTGGTTCTGTAGACACATAGCTTTGCTAGTCTCTTACTGGCCACGTTTCATGCCATTGTCTTGGTTACACATTCTCTGGGTTCTGGCCTGAGTTACTGTTGCTCCTCATCTCACTCAAGCATCATCAATCCTCAGACAAGTCTTCTGCTTCCTGGGAAACAAAAGTTCTCTTTCCTATGTGCTTCTAACTTGGACTCCTGACTGGGTAACTCAGTGCATAGATGATGTTGGTTTCTGAACCTTTCTATGCATAAGAAGTTATGGCAAATCAGAGAGTTTCATTATCATAGGGCTCTCATATTTAACATGAGTTCACACTGAATACAATAGGTGCTCAGAGAACATGTATGGAAGGTATGATTATGCCTAGTTTAGGAAGCTAGGATGGAATGGAGGTCTGGCTCAGAGCTCTCTTTGGCCTAACTCTCTAGGATCTTGGCTTCTTTTTTTTGTCACTGAGTGATTTCTGATTCCCAATATGCTGACACAAACAAAAGTATGTTTATACGTGGCATGTGTACAGAGGGATTTTTAAAAAGTGAGAGCAGCATGAAGAGAAGCAATGGAAGGAATCTTAACACATTTTCTAACAATAGCCCATCTTATACGAAAGAAAAATACCTATAAATACCAACCCACAGTGCTAGGTGTCAATATGTATCTCTGTACAAAGAGGATGAGACATGAAAGATACATTTCTCAACAATGCACACTCTGGAATTTCATTATAAAGCACAACAACATGGCTCCCTAGCTGTTTTCCTGCTCTTTCTTTGTTCTTATTCTTGTGTATACTTCAAGGCTACCACATGAAGGCCAGAGAGAACATATTAAACAGAATAATAGCTAATATTACTGAGTACTTCTTATGTCCTGCCTACTGTTAAAAAAAGAGTTCATTTATCCTCATGAGATAGAACATCTAATAGGGTTCTATTATTATGAGTTGTCAATGAGGCAAATGAAGCTCAAGGAAGTTAAATACTTTGTCCAGAATCTTGCAGCTAATAAATGGAGCTGAGATGAATACAAGTGGTCTGGGTCCCTGACAAAAGGTTTCACTGGTGTATGTCAAGAAAGAAAAGCACAGAACACTTCTGCCATCTCCCTCAGCTCTCATGTGTATGGTGGACTGTACAGTTGGAGGGAAGGACTTGGAGAGCAGCAGGAAGCATGTCCTCCGGATACAGACAGACAATCCAGGGAGGCCTGGGCAGAGGAGATGGAGGAGGGCTGAGCACCTTAGCCCCCAATGTCTCTCAGACAGGACTTGTGATTGCTATTGTGGTTTTCATCTTGACTACATCTAGAATGAACTAAAACCCAAAAATGGCTGAACACACCTGTGAGGAATTTTGCTTAATTAAATCATTTGAAGTGAGAAGATCTACTTCTAACCTAGATCTTTGATGTGGAAAGACACACTTTTAATCCAGATCTTTTGAGGTGGGAAGACCCACCTCTAATTTGGGCCACACTTTCTGCTGAAAGCCTGTGTAAAAGACATCTCTTTTTGCCTGTTTGCTCTTGCCCTTGCTAGCAAGTCCATTCCTTCAATGGCACTAGAGTCTACTTCTTTGGGATTCTGGTGTATACTGAAAACCAGCTAAGACATTCAGCCTCATGGACTAAACAACTACTCAATTATTGGACCTTATGTTCACAGGCGCCATTGTTGGATTAGCTGGACCACAGCCTGTAAGTCAGTCTAATAAATCCTGTTTCTTTTTCCTTTTCTTTTTTTTTTCTTTTCTTTTGAGACATGGTTTCTCTTTATAGCTCTGGCTGTCCTGGAACTTACTCTGTAGATCAGGCTAGACTCAAACTCACAGAGATTTGCCTGCTTCTGCCTCCTGAGTGCTGGAATTAAAGGCCATGCCACCACTGCCCAACCCATAAATCCCATTTCTATTACAGAGAGATTCATTCTGTAAATTCTGCTACTCTAGAGAACCCTGACTAATACAGGGCTGACTGCTTTCTGTAGGAATCAGAAGGTCAAGTATGAGTACACAGCAGGTGGTTCTTGATCAGAACTGCAAATTCATACCTGTGGTGGCAAGTCTATAATCCCAGCATTCACAAGATTGGGGCAGGATTGAGGCTGAGGCTAGCCTGGGTTAAATATCAAGTTCTAGAATAATTCCTACTACAAAGTGAGACTGACTCAAAAAATAAACAAACCCCTCAACATCAAAAAACACAAACAAGCAAATTAAAAAAAATAAAGGATAGGGGAAGAGCAGTAGGAGACATGCAAGTGATGTCCTAGTTCCAAACAAGGAGGTTTGCAGCAGAAGTGTAAGTACTATTTCCTAGCTATCTTGGGATAAGATCAATCTTCCTTCTCACTTTAAAAATGCAAACACGAATGTTAGCAAGCAACTCTAGGGCTCCTGCCTCTTGCCCTGTTGTTCTCTTGGCTGCTGCTTCTACCAGATCTGTATGCATTAAGAAATCTGTGTCAAATGAAGGTGTGTCAAAGGTGGGAGGAGGAGGTTAGGGACAACCTCGAGTTATGAATGCAATGTGCACAGTAGGAAACCAGATCTCTAGTTCCTTTGTTCTTTAACACATGATATGTGACATTCTCCTCCACTCACTACGTGTTCTGGAGTGGAGAAATAGAAGCTCTATAAGTAAAGACCTCTGCTTTTCTCTCCCTGGCCCCTCTAGATGCCTTTAAAGATGGTGATCTTTTTGGATACTTCTGCACTTGACCTCTCATTCTGGAGTCTTCCTACTGGGTTGGCTATAGTAGCCATCCTTGGATATTATTTTCTCCTTTAAAATAAATCCTTACCTTGGGGAATCTTTCTTTGTACACATGATTCATCATTATTATTTCACTGTCGAAGGAAACTGGGGACCGCCCAGGACTGAGTAAGAAAGAAACAATTATGTTATTTAATGCCACAAAAACATCAACGAAAAATATGGCTATCCCTTGAGCCCCGCGAGTCCCAACTGTCTTTAGTATCACACATATTCTTACATTCATGAGAGTTAGGTTCCAGGCTTTACTTGTAGAGCTCCTAGCACATTTGTGTATAGTTTTAGAATAGAATTACGTGGAAACTGGCGACCTTCCTGCCAGAAGTGTAGCTTTCACACAGCTCCTGGCC